>NC_082691.1:39377239-40627239 GCF_949987515.2 Delphinus delphis
TTGCTTGCACTGAAAATTAAATTGCTATCAAGAGCAAACTATGAGACATGTGCATTGAAGGTGCCTCCAGAGTGAAGATGCAGAAGGTGAATTTGCTCTGAACATTCCAGATGTCCGAGGTTATGTGTGTGACAGTGGGCAGGTATTTGCTCTTGCTTGCACTGACAATTACACTACTATCAAGAATAAACCATGAGACATTTTATCCTGAACAGCCACAGTGCCTGAATCACTCTTAAGTGGATTAAAAAATGTATTTTAACTCTGTATATATTACCCTTAAGTCATTTTACTGTCTTCACTAAGTTTAGCAATGCATTCGTATTAGCTGATGAAAATAGGCACTCACAATGACAGCCAGAGCCAGCTTCTTGTCTTTTTATACATTCTGTCATCCCAGAAACAATCAGCACATGCTTACTTGTGTTTGAGTAGAGAAAAATACATTAGAGTCTGATAGGACATATTCTTGTACCACAGACAAAACAAATCTTATGTTGCATTTTCTATCAACTGCTGCTAATACATTATTATAAAACTTACCTAGCTCCTCAATTCTTCCTATCTTATAGCTTGGAAAAAAAATTTAGGATCATAGGCAAATCAGTTACTTGCAGAAAGAGCTTTGTATGACAGACATTGTCTGATTTTATTTCTATAAAATGTTAGCTGTTGTGAATATGATTTAATTAACAAGAAAAAGGGTTCCCCCCTGATTGGCCATGGTAGACAAGTTGCAAAACAAAATTGATTCCTCAAGTTGGTAGAAGGTAAAATTCTGAATGTTTTCAAATTAAATTCAGTAAAAACACATTATTTTTTCATATATGATGTATTCATGCAGAACAACAATCTTTGTATTTTGTAAAAAAAAAGTGTTTAATAAATGATCCTTTGTAAATAATTTTGGTCTCCCTACAGTGATTTCCTAAATGTTTACAGGTTTTCATGATAATGCTGAAGTGCCAATTTGTCTGCACTTGTGTAAATCCAGATGATCATAATTAGTGAATCGTCTACATTTTTTAAATTTCTGAACTTTTTTATTACTGAAAAAAATCCTTGTGTAATAAAAAAGCATCTGAGAATAGGCATGTGGTAAGCCATTTCCCTGATTTGAAGAATATGCCAAATAGATTTCTTTGTATGTTTTAAGAAATCAAAGGCAAAAGTAGGAGAAAAAGTAATATTATTCACCACAATGTGAGAAACAACACAGTCATACATTTTTAAGCTTATGTATAAATAGAGCTGAATTATCCAATGATTGTTTCTAAGTAAAAATATCCAGAGTTGTTGATGTGAAAATAAGCTAATCAAAATTCTTAGTCCTAGTGGACATTACCAGTATAAGAAGTCAAGCATTATGTTAACTTAATGTACTTTGTATCATGCATGATCGCACATACATTGGATATCTACATCCTACTTAATAACTTTATAACACTGTTTTTCTTGTGTCCCATATTTTAACCAAAAATATTTTGAAATATCCAGCAGTTCCCCCATTCCCTAATTAATTAGAAATAAAAATAAAGAACACTAATCCGTAAAAATTTCCAAAAACCTCATTATTGGATTTCATTTGCTTTAGAATAGTGAGACTGACAAAAAAATAGATTTGGTTAATTTTAATTTGCTTAGTCTAGCATGATATATACAGAGTATTCAAGAAATAGAATAATTAGATTGTTCATATCACATTTTTCCCTTTGTGTAATAAATTTTATCACGGCAGTTAGCAATATTTCTAAATTAACTTTTGGAGGGAGGCAATTCAGATTAACATCTTCCAGGCATAAAACAGATACTCTTCTATCAATTACTTGAATGAATACAAAGTATATTTGTACTGATGACATCTACTTGGGTGGACTGACTTTTCTTACTTTGGATTTAAATTCAAAACATCTTGACAGAGAAGTGGGAAGATAAAAAAATCCAATTGAGTTCTATAGGGACAAAGTGGAGAATATTTCATTTCAGCAGGAAAATAATCTCCAGTAATAAGAGGAAAGGACAGCTGAAAAGCAGCTAAAATGAGAGCTAAGGGCTGTGGCCAAATAGAAAGATACGAGAATTACCACTTAGCGTGATAAATGAAGTGGGAAAAAGTGATTCTGAATAGATATGACATTTAGGAAATGTGAAGCATTTGTATTGTGGACCATTCCTTTATTAGAGAATCATAAGCTATTCTAAAATGATGAAGTGAAATTTGACTCTGGAGAACGTTAAGAATCACTAGGCAGAAGAGGCCACTGGCTGACCAAAAGGGGGCATCATTTTATTCACAGTGGATTAAAGTGATCCACCATAGAAGATGCTGGAACACATTAGCAAAATGATGACACACTGACAGGTAGACAAGCAGGCTAGGTTAATTTTAATTGGAAGAACTTACTGTCTTTTTGGAGTATTTTTGTATTCTCTTATCTTAAAAGTGGTGCTTAAGTTTGCTAGACAGTGACTCAACATCCTTCTAGAATTAAAATCCCATAAGGAAACTTCAGATATTCTCACGTACTATCGGGTTTAATTTACTCCAGAATGACAAAATCTAAAAGAACTTTATTTGTTTTGATTCTACACTGGGATCCTGGCTTGCCATGGTATCTTTTCACATAATGCCCTTTTCATATAATTCTGTGTCAGAGCTTGAAGCTCCATGGAACTTTATAATAGCATGAAAGCACCTTTCTCTGAAAATAGTATGGAATCATGGTTAGAGTGATTTTTCCCACAGGATTTAGAGGGATGAACACTACAAAGTTTTTCCAAAAGCTGATCCACATACTTTTACCTCATTAGTAATATGATCCCAATTATCTCTTACTTCCCATATTTACCTAGGGTTGTCAACCTATATTTTCCCCTTCATAGACCTGAGAACTGAGTTTGCCATTTTGTTGTTTTTTTAAGCAAACTAAATGCACTTAAAATTATCCCACCCACAGTTTTAGTACACTCCTGGATGACATTACATAAAATAAACGTGAGAATGACTTGTGACATTCAATAAGGGCTTTCCTTAGGATAATAGAATGAGATTAGAGGGTGGATAGAAAAGTGAAGTAAATTATAAAAATATATATTTTATGTTTCTAATGCTACTGGTTTTCAAGAACATTTTTTAAATTACTGGCATATTTATAATGGCAAACGCTAATTTTCTTCTGAGAGAAGTTTAGAGAAAACTATAGAGCTAAAATAAAATCAGCAACAAGATGGTAGCTATCCTAAGTTAGTGACTAGAAAGCTTTACTGTAAAACGTGTTCACCTTAATTTCTAAATATATTTAGGCAGGTGAAGTTTAAGAATAAGTCACTTATACCATGGTCTATTTTCTAATTAAACTGTATTA
Source organism: Delphinus delphis (assembly GCF_949987515.2). Taxonomy (NCBI): domain Eukaryota; kingdom Metazoa; phylum Chordata; class Mammalia; order Artiodactyla; family Delphinidae; genus Delphinus; species Delphinus delphis. The sequence continues at coordinate 39,380,605 of NC_082691.1, forward strand.
ACATAATTCAGTTAATATTCGAGGTGAGTGGTATTTAGATTACAATGCAATGTTTAAACTATCAAATACAAATACATAATTGGTATAGTTATTTGAACCATTGGGGAATAATTGTATTTTCTTGTTAGCTCCTTTTGTTGCATTCCTTCAGTAAAAAGCAATCTGTAAGTAAAAACAAATTCAGAGCTATTATGAATTCAGCATTTAGTTTGATATTCTAAACATTTCAAATCTTATGAGCATTAGAAATCTGCAAGATCGATCTGCAAATACTGTTATAAAAGTGGGCTTTTTTATTATGTTTTCATTTTCCCTAAATATGCCTGAAGCTAACCGGAATATTGAAGAACAGTCCTTTTCATGGGTACCTCAACATTTCTGCTTTTAGCTCTTATAAAATAGCACTAGAGGTAGTGGACAAAGGAACAAAAACGGCCCCAGAAAAAGATGGCTACACCAAACTCTGAAAAACCTATAAAATATGTACTTCAGGACATAAATATGGCTTTTCTTTATCTAATTCTCTATTTTATCTAAATTCCCTATTTTAAATACTCTCATCTTGACATTTAAAATGGTTAAATATATTGAGAGTACATTTAACAGAGTAAACATTTTTTGTTTTTTACTTTTATATCTTTTTTTCTCCATAATAGCTACTAACTTTTATTCAAACCCAGCTTCAAACCGTGGTCAAGAAAAAAATCAAGAAAAATGTTTACTGGGTTACAATATATTCAGCCAGCTCAGTGCACCCCCTTTAAGATATTGGTCACTTTTGTGTCAAGATGATTCTCAGAAACACTTTCCAATGGAGAATGAATTTGTAAATATAAATTATTGTCACATCCACTTCATGTAAGGGATGATATAGTGATTTAGTATATAGTAATATCAAGTTTAGGCTATAATTTATATTTGTGCCTTTTATGAACTAAATGCACTGACACAAACATGTATTTGCTTTAAATGAAAGAAATCACAATGTTAAGGAACAATTACACTATCCTAAAAGTATTAAACATACATTGCATTCTTGCATACATGTTAATAATATTGGTAGTTGAAAACATTAAATATTATTTTTATATTTAGTACACATGTTAACTTTAAAAATATATCATTACTTGCTCAGTTTGATGAAACGTTAGACCCACACTATACGTTTAAAGCCAGACTACTAATCCTAGGTAAATTATTTGCTTGGCTTTCACTTTCTTTAGGGCAGAGTTCAATTTTCTTTGGATTTGCCAACACTGGGATATAGTAATTTTTCATGACATCAGGCCTGTAAAGTGTAAGAGAATGTTTAAGTGTTTAAAAACATTGAAAAAGTGGACAGAGAACATTTTATCTAAAGTGATAAAATTGAAAAAGACTTCTTCAATTGTTCAATAGAAAAAGATAAAGTAACTCATGACATTAGAAATTTTATAAAAGTAGCATCAGCTCAACTTCTTTTAGAATTCATTAGATATTCTTTTCGAATTTGCCTCTCGGACCACCACAAGTTTTGGCTCTGTGGAAAGATGCAATTTTAGCTGATGTCAAAGAATGATGATGGACAAGATCTATCAATTGTATCTAAAATGAAATACTTACTGAATGTCATACCACTCATGAGGTTAGAGTCAGAACATTTATAAGGAGACTTTGTCTTATTAGAATGTTCAGTCTGACAACAGACCACAAGTCAGATTGATTAAATGAAAAGATGCTTAATTGTGACCATACTCTTATCTGGTAGCCTCGTGAAGATTCTATCAGCATCTTTACTGTTACCCTGATTACTAAAATGTACTATTGACATAGAAATTGTGCAAGCTTCTTTAACTAGATTTAGGCTTACTTGTTGGCAATATTCAAATTATGTGTAGATGTTTTCTTAGGAGAGATGCCGTCTGCATGTTCTTGGAATATATATGGGTAACAGGAACTTTTTATTTACATTACACAAAATTTTAGAAAATATTTTTCAGTAAAAATGTATATTTTGAGTAATAGTTGAAAGAGCATACATGCTGCTCTGTAAGCTGTTTGTTTTGTTTTGGTTTGGTTTTAATAATATAAGCATATTTAATACCTAAATAGTATTCCCTTATGTGGATGTAGTATGCAATATTGAATAAATCCTTTATTAGCGAGTATTTACTCCCCCTCCCCCAAATTTTCCCTAAACAATATTGAAATGAACTTCTTTTTACATTCCTCTTTGCAAAATCTGATTTTTCCCATGAAGGGATTTTTATAGGAAGTAGATTATTTGGGACAAGGAGGTGTGCTCATTGCTAGGAATTTTTGTACACATTGCCGATTTCCCGCCTAAAAATACCAATTTACACACCTACCTATGCTTATGAAAGTTACTGTTTTCCAAACAGCATTTGAAATTCTAGGTGGTTCTCTGGGCAGAAGGACAGAAGAATACAGTGGTCCTATGCTAAAGCCACTTACAAACTATTTAGGGAAATTTAACACATGAAAATAGTTGTCCTCATTTCCATTCCTCTTCTGCTATAATCAGTTCTCCACACTGCGGTCAGAGTGGTCCCTTTAAAATGCAAATCAGATTAATAAATGGTTCATGGGGACTCTTGCAAATGTAAAATTTCAAGCGAAAGCTGTAGTCCATAATGTAACATTTGTAGATGTTTTTAAAAGGCAAATCAGATCATGTCCCTCCTTTGCGTACAATACTCCAGTGGCTCAGAATAAAAACCAAAACCTTCACCTGGGCCTCAAGACAGGCAAATCTGGCCACAAACTGCTGACTTGTCTGCCAATACTTTCTCTGCACGGCCTCAGCTCCAACCACTCTTGGCTTCCTGCCTACCCTTGACCACGCTGAGTTCATGCCTCTCTCATTCAGGCCTCGCATTCCCCAACCCCTCTGCCTGGAATGCTCTTCCACGACATAGGTCTCGGACTTACTCCCTCATTTCCTTTAGGCTTCCACTTCCTTACATAGGCAATCCCTGATCTTAAATAAAACGGCACCACCTGTCACATTCTACCCCTTTAAGTAGTATTGTTTTTTCCTTTTTAGCTGTTAGGAAGGTATCTACTGATTTTTTTCCCCTTATTGATTGCAGACTTTCTGGGAGCAAGGACTTTGTGTATTGGGCTCATTACTCTGTCTCCAGTACGTTGAACTGTCCTTGGAAGCCCGACCACCAGCCCATATCCTGAATCTGTGGGAATTACAAAAGGGCACTCCTGCCTCAAAATATCAGAATGCCATGCTCAGTGAGCAGAGTGTGCGTTGTAAAACTGCAATGGTAATTGTGAAGTAAATGACATGCCCTGGCGGTGAGCAACGCATGATTTGCGCAATTATAAACATCGATCCTGTGCTTGAAAGGTTATATTACTGAACCAAGTTCCTTTGCCCTGTGAGCGGCAAGCCAAATGCTGAGAAGCCAAGGTTTGCAACCAAGAAAGAGTTTATTCACAAGGCAGCCAAGCAAGGAAACAGAGAACAAGTCTTAGATCCGCCTCCACGGAGGCAAGGGGGTTGGGATATTTATGGGCTGCGCCTGGTGGTTCTAAGCTGGCGAAAGGTGATTGGAAGCGGGAAGAGGTGACGTAATCTGCGGAGGCGTATTCCGTCACTGCGGAATTGCAGCTGCGTATTCAAAATGGAGGCGCTTAGGACAGGAGTCCCCAAACCCCAGGCCGCGGACCGCTACCGGGACCGTTCCACGGCCTTTGAGGAACCGGCTGCACAGCAGGAGGTGGGCAGCAGGTGAGCCAGGGAAGCTTCATCTGCAGCTCCCCAGCACTCCCCAGCGCTCTCCATCGCTCCCATGACCGCCTGACCACCCCTCCCCCACCCCTGTCTGTGGAAAAATTTTCTTCCACGAAACCGGTCCCTGGTGCCAAAAAGGTTGGGGACCGCTGGCTTAGAAGGATCTGAGGGTGGAATTTTCCAGTCCTCAGACTTCAAAAGGCCATTCATCTGCACAGGTCCAGTTTTAGGGTCGGTGGGCCCAACCGGCCTTAGCGGGCTCGCACTGGACGAGAGCTGACTCCAAGTTCCTGTAAAACAACTGGGCTACTTGAAGCTGGGAAGGTAGGCAATGAAAGAGAGGGAAAGAAAAAGGAAAAATATCGCCAGCTTCATCAGTGAAGGCCCTTTACAAGCAGAGGGGTTTTGACAAGCTGTTCCCATATCTGTTGCTCTTCAGGACAAGCTCTAGAGTTCCCCTTAGCCGTCAGCTTCTGTTAAGCCCGTGGCGCATGGTTTCAGTTGTAGCAAGCAGTAAATATTTGTTGAATTAATTCATGAGTGAAATGACATGACATCCATTCAAAGATATACCTGTAGATCCAAATTCGTTGTAAAATGGAGCTCTGGTACATTTTCTTAATGGGCAGTACATGGGTGTCACAAGCCAAAGCAAAAATTTGGTTATAGTCTTTGAAATTGTACTAATAATATACCAAGTCGGATGAGAATAAATAGAAAGAAAAGTTAAGGAGAATAGGCTCTAACAGATGTTCATTTATAGTTGGAGAGAAAAGGGAAAAATTTCCGTCTGCTCAGGTGCCTGTCTTGAAATTCTCACAATTTTTTTTGCAGACAGTTTGGCTGGTTTCCAAACATACATCATTGCTTGTCTGGTATGAGGAATGCCATCTGTGCAGTATGGAAATCCTCCTTTAAAAATGGACTGCTAATTGTACTCCGGGCAGGTGCTGTTAAAGTGAAATCAGGTGTCAAGCTTACAGTGGTCTAAAATGACTATGCTATGTTGGAAAAGAATGGCATTACCATATTGTAAGATGGAATTTAAGCATGGCATGTAAGCATTCCATTTTTGGGGTGTTGTAAAGGTCAGATTGCATAGCAAAGCTGTAAAACTTTCAAACTACTTCCACCATCAACAATGGACTAAAACTTTACTTTAAATCAAGGATATAGGCTACATCAAAGTTATATATTCCCTCACTAAAATATCTTTCCAATTATAGTTTTTTCTGAAAATTACATGAAGGAGGAACTGAAAAGTATGACTACCGATTCCAAAATTAATTAATTTTGTAAAATTAGTCAAAATTAGTTTTTCATAGTTATTAAATGGAACCCATTGTATTATTGGAATAAATAGACTCAATGGAGTCTTTTTTAGCCCTCTGCAGGGCAAAATAACCAATTTACTTTCCTTAAAAGTATTAATTAAATAGAATTATTGTAGGCTATCACAGTTATTTTACTACAGATTCATGATGACACACTCCCCTGATACTATGCTAATTCGTATAATGCAAGATAGAAAAACCTCTCAGATAAATTTTTTTTTTTTTTTTTTTTTTTTTTTTTTTTTTGCGGTACACGGGCATCTCACTGTTGTGGCCTCTCCCGTTGCGGAGCACAGGCTCCGGACGCGCAGGCTCAGCGGCCATGGCTCACGGGCCTACCCACTCCGCCGCATGTGGGATCTTCCCGGACCGGGGCACAAACCCGTGTCCCCTGCATCGGCAGGCGGACTCTCAACCACTGCACCACCAGGGAAGCCCTCTCAGACAAATTTTAAAGTATGAATATAGATTTGTCTTCTCCAATAAAAAGTCATCATCATTATAAACTCTAACTTCGTTAATGCTTATGGTGTGTGACCTTTCCTATCCGCGATATGGTTAACGCGTTATACCGTTTAATCCCTACAGCAGCTCTATAAGAGTCCAGTATTGTTCTAGGCTACAGATGAGATAATTGAAGCTTAGCAAGTTAAAGCATCTTGCCTAAACCCATACACCACTAAATGGGGCTTATAGTCAAATCTGTTGAACCCCAAAGCCTGTGTTTTGACCACTCCAAAAATAGTCTCTTCATAAAACAAGCATATTAGGTAGAAGGATTTCCCTTATTAGCCCATCTAATCGCAAAGGAAATGTCCCCAGCATAGCAAAATATTGTAACTTACATACCACTTGATATCAGCTAAAATTTCAGCCACTGTAGCCAAGGCAAACAGAGCTACAAACAGGGAGTTTAAAAGGCCCCTCCTTTACCATGAATCTAGTGGGTCTGTTAAAGCCAAGAGACTTAAAGCAGGAAGCTTATTCTTCTATCCAATTCCAATTAGCTCTGTTATCTTGTTTTGTTACCGAGTCCAAGCTTGTACTGCTCACCACAGGACAGGCCACTAAATAGGCTAGTTGGTGGGGCAAGGAACAGCAACTTTATTCAGAAAGCCAGCAGACCAAGAAGATGGTGGATTAATGTCCCAAAGAACCATCTACCCGAGTAAGGATTCAGGCTGCTTTTATACAAAAAGGCAGTGCAGGAGCACCGTGGCTGGTTGTTAACAAATTTCTTGGTGCAGGAACCCTTTGTTCTCGCAGCTGTCCATGTAGGTCTGCTCACAATGTTCCTGTAAACCTCCAACAAGACAATTGTTATTTTCTGCTCTGCAACTTTTTATAAAGGTCAGAGCCTTGAGAATGGGCTATCTTGCATATTTCTGGCTATAGGCAATACTCGCTTAGATGCAGAGCCAGCGTGACCAAGCACAGGCAACAGAGCACAAGGGTTAGAGCTAAAGGAATAGATCCAATACGGAGTCAGATTTATTCTTCTCTGTCACAGTTTCTCATCTTGCAATGAATTCGAATTATCAAATAAGACTTGGAAAGTTGTTACTGCCAGACACTGGGTTTTGAACAGAACTGGAAGCTTAAGTATCAAAGGAGAATCCAGAAAAATGATAAAAAGTCATTTGGAGCTGTTAAAACATGAACTGAGGTATATTAAAACTTTTAAGAGTTTGAGCAAAAAGTGATTCAGATTGGGCAGCAGCAAACCAGAAGTGGTTAGGATCCCACTGCTGACAGGAGCTTGAGGAGAGACTTATGTAGAGAAAGTTTGGAAGCAAAGTAAGAAGATTATTGATTGGCTGTAGCTTAAATCCTAGTTGGCTGTTTGTAATCGGTTGTCCTTAGCGTTTTAATTTCATGTCCTTGAGGCACTTATAGGCTTAGATTTTGGTTTGCTTACATTGGCTGCCGTGGCATTAGAGCCACCTCAGTCTAATTAATGAAACTAATTACCTTTACATGATAAATCTCTGCATTACACAGGATTTAGTTCATTAAGGTGTGTTAAAAACAAGACAACAGGCCCAAAATTGAGTTGCTTATGCTAAATCCCATGTCATCAAACCAAGACTTAATTAACGTTTTGGCTCTCCCAGAAAATGAATCTTCAGTCCTTCAAGGATCACCTGATCAGCACTAGTTAGGTAATCTGTCGATTAGGTAACAGATCTTTGCCATCCCCTAAAGGAAAGTAACTTTGTAATAACCAACCCACTTCTTTGTTAGTATAACTTTCTTGTTCCTGCTCCCTTCTGCCTATAAAGGTTTTTCATTTCCTACATGTCCTCAGAGCTCAGGTTGGAATTGATTTTTGCTCAAATAAATGCTTAAATTTAACATGCCTCAGTTTATCTTTTAACAGTCCTGGAGTTGGAAGAGGGAACTGAAGAGACCCCCAACGGCCCCAGGAGCAGTGAGCCAGCAGGTGAAGGTACCTGTCGAGCCCCTTCAGTTCACTGTTTTCTTGCTTCCTTTGGAGGTGGGGAGTAAGTCCCTCTCCCATCGTAGCACTGCAGCTTTTGCATCACGAGCTTTCAGACTTGGAGCATTTCTGGGTCTGGGGTAGGGCTGGGTCTGCCTGGGTCCAGTGTGAGGTTTCAGGTGGGTAAAATTTTGCTTTAAAACTGCGCGAGTGGGTTAACTTTACCAAAGATCATCTTGAATTACAGTGGCCACAGTGGAGAACTTTTAACCTAGATTAGCTTATCCATTTACCAGGTGCTCTAAAGAAAAAGGGGTCTCAGCCAAACGTTCACCATAAAGGATAGAGGGAAATGACTTTTCCTTCTCCACAGTTTCTGGTGACAAGGGAGAGATTTGCTGGGACAACCCACTTGCTCTAGAGCCTGTAGAAAGGATGCTGGGAAAACTGACAGAAGCCAGCAAAGGGTAAGAATTTTTACCAAAGCTCTCCCAGATGTCTGTTTTTGTTCCCTGGGTAAAAGAGGAAGGTGAAATTTCATATTGCCCCTTTCTTTCACACTGGCAAGAAAAAACGTGTGTAAGAGTTAGATCTCTGAATTGTGACTTGTAAATTTGCTTTCAGGTACTCTTTGGTTGTTGATCCATCCTCTCCAGGGACAGCTATTGCCTTCTTGTTTGGCTTCTTGTTCTGTGTCCTAAGAACTTGGCTTTCTGCCTGACTGGGGCACACAGGTTCTTGTGTGTCCAGGCAGCTTAACCGTCAGGTTGGGGACCCCGAAATATGGCTTAACAGAAATGTGGGTTTCACTCCATTTATGGCTAGGGTCCCACCAGTTGTTGCCGGCTCTCAGGGAAATTGTCTGTCTTTCTTTTGGTTTTCCTTGGGCGTGGCTCTGGATCTTAGGAGGGTGGTATCTTCTTTACTTTCTTTGGGGATGCTTCTTACATCCATGGGATTGTTCAGTACTTCCAGGAATATTGACTATTTGTCCCAGCTGAAACCTGATAAGATTTTCTAAGAAATCTCTATGGTGAAATTGAAAGCTGATATTCAAAGCCTGATAGGAGCATTTTTTTTTTTTTAAGGCTTTCTTCCCTAAGCTAAGATTCTGAGGCCTTTGTGGAAGGGTTTGCCTCAACATTCCAAAGATATGTTCCAAGTGTAGAACATAGGAATTTTTTATTTCCACCTTAGTTGAAAATCTTCTCCTTGATATAAAGAAACAAATTAAAGATAATGTAGTTGGATGGCTGGGTCAGCCTCTTGATATCATTCTGGTTGCAACCCAATTCTTTGAGGAGTGAAAAAACAACTGTACTCGTTTTACAAATCCAGTCTTTACAAGAACAGAAATGCAGCTCTAAAAATAATTCAAAGGCCACCTATCCTTTTGACCAGTCCCCAAACCTCCTGTATGCATCTTAAGAGGCTTGCCGATATTGCAAAAGATCTGGACTTAGAAAAAAAAAAACAAAACTCTTCCTAGAGAAACTGATATCTTTTCTTTGTGCCTTTGAGAAGTAAATGTTCTACCCAGTCTCCTCTATGAACCCAGAGCTGTAAGATCTCTGTTTACATCTCTCTATATGTTTATGTATATCTATGTATGTATGTTATATAGATGAGTGATTTTCTTTCTACCTCCAATGGAATTTCCAAAATTAATTTGTAAAGATGTCAATTTAACTGGCTTAAAGAAAACTAAGCATTTATATAAATCAAGCATACTCTCAGAAATATAGAAACTAAACCAAACATTTTTCAAATTCAAGTGATCTAGGATAGTCTTCAGCAAATAAAAGCTAGTTTAAGCTTGTTGGTTTAATTAAAACAGGCATATCTTTAGAGCTATTAATAGTAAATATAATGCAGGCATGTAACTTTTATTCTACCTAGGTTTACTAAAAGTCAAATAAGCTCATGTTATCTCTGTTACAGAATTTGTCAGTAAGAGAACTTAAGGTGATGATTAGCTGTTCAATGTCTCATGAAATTTTCACAAGTAATCTAAATATATTGTTAAGAACAAATAAGTTAAATAGAAATAAGTAAGATAAAAGTTTATAAATGAGCTTTTCAACAATAACTATGCTTTATGGTATGTCTACTTAAAAATAGTTTCCAAAATCTTTTTGGTAACTTGAATCCTTACAGTTATGCTGAGAAAATTAAATGATGAATATTCATTGAATATCTAGACTGTTTTGGAATAAGGTAAAATACTGAAAAATTAATTACTGAACACAGGTTTATTCATTTTTGGCTTTCTTTTACCAAGGAGCTAGAGATATTTGGGTCTACTAGTAAACATGTCTGTGCCACACTGGAATATTTACTATGAGGAGGAATACATCAATACTTCTAGAAATTCAGAAATGTATTTATAAATTTGCCAATATACAGAATGCTAGCATAACAGACAGTCCACAATTGCTTACTTCTTAGTTTTCACTAGGAATTAAGGATTCTAAGGGTTAAGAATTCTAATAAATATATGTAATTAAAACTACTTAGAGGGTGAAAAGAAAGAACTGTGTACAAAAAGTAGGTAAGGAAAGTAAAGTGACTGGCTGTTCCAGAATGAGTAAAAGGAAAAAAAAATAGGACAAAAACTGAATGGATGTAAGAAAGTTTAGAAGGTTTGTGGAAAAGGAATCCTGGGAAAGAAATTTTATATGTGCTCAAGCTTGCTAAGATTCAAAGGGATTTATTTAAATTTTTAAAAAATGAGGTTTAATATTAAAAGTATGCTGGTGCAAAATTAGAATTTGATTTTCTTTCTGTTGAAAGGACAAAGTTTGTTTAGATGTTGGTCTTCTAAGAAATTGTAAACAAAGATTTTGCTTTACATTTAAGTAATCTGCCTGAACGGCAAAGATTTTCCATCTTAAAATAATTTACTGTGCTTCACATTGTCTTTATCAGGTCTTTGATTACTTAAGAAAACCCAGTCTTTTCAATATTAACAACTATACAACCTTCTGTTTTTGCCTTTAACATCTTCTACTGTCACTTTGGTTAAATAGAAAATTAAATGGTATTTCATAATGATTCTGAATTCCTCTCATGTAATCTAAATTTTAATTGAAAAATTAATCTACCATGTATATTTGTAGTGAGGGACTCACTAGCCAAAACCTATAATCCATTTTTAGCTAATGTAACCATAAAATATGCAATGTAACCAAACTATGTAGGATAAGCAATGTTAGATTTTACCAACTTTGATTAATGAGTGATTACTTTTATGATGGCATAGGACTATTGTATTACTTAGATCTTATTATGTGATTGTCTGTCTGAAGAGTTCAGTGGCTTGTGTGTGTTGCTTGGCTTATAATTGAATTTTGCTATTAATTTATATTATCTGTCTTTGCTCAATGATAAATAAAAGTTTTTTTTTTAAATTTTTTTCTAGAGGTCTAGGTCAGATACAGTACCTCAGGGTCCTGCTTTTATAGGTTCAGTCCTTTCCAAATGCCAGTGGATTTATCCAGTCTTCCATCTGAGGGGATGATTCAGGAGTATCTCTGCCTATGACATTATAGCAAGTAGTTGGCAGGGACTACTTTCAATAATCAGGGACTTTTAATGTCTTGGATTAGCTTTAAATGAGCTCTGCAATAGGGAACTCTCTATTGTCTATGAGGAGGACATGAGTATGAGCTGAAATCTAAGTAGATGAACTAAGATTCTGGATCAGTTGTTATAGATTGGCTCTTAGACACTTTCACCACTTTTCTGAAAATGGATATAGTTGTTTTTTAAAATTTCCCAAATCAACCATTTGATCTTTCTACCAAAACAAAGGTGTATACTTTTCCTTTCATGAAATGCTTTGTAAACCCCCTTGTTATTCATTCTTCATGTGTATCCAATATAGACATTCTTTTTAGATCTCTGCCACTCTCTCTTTACTATAATAAAGAAAAAAATATATTTATAAGGTATATGTTTATATCAAATACAATAAGTGCATATTTTACTTTATATAATCTGTTTCTAAATGAATTCATCAATTTTCATCAATTGTTTGTTTCCTTATAAAGCTCAGAGCTGATTTAAAAACCACTGCTCTCAATGGAAAGAAGTAAAATTCCTTGGAAAGGGATTTTTAGGTAAATATGCTGAGAGAGAAAGAAATTAACATAGAATATCATGTGTTAAGATATGTAATATAAATTAGATGAAGGCTTGCAAACAATTGAAAATGTAAATCATTTTTTAGTTATATACAGTTTTCAAATATTATTAAAGCTTTCTGTATAACCTGGGATTGAGACAGGAATGTCTTCTGTAAAGTTGCAAACTGAGGAGAATGTGTTTCCAGCATATACTGATATTTCAGTAGTATCAAATTCACAGTTGAATGGAAAAACTACGCTGAGATAAAATTTTTTTTAATTGACTGTGAGCTTAGGAATTCTACTTCATATATGTAAAGTAATACTTCCATTTCACTTTTATAAATTTATTTTCTTTTATGCACTTAAGAGAGTTCATTACCAACATGACAATCTGTACTTTTTCGACTTTAACCACATAGCTATTTCAGATGAACTTTGTAACAGGTGGCATTCACATCATGTATAGTCAGGCTGCCCAGTGATGGCAAATGCAAAGAGTCAGGTCCAAACGTATAAAAAATACTGTTTTTCTAGACAGTTTTCCTGTAACAGGACACATTTCCACCTGGAACAAATCCACAGATACTTCAAAGTATAGTAAATCCCCATCCAAGCTTATTTACTCTTTCATTTCTTAAACCCACTCCTCCTGTATGTCCTACTCAAGTGATACCACTACTATCCTCCTAGATGCTCAAATTTTAATTCTGAGTCTCTTCCTTCTGACTCCTTCCCTGCCCTCAAACTCAAATTGATGGTCGATAGTTCAGTTAACTTCATTTTACGTCCATCCCTTACACTCCATCTTTGCTCTCATTAGCTTGACCAAGACACTCATTATTATTAGAGACCTGGATGATTTTACATTCCTGCAGAAGGATTCAAGTTTGCTTCTGGCATTCTTTTGGGTAGGAACACATAATTCAATTAGGAATGAGGTGTTTTTTAGCTGAGTTTGTCTACTTGAGGCTGGTCTGTTTCTAATTCATCCTTATTCTAGTTTGTTTGAGCCTCTCTTCATTATTGGAAACAGAACTGTAATTTTTGTCCCACACTTTACACCCAATCTTAGTCCCATAAAATTATTGAAAGTTTTGCTGAGCTTCTGATTTTATCATTTACTTCTTTCAGCTCAGTTATTTAGCCCCTGAGCTGATGCTTAGAATCAGCAAATGGTTTAATGCAGAAAAAGTACTAAATGTCAGAATTGCTAAAATTCGCTTCCTTTCTCCTCAGGACCAGGGCTTATCAAGTCCTGCCTGGATCACTCTCTAATGCCTTCAAATAGAGATGCTTAAAAAAAAATTTTTTTTTGAGGTGAAGTTCACATAACATAAAATTAACCCTTTCACAGGAGATCAATCCAGTGGCATTACGTACATTCAGAATTTTGCGCAACCACTGTTTCTGTCTACTTCCAAAGCATTTTATCAACGTAAAAGAAAAACTCGCTAACCATTAAGCAATTACTTCCCATTAACCCCCTCACCCTCCATCAGTTTTCTGCCTCTAAGGATTTACCTACTCTGGATATTTAATATGAATGAAATCATTCAATATGTGACCTTTTGTGTCTGGCTTCTTTCATTTAATATAATGTTTTCAAGAATCATCTATGTTGTACTATGTATTAGCACATCATTCATTTAAAAAAATTTTTAATTGAAGTATAGTTGATTTACAGGTTTACAAGTTTCAGGTGTACAGTACATATTCTTTTTCAGATTATTTTCCCTTATAGGTTATTACATAATATTGAGTATAGTTCCCTGTGCTATACAGTAGGTCCTTGTTGGTTATCTATTTTGTACATAGTACTGTACTGTGTATATGTTAATCCCAGCTTCCTAATTTATACCTCACACACCCCCTTTCCCCTTTGGTAACCATAAAGTTGTTTTCTATGTCTGTGAGTCCCCCTCTCTTCTGGAAATAAGTTCATTTGTGTCTTTTTTAAATTTTAGATTCCACATATTAGTGATATCCTATGATATTTGTCTTTCTGTGTCTGGCTTGCTTCTCTTAGTATGATAATCTCTAGGTCCATCCATGTTGCTGCCAATGGCATTATTTCATTCTTTTTTATGGCTGAGTAATATTCCATTGTATATATAGACCACATCTTCTTTATCCGTCCATCTGTCAATGGGCGTTTTAGTTGCTTCCACATCTTAGCTATTGTAAGTAGTGCTGCAATGAACATTGGGGTGCATATGTCTTTTCCAATTACAGTTTTCTCCAGATATATGCCCATGAGTGGGATTGCTGGATCATATGGTAGCTCTATTGTTAGTTTTTTAAGAAACCTCCATACTGTTCTCCATAGTGGCTGCACAAATTTACATTCCCACCAACAATGTAGGAGAGTTCCCTTTCCATACCCTCTATAGCATTTATTATGTGTAGACTTTATGATAATGGTCATTCTGACCGGTGTGAGGTGATACCTCATTGCAGTTTTGATTTGCATTTCTCTAATAATTAGCGATTTTGAACATCTTTTCAGGTGCTTCTTGGCCATCCGTATGTCTTCTTTGGAAAAATGTCTATTTAGGTCAGCATATCATTGATTTTTATGGCTGAATAATATTCTATTGTATGTTTACATCACATTTTGCTTATCTGTTTATCTGTTAATGGACACTTGAACTGTTCCCACCTTTTGGCTACTTCAAATAGTGCTGCTGTAAGCACACATATCCAAGTATTTGTTAAGTACCTGTTTTCAGTTATTTGGTATATATACCTAGAAGTGAAATTGTTGGGTCATATGGTAATTCTTTGTGTGTGCTTTTTTTTTAAATAATGGTAGCCATTCTAATGGGAGTGAAGTGGTATCTCACTGTGGTTTTAATTTGCATTTCACTACTGACTATTCTTGAGCATCTTTCCATGTGCTTGTTGGACATGTGTATATCAGGTTTGGAGAAATGGTTATTCAATAATGCTAAGATGTCAATTCTTGCCAATGCAATCTGTTTAACACAATCTCAATCAAAATCCCAGCAAGTTATATTGATTCTGAAGTTTAAATGAAAAATCAAAAGACCTAGAATAACCAACATAGTACAGGAGAAGAAAAACAAAGTCAGAGAATTGGCACTAACCAACTTCAAGACAATATAAAGCTACCATAATCAAGATGTGTGGTATTGGTTAAAGAATAGAAAACTAGATCAATTGATCACAACAGACAGCCCAGAAACAGACCCACACAAATACAGTCATTTGATCTTTGACACAGGGCAAAGGCAATTCAATGGAGAAAGAATAGTCTTTTCAACAAATGATGCTGGAACAACTGGACATCCATATACAATTTTAAAAAATGAATCTAGACATAGACCTATGCCTTTCACAAATATTAACTCAAAATAAATCATTGGCCTAAATATGAAATGCAAAACTGTAAAATTTTTAGAAGATAAACTAAGAGAATGTCTGATGTTGGGTTTGGCAATGACTTATTAAATGGAACACCAAAAATGTACTCCATGAAAGAAAAATGTGATAGGTTGGTCTTTTTGAAATTAAAAACTTTTGCTCTGTGAACGACACTAAGACAAATACAAGCCAAAGCCTGGGAGAACTACAAGCCAAAGCCTGGGAGAAAATATTTGTAAAACACATATCTGATAAAGACTTTTATCCAAAACATACAAAGAAATCGTAAAATTTAACAGTAAGAAAGCAAACAACTGAATAAAAAATGGATAAAATATATGAAAAGACCCTTAACCAACAAGATATACAGATGACAAGCAT
Organism: Delphinus delphis; assembly: GCF_949987515.2. Taxonomy (NCBI): domain Eukaryota; kingdom Metazoa; phylum Chordata; class Mammalia; order Artiodactyla; family Delphinidae; genus Delphinus; species Delphinus delphis. Next base: position 39,396,022 of record NC_082691.1, read on the forward strand.
ACGAAAAGATGTGCAACATCATAAATCATTAGGAAATTCAAAATTAAAACAATGAGATACTACTACATACCTATTTAGACCGAGATTAGAAAAATAGCAACACCAAATTTTGGCAAGGGTGCAGAGCAACAGGAACTGTCATTTATTGCTGGTCAGAATGCAAAAGTATAACCATTTTGAAAGACATTTTGGTAATTTCTTATGAATCTAAATATAATGTTACCATATGATCCAAACACTCAAACTCCTCAATATGTACCCAACTGAGTTGAAAACTTATGTCTACATAAAAACCTGCACATAAATGTTTACAGCAACTTTGTGCATAGTGGCCAAAACTTAGAGGTAAAAAAAGGTATACTTCAATAGGTAAATGGATAAACCGACTGTGGTACATCCATAAGACGAAATATTATTCAGTGATAAGAATAAATGAGCTATCAAGCCACAAAAAGAAATGAAAGGACTTTAAATTCATATTGGCAAGTTAAAGAAGTTGATCTGAAGAGGATATATAATGTATGATTCCAACTGATTGACATTCTGAAAAAGACAAAACAATAGAGACAGTAAAATGAACAGTGGTTGTCAAAAGGAGGGCAGAAGGGGAAAGGTGAATAGGTGAAGAACAAGAAATGGATTAAAAAAATTTTTTTAAAAAAATGGATTTTTAGGCGTACAAAATACTAATCTATATGATTCTGTAATAGTAATAGATCTATGACATTACACATTTTAAAAACGCATAGAACTCTACAACACAAAATGAATTTTAATATAAATTATAGATATCAGTGGATTAAAAAATAGAAAATTAATAAAATAAAGCCATGTATAATATTTGCATTAGCAATAATTCATATTCAAAGAATTTTATTTTCAGTTGTTTTGAATTATTTATGCATTTAATTAGGCCCTAGTTTGCAAACTAACATTTTGTAACTTTCTCTGGTATTTATTTATTGATGTCCTACTAATCACTAATTTAATGGCTTACATCAAGTTTGATTTTCCTTTGGCATTCTGTAACTGTAAATACAATGGAAAAATTTGGGTATCATTATTTGCTTTACATTATACTGAAGTGTCTAATTTTTCAATCATCTAACTGACTTATTCCTCATGGTCTCTTCTACACCCCCCCACCCACTTAAATGTGGTTCTGCACTTATCTCACATCTCTTTTTCCTCTCTATCCTACTTTTGTGAATTTATTTCCCAGGTCTATGCAGTTGAATGTTTATCATTGCCATATTTAAGTTTCTAACTTGGATATTCAAAATTTTGCTATAAATGTCTTATTTGACCTTTCACCTCAAAACTCAACATATCTAAAACTGAATTTATCATCATTTTCCAAAATGCACATCTTCTCATTCCCATGAAATGTGCCCTCATGCTTATAAGAACTCAGCCTTGAATAGTTGGAATAATTATTTCAAATACCCTCTTTCCCCAGAGCCAGGCTTCCATTTTAATGGCTCTTTTATCCATATCTTTTATCTGATTCCCATCATCACTACCAGGTTCTGACCACATCATATCTGAAGCCATTTCTGAAGCCTGCTAATGGTCCCTCTACTCTACCTTCTAGGTCTTCCAATTCTTTTTATCAAATTCTGCGGGTTTGATTTTCTGTTAACACCATTTTCACCCACTAACTTTGCTTAAGAAACGCAGGGTTCAATTGTCATAGACTGGCATTCATTGTCTTCCATAATTTGACTCTTGGATACCTCTTCATATTTCACGCTCACTACAGGAATATACCAGCCCTAGCAAAAAAAAAAAACAACACAAAAAAACAAAAAGCAAAACAAAACCAAAACAAACAAACAAAAAACTATTGATTTGTTCACAGAATTTGCCTCCAGGCATACATTCCCAATTAGTATATTTTATTCCCTTCTCACTCTCACCCAAATATCAACATCTTACTCATCTCCCACCTTCTCTCTTCTCAATCTTTTCAGTTTCTGTAGCTCTATTGATTTTACTATTACATTTTATTGTAACTCATCTTTTTATGTCCTGTTTCCACAACATCATTGCAAGTTCTTGTTGGGGCGAGGGGAGTTTCCTATCCCCAGCCTAGATAATGGCCATAATTTATACCCTGAAGTGCAGTGTTTCCTACTATGAATAGTAACCTTGCAGTCAGAAAAAGTCCATAAGAGAAAATACCACAGAAGACTTCTCTTCTGAATGAGAGGTGGCATGTTTTGACATTTACTGATTCAAAAATGCTTACAGAGATCTTACTTTTTGTAAGAACCTGGACTGGGCTGTAGGATACCAGCAATGAAGAAAACACTAGCATTTTTATTAATTATTTTTCTAAGCATATTGCATTTTGCCTTCTTAACTTTCTAGGGCCTGTACCTTTTTTAAGAAAAGAGTTATCAGACATGTGCTGTATAAATATTTGCAAAGTTAAGGAGAAAAATTCTAGTACTCAAAGCAGCAAGGAAATTCTTTGAGGAAAAAACTAAACTAGAGCCATATGCATCCTTTTCTATGTGGCCATACTATGCCAAGGAGACAGGCCCTAACTCTGCTTTATACATTAGCACAATGGAGTTTTTCCAGGCGGGCCAGGGTCTATGCCAAATTTGCCTCGGTGAAATCTACAGAACAGGCTTTCCTATTTTAAGAACTCATAAGCTATGAAGACAGAAGTCATCCAAGTATCTCCATTTTCAGAGCTCATAATGGCAGTATTTCTTTCAGCTTCCTCAAACTTGCTTTGAAATAGGTTTGCATTTTGTGGTGATTCTTAAAAATTAGTAAGTTCTGTAAAAGTCATGCTCTGTTGGATCTTGGTTCATCCAACATTTCTCGGGATATTTATATTTTTATATCAACAAGAAACCTGTTATGTAATACTTGTTTGCAGCAGGAGTTATTAAAAGCATGCCCTTTAGATTTTTGTTGGAAATTAGAAATGAGTTCATTTCAAATTTTTTCATATCAATATCTGTACTCTGCTAATTTAATAAGGATTGCAAAAAATTTAGAATGAATTAACTGGCACCCTTCATAATGACATGGGGTGATTAAATGTCTTCACAAGGATGGTAATAGCAACCTCTGCTAATAATCGCTAGAACCATAATTATGTCAAAAAATTTTATTTCCTTTTGAGACTGCGTTTACAGTAAGAATTCTCCAGCAATACAGAACTGGGAGAAAAAGAAGAAAAATAACTGAAAGAATAAATAGAACATAAATAAACATATGGCAAGATGACAGACTTAAATAACCATATCAATAATTACATTAAACGTAAACATTCTATGTACCACAATTGTTAGGAAGCATTTGTCAGAATGAATATAAAAGCAAGACCAAACTATATAATGTCTACAGAAAATACTCTTAAATATAAAGATCCAAATAGATTACAAGTAAAAAAAAAAAAGAGAGATATCCAATGCTATCACTAACCAAAAGAAAGCTGAAAGGGCCATATTATTATTAGACACACTAGATTTCAGAGAAAAAATATAAATAATGCTAAAGAAGGGTATTTCAAAAAAAAGTATTTTTCATAATGATAAGAAGCCTACTGATTAAGATGATATAGCAATCTAAATATTTACCACCTAATAACAGAGCTCTAAAATACATGAGGAAAAAGCTTATAAATCTAGACGGAAAATAAAGAAATCTAAAATTATAGTCAATTTTAATACCACCCTCTCAAAAATAAATTGAACAAGTAGAAATCTGTAAGGACATAAAAACTTAAACACTAACAACTTGGTGTATTTGATATTTATATAACACTTCAGACAACAGCAAACTATATATTTTTTTCCCCAGTGTATAAGAAACATTAAGATAAACCATCTTCTGGGCTATAAAACAAGGCTCAATAAATGTGAAAAGTTTCAAGTCTTAAAAAATACATCCTTTAAATACAAAATGAAACTAAATTAGAAATCAATATCAGAAAGGTCTCTAGAAACATTGAAATATTTGCAACATATATAACACACAGCAATAACTATATATAAAAGAGTAAATCATAAAGGAAATTAAAAATATGGAAAACTAAATAAAAACAAAAAATAACATATCAAAGCTTATCTTATTCTCAGATGACATTTTAATTTGTATATAGAATATCTGTATCTACAAGATACCTACTAGAACTAATTAGTGAGTTTAGCAATTTGTAGTGTGTAAAATATAAGTTTAATTGTACTTCCATATACTAGTAAGGAACAATTAGAAATTGAAAGGATGAATACCATTTACAATAGCATCAAAAATTATGAGATAGGGATAAATATGACAAAATTTGGTCAACAACTATATACAGAAAGCTATAATACACAGTGAGATAAAAAGAAATCCTAAGTAAGTGGAAAGATGTATCAAATTCATTGATCGGAAGACTCAAGATGGTTAAGATGTTAATTCTATCCAAATTGATCTATAGAATCCATGTAATGCCGATTAAAATCCTATCAGTTTTTTGGTAGAAATTGACAACAAATTCTAAAATTCATATTGAAATTCAAATGACCTAGAATAGTCAAAATAGGTTTGAATAAGAAGAACAAAGTTTGAGAACTAATACTACTAATAAGTGATTTCAATACTTATTACAAATCTCCAATAATCAAGAAAATGTATTGATGTAAAGATAGACAAGTACATTAATGGAACAGAATACAGGGTCCAGAAATAGGTCTGCACATATATGGACAACTGGTTTTCAACAAAGAAACAGAACAGTTCGGTGGAGAGAACATGTATCTTTTCAATACATGTTGCTGGGACAATTGGCTATCCAAATGCAAAAAAAAAAAAAAAAGAGTTATGAATTTTGGTCCATACCTTGCACCATATACAAAAATTAACTGAAAACATTTCATATACCTAATACAAAGCCTAAAACTATAAATCTTGTAGAATACAGGAGAAAACATTTGTTTTCATGGGTTAGACAAAGATATTTTAGGTGTAAAGCAAAAGCACAATACATAAAATAAAAACTTAAGTAGGACTTCATCAAAATAAAAAAAACTTCTGTGTTTCCAGAGACAGTGTTAAGAGAATGGAGACAAGCCTAAGGCTGATAGAAAATAAATTCAAATCATAATTAATAAAGGACTTATATCAAAATATATAAAGAATGCTCAAAACTCAATAAAAAGCAAAACAAAAGCGACAATGAAAAACACAACTCAGTGAAAAGATGGGCAAAAGATTTGGACAGACAGTTCACCAAAGGAGTTATAGAGCTGGCAAATAAGCACATGAAAAGGTACTCAACATTAATATTCATCATCTATTTGAAAAGCTACAGTTAAAAGGATTGACTATGCTGAGTATTGCAAAGGATAGGAACTGGAACTCTCATACTCTCACTCTTGGTAGAATTGTAAAATTTTATGACAACTTTGGACAGCAGTTTGGCAGTTCTTAAAACGTTAAACATACACTTACCCTATGATCCAGCCATTCCACTTCCAGGTATTTCCCCAAGAGAAATTAAAGCATTTGGTCATACAAAGATGTGTATGTGAATGTTCACAGCAGTCTTATTAGTTACAGTAAAAAACTGGAAAGAACTTAGTGTTCATTAACAGATGAATGAATAAACAAATTATGGTACGTCCATGTAATGGACATTATTCAACAATAAAAATGAATAAACTATTGATATACACAAGTTGCATGACTCACAAATGCTGGGTGAAAGAAACCAGCAGAAAAGAAATATAGTACCTACAATATTATTCCACTCAAGGAACATTTTAAAAATGTAAACTAATTTGTAGTGACAGAAAGTACTTCTGTGGTTGGCTGGAGCTGGGGATAGAATTAGGGGGTGGTTTATGGGGACAGAAGTAGAGGATATACTCATCTTCCTTCATTTACGAAGGGGTTACATCCTGATAAACCCTTCATAAGTTGAAAATGTTATAAGTTGAAATGCATTTAATACACCTAACCTACAGAACATCATAGCTTAGCCTAGGCTGCCTTCAACATGCTCAGAACATTTACATTAACCTACAGTGAGACAAAATCATTTAACACAAAGCCTATTTTATAATAAAGTATAGAATATCTCATGTAATTTATTGAATACTGTATCAAAAGAGAAAAACACATTGTTGCCTGGATACAGAATGGTTGGAAGTGTATAGGTTGTTTACCCTTGTGATCAAGTGGTTCATTGGGAGTATCATACCACATATTGCTACTGAACCAAACTTGGGTCTGCTCGTCCACACACAGTAAATGCAATCTACTGACACCAGGTTGTGGTAAAGGAAAGTACAGCGTTTATTGCAGGGTGCGAAGCAAGGAGAACAGGCAGCTCATGCTCAAAAGATCCAAACTCCCTGATGGCTTTCAGGGAAGGGGTTTTAAAGGCAGTGTGAGGGAGGGGGCCACATGGGGCATGATCAGCTCATGCTCAATTCTCAGATTGGTTGGCATCAAGGTGCAGTTTCAAGCATCATCAGCCTTCTGGTTTCAAACAGTCTAGGGTCTGTGTTCTTGCAGTCAGCAGTTTTCAGTCTGCTTCCTGTAAAAACGACTTAGGAATGTGTCTCAGGCCTTTATCTATAGCTTTCAGGGAACTGTGAATTCAGTGATTCTGCTGTGTGGTGGATTTATAGTTGAAATTGTTAATAGTTTCGCAGTGCAACAGCTATTCTTTGTTTCTACATCTTCACATTTCTTAAACATTAACTCTTGAGTCAGCCTTTTGAGACTCAAGAGAGGCCAGGGAGACTAAAGTAAAAGCCTTTTACTCCCAAGGATAGGGACACAGGGGCTTGTATATGGTTTCAATTCCCCCTTTTCTTTTTTTTTCTTTTTTTTGCGGTACGCAGGCCTCTCACTGTTGTGGCCTCTCCCGTTGCGGAGCACAGGCTCTGGACGCGCAGGTTCAGCGGCCATGGCTCACGGGCCCAGCCGCTCCGCGGCATGTGGGATCTTCCCGCACCGGGGCACGAACCCGTGTCCCCTGCATTGGCAGGCGGACTCTCAACCACTGCGCCACCAGGGAAGCCTGCCCCCTTTTCTTTGATACTACTCAATCTTGAGGGGAACGGGTTCAGGAAAAAAAAAAAAAGGGAGTAAAGTTTTGGGTTGAGAGTTGATCATAAACTCAGCAGAGGAACTCAGGGGGGACTCAGTTTCAATATAGCAAGCATGACCAAAATCCAAAATTTGAAGTATAGTTTCTACTGAATGCATATCTTTTTCACATCATCGTAAAGCTGAAAAATCGTGAGTTAAATCCTCATTAACTTGGGGACCATCTGTACATACTATAAAGGCTGTGAGGAAATTTTGGATGTGACAGATATTTTCATTATCTTAATTATGGTGATAGTTTCATGGATGTGTACATACATATATGAATAATGGACTTTAAATGTGTATAGCTTGTTGTATGTCAATTATATCTCAATAAAGCTGTTTAAAATACTTTTATCCAGGTTGCACTTTGAATCTTTTATCGTGCTTGATTTTGGAAGAACATGCCTTGGTAACTTGGAAAATATCTGTCACCAAATTATGCTGTTAAGCTAATGATGGCCTCTACAAATTTTCCAAGATGATAGTTTTTCATTCAGAAGCTAGAATTCTTGTCAAATGGGCAGACTGACTTACTTCAGTTTCTTGAAAATGTCTCTAAGTACTAAAGTCAGAATAACCATGGTTTGTCATTATGTCAAAATGGTTTCTATGAAAAAAGTGGAGAGTTAAGCTCACAACTCAATCATAAAAGTGGTTTTTCTTGAGATTTACATTATACTTCAATGTGCAATAGCAGGGCTTGATGAGCCACTCCCATCATGTCACACAGAATATTACAAAGATGTGCACTCAAGGGTTGAGGTTTTAATGTAATTAACAATTTTAACTGCTTCACCAAGGACACGTTTAAATGTAACTGTTTTCTCCTTTCTGTTTTGCACTGCCACTGTGCAGTGATGAAGAGTACACTGATTCCTAGTACAGTTTGTTGTCAGCAGTTTTACCCACCATTGCTTTTGTACACAGTGAAAAAGGCATATAATGTCTTAGTGAACAATGTATAATATTAAATAACATGTATTGTTTACATATTATTAACTGGAAAAATTATTTATACTTTTGTTTTTTTTAATTTGTTTGTTTGCTTCTTTATTTAAAAGAAATATTCCAATCACCAAAAAGTTGGATTACAATAAATACAAAGAACTTTTTTCCTGAATCAATTTTGAGTAGATTGCTGATCTGCTTCTGTTATATTATAATTTAAATATATTTATATATTATATACTGCAAAATATATTAAATAATTATAAAATTATATAATTAATAACATATAAGTAAACAACTATTTTGTATGTTTTATATAAATAAACAACTATTTTATATGAGTTGTGGTTTAACTCATATGCATTGCTCTCATGATAATGATACTTTGAGTCTGTAAAGCTTGATCCCCTTGAGTTTATAGGCTTTGTTTATTCTTTTTTTTTTTTTTTCTTTTTGCGGTACGTGGGCCTCTCACTGCTGTGGCCTCTCCCGTTGCGGAGCGCAGGCTCAGCGGCCATGGCTCACGGGCCCAGCTGCTCCGCGGCATGTGGGATCTTCCCGGACCGGTGCACGAACCCGTATCCCCTGCATCGGCAGGCGGACTCTCAACCACTGCGCCACCAGGGAAGTCCAGCTTTGTTTATTCTTTATATTCTAATGTTTAGTCCAAGGTCTAGCATATGGTAGGTGCTCAATAACTATTAAGTAAATGTATAGCTGCCATGATATTCTTGTGGGTCCAGGGAATACCGTGATATCCTTTAAATAATTTCATCTGAAACAACTTCATTTTTCTCCACCTATTCTATTGTAAAACAGAATTACAGTCTGGTAGTAAGTGCCCTTTTCAAGAAAGGGAAGGAAGGAAATTAATGTTTTTCGAGTGCCTACTTTTTGCCTCACACATCATTTGATTTAATCTTTATAATAATCCTAGGTATGAATTATGATAACAAGACCATTGCAGTCATCCTGCATGCCCTGCTTGTAGAGGGCCAGGCAAATGGACAAGCCTCAATAAAGAGTGGTTGAAGAAATAAATATCATTTAAATAAAATTATTTTAGTTGAGAAACAGAGGAAGCAAAGCATCAGAAACTTTAAGCAACTTTTTCAGAGTTGTGTTAGAATCACTAAATGGTTTGAAATGTACATCTGTCCGAGCCCAAAGCCTGGGAATTCACATCATGCCCTAGTGTGACACTAGGAAACAGCCTGTCAACTCTCTGTGACAGCTCAGCGTTACGAGTTTTGTTTTCTAAATTAGTCTGGTTTTATTTGACTTCAAGGAAAGGACTTTATGTCTGACCCATGAACAGTCTTCCAGAATAATAATGGCAATGTCCATTTCATCCCCGATTAACGGGCTGATTCTTTACAGCTCCTTTCCTAGAGGACGCTACAGCTCTGTGAGTAACATGCTATTGATCTTCAGGGCCCAATTTTCCTCTAAAAAAACTTGCAGGAAATTGATACCAGTGGTGGTAGCTATTATGTTTCACATTCTTACAGCCTCCAGGAATCTGGCTGCCTGAGTTTTATCATGTAGCATGTTAGGGAGTGAGATTCAACCAGGCCTTGATTTACCATCGCCTTTGAAGCTTCACCAAGCAACCTGGCTCAGTCATGATGGCCTAATCCAAGCATATTACATTTTCTGTTAGATATGTCAGTGCCATATATAAAAATATTTAAGTATAATACACAGACCCCTAACCTATAGGTACTGGCCAAAATGCAGCTTTTGGTTTGGCATTCTCTGTACTGAGTCTGTGCTACACTTGGTAGCCAGACTAATAATAAATGTCATATAAATCTCTAAAAATAGACCACTGCCAATTTTGATATAGTCTGCAAACAGTTGGAAAAACAGTATAAGAGTCACTTTTTCAAGGATGGTCTCTTTTTTGTTAGCTTATTTAATATTACAAAATAATGTTAAATGACAGAAATAAATTGCATTGGCTCAGCTCTGAATAGGATTTCAAATGTAGTAAGTGGCTGCTTATTTCACGTTGTTCTGTCTATAGCTTCTCTCCAATATGCACTTCATGAGTTGCATTTAGTTGAGGTCCAGGATTCAGAAACTCAAGCAGGAAGCATGTGGGGATTCTCTGCTTTGAAGTGTGGATGGGTTAGAAATAACCTAGAGAAGTGAGAACATTGCCTGCTTTCCAAGTGGGCTAAATTTCTGGTCCCACTCAAGTTGGATGGATATCATTATGTCTTCTAGATATTTACATATCTAAATGGATTTAATGTGAAGCATTCTGAAGTTAGTAGGTGGGAAAACTCTAGTTTTTTTAAAATTTTTACTTTTAAATTTATATTGTTTTTTAAAATATGGCTGTTTGAATCAGACTTCACTGTTTCAGTTTTCACCTCCCAGGAGGGTCAATATGACTATATTCTACCTCCTTCTTATTGCTCCCTTTACAGTCCTTTCTGCTAAGGCACTGAGCACATTATATCCCAAGGGTGGGCTCACATGGTTGTCAGTAACAAAACTGCAAGCTCCTCAAAGTTAGGTTCTTTATCTTTGCCACCTTTAATTCATAGTGATGGTCAAAACAATGTTGTATTTACCTTCATCATAGTTCTCTTCGACTTTGGTTGCGTTTTTAGTTATAAATATGACCTTGAATAATTTAAGTACGCCTTCTGACCCCCAACTTCCTCATTTGTAAAATGGGATAAAAATATACACCTTGGGAGACAAGGATTAAATAACATAATACAATATTAGTTAAATTTTAGTCATGTGAGTATCAAATTTGAAAATTCTGCCAGGCCAATCATTTATTAAGTGTCTTTAAGTTAATTGCATTTAAAAAATAATACAACTGGGACTTCCCTAACAGTCCAGGGGTTAAGACTTCACCTTCTAATGCAGGGTGTGCGGGTTCAATCCCTAGTCGGGGAACTGATATCCCACATGCCTCCCAGCCAAAAAAAAACAAAAACAAAAAACCCCAAAAACATAAAACAAGCGGTATTGTAACAAATGCAATAAAGACTTTAAAAGTGGTCCACGTTGGGCTTCCCTGGTGACACAGTGGTTGGGAGTCCGCCTGCCGACGCAGGGGACACGGGTTCGTGCCCCGGTCCGGGAGGATCCCACGTGCCACGGAGCGACTGGGCCCGTGAGCCGTGGCCGCTGAGCTTCGCGTCCGGAGTCTGTGCTCCGCGACAGGAGAGGCCACAGCGGTGAGAGGCCAGCGTACCGCAAAAAAAAAAAAAAAAAAGGGTCCACATCAAAAAAAAAAATCTTAAAAAAAGTAATACAACCATTTAAAGAAGAAACTTTGTATTACAAACATGAATGCATACTAAAGAATACTTTCTATAGATGGCAATTTAAGAAAGTAACAAAAATTAAATGTCATTAAATATTTAACATATAATAAAAATAACTTAAATACAAATAATAAAAATTTAATTTACAAAGTGCTTATAACTGAAGAAAGTTCCTGAATGAATAAAGGAAACTATCAAAAATTAGTTGGCAACGAACTCAGGATTGGACTCTGTATTGCTTTCTTTAAGATGAAGATGAGGTTCTTCATCTGTAAGACATCTCCATGTTTTTCCTTTGATATCAATTAGCATAGGAATGCCAAATGATATGTGTGCAGCAGGAATTAATACTGTATCATTAATTGGATTGTCATTTAAAATTTTAATAGAGGTGGCCTTACTGTCTGTACAGGAGGGGTACAAATGATTATTAATTTACCTCAAGATATGTTGAGTTATCAAAGAGACATTACATGTTTGAAGACTCAGGAATATTCAGTGTTTCATAGGTAAAGTATTAAGTACATGAACGGGCAAATTTGCTTTCTTAGAGAACTTCTAAGAAAAATTTGTAATTTTTCCACGGAATATTACAAATAAATTTAACAAAAAAATATTTAAATTGGCTGATAGTTTAAACAGAGCTGCCAAACATTTACCTTAAAAGAATATTGAAAAAGTTAAAGATAAAAGCAAGATAAAGACTAGTACAAATCATGTATTAATGGTTTTAAAAGAGGAAAAGCCCATCATTGCTGCCCAGTTGTAGGAGGCTCCAGTGCAGGTTGGAGCTAGCATGGAGCTGGAACTTGCCAGATTGCTCCTTTTGCTGTTGGGCTTAGAGGCCTCTGCCCTAAAGCAGGCATGACCTAGTCTCTAAACCCGCTACCCAAGCCATGGATCACACAGTAGGGCATTGTATAGTCCTAGAGATAGCATGGATATTTGCATATTAGGTCATAGTATAATAATAATAATACCAATGAAGTTGGAAAATCCTGAGCAATTGTGTGCTTCAAACATTCTCTGTCTCTCTCTCTCTGTCTCCCTGTCTCTCTGTCTCTGTTTTTGTCATGCATGAAAAACTGACATACTAAGCTCTTTGGTTGACAACATCTACCTGGCTAGTGTCAGGAGAAGTAGAATTGACAAGACTTGGAGATAGAATGGATGTGAGAGTGGGAATACTCAGGATGTATCTACACTGGAGAAATATCTATACTTAAAAAGTGGCAATATTCACAGGGGTAGGACATAAGAAAGATACACAGCCTTGATAATAGTGATGTGAGGAGAGGATCAGGGATAAACAATGATGAGCTCAATATTGACATGTTAAGTTCTAAATATGTCTGTAGTATCCGAGTAGGGATATACAGGAGTCAGTGTGTATTCAAAGAAGACCAGTTGAAGATTGGCCTATTTACAATAGTCATGAAGAATGAGAAGGATCTGGCTTCCCTGGTGGCGCAGTGGTTGAGAGTCCGCCTCCTAATGCAGGGGACACGGGCTTGAGCCCTGGTCCTGGAGGATCCCACATGCCACGGAGCAGCTGGGCCCGTGTGCCACAACTGCCGAGCCTGCACTCTGGAGCCCGCGAGCCACAACTTCTGAAACCCGCGTGCTTACAGCCCGTGCTCTGCAACAAGAGAAGCCACCGCGATGAGAAGCCCACGCACCACAACGAAGATCCAATGCAGCCAAAAATAAATAAATAAATTAAAAAAAACAACAAAAAAAGAATGAGACGGATCCAAGGATTTTAAGAGGCGGGGAAAGTATTCAAGGCAGAGGCAAAAATAAGCCTCAAGGGGGCTGAGTTGTATTTGAGATACTGACAAAATCACAAGGAGTGAAGTGAAGCGGGTGGGGCACTCAGGGAGGTTGTTGCTGGGACAGGCTTGGGTCAGTTCGTGTTCCACACTCAAATCCAGGTAACGTGGGCATGGGAATGTGTTCTCATTTTGTTCCAAAAGCAATGAAAGGGAATGTAAAAAAAAAAATTTTAACATCTTTATTGGAGTATAATTTGTTTATAATGGTGTGTTAGTTTCTGCTGTATAACAAAGTGAATCAGCTATACATATACATATATTCCCATATCTCCTCCCTCTTGCGTCTCCCTCCCACCCTCCCTATCCCACCCCTCTAGGTGGTCACAAAGCACCTAGCTGATCTCCCTGTGCTACGCGGCTGCTTCCCACTAGCTACCTATTTTACATTTGATAGTACATATAAGTCTATGCCACTCTCTCACTTCGTCCCAGCTTACCCTGCCCCCTTGACGTGTCCTCAAGTCCATGCTATTACGTCTACGTCTTTATTCTTGTCCGGCCCCTAGGTTCTTCCGAACCTTTTTTTTTTTTAGATTCCATATATATGTGTTAGCATATGGTATTTGTTTCTCTCTATCTGACTTACTTCACTCTGTATGACTGACTCTAGGTCCATCCACCTCAGTACAAATAACTCAATTTCATTTCTTTTTATGGCTGAGTAATATTCCAATGTATATATGTGCCACATCTTCTTTATCCATTCATCTGTTGATGGACACTTAGGTTGCTTCCATGTCCTGGCTATTGTAAATAGTGCTGCAATGAACATTGTGGTACATGTCTCTTTTTGAATTATGGTTTTCTCAGGGTCTGTGCCCAGTAGTGAGATTGCTGAGTCATATGATAGTTCTATTTTTAGTATTTTAAGGAACCTCCATACTGTTCTCCATAGTGGCTGATTCAGTTTACATTCCCACTAACAGTGCAAGAGGGCTCCCTTTTCTCCACACCCTCTCCAGCATTTATTGTTTGTAGACTTTTTGATGATGGCCATTCTGACAGGTGTGAGGTGATACCTCATTATAGTTTTAATTTACATTTCTCTGATGATCAGTGATATTGAGCATCTTTTCAAATGTTTGTTGGAAATCTGTATATCTTCTTTGGAGAAATGTCTCTTTAGATCTTCTGCCCATTTTTGCATTGGGTTGTTTGTTTTTTTTTGATATTGAGCTGCATGAGATGCTTGTATATTTTGGAGATTAATCCTTTGTCAGTTGCTTCATTTGCAAATATTTTCTCCCATTCTGAGAGTTGCCTTTTCGTCTTTTTTATGATTCTTTTGCTGTGCAAAAGCTTTTAAGTTTCATTAGGTCCCATGTGTTTATTTTTGTTTTTATTTCCATTTCTCTAGGAGGTGGGTCAAAAAGGATCTTGCTGTGATTTATATCATAGAGTGATCCGCCTATGTTTTCCTCTAAGAGTTTTAGAGTGTCTGGCCTTACATTTAGGTCTTTAATCCATTTTGGGTTTATTTTTGTGTATGGTGTTAGGGAGTGTTCTAATTTCATTCTTTTACATGTAACTGTCCAGTTTTCCCAGCACCACTTATTGAAGAGGTTGTCTTTTCTCCATTGTATATTCTTGCCTCCTTTATCAAAAATAAGGTGACCGTATGTGCGTGGATTTATCTCCGGGCTTTCTGTCCTTTTGCATTGATCTATATTTCTGTTTCTGTGCCAGTACTATACTGTCTTGAGTACTGTAACTTTGTAGTAAAGTCTGAAGTCAGGGAGCCTGATTCCTCCAGCTCCATTTTTCTTTCTCAAGATTGTTTTGGCTATGTGGAGTCCTTTGTGTTTTCTATACAAATTTTGAAACTTTTTGTTTTAGTTCTGTGAAAAAATTCCATTGGTAGTTTGAGAGGGATTGCATTAGATCTGTAGATTGCTTTGGGTAGTAGAGTCATTTTCGCAATGTTGATTCTTCCAATCCAGGAACGTGGTATATCTCTCCATCTGTTAGTATCATCTTTAATTACTTTCATCAGTGTCTTATAGTTTTCTGCATACAGGTCTTTTGTCTCCTTAGGTAGGTTTATTCCTAGGTATTTTTTGTTGCAGTGGTAAATGGGAGTGTTTCCTTAATTTCTCTCTCAGATTGTTCATCATTAGTGTATAGGAATGCAAGAGATTTCTGTGCATTAATTTTGTACCCTGCTACTTTACCAAATACATTGATTAGCTGTAGTAGTCTTCTGGTAGCCTCTTTAGAATTCTGTATGTACAGTATCATGTCATCTGCAAACAGTGACAGCTTTACTTCTTCTTTTCCGATTTGGATTCCTTTTATTTCGTTTTCTTCTCTGATTGCTGTGGCTAAAACTTCCCACAACTATGTGGAATAATAGTGGTGATAGTGGGCAGCCTTGTCTTTTTTCTGATCTTAGTTGAAATGGTTTCAGTTTTTCACCATTGAGAACAATGTTGGCTGTGGGTTTCTCATATACGGACTTTATAATGTTGAGGCAAGTTCCCTCTATGCCCACTTTCTGGGGAGTTTTTATCATAAATAGGTGTTGAAATTTCTCAAAAGCTTTTTCTGCATCTATTAAGATGATCATATGGTTTTGCTTCAATTTGTTAACATGGTTTATCACATTGATTGATTTGCGTATATTGAAAAGTCTTTGCATACACCATGATCAAGTGGGATAAACCCCACTTGATCATGGTGTATGATCCTTTTAATGTGCTGTTAGATTCTGTTTGCTAGTATTTTGTTGACGATATTTGCATCTATGTTCATCAGTGATATTGGCCTGTAGTTTTCTTTTTTGTGACATCTTTTTCTGGTTTTGGTATCAGGGTGTTGGTGGCCTCGTAGAATGAGTTTGGGAGTATTCCTCCCTCTGCTACATTTTGGAAGAGATTGAGAAGGATAGATGTTAGCTCTTCTTTAAATGTTTGATAGAATTCGTCTGTGAAGCCATCTGGTTCTGGGCTTTTGTTTCTTGGAAGATGTTTAATCACAGTTTAAATTTCAGTGCTTGTGATTGGTCTGTTTATATTTTCTATTTCTTCCTGGTTCAGGCTCAGAAGCTTTTCTAAGAATTTGTCCATTTCTGCCACGTTGTCCATTTTATTGGCATATAGCTGCTTGTAGTAATCTCTCATGATCCATTGTATTTCTGCACTGTCAGTTGTCACTTTTCCTTTTTCATTTCAAATTCTATTGATTTGAGTCTTCTCCCTTGTTTTCTTGATGAGTCTGGCTAATGGTTCATCAATTTTCTTTATCTTCTCAAAGAACCAGCTTTTAGTTTTATTGATCTTTGCTACTTGTTTCCTTCATTTCTATTTCATTTATTTCTGATCTGATCTTTATGATTTCTTTCCTTCTGCTAAATTTGGGGTTTTCTTCTTTCTCTAATTGCTTTAGGTGTAAGGTTAGGTTGTTTATTTGAGATGTTTCTTGTTTCTTGAGGTAGGATTGTATTGCTATAAACTTCCCTCTTAGTACTGATTTTGCTGCATCCCATAGGTTTTGGGTCCTCGTGTTTTCATTGTCATTTGTTTCTAGGTATTTTTTTATTTCCTCTTTGATTTCTTCAGTGATCTCTTGGTTATTTAGTAGTGTATTGTTTAGTCTCCATGTGTTTGTATTTTTTACAGTTTTTTTTCTATAATTGATATCTAGTCTGGTAGCATTGTGGTTGGAAAAGATACTTGCTACAATTTCAGTTTTCTTAAATTTACCAAGGCTTGATCGTGTCCCAAGATATGATCTATCCTGGAGACTGTTCCATGAGCACTTGAGAAGAAAGTGTATTCTGTTGTTTTTGGATGGAATGCCCTATAAATATCAATTAAGTCCATCTTGTTTAATGTATCATTTAAATCTTGTGTTTCCTTATTTATTTTCATTTTGGGTGATCTGTCCATTCGTGAAATTAGGGTGTTAAAGTCCTCTAGTCTTATTGTGTTACTGTCGATTTCCCCTTTTGTGGCTGTTAGCATTTACCTTATGTATTGAGGTGCTCCTATGTTGGGTGCATAAATATTTACAATTGTTATATCTTCTTCTTGGATTGATCCCTTTATCATTATGTAGTGTCCTTCTTTGTTTCTTATAGTAGTCTTTATTTTAAAGTCTATTCTGTCTGATATGAGAATTGCTACTCCAGCTTTCTTTCGGTTTCCATTTGCCTGGAATATTTTTCCATCCCCTCACTTTCAGTCTGTACATGTCCCTAGGTCTGAAGTGGGTCTCTTGTAGGCAGCATATATATGGGTCTTGTTTGTGTATCCATTCAGCCAGTCTGTGTCTTTTGGTTGGAGCATTTAATCCATTTACATTTAAGGAAATTATCGATATGTATGTTCCTATGACCATTTTCTTAACTGTGTTGCATTTGTTTTTGTAGGTCCTTTTCTTCTCTTGTGTTTCCCACTTAGAGAATTTCCTTTAGCATTTGTTGTAAAGCTGGTTTGGTGGTGCTGAATTGTCTTAGCTTTTGTTTGTCTGTAAGGGTTTTAATTTCTCCGTTGAATGTGAATGAGATCCTTGCTGGGTAGAGTAATCTTGGTTGTAGGTTTTTCCCTCTCATCACTTTAAATATGTCCTGCCACACCCTTCTGGCTTGCAGAGTTTCTGCTGAAAGATCAGCTGTTAACCTTATGGGGATCCCCTAATATGTTATTTTTTCTTCTCCGTTGCTGCTTTTAATACTTTCCTTTGTATTTAATTTTTGATAGTTTGATTAATATGTGTTTTGGTATGTTTCTCCTTGGGTTTATCCTGTATGGGACTCTCTGTGCTTCCTGGACTTGATTGACTCTTTCATTTCCCATATTATGGAAGTTTTCAACTATAATCTCTTCAAATATTTTCTCAGTCTCTTTCTTTTTCTCTTCTTCTCGGACCCCATAATTCGAATGTTGGTGTGTTTAATGTTGTCCCAGAGGTCTCTGAGACTGTCCTCAATTCTTTTCATTCTTTTTCTTTATTCTGCTCTACAGTTGTTATTTACATTATTTTATCTTCCAGGTCACTTATCCGTTCTTCTGCCTCAGTTATTCTGCTATTGATCCCTTCTAGTGTATTTTTAATTTCATTTATTGTGTTGTTCATCATTGTTTGTTTGCTCTTTATTTCTTCTAGGTCCTTGTTAAATGTTTCTTGTATTTTCTCCATTCTATTTCCAAGATTTTGGATCATCTTTACTATCGTTACTCTGAATTCTTTTTCAGGTAGACTGCCTATTTCCTCTTCATTTGTTTGGTCTGGTGGGTTTTTACCTTGTTCCTTCATCTGCTGTGTGTTTCTCTGTCTTCTCATTTTGCTTAACTTCCTGTGTTTGTGGTCTCCTTTTCACAGGCTGAGGGTTCGTAGTTCCCGTTGTTTTTGGTGTCTGCTCCCGGTGGGTAAGCTTGTTTCAGTGCGTTGTGTAGGCTTCCTGGTGAAGAGGACTGGTGCCTGTGTTCTGATGATTGAGGCTGGATCTTGTCTTTCTAGTGGGCAGGAACGCATCCAGTGGTGTGTTTTGGGGTGTCTGTGAACTTTTTATGATTTTAGGCAGCCTCTCTGCTAATGGGTGGGCTTGTTTTCCTGTCTTGCTAGTTGTTTGGCATGGAGTGTTCAGCAGTGGAGCTTGCTGGTAATTGAGTGGAGCTGGGTCTTAGCGTTGAGTTTCAGATCTCTGGGAGAGCTCTCGCCGATTGCTATTACAAGGGGCCAGGCGGTCTCTGGTGAATCCGTTCCCTGAAGTCGGCTCTCCCACCTCAGAGGCTCAGGCCTGACACCTGGCTGGAGCACCAAGACCCTGCTAGTGTTGGAAGGTCTCCTGCCGAGGCGGGGAGTGGCTGTGTCTCACTGCAGGGACAAGGACACTGGCAGCAGAAGCTCTGGGAAGTACTCCTTGGCATGAGTACTCCTTGGCATGAGAGTCTGCCATTAGCCCCACCCAAAAGAGGGAATGTAAAATTTTAAGGGGGAGAAAGGATTGATATGATTGACATACTAAAAGATTTTTCTAGTTGCTGTGTGAGCAGTGGATTCAAGCTTGTTGGAGAGAAATGGAAAGAAGGAGTCAGAATTGGATCAATGGTTTTCAATTTTTTTTTTTTACTGCAATTTACACTTAGATGTAAATTTTCAACCTGTGAGATGTGAATGTCTGTGAGCGGTGTGTATGTGACTGAAAAAAAAATTCATGAAATGGTGCTTGATTTTATCCCTGGTCAGGAATGATGACATTTTGAAGTAATTTTATTATCTTTTTTTGGTTCTGTTTTATTTTTTAAATTCTACTCATGTTCTACCATATTGATTTCACAGCCCACTAGTAGGTTGTGATCCTACCCTGGTTTGCTGGTAGAACTTACAGGAGTTGATGTTAAACTAGACATGGGAAGTAAGAAAAATGGAAGCATCAAGGTAGATCCCCAGATGTATGCTCTACAGTGAAATTTGACAGAGTAGCTGAATATTCCCCATAAAGCCACTGTGAAAATGGGAACATCCTGCATATTGTAAGGTGAATCTATGGATTAGTGTGTTTTATCTGTTATAAATACCAACAAATGTGCTATTAACATGTGTGCAACTATTTGCACGGATATATGGTTTCCTTTTTTCTGTACATTTCTAGGAGTTAAATGGGTACGTCATAAGGTAAGTCTGTGTTTAATTTTTTAAGAATCTGTGAAACAGCCTTCCATAGTGATTTGTACCATTTTCCATACCCACCAGTAGTATACGATGACCACAGTTACTCCACCTCCTCACAAATGCTCATTATCACCAGTCTTGTAAAATCCATTTTAATTGGTATTTAATGATTTTAATTTGCATTTCTCTAATGACTAATGACATTGAGCATTATTTAAGTACTGATTTGCCATTTGAATGATCTTTGGTGAAGTGTCTCTTTAAATCTCTTGCCCACTTTTTTAAAAATTAGGTTGCATTTAAGTTTTGTTTTTAGAGTTATTTGTTTATTCCGGGTCCAGTTCTCATAATAAATACAGGATTTGTAAACACTTTTCCGCAGTCTGGGGTCATCTTTTGATTCTTTTAACAGTGACTTTTGAAGAGTGGAAATGTAAAATTTTGATATAGTTCTTGAGGGAGTGGGAAAGGTGCAGAAGGTATGTGGCTTTGGATATATTTGTGTGAGGTATATTCTTTTACTTTAAAGAACCCCTGTGACTCCAGAGTTTTCTTCATAAATGAAGAAAGCAGCAAGCAGATCATAGGCATCAAATTCATTGCTTTGCACAGGGCAGGTGACAGTCATGTGCAGTAGTGTTCCAGAGGCGTCAGCAAAAATGAACCGAAGATATCTTTGAGAAATTTCTGATTTCAGTTGGCACAGAAGAATTCTTGACCAGGTGATGGCAACAACAGCACAGTGATTAATGATAAGGCAGACAAGTTCTGGTAGTGTTGTGGAGTCATCCAGACTCAAGGGCAGAGTTTTACGTTTACGTTACATAAGCAAGGTGGGACTGTCCATTTCCAGCAAGGAACCCTGACCCCCAAGTAAGATTCCTGAACTTCCTGGAGAAGGAGGACATGGGGAAGTGTTGCAGAAGCATATGTGTTACTGAGAATTGTTTGTTCTGATGCTACGGTATAGCCTTATTTGCTCTACCCCCAAATGAAGATCCAGACATCCCAGTTACATGTTTGAAGTGTAGAGCAGTATAGTTCCTTATACAAGATATTGAATAAATTTAATCCCTTTCTCCCAAGAAAAAAGTCTGAAGTAAAAGTCAACTATGATTCAAAAAGTAGTGATCTCTTTATTTTGGGAGAATGATTCTTGAAATAAAAATTAAAAATAAATGAAAAATATATCAGTTTGCTGGGATCACGTATTGGTGCCCTAAAACTCTTCAGTTTTTTTCCATTGGCATCACCAGCATCCCATTCAATGCTGGCTCTTCTTAATTGCAATCTGTGCTTTTGTGAGGATAATAAAAATTTACAGGTGTCTCCTGAGAATGGCTATCAAAATGGGGCACTACTAGAGAATTGCTTTTTTCACTCATTAAATAATCTATTAACATTAAAAATTCTTTACCTTGTGACAAGAAGAAATAAAAACATCTTACACCAGTACACTCAATAAAGCTTAATAAAGCAGAATGAAATAGGTGATAAAAATTAAGCAAGAAAAATGTGGGTAGAATCAACGTGGATCCAGGGGTGAGTTTTGTATGCCACCAGTTGGATCCTACACACTTGCTAGATTTATGTCATAGATCTGGCAGTAAGCTACATATTAAACCATCTGAAGTGGGAAACATGATTAGTCAGGTGATTCATAGCATCCATAAAGTTAAATAATGTGAATGCTGTTCAGGAGAAACACATTATTCTTGGTACTGAAACTAGAGAGAAATTCTTAACCATGTGTCCTAGAGAATGATAAGAACTGAATTTATGTCTACGATGAATTGCTTCAACTCTGTTTTATAAAAGAAGGTTCACAGGTCCTTTCATCAGCAGACAGCAGTTCCTGTGATGGATATTTAGGTAAAGGACTTTGCCTTATCTGCTGGTGTTATTAGAAACACACTTTTGTATGTGGTATAGAACACTAATCTAGCCTTTTTACTTATTTTCAGAAATATGCAAGTCTTTTATCATGATTTTTCTCTCAAATCAGTGGGCGTTAATTACTGTTACCAAAGATAGGTTTCCATTCTTCCTCCCCCTCATCCCCCAGAGAACAGCCCTAAAGAGGCCCTAAGTAAGATAGCAATCCCCAAATCATGCACCGTGTCATACACATTCTCAGAGCTGTTTGCAACTGTTAGATTAACAGGAGTTCTCTAGTAAATTACAGCTGGGAAACTGCAAGTTGAACAAATTAAAATAAATTTCTTTGTTGCTGGACTTGTCAGAACCTTTAAAATATTTATTACACACAAAATTTATCTTTAAGTGTTATGTGTATTATTTTATTTTCCAAACTTATTTTCCAAAAAAAGCCTCTCTTTGCAGAGACTCTCATGAGCTCTTTCAAGAAATACTCTTGAGATCTTCCACATTCTTTTATTCTGTACTGTGCATTTGGCTTAATTCCAACATTGACTCAAAATCAATCCTATAAAGAGCGAGTTACATACATTCTGACACTGATATGAGTGCAGAACTTTGAGTTGCACTTTTGGCAGTGACTACTGTTAAAATAACAATGAGATGTATTAGCTTGATGGGATTTTAAAGAAATAACTTCTGAAATACTATTTGTTTTTTATGCTCTGAACTGACGTGCATGCCATAAATTTCTTTAAAGATCATGTTGTACCTGATCTTTGCCTTCTAAGTCGTGGAAAGGACTTTGGCCAAAAGTAATAAAATCTGATCTAAGAAAATAGAGAGATTAAGTTTCATACATTGCCATTTTCTAATGAAATGTATTAATACAAAGGATTCAAAGACTCTTAGAGACAATATTAAAAATTTGGCAACACATAGCTATGTTCTAAAAACAATTGCCCTCCAAATACATAGGAATAAAATAGGAATGAAGATAATAAACTTGCATTGTGACAACTTACCTATTCTACACAAATTATGCAGCCGTATAGATCTGAAAAAGAGAATAAAAAATAACAATAATCCTGGATATAGCAAGTGCTATAAAGCATGCAGAACAATTGGAACTTCCATACTGGTGAGACTGCTAAATGATGCATACATTTGGGAAAACAGTTAGGCAGTTTCTTACTGTTAAAAGATACGCTTGACATTGGAGGGGCGAAGTCAAGATGGCAGCATGGGAAGATGCAGTGTTCGCATCTCCCCACAACTAGGACACCCGCTGGAAGCTGGTGGGGGACCTCAATGCCAAAGGAGTTGGGAGGAACCCCCAAGCAACCGTCTAAAACGTGGGGGGACTGAGAGGGGTGGAGAAATGGAGGCTGCACAGGACTGGCACCCCTTAGGGGTGGCTGGGAGGGGAGAGGGGTTCTCATGCCTGGAGGGACCCTCAGGGGCTAGGATCAGGGGGGAGCACGCCTAGCGTTTCCCTTGCCCAGTCAACCCAGGAAGCTTGCCTGGCTCTCAGGCCGGGTCCTGTGCCTTCAGAGGCCCCCTCTAAGCCACATGGGTCTTGGGGACATAGGAGGGAGTCCAGGGGAGAACAGGAGAGGCATGCGGGAGGGACCCTCTAGGACCAGAGGAGCAGGAGAGGCACAGAGGGCATTAGACCTGACCACTCACGCAGGGAAGCCTGCTGGGCTCCCAGGCTGGGTCCTCCCCTATCTGAGATCGGAGGCAAGCCTGGGCCTGTTCTGTTACCTTGAGCCCAAGCCCTCCCCGCTCCACCCCAGGGCCTTTTCCAGCCCTGTGGGTCCTAAGCATAGGCCACACACACTGCCTAAACCCCGCCCACCCTAAGCCTCGCCCCCCACAACCAAGGCATTTTCCACAATTTTTTTTTCCTCCTCCTTTTTACTACTGTGGTTCTGTTTTTCCTTCTGATTGTTGTTTCATCTATATTTTTATTTTTATATTCTTTCTAACATATCTGTTAGTTTTCTAGTCTATTTTTTTTAACTCTTTGTTATTCTGCTCCTTTTTTTCTTTTCTTTTTTTTTTTTTTTTTTTTGCCACCCCATGCGGCTTGTAGGATCTTGGTTCACAAGCCAAAGCTCCTGCAGTGGGAGCTCCAAGTCTGAACCACTTGACTAAGAGAGAACCTCAGAACCTGGGGAATATTTGTAGGAGTGAGTTCAACTGTAGATCCTAATCTCAAAACCAAAACCCAGCTCCACCCAACAACCTACAAACTCCAGTGCTGGAAGCTACAGGGCAAACAACCAGTAAGTCAGGAACACAATCGTACCCATCAAAAAAATTAAAAAATGAGATGGCAAAAAAATATGTCACAGATGAAGGAGCAAGGTAAAAACCTACAAGACCAAATAAATGAAGAGAAAATATGCAATCTACCTGAAAAATAATTCAGAGTAATGATAGTAAAGATGATCCAGAATCTCAGAAATAGAATGGAGGTACAAATTCAGAAAATACAAGATATGTTAGACAAAGATCTAGAAAAACAAACAGAGGTGAACAACACAATAACTGAAATGAAAAATAGACTAGAGGGAATCAATAACATAATAACTGAGGCAGAAGAATGAATAAGTGAGCTGAAACACAGAATGGTGGAAATAACTTCTGGGAGCAGAATAAAGAAAAAAGAATGAAAAGAATTGAAGACAATCTCAGAGACCTCTGGGACACTATTTGCACCAACATTCAAATTATAGGGATTCCAGAAGATGAAGAGAAAAAGAAAGGGCCTGAGAGAATATTTGAAGAGATTACAGTGGAAAACTTCCCTAACGTGGGAAAGGAAATAGCCACCCAAGGCCAGGAACCACAGAGAGTCCCATACAGGATAAACCCAAGCAGAAACATGCCGAGACACATAGTAATCAAATTGGCAAAAATTAAAGACAAAGAAAAATTACTGAAAGCAACAAGGGAAAAACGACAAATAACATACAAGGGAACTCCCATAAGGTTAACAGCTGATTTCTCAGCAGAAACTCTACAATCCAGAAGGGAGTGACATGATATGCTTAAAGTGATGAAAGGGAAGAGCCTACAACTAAGATTACTCTACCTGGCAAGGATCTCATTCAGATTCAATGGAGAAATCAAAAGCTTTACAGACAAGCCAAAGCTAAGAGAATTCAGCACCACCAAACCAGCTCTACAGCAAATGCTAAATGAACTTCTCTAAGTGGGAAACACAAGAGAAGAAAAGGACCTACAAAAAGAAACCCAGAACAATTAAGAAAATGGTTACAGGAACATACATATAGATAATTACTTTAAACATGAATGGATTAAATGCTCCAACCAAAAGACACAGGCTTGCTGAATAGATACAAAAACAAGACCAATCTATATGCTGTATACAAGAGACCCACTTCAGACCTAGGGACACATACAGACTGAAAGTGAGAGGATGGAAAAAGATATTCCATGCACCTGGGAATCAAAAGAAATCTGGAGTAGCAATACTCCTATCAGATAAAATAGACTTTAAAATAAAGAATGTTACAAGAGACAAGGAAGGACATTACATAATCATCAAAGGATCAGTCCAACAATTATAAATATATATGCACCCAACATAGGAGCACCTCAATACATAAGGCAACTGCTAACAGCTATAAAAGAGAAAATCAGCAGTAACACAATAGTGGGGGACTTTAACACCTCACTTACACCAATGGACAGATCATCCAAAATGAAAATAAATAAGGAAACAGAAGCTTTAAATGACACAATAGACCACATAGATTTAATTGATATTTACAGGACATTCCATCCAAAAACAGCAGATTACACTTTCTTCTCAAGTACGCACGGAACATTCTCCAGGATAGATCACATCTTGGATCACAAATCAAGCCTCAGTAAATTTAAGAAAATTGAAATCATATCAAGCATCTTTTCTTACCACAATGCTATGAGATTAGAAATGAATTACAGGGAAGAAAATGTAAAAAGCACAAACACTTGGAGGCCAAACAATATGTTACTAAATAACCAAGAGATCACTGAAGAAATCAAAGAGGAAATCAAAAATTGCCTAGAGGCAAATGACAATGAAAACATGATGATCCAAAACCTATGGGATGCAGCAAAAGCAGTTCTAAGAGGGAAGTTTATAGCTATACAAGCCTACCTCAAGAAACAAGAAAAATCTCAAATAAACAATCTAAACTTACACCTAAAGAAGCTAGAGAAAGAAGAACAAACAAAATCCAAAGTTAGCAGAGGAAAGAAATCATGATGATCAGAGCAGAAATAAATGAAATAGAAACAAAGAAAACAATAGCAAAAATCAGTAAAACTAAAAGCTTGTTCTTTGGGAAGATAAACAAAATTGATAAACTATTAGCCAGACTCATCAAGGAAAGGAGGGAGAGGACTCAACTCAATAAAAGTAGAAATGAAAAAGGAGAAGTTACAACAGACACTGCAGAAATACAAAGCATGCTAAGAGACTAACACAAGCAACTCTATGCCAATAAAATGGACAACCTGGAACAAATGGACAAATTCTTAGAAAGCTATAACCTTCCAAGATTGAACCAGGAAGAAATAGAAAATATGAACAGACCAATCACAAGTAATGAAATTGAAACTGTGATTAAAAATCTTCCAACAAACAAAAGTCCAGGACCAGATGGCTTCACCGGTGAAATCTATCAAACATTTAGAGAAGAACTAACACCCATCTATCTCAAACTCTTCCAAAAAATTGAGGAGGAATGAACACTCCCAAACTCTTTCTATGAGGCCACCATCACCCTGATACCAAAACTAGACAAAGATACTACAAAATGAAAATTATAGACCAATATTACTGATGAATATAGATGCAAAAATCCTCAACAAAATACTAGCAAACAGAATCCAATAACACATTAAAAGGATCATAGACCATGATCAAGTGGGATTTATCCCGGGGTTGCAAGGATTCTTCAATATACACAAATCAATCAATGTGATAAACCATATTAACAAATTGAAGAATAAAAACCATATGATCAACTCAATAGATGCAGAAAAAGCTTTTGACAAAATTCAACACTGTTTTATGATAAAAACTCTCCAGGTCTTCCCTGGTGGCGCAGTGGTTGAGAGTCCGCCTGCCGATGCAGGGGACACGGGTTCGTGCCCCAGTCCACGAGGATCCAACATGCAGTGGAGCGACTGGGCCCGTGAGCCATGGCCGCTGAGCCTGTGCGTCTGGAGCCTGTGCTCCGCAACGGGAGAGGCCACAACAGTGAGAGGCCCGCGTATCGCAAGAAAAAAAAAATACTCTCCAGAACGTGGGCATAGAGGGAACCTACCTCAACATAATAAAAGCCATATACGACAAACCCACAGCAAACATCATTCTCAAACTGAAAGCATTTCCTCTAAGATCAGGAACAAGACAAGGGTGTCCACTATCACCACTATTATTTGACATAGTTTTGGAAGTCCTAGTCATGGCCATCAGAGAAGAAAAAGAAATCAAAGGAATACAAATTGGAAAAGAAGAAGTAAAAGTGTCACTGTTTGTAGATGACATGATACTATACATAGAGAATCCTAAAGATGCCACCAGAAAACTACTAGAACTAATCAATGAATTTGGTAAAGTTGCAGGATACAAAATTAATACACAGAAATCTCTTGCATTCCTGTACACTAGTGATGAAAAATCTGAAAAAGAAATTAAGGAAACACTCCCATTTACCATTGCAATAAAAAGAATAAAATACCTAGGAATAAACCTACCTAAGGAGACAAACACCTGTATGCAGAAAAGTATAACACATTAATGAAATAAATTAAAGATGATACCAACAGATGGAGAGATATACCATGTTCTTATCTTGGAAGAATCAATATTGTGAAAATGACTATACTACCCAAAGCAATCTACAGATTGAATTCAACCCTTATCAAATTACCAATGGCATTTTTTATGGAACTGGAACAAAAAATCTTAAAATTTGTATGGAAACACAAAAGACCCCGAATACCCAAAGCAGTCTTGAGGGGAAAAAACAGAGCTGGAGGAAACAGACTCCCTGACTCAGACTATACTACAAAGCTACAGTAATCTAGATAATATGATACTGGCACAAAAACAGAAACATAGATCAATGGAACAAGATTGAGAGCCCAGAGATTAACTCACACACCTATGTTCAACTAATCTATGACAGAGGAGGCAACGGTATACAATGGAGAAAAGACAGCCTCTTTAATAAGTTGTGCTGGGAAAACTGGACAGCTACATGTAAAAGAATGAAATTAGAACACTCCCTAACACCATACACAAAAATAAACTCAAAATGGATTCGAGACCTGAATGTAAGACCAGGCACTGTAAAACTCTTAGAGGAAAACATAGGAAGAACACTCTTTGACATATATCACAGAAAGATCTTTCTTGATCCACTTCCTAGAGTAATGGAAATAAAAACAAAAATAAACAAATAGGACCTAATGAAACTTCAAAGCTTTTGCACAGCAAAGGAAACCATAAACAAGACAAAAAGAAAACCCTCAGAATGGGAGAAAATTTTCGCAAACGAATCAACAGACAAAGGAGTAATCTCCAAAATATATAAACAGCTCATGCAGCTCAATATTAAAACAACAACCCAGGCTTCCCTGGTGGTGCAGTGGTTGAGAGTCCACCTGCCGATGCAGGGGACACGGGTTCGGCCCTGGTCCGGGAAGATCCCACATGCCGCGGAGCGGCTGGGCCTGTGAGCCATGGCCTCTGAGCCTGTGCGTCTGAAGCCTGTGCTCCACAACGGGAGAGGCCCGTGTACTGCAAAAAAAACCAACAACAAACAAAAACAACAACCCAGTCCAAAAATGGGCAGAATAGCTAAATAGACATTTGTCCAAAGAATACATACAGATGGCCAAGAAGCACATGAAAAGCTGCCCAACATCACTAATCATTAGAAAAATGCAAATCAAAACTACAATGAGGTATCACTTCACACCAGTTAGAATTGGCCTCATCAGAAAATCTACAAACAACAAATGCTGGAGAGGGTGTGGAGTAAAGGGAACCCTCTTGCACTGTTGGTGGGAATGTAAACTGAATCAGCCACTATGGAGAACAGTATGGAGGTTCCTTAGAAAACTAAAAATAGAATTACCATATGATCCAGCAATCCCACTACTGGGCATATACCCAGAGAAAACCATAACTTAAAAAGACACATGCACCCAATGTTCCTTGCAGCACTATTTACAATAGCCAGGTCACGGAAGAACCTAAATGCTCATCGACAGATGAATGGATAAAGAAGTTGTAGTACGTTTATACAATGGAATATTACTCAGCCATAAAAAGGAACAAATTTGGGTCATTTGTTGACACGTGGATGGATCTAGAGATTGTCATACAGAGTGAAGTAAGTCAGAAAGAGGAAAACAAATATCGTATATTAACGCATATATATGGAACCTAGAAAAATGGTACAGATGAACCAGTTTGCAGGGCAGAAATTGAGACACAGTTGTAGAGAACAAACGTATGGAAACCAAGGGGGGAAAGCAGCGGGGTGGTGGGGGTGGGGGTGTGATGAATTGGGTGATTGAGATTGACATGTATACACTGATGTGTATAAAATTGATGACTAATAAGAACCTGCTGTATAAAAAAATAAATTCAAAAAGAAAAGTACACTGGACTTTCTAGCAGCTGAAAATGAGACTGTTAATACTTGAAAAAAAAAGATGTGCCTACTAATATTTAACATAGGAACATGATATAGCCTTTCAGTTACTTCCATAATGAGATTATTTATAATAATGTGCAAATTATAATATTTTATGTTTTCTCTATTTGAACTATAAAATTTTTGTCATGCAAATAAAATAAATATACTAACCATGATTTTCAAATTAAAAATGAGTATTTTTTATGCATATGAACATGGTTGAAAAATCTATATATGGAAATCATTCTTATGTTTGGCTTGTAGCTATTCTATTCTTGTCAGTACTTTTTCCTTTCTATTCATAACTAATTCTCCTATTTTGAGCTTTGAACTTCAGTTTTATATACCCATTTTCTACAACCATCTCCACTTAGATGTCTTTAGCCATCTCATACCATGTTTAAAGCCAAATCCCCCAGTTTGTCCATTGTAGTTAATAACCACTACATTCTTTCATCTACTTAAACCAAATTTTTGAAACTATGCCTGTTCCCTTATCCAGTCTGTTAGTAAACCTTGTCAGCTTTTTTTTTAATTAATTAATTTTTATTTTTGGCTGCATTGGGTCTTTGTTGGAGCATACGGGCTTTGTCTAGTTGTGGAGAGTGGGGGCTATTCTTCGTTGCAGTGCGTGGGCTTCTCATTGTGGTGGCTTCTCTTGTTGCGGAGCATGGGCTCTAGGCACGTGGGCTTCAGTAGTTGTGGCATGCGGGCTCAGTAGTTGTGGCTTGCGGGCTCTAGAGAGCAGAATCAGTAGTTGTGGCACACAGGCTTAATTGCTCCACGGCATGTGGGATCTTCCCGGACCAGGGCTTCAACCTGTGTCCCCTGTGCTGGCAGGCGGATTCTTAACCACTGTGCCACCAGGGAAGTCCTTGTCAGCTTTGTAATCAAAATGTATCCAGAATCCTTCCACTTCTCACTACTTCCACTGAAACCTTCCTAGTGTAAGTCACCCACGTGTAGTTCCTGGACTGTATCAATCACTTCTGAACACTCCCTTGCTTTCATTCTCCTCCTCTAAAGCCTATTCCTCACATAGAAACCAGACTGATGTCAGATTATGTGATTCTTCTGATCAAAACCCTCCAATGCCTTTTTGTCTATATTGGTTAGGCCACCATTTGCCTCAAATGATAACAAATGAAACACAAAACACATTATAATGATAAATTTTGCTTACAGAATATTCTGATTGATGGATAACTCTCCTCCGAGTAGTGACTTAAAGACCAAGACATCTTCCATTTTGAGACTTTGTCATTCATCATGTGACTTCCAGATTTTAAAAAGGTGGACCTAAAATTATGCATAGTGTGAACTCATTTATGTGAAATAATGTCCCTGAAAAAAACCTAAACATAAGATATATTGATATGTTAAAATGTTAATGAGTCTCTAATTTGATTAGTGGGATTATGATGGTTTACTTATTTTCTTAAGCATGTTCTACATTTTTCTATATTTCTACAGTGAACCTATATTGCTTTTATGACCTTAGAAAAATAAACTTTTAAAGAGGGTGATATAAGATCACGTTTCCAGTCCAATTCCCAGAAATTCACTCAAAGGACTAAAAGAAAGGATATATGAAGAGGTGTTTTCGACTGAATTGTGACTCCTCAGAATTCATATGTTGAAGTCCTTCCTCCCAATATGACTGTATTTGGATATAGGGCCTTTACAGCAGTAACTAAGGTTAAATGATGTCTTACGGGTGGAGCCCTAATCCGATAGGACTGGTGATCTTATAAGAGTAAGAGAAACAACCAGTATGTATGTACACAAAGGAAAGGCCATATGAGGACATGGTGAAAAGATATCCATCTACAAGGCAAGGAGAGAGGCATCAGAAGAAACCAAACCTGCCAACACATTGATCTTGGACTTCCAGCCTCTAGAACTGTGATAAAATAAATTTATGTTGATTAAGCCACTAAGTCTATGACATTTTCTTAAGGCAGCTTTAGCAAATTAATATAGGAGAGAAAGGACTTCATCAGTTCTAGAGTAAATGGCAAACTAAATATCCCCTTATTCAGAGGGATAAAATTGTGGTAGCACCAAGAAAAAAATGAGAGTGTCCTTTCTTGCATCCACATTGAAGTTCAACTTAATGTGTGATTTTTAACACTTAATAGAAAGATGCCTACACAATAAGCTACTTCTCCAGCCCAGTTTTGCAAAAGCACAGTTTGATTCCTCCATTGTGGTGGATGAACCCTGTAATCTGCATGCGGTCAGGACTGGTGGTGAGAACTACGGCTAAGATTGACTCAGTCTAATTGGAGTCATTTTGGCCTTTGGTGCCAAAGACAGCAGAGGAGGATGGGATCATCTAGGGTGGAGGGGAGTATAGAATTTCTCACAAAAGAGAGAATCCAAATGCTGAGAAACTTTTCCATAAACAAATTCTTATTTTTCCCAGTTGTCAAATTGTCCAAAATCAAAAGACAAGGTTTCTGACTGGAAGCCCTTCATGATGGGCCATGGAAACTCCAGCCTGAATAAAGAGAAATTACGGGAAAAAAACCTTAAATGGTCTTTTTGTATGACAAGTAATATAGGTCAAGAAGAGAGTCAAGATGAGGAAAGCTGGCCACCACTACAGCAGTTCCAACTGGCTGAAAAAACAGGCAGAGACTGGTGGAGACTTGTCATATTCAGAGCTCCTCTTCCCCCCCTCAGGTTGAATTAACAAGATAAACCTAATCTCCAAAATGCCACATAGGCCTGAAGATATAGTACCAAGGAATAATCATCCACATGTGTCTTTTTGGGGGATTAAAAGCACAGAAAGACCTGTACCCATTCAAAGATAAACAAATTGGGGATGAGGCCCAGAAAGAGATTGCCAAAAGTAGATGAAGGGCATTCTTTTGAGTATCCTGAGTATTACCATCCCCAGGTAATTAAGAAGAATTTTAGGCAGCACTGTTTTATGCACAGGAAGAAGTTAAATAGGAAATAAATCTGAAGAAAAAAGAGATTATATGATAAGAAATAGACATAATAGAAATACTAAGAGAGTTAAGGAAAGGATTTAAGAAAACAAATAATGCTACTGTAGAATTTAAAGTAGAACCAGAAGGAAAAAAGAAACAGTGAAGAAAAATACACCTAAAGCATAACCTTGAGCAAATCAGAGCACATTAGAAAATGAAAGATGAAAGTGGTCAGAGACAATATATGTATGTGAAAGACAAATGTGATCTGCTAAACAGATAAATCATATTTGTGAATAAGTATAAAAAAATGGAATAGAAATAATAGCCAAAAATACAATTAGAGAAAATTTCCTTAAAGGAAAGGAAGATTAGAATCTGAGGTTTAAGAAGGTTTACCTCTTTAAAATATTCCTATCAAAGAAACAACACACCAAAATGATTTAATTTCAAGGGCATAAAAGTATTCTGTGAACATCCAAGAGACAGAAATGGCTAACCTAGGGAAGAAAAAAAGTCAAGTTGAACTCAGACTTCATATTAATCTGAAATGTTAAATACTGAAAGAAAATGCAGAGCTCTACATAGAAACTCTCCCCCTCCCCTTCTCTTACAATGAACACATCTTAAAAAATTGTTTTTACGTGATTTATAATTTCATGAACATTGAAACTGTGTCACATGCATAAGAGGCTATGATGAGGAAGATTTTTTATAATTACTAAAGAGTGTTATGTTTAGTGTTAGTTATAAGGTATTGCTTCTCATATCCAAGTTCATACTTCATTGCCTGATCTGCAAAAATGGATCTGAGCCCTTAAATATTGGTCGTGTGCTAGCTGACATAACGTTAGGCTTTGCCGGGAGTGGGCCCTGCACAGTCATTGTTGAAGGAAGAGATTTTCCTCTCTGGTTTCTTGTGCTCACTTGGCAGTACCACACAGCACTGTGCAGCATCGGGATTCTCCAGTGCCCAGTTCCTGCAATGCTTGGAAGCCAGAGCCTTTACCCCCTCAGGTGGTTTCCTAGGGAAGCGCCTTGGTGAGATACCCGTGGTAAAGAGCTTTCTTAGTCATCCTAGAGGGCAGATTTGTTGGTTTGAATCCTTGGAAACTTCCCAGGTGAAATCTGAAACTGTCCCCCATACACGGAGGGCAAGGGGAGACCAAAGAAAGAGGCCACTCCAGATTGGGAGGTGGCAGGTTTAACAGGCAAGAAAACTTACATACAAGGCTTGTCTGCAGCAGCCACAGAACAAGTAGATCTCTGCACCCATCTGCCAGAATCTTAAAAGTTTATATGAGGTCTTGACTGGTTCAGTCACTAGTCAGTCCAGACGTTTCAACAACACATTGCTCTCTCAAGACTGTGTCCTTGAAAATGGCTCCAGCTGTGGGAAGGGTGGGCAGAAGGTATATGTATTCCAAGGACAGGGGAGGAGGTGAGGAGCCTCTGAGTGCCTCCAGTTGGGTCAAAGCTAGTGGGTCAACCAGCATTCTTGTCCTCCTCCAATACAATTTCTGGCAAGTTCCTTAGTCCAGCCCTAGAGGTACTGCCTGCCCCTTTCGTCTGCTATTTCTATGCTCTTCCTAGTTTCCTTAACTTTTATTGGTCACTTTGTCATTATTCCAATTCCCAATTATAGCTGACAATTTTTTATAATTTCCCTGTTTAAATTACTGTGATTTCTCTTTGTTATCAATATCACTAGAGGTTCCTAATATCAATAGGAATGGATAGTTATCAATATCACTAGAGGTTCCCAATCAGTTTTTTAAGTGATTTTTCTTTACAAAAAGTTTCTGATGGCTTTTTGTGCTGAGTTATTTGCAAATGTGGCACTAAGAGTAGCAGGTTTTCGTGTCTTGCATTCTCATGAGATGCTTGTTACTCATATCAGGCTCTTCCCAAGCATTTCCACTTTAACTGGATTAAAGAAGGGACTGCCAGCAAGGCCCCATTGACTAGGAAGTTCTGACTGCGATATTTGGGCAGAAAGGCACCTGGAACTATCTTGGGCTTCCTCTTTCTAGTTCAGGTAAAGGCTTAACATCCTCTGTTCTACATACCTTGGCTTCACCTGACAGATTTCCAGTGAAAGTGTTTGTCTCTGTTGAATTTTTTTTGTGGCGGGACAAATTTTTGACCTAGAGATTTATATTTAGCTAAGTTACTCCTCACATATATAGGTAAGAAAATATTATTGTATAACATGCGATCATATATGTAAACTTCTGGAAAAAAGAAAGAAAACTTGTACTCTAAGCCAGTACAAAAAAAAGGAATGGAGAGAATAAGGAATACAAGGATTGGTAGTGAGCATTAGCATCATTTAAATACAGAGTTAAGTTTAAATGATTGTAGTATATAGATTCATTTGTTCCAGATAAGTTTACTGAATGCCTGTGATGTCAATGCTTCCAAATCAATCATGAATTTAGTGAAGTTCCAGTAAAATACCAATAGAATTCCTTCAAGTTTAGTCTTAATAGATTCATGGGAGCAAATGTGAAAAAAAGTGTACAATTTCTGAAAAACAATATTCATAAATGAGCAATTGTTCTACAAGTTACCAGAACTTATTACGATAATACAGTAATTAAGACAGCATGGTACCAGCACAAGAATAGACACATATATCAGTGGACCTGAGTGGAGAGCCTGGAAACAGTCCAGTTAAGTAGAAGACTAGTGTGAAAAGTATTGACTCTAACTAATGGTACGGGAAGAACTGTGATCTATCAAAGGGAGTTAGGGAAGATATAACATGAAATAATGACTTCATAACATTTACAAAACTAAATTCCAGTTGATGAAAGGAATGATGCCTAAAAATCCTAGAAGAAAGCATTCTAGAAGAAAATATAAGACATCGTTTTTACAGAATTCTGGTGAAAAAAACATTTATAAGCAAGACCCAAAGTCAGAAGTAATAAAATAAAAGATAATAGCACACACACAGTTACAATCGCTGTATGACAACATATTTATAGCAAAGTTAAAATAAAATAAAAAATGAGAGAACATTTACCACATAGATGAGAGAAATATATACATATATAGAATAGAAATAGCCCATAGATCAATACAAAGAGACAATATAATAAAATCATGTGCAACATGTATTAAAAAGTAAATCACACACAAAGAAAAACAAATGGCTAATAAATGTATTCAGAAGATTTTCAAAGTCACTGGGGAAATGCAAATTAAAACAAGATGTCATTTTTCACCAATCAATTGGCTAAAAACTGTAAAAGATTGATAGTAGCCAATGTTAGCAAGAGAGAAATGCAATTTTGGAGGTGAAGTTGGCATGACTATCAAAATATAAATTTTATAAAACCTTCAACAATGTAATTCCACTGCTAGAAATCTAATTTGAAAATGTGCACAAGTGTACAAGATATTTATACTGTGATGTTCGTTGCTGCATTAAACTTATTAGCCCAACTGCAAGACTACACTTAATTGCACAACAATGGAGAAACAGTTAAGTAAGTTATGATGGTGTGCTGGCCCTTGGTTGACTTTTTCTTTAGATCCAGTCCTCACCTTCTCCTTCCCTGCTGTGTTCTCCAGGGGCTGCCCCCTGCAGACTTCCTTTCCTAGGATCCTCCCTCACCTGGCTTTGGACTCCTTTAGGCCAAGGGGAAGTACTGCTGGAAGATTGGTTGGCAGGAAGTACTTTTTTCATCCCCTCTGTGCTCTTCCTTGACAGGCCCATCATGGTTCTAACTTTCCCTGGGTGACCACAGCCCCCAAGCTCTACTCACATAACCTCTTTTTCCATCTATAGTTTAAGGATGCTAGTGGCTTCCTATTGATATTAACCTTTAGATTGCCTCTTTATTCCCATTTGGCTTTTCACTTCTTTCATCATCTCTGTAATTAATTCTTTGCATTAAAGTTCTCTACTTTAAATACTTTAAATAATTTTGTTTGCCTGCTTGGAGTACACACACAGCAGTGCAGCCAGTAAAAAAAAAAAATGCTGTATCACCATATACGGAGTGGAAGAATTTTCCTGATAAGTTGTTGACTTCAAGAAGGAAAGTTGCTATATCTTTATTTAATATGGTCAGTTTAAAAAAATCAATGTGTGTGTGTTTAAATGTTAAATGATGACAATAATAATGATGATAACAATTAACATTTGTAGGGAAAAACAGTTATGACAAAATACCCTCCAGGATAAGTTGTTAGTGAGAAGTTGAAGGGAGGTGTGTATGTATTTTTTGAGGGGAAGGTGTGCTCCTACTTTTTACTTTATATACCTCTACGTTTGGATTTTTTTTCTCCTATGACGCATAATATTCGTAATTTCAAAGAATTTTTAAAGCAGGTAATAAAATATTGTGTCTAATACGATCACTTTCATTAAATATGTATGTCCATATGTATTCATTTATAATGGGAATCCCCTGAAAGTACAGTCAGTTCTGCAATATTTTGAAAGTACAAATTTGTTTCAACAGGATTAATATATTACAGAATAATTTGAGAGTGCCATCTATGTTTGTATGTGATTTTGTCAGGGATAAATTCCAGATGAATGCTAAAGGTAGCGCCCAACTGAACAGAAAGGCTTAGGAAGACACAAAATGCACGAATCTGCACGCACCTTAAACATCTACCAGTGTCCCCAGTCTACCTGTGTGTTATGAACTATGGTATCCTGACCTCTGGTTTTACAACTTTCTGTATGATTTCAGATAAGCCTCCTCCCATACTCAGCAGTAACTCACAATCTGCAACTCTTCCAAGGCCCGCTTCCATGAACAAAGGTCAGGTCAGGTCTTTTTCAAGATGAAATACCATACTTATTGTAGTATTTATGCATTTCTTCACCGCATAACATGTGTCAACTACGAATTGGCACTTGCCATGGGCACTTGCCATCTGCCTCTGCAAGGATTAAATCATGTGCTGCTGCAGCTGCTGACTTTCAACACCCCCTGAAAGCAGCTCAGGGTGGAGAGCAGAAATGAGGCACTCCGTGCTCTGGGAAAAACTGGCAGAACAGGTCTTCAGATAGTTAGATATTTTCAGGAGCCGATTTTATGAGCCCAATTCTTGTATCTCCTCATATCTAGAAAAGCACTAAAATCCTGTATGGCAACTTCTGTTCCTCATGACTAGCAGTAACCATCACGAGACCAGCAGAAACCTTCTACAAAAAACATGTGCTTGATTGCATGTACACCCCTTTGCTGAAATCACATGTATACTGACCTTCCCCCTTACCTCTTTGGAGCAGTTTTTCAGAGCTATCTGAAGTGCTGTCTCCCGGGCTCTAGTCCTCATTTTGCCCCAGATAAAACTTAACTTGCAACTCTCACGTTGTGCATTTTTTCCTAAGTCGACACATGCATGTGTAAAAGTGTGCTACCATTTTTATTAGGTTCCTATTTTTTTCTCCTTGTGGACCATTAAGACATTTTTGAGTATTGCACTCTAATCCCATTTTTCTCATTAGCTCCATGGTTTTTATTGCACAAACTTGCATAGTGCAGTGATTTTTTAGCAACAAGTATGTCATATGACAGCGGAACTGATTATACATATATCAAAATGTTAGTAGTGTCTCTGGGTAGTAAGTTATTTGTTGCTTATCTATAGTGTCTACTTATTTCTCCTAAAACAATCATGTATTAATAATCTAATTAAATGTACATAAACATTTTTAAAAGATGAGGTGGTAGCCAAAGCATGACCACAGCTTTTCTAGGTGGAGGGCTAATCAGGAAAGCTCTGCTTACGCACTGGTGATGCAACCAGTTAAGGGCCTTCTGCTCTACCTAAGAGGCACAGTCAACGTATACTCCTCCTGGAAAACAGAAAAGGTCTCTCAGCAGCATCTTAACAGCTTCTTCAGAGTCCCCGTTAGTGCTAAGAAGAATACAGATGTGAATAGTTGAGATCCATTAAACAATGCAAATCATGCAAGAAGCTACATGCCCCTAAATTGGTTTTCAGACATTCAGACATTAACATGATACACATCCAGAAATATATAGGCAGTCACCAGTAAGATATATTCAGTGCTTATTGACTTTTGAGCTTAGTCTTATTAAGTGAGATTAGAACACCTTGGCTTTTCAGGAAATGTGACTCTTTGGGGAGACTACAAACCTGAACACAATGTGAATTTCAAAAGGGAGAGAAAAAAATGTATTTTCCTCATGTGATTCGAGTTTTGAATTTCCACCCACTTTTTCAGAGCGAACTTTCACCTGCTATCACTTTTTTTCTTCTCCTTTCCAAGGAGGTATCATGTGGTTTTGTTTGTTTGTCTTTTTTCTTTTTTAATGATAAATTATTCCACCTGCTGCCAGACTCCACTGTTTATCCTTGATTTGGGCAGCAGCCCTTCCTCCCCTCCCCCTCCCCAAGTGCACTGTTTCTGGGACAGCGTCCCTGAACTCTGAACTCGTTCCTGATTGATCCTTGTATTTTCCTGTCTCTCCACACAGAATCTGCTGTTGGCTGTGCTCTGTGGCGCTTTGTTTTTAGCTGTCCTCTGACAAAGGGCTTGATCTGTGCAGCACATCTCGTCCTCTTTGTTCAGCCTCTGGCTTCAACCACAGAATCACAAATACTCTCCAGCTGGGAGTCAGACAAGGGCAGAGATGAAGAACCCAGAAGCCCAACAGGATGTTTCGGTTTCCCAGGGAATTCGCATGATGTTTTACGTGATGAAACCCAATGAAACGTCATTTGAAACCCTGGAAGAGGTGCCTGATTATGTTCAAAAGGTGAGACTCTTAGGTTGCTTCTGTGTCCTGGCTATCGTAAACAGAGCTTCACTGAACATTGTGGTACATGACTCTGTTTGAATTATGGTTTTCTCAGGGAGGTGGACGGACCTGGAGTCTGTCATACAGAGTGAAGTAAGTCAGAGAGAAAAACAAATACCGTATGCTAACACATATATATGGAATCTGAAAAAAAAAAAGAAAGGTTCTGAAGAACCTAGGGGCAGGACAAGAATAAAGATGCAGATGTAGAGAATGGACTTGAGGACACGGGGAGGGGGAAGTGTAAACTGGGACGAAGTGAGAGAGTGGCATGGACATACATACACTACCAAATGTAAAACAGATAGCTAGTGGGAAGCAGCCGCATAGCGCAAGGAGATCAGCTCGGTGCTTTGTGACCACCTGGAGGGGTGGGATAGGGAGGGTGGAAGGGAGATGCAGAGGGAGGGCATGTGGGGATATATGTATATGTACAGCTGATTCACTTTGTTATACAGCAGAAACTAACACAGCATTGTAAAGCAATTACACTCCAATAAAGATGTTAAAAAAACAAAAAGGGGTGAGACTCTCCGGGAAGAGGCTACTCTTGCTTTTCTCTTAATAAGAAGTAAGTTAAACACATTTTAGGGTTTCGTTCATGTCCATTCTTCAAATAATTCTAATAAAAAATAATAGTTTCAAAAAAGCATGGGGCGGGCTTCCCTGGTGGCGCAGTGGTTGAGATTCCGCCTGCCGATGCAGGGGACACGGGTTCGTGCCCCGGTCCTGGAAGATCCCACGTGCCGCGTAGCGGCTGGGCCCGTGAGCCATGGCCACTGAGCCTGCACGTCCGGAGCCTGTGCTCCGCAACGGGAGAGGCCACAACAGTGAGAGGCCCGCATACCGCAAAAAAAAAAAAAAAAAAAAAAAAGCATGGGGCAAAAGTAGAATTTCCACTTGAATTGAACCTCCATGCAGTATGCATGACCATCTTCTCCTATTAAACTTGTCTTCTCTGATATGTTACTCCAGACTATGATAAAACTTTAAAAAAGTTTTCCTGGACACAGTGGCCTTACAAATTTAGCTGTTAGAAGCTCAGTAGCTAGTGGTTATGTGACATCACTAAACTTTGTAACAGTTGTGTTTCTAAAGGGAAAATTTGTCTACCACCTTCCAGGAACGATTTGCTCTTTATTTTAGCAGCATAGTTCTGCAGAATGAATACACAGCTGACTGAGTTCAACCCTGACTTCCCAAGTCTCAGCTTAAACCAAGTTTTCTTTGAAACTCAGGTGTTCAGAGGCATGTTGCACTTCCGGTTCCTGCCTATGATTGGAAGTGGAAATATCCAGAATTAGAACTTGAATGTTTAAGTTCCCCACCCTGTCAAAGTTGTTCTTACAACACTTACTAGTTGAGATCAGAAATAGAAAAGAAAATGACATCAGAGAATATGTTCTTGGGAGTTCAGTTTAGAAAACTTCAGTACTCATGATCAGCTTCCAAATGAGTGAAACCTATAACTTTTTCAGGATTTGATATCACTCCTTCTTTCTGATTTTTTAAAGAAAAAAATGTGGTACTTGCATCTTCATAAATCATTTTTTTAATATTATGATACCAAACCTAGTCCAATATTTGTCATCAATTGTGGATGACAAGAATTTTTTTCTGTGATATAAAAAAAATACTGTATGAATAAAACTTGATGCCTAAAACAAGCATTTAA
This sequence comes from Delphinus delphis, assembly GCF_949987515.2. NCBI lineage: Eukaryota > Metazoa > Chordata > Mammalia > Artiodactyla > Delphinidae > Delphinus > Delphinus delphis. Next base: position 39,436,866 of record NC_082691.1, read on the forward strand.
AATGACCTCATTCTCTGAAATACTCAGAAGCAAATATTTTGTTCTTACAGTTTCAATTTTGTGATTCCTGTAATTCTAATATGAAAAACTAGAATCATGTGCATCCTTAAGGAAAGCCTTTTAAAGTGGGCCTTAGGCATGTAGATAATAGACTTCTGATTATTGCACTTCTTTTCAAATGTATTTTTTTAGATCTAACTTGAAACACATCCTGCCTAATCTTTTTATTTTCTTGGCAGAATTATCGTCGTTACATCTATAGTTATATTTCATGTCCAAACTGGATGATAGAATTTGAGCATCTGTTTAGTGCCTGTCTGAAATAATCAGATTTCTTTGCCTGTTGGGAGGAAATGATCCTCTAGGATAGGTATATACCTTTTCTGCTATGAACTATCACTCTGGGCCTCCCACTTTGGGAATGACTAATCAGGAAACTTGGAAGAATTTCATACCGAGCACAATAGCATCTCTTTTCTGCAATTTCCTTTCCAGGCAACTCCATATTTCATTTCCTTGATGCTGCTTGAACTGGTTGTCAGCTGGATTCGCAAAGGGAAGCCATCAGGTCCTTTGGACGATGCCTTAACATCCATATCAGCCGGTGTTGTGTCTCGGCTTCCGAGGTGAGTTAGCTGGTTAGCAACACTGAGTGAATAAACTGAAATTCTCCAAGTAAGATGGAAAAGAAACCCGTTGTATGGGGAATTGGTCTATTTTCACATACATCCCCAAAGAACTCAGTTACTGTCTTTATTTAACTTTTTGATGTTTCGTTCATCATGGATTTTTTACATTTGTTATTAAAAATATTGCTGTAAATATTATTTATCTTAATTACTGAATTTATTGGTGCCGTCTTAAATTTTGTGCCCAAGACAAGTGCTTTACTTGTATTACGCTAGTCCCAGGCCTGAGTGATGTTCTAGTTATCTACTGGAAAATTAATTTGGCCTCAGGTAGATTCACATGCTGTAGCAATCTGGGGTGCAGACACTCCCTACTCAAAGTCATACAAAGGTCTGGATTACTACAGTGGTCTCTTAAGTGGTATCATTGTCTCTAGTCCTACTTCATCTACAGCCAGACATTTCCATAATGTGAATCTGGTGGAAACTCTTCATAGGTTCCTTATAGCCTGAGGAATATTTCTTGCCTGATCTATGGAGGCCTTTGTTTATCCAGCTTTGCTTCTGGTCCCTTCTTTCTTCTTCCCCCTTTGCAGTAGTTGTTCCCTCCATACTCTGCTACTTGCCATTACCCAGATGTCTCACGTGGTCATCCGAGTGGCCAACTCCCATTCATTTCTTAAGTCTCACAAGCATAGACTTCTCTTAAAGAGTCATACTCTTCAGCAAATCTTGCCTGTTTTCCAACCCTATTTTAGGCACCACTTTACTATGGGCTCTATTCGCTGTGGAGTATTGTGCTTACCCCATAATAGAATTGTCACATGATATTAAACTCACCTGTTTGCCTCCCAGCCCTTCCTGCAGGCTTGCATGCAACTTGAGAAACAGAGGTATTCTTTTAGTTTTAACTCCTATGCCTGGAATGTTGTCTGATACATGGTCGATTTTTTAAAATAAAAACACCTAACATTCCTGTAGTGTTATGTTGATGGTGAAGTCTGAGGATGAAGGGACCAAAAAACAGTAAACAATAAATGACCTACTACTGTTTAGAAAGTAAATTGTAATGTGTTTAGAGGAGATACCAATGAATGGAAGGCTCTTCAGTATATGAGAGTTTTCCAAAGAGCAGAGGGTGAGGGAAGATTCCCTTAGAAGTCTGTGCTTTGCGTTGCTGAAGAATGTTCTCATTCCTGCTTCCCACCCATTGCTTCTTTTACTGTTTTAAGAGCTTTACTTCTAACCAGTGCTCATTGCTTTGGAATGTTTGTATGAACCGCCCAGTGGGAAACCAAGGTGGATTTTTTAAAAATAAAATGAAAACTTAATGATATCTGAGGAAAGGTAAAATAATTTCATATAATTGCATAAAATTGTTTAAAACCTAAATGTAAAATATTTTTCATAAATGTTACTATGAAAAAGGTAGGATAATAGTTATAAAATAATAATAGTAATAGTCATCATAAAAGAGTCTCTAAAAAACTACTCATATGGTTGCACATTCCTGTCAGAATCAGAGAATAATATCTCAAATTATTCTCAGTTAATTTCCAGAATACTCTAATTAAGAGTTTACAACTACCCATAATTTCCTCTATTTCATGTCTCCCTTGAATAGAACTGAACAAGAAATACATTCAACATACTCAAGGGACATGTATATTTGGGTATTGAAAAATACCCAGTTGGTTACAATAATTCACTCTGAGAAAGTTAAGTGTATAGGTTTATGGAAATTGGACGGTTGATGAACCGTCAAAATAACTTGATAACTGAGAAGTGCCCTGCAGGTACAATTATGAATCACATATTTTGTTGAGCTGGAATGAATTTATTAAGAACTCAGGGAGACATCAAGTTGAATGAATGCTTCAGCATTTCTTTTACTTTTTTAAGTTTGACTTTGGTCACAGTGAGATTAGATTCTTCTCTTATAATATTGTAACAACTAGAAATATAAACTGTATCCTCAGTACTCTATTTCTGTTCAACACTGTGATTAAAAGAAAAAAAAAAAGGTACAGAGTTCTAACAGGAGACCCAAAGAGTAAATAGATATTTCTGCTAAAAATGAAACCCCCAAATATAAGGAAAATGGGGGGGGGAGAGAGAAAGAGAGAGAGAGAGAGAGAGAGAGAGAGAGAAAACAAAACAAACCAGTCCTTCAGGGATAAGCCTGCAGTTCTTTTTCTTCACATCCCACTACTCATAACACTCCTTAAGCTAACACAAGCTGTGAACTCTGGTGCCCTTTGAAAGAAAGGGAAAAGGTTGTGAACTTGAATTTGGAGCATATTTTTCTATAGTTGTATTTTGAATGAGAACAGCATCTTGCTTCTTTTTTGTTCACAATCCTAAATTATGAAATGTGGATAACTTTGTAAGTTTTATAAAGAATTTTATCTTTCATAGTCTTATGTGAAAGATCTCAGCAAAGCTAATTATTTGAAAATAAAATTTTAAAATATTTTCATTTACTTTGTTGCTATTAAAAAAATTCATAGATATAAGCAGAGAAAGCTGATCCTCAGGATGCACGCCCCTCAATCCCCTTTCAGCACAAGACGAGAAGGGGGATTTGACAGAAACTCTTAGAACAATATTTCAGTTGAAGCCACAGCATCAAGGGGAATCCTCCTGCAAATCGTTAACAGCTGAAGGTTAGATTAACACGGCATTGATCATACCCTCTCCGAGGGACTAATTTCACTTTCTATACCAACAACAGGGGCTTGCCACGTCCTTAAAATACATGATTGCAAGAAAAATGGTAGTATACCATTTGTTAATCCCTTTGTGAGGAATTATACTTTGGATAATAATTTGAAATAGGCATGTGGCCTCTGCAAAAAGAAGTTGGGGAAATCAAAGTGCAGCCATGAACATGTTTTTCCACTTTGCCATTCATGTAATGGAAATGCTGTGTGCAGACTTTGAGGAAAAACAATGTTTATTTGAGGATCTCAATTTTGTTATTACATAAAAGTCAAAGTACCTTGAAGATTGGTAGCATACTTACCATATTGATGGAAAAGATATATGTGTATCTTTTCAAATCTTTATGTAAGGAAAATATTCATCATAGACAAGATTGTACCTTGTTTACAAGCCTGTCGGACAGACCATGATATGTAATAAAAGTCCATCTGTCCTAAGAACCAGATTCTGGGCAGGCCTGCATCTGTTTTGCTCTTCTGGAATCCAGTAGGCAGACTTCCTAGTCAGAATGTAGTCCTGAAATTATAGAGAGATATGTGTATTTATTGTAGTTAAATGCATTGTATCATATGCAGATAATCTGCCTTTCTATCAATTACTTGCATTTGTCACTATAAAAAGTTAAACTAAACAAAATATTGACTAAATCAATTTTTAAAAATCTATCTGAAACTTCTGAAATATTCTGCTACTGACTGAAATGCTAATGAGTGAAAAATAATTACGTCTTTTTTTTTCTTGCTTGTTGAAGCAGAGCTCAGTTTCCAATCCTTCATTAGAAAATCGGGACTTCAATTTGTTACTTCCTTCCAATATTTCTGCTTTCATAAATTGCATCCTCCCCAGAGAAATTTTATTCCTGATATAAATATCTACAGTATGTTTGTTTTTAATGGGTTCATTTATTCTGTTGAAACAGCAGATTATAAATCAAATTGCAATAGGTTAGAGGGATAATTTAAGTAGGTAAATTTTCAAATGAGTTGGGGACACTCTACTTTTAATACACATGGGTCCCTGCCAATTTTTACTGTGGAACTAGGTCTGCAGTGTTAGACCAAAGGTATCTACAGTTTTACTGGCCATGACTGCCATGGAATTTTCCACTCCTGACAAGAAAGTTTCAATTCATAAAAAAAAAAAAAAAAATTAAAGAGGAGGATATTAAACTTCTTTGAGATACTTTTGACTCCTTGGGGTGGGACTAGAGAATAAAGGAAAATTGTGTACTGCATTTTTCCACTAGACTTTAGTAGCAGAGGCAATACTGTTTTTGGCAATGTGGGCTTCTGACAAACAAGTACCTGTCATTTGGGATGATGACTTTAGTCAACAGTTATTCATTGTCCTAAGTAAGAGATAAATTTATTTATGTAATGTTAATAATGGTATTTTATTATGAATATTAACATATTTTTATTAACTTAGAAAATTATGAAACGAACACCCCATGCAAACAAAATATATCTAAAAAATCTGCTGGTTTGTTAGTTATTTTTGCTAGGGAGAATGCCCCCTTAACTTTTACATGTCCCCTTAACTTTTACCTTAGAAACCTTATAAATAGACTTTGTTATTAATGGTGTGACTTCAGAGCTAGCTCTTAGACTATCCTTCCCAAATGATGAATGCAAGCTTCCTTGCACTTATTAGTCTGGCTTTGCGTGCTTATTCAGTAGAGTAATTGAATTACTTGAAGTAATTTACTTCTTGCAAAGTAAAAAATGTAGCACATTTACTTCTTCCAGATCTACCACATTGTGTTTACAAAAGTCTATGGTTTTGCGGTTGTTTTAAAAAGAAATTAAATTAAGTGATTGTTTCATAAATGTCATTTCACAGTAGGAAATAGCAATACAAATGTCTGCCTGCAGAAGGTAGAGCTTGTGTTATGTATTTTGTTATTACTGAGCAAAAATCAATATTCCACTAGATGGAGCAAAAGTGGCAGTAGCTTTACAGATAGAGAGTGCAAGTTCCTGGGCCAGGTATAAGAGATTTAGAAGTAAACAACGCAATTTATCAGAAAAATCAATATATATATAATTATATATATAACATATAGTTATATATATATTAATTTATTTATAACTTCGTGAAACTTGTAAGGGTATTTCAAATGATCTCATTTAAATATTGGTTTATTTTCTAATTTATGACAAGATTTTTAGAAATAAAAAGTCTAATTTATTTTTTTCAATTTTGCATAATCTGGCCAAATTTCTCTAATGACAGTTATAAAATAGTACAAGTTGGCAGACGTCTGTGAACACGGAGTACGTAATTCAACTTACTCTGAAAGTTGCTTTGAAATTTTAACAGTTTGCAGTGAGAGCCTTACATCAAATTTCATTTGCTTGATTAATGATTAGAGCATGAGAGTATTTTGAGAGCTAGATAATTTTAAGGTCCATTCAGCCTAATGCTCTCATGTCAAATTAGCTGAGAGATAGTGAGATGGTGAACGACCTGTCCAGTGTTACCTTTCTCTACTTTTGATGATGGGAACATTCACACTCAGATGACTTTGATAACAGATTAGCTTTGTAATTCTCAATCCTCAAATACTTATTCTCATTTATTGATTATTGAAAAATTTCAACATTATAAGGTAACTTTATATTTTTAAAAATCCACCATCAGTACTGGAATACTATTTTGGTATCTTACCAGATTTTACAGTCAGTAAACATTGACAGGAGAGATTTTATTTTATATTTTTTATTTTTTGCGGTATGCGGGCCTCTCACTGTTGTGGCCTCTCCCGTTGCGGAGCACAGGCTCCGGATGCGCAGGCTCAGCGGCCATGGCTCACGGGCCCAGACGCTGCGCGGCATGTGGGATCTTCCCAGACTGGGGCACGAACCCGTGTCCCCTGCATCGGCAGGCGGACTCTCAACCACTGCGCCACCAGGGAAGCCCGACAGATTTTATTTTTATTGAAGTGTAGTTGATTTACAGTGTTGTGTTAATTACTGCTATACAGCAAAATGATTCAGTTATACATACACACACACACACACACACACACACACACATACATTCTTTTTAAAAATATTCTTTTCCTTTATCATAGGATATTGAATATAGTTCTCTGTGCTATGCAGTAGGACCTTGTTGTTTGTCCATTCTATATATAAAAGCTCACATCTGCTAACCCTAATCTCCCATTCCATCCCTCCCCCAACCCCCTCCCCCTTGGCAACCACCAGTCTGACAGGACAGATTTCTAGTGTGGACAGAAAAGCTTACATAAAACACATGAAAAATTAACTGTCTTTCATTTGCCAGAAGATATACTTCAGACCCAAGAGAAATAGCTATTTGGGGGGAATTTATAAAGAATATAGGACAAAATGGGAGGGGAGTCTCTACACATACAGGTTGTTAATTAGAGGAGTCTAATGCCTCCTTATATTTAGATTATTTTCTCAGTCTTGCATTCAAACTTAATGAATAAAACGGATCTAGCATTTGGTTATTCAAAGCCCCTGTGCTACCTAATTTCCATCTCCACATGATAAAGTAAGCTCACTATATATGCATATTACATACGTCTCTTTCTACAGGATAGGGGTTAGAGTTGTCATTTGAATTCCAGAGTGCAGAGTCATATGCTGGGATTGGGGGCTGGGAGAGAATGAAGGAATTGGGAAGAGAAAGAGGAAGAGGGTTAGTCTTATGATTCAAGGTCTGGTGGGAACATTTTTGAAAATATAGGTGCTATTTCCTGCAATCAAGGGCTTTCCAGAGCTTGATAATCATTTCCCAGGTGTATCTCTTGCCGAATTGTTTTTAGTTGTGGGCACTCCATGGCTGTTTTTTCCCATTTATGATGGAAGAGGATCATATTCATCTTGCTGATAGAGAACCGGGAATTTAATTCCCACAGCTTCTCCACTCTTTCCCTTCACCTTGAGGAAAGTTTGGCTTTGTGCTAAGGTGTGAAAAAAAAAAAAAAAAAGAAACAGCCTTGCCTGTAGTATGTAAGGCATATTTCAGCTCGATTTGTGTCAACCCTAATAAGTAAGTTGACAGAATAATAAATTGGGTGTCTGCTCAAGACCTGGCACCTGTACAGGAAATAAAGTATTTCAATTACAGGCAGGTTCTTTTTGTTTTACACATGGAAGTTTTCCAGGGACCCTCTTTCTATTATTGAAGTTTTGTTATCTGAAAGCCTATTTCAATTGTCACTAGAAAACTGACAAGAAAGATAGCAGCTTTAAAAAGAGATACTGAATTGGTGGGACATTGATGAGGCAGGTGGCTGTATTTGCCCTCTTCACCAGTGTGTCCTCCCTTTCTTGTGCTGTGCCTGGAACCTAGCAGGCACTTAATATGAATTTTTTGAATGACTGAATGAATCCATGAATTGACCTGCTTTGACACCATGTAGTAAAGCGGATATAAAAAAATCTAGATTATTTCAACTTTCTATTGCATTTTCCTAAGTTTTAATTTTTTCTTTCTAGATCAGTCTTTTTTAGGGTTATCAACTAGGGCAGTTTTGCCCCTGGGAGACATTTGGACATTTTGTTGTCACACCTGGGTGGAGGGCTGTGCTACTGGCATCTAGTGGGCAGAGGCCAGGGATGCTGCTAAACCTCCTACAAAGCACAGGATAGGCCCCCACAGCAAAGGATCATCTGGCCCAAATAGCAGCAGTGTCTAACTTTAGAATTTCTGTTTTAGAAAAATTAAGTAATAGTAAGTTATAATCATATAAGATTGATATTATTCACCATTTTTTCCCTAAAACTTGAATTTTATGTGGTTAATCCTCTACTAATGAGTATTAAGGAGCAATTATAAGGTTTCATAATTTGGGTAATAGTTTTCACAGGACAGACCCCTACTACAAAGAATTATCTTGTCCAAATGTCAGTAATGACACTGTTCAGAAGCCTTAGTCTAGATGTGTAAGAATTACCAACCAAGCTAACATGCTTTAAAATAAAATTCGTTCTATTCCCCCTACCCTGAAATAACCTGGATGACAAATTGGAAGACACATTTCAAATTTCAAGTTCTTGGATTCCTCAGAGTTCCAGAACAGGGTGAAAGCCCCTGGCCCATGGCCTGTGCTGTCTCATGAGGGACCTCACACACCTGTGTGTGCACACCCCAGACTGCTCGTCCCAGCTCTGTCTACACGTCCAATGAAGCCACTTTTGTCTACCTTGTCATGTTGAGGACTTTACACGCATGCATAGGTGGACCCTCTGGAGGCCTGGACCAGGAAAGAGGCCCATGCAGTCCTGAAAGCAGGCTCAGGGCCACTTGACAGGGGATTCTGGACGTATTCAGGGCATTGCCTGAGTTGTGACAGGGGTGCTGGGTAGGTAGTCTCCTTGGATCAAGGACTCACAATTAAGGACAAAATTGCTCTTTCCAGCCATATAATTGTTGGAGGAAGTCATGGAGAGGATGCGACCCTGGTTGACCTATAAGCTGAACTTTACTTCCCCTTCCCCTTTCCCTTACTCTCTCCCCTGTCCATGGAATGTAAGTTCCATCTACAGTCCCATGCTAACAGCTGTTTCAAGGATGCAGTCTTGAGAGAGTAAGGTGTTGTTGAGACCATCTGGACTGAATAAGTGACTTGAACCCAGTTAAGACCTTTCTAGAAAATTTTAACATTCTGGAGTGTGAGTATGGACATTTACATGTCTTGCAGCCACAGAAGACAAACCTCCTCTCTAAGTTCCTTGTTTGTTAAAACTGCCACTTCCCAGTCTGGAGTGTTCTGTCTCTTTCTTTAGTTTCTTCTTACCCTCCGTGTATGGGGACCAATTTACAAACCTAGAGTAATCTTAAATTGAAAACTGAGTTTTAAGATCTGATGATGTGTAATCCTTTTTCAAAGTGTAGGTATTTGGCATTTCTATTAGTTACTTATATTAATGCTGTTGTGAAGAAGCCTAGTGTTTTATGTTACTGATTAAATAATAACTTGAAGGATTCAAAATGTGAGACAATTTTAAAGTTTTTAAATCACAGTTAAAGTCATATCATAACTAATGTCAACATTAGATTAAAAGTAAACATCTGGGTCTCCAACAAAACCAGTAACATGCTAATTCATAGATGATGACTATGTAAAGGGAAATACTAGTGAAATAATGAATTTTAACAATAAACTAATGAGCTGCTTCTTTGACTTTTATTTAAAGTTAGAATATTTCAGAACTTTCTCACTTGTTCATGGTTTATAAATAAATCTTTATTAAGTAGAATAATTCATTTTACATATGAGTGAAAAATATTAATGAAAAAGTCAGTTCAATCATATCTATAAAAGTGATAAAAGGAATGATTATCTTGAGTCTGATCCTAAATTTGATCACAGGAGATTTAAAAGAAAAAATACTACTCTTTATAAAATTGAAGTATATTATGTATATTTTTGAAATTTCTTGACATAAGAATTTATAGAAGCTTGGTAGAATATGTGGTAAGAGATATGCTGTCTGGGTTTTAAAAACAATTGTTTATTTCTAGGGAAAAATTATTCCCTTATATTATGAGATCCATAGTTTATATTACTGTAAGAAATACTGATATGCTATGAGAATCCAATTTGTAGTCTTAAGAATAATATCTAGAAAACATAGAGAGTGTGTGTGTGTGTGTGTGTGTGTGTGTGTGTGTGTGTGTGTGAAAGAGAGGAGGGACTAGACAGGAAGAGAGAATAGAGTCAGTCAGAAGCAACTTTAAAGGCAAACTTTATGGGATTAATATATTTTAAGGCAGTAGTCATTTTGCAGTCCCTTTAAAAAATATGCTATTTATAATTTTCTACTTTTTACATTTCCTTTAAAAAGCACCCTTCTTGTGTTCTTTACTAAGATTTAGAAATGACAGTCACAGAAAATAAGTCATAGTTTTGTCATTTTTATGTTATATGGTTTCCATGAAAAGTATTTTTAAGAGACATATAAAGGGAACTTCCTCAATTCCATGAAATAGGGGAATAGTTGACATCCATGATGCCTGTTATGCAAAAGGAAACATCATGTGAATCATTTTGATACCAAGGAAATTGAGCCTCTTCAAAGGTATGATAGAGCAGTAAGAAGCCAAGAGAAAGGGGGAAAGGATTTTATTTTTATGTATGAACATATTAATTTTTAAATATTATCTAAAATGGTTTAGCATAATTTTACATCTAAAATATAGTATAATCATTGCTTATACATTGTATCTTTCCAGTTGGTTTTCCAGGAGCATTGAACTGACCAGTTACATTTACATCTGGGAGAACTACAGGCTTATCAGTTTGCCTTGGGATTCTCCATGGACTTGGTATTTAACTTTCTTGGGAGTTGACTTTGGTTACTACTGGTTTCATCGTATGGCTCATGGTAAGTTGAAAACCAAGACTTTTTTGATACTCAACTTATGTTGAACTGTGTTTGCCACATAGCTGGTATTCAGTAAATATTTATTGAACAAGTGACTAGATGAATAACTTAGTTTATTTTACAGCATCTAAAGATTAATAATGAAATTTCATTTGTAACTTAAATGGAAACAATCTGAAGTCATTGTTGAAAAAAAGTGAAATTATAGAGGTACATTTTTCACACCCCTTGTATATAATTTATTTTTAAAACCATTTAGAAAGTGTTGACTATAGCATCACTCCACACCCCAATTATCAAGGGTCTTTCAGAAGAGCTTTGTAACAGCATGGAATCCTAGGTAACCTGCTGTCATATGTAAGCCTGATTCATGTTCTTGGCAGTATTGCCATATTTACAAATGAAAATGCAATCAGCTAGGCATTAGCCATAATGCACTTTAGTGTGACCACAGCTTTACAAAATTTCTCATCTGCTACAAAGCCTTCTTACGGTACTGGTTCACTGAACTTGCTTTTGGGGATTCTTGGCCACACCTTCCAAAGAAATGTTTTGTTATGGAATGGAAAATGGAAGAGCATGGAGCTGTCTAAATCTCTCGTGAGATAAGCAGAAATTGGAGAATGATTGTAGAGCTAGGATGAACAAGTGGTCTCGAAGGAGGAATTAGGCATGCAAAATATTGCTGAAGGGAAACGGAGGAAAGTGCTAATTTGGAAAAACTACTGAAGAGCAGAACTCAGGATTTCAGTGGGTAGTTGGGTTGAGTGGGTGGGGAGGAAGGAAGGAAGAGGAAGAAACCTGGAATAATAATAAAAAATAGATGGGAGGTGGAAAGAAGAGCTCTGAGATCAGGGTGAATAACTGAGCTATGTGTGTAGGAGTATGTGTGACCAAATATCCTTCCCAAGCAAGGATGAAGGAAATAGGAGTAGCATGGACAGCGTTATGCTTAAGGCAGTTAAACTTTAAACATGGCATTATTTTGTTAAGCACTTTAAACATGTACATTTAATGAGACTATAAAAAGTGTTAATTCATTAAAAACTTTGTAGTGAACAGATAAACTAGAAAAAGTTATTTATTTTGTGTATGATAACCTTTGTCTTTGAAAATAATAGGTCAGCTCCTTACATCATTTCCTTATATATAAATGTAAGAGGATACTCCCAAATTGAACATGATTAAGAATAAAATAGGATTGATGTGGTAAACTTGGTATTTTATTTCAAAATAGTAGTTTTCTCCCTAAAATAAACCCATTGGCAATTTTCCTCACTTTCTATGCAGCAAATGGGTAATGCAGAAAGCATTTACATTGTATTACTTAATTTCAGGAACCTTCTAATATCACACTGTCCTGTATAGATGTGTGTGTTTGGAAAATCTGCTAATTTGCTTAATATTTGAAAGCCCATTATAACAGGAAACAAAGAACCAACAGAATATTACCAAATATAAAACTTTAAAAAATATGTTGATTGTAAGTGCTCTCAGGGAATAGCAATAAAGTAAAATAATATATTAAAAACATGGAATCAAGGCTGTTTAAAGTATGCTTCCCATTAGAAAATTTTGAACCAAGTCCAGTAAAGGCAGGCATTAAAAAAATCTGAAAACCTTCTGGAAAAACACTCAACACTTTCAGGCTATGAAGCTTACTCATAAGTTCAAAGACTTTTGACTTGTGATGGAAAGCTAGTTGGAAAAAAATGATATTTCACTGTGCAAATATATAACATAGTTATAGACTATATTCCCCACACTGTACATTTCATACCCATGTCTCATTATTTGAATCTGGAAGTTTGTACCTCTTAATCTCCTTCACCTACTTCTTTCCTCCCCACCACCCCCATCCCCTCACAACTACCTGTTTGTTCTCTGTATCTATAACTCTGTTTCTGTTTTGTTATATTTGTTTTGTTTTTTTAGATTTCACATATAAGTGAAATAATACAGTATTTGCCTTTCTCTGTCTGAGTTATTTCACTTAGCATAATACCCTCTTGGTCACAAATTGTAAGATTTCATTCTTTTTTTTTGGCTGAGTAATATTCCATTATGTATATATATATATACCACCTCTTCTTTATCCATTCATCTATGATGGGTGTTTAAGTTTCTTCCATTTCTTGGCTATTGTAAATTATGTTGAAATGAACATAGGGATGCATATATCTTTTCTAAGTACTGTTTTTGTTTTCTTCGGATAAGTACCCAGGTGTGGAATTGCTGGATTGTATGGTAGTTTTATTTTTAATTTTTTGAGGAATCTCCATGTTGTTTTCCATATTGGCTGTACCAATTTATGTTCCCGCCAACCGTGCACAAGGGTTCCTCTTTTTTAACATCTTAGATAACACTCCTTATTTGCTGTAGTTTTGATAATAGGCATTCTGACTGGTATGAGATGATATCTCATTGTGGCTTTGATTTGCATTTTCCTACTGATTACTGATGTTGAACATCTTTTCATGTCCCTTTTGAACATCTATATGTCTTCTCTGGAAAATGTTTATTACAATATTCTGCCAATTTTAAAATCAGGTTGCTTTTTTTTTTTAATGTTGAGTTTCTATGTTGAGTTCTTTGTATATTTTGGATATTAACACCTTATCAAATATATCATTTGTAAATATCTTCTTCCATTCATTGGTGGCCTTTTCATTTTGTTGATAGTTTCTTCTGCTGTGCAAAAGCTTTTTGGTTTGGTGTAGTCCCATTTATTTATTTTTGTTTTTGTTTCCCTTGACTGAGGAGACACATTCAAAAACATTTTTTGCTAAGACTGATGTCAAAGACAGTATTGCCTATGTTTTCTAGATTTTTTATGGTTTCAGGTCTTACATTTAAGTCTTTAATGCATTTGAAATTTATTTTTGTGCATGGTGTGTGAGAGTAGTTCAGTTTGATTCTTCTGCTTATAGCTGTCCATTTTTCCCAGCACCATCTATTGAAAAGAATATCTTTTCCCCATTGTATAATCTTGCCTCCTTTGTTGTAGACTAATTGCCCATATAACTGTGGGTTCATTTCTGGGATCTCTATTCTCTTCCATTGATCTGTGTATCTCTTTTTGTGCCAGTACCATACTGTTTAGATGACTTTACCTTTGTAGTGTAGTTTGAAATCATGGTGTGTGATACCTCCAGCTTTGTTCTTCTTTCTTAATATTGTTTTGGCTGTTCAGGGTTTTTTGTGTTTCCATACAAATTTGTCTCATTTGTGCCAAATATTTTTGCTCAAAAGGAGAATTTGAAAAAGTTTCTGTTACTAAAGGCATATGGTGCATTAGCAAATAAGATCTACGAGCAAAGACATTTTAGACCACAAAAGGCCAAATCAATTGGAATCTATCCTCTTTCACTTACTAAACAAGTGTAATTGTGACTGAATTTAGTGTCATAATATTAAAATCTACAATAAAAGAGACTAAGCATGGTGAAGTACTAGGAAAATACTCTAAGTGAAAATTCCAGCAAGAATCATTAACTAACTTAGAGACTTCTTTCTATGATTATAATCTTTTCATTCATGCATCTACTCATTCATGCATTAACTTTTTCAACAAATGTTTAATGACCATCTATCTTATACGAACCCTATATTAGGCATCAGAGGTAGCTTGGATAATAACATATGTGAACACCAGTTGTTCATTTTATTATGGGTAAAAGACATTAACAATTAACTACAATAATGATAGGGGAAGTGCAAAGATGATTTTGGAGTGAATTCTTAAAATTCACAAAAGAAACTTTGTCCTTCTCATTGGCATTAGTTCTTAAATTTCCAAACTTCTGAATATGCTGATTAACCTTTTTCAAAGTGGTTATATAAAAACCAAATGGAATTATGTTAAAAACTCATATTCCTTCACACCCCAGGGAATATTCATTGGAGTGAGGTCTCACAGTGTTCCTCACCTCAGTACCAAGACCCAGCTCTACCCAATAGCCTACAAACCCCAGTGTTGGAAGCCTCAGGCCAAACAACCAGTAAGACAGGAACACAATCCCATTCATTAAAAAAAAAAAAAAATGAGATGGCGAAAAAATATGTCACAGATGAAGGAGCAAGGTGAAAACCTACAAGACCAAATAAATGAAAAGGAAATAGGCAATCTACCTGAAAAAGAATTCATAGTAATGATAGTGAAGATGATCCAGAATCTCAGAAATAGAATGGAGGCATGGGTTAAGAAAATACAAGAAATGTTTAACAAAGATCTAGAACAACTAAAGAACAAACAAACAGAGATGAACAACATAATAACTGAAATGAAAAATACACTAGAAGGAATCAATAACAGAATAACGGAGGCAGAAGAACAAATAAGTGAGCTGGAATGCAAATGGGTGGAAATAACTGCCGAGGAACAGAAAAAAGAAAAATAGACTGAAAAGAATTGAATACAGTCTCAGAGACCTCTGGGACAACACTAAACACACCAACATTCGAATTATAGGGGTCCCAGAAGAAGAAGAGAAAAAGAAAGGGTCTGAGAAAATATTTGAAGAGATTATGGTTGAAAACTTCCCTAACATGGGAAAAGAAATAGTCACCCAAGTCTAGGAAGCACAGAGAGTCCCATACAGGATAAACACTAGGAAAAACACACCAAGACACATATTAATCAAACAAACAAAAATTAAATTCAAAGAAAAAATATTAAAAGCAGCAAGGGAAAAACAAAAAATAACATATAAAGGAATCCCCATAGGGTATCAGGCTGATTTTTCAGTGGAAACTCTGCAGGCCAGAAGGGAGTGGCAGGATATACTTAAAGTGATGAGAGAAAAACCTACAATCAAGATTACTCTACCCAGCAAGGATCTCATTCAAATTCGATGGAAAAGTCAAAAGCTTTTCAGAAAAGTAAAAGCTAAGAGAGTTCAGCACCACCAAACCAGCTTTACAGCAAATGCTAAAGAAACTTCCCTAAGCGGGAAACACAAGAGAAGAAAAAGACCCACAAAACCAAACCCCAAACAATTAAGAAAATGGTAATAGGAACATACATATTGATAATAATGTTGAATGTAAATGGATGAAATGCCCCAACCAGAAGACACAGACTGGCTGAATGGATACAAAAACAAGACCCATATATATGCTGTCTACAAGAGACCCACTTCAGACCTAAGGATACATGCAGATTGAAAGTGAAGGGATGGAAAAAGATATTCCATGCCAATGGAAATCAAAAGGTAGCTGGAGTAGCAATTCTCATATCAGATAAAATAGACTTTAAAATAAAAACTGTTACAAGAGATAAGGAAGGACACTACATAATGATCAAAGGATCAATCCAAGAAGAAGATATAAGAATTATAAATGTTTATGCACCCAACATAGGAGCACCTCAATACATAAGGGAAATGCTAACAATCATGAAAGGAGAAATTGACAGTAACACAATAATAGTAGGGAACTTTAACACCCCAGTTACACCAATGGACAGATCATCCAAGCAGAAGATAAATAAGGGAACACAAGCTTTAAGTGGCACAATAGACCAGATAGATCTAATAGATATTTATAGAACATTCCACCCAAAAGTGACAGAATACACTTTCTTCTCAAGTGCACATGGAACATTCTCCAGGATAGATCACATCTTGGGTAACAAAACAAGGCTTGGAAAATTTAAAAAAATTGAAATCATATCAAGCATCTTTTCTGACCACAATGCTATGAGATTGGAAATCAATTACAGGAAAAAAAACTGTAAAAAACACAAATACATGGAGGCTAAACAGTGCACTATTAAATAACCAAGAGAACACTGAAGAAATCAAAGAAGAAATAAAAAAATACATAGGAACAAATAACAATGAAAACACGGTGATCCAAAACCTATGGGATGCAGCAAAAACAGTTCTAAGAGGGAAGTTTATAGCAATTCAATCTCACCTCAAAAACCAAGAAAAATCTCAAATAAACTATCTAACCCTACACCTAAAACAACTAGAGAAATAAGAACAAAGAAAACCCAAAGTCAGAAGAAGGAAAGAAGTAATAAAGATCAGAGCAGAAATAAATGAAATGGAAATGAAGAAAACAATAGCAAAGAGCAATAAAACTAAAAGTTTGTTCTTTGAGAAGATAAATAAAATTGATAAACCCTTAGCCGGCTTCATCAAGAAAAAAAGGGAGAGGACGCATATCAATAAAATTAGAAATGAAAAAGGAGCAATCACAACTGACACTGCAGAAATACAAAAGATTATAAGACTACTACAAACAACTATATGCCAATAAAATGGACAACCACGAAGAAATGGACAGATTCTTGGAAAGTTACAATTTTCCAAGACTGAACCAGGAAGAATTAGAAAATATAAGCAGGCCTATCACAAGTAATAAAATTGAAACCATAATTAACAATCTTCCAACAAACAAAAGTCCAGGATGATGGCATCAGAGGCGAATTCTATCATTTAGAGAAGCGCTAACACCCATCCTTCTCTAACTCTTCCAAAAATTGCAGAGGGAGAAACACTCACAAATTCATTCTGTGAAGCCACCTTCACCCTGATACCAAAACCAGGAAAATATATCACAAAAAAAGAAAATTATAGACCAATATCACTGATGAACTTAGATACAAAAATCCTGAACAAAATACTAGCAAACGGAATCCAACAGCACATTAAAAGGATCATACACCATGATCAAGTGGGATTTATCCCAGGGATGCAAGATTTCTTCAGTCAATCAGTGTGATACACCACATTACCAAATTAAGGAATAAAAACCATATGATCATCTCAATAGGTACAGAAAAAGCTTTTGACAAAATTCAACACCCACTTATGATAAAAACTCTCCAGAAAATGGGCATAGAGGGAACCTACCTCAACATAATAAAGGCTGTATATGACAAACCCACAGCAAGCATCATACTCAATGGTGAAAAACTAAAAGCACTTCCACTAACATCAGGAACAAGACAAGGATGTGCACTCTCACCACTCATATTCAACATAGTTTTGGAAGTCCTAGCCACAGCAATCAGAGAAGAAAAAGAAATAAAAGGAGTACAAATTGGAAAAGAAGAAGTAAAACTGTCACTGTTTGCCGATGACTTGATACTATACATAGAAAATCCTAAAGATGCCACCAGAAAACTATTGCAACTAAGCAATGAATTTGGTAAGGTTGCAGGTTACAAAATTAATACACAGAAATCTCTGGCATTCCTATACACCAACAAGGAAAAATCAGAAAGAGAAATTAAAGAAACACTCCCATTTACCATTGCAACAAAAAGAATACAATACCTAGGAATAAACCTGCCTAAGGAGGCAAAAGACTTGTACTTACAAAACTATAAAACACTGATGAAAGAAATCAATGATGACATATACAGATGGAGAAATATACCATGTTCTTGGATTGGAAGAATCAACATTGTGAAAATGACTATACTACCCAAAGCAATCTACAGATTCAGTGCAATCCCTATCAAACTACCAATGGCATTTATCACTGAACTAGAACAAAACATTTTACAATTTGTAGGGAAACACAAAAGACCCCAAATAGCCAAAGCAATCTTGAGAAAGAAAAACGGAGTTGGAGGAATCAGGCTCCCTGACTTCAAACTATACCACAGAGCTACAGTAATCAAGAGAGTATGGTACTGGCACAAAAACAGAAATATAGATCAATGGTACGAGATAGAATGCCCAGAGAAAAACCCACGCGCACATGGGCACCTAATTTATGACAAAGGAGGCAAGAACATACAATGGAGAAAAGATAGCCTCTTCAATAAGTGGTGCTGGGAAAACTGGACAGCTACATGTAAAAGAAAGAAATTAGAACACTACCTAACACCATACACAAAAATAGACTCCAGATGAATTAGAGACTTAAATATAAGACCAGACACTATAAAACTCTTAAAAGGAAAACACAGGAAAAACACTCTTTGACATAAACCATAGCGAGATCTTTTTTGACCCACCTCCTAGAGTAACGGAAATAAAAACAAAAATAAACAAATGGTTCTTAATTAAAGTTAAAAGTTTTTCACAGCAAAGGAAACCATAAACAAGACAAAAAGGCAACCCTCAGAATGGGAGAAAATAGTTGCAAATGAAAATACAGACAAAGGATAATCTCCAAAATATACAAACAGCTCATGGAGCTCAATATCAAAAAAAAAAAAACAATCCAGTAAAAAATGGGCAAAAGACCTAAATAGACATTTCACCAAGGAAGACATACAGATGGCCAAGAGGCACATGGAAAGCTGCTCAACATCACTAATCATTAGAGCTATGCAAATCAAAGCTACAATGAGGTATCACCTCACCTCAATCAGAATGGCCATTATCAAAAAATATAGGGGCTTCCCTGGTGGCGCAGTGGTTGAGAGTCTGCCTGCTGATGCAGGGGACACGGATTTGTGCCCCAGTCTGGGAAGATCCCACATGCCGTGGAGCGGCTGGGCCCGTGGGCCATGGCCACTGAGCCTGCGCGTCCGGAGCCTGTGCTCTGCAATAGGAGAGCCCGCATACTGCAAAAAAAAAAAAAAAAAAAAAAAAAAAAAAATATATATATATATATATATAAACAATAAATGCTAGGAAGGGTGTGGTGAAAAGTGAACCCTCCTGCACTGTTGGTGGGAATGTAAATTGATACAACCACTATGCAAAACAGTCTGAAGGTTCCTTATAAAACTAAAAATAGAACTATCATATGACCCAGCCCTGAGAAAACCATAATTCCAAAAGAGACATGTAACACAATGTTGATTGCAGCAGTATTTACAACATGTAGGACATGGAAGCAACCTAAATGTCCATCAACAGATGAATGGATAAAGAAGATGTGGCACATATATACAATAGAATATTACTGAGCCATAAAAAGAAACTAAACTGAGTTATTTGTAGTGAGGTGGATGGACCTAGAGTCTGTCATACAGAGTGAAGTAAATCAGAAAGAGAAAAACAAATACTGTGTGCTAACACATATATATGGAATCTTAAGAAAAAAAAAACATGGTACTGATGAACCTAGTTGCAGGGCAGGAATAAACTGATAGACATAGGAATTGGACTTGAGGACATGGGATGGGAGGGTGAAGCTGGGGCGAAGTGAGAGTAGCATCGGTATGTACACACTACCGAATGTAAAATAGTTGGCTGGTGGGAAGCAGCAGCATAGCACAGGGAGATTGTCTCGGTGCTTTGCGATGACCTAGAAGGGTAGGAGAGGGAGAATGGGAGGGAGGCTCAAGAGGGAGGGGATATGGGGACATGCGTATGCACGTGGCTGATTCGCTTTGTTGTGTAATAGAAACTAACACAGTATTGTGAAGTAATTATACTCCAATAAAGATCTATTAAAAAAAAACCCTCATATTCCTGAAATGATGATGCTAGTAATAGTATTAATATTAATACTAATAAGTAGAAATCAACTATTATTGAAAACCATTGGAGAAGCAACAAGTATAGTGGTAGAAAAACGTAGATTTTGAAGCCAGAATATTGGAAGACTCAATATTCTCAAGATGTCAGTGCTTTCCAAGTTGCTCCATATATTCAATTCATTCCCAATCAAAATCTTAGCAAGTTACTTTGTGGATATTGACAAATTGATTCTAAAGTTTATATGGAGAGGCAAAAGACTAGCCAATACAGAATATTGACGGAGAAGAAAAGAATAGCCAACAAAATATTGACAGAGAAGAACAAAGTTGGAAGACTGACACTACCCTACTTCAAGATTTATTATGAAGCTATAGTGGTCAAGAGAGTGTGGTACTGACAAAAGAAAGACAAATAGATCAATGGAATAGATTAGAGACCCCCAAATAGATCCACATAACTATGGTCAACTGACCTTCAACAAAAGAGCAAAGGCAGTGCAATGAAGCAGAGTCTTTTCAAAAAATAGTGCTGGAACAACTGGACATCTACATGTAAAAAAATGCTTCTGAATACAGACCTAACAGCCCTTCGCGAAAGTTAACTCAAAATGGACCACAGACCTAAATAGCAAACAAAACTATAAAACTCTTTGAAGGTAACATAGGAATAAACCTGTAAGATTTTGGGTGTTGAGATGACTTTTCAGGTACAACAACAAAGACATGATCCATGAAAAAATTGATAAGCTGGACTTCATTAAAATTAAAAACTTCTGCTCTGTGAAAGACAGTGTCAGAAGGATGAGAAGATAAGCCAGATAGGAGAAAGTTTTTGCAAAATACACATCTGATAATGGACTGTTCTCTAAAATATACAAAGAACTATTATAGATAACCTCTGTAAGTAGATTGTAAGGAATGATCCCTGGAGCTAAACTGCCTAGGGTCAGACCTTGGCTCTACTACCTACTGTATACTATTGAGCAAGCTATGCCTCCTTTTATTTTTCCTTATTTGTAAGACGCAAATAACAATAGTGTAACCCACATAAGATCATTGTGAGGTTTAAATGAATTGCAATTGAGAAAACACTTAGGGCAGAGACTGATACATAATTAAGTAAAAAAATAAATATTAACTATTATGTTGTCAGGTCTCTCTGTTAATATGTTATATATAATAATATTATGAAAATTATCATTTTTTCCTTAAATGATACTTAAATATATTAGTTGTTAAAATAATTATCTTTCTCAAAATGCATAATTAAGTTTAGTTATCCTCATACAAACTCAATTTTTTCTTATTGTTACCTGGAGATAATAATAATACTTCATGAAGGATCTTGTAAAGATGTCCTATATATTTGTATCATTGGGTATATGTAGAAATATATAATATATACTAAAGCTAGAGAATTCTGATTATATCAAACAGGTCATGTGGATTTTGATTTATCAGTTTTAACAAAATCGTCTCTGTGTTTAATAAGGTGCATGTATTGGAAAATGAACATTTCAGGCCTCACCACCAGGTCAGATATATAGACAATAGGGAACACTGAAAGATTGTGTTTTAGGCTTCCACTCATACAGACATGATATTAACAATCTTTTCCTAAATGAATAGTTGTCAACTGTAAGAATAAAATTACAGTATCCTTTGCTTTTAAAATTGTTTCTTTCCTCAAGTGAATGTCATATAATTTGAATTGTTTTTGGTAGGTCAAACTTATTCATACTCTTTTTTCCTTCAAACATCATTGTTTTTACCTTGTTCTTTTGGAAGAAACAAAATCTATTAGAATTTATAAATTTTATTTATATGTTAAAGTTTCTTTTGTTGCCTTCTCAGCTTAATTAAATATTAATTTGTCAAAACTTTTTTCCTTAGAGATTGAAATCTCTTTTCCAGGACCTAGAAAATGACTTGAAAAAAATCACTAAAACAGATTTGTTCCTTCTTCTCTTACACTAATAGGTAATTTGACTTTGTCCTTTTTCTTACAATTTGAAGCCTCATATTTCTTAGAATGCTTTCCAAAATGTAATTTTGTGTTATGGGCATTTCTAAAGTATGTGTTTGATTTTTTTCCCCTCTGCAAATTCACACAAATCTTGATAATGCAAAAAAATACCCTCCACAACTGTAGGGTTTTGCAGTATGTAGCTTGTGCTGCATCATTTTTTAAAAACAAATGTTCAGTGCCAGCTTTGTGCCTTCGAGCTGTTTGAAGCACTGAAGGGGACACGTCCTGTAATGTGAAGCGCTTATACCATGAGTTAAATGGTACAGACAAGTCCCAGAAAAATGTACCGGGTGTGCAGGTGGTAGTTAAATCAACAAGAAATTTTATTTCATTGTATTAGATTTCATTAGCAGTACTCCCTTTTTCTTTAGAAATTTTGAAATATAGTGGGAAAATATGTCATTATGCAGAATTTTAAGGGCTCCATCATGGTGATAATATTGCTTCAGGAAAAAAAATAACTCAAAGAATAGAGTGACCTAAAGCCACATGAGTCAGAAGTATTGATAGAAAGCAAAGAAAGCAAATGAGTTTGAGTAGAAGATATTTAGTGCAGGCAGTTACATATAAATCATATTTATAACAGTAATCTATAATTTAAAAAAATTATTAAAAAGAAACAGTGCAAGCAGTCATATAATTTAAGAATAAAGCCAGATAATGGTTATATAGGCACATTGTTATCATCATAGCTTATTTTTTAGACTAGATGAAGATCAGTAGAAAACTGGGATATGAAAAAAGGTAGATATAATTATTAATGTAAAGAAAAGAGGTTGATTACTATTTTATGAAAATGGAGATGAATAAGAATATTGCAATGTAAAGAAATACGTAGCCACAGTATAACATGAACTTCTTGGAAGGATGATACATATTTCCTTAGATCCTAAGTACCCACCATCTTTTTAGTGACTCTAAATGCATACTTCAGCATATACACAGATCAAAAACTTCAGCAGGGAGAACTAAAAGATATCACTCTGAGTGGTTTTGCCAAAAGTTTGTGAGTGAAGGGTGAGCACTGAACTTCACTAAAATTTAAATGTAAGTAGGATGTTCTACAGGTGGCAGGAAGTCTTCTTGCCATTTTTAAATTCTATGGGACTCCAGAGTTTGAATCTTCTGCACTTGAATTAAGTATAGTAAACAAAAATATTTGTGAATATATTAAGGCCAGATAAGTACCAGACCTAATAGGACGAGAAGTCATCCTATTCGGCATTGAAAACCTGTCACTTTATGAAATAATATTAATACTGCCTAACATTTACTGAGTTCTTTCTCAGTGTTTCTAAGTGCTTCTTATACATTTTCATATTTAATTAAAGCAACCAGGAGATGACTTCTATCACAGCACTTTGACAAAAGAGGAAACTAAAACAAATATTGTTTAAGTAACTTGCCCAGCTCTCAGAGTTGATGTGCCACAGCCTGAATATTTTGATTGGGGGCCATTGATCTGAGTCTCTTGGCTTTGTTATTACTCTAGCCTCTTAATAAAATTAACTTTTTTTTTTTTTTTTTTTTTTGCGGTACGCGGGCCTCTCACTGCCGTGGCCTCTCCCACTGTGGAACACAGGCTCCAGACTCCACGGCATGTGGGATCCTCCCAGACCCGGGCACGAACCCGCGTCTGCTGCATCAGCAGGCGGACTCTCAACCACTGCGCCACCAGGGAAGCCCTAAAATTAACTTCTAATTAAATAAAATATATACTAATATCACCATCTGTCCAATCTGTTTATTTTAGATTGTTGTTGACATATATAAATCCTCAAATATTTGGTAGGAAAGAAAATTTAAATTTAGTAATTTGGTTGTTAAAATGTCAAAAAATTTATTGAAAATGAGAATTAAGCTCCAGTAGGATACAAAGAGGCTTACCCTCTTTCTCTCATACAATCAATATTATACTCATATTGCTGTCCTTTTAAGCCTAGAGCACAGTGTTTGTTAGCTGATGGACTTGTGATACTCTTTGTGGCTGCACGTTAGAATCACCTTGGAAGCTTTAAAAAATATATTCATACCTAGACTAGAAACGGAACCACTTAAATTAGAATCTCTGGGCAAGGAGCTTGGGCTTAGTTGTGTTTGTTGTTGTTGTTTTTAACATCTTTATTGGAGTGTAATTGCTTTACAATGGTGTGTTAGTTTCTGCTTTATAACAAAGTGAATCAGTTATACATATATGTATATCCCCATATCTCTTCCCTCTTGTGCCTCCTTCCCACCCTCCCTATCCCACCCCTCTAGGTGGTCACAAAGCCCTGAGCTGATCTCCTTGTGCTATGCGGCTGCTTCCCACTAGCTATCTATTTGACGTTTGGTAGTGTATATATGTCCATGCCTCTCTCTCTAGCATTCTTCTCTTCACTTTTCATATTTGCATTTTTATTCTCTTACACTGAAAATCTTGACACGGAATAATATTAATGTATTTAATTATTTGCTATGTCATATAGTACATGTTTTTTTCCTTGATGAATTGAAAAATTTAAATTATGAAGTGTGAGATCCTTATCTTTTGAAAGTACAAATCTTCTTCATTGGTGCTCAAGCTCCCTCCTTCTTATATTCAAATTGTATTTCCTTTGCCCCCCAAAAAGTGCTTGTTTTATAACTGTGTGGACGGTCCATGTCTGTTCTTTCAGATGAAGGCTTTGTTCTTTATAGAAGCAAATGTTAATGGAGCAGATGCCCCTCGTCCTCCTGTGCTCCTTTCTCCAGAGCCAGAAGGAATTCAGACTGCTTATTTTTATACTTACTGATATCCTGGGGAAAAAGGTAAAGGAGAGTTTATAAAACCTGGACAAAAGAAGGATGTAACTTTTTCAGTTCTCCCAAGGGCTGAATCTCGGCTGAAATAACTGACAGTTTTGAGACATACAGAAGGAAATGATGAGTTAGGCTAAATGTCCAGATGTGTGCACAACAGATGTATAAGGTTACATTTTAAGACAAGGAATGCAATACCTGTATTTTTAGAGAGGAAGTTATAAATAGTAAATACATAACTATTAACTATAGTCTGACTCTTCAAGATTTTAAAGTAGCAAATACTTTTTTCATCTCTACGCTATTTAGCAGTGCTTAAAAAGATTTATATAAGTAAAACCGTATCAGAAAGATCATAGATTCAATTAAATCAAATGGGGACTTAGAATATGATAATTCTTGCTTTATTATCTTTAATATGTGGTTGAACATTTTTGATGAACTTGTTTTTACCATGAAATAAAAGTAGACTGTTCTTTTAAACCTTTACTCATCTATACCTACAAATTTCTTGCTCTTCTTTCTTAGACAGTACTAAACATCCTCAAAAATACCTTGCAAATATTCTGAGTTACCACAGGCTAGGGCAAACTGTTAAAGAAAAGTAGCAAAATTACTTTGTTGCTTCTAAATCCTACAGAACGATGTCATCCTGTAGCAGTATATTTCTTAATTCTGTCTTACAAACTAGTATGGATAATATCTTAAAATATGTAGTATGAAAAATGGAGTATTTTCTACCTGAGAAAGCTATTGTTCCTGCATAGGATAGATACTGCCCTCATTCAAATATTCATTTATATGCAGCAAAATATTCTTTTTGTTCTACATGGTTACCATGCCTTGCATGCTTCTTAGAAGCCAAAACATACATCCATGGGAATGATGACAAAGCACATCCTAATTCGGGAATTTTAAAGGGCTCTGGGATTTGAAGTTGACACTTCTTTGGCTGCGTTCCAACATACAACTAGGGAGAAGAAAGAAGCCATTTGGGTTCCGTGTGTCCCTAAATCTCATGTAGTTTTGGAGAGAACAGTGATGTCCAAAGTAAAAGTGCGATAACTTGCTCAGATAATAGGAAGTTGCTTCGAAGTGAAATAGGTGACCTTTAATAATGAGAAATTTGTCAGTGGAAATTCACTAGAGAGTTGGACCAGGGCGAAATCTTGTAGTCGTCTCAGGAGCATAAGCAGGCAGAAAGTGATTGCTCACATTGGAAGAGAAATTTTAAAAGTCACAGCACTTCCTTTTCATCCTTTGTAAATGCACCCAAGGGAGGAGCTACCTCTCTGGGGTTTAACTTCCTCCTGTTGTAGACAGCTGGTGGGAAGACGAGGGGGGAAACGACAGAAAGAGGAGTTCAACCCTGGTTAAGGTGTTCAAGCATCACAGAGCTCATCAGTGTCTTCCCTCTCCCAGAACAGCCTCCCAGTGCTAACAGAGATGTTGCTTCCCTCCTTCCCTTATTTGTGTTTGAGTGCAGAGGTGGAGGGGTGGGAAGCAAGCTGCCAAAATGTTGGCCTATCCCTGGAAAAGTGTCCACTTTAATCAATACCTCTAAAGGCCATAAGAGAGAGGTGTTGGATAGAAGGGTTAATTTAGTTATTCTCATGAAAGG
Organism: Delphinus delphis; assembly: GCF_949987515.2. Classification (NCBI taxonomy): domain Eukaryota; kingdom Metazoa; phylum Chordata; class Mammalia; order Artiodactyla; family Delphinidae; genus Delphinus; species Delphinus delphis. The sequence goes on from NC_082691.1 coordinate 39,463,414, forward strand.
TACCACTAAAACTGTTTCTTTTCTTCCCTCACTGACATTAAGAAGTCATGCATATGACAATTCTTTTATCAAGATGTAAAAGCATTGCATATACTCGTATACTCTTCTAAGACATTCATTTACTTCCTTTCTTAGTTTTCAGATGCCCTTCATTGTCAGACAATTTCACACAGAGGATAAGAGGAGAGGTTATTTATGTATTTATTTTTTAATTGAAGTATAGTTGCTTTACAATTCTGTGTTAGTTTCTGGTGTACAACAAAGTGATTCACTTATACATATGTGTGCTCATATATATATTCTTTTCCATTATGGTTTATTATAAGATATTGAATATAGTTCCCTGTGCTCTACAGTAGGACCTTGTTTATCTATTTTATATATAGTAGTTTCTATCTGCTAATCCCAAACTCCTAATTTATCCCTCCCCACTCTCTTTCTCCTTTGGTAACCATAAATTTGTTTTCTATGCCTGTGAGTCTGTTTCTGTTTTGTAAATAAGTTCATTTGTATCATTTTTTTTAGATTCCACATATAAGTGATTTCATATGATATTTGTCTTTTTGTGTGACTTACTTTACTTATTATGATAATCTCTAGGTCCGTCCGTGTTGCTACAAATGGCATTATTTCATTTTTTTTTAATGGCTGAGTAATATTCGATTGTATCAAGATACCACATCTTTTTTATCCATTCATCTGTCAATGGACATTTAGGTTGCTTCCATGTCTTGGCTATTGTAAATAGTGCTGCTATGAGCATTGGGGTGCGGGTATCTCTTCGAATTAGAGTTCTCTCCAGATATATGCCCAGGAGTGGGATTGCTGGATCATATGATAGCTCTGTTTTAGTTAAGGAACCTCCATACTGTTCTCCATGGTGGCTGCACCAATTTGCATTCCCACCAACAGCGTAGGAGGGTTCCCTTTTCTTCACATCCCCTCCAGCATTTATCATTTGTAGACTTTTTCATGATGGCCAGTCTGACTGGTGGGAGATGATACCTCATCGTAGTCTTGATTTCGCATTTCTCTAATAATTAGCAATGCTGATCATCTTTTCATGTGAAGAGGAGAGGTTTTAAAGTCAGATTGACCTGATTGCACATTCTGACTCCATCATCTATTAATTACTGTGACCTGGTACAAATTACTCAATTTTTCTGAGTCTCAATTTACTTTTTTGTAAAATGGGCATTAATATTATACACCCCTCAAAGTGCTTTGAGGCTAAATGAAATAATTATGTGTTTGATGGCTGGCACACAGTACATACCTTATCCATGATAATCCTTGTAATTACTATATGGTAAGTATATGATGACTATTTCAGGAATTCCAGACTGTAAAAGATAGTGCTAATTGCCTGTAGTGCTTTGTCTCACTGATGCCATACAGTCTCAGAATCTTTTTTAGCAGAGTGCTCTAAACAACTACTTCTAAGTATGAAACTTACATTCCATCACTTTCTGGGAATGGAATGTGAGAGGATCAGAGCAGGAATCTTGTCTTACTCATCTTGGAAAATTCAACATCAATTACTAATTGGTATATTCTACATGTTTATAAATGCCTTCTGAATTAATCTTCTAGATGAGTACTAGTCATTGTACTACTTTGCATTTACACTTTATCTTTTTTAAAAATTAAAATAATACCTTCCCTTACATCTTTTAGTCTTGAATTGCTTCAAGAGAAGCGGGGTAAGTAGGTTTAGTGAGCCAGGAATTTATGAGTTCCATTTTGGACATGTTGAAATTGGGGTATCTGTTAGACTCTCAAGTGGAAATGTCAAGGAGGAAGTTTTATATAAGACTAGTGTTCAGGGAGGAGGTCCAGGCTGGAAATGTAAATGAGCACATTGTTAACATACTGATGGTGTTTAAAACTATGGGAGAGATTGAGGTCCAAAGGAGTAAATCTAGAAAGGGAAGATGCTCCAAAAGCTGAGCCCTGTGATGTTCCATTATTTGTGTTTGGCACGCAAGGGGGAACCAGCAAATTAGACTGGGAAGGCAGCAGAAAAGTCACAGAAGAAATCGAAGAAAGTATGTATATCAAGGAGAAGGTCATGATGAACTGTACCAAGTAGTGCTGAGAGATTCCTGATTTAGGAATAGCAGGCCAGGTTGCTGGGACTAACTTCCTCTCCGAGGGCAACTAAAACTGCTGGATGAAATATAAAAACGGTCTTAACAGCTTCAGAGACATGTCCAAATAGTGAGGAATCACCAGGTCACATACTGAAGACAGCAAGGACACCAAAATTAAGGTAGCATTCCAATCCACTTTTATTGTGTGGGCTTCTGTTAGTTTTTTTTTCCTGAAGAAACAGCTGTTAAAATGAAAGGTGATTTTTGTTGTCTTTGGGCACAAGGAGGTAGAGACCCCAAAGATGGGGACTCTATCAATTAAACTGAGACCTCAAGACATAAGAGTCGAACAGACATAAACCCACCCATTCACTTACACTCCCACTAGAGTGCGGGAGAAATTGTCTGGTTGCTGGGAAAATAGAGGAAATAAAGAAAGATTAAAAAAAAAAAAAAAAACTGATCCCTAAGAATTTGTAAATCAAACACTAGCCCAAACATAATTATAGTCAAAATGTGCACTGCCAGGTTTATACAAGACGTTTCAGGCCATGAATGTAGTTTAAAGTGGTGCTCCAGCTACCTGCCAACTAAAGCAAATGCCTCTGGAGAAACAGTGATGCTTATCTATGCCTCATTTATTTTTTCAACTTTTCAACACCAATGACCAGCACATATCACAGAAAATCAGGCGCATAAGGAAACAAGCAATTATATTTGACAACCAGGAAAAACAACAGACAAATGGAACTCACTTGCACAGATTTCAGACACCAATAGTATCAGATGCAGATTTTAGCAAGTACACTTATTATGTTTAAAGACATTTTTTAAACGTTGCAAATAAATAGACATATTAGGAAAACAATTTTAAGTGGCATTGCAAATTTGCAAAAATAAATACAATTTCTAGAAATGAAAACTACAAATTTGAAATTAAAAACTGTGTACTCAGATTTGATAACAGAATGTATGAAGCAGAAGAGGATATTTTTCAGTAGTAGAGCAAAAGAAACTATAAAGAATGTAGCCTAGAGAAAAAAAAGGGGTAAAAACCGTGGAAGAAAAGATATAAAAACGAATAGAGTGACGTCTTATGTACATTGAAGAGGACCATTTTTCTAAAACTTCATAGTTCCTGGAGCTAATCCTAACATTACTTCAAAAATTTTCTAAATAAATGAAAATGTTATTGAAATGGGAAAAGCCTTAGAAAATATTGTCTGAAGACACTGACCTATAAATTACTGACCCCAAATAATCAATTTTATTAAATGTGTAGGCAAAACTCTCATTTACATATTTCTCAGTTGAAAAAGAAATATCAAATTTCATCATAAGTGAATTATAATGAGAGAAATCAATATTATTTGCTGAAGTTATTTTTAAATACAATACAAGAGATTAGTAAATTCAAAAAACATTAAATATGTGATATTCTGAGTGTGCAACGTGTAGATGAATGATGCGTGCTGCATCAAAATAAGTTGTTTAATTTATGTAAATTATTTCGTCTGTTTTCTTTTCTGAATCAGTAGTATCTAACTATTTGCCCTTAAGTAAGCTACTTACTGTTTCAAAACCTCCCTTCCCTTAACGAAAAATTAGAAATAATAAAACGCTCCCCTTCTGATTAGATTGTTACAGGACTCATTTGAGGTGATTTGTGTCAGACTGTTAAGGGCTACCCAATTCTAAGAAGTGGTTACAAGCAGAGCTTCTGAAGCTCCCACAGAAACAAGGTTATTCTGTTCATTTTTAGCATGATTGATGGTTTCTTTTTGTTATTGATCCATGTTCTCAAAAGAAGCTAAATTATCTAGAAGGTATTTTCTAGATCTAATTACATTTACCTGAATGGAATGTATTAAGATATATCTCTACGTTAAATTTTCACACATTATTATTTACATGACATAAAAAAATAGAAATATGCCAAAAATATGGCAAAATTTTATTTGCTCTCATTATAAAAACACACTTTTCTACACTCAGTCAAGGTTAGTATGGGTGAGGGGTGAAAACGGAAAAGAATCTGTTGTTGGGCTTGATGTGCACAGGCCGTGTCTTGTGTTGGCATTCTTGTTGGTGGGCTCTCCTTGGCATTTGTATCTCTTCCCTTGAGGAGCAGGTTGAGTTCAGTCTTGTTACCATATTCGTTTTTTTCTTTTTAACATCTTTATTGGAGTGTAATTGCTTTACAATGGTGAGTTAGTTTCTGCTTTATAACAAAGTGAATCAGCTATACATATACATATATCCCCACATCTCTTCCCTCTTGCATCTCCCTCCCTCCCACCCTCCCTATCCCACACCTCTAGGTGGACACAGAGCACCGAGCTGATCTCCCTGTGCTATGCGGCTGCTTACCACTAACTATCTATTTAACATTTGGTAGTGTATATATGTCCATGCCACTCTCTCACTTCGTCCCAGCTTCCCCTTCCCCCTCCCCGTGTCCTCAAGTCCATTCTCTATGTCTATGTCTTTATTCCTGTCCTGCCCCTAGGTTTTTCAGAACCACTTTTTTTCTTTTTTTAGATTCCATATATATGTGTTAGCATACGGTATTTGTTTTTCTCTTTCTGACTTACTTCACAGTTAGTATGACAGTCTCTAAGTCCATCCACCTCACCACAAATAACTCAATTTCGTTTCTTTTTATGGCTGAGTAATATTCCATTGTATATATGTGCCACATCTTCTTTATCTATTCATCTGTCGATGGACTCTTAGGTTGCTTCCATGTCCTGGCTATTGTAAATAGAGCTGCAACGAACATTGTGGTACATGACTCTTTTTGAATTATGGTTTTCTCAGGGTACATGCCCAGTAGTGGGATTGCTGGGTGGTATGGTAGTTCTATTTTTAGTTTAACACAGACCTGTAGGTAATGAATTCTCCTAACTTTTGTTTGTTTGAAAAAGCCTCTATTTCATTCCCATTTAAATTTTTATTAGGATGAATTTTTAACACAGACAAAAATAGGTACCTAGCACTCATCATCCACCCAACAGACATCACCCCATGACTGTCCTACTGCTTTCACACCCATATCCATCCAAATTAGTGTTGGAGCAAGACTTAGACATTGTATCAGTGCATTCATTTGATCTGTTAATGATTTAATTTAATATTTAAAGAATAAGCCATTTTCCCTTCTTTTATATATTTACCTGACCAATGTCACATGTAAAAATGGTTAAAAAGAATTGCTTCATATCATGTGCTCTCCATTCAGTGTTCCAATTTCTCATTGTCTCATGAATATCATAACATTTTTGAGCTTAGTTTTTTCATAAGGATAGCAGTAAAGTCCTTACATTGCAATGGTTGCTTTATTGGTTAAATCTCTTTTAATTATAAATTCCACTTCTCTCTCCTTTTTTTCCCCCCTTATAATTTATTTGTTAAAGGAATTGTGTCTCTTTTTCTGGGTTTTGCTGATTGCATCCCTGTGCTATATAGCTTAACATATTCCTCTGTCCTCTGTAATTCCTCTGAATTATTGGTAGGATCTAGAGGCTGGGTAAGGTTAAAGTTTGATTTGGGGGCACAAGGTCACTTTATAAGTGGTATTATTTTCTTTTGTCAGGAGGAACATACTGTTGTGTTTTCTCTCTTTTTGTGAGGTTAGCACTCATAATCTTAAGACTAGTCCTTTTATCAATGTCTCTGCATTCATTATGGTTTTCTGAAGTTTGTTCTTCAGTAGATTCCTCTGGGAACAATATTTCTTGACTTTTTGTATGTTGATAACAGTTTTTCCTTGGCGTTAATACTTGGAAGTTAGTTTAGCTGCTTATAAAATCCTTGGCTCACATTTTCTTTCCTTGAGTATCTTAAATGTGTTATTCCTTTTCTTTTTTTAGAAATAAAATATTGTTTTTAATAAACTTGACAGAAATTTGATTTCCTTTCCTTCTTCAGTGACCCAGTGTAATCTCTGGAATATGAGACCATGATCCTTTTACTCATTTTATGGAAACTTAGTTTTCCTTAACTTCAGGAGAAAGGGTGTGCTATTATAGCTCTCTCAACCTCACAGCACTAGAGCTCTCTCTTTCATTGTTTTTTTTAATGAAATGTCAATATATATGTGTTTCATATATATTATGTATTTTATATAATATGTTTTTATTATATATATATGTGTGTGTGTATACACTCACACACAATATCACCTTATACTTTCTGAGATCTGGCTCTATTTTCTTCTCCTACTTTTACCTGAATTTCCCATTTCCTATGCTCTGTAGCAGTTTCTACATCTACAGTGGCATTAAAATTAATGTGCAGACAAAGGAGACAGTTTCAGGTACAATATTAGTGCCAAATATTATTTGAGAAACTTGTCTTTATTTTTATATTTTTTCCACAAAGTTACAGGAAGTTTAAAACAAAAGCAGGCAGAAACACTATTGAGCTTACTTGTTTTCATAAGGATGGCAATAAACTCCTTACATTGCAATGGTTGCTTTATTGGTTAAATCTTTTAATTATAAATTCCACTTCTATCTCCTTTTCTTTCCCCCTTGTAATTTATTTGTTAAAGGAATTGTGTCTCTTTTTCCCACACGAATACTCTTGATAGATAACTACTACATTGTAGTTATCTGTCAATTCTCAGGGAGTAATGCAGGTGCCTGGAATAAAGACAAATGGCCACAGAGGACAGCAGGGTCATAAAATGGTGTCATAGAAGGCAAGTATAGCACAGGTTCCAAGCACAGACTCTGGAATCTGATGCCTGGTGTTTGAATCTCAGCTCTGTCACTGAGAATTTTTGAAACTTGGGCAAGTTTCTTAATCTCTTTATGTCTCAGTTTCCTCATTTATAAAAAGAAATTAACAGTACCTACCTTTATATCGTTTATGTGCAATTCCTGGCATGTAGTAAATGCTCAGTTACTGAAACTTCACTTGGTTCATCTTTAGAGGCTTGGAGAAAAATTCAAGTTACAGAGCTCAAAGTGTCTTTCCAAGTAAATTTAGTAATTTGACTTTACTTTTGAATTTAATTAAAATCAGACAAATTATAGTTCAAATGAAAATGAATATTCCTTCTAGGTAGCTTTGATATTTATAAGATTAAAATTGTATTTTCCTGACCCTCTGTAAATTTGCCATTGTGGTAGTTTAGACTTTGGCAACTTGCCAACCATGTAGGTGGACACTTCATTTTAAAATACTGAATTTTGTATCATGCTGAAGCTATTAAGCTTTAAAGTCATCAGACTACTCATCTGATAGTCATTTTTGTTTTACTTTTCTTCTTTAAAAACAGAAATAAAGAGTATATTTGAACTTCTTAGACCCTCTCTGTTATTAATAATGTAAACAAGAAAAATATTTCCAAAAATCATAAAGAGATGGGAATATTTTAAAGTTTCAACTGCATGGAGATTTAATATCAGTTGATTTTTATAGAAGTAGTTGTATTTATTATGCTCATATCAACTCCTCTTTGTCTCCAGGAATAAAAATTCAAGACCTCTTGCAACTCTGTAAAACAAGTAGATGCTCAATGCCTGTTTTTGTTTATTTTAGTAACATAAGAAACTAATTGGAAGGAAGAGCGACATAGTCCTTGGTTTCATTTGGATTATATGGAAATAACATCTGCCTACTTGGTTGAAGTGGCAGAAAGTAGTTTTAGCTGTAGACTTGAGTTAGCACACATATCTATAAATTCTGCTAAATTATTGACTGTCTTTCAACCAGACAGATGCATGTTAGCTTTATATTATCTTCTGTGAATACCAGGTCTGTGCCTCACTCTAGCTTGTTTGTATGGTCCATCATCTATACTGCTCATAAATCCTGATGACCTTGAGAAGAACAAAAAGAAAAGCAAACAGCATTTTCTCCTGTTATTTTTAATAGACACTATCTCTCTTATTTTAAATAGAATGAAAAGATTCCATTCATTTGTATTTTCATTATTACAAAAAAATAGGCAGCAGCTTAGCAGTAGGGGATTTGATGTGAAGCATGAATAAACCTAGAGCTATAGGTCTGTGCCCACTGGAGAGCATACTTGGGGAACTGGATTAATGCCTTTTATAATAATCATGAAATTAGCATTGACATTATAAACTTGAGGCCTTGGAGCACATAATAATCCTAGAAAAACACATTAGGGAAGAAGGAGAAATGCTTACTAATAATACTAAAAACAATAATCTTTTTTTCTTTAAAAAAGAAATGAATATTGAACTGAGTGTTTTACATTTTTTTGAGGCAATATTAGAAAATAATTCCTGGTTGGGGACTTTTTTCTGGGACCTATGACTGGATGTTTTCTCTTAACCTTTTTTTAAATTTTAGCTAGAAAAGGAAAAATCTTTCTTACCAGATTTTTTAAAATCCTGTCTAAGTAATAAACTTGTATCCAAGAATGTAGTTGTTAGAAAGTACTGTTATCTATTTAAAACTTACGGAAACACTTAATTTTTAAGGCAGCATTAACTAGGGTTGAATTATGGAGCAATTCCTCCGGAAGTTCATGTCAGAGGAATGTTATTGCCAAATAAATCCACTGTGATCAGTTGAGCGACAGTGAATAGGAAAAGCACTTAAACTAATTGGACACTCAGGGGTACCTTTCCAGAGTCTGTTGTGACATGTTAGCTGTGTAACTCCCATTAAAACCAGTGGGGGTTTTGAGGTTGAAATTCATCTTTACAGATTAAAGCCTTCCTTCTTAACACGTGGCGCTGTAGAAACCATCAGAGAAGCCCAGGGTTGGGACATATCAAATGTTCTTTGGAAAGTAGTGATACTAATTTTTTCCCCTCACATTTATCATTATAAACTTTCTAGATATAAATTTTGATGCATTCAACTGAAGATGGAAAGAGAAGATAAGATGTTTATGTTAGAATTTATGCATTAAAATCATGATTTTTGCAATTGATATGCTGGGTAAGAAAATCATTATTTCCTTTTAAAATGTTTCCTTATATTCCATCGAAAAATGTCTTCTTAGATCTCCACTCCCTCTGCTGGTATTAAGGTACACGCCTACATGTCTTGTGGAAGAATTAGAGGGCTTTTACATAAATTGGTTGGGGTGCCTCTATGATTGCTTTGGGGAGAATTGAAGAAAGAAAGAATGATTTTTAAAACTACACAGAAACATCTCCTTATGTAATCTGAAAAATAAAAGCTTATTTTACTTACTACAAAAATGTAATATAGTTTTTATTAATTTTTTGAAATGGAGAGGCAAGAAATATGATTTACTTCCTATCATTAACTTTAGAGAAATGTTTGTGATATTGTCAGTTAGAGAATACTAATCAATGTTTACATTTATTGCATGCCTTGATTCATGTTGTACAAAAGGTTTCTTTTGTAATTTTAAGTCTATTTCAATGGTATTTAAATGCAATGTTTGAGTGATATTCTTGAAAAATATATTAATTGTTAAATCAATAAATACTAGATAGAATAAGCAAAATTGGCCCCAACTCCCTGCTCTGTCATTTAACAATTGGATGGTCAAGGATAATTTAACTTCTTTTTCCTACTTTTTTCGTCTGTAAAATTGTGATAATAAAACCTCCTTATCCAGGTGGTTGTGAGCAGTAAGTGACTCAATAGGTGTTTAGCACTGACAATTTGTTTGATGATGATCTCTATCCTAGATTAAGAGACAGGCCTTCCAAACTGCCTCAGAGAAAGGAATGAATACATAAATTGAGAGAATAAATGAATAATTTAGAAGTTGTGGACACTTTGGCTCTGATTTGTCCTTTTCTGAGTCAGTGCCTCAAATCCAAAAATAACACCATGATGATGGTGGCTTAGGGCAGTGGTGTGGACAGATAAAGGAAGGTGTGTGAGGGAAGTTATTATTGTTATCATTTTGTGTGCCTAAATTTAAACCTCTGTTCCTAGCAGAGAGTCAGAAATAGAATACATGATGGAGTTCCCATATGAGCACAGATCTTCAGGCATCAAATTCAGTGTTCTTTTTTCTATCACACTTAACACTGTCCTGCCCATTCAAGACTAAATGAAATAAGAAAGGAATTTTCTGTTTCTCTAAATATATTTGCCTCATTTACTTTCCATATTTTTGTTTCTACCTACCTAACATATACTTACCTAAAACATTATTTTTCATCTTAGTTGCCAAACTGAAGTCTTCCTTTCTGCAGTTCATCGTTTATTCCTTAGAATAATTTGCCCAGGCATTTCCTAGGGTGGCCCTTACAGAATCCAGGAGAAGAGATGAGAGGGAACTTTATGAGGAGGCAACACAGGATGCAAATATTAGCCAGACCCTTGCAACCATCAGTGACCCTCTGGAGAACTGACCCTGTGAGCTGAGGACCACTGCTTTGATAATTTTAAGAGGTCCATTGTTTATTATAAATTGTCTCCCTCTCCGAGGTGACAGCAGCAGTATATATGATTATAAATTACTTCCCAGCATCCTGTCTCTGGCACTCACCCATGCTACCAGAATGTGTGTGGATAGGGGGTTGGGCAGGGGTGGGTAGTGAAAGAATGTTTAGAAATGAGGGAAGAGAGGCAGGGCTGCATGCAGTTGATCTCTAATCTGAAAAGGTGTGAAAGATCAGGGAATTTTGGAGAGATAAGAAAAAAAAAATTGAGTCATCAAATTACAGAATGTTAATTCTAGAACAAATGATATTCTAAGATATTTGACTTAAAACCCTCATTTGGGAGGTGAGAAAAAACGCATGCCCAAAGAGGGTAAGTGGATTAATCTGTTGTCTAAAATATGAGATTTGTGCTGAGGTTTGTGAACTTCAATACTGGAGAAACCTTACTGCCTCCGAGTCGTTCTTTTTATTTATACTTGCTGAGTAGTTTTGGTAAAATTTATTTTAAAGGCACAATGAAATTGCAATATTAGCTAAATATAGAATTAATTTAGCCACCTTAATGGGAAAGATCCTTGAAATCAGTTAGGTTCTTCTGCAGTTCATTTTGATATATTCCCTTGGGATTATTTACTCTTGGATTATAACATTTTAATGGACTCTACTTTTCACAGAGATTTCCTGTCTTTCTTCTTTTATGCTTTCTACTTTTTTTTGTTCAATTACACTTGCCTTCCTATTAAACTTATAATTACTGTCCTGAGTCTACTCTTGATTTTAAAAACTCATATGCTGCTGATACCCTTTCCCCACTGTCACCACAGATCTATCACTTACGAAACTTTCGTTGGGTTCTCCCTCATTTCATCTCACTCCTTTCTCTGTAGGATGCAATAATGCAGTTCTTGTGTACTAATTTGATTTGACCTAAACCCAATCATTAAAGTGATTGAGTCATTTAGTCACATACTTTATTATTACTCTTTTAATTTTTATGGACATTTCAAATATATGCAAAAGTGGAAAGAATACAACAATAAACATCAAGGTACTCATTATCCAGTTTCAGAATTATCAACATTCAGCCATTCTTATTTCATCCATCACAAGCACACATGTTTTTGCCTGAAATGTTATAAAACAACCAAAACATTGTATTTCACCTATGAATATTTCAGTTCACAACTGTAACAACACTTTTGTTTTAAATAATAACAATGCCATTACCACATGACACAATTTATAATAATTCCTTAATAGCATCTAATGAACAGTTTTTGTTTGTTTTTAACAATTGATTGTAAAAATTAGAATCTAAGTAAGGTCAAATGGTGCATTTACGTCAAATGTTTTATAGCCTTTTAAGATCTCTATAACAATCTACCCTTTTTCTGCTGAAAAAGTATGTGTCATCTTCTTTTCCAAGACCTTCGCCTATTTAATTCTCTCAATACCATTAACCTTTAATTTCTTTCACCCTAATATTTCATGAAAGCCATAATTAAATCTAGAGAATTGATTAGGTTTAAGTTGAATTTTGCGGGAAGGTGGGAAGGACAAAGATACTTCCAAGGTGATGCTATATACACCTATGTTAACATATCATGTCCAGTGCCAGGTTAATCCATCCATTTTGAAGGTCCACATCAGCTCTCAGTCTAGGAACTATAACACCCAGTGTCAGGCCTTTCTTTTTTTTTTTTTTTTTCAGGCCTTTCTTAATTAATGATCTCATCAGGACTTGTCAAATGGCAATTTTCTAAGTGTATTATTTCTCCTGCATTGAACAACTTTTCATTGAAAAGTTTCCCCTTACTATATATTTATGTATGGTTAACTAGTTAACCAACTATTTTGTTCAGGAAAGGCAGGGTAAATGCTTGTTTTCTTCCTATTAATTTTCAGATTCATGAATTCATGTCCTAGCAAAGGTGATCCATGAGTGTACCTTTCTTTTGGAATATTGTAATAAAAATCCTGGCTTTATGAGCTTTCTAAAATGTATTTGCTGTTTTAAATCCTTGAGAGGCATCACTTGTTTTCGTACTGGAGTACCTCTATGACCTTTTTTTTTTTTTTAAAGAAGGTGTTGGGGGTAGGAGTTTATTAATTAATTAATTTATTTTTGCTATGTTGGGTCTTCGTTTCTGTGCGAGGGCTTTCTCTAGTTGTGGCAAGCGGGGGCCACTCTTCATCGCGGTGTGCGGGCCTCTCACTATACACGGCCTCTCTTGTTGTGGAGCACAGGCTCCAGACGCTCAGGCTCAGTAGTTGTGGCTCACGGGCCTAGCCGCTCCGCGGCCTGTGGGATCCTCCCAGACCAGGGCTCGAACCCGTGTCCCATGCATCAGCAGGCAGATTCTCAACCACTGCGCCACCAGGGAAGCCCCTCTATGACCTTTTGATATGACCTTAATGGTCTTTGATAAACTTTTTGCTTTCAGGCAAGTAAGCTGACCTAGCTTCATAGTGTACATTTTCTGACCCAAATCTGGAGTTAGTTTTTTTCCCAAAAAATTCTGATTTCATTTAAGGTACGTAGTATACACAGTCCAGGTGCTATGATGTTCATTTCTAGGAGATTGTCACTGCTTATAGGCCATTTTAGTGGACAGAACTATGAAATACTTTTCTTTCTTTAAAAAAAGAAATATAGGAAATTAGAAAGAGTTTGTGGGGTTTCTTTGGACTACACTTGAAACTTTTCTGTAAGTTTGGTGTAATATCAGAATAAAAAGTAACACAAGAACATATGAATTTATACTGATGCTTGCAAATAAAAATAAATATTGTAGGTTTTTGCTTCTTGGATTTTTAAAATCTTTTTTACTTAAAATGAAAATTTTGCTTCCTAATAAAATTAATGTAATTACTTATCTACTGTATCCTACTCCCTTTAAAAACAAGGCCCCTTAATGCAGTTTTAGACTACTTTGTGGCTCTTTTTGTCATTTGGATATATCTCACTCAGGATAAACACTCAAAATATTCTGTTTAAAATCACTAGAAATAAAGTTACTTTGATATTCCATTATCTGGGTATTCAGTTAATCCCACTTGTTAATTTTTTCAATTTCTAAACTTTGCTTTTTAAAATTTTAATCTTGTTTCTTAATTAGATAAAATATTTGCATCCAACGTCAAAAGTATGTCAACACACATTCAGAAAGAATTCGCTTTAATATAACGCACATGTACACACATCGAGTTCTATCCTTTCCCATCTGCCTGAACATTTTTTTATGAATTCTTATTTCAAAATTCAAATGTTTCTTTTTAGAAAAAAAAATATTTGTGTGTGTGTATATATATATGTGTATATATAATTGTATTCTCTCCTTTTCTTCACAAAAATTGCTTGATTATGGTTAAGTATCACTTTGTACATTGCTTTTTTCACTTAATATATTTGGGGATCATTTTAAAAAAGCTTAAAGAGATCTGCCTTGTTTGATTACAGTTGCATAGTACATTGTGAGGATGTATCATAGTTTATCCAGGCCGTTCAGTGTTGTTGGTTATTTGGATTATCTCAGTCTTTGGCAACCATAAATAGCCTTGTCTATATATTCTTTATTATTTCTTGGCAGTGTATATCTAACATAGGTTTTTTTTAAAGGAGACCACAAAGGGAAAATGAATATGCAATAACTATCAAGTTATTGTAAAATTCCCTTCCAGTGGCATTGATCCATTTTGTATACACATCACCCTTGTATAGAGCACCAGTTTCTTCACATCCTCTCCAAAATGAGTATATTGTCCAACTTCTAAATATGGGCCAATCTGATAGGTGAAAATAGTATCTCAGAGCAATTTTAATGGCATAGAAATGCATTTGGAGCACCTGTGATTGGTAGAATAAATGCTCACGTATATTATGAGTTTTCTATGCACATGTATCTCCCAATAAACCCTTTCTGAGGCAAGCGTTTTCTTCAAAGCTGTGTTCAGTTCTGTGTAAGGCAGAAGGCACACATGAAGGGAGAGCCTGGGGTAAACATTTTATGAGATAGATGGCTGCAATGTAATGAAAGCATCATTAGCATTGTTCTCAAACTTACCACCAGAGAGGATGAAGGGTCCATATGTGCTGCACTGAAGTATTTATTTATCACTTCCTGGTGGTCACTTAATAAGGGTCTTCTCTGAAAAGATCTGAGAATCCTGATTTAAAACTTTAAGTGTTACTCATTTTAAGAACAAGGATAGGAGAATACTTGTGAGTCTATGAATCTTCATATTTTCTTCTCTAACCACTCATGACTCATGCAAGTGCAAATGTTCTTTGAGGATGACATGACTTATATATCAGACAGAGATTTTTTTCATATTTAGGTATCAGATAAAATGTTCTTACATTTTAGAAACTGCTGCAAAAGAGTTTGCAATTTATAAACACTGCTGGGAAAACATACAATAGATGTCTTCAGAAAGTGCATTTCTCACTGTTTCTCATTTATATTCTAAAATCACAGTGAAACAAGAACCAGACACCCTTTACATGTTTGTACCTCTGATTAAATTAGACACTTGTGGTAAATCAAAACGTATTTTGTAAGTGAAGGAATAGGAAGCCAAATTGCTATTTGGGCTGGAGATTTTCTAGAGAAAAAAATAAGCACATTGTTTTGATTTGGTCACTGCATCAGTAAGTTTAATTTTCCAATTGACTAGAGAGATGCTGTAATACCTTATACAAACATGATTTGTAACCTTCTAACCTCTTTTATTCTGAGCACACAAAATTAAACTATTTTTCATCTGTAACAAACTGCAGAGACATAGGAATGGAAAAGTCATTCTTTGCTTCCTCTACATATACAAGTGACTTAAACAATATAAATAAGAATAATGTCTCCCAAAAAAGGCAATCTTCAGTTTCCTGATGCAAAAATTGGAGTCACTCTCAAAACCATTAAATCGTCCTTTTATGCTACCCTTTTTGGTTAATATACAAAGTAAATTATCACTATCATATTTTTCCACAGGAAAAACTTTTGCAAGGAGTTATATCCACTTATTTTTTGAGTGCCAAGAAATCTCAACTACTTTTTTCTTAATTCTATCTTTTTGGACAGCTTGTATTGTTTTGTTCTTCTGTAATAGTAGATATACTTAACATTCAGACAGCCACAGTAATAGTCTCTGTAAGTCTGGGGACAAATTATGTTTAATCAATGCCATCTAATTCACTGAGGGGAAACGACCTAACTTTCCATACAGACAAAGTGTGTGGAAGGGGCAGCCTACGTAGTATAATTTGAAGAGCCTTCTTGCTGCCGCACATTTCTGCCATCAAGCATGGAATGGTGCCCCGCAAATGTATAGTTCCAAACATTTCTTTTAGTTAAGGCATTGGTCTCTAAATAAGCTGTTTATCAAAATCTCTCAGTAAGGTTTCTAAACACTCAGTTTCTCAAGTCCCACTAACCTACTCTAAGAATCTCCTAGAGACAAACACAAAACTTAATAATTTTTTTAATGTTGATATTTATAGGCTTTCAGTTTGGGAACCACTGAGTTAAGGAACTATAATCTTTATGTCCCTCTGTTAATTTGCAATTGCCCTATGAGTGGAAATAGACTGTATTGGGATTCGCAAGTCAGGTGAGTGCCAGGCAGTGTTAATATCAGTGCAGCAAAAGATGCTTTTATTGCAGTTCACCTGGCTTCTCTGTGTTTCTGTAAGTGTCCTGTCTCTTCATACTTTCTTTGCTTCATCAAGGCATGGTTTTAAAAAGGATCTAATAATCGTGTTCAGAGTTGAGCTTTAGAGTTAATTCCGCTCAATGTGTATGCACTCTCACTATTTGTAAATATCAAAGGAATGGATGTCTAATGGTTAAATAAGGAGATATTCTTTTATAGCTTTCCTTTATGAGATGTGACACCTCATTTCACTTGTCAAAGCCATCTAAGAGATTCTTTACTCCTTGCTAATATTTATACCTGTATTTATAGAGTTCTTTACAATTTAAAACACTTTCTCGACTATGTTTTTTATTTGATGCTAAAGAACAAATCCATGTGAAATAAGATGGTTTTATTGTAGAAACAAAAACTCAAAGAGGTAATGTTGCTTGGGAGACCATACGAACAAGTGGTTACAGTGTGAGGCTTTGGAGCATGACAGGTCAGTTCCAAATCTCGGCTACATCATGGATCCCTGAGAAAATATTTTACTTCTCTGGCTCACCCTTTCTCATTTGAAAAATAGGAGCAGTAGGGTTGTTGTGAAGATTAAGTGTGTTTAAATTATTTTAATAAGCACCTCAGTGCTCAACAAAGGCTATTTGCACAAATAAATGGGACAACTAGGGTGAGGATTCCAGTTCTCTGATTTAGAGTTCATTGCTCTTTCCTCTCAAGCACACCTTAGTTGCTTGCTGTCAGATCTATTTCAGATATTACAGCTAGCAGAGAGCTGGGCAAGAATGGAATACAGTGTAGATAAGTTTTGAGAGTAGAGAAATAGGTTCAAGGCTAGGGGCATTGTGAGGGACAGCAGGCCTGTGAAGTACCACTGAGGTTTGGGGTAACTGGGAACATGATCAATAATTAATAAAATAGTGAATGATTGTGAATAAATGAATACTGCACAAGGGCTGAAGTAACTCAAATGGGCCTTGCTAATTTCATTAAATTCCTAAACTACTACTAATTTTGAAGTAGGACTTTGAAAACATATATTTAAGCAGTATTTTATTATGCATATTTCAATCACCTAGAAAAGTTGAAAGAATTGCTGGTGAACACCCATATAACTGTCCACTACCTAGATCCTACAATTGCCTTTTTGTTATATTTGCTTTATCACATATCTACCCATTTGTCCAATCATCTCTCAGCAATTGCAGTAGGTAAGGTATTAGCATTTCCACTGGTTCCTCCAGCCCAGATTCCTACAAGCCAGGAAGAAAGTGTTAGGTGACATCAGAACACAGAGTGAGTTACACTGCAGGAGAGAGACTTTGATTTTAGGGAACCCAAATCTTTTATAATAGTCAGTAAGCATCCTTTCCCTTTGTGTCAAAGAGAATCTCTATCTGAAATGTAGTAATTTGTTATTCACTGCCTGTGTGGTTACCCTCTGAAGATGGTAGTCGGCTCCCATGGGAGTTGAAGTCTTTCCATTCACCTTAAGGATGGGTGTGATGATATTTGCATGTCGCCCAGGCTGTGTGAGACAATATTCAATGATATTGCTTCTTTAATATGCTTTTAGTGTTTTGTAGGTATCATGAACTGAATGTTAGTATTCTCTCAAAATTCATATGTTGAAGCTCTAAGCCCTTTGTGCTCATATTTGGAGGTGGAGCCTTTGGAAGATAATCAGGTTTATTTTAGGTCATGAGGGTAGGAACTTTATTATGGGATTGCAGCCTATATAAAGAGGAAGAGATCCATGTGCTTGCACCCAGGAAAGGCCATGTGAGCACACCCTGAGAAGGCAGCTATCTACCCACCAGGAAGAGTGCTCTCACCAAGAACCAAATCTGCCAGCACCTTGACCTTGGACTTCCCAGCTTCTAGATCTGTGAGAAATAAAAATCTACTTTTCAAGACGCCCAGTCTATGGTATTTTGTTATAGCAGCCCGAGCAGTCTAAGACAGTAGACATGCTTAAAAATAGAGCTATGGGAAGCTCTGGACTATAGGAATTTAAAATCAAAACCACTTTTTCCCCTTTAGTTACTGTGTAAGGCTTAGAAAATCTCCCCTTCTATTTTAAAAAGAAATGATGTATGAACTAATTTGGTAAGACTACTTGGGCATCAAGTAATTCTAAGCAAACAATATTTTGATGACATAAGGGTAAATGAATCAGAAACATATGGACCAAATTATCTCTGAAATACTTTGGAGCATAAACATGAAGGGGAAGGGGCAGTGTTTGGAAGGATGCCAGATCCTACGGGGCACTCAAGTTAGCTTGAGAAGAAGAAGGGGAGTTTTACTATTTAGAGGAGCAACCAGAGGCTTCTGAGTCCTGGAATTTAAGGTGCCAGAATCTTAAATATTTGAAGCACGAGGCAAAATGCTATAAATCAAGTGTGTACTAGCAAAGGTATCAATGCATCAATGGTTATTTTTTCTTATGAGAGTTGTATTTGCCAAAGTTTTGTTTACTAAAGTAAACAAATAAAAAACTCATACTTTAGGTTATACTGCCATGCTAAAATTTCTTAGGTCCTAGAGGCATCAGAAGTGAGGCAAAATTATTTAGAATTTATTTATAATTAGTGACAGGTGCCTGTTTATCCGATTTATAAAGATTGGTCAGTAGAGTCACAAGAGGGAGGTGACTGCGCATCAGTATTACAGTTTCTGTAGGACACTGTATTTAGTCTGGTAGGTTGTGACTGTATTTCTAAGCTCCTGTATAATGGAGCTCTTGATTCAAGAACTGTTCCATAATACTTGAGGATATTTATGCATTTAACACTTTCTGTAAACTAGCTACTTACTTGCATAATTATCAAGACTACTGAGGAAAAAAGCAACATTTTCTCTGCTCAAACCTCCAACCAGGGTGAACGTGCTTCTCCCATGTGGAGCTTGGTCTAGAAGTACCTTTGCTAGAGGGACTGTGAACAACTTCACTGGACCCTTACCTAAGTGTTCACTACAGCTGTTTCAGCTGACGCATGGTAATTAGTATAAACACACTACAACATCATTTCATGTATTTATACTATAATTGCACATTTTAATTTCAGTCATTAAACATACTTAGAGTACATTAATTTTTAAATGAAGTAATTATTTTAATTGTAGCATGAATATACTCAATGCGCTTATATATAATCAAGCGCATATAATGCGCTTGATCTGGTACTAAATTCAGTTTTCGCATATGCTTCAGCCTGTGAATAACTATGCTCAAATATCCTGAACCCCTTATGTTTTAATTTTGATGAGCCTCTGTTTTCCAATCAAAACCTGGTAGAGCAGTGCCTTGTGAAAGGCCCTTTCTCTTTGTCTTAAGAAAGTAATCAGGACGAATTCACTCAGTCCCCGCTATGAGTAAATATACTCTGCCAGATTCTGAAGGTATACAGTGCTGTGGGATTCACTCATTGAACTTTAGAGCCTTAATTTAGTGTTAAGGAAGAAATAAGAAACATGCATTACAAACAAATATCTGTAAAACCATGTCCCAGTTTTGATCTTTGTACAGGGATTAGGTAAGTAAATATACTGGTCCTTAGGAAATACACATGAGAAGATTTAGGGGTAAAGAAACATGAGGCCGCCAAGTTACTAACAAATGGTCAGAAAACAATCTGCTGTGTGTGTATGTGTGTGCGTGTGCGCGCAAAAGAGAGAGAGAAAGGCAGAGAATAATAAATGGGGCAAGTGCAAAACAGTTGGTCAGTGTGGGTAATGATTATATGCATCTTTCTTGTACCTTGTTTGAAATTTTTAACTAAGCTTGAAGTTTTTTTAAAAACAAGCATAAATAAAGCTCTGATATAAAATTTTATTAGAGCAATTTGGCAATGTCTAATTATAGATCCTTAAGATGTTTATAAATGAAGCTTAAAACAAAATTTTTACTCTTAGGCATCTCTCCTAAGGAAATAATTGGAAAATTGTTTATTGCAGCATTGGTTATAGTACCAAACACTTGAAAAACATCCTAAATATCTCATAACAAGAGAAGAAAGTGATGAGGTCAGAAATGACAAATTTCATTTGTAGGAGGCAAGGTCTGGCAAAAAACCAAACCAAACCAAACCAAAGTAGGACCAGAGGAAAAAGATATAAAAGGACCAGGATTAAGGCAGAGTTTTGGAAGCAGTCTTCCTCCCTCCCTCTTGCCCTCCCTTCCTTCCTTCCTTCCTTCATTTCTCTATGAATTCAGTGTGTATTTATTGCATGCCTACTAAGTCCCAAGGACTTTACTAGTATTGGGAAAATAATGATGAACTAGGTAAGGAACGTCCCTTTATTGAGCTAATGGTCTAGTAAAATAATA
Organism: Delphinus delphis; assembly: GCF_949987515.2. NCBI lineage: Eukaryota > Metazoa > Chordata > Mammalia > Artiodactyla > Delphinidae > Delphinus > Delphinus delphis. Next base: position 39,483,852 of record NC_082691.1, read on the forward strand.
ACAACAAAAGAAGGTGGTTAAGAGTGTTTAATGATATAAAAACTTTGAGTAAGAAAGAACATAAAGAAGGTCAGAAACATTTGTGGTCAGACCCATTCAGGGTGCATGCAGGAGCAAAAGGGAAGGGTATTCTTTAATGTAAGTGCATGTGGATTATATGAATTTTTACTAAGTGAACATATTCCACTTTTGTGAAAAGAAAAATAATTTAGTTTTTCATAAGTCCAATATCCACCACTTTGTGAAAGAGTCAAAAATAATTTAATAAAGTTAAGATTTCCTATGTTCTCCATTTTGCAGAGTTATTCCTTTTCCTTAATAGAGGAACCTGAAGAAGTCATTTACTGAGAAATTTAGAGAGTCATTCTGAACTTCTAAACAGAAGTTCCCAAAGTTCTTGGCTTATGATGCTCTTACTGTCTCAGTTACTTTTTCATGGCATCCCTAGGCTAAGAGAAATAGCCAACCGTCCTGTTTATTAGGCAGGTAGGTCAAATCAACTTGAAAGTATTCATGTCCTAACACCTTAGTAGCTGTTTGAAAAGATAAGACGTATAAACAGAAAACATTTATTTCATTCTTAAAAAACCATAATTACTTTCTAATGGGATATGTGTGTCTATTGGGCACTGCACAGTTTCTCAAATCTGGGAATCAGATTGTACACCAGTGCTCTCATTTCCTTTCCTGTATTGCGTAATGCATGGTACTTGTGTTTTATGAAAACCCCACTTCACCGAGACAGGATGTCTTAGAAAGTAATGTGGTGCAATGTAACGTTGGACCCATGAATGCTTTGAGTTAGTAATTTGTATGGTATCAGACAGACGTCAAGTATAGCTGTGAGGGGCCTGGGGTACCTAAGGAACAATTTGGAAACTGCAATTCTAGACAATTCCACTTCTGGCTCCACAGAACTTGTGTACCCTTGTGGAAAAGCAGAACACTTCCATTGCTAGTGAGTGAATTATTATTATTTATTATTATTATTTGTATTGGGTCTCAGAAGGACCTGCTACAAACTGCAGTAAGTTGCATTTATCCACCTTGGTAGCTTAGCAGAAGAACACTGCCTTATCTCCAGAAAGGAGTTGTACTAACCCTGAGGTGGAGTAGAATGTAAAAAAGGACTAGACTTTGACAATCGGGTTCTAGCTGTGTATTAAGCCAGTCATTTCACTTCACAGAGATTCAGTTTCCCCAAATGAAAAACACATCTTGCTCTATTTACAACCCTAGAATGAGTATCTTATCAAATAAAATGTTCTGTCTGAAAGCACTTCAGAATGCAGGAAACGCTCCATAAATATGATGTTTTAATACTGCCATCATTGTTGGTGTTGCCACTGTGCAAGGTCTTAGTGGCTAGATCATTTATTCTAGAGTAGTGCAAATATTCCTAGCTTTGGCTAACTAGAGGAATTGGTGTGAAGCCAGGACGATATCTCTCCTTCTCTCAACCAGCTGAAAGATGATAGACTTCAGTCTGTCTGATTTTAAGATTCAGAAAATGGCTACTTAGTTCCTCTGCGAAGATATACATATTGTTTATTCGCTCCAAATATAAAAAAAACTGCCCAGAGAGAAGTCTTCTTTTGTCTCCATCTTCTAGATTCCCTTTGGTGTGCTCTTTGGTCCTCACAAATAACAGAAGTATGACTTTCGCATGAACTAATGAATGCCGTGTCTTTAAGATGGATCATAAGAGAATCCATTTGCCTCTGGGATGTCATCCTGGGTTGTGCTGTTAAAGTGTAGCCTTGAGACATGGTGCTTTATTTTTTGTTACTAGTATGATGAAGTGAAATAAATGAGTTAATATTGTTCAAGTCCTTAGAATGTTATATGTAATGCTTATTTTTTGGTATGACACATAATAAGTATTATATTTAAGTGTTTAATAGCAGAAACTTGGGTGAATTTATTTATTTTCAGTCTCATAACTAATGGAGAGCAAACAGAATAAATATCAGTGAGACCATTTCAGCAAGTGATGTTAAGATCGCTGTGGGATTGAGACTGTTCCTAGCACTACTTATCTCATAATACCCTCCGTAGTTTATTTTTCTATTTCACACACATGACATTGAAAAATTATTACTTGCTCACATGTTTGTCTCCCCAGCTATACTAAGAGATTCTGGTGGTAGGGACTTTTTCTCCATCATCTCTGTGTATTCCAGGGCCTGGACATACAGTAGTTGTTTGATACATCTTTGTTAATTAATGGACTGAGAAATGAAAGAAACAGTAAGTAAATGTAATCCTACCCAACTATAAGATTGAGCAGATTAGAGTTCTCAGTTTTATGGACACTGAACCATCAGGATCCTCCTTTATGCCTCCACTTGGCATGAAATCATGATGGTAGGTGACATTCTTACCAAAATATTCTTTTTTTTTTTTGCGGTTCGCGGGCCTCTCACTGTTGTGACCTCTCCCGTTGCGGAGCACAGGCTCCGGACACGCAGGCTCAGCGGCCATGGCTCACGGGCCCAGCCGCTCCGCGGCATGTGGGATCTTCCCGGACCGGGGCACGAACCCGTGTCCCCTGCATCGGCAGGCGTACTCTCAACCACTGCGCCACCAGGGAAGCCCCCGAAAATATTGATTCTTGAGCTAAGCTACTATTGATAACTAGTTTCATCAATATAGGTGATTACTGACTGTCTTCAAGCATCTTATAAATTTTGATTTTAAAATTATAAGACTTTTTTTTGGAAAACGTGTTTCTGATGACCTCGAAGTCTGGGGCAGACAACAGTATTCTGTCTTTTCCCCCACATTTATTTTGTATAAGAAATGGTGGAATTCCTTTTTATTTTCTTGTATTGATTTCCCTCTTTACTTGATTTAAATTCCGTATGCTCCCTGTGTTTAGAATTGTCTGTTACTAAAATGTTCCTTGCAGATTGTTCAGTTTATGGTGCACAATATTACTTTTTCATTGGTAATTGCACTGCAGATTATTATATGAAAAAAGATCCATTCTTTTCTTGAGGCATAAAACCAAGTTCCTGTCTGTGTTGCGGATGTTAAAAATCCCAAGACACGTAAGGAAGAAGAGTGGGAGTATTAACTCTAGAAAAAAACCTTTGGCCAAATACCCATGAAAAGCCTCTCTCATCACAGCACAGGGGATTAAGATTGTTAAGAACGATCTTTCTGAGAGAACTACTTTATGCAATTATAATAAAATATTGAGCATTTCTTTGGATTTTATGCACATTCCTTTCCAAGAGGAAATCCCAAAACATTTTCTAAAATCTCACAAATTTATACTACCAGCAAGTAAAATGAATGATTTAAATAAATTATCAGCATTTCAGAAACAATAATTTAGTTGATCCATAAAATATCTCAAATACTAAATTGCTAACAGTGAGTCTTTCCCATCTAAAAGTATATAATGTTTACAACTCAGGAGTCTATTTTTATATAAATCTAATATTTTAAAATAGTTTAGGTAAGCCTTCTAAAAGTAGAACAAGGATAACATATAATAACATATTGATAACATAACATATTGATAACATATCAATAACTTATTGATAGTACCCTGAAATTAGACATCTTTCAAATTCAGAGTGCCATGTGCATGGAGTAGCATAAGTTCTAAAAATAATTTCTTTTAAAAAATATTTTAACTTTCCTCCACTTATTTATTTGTAACATTTTAAATTGTCCCCATTGTGCTTGGGGCCATTTAATCATGATTATACTGAAGTAGGTTTGCTTTCTTTGTTGAAAATTCTTCTCCCTAAAACTCACGATCTTCATCTTAAAATGCAAACCCTATCAACCTTTCAAAGTGGACACACGCTCTGACCTATTTATTACGTTGAATGACATCGGGTTGACAAACCACAGGAGTCTGGGCTACTGTGCCCAATAGAATTGATGACGGCGTTCATTGCAACCAGGGCTTTAAGTGTACACTGGTTGTTAAGATAAACACAAAATGTTGATGCCAAGAGAATCAGCCCAACAGAGCTGTAGATGGATGTTATTTTTACGAAGAAGGCCTCTGGTGATAAAACAGGGTTGACCCTGTTAGTGGGGGCTCCATAAATCTTTCCTGGCTGAAAGTTCCTGGCCGTGTAGGTTGGAGGGTGGACAAAAGAATCAAAAGATCCAGGATGTACTGTACGTGTGAGGATTGCCTATGGGACTCTGCAATAATATAACAATAGCCAAGACTGCAAGGCACAGCTTCAGTTCCTGCCTGCTTTCAACTGCTTCTAATAACAGTTTTAATTTTAGGTTCTTCTTTTTCTTCTGCATTAAAGAAAATTCTTACAGTTGTACAGTTTTTATTGTCATTTGGGGCTTTCCTTCCCCAATGAAAGGCTTCTCATGATTCTACACGGTCTTATAATATATGATTCTACGGTCTTATAATAAATATTAGTTATTTTATTGTTATTTTTATGGCCATTATGAAAGTAATGTTTCTCAGTTATTTATGTTGAACATGTTCAAGAGCCTTTCCTAAATTCAAAAACAATCATTAACAACTACAGACTTCACCTTTTTTAATAGTAGTGGTCATAGTTTGAAGACACAGTATATAATTTGTTGAATTCTTTATATTTTATCAATTACTACAAATGAAAGTAAGGATAAAGTGATTATGTTACATTGTAACTATTTCCCAAACCATTCTATTTGATTAGAAATCTTTAGCTTTAATAAACCAACTTATCATACAATCAGTTTATCAAATATTGTCATTTATTTCCATCCATTTAAAAATATATTATTACTGGCACAAATTATATTTCTAATATTGTTTACATATAGTGTAAGGATCATAACAGACTGTGTTTTTATGTACCTATCGTTGGGCATGAGCAGGTCAAACATATAGTCTTTCTTGCTGGCAGTTCTAAACTATCCTGGAAATAGTTTGTGAGAATCCAAATTCAATAATCTTTAAATATTTATTAAATACCTACTAACTATTCAGCACTGTTAGGTGCTTTGTAGCTTAAACGAATATGTGATGTGATCCTTAATGATTTTCTAAGGTTAGATCCAAGCCCGATAATTTCCCACACTTTGCCAAATAGACGATAAAACAAGGTTTATGTTGTATGGCCCACGACAATGTCAAGAATGGGCTTGTTTAAAATTTGTTGAGTCTGGTTCCTTAAAGTCACTTTCCGATATTACCAAAAAAATATTACCATGAAGATAAAGAGTATGACAGAGGTCAACTACCTTTTTAGTACGTTTCCCCGAAAAACAAAACAAAAGTCCTCTTCTTTTGTAATAAGGTATCTGGCTGTAAGTACCCGTTGTGAATGATCAATGAGTCAAAACTATTAAAAAAAAAATCATTTGCCTGAGAAACTACAATTCCAAAGAGCATCTTTAATAATCTAGGCTAAATGGCTTCACTAGGAGTATAATATTTAAAAACTTTCTACCTTCTGTTTAGCTGAAGTTCAAGTTGAATAGCTTTTGAAAGTTGGGAAAAATGTGTTCCACATTTCAATAAACTTAGTGGCTTTATGCCTTGTTCTCTGCTTATGGGCCAGCAATAAAATGTGCCGCTTCCTTCTCTTCTTAGAAACAGCTTCATTCTAAGTAGATGTTGGGGGAAATTATATGTATATTGTTAAGGAGATAAAACACTGATGACTTAAAGTTTTAATTCTTGCTGTTTATTTTTTTTAAGATTTTTAATTCGTTAGATCATTATCCCCAGAAGCTGATGTTCTATTCTGTGTCTGTTCTAATCACATTGCAGGTGAAAATACATTTTAGTTGTAATTGACATTCCAAGAATTAATAAGATATTTTCAAATATTTTTAAGGGCTCTGAATATAGTTTTCATTACTTTTGAAAGCTCTGCCCATTTTATATACTTTTCTCCTCAAAATGTCTGACATCATTTGGCAAAAATGGTTTAAATATAAAATGGAAAGTGTGATTAGGAAACATGTTTAAATAAAATAGTAAATTTTCTCACTGTTTTTCATAGTGTTTCAGGAGAGACTGGATTCTTGTGTGTTTAGGAAATTTGCAATTTTAAAATGTAATTTAAAAAATAATTTTATATCTAAGTGAATTTCCCAAACAAAACTTTCTGTATAAACAGAATCACTGTCCAATTGATCAGATACCAAACTTATTATGAAAGTGAAAATATACTCTTTAGCTCCTCATCTCTACAAATGTAAGTGTGTTATTCAATTTGCTTTAATTTTTTAATATTTTATTAAATTTATTTAATTTTATTAAATTATTAAATTTGCCAGCACAGGAGGTCATAAGATGCTCTAGTCACAAAGCTTATGTGACCATATATGGCTTTTGACTTATTTGTGTTCCATTCCATGGCTAGTCTCTAATTCCTATTATAATTTAATTGTCAGTGATTTTTTGTTTCACATTTGTATTATTTTTTACAATTCATTTTAAGTCTTTTTTTTTTCACCAAGTTGGAGCATAAAATACAACTTTTTATTTAGAATCTTTATTAAAAACTTTAATCCACCATTATTTTAAATATAATAGATTAGAGTCAATTTTGGAGCAGTTAATAATAAGTAATTCCCTGTTGTTTTCATTCATTCTTAACTTTTTTTAATGTACTTAGGCCAAATGAGATTTGACAGATCTTCCATACAGGATGGGAGGGATGGAGGAGGTGTCTGGTGGTTGTCAAGAAAACAAGGCAGCAAAGAAAGATACTCTTGGCAGTGGTTCTTTGTTTTCGTCTCACTTGTGTATATTTTTGTGCAGCATAACGTAGAGCAAACAAGTTACTTAAAGCAAAATAATGTTGCCCATTTTTTTCCCAGTGAGTAAGAGATTTCCCATAAAGGACATACTTTAGTCAAAATAATCATGATTTTTTTTGAGATAAGATATAAAGAAGTATTACTGTATTTTTTCAGAAATCTAAAGTGAGTATTGTTAATTTTATTTGTCATGACAATAAAATCACTATTACCATGCAGGGTGTATTATAATTGGGCTCTTATAATTTAGCTTAAGTTTTCTTAAATTAATTACAGCACAATTTCTTTTTAACTACCACATTTTGTCAGTCTCTCTATATTTACTTTTTCCTTTTTACAAACTTAACTTGATATTTTTTTCCCTATGTGTTTATTTAGAATGGTTTACAAAAATTCAGGAGTCATTTGAATGTTTTCCTCTGTCAAACAAAATCTCCATGTGTTCATGTTTAGTAGGTGTTGTCACTTTCTCAAACTTATTTCAGTTACTGAGACAGTATTTTTCATAAATCCAGGATCACAAGATTGAACTGCACGTAGGCCACATCACTCTCTAGAAACAATATTCTGCTTCCTAAATCCAAATTACACCCCTGACTGTCTGGAGACTTTGTGTTGAGGTGTTCCTGGAGACCACTGAGGTTGGGCGATAGAATCTAGATACTGAGCAGCCCTTTTACAGCCCAGGTCAGCTTTCAAACATTGAATAGCAACACTTCTGCACATATGAAAGGTGGCTTGTGTTATCTCCAAAGGATACAGCAAGAATACAATGCATGGTACAGTGGAAAAAGTGGTTGTGTTGCAATCATACTATTCTGTTTGTGAAATTTACAACTGCTCTCGATAAGTGTTTCTTAACCCTACAAAACACAGAAATTGCAAAAATGCAGTTAAGTAGAATTGAGCTTCACTTAAGAAGACCAACAAAAAATGTCTCTGTAGTATACCAGTAGCCTTAGAATATTTCATGCCTTAGAGCCACAAATAAGTCCTATTTATAAAAGAGACATTGATACAAGGGAGTAAAGCATGCTTCACTGAGAAGGTAGCCTTGTTTGTAAACAAAAGAATTAGTCCTCCTTGGTTATAAGAATAGTAAGAATGGCTTACACTGCTGGTGAGAATGTAAACTGGTGCAGCCGCTGTGGAAAACAGTATGGAGTTTCCTTAAAAAACTAAGAATAGAGTTGCCATATGATCCAGCAACCCCACTCCTGGGCATACATCCAGACAAAACTCTAATTGGAAAAGATACATGCATCCCTATGTTCATAGCAGTACTATTTACAGTAGCCAAGACAGGGAAGCAACCTAAATGTCCGTCGACAAATGAATAGATAAAGAAGATGGAATACTGCTCAGCCATAAAAAAGAATGAAGTAACGCAACATGGATGGACATGGAGATTATCATACTAAGTGAAGCAAGTCAGACAGAGAAAGACAAATATCATATGATATCAATACAAATGAACTTATTTATGAAACAGAAACAGACTCACAGACATAGAAAACAACCTTATGGTGACCAAAGAGGAAAGGGAATGGGGGAGGGATAAATTAGGAGTTTGGGATGAGCAGATACAAACGACTATATATAAAATAGATAAAAAACAAGGTCCTACTGTTTAGCACAGGGAACTATATTCAACGTCCTGTAATAAACCATAATGGAAAAGAATATGAAAAAGAATATGCATATATATGTATAACTGAATCACTTTACGGTACACCAGAAACTAACACAATGTTGTAATCAACTATACTTCAATTAAAAAAAGAATAGTGAGGGGCTTCCCTGGTGGCGCAGTGGTTGAGAGTCTGCCTGCCGATGCAGGGGACATGGGTTTGTGTCCCGGTCCGGGAAGATCCCACATGCCGCGGAGCGGCTGGGCCCGTGAGCCATGGCCGCTGAGCCTGCGCGTCCGGAGCCTGTGCTCCGCAACGGGAGAGGCCACAACAGTGAGAGGCCCGCGTACCGCAAAAAAAAAAAAAAAAAAAAAAAAAGAATAATGAGAAGGAGTAACAATCCTGGTAGTGATCAAGAGGGCACCTTGTGAGGAGTGTGAAACCTGTAATTTGTCATCTAAGTTTTCTTCCAAGGCTGCAATCAATCTCCATCAGGCCCCAACTTCTCCCATACCCCCTACCAAAGTGGGAGAAATATCTCTGTTATGCTTTAAGAAATGAGTTACAATGTGCATTTGTTAACACTGAGCAGGTCTCCCTCACCGCCAAAGCACAAACCACCACAGAGACCCCAGGTGAACATGAGAAAATTGATGAAGGCTGCTCAAAGCTCATGCCTGCAGATACAGGTCGTGTATACAGACCTATCTCCTACCAACCTCGCCCCTCGGTAGCTGTAAGAACTCACTGCTGTGGGGAGACCTGATCTGGCTGTGCCTTGTGGTCCCTGAGGGGCAAGAGGAGAACTTGGAATTAGAAGAGGAACACTGAACAGATGTGCTGGAGACCTGATCTTTAGCATCCCTAGCCCTCTGCCCACTCCTTTTCTGTGCCAGCCTCTGTGGTCTGATCAGTGTTTACTTAAGTACAATAAAAAGTCTGAGTAAAATTAAATATGTGTTTCTTGGGTTTGTTTTTATCTTCTGAGCTGACATTTTTGGCCGTCAGTCTCTCTTTCTCTCTCTCTCTCTCTCTCTCTTTAAGTCTTTCATTTTCCCATGCTTAAAAACAAAGCATCTTTTTCATATCACCATCTGTCTTGTATCTCTCTGTACTCATATCACTTTGTCTTATGTAATCTCTCATTTACTTCTTATAGCGGCCAGCCTTTAGTAGTTCCCATCCACCTCCTACATATTTAATTCATGTGTAAACCTAGCTGCATAGAAATCATAAGACCTTTTAAACAGGTTGGTCCTCAATAATGTTTTTAATTATGTGATATTACTTTTTTTCTCCAGCTCTGAGACATCTCATATTTTAGTGTTTTTCATCTATTTTCATAGATTTTGCCCTTTTATTTTCCTTTTTTATTATTTCATTTTCAGAATTTGGTACAGAAGAAATGCTACCACAAAATAAAAATGGGAAGTATCCCTGTTTTTTCCCTAGCATATAGAAGTGTTTAAATCAGGCACTGTTTCTTCCTTACTGATTGATAGAATTCATTCATGAAAACATCTGGGCCTGGATATTTAGTTTGGGGCTATTTCTAATTACAGATTTAATTTCTTTAGGACACATACCAAGATACAGATGTTCTAATATTGTTTCTTTTTCTGTAAGTTTTCGCTTATCGGTATTTGTTCAACTTATCTAAATTTTCAAAATATGTTGCCATGAAGTTGTTCATAGTATCACCCTATTCACATTTTTTTAAACTGTAGAATTTAGAGTATCTTATTTTTTTGTTCCTTATATAGGTAATGTGTGCCTTCCTTATATTTTTCTTGATCAGTCTTGCTACTGGTACATCATTTTTTCAATTTTCATAAGAACATCTGTTACTTTGGTTGAGTCTCTCTATTGTACATTTATTTTATGTTTCTTTTATTTCTGATCTTCTATTATTTCCTTCTTTCTCCTCTCTTTGAGTTTAATTTTATTTTTAACTTTTTAATATGGACATTTATATCATTGATTTTTCAACCTTCTTTATTCATTTGTGCAAAACTATAAGTTACACTCAAAGCACAGCTTTATATATATCTCACAGTGTGATCTGTGTTTTTATTATCATTTAGTTTGTTGTGACTTCTTCTTGGACCATTGTGTTACTTATAAGTGTATTGCTTAACTTCCAAAGTTGGTAGTATTCTAGTCAGATTTTTCATATTGATTTCTAGCTTAATCTCACTGTGTTCTGAGAACATGCTCTGAAGTATTTCAGTCTTTTGAAAATTATTAAACTTGGTTATGGTCCACCATTTAGCCCCAGAATTGCTACAGGAGCTCTCAAAAGGAATTGAATTCTGTTTTGCTAGATCCTAAACAACAAAATTAACAAATTTGATCTAATTTCTATATCCTTATTAAGTTTTTTTTGTCTGCTTGTCTTAGTTATTGAAAGGTATGTTAAATCTCGTAGTCTGAATATAGATTGATTTATTTATCTTTTAGTTCTGTCATTTTCTTTTGCTTAAAAATTTGGAAGCTCTACTATTAGGTATATACAGTTAAGACAGAGTTTCCTTACAGATTGATCTTCTTATCATTATGAAATATTCCTCTTTATTGTTAGAGATGTTTTATGACCTTGTAGAATCAAGGAAACTGTCTAGTTCTTCACATTCAGCTTTGATATCTTTGGCAGAGATTCAAGGACTCTGTGGTAACTCCCAACACTTATGTCACTCTCAAAGTGTTCTCAAAGTCCTTTCCTACTGAAAAAGATTCCATTGCACTTTTCCAGACCTTCCCATTATTAGGAACTGTGGATAGGATCCCTGTAATAAAATACTTTGTATTCAGAACCATCATATTGTCTCCCCTATTTCCTTTTCCTTTTATATGCCACTATTTTCCTTTAAAGCAGTAAAGAAGAACTATTAAAATATAGAAACTATTAAAATGTAGAAAGTAAATTAAATATAATTTAATAAATTTAATCTATTAAAATCTCACAGTCCACTTGGACACTGTGGACTCAAAGTAATTTTCCTTTGAGTCCACAGTCTTGTGATGTGGCAATATATATTAATTCTATATCTGCTCCCATTTCTCTCTGACACCTAAGACCCTGTAGCTGCGAGGGTTTCTTATTCGTTAATCAGTCATCATGACCAACACACACTTAGTTCTCACTCACTTTAACCTTAGGTGGGGCTTGATTGAGGCTTCAAATAATTGTCATCACCTTCCTGTGGCAGTAACAGGTGACTTTTCCAATATATATATTTATATGTAATGGCAAGACTCAGAAAAAATATGGACTATATGATTCAAACTATAGGGACTTCCCTGGTGGTCCAGTGGTAGAGAATCCACCTTACAATGCAGGGGACGCAGGTTTGATCCCTGGTCGGGGAACTAAGATCCCACATGCTGTGGAGCAAACCACGTGCCACAACTACTGAGCTAGCGTGCCTCAACTAGAGAGTCTGCGTGCCACAAACCACAAAGCCCACACGCTCTGGAACCCATGCCCCACAGCTAGAGAGAGAAAATCCACATGCCACAACTAGAGAGAAGCCCGCGCACTGCAATGAAAGATCCCGCGTGCCTCAACGAAGATCCTGCGTGCTGCAACTAAGACTCGATGCAGCCAAAAATAAATAAATAAATAATAAATGAGGGGGAAATCAAAAAAAGATTCAAACTATAAACTTTTCTTATGAAATGGGAAATAAGGAAATTTCCATCTAAAAGTGCCTTACACTTTGATGCTAAAGAATTCAGCTAATTTGGGGGAAGTGTTTGAATTAGTATGGAGCCAGAGGGAGAATTCCAAAATCAGGGCAGTTAAAATTTTTAATCTAATCTTATGCCGCTTGTGATATCCCGTTATTGATTTGCTGCTTAGTGATAGGAAATGCTATGACTTTTATTCTATGAAACTGTATGATTTTCTCTGTATCTTTATCGCCTGTAGTGCTCTCCTCTGCCCCCCATGGCATCAACCACATGCTTAAGGCTACTCAATTCCCCATTTCTACTCCATTCCCCCATTCCAAACTTTAGGAAGTTATGTTCAACTGACTCAAGACATCATTACCTTTCTCCTAGAACTTGAAACTGAAGATGCTTTGAACAGAACTTCTCTATGCTCATAAACATATACTTTCCTCCACATGACTGAAACACCCATACTCTAATCTGAAGAAATGAATTTTCCTTTATTACATGCACCAGAAGTTTATGATCACTTTCTAATTATTACCATACGAGACTAATAGTTCCATCTCAGAAGTAACTACTGACAGAAACATTTCTATATCTGTTTTGTTTCAAGCTCACCATCTTCTCAGGCTATGGTACCTGCTTCTGATTTGGTCACCCTGCTAGACTCCCTTTTCTTGTCCATTTACCTTATCAACAAGCCAGAGTAATTTTCCTAAATAAACCTGTTCATGTCACTTTTTTGCTTAAAGTCATCCACTGACTCTTGGCTGCAAAAATATAGTTTAAAATCCTTACCAAGAACAACTTCTTCATAATCTGGGTCCTTCTTACAATCCCGGCCCTGTTACTAACTGCTCATCACCACTCCTACCATATACCTTTTTGCAGCCATCTATTTATATTCCTGTCTCCCTTATAGAGAGGAGATGCCCAGGCATAGGGTAAGCCCTCAGTATAGATGGAATGCATGAGAAGAAAGATGCATGACAAGACGGGTCAATTTTTATTTGAATGACTCTCACTAAATTATGTCTGTCAGTGTTAACCCAAACCACAATGGCTTCTTTGTTTACATCCCATGGTAGTCCATGCAAAAAGATGGTAATCTCGGGCTTCCCTGGTGGCGCAGTGGTTGAGAGTCCGCCTGCCGATTCAAGGGACACGGGTTCGTGCCCCGATCTGGGAAGATCCCACATGCCGCAGAGCGGCTGGGCCCGTGAGCCATGGCCGCTGAGCCTGCGCGTCCAGAACCTGTGCTCAGCAGCGGGAGAGGCCACAACAGTGAGAGGCCCGCGTACCGCAAAAAAAAAAAAAAAAAAGATGGTAATCTCTTTCTGCTTTCAGCCATCTATATTCAGTGGAGCTACTTAATAACTTAAAACTGTAGCTATGGACTAGAGTGGAAAGAACATTGGCTCAGGAGTCTGGAGATGCTAGTTCTAGTCCTGTGAATTTAAGCAAATCACCTAATGTCTCAGTGGCTCATTTTCTTCTAGGTCTTTCTCAGGTCTTTTCAGCTTTACAATTCTATGGATTTAGACTGAGCTTCAGATCACCTGTGTTTGTATTAGGTCCATTCTGTTTTTCTGCGCTCTGATTGGATTCTTCCCTTTCCTGGTCCTGCCTCGTTTGACTTTTGTCATTTTAAACTCTGGTATCACAAACATAAAAGGGACTCTTATTTTGGGATGTCCTTTATTTTCCATACCAATTAAATGTCTTGTAATCGCTATCATTTCTGCAGAGCAAATGATTATGTAGAAACATGCATCTTTGATTTGTCTCTACAGATAAGTGTATTGATTCTAATGAAATCAATTAGAATGCGTGAGCAATTGTGTGTCTAACTTCTTCAGCCTCAGAGCTGTATCACTCGCAGGCACAATATTATTGGCTCATTTGTCTGACATCACATGATATAAAGTTACTATACAAACTTACATTTCCAGTGCTACCTATCCCGGATGATGAACCGCATGATAGATTAAAGTTCTAGGGCACCAAATTTAGGATAAAACTGTTTATCCAGGGTATATATTTTTCAAAAACCAAATCATTAACTCGAAAATAAAAGAGGAGGTCTTAAGTCAAAATAATTGCTTAAGATTTTATCTGATATGAAGAGTCTTGTCTTTAATGTAAATAACAGACTCTCTGGCTGGCCCTGGAGTAAGAACAGGAACATGATCAGCATTGACAACACATGCCATGGCCAGTGTCTGAGGTTCCCATCCTCTGTGTGGTGTTCAGTTCAGCAAATTCCAGAGGAGTTTGCACCCCATTGACTGTACTAGTGACGAGATCTGATGCCTGTCAGCAGACAGGAAAGTCAACAGCCTGTTGTGTGCATGTGTTGGACTCACTGTTCTGGTTTTTGTAGAGTGTATTGGCTGGTTTGCTTCAGTGATCACTTTACAGTCTGCTCCACACTGAGTTTGGAAAGAAAAAACCCATGAAACATTTTCCTTGTACTTCAGTATGTCTTCAACGATACTTGAGAGAAGTGGTCCTTCCTCTTATAGAAGTACCCATTTTATAGACAAGGAATTAAAGGCTAGAGGGCTTAAGTGACATGCTCAAGGTCACATATCAAATTAGGGAATTTGTTAGGTATATGCATTTAATTTCTCCTAACTCAGAGTCCAGGCTTTCCCCTTGTCTCTGCTCATTTTCCAATTAAGGCTAGAGCTGTATTTAATTGATATGTATGATTAAACTGTCACTACAAAGAGGCTTTACTTTTCCGTACCCATGAGTGGATGTTAGCTGGTCAAAGACGGAGCATTTCTCTGGAGGTTATATGTCTCTTTAATACGCACAGGGGAAAGGTTCAAGGGCTCGTCCTCTTATATTTTGGGAGTCCATCCAAAATAAGAAACGTGGTTGCACAGTGGCCCAAATTCAACTGACATCCTGCACAGAAGTCTTTCTCAAATTTGGCTGGGTATTGGAATCACCAAGGGTTATATGATTATGTATTCATCTATTATGTTTTTATTTATTTACATGTTCATATAGATTCTCAAGTGTAATGACAGAGCAGCAGAATCGAAATCTCTGTTGGCAAGATCAGGGAATCTGTATTGGTTTAATGTTCTGAGGTAATTCGGACTTGCAGTCAGTTTTTGGACTCACAGCTTTTGTGGAAGGAGGACTCAGCTGTTTGTGGTTTTCTGCTGTAGCATAAGCCTTTGTAACACTACGCGCTACAACTGGAAATGTTTAGGTCGTGTAACATCTTTCAATAAAGTTTGGAAAGTTTGCTCCACATTGACAAATCCATGCTTTCCTGCTCTTTTCATAAGGTATTATTTTCTCCATAATATGCAGCTAAACAGCCATCAGGAATGGACAAGTGTATTTTAGGACTGCATTATGCCTGGGAAGTGTAGAACATCTCTTTTTCTCTGCTGGTCTTCTTGCCCTAACCTAAGGGGCAGTGACATCACTTGGAACAGTTGTAACATTTTAAACGTGTGTGTAGAAAGTAATTTCAAACTTTGAAATACCACACTGAAATTCTAGGGGAAAAAAGCTTTAGATTATCATCTATAAAAATTGTCTTTATGCATTATTCATGATAATTCCTACATTTCATCGAAGTGTCAAGCATGAGCTCCAAGTTAAAATTATGGTTTTCAAAGCAGAGGGAGGGAAGGAGTGATTAAGCTGATGGGTTCATTATTTATAAAAGGAGTGACTGTGGGGAAATGTTGACATTTAGGTAAATAGCTTAAAATTGCTCACTGTAAATTAGTAACCTCTAAGTATACTAGCCTTTTTATTGTTAGACTTTTTGACTTAAAAATCCGAAATTGACTTAATCATTCAACTGCTTTCCTGTATGAGAAAACCAATCTCAGCAGTGATTCTGAAGAAGAAACATAAAATCAAAAAAGAAAGGAAACATCACTTTTGAGGGTGTAGAGTATCAAGGCGCTACTATTTCTTGTGATAATTAATGGTAAGAAATTTGGAATCCAATAAGGAAAAAAAAAGTTATCTTACACGTTCACTGAGCATCAGAGAGCTAGTCGTACATCACTGGCATTTTAGATACCAGCTACCTAGAAATATTAGGCGGTCCCCAAGAATTGCCTAATTTTTCCTCTCAAAGTTTGTGAACTATGAAACTTTTTATTCTACTGGCAAATAGACAAATTTTTTCTCATTTCCTTGCCCCAATTTCTTATTCATTTACATTCATCGTATACTGCTGTGCCGAATATAGTTATACCTTGAAACATGATAGTATTATGCAAGGAGACAGAGTGAATGTGTAGGTAACAGTTATTTGATGAAAACCTACGCTGTTGTCTCTGGGGAAGATTCTATAATCCAGTAGTTACTTTTTTCAGTGGCATCCAGCCACTGCAGCCAAGCGATCCTTTCTTGTTTTTACATTGCTCTAGGTCGTTTTCATGTTCAGTGCTTTATTTCAAAGTTTCATTCATTCCTTAATCTGAGATTCTCAACTTTGCCTAACACATAAAGCCGTACGGAGAATTTATCTTTTTAAAAAAGCACTTTCCAGAATGGATAGTTAATGCCAGACATAATTTTGTTGTATATACATAATTTGTTTAGCACAAACTGATGTAATTCAATGAAAAAAAAACACCCTCAGATGACTGGGGGCTTTGTGTAGGTACACCCTCTGGTCGGAAGTAGATCATGATGGTTAAGAGGCGGTCTTGAGACTCAGACTGCTGGGGTTCAAATCCCAGCCCAATTGGTGAGTTACTTTGTTTCCATTTCCTCATCTATAACATTGGGAGGATGATAATAATAAAATTAATCTTGGAGGGCTGTTGTAAGAATTAAAGTATGTGACATGTGAAGTCCTTCAAATACAGCAAGCTTTCACTTATTTTGCTTTACATATGTTTTGCAGTATTTGGAAATGGGCATCCAATATTTTAAAGTCCAGGAGACATAACATTATCAACAACTTTTGAAGTTTGATAAAAGGAAAACAGCTCTTTGGTTCTTTATCATTTTATTCTCCTCGCAGAGAACACAAACCAACAACTAGTCAGAAAGAACTCTTGACAAAAAAAGAAAAGAAAAAAAAAAAGATTAAAATCACCACCACCACAAAGACAGATTTGTTATCTTTCTCCCAATTTTTCGAAAAGAATCCACTTTGAAAGAGAAAGTTGTAGATAAAATAACATACTTTATGCCCATAGAAAGACAAAGACAAAACAGCAATATCCTTTATCCATGTCCTGCCCTCCATGGAGCTTCCTGTCAAATAAACACATTGGGGCATGAAGAAGCCTTCCATGGAAAGGATATCTTCAGAGACTGAATTTTTCATGAATGTTATAGTTCACTACTTTCAGTAAAATGTCAAGAGTGATACAATCCATCTGTGGATTAATGTACCCTCACAGAAATCTTTGTAATGTGAGATCCTGTTTTGGAAAACTGTTACCTTGGTTTCCACAATTCCTTCTTAATATCCTCTGCTTATTCAAACAGCAATGATTCTTGGTAATTGAGGTCATCTTCTAGTCCTTAAGGATAAAGGCAAAACAGAAGTGAACTGAGATTTCTACTTTGAAATGTATTCCCACTTTGTACATATTTATATCAATAAGCTTCCTCTTAAAGTGACACTTCTATCACTTGCCTAGAAGTTTTGCCTCAGTCCAATTTGAACCAGACTCAGCACTTCACTTGCTTTGATTATTAAACACCAATGCATCGCTGATGCTCTGTTAAGTGATGATTTGGAAGTATCTCTACCTCAGGATTTGAAAACGAGGGCTCACAGAAATGAATTTTTTATCTGCCTTTTTTAGATCTGATGTGGAAAATACAACCATTTACATTTACAGCTCAGTTAAATCCTCTTTGAGTCCTGCATCTCAAATCATTTTCCTTCTTTATTTTTTCACCTACAGTCATGTCTAGCTGAGTTACAACATTAGAAATTCTAAATAAGGAGGAAAAGCATCATTTGATTTACATTCAATACACTTAAATTCTTTCTTAGTAAGTATAATTGTAGATTTACAGATTCTTGATATTCTCCTCTGAGGAAAATTAGGTTTGGCTATGCTAAAGAAATAAATGACAAACGTATGAGAGTTCAGTTTACAGTGTGGAAGCGTGTTGCAAGCTGCTAAAATTCAGTACGTCTTTCAGAAACTTTTCATCAAAAATTATGGGCGCAGGCATTTTGAATGACTAAATCATTCAGAATCAGGTTCATCTTTATTGTTAGAATTCTTTTGGGGGGGACTTTATTTTTTATTGAAGTGTAATTGATGTACAATGTTGTGTTAGTTTCAGGTGTACAGCAAAGTGATTCAGTCATACAGATTCTTTTTCAGATTCTTTTCCCTTATAGGTTATTACAAAATATTGAGTATACATTCCCTGTGCTTTGCAGTAGGTCCTTGTTGGTTATCTATTTTATATACAGTAGTGTATATATGTTAATCCCAAACTCCTAATCTATCCCTATGCCCCTTTCCCCTTTGGTAACCATAAATTTGTTTTCTATGTCTGTGAGTCTATTTCTGTTTTGTATGTAAGTTCATTTGTATCATTTTTTTAATACGAAATTCTTTGTTTGAATGCTCCAGTCTCTGGGCAGCCGAGTCACTCTGCTAATCAGTCTATACTTACATGACTTCCAAAAGTGCAAACCGATCTGCTGCTTTTCCTCCTCAGAGATTTGCTGTCCCATTTGTTTATAAGCTTTTTGAAAGAAAAAAAAATTTTTGGCTTTACATAAGAGCTGTGCCGTGTGGAAGTTTTGGAAATTTTAAATTGCAGTCAAGATCCCCACTTGCAGGTGAAACATTATCTGGTCATCTTGTCATTAGTGCTGACAGCTTTGGCTGGGGTCGAAGTTAAGAAAAATGCTGGAATGAACCTGGAAACAGTCATATGTTCCTCATCCATCACCTCATTAATCACCAAGTTAACATTGTCTCTGAAACAATGCTGCTTTAGTGTGGGGTAATCCTCATTTATAGTTAAGCTACTAAACAATATTCAAGAGTAAAGATTCCCCTCCATGCCCTGCCAAGTATGGCTGAGACATGACAATCATGACATTATTCATTGATAATTAAAGCAGAAAGAAGGATCCTGGGCCATGCTTTCATTCTTATACAGAATAGACTATGCTCATAAGAGGTTTCATGTAGACCTATAATTATTATCTCATTTTGGGGGGTACTATTAGTATCATAGTTTATAGCTAGAAATACAGTGAAGTCAGAAAATATTAAATTTAAAGTCCTGTACTTCAGTGGGTTACCTCTGTTCACAAATGTCTGTGGTATTTAATATCTCATCTCCAGCTTGCAAAGTTGTGAGATCATACCAGTGTGCAACATCAATACAAGACTTATAGAGGAAATGGGGAAATGATAATGATGACAATTGGGTATGATTCTGATTTATGTGCACACTAGTCTAGAGGTATAAATAAACCACTTAAGGAAATGTGTTCATCTGAATGTGTTGGAGTTGCAATAGATCACTAAATCCAGAGGGCAAATATATCGCACAAGTGCTTAATTTTTACTTAGAGACAGCTGTTTGTCCTGGAAGGATCTGGTTATTCTTTTAAAAAATATACAATTTAGGTCTAAGATTATGAATATGTTTAGTTATTCATAAAAATATATCCATGCTATATATAATAAAAAGAAATGTGTTACCTATTCACACTCCCAAAAGAAAAGGGTACATTTGAAGTAAGTATTTGTATATATGGGTATTCTAAAAAGCTCTGTAAGTATATATATTATTAAATGTTTATGTTCCTGTAGTTTGCTGTCCTTGAGAATTAAAATAACAAAAATAATAACAATTAAAAAATAGTGCAGGGAGCTTAGCTCGGTGCTCTGTGGTGACCTACATGGGTGGGATGAGGGGGGTGGGAGGGAGGTCCAAGAGGGAGGGGATATATGTACACATATAGCTAATTCACTTCACTGTACAGCAGAAACTAACACAACATTGTAAAGCAACTATACCCCACTAAAAAAAAAGGAAAGAAAAAATAACAACGTTTTTAAGTGATCTAAGGTTACTTAAAGTTTAGTTTTTGTATTACATAGGTTAGAGAGGAGCAGTTTCACTTAGGTCACATAAGAGTATTCTAAAGTTATCCCATATTTTAATATAATAAGACTTCAAATTGAGATTTAATTTGTGAAAGTCAATCTATTAACAGACTAATTATGGATACCTGAAGTTGTAATATTATAGAAACAGATTGAGTCTATTATTTCCTACTGTTGGAAGATGTATAAGCCCCTGTAATAGATACAATTTTTTAAATGTGAAAAAACTGAAGTCATGGTAATACAATATGACTATTTTGACTATTAATGTTATATTCACTTTCAAATTTCTTGCTATATACTTCTTAGAACTGTGCCATATAGTTTCCAACACTCTACCAAACTCTTCCTACAAAAGTTGAAAGTAATCTCCTAATGATTCAATTACATGGCATATATCCAGACCTTATTTTATTTGATCTCTTTCCATACGACTCCATCTTTCTATTTCAGACCTCTTCCGAGTCTCCTACATCTTTATTACCCTTTCTAGTCATTCACCGTTCTTTTTTTTTTTTTAAATGGAGACCTTAAAAATTGTTTCCATTAGGTTTTTGTTGTTTGGTCCATTTACCATTAAGACAGCTATTCCTGAATGAGATCATCCATTCTTTTGGTTTTCTCTAGATGCCTTTCCAAGTGTGTTGAGCATTATAACACCTGACCCCTCTCTACTGAGATCTAGATTTCTCTTATCAACTGTATCTCCTAGACATTTCTTCTTGGATATCCTCTAGCCCCTTCAAAATTAATGTGTGTTAAGATGAGACCTTATTCCATACAGGCTCTCCTCATGTATTTTATATCCCTATTAGCTATGTTGCCATCTCAAAGGCATCTCACAGGTTAAGGTGTTGCCTCTTTTCTCTAATTCTCTTTCACATTCAGCCAGTCACAAAATTCTGTCAATTGACTACAAGAGCTTCTTGAGTCTGCCCATCCCTTTTCATTCTTATGGTCCTAGCTCAGACTCTGTTTCTTGCCGTAAGGCACAAGGAGCTCAGCTGACCTACCGAGGTTACACAGCCGGTAACTGCCTCACCAGGTGGCCGAACTGCAGTGAGTCTCTCTGACTGCTTGTTCTTTAGTCAGATATCGAATGGTACAATCCATCCATTCATTTTGTTAAAATTGGTTTTGTAGATGTTGTAGTTGTTGTTGCTCTTACATGGGTTTTTACTTGATTAAAAATCTGTGTTAGACATTATGGATAAAATATTAACTGACTTTCCTCAGCTATCATACATGAAGATACTGTGATATTACTGTATTATTTCATCAGAAGTTCCATCTCCATAGCTTTTGACAAGAGGAATAAGCTATATATTTATATATGAGATTTTCGAAATAGTCTTCAAATAGACAGAGTAAAAGTCATAAGATATTAAAATAGCTTATAAAAGGGGAGTTCTAAAAGTTCTCATTTCCAAAATGAGATATATATTTTTTCAAAGATTAATTGAGTTTATACCTCTGAGGCACCATCTTACCAAGTGTAGAAAAAAAAAAATCACACACATACACATATGCTTGTATACAAATTACATATACATATATATGTAATTTGTGTACATAAATACATATACACTTGTGTGTATACATAAACATTTAATGCATATGTGTAATTATTACATGTATTTAGTACCCATACATATATGTATTATGCATGTACATATAATTATACAATTGAGAGGACTACACATTTCTCCTACAGTGAAGTTGTTAAGCAGTATAGGAAATTTCAAACATGAATGATCTTGCCTTTGAATGTTCAGAAAAAATAATTCTTGTATTATATAGAAAATATATCCTTGGCATAGTCATCTTGGTACCAAGGTCTGGTACTGTTACAATTCAGGACAAAGATAAAAACAAAAATAAAGCAATCTTTGCATTGTGTGTGTTGCCACTTGTAAGAATATTACAATGGATATATCAGTTGTAATAGTATTGTTGCCATCACCATTTTGGATTAGTGATTTAGAGCCAACGTTTAAACTCACTACCTTCTTGATGGGTTATCCCAGAAACAGATGAGAATTTAATGAATCGCCCACCTATTCGGTCAGGAGGCGGGAGGAGAGCTGTTAGATCTGTTAGAACATCTTGTTAAGTGAGGCCAAGGAAGAGTTACAAATGAAAAACAGACTATTAGGTTTGCTGAGGTCAAAGGAGAAGTTGAGTTTGTGTGGGAGGTGACGGGGGCCTCACAGGGGTCAGGGGTGGGACAAATCCCTCACCCGCATCTCAGGATCATACTATAGTGAACAGCGAGCATCTTCCTAAAACATGAACTATAAAATCTCCCTTCTAAAAGGATTAAAGTTCTTCATCTTTAATTATATTTCCTTAAAATTATACAATTATGAATACGGCTTAGTGAATTCAAATATAGATTTATTTAACAAATCCCATAACTGCCTCAGAAATAATATCCAAACACTACAGATACCTGTTATTTAATACGGTACAAATACCCTGTGTAAAATTCTGGATTTTCTATTTGCCTGGAAGAGCCATTATAGACGCAGTGTTGGGGTGTAAATATTTTCAGGAATCCTATTATTAAATTTCCATGCACTGTTGTGAAGTTTTATTCCTTTTGTATACATTTAAATGCTTTTAATTCTGGTTTTGGGGTTTTTTTTTCTTTTTTTTTTTGATAAAGAACACTATAATGCCTTCAATTAAAACAAGCTTCATTAAGAAACACCTATGTCCAAACAAGTAAAAATACTGTAACCATTTACACTGTCAGGACAAATATTGTAGCTGCCATTCCTTTCCCATAAATTAAGCCTGATGTGTCTGGCCAAGTTTCCCTCCAACAACAGAATCCCCTTGCTCTTCTTAGGCCTTTAACGTTCCCTAAATGTCCCCTTTTCCTGCTCAATATATTTCACATGTCCATGTGAAATCAGGGGAGCCATAGTAAATTCAACACGTCTATTAGGCAAGTAAGAATACAACATTTCATTGTTGTCTGGATCATGCTTTCCAGGTAAAATCCCTGGAGACTATTAGATTGAATAGCATTTACATTCTTCCAATCTTTGTTCTATGTTTTTACATTTAGCAGTACTGTAAAACTGTATGATCCATATTTGACAATGTTCTTGCAACAGTATTTGAGAATCAATAGGTCCATGCTAGTAAATACTGTTTTATACCCCTAATTTGTAGTTACCTTGCTAAGTCATCACTAATCCCTGTCCTCTCTATTTCCTGGTGACCCTTATCTACTACTGTTAACACAGTAAAAGACAGTAGAGTGCCTATGAAGTATGGGATCTAGACCCAGCATTTTAGTTGAAACTGACTTTGTTGTTTATCAGACACTTACACAGTGTTTAAAATGGGAGTACTTAAAACTGCTTGAAATGCTTTACACATATTAACTTATTTAATTCTATAGCAATACTATGAGAAAGGTATGATTATTAGTCCCTTAAATAGATGATTAAATTGCATCACAGAGAATTCAAAGTCACACAACTCTCAAACAGCTGAGCAGTTATTCAGACCCACGTAGTTTAGTTCTAAAATCTGCATTCTTAAATTTTCCTATGCTACTTCTTCATTTTACAACCTTGGGCAATTTCCTTAACCTTTCTCAGCCTTTCTTCGTATATAAAATAGGACTGCTAACTATACCTAGTTCAGAGATTTGTGAGAATTAGATGTGATAATAGTCATAAATGCTTAGAGCAGTACTTGGCATATAGTGTTAACTACTGTTATTTTCAACATCACTTTCCCTACTGACCTTCTTTTATTTCTTTAGAAGCACTGTGCTCCTACCCTAATCAGGGCTTTGCACATGCAAGCTGAAATTCTCCCTGTCTCTACCTCTGACCCTCTTGACCTTCATTTCCAATTAGCCTATATGCTAAGACCTGTACAAATGTACCTTCTTCAGGGAAGCCTTTCCTGACCTTCATACTGGGTGAGCACTCCTCACCCCTTTGGCTCCCTAGAATAAAGAGCCTGAGGCAAAGGCATATGTTTCTTCCATTTGGCTGGACATTTTCTAAGGAAGTGCAATCCCAGGGAAGAAGAAGTGAGGAAAATGAAAGGCAGGCATTAAAGGAGAGAGATAGTAAATGCAAGGGAGTACATTATTCAGATGGCCTAGCTTCTTGTCAAGCTGATTGCTGCTTCACCCGCTGCATCTTCCAAGAGTCCCGATAAGCTCCCTAAGTGGTCCATCAGGGTTAGGAAGGGAAAATAATTTATTCTTCTGGCTCTTGTTTCCATTAGTCAAAGGTGGTCCATAAGGTTTTAAGGCCTTTACATTTTTGTGTGCATACCTGGGTGCCAAGCAGATCTACCATGGCTCTTGCTTTGAAGGTAACATCAGACATACAAGGTGAAAGGTTAGAGGTGCTTTGCAAAACCTGGATGTAAGACACAGTCCATGTGCATCCTTGAGTCACATGAGGGATGAAACAGCCACCACTACAGGCCACCTGGGTGTGTACTGGGGACTGTAGGTGGCTGCAGTATGAGAATTTGGTCTCATGATTTCAGGAAGAGCACAGATGGGATATCTCAGGTTATAAAGCAGGTCAAGTACACAAACTGAGTAGAAGAGCTGCAGAATTCAGACCAGTATGCCCTGTTGTTCACATTTATAAATCCAGGTCTCTTTTCCTTTATACTATTTATCATAGTTTACAGTTACATATTTATTTGTAAGATTATTTACATTAATTCTTGTCTACTGCACTAGACCGAAAGAATGCTTAAGGATAGGAAGGGAGCATAAGGTTCAGATTACCTGGATTTGAATCCTGGCTCCACTAATTACTAATTCTGTGTCTTTGGGAAAATTATCTCACTTCTCTGTGCCCCATTTCTACACTTATACATCAGGATAAAGATAGAACCTCTATGAATATTAAAGGAGAGGCACTCAATAAATATTAGCTACTATGACTGTCATCACCATCATCATTCTCTTTGTACCTGCAGCAATGAGCACATTGCTGCCTACAGAACAGGCTCTGGAGTAATAGAGCATGAGATCCGTGAGGACTGAGGTTTTGGTCTTCTCCATTCCTTTTTGGACCTCGGACTTATAAAGGAGAATTAAAAATGTACTAGGTGTTTCAAGAAGAATGTTTAGAACGATTAGATAAAAGAGACAATGAACGCCAATGTGTTTGTTCCATTTGTGTTCTGGAAAGTGAATCTTACACTGATTTAGAAGAGGCTTTACAATAGTCCAGAGTAGTTTTTACAGTAATAAACTGTTTATTGTATTTGTCTTGGTTGACCTGTAGGACAGTGGTCCCCAACCTTTTTGACACCAGGGACCAGTTTCATGGAAGCGAATTTTTCCACAGACTGGAGTGGGGAGGTGGTTGTGGGATGATTCAGGTGCATTACATTTATTGTGTACTTTATTTCTATTATTATTACATTGTAATATATAATGAAATAATTATACAACTCACCAGACGATCAGAATGCAAAATCAGTGGGAGCCCTGAGGTTGTTTTCACTTGCCACTCACTGGTAGGGTTTTGATATGAGTCTGCAATCAATTGGTTTATTATGGTCTCTGTGCAGTCAAACCTCTCTGCTAATGAGAGGTTTGCAGTATTTGCGGTAATTGCAGCCGCTCCCCAGCACTAGCATCAGCACCTCAGCTCCAGATCATCAGGTATTAGATTCTCATAAGGAGCGTGCAACCGAGACCCCTTGCATGTACAGTGCACAGTAAGGTTCGTGCTCAAATGCCGCTGCTGATCTGACAGGAGGTGGAGCTCAGGTGGTAATGCAAGCGATGGGGAGCGGCTATAGAGATGATGCTCCCTATTTTGCATAAATTCATTTATAAATCAATATTACTCTACCATTATGGATCAGACATATGAAATGTTTATATAGGACATTTTGGCCAATCACACGATAGATTTTAGTATGCTCTTGTCCCTGTGATAGAGTTCTATAAAGAGAAATGTATAACTTTTGCAGTAAGTGAATCAGAAATGTAGCTAGGTTTGGATAGAGTTGATACAGACCTACAGTTCCTACATGTCTTTAGTGTGCATGACTGTGATTTAGCCATGCCTATTAAACTTTTATTTTTAGTGCTCAGTAGTCAAGGCTTATCATTTTGCTACAGGAAATATGGTTTCTTTTAAGTTATTCTTAGTATATTTTCACTCTTAATTGGATATTTGAATTTGTAGGACTCTGCCAGTGATTGCACACTGTAGAAAGAAAAAACATCTATGACATTAGTAGAATTGATTTTCCAGCAGACTAATAAATAATCTCAATGACTTATATTTGATGGAACAATTACATAAAAACATTTTATTTTTACAGCCTTGAAACCTTCCATCTTTTGCAGAACATCAAATAAATTTGAATAGAATAATTTCACTTTACAAAAATTTTACAATACATCAATGTCAACTGATATTTATCGAGATCACGTGGTGTGTTGGGCATTATTTAGGGTACTGGGAATATGTACAAAGAAATTAGCTTTCTGATATGCTGTAAAACTTATCTTACTTAGAAATTCTAGGTTGATATAGGTGATAAAATGGGCCTGAATTATCCTACATATTTTGTGTCTTCTTTTTGTTTTAGAAAATTTTTTACCTTTTCCAAGTAAGATTCTTCTGGGTCCAGCTTAATATCATTCAATCTTAAGCTTGTGGACCTGTGGTCATTTGCAGAACTAATATGAATTATTTCAAACATTTGTGCTGCATAAATAAAGAAGGGGTCTTATTTCATTTATTTTAGTGTTTGTAATATTTGTCTATCATGACATTGAATCTCTGGTCCTTTTGCCAAATATAACCACAAAATAGTATTCTTATTTTCCTAGGAGTCCTGGGAATTTGCACCACACTTCTTCGAGTAAATACATGTGTAAATATGTGAGCTTCTCAGCCCCCCAAAGACCCTGGTTTTCCTTTCTTGGCAAGGGAAATGAATTCTAAAATCCTGAATCATTTACTGAGTATGCTTTCCTTCTGATCTCCCAGGGGTCTGATCAACAAAGTGCCAAAAGACGTGCTCCTTCTAGGGAGACTAGCAGCCCAGGTCTCTCTGCAGGAGGATTTGATGAATGTTAATGAAAACCCCTACTGCTCAGAAATAGACAAGTTCGAGCTCTGGTAAAACAGGTCCTTGGTGGTTATGCTAATATCTAAGTAGATCACCATTGCCTATAGTTTTTTTACTGAAGCTCTTTATGCTTGAATTTAAGTATAACCCATTATGGTTGTTTTTATTATCTAGAGGTGGTAAAGATGAAGTTGCAACATTGAGAGGAAATATGAATGATGCTGTTTCTCTTCAGCCTTTATTTAACATGTGTTTTTTGAAAACAGAAAGGGTGATCAAGTTATTTTTATATACACGGGGTTAAATATAGGATATTTATAATTAGCTGGTTTAGATATATATATTTATGATTATGTGGGCTATCTATGATTATATGGGATATTTATGATTACTATATTTATGATTATTTTAAAGAAATGCTATGCCAATCTCAAAAGCATGCAGCATTGTAATGAGACAGTTAACGGAGTCAGAAATTTCCAGCTACTTTGAAGCAATGACTTCTGGTTTGATGACCCGTGCTTTAGCTGGGGATGTCCCCTCATCTCTGGACACTTACACAACTTTCATTTCCTTTGTTCAATAGCAGGCCCCACTGAAGCAGGGACTACCTCTTTCTTCTTCAACACTGGCTGTATTACACACTAGGCACACAATAAATGTCTGTTGCATGAATTACTAGAACATTATGATTATAATTCAGTGAAGAAATCACACACTAATATATCAAAATCTTTATTTTGTTGATAATCATAGAAATTACTTTTAGCTTTCTCAAAAACTCAGTTTAATTCCCAGTTCAGAAGTTATCAACTGTTTCTTTTTATTTCGTATTTTACCTAAACTGCTGCTTCATAGACGTTATTTTTGCTCCAACTTTCTCTGATCAGCTGCCTATAAAAGTTCCAGATTACAAATGTTTCTTACTTTCTTACTATTGTCTTTTTTTTTTTTTTTTTTTTTTTGCGGTACGCGGGCCTCTCACTGTTGTGGCCTCTCCCGTTGCCGGAGCACAGGCTCGGTGCCCGCGGCTCACACGCCTAGCCGCTCCGCGGCATGTGGGATCTTCCCGGACCGGGGCACGGACCCGTGTCCCGTGAATCGGCAGGCGGATGCTCAACCACTGCGCCACCAGGGAAGCCCACTATTGTCTTATTTTTAAATCATGTCAATGTGAGTCGAAAATCTTATTTCTAAATGGCATATAGCCAAGGTCAATATTTAATTTCTCAGTTCTCACTGAAGAGTTTATTAAATTAATATTCTTTCTTTTCAGCCATTATTTAATAGTCATATGCATTTTAATATAGTAAGTATAATTGAACACAATCTTATTTAAATAAGATAAAATATTTTCCATAATTATGATGAATGTCCTTTTTTGAGGCTCATCGTAAAGAAAACATTACTGGAACATGTGTGGTTATAGATATTGTGTTTATGAACAGTTGAAAAATGGGGACTTGCATCTAAGGTTTGACAAACAGATTTTGTTAGAAAAAAATGTGAAATTGGATAAATAGCCACTTTGAAACCTTATGTGTCTCTTTTGTTCACTGTTGTACCCCCAGGACTGCAAAGTACCTGAGTAATCTTGCTACACCCACAATAAGCACTCATTAGGTATTTACTATGAACAAATAAAATTTAATCGATGAATGAATGAAACAATGAAGGAAAATTCTAATAAATATTAATCACAGTGTTGCTTAAAATTCAATATCGAGCATGCCCTGTAAAACATGCTATCCTTCTTATAGAATCCGGTAACATGAAGGAGACTACCTGTATCTGAAAGAGTAACTATTACAGTTTGCCTTGTCAAATAGCTTGACATATAGACATCTTGCTCTTCTTACTCCTATTTTTCTGCCTTAGTTTAAACTGAGTAAAAATCTATGCCTTTTTAAAAATACACTTTGTTTAGAACCATCATAAAATCTATGAACACAAGTTATTCATGGCTTGGGCAACGTTTCTTTTTTTAATGACTGAAAATCATGTCTTTTTCAAAGCAAGATCAAACCTAAATTTTATCTATCCCTGAAAAGTTGAAAATGAATTATTTTAAGATTCAGAAGGGTTCATTCCAGGACCTTTTATGATATCTATGCTTCCCCGGGGAGAGGGCAGGAAATGAGAGCATTCTGAACACGACCACTCCTCCCTCCCTCTCAGCATCCTGAGGCCCTTGCACAAGGGCCTCTGTCATCTGAGAACTCCCTCGAACCCCTGCCCACAAGCACCTTTCTCACTGTACCACTTACACTGTTAAATGAACCCTGTTAAACTACGTTTATTGATTCTTTCCTTATAAAACAAAAACAAAGAGTTTTAAGTCAGAACAACTCATTGGATGATTTTATTTACCTTGGCTTAACGAAGTCAATCAAATTGATGAAACCAGTGTGTGCATAGACACGGCTTAAAGTGCTAGAGCTGATGTTTTTAAAAACCATTAAATTTTATGATATAGTTTTAAAACAGGACGTGTGTGTGAGCAGTATTGCAAATTATCAAATATCTCTACAGGGCTTCTGTATGTATTAGATCGTACTATGTGCAATTGCTGATATTCACCTACTTCTGACCTAAAAAAAAATGGTAATTTTGTGGGCTTCAGTCTGTCATATAATGGAAAATAACTCCCTAATGTAGGCTGACATTTTGTAAAGTCCTGAGTCATGTTTAGCTAATTAAAAGAAGAAAGAACATGTCACAGGGGCGGGAGAGGGGAGTGTCCTCTTTGAATTTGGAAGCAGAAGTTCAAGGTTCCACACTTGGCTCTATTATTTAGTGGTTATGTAGTCTTAGGCAACTCACTAATCCCCTTTGATCTTCAGTTTTCTCTTCGATAAAGCAGATGTATTAATAACACCCTCAACAGTTGTTGCAAGGATTAAAGGAGGTGATGTATGTGAAAGTACTTTGCAAACCATAGAGAGCGATAAAATCCAAGATAATATGCAGACTTCTGTTTAAGACTGTCTAGCAAAAGTACGATGAATAATGAGAAAAACAAGAAAACTTTTCTCTTGTATAACTGATTCCTATCATAAATTGAAAAAAGCTGTAAAATATTATACTTGTTGCTTTATAAAACAGACATCCCATGTGCATTTTTAAGCTATGATATCTGCCAATAAAATTCCCAGGCTAGGCCATTCCTTTCCTATGAAAGCAAGTCACACCACTCCCAAGCTCATGCAAACTGTCAGTACCATCTAAAAATATTCCTGCATATTATGAATTAATGCTTCCCACTTTGACATTACAATATCGTTTTTATACACTCTCTCAGCACTTTCCTCCAAGCATGATTTTATTAATGCTCATTTTCAGTACAAGACAAAAATCTTTGCAAATATTTGTTCTTGTTTTTCTTTGGAACTGTGAGGGAAGACTGCTGGCTTTTGAAGGAGGGACAGGATGTATTTTTGGGCTGTAGTTGTACTTGGCTTGATCCGCTGAAGGAGGGATGGTGTTCTTAGGTGCCAATATTTGGTTTAGAGCTAACAGCAGAAAAATATCTACTTTGGTAATCCAAGTGATGCTTTCTTGTAGGCAAGTGAGAGAATAAATAGAAGTAGTCCTATGAGCTAAATTACCTTTTTTTTTTTTTTTTGCTTCCTAGTTCTAAATATTTTTATGTAAATTTATCCCAATTTACTTCATTATGTAGTATATAATTGGAATTACAATTTTGAATATCACAGGTGGGTTAGATTTTAAAAGTGTATGTATCTGTACTAAAGAATATAACAAGGCAAGGATGTGATTTCATTATTAACTGTAAAACTAAGTTAAAGCAGGTATAATTTATTCTTCATATTTGTGTCTTCTGCATAAAATATGACTGTCATAATTGACAGTTGGAGTCCAAATAATGATACTACTGTAGTCATATATCTTATAAAAGGTACTTACATTTTAAGGAACTAGGTATATAGTCTTATCTTTGATAAACTTATCAACTAAATTTGAGGCAAGTAGTAGTATCATGGCAAGCTAATCCACTGTAGCCCTTTTCTAAGACATTTAAAAGTATTGGTAATAATTTCAATAAACCTTAATTACACACTATGTCTGTGTAAACTCTAACAGGGTAAATATTAAACCCATAGCAGAGTTTCTCAGAATGTATTGCACAGAACAAATATTCTATTGGATACTGATAGGAACTTTGTGGGAAAATTATCGAATTGTTGAATAGGTTAAGAAAACCCAAGTTTCGGGCTTCCCTGCTGGTGCAGTGGTTGCGAGTTCGCCTGCCGATGCAGGGGACACGGGTTCGTGCCCCGGTCTGGGAAGATCCCACATGCCGCGGAGCGGCTGGGCCCGTGAGCCATGGCCGCTGAGCCTGCGCATCCGGAGCCTGTGCTCCGCAACGGGAGAGGCCACAACAGTGAGAGGCCCGCATACAGCAGAAAAAAAAAAGAAAACCCAAGTTTAAATAAAGTTAAATATGTTTCTTTACTCCGAACCTTTGTTATCTTACTAAGTATCAGATATCTCTAGGAGGAGGATACACATTTATTAAATTTATCTGACTACTGAATGACTAGTAGATTTTAGAAAACTCTGATTTTGAAACGTAGTACACAAAAGGAATCGATATTTCAAATTGTTTGTTGGAAAAGTTGATAGTTTTAAAATAAAAATCCCAAACTTTCTTTGGCACACTAAAGTTCATTTTAAAAAAAAGACAGTATTGTATGTTACATTGAAAAGAATTACTAAATGATAACTTTACAGATTATTATACCAGTTTACAGTACAATATCATGGATACTGCTTACACTTAAAAATGGCTGATTGACCACTTGCATTCATCTCTGGTTCTTTGAGAAGTCTCATGAAAATGACAGTAAGAGACTGACAAAGAAAGCCATAAACCCCAAGAACATTGAGCAACAAGTGGAGAGTACTGCAACAAAATCTTGAAAGCTGAAAGTTGATGAACAAGAATTAAACTAATTTGCTGAATCAAGAAGGCTGAAACCCAAACTTATTGAGTATGAAGCCAAGAATAAAGATGATCTGCCTGAGAAAACCCTAGAAAGTCTCAAAAAGTGGAGACCGTAGGTGCATCTGAAGAGGGTGTACAGTTGGAGTTGAAAACTGAGGACGAGTTGAAATTCCTTATAAGCATTAGTGTTCCCCAGGTCCCCAGAAGAGCTGGGCGAACTTTATTTCCTTATTCAGGAGAAGACAGGAAGCTTACTTTCTGATCTCAGTGAAACAGAAGGCCGTAGCACTTGGGAATAGCAAATAGAACTGAAGGCAAGATAACTAAACTGAACACAGGAAAACTGAGGAAATCTTTCCCCACTGGCTTCAAAAATATCTGGAGAGTTCTTATAACCTCCTGGTCCACAATAAGACGATTTCTTCCTGACCTACAGATATTCAAAATGTCAGAGAAATATGAAGATCAAAATAAAAAACAAAACAACAGCAATAGCAATAAAAGTAACTTGGGTGAAACAAAGACAGTGCAAGGAGCAAAAGAAATAGTTTTAAAATCCTATTTTAATTAAATTACAATTATGTCTTTAGAGAAGGAAGAGTAGATATTGTATTTATGAA
The DNA here is from genome assembly GCF_949987515.2 of Delphinus delphis. Lineage (NCBI taxonomy): Eukaryota > Metazoa > Chordata > Mammalia > Artiodactyla > Delphinidae > Delphinus > Delphinus delphis. Next base: position 39,516,697 of record NC_082691.1, read on the forward strand.
ACAAGAATAGAATGCTAAATAAAAGAAATACGCAAGAACAGAAGTGAATTCTTACAAATTAACTATATGAGAACAGAAAGAAAATACTCCAAACAAGGGTTGAAAGATGAAGTTGAGAAAATCTTCTGGATAGAATAAAAACAAAAAAGAAAAAATAAAAACTAGAAATAAGTTTTTAAAAAAAATTAGAGGATTAGTACAGGAGGTCTAATTTAGTGTAATCAACATACTTTTTAAATTTAAGAAGAAATTGAGAGGAAGGCACGTACAGAAATTTTCCATGTACCCCTTCCCCCAACACATGCATAGCTGCCCCATTATGAATATGACCCACCACATGGTGCATTTGTTACAATTGACGAACCTACATTGACACATCATAATTACCCAAAGTCCATAGTGAACATTCCAGTTTACTTTTGGTGTTGTATGTTCTATGGGTTTGGATGAATGTATAATGACACGTATCCATTATTATGGTATAATGCAAAGTGTTTTCATTGCCTTAATAATCCTCTGAACTCTACCTATTCACCCCTCCAACCATGGCACCACTGATCTTTTTACACTCTCCATAGTTTTCCCTTTTCCAGAAGGTCCTATAAATGTAATTGTATATTATGTAACCTTTTTAGATTGGCTTCTTTCACTTATTAATGTGCATATTTAAGGTTCCTGCATATGTTTTCAGGGCTTGATAGCTCATTTCTTTTTGGTGTTGCATAATATTCTATTTGGATATACCACAGTTTATCCATTCACCTACTGAAAAACATTTTGGTTGTTCCAAATTTTCACAATTATGCATAAAGCTGCCATGAACATTCATGTGTAGGTTTTTGTGTGTATGTTATGTAAGTCTTCAACTCCTCTGAGTAAATACAAAGGTGTGCAATGCAAGGAGCAAAAGAAATAGTTTTTAAATCCTATTATAATTAAATTACAATTATGTCTTTAGAGAAGGAAGAGTAGGTACTGTATTTATGAAACAAGAATAGAATGCTAAATAAAAGAAATATGCAAGAACAAAAGTGATCCAGTGATCATATGGTAAGAGTATGTTTAGTTTTGTAAGAAACCACCAAATTGTTGGAACCATGCAGTATGTAGACTTTTCAGACAGGCTTCTTTCACTTTTCATACTTAAATGTCTTTTCATGGCTTAATAGCTTATTTCTTTTTAGCACTGAATAATATTCCATAATCTGGGTATAACACAGCTTATTTATCCATTCACCTCCTTAAAGACACTTTGGTTACTTCCAAGTTTTGGCAATTATGAATAAAACTGCTCTGAACGTCTGTGTTTAGGTTTTTGTGCGGATATAAGTATTCAAATCTTTGGAGTGAATACCAAAGAGCATGATTGCTGGATCTTGTGCTGAGTATGTTTAGTTTTGTAAGAAACTGCCAAAATGTCTCACAAAGTAGCTGCACCATTTTGCATTCCTACCAGAAATAATGAGAATTCCTGTTGTTCCACATCCTCGCCAGCATTTGATGTTGGCAGCATTCCAGATTTGGACTATTCTAATAGGTGTGTAGTGATATCTCATTGTTGTTTGAATTTGCATTTCCCTGAGGATATATAATGTGGAGGATCTTTTCATATGCTAGTTGCCACCTGTGTATCTTCTTTGGTGAGGATTTAGTCTTTGGCCTATTTTTTAATTGGGTTGTTTGTTTTCTTATTTTGGAGTTTTAGAGGGTCTTTGTGCATTTTGGTTAACAAACCCTTATCAGTTGTGTCTTCTCATCCCCCCAACATTATCTTTCACAAAGCAATTTTTAATTTTAATGAAGTCCATTTCATCAATTCTTTCATGTTCTATTTGGTGTTGTATCTAAAAAGTCATTGCAATACCGAAGGTCATCTAAGTTTTCTACTATGTTATCTTCTAGGAGTTTCAGAGTTTCGTATTTTACATTTAGGTCTGTGATGCATTTTGAGTTAATATTTGTGAAGGATTGTAAGACCTAGATTCTTTTTTTGTTTTTTCCTTGTAGATGTCCAATATTCTAGCACCATTTGTTGAAAACACTATCTTTGCTTCACTGTATTGCCTTTGCTCCTTTGTCACAGATTAGCTGACTATATTTATGTGAGTTGTTTCTGGGTTCTGTATTCTGTTCAATTGGTTGACCTGTCTGTTCTTTCACCAATACCACACTGTCTTTAATACTGTAGTTTACAGTAAATCTTGAAGTCAGGTAGTGTCAATTCTTCAGTATTTTCTTTAATAATGTGTTAGCTATTCTGGGTCCTTTGCTTCTCTACAAAACTTGAGAATCGATGTGTCAATATCCATAAAATAACTTGCTGCAATTTTGATTGGAATTGCATTGAATCTATAAATCAAGTTGAGAAGGACTGACATCTTGACCTAACCATATTGAGTCTTCCTATACATGAACATGGAATATCTCTCCATTTATTTAGTTCTTCTTGAATTTTATTCAGTAGAGTTCTTTAGTGTTCCTCATATAGGTCTTACACATAATTTATTAGGTTTATACCTAAGTATTTCATTTTTGGTGGTGCTAATGGAAATGTGTTTTTAATTTCTTTTTTATTTGTTTTAAGTCACCAAGTTTATTTTTTTTTAAATTTTTATTGGAGTATAGTTGATTTAAAATGTTGTGGTAGTTTCTGCTATACAGCAAAGTGAATCAGTTATACATACACATATATACACACTTCTTTTTTTTTTTTTTTTTGGTGGTACGCGGGCCTCTCACTGTCGTGGCCTCTCCCGTTGCGGAGCACAGGCACCGGACGCGCAGACTCAGCGGCCATGGCTCACGGGCCCAGCCGTTCCGCGGCATGTGGGATCTTCCCGGACCGGGGCACGAACCCGTGTCCCCTGCATCGGCAGGCGGACTCTCAACCACTGCGCCACCAGGGAAGCCCATATATACACACTTTTAAAAATTCTTTTCCCATATAGGTCATTACAGAGTACTGAGGAGAGTCCCCTGTGCTATACAGTATGCCATCATTAGTTATATATTTTATATATAGTAGTGTGTATATGTCAATACCAGTCTCCCAATTTATCCCTACCCCCTCGCTTTCCTCCCTGATAACTGTGCTTGTTTTCTACATCTGTGTGTGTGTCGTTAATTTCAAGTTCCAGTTGTTCATTGTTGGTATATTTGAAAGCAATTGACTTTTGTATGTTAACCTTGTTTCTTGTAACTTCCTATAATCTCTTATTATTTCCAGGAGCTTTTAAATCAATTCTATGGGATTCTTTACACATACAATCATGTCATCTGTGAACAAACACAGTTTTATTATATCTTCCTTCCCAATCTGTATACCTTTTATTTCCTTTTCTTGTCTGATTGTATTAGCTAGAACTTCCAGTACAATGTTGCAAAGGAGTTGTAAGAGGAGACGTCCTTGCCTTATTCCTGATCTTCAAGTTTTTCACCATTAAGTATCTTGTTAGCTATAGGCTTTTTGTAGATATTAATTATCTAATTAAGGAAGTTCCCCTGTATTCTTAGTTTACTGAGACTTTTTACCATGAATGGGTTCTGGATTCTGACAAATGCTTTTTCTGCATCTATTGATATGATTATGTGGTTTTTCTTTTTTAGCCTGTTGATGTGATGGATTACATTATTTTTTGAATGTTGAACCAGGCTTTGCATACCTGGGATAAATCCCACTTGATTGTGATGTATAATTCTTTTTTATATGCTGTTGGAGTCACTTTGCTAATATTTTGTTAAGGATTTTGCATCTATCTTTAATGACAGATAGCAGTCTGTAGTTTTCTTTTCTTGTAATGTCTGTGTGTGGTTTTGGTTAACTAACTTTTTTTTTTCCTCCAGAAAGAAAGAATAGAGAAAATGGAAAGAAACTTATTATCAAAGAGATAAATAAATAAATTTTTTGAGACCTAAGGGATGGCAGTTCCTAAATTTAGCATGTTCCAGTTAAGTAAATGAAAATAACAATCGTACTTAAACACTTCATTATGAAATTTCAGAACATTAGGGATAAAAATATACACTAACTTCCTGCAGAAAAGTGAACAAATCAGGTCAGTCTCATCCAATGGTGATGGGATAAAAATGGCATGAAATTTCTCACCAGCACCTAGATGCTAGGGGCTAGTATATCAATGGGTTCAAAATTCTGAAGAAAAAAATTATTCCCAACCTGAAATCATATACCTAAGCAAACTATCAATCAAGTATGTAAATAGAATAAAAATATATTCAGATGTGCCTAATATCAAAACTTACCTCCTGTGGACTAGAAGTGGTATTTATCAAGAGAAGAGAATAATTAAAGAAAGAGGAAGAAGTGGCATCTAGGAAATAGGAAATGCAATGGGAGAGACATTAAAGGAAACTCCAAATTTGTTGTCCTCAGACAAAAATTATGAAGCCAAGCTGAGAACAATCAGTCTGGATTGAGAAGCTGATGACCCAAAGTCTTCATGAACTATATCCAAAAAGAAAAATAAAAGAGAACTTTCATAGACTACCTGATATATTTGAATGTATTAAAAGAGAATCTTTCTGCAGCAAAATCTGGGGATAAATTACTGATAAGTAGAAAAGCAAATTTCAGGTAAACAAAATGTGGAAGAAGAAGAAAATTTCATAATATGCTGCATAGCTCAGTGGTGCATAATATTTTCAAAGTCACAAAATATACACATTTAATATTTCTTTATCAAAAATAATGATGACAGCCTTTTTGGGAGAAAGTGAAGAGAGGAAGTTTGTGGTATGTGTGTATGTTTGTGTGTAAGTGTAAGTTTTTGTGTAAGCACATATTCTCTACATGTGTTTTCTCTTGAGTACACATCTAGCAGTATAATTACAGGGTCATATGGTAACTCTATATGTAACTTTTTGAGAAACCTTTAAACTGTTTTCTAAAGCAGCTGCACATCCCCATCAGCAATGACTTTACATCCCCATCAGCTATGTATGAGTGTTCTAATTTCTACACATCTTCACTAATACTTGTTATTGTCCATTTTTTAAATTATAGCCATCTTTGTAGGTATGAAATGGTATCTTACTGTGGTTTTGATTTGCATTTCACTTATGACTAATGATGTTGAACATCTTTTCACGTGCTTATTGGTCTTCTGTATATCTTTTTGAGAGAAGTGTCTATTCAAATATTTTGCTCATACTTAAATCAGATAATCTGTCTTATTGTTGAGTTACAAGAGTTCTTTATATGTTCTGGATACTAGGTCTTTATCAGATATGTGACTTGAAAATATTTTCTTTCATTCTGTGGGTTGTCTTTCACTTTTTTGATAGAGTCCTTTGATGCATAAATGTTTTACTTTTTAATTAAGGCCAGTATATCTATTTTTTCTCTTCTTGCTTGGGCTTTGGTATCACATCTGAGAAAATATTGCCTAAGCCAAGGTCACAGAGGTATACACCTATGTTTTCTTCCAAGAGTTTTACAGCTGTAGTTCTTATATTTTGATCCATTTTAAGTTATTTTGTGCGTAGGATGAACACAGTGATTTGCAAATAGGGGTTGCACAGAAAAAAATTATTGAATTAAACTGAGTTGAGGGTGAGATGACTAGAGAATTGGCTTCTGATAGAATTTTATTCCACTGAGAAAGTATAGAGCTAGAATTGTCCAGGCAGAGAGATAAAAGGTGAATACTTTAAAATGCATTCCACACCCAGTATGTTATATGGGAAAAGCACAGAAATAAAAATTGTAGAGACTGAGATTATAGTTGATTGGTTTAGAGTATGATCATAATACATAAACTATAGTAAAGTATGTGGATCACTATAAATTGTTACACGTAGGTAAGAAGTGATTATTTGTACTGTTAGTCTAGTTTTGTTGCCAAATTGTTTTGTGTAAGTCACTCACTCTCTGCGTCTCACTTTCCTTCTCTATGTGAAAACTTGATAATGTCCAGGGATTGCATATATTGCAGTGAGAAGAATAAACAAACAAGCGCAGGCAGAGGCCAGGTGACATGGAGATTTGTCATAGTGATATTCTAAGGAAAGCAAATAAGAAAAATGTACATCAAGAAATAAGAGTACGCAAAAACTGTCATTCAGGTGAGATAAGAGCATGGAGGACCAGAATAATTAATAACTGGGAGAAGAAAATCCTAAAAGCAAGTTTTTTGCAAATTGTATAATATACATCAAATACAAAGGGGAATAACTTAATTTTTATTTTTTATACGGCAAAAGTAAGCTATGAGATTCACGTACAAAATTAAGCAGTATATTAACCCTTAACTGATAGTGAAAATTGGGAGTCAAGATTCTGGTTCCTAGATAATAACATTGTAATAACTGTATAACATTTAACACTTGGCTATTATCAGGTTACAATTTTTGTTTGTTTTCCTTCTCTCCTCCCTCCCTTCCTTCCTCCTTTCTTCCCTTTTCTTTTTTCCTTCTTTTTCTTTCTTTCTTCCTCTCTCTGTCTCTGTCTCTGTCTCTGTCTCTGTCTCTCTCTCTCTCTCTCTCTCCTTTGTTCAAATTTCCAATTTCTTAAAGAAATACCAATTTTACTGGCTAATGCTATTACTAGCCACTGTTTGAGTGTACCATACCAAATCAGAACCAGCCTGTTCCTAGCATGAGTGTTTGTGCAAATGAATGTAAAGTCCTGTTGATACAATGCTTCCCTGCAAACATTTGCCAAAATGCCATTGTCCTTCTAATGAAGAAACTGAAGCCAAACATGATTAAGGAATATAATATAATAATAATGTAATGATTTGCGTTAGTTTATACTAGAATTTGAGACATTTAAAGTCTAGTGCCTTTTGCATTACTAGAAAAACCCTTATTATAGAGTGTTACTGTGTTCAAGTATCCCTTTTGAAAGTGAAATGGTCCCTTATAATCATGTCTGAGAGCATAGTACCAAGAGGTCAAAGGTTATACAGAAGGAGCGGTCCCCAGGAGGTCCTTGGGGCAGAAAGAAAGAAAAAAGTGAGGGAGGAAGGAAGGAAGAATGAACAAACGAAAGAACGAATGAAGGAAACTGAAAGTAAGGAAGGAAAGACAGACTCATGTCTTTATACTATTTCAAAGTGTTTAACAATATTGTGTTTTGAAGCAGCTGTGAATCGATAGCACAGGTCAATGTTCCCTTTTCTTTCAATGGTGGACAAAAATCCCCATAGCCATTCAACACAGTATAATAACAGATAAATGTTATCAAATTAAAGGCAATGTGTGAAGCTCTCTGTAACCCTGGGCCTCTCACTAAACACGTCTGCACATGTGCCATCCAACATTGCTGAAATAGTGACATGGTCTTGAGACACTTCAATGTTACACATTTTTTGAAACAACAGAGAAGATGTAATTATCTCATTGTAGTTTCATGTGGCCAATTTTTATTAGCCTAATTCTTTGAAAATGGATAATTCATATGAGTGTGTTTCTCTGTTAACCAGAATATTTAATTACCCAGAACTCCTCATGTCCTATTATAGAAAGATTATTAGGATCACTCTTACCTTGTTAAAATATAGGCAATAAATTATAAGCATTGTCTTCTTTGAGCCTTATAGCTTCCATTACAGTGAAAATAATTTTATATCATATCCGGTTTCTTTTCCATTAAAAATAATGTATGTAGCCCTCTTAGAGAATTGCTTGCTTTCCCTGATGAAGAGGCTGTAAGAGCCCAGCTACAATTCAGGTTAAAAAGAGCTGAGAGGATTGAAACATCCTTTGCTGAAATTTTTATCTTCTTATAGTAAAATCTGATGTTAAACAATCTTCCTAACATATTTAGCTTCATCTTTCACTGCAAGAAAACACTGTAATTAAACAAGTAACAATAGTTAACATTGTCTATTGAAGATTTTTTTCTTTATTTTTGTTCAAATTTTATTTTTGCCCCTTCCAAAGTATTGCATAAAAGAATTTGTTTAATTTTCTTGTTAGTATTTCACGTTTTGATTCCTAAATGTATTTTTCAAATAAAAGTAAAAAATTGTCAAATGGGTCCATTCTGTTAAAGGAGAGTGAATTGGCCAGCAACAGGCCTTTGAGTAAAACCAAAGAAAGCAGCATATACTCATGAGCATTTGATTGCTGGGAGCACATTTTATGGGTGAAAAGGTACAGAATCCAACAGCTTTATGCATTGACAATAATATCAGGCACTTTGCATTTGTGTGTGTGTGTGTGTGTGTGTGTGTGTGTGTGTATGTGTGTTTATGTGTGTGTGGTTGTGAATAGATTAACCAAGATGAATAATCTCATTTACATAAATATTCACTCTAAAATCCATAGAGGGACTTGTTCTTTTCTTCCTTTTTTTTTAAGTAAATACACTTAAATAAATATTTTTGGTGAAATTTCAAAATATTAGTGCAAATATTTTGAGGAAAAAATAGTATTTTCAGTAAATTTAACTGAAATAAAAGTTTAAAATATTTAGTTGAGGGCTTCCCTGGTGGCTTAGTCGTTGGGAGTCCGCCTGCCGATGCAGGGGACGCGGGTTCATGCCCCGGTCCGGGAGGATCCCACATGCCGCAGAGCGGCTAGCCCGTGAACAATGGCCGCTGAGCCTGCGCGTCTGGAGCCTGTGCCCCGCAGCGGGAGAGGCCACAACAGTGAGAGGCCCGCGTACCGCCAAAAAAAAAATATTTAGTTGATATAAATAATAGAAATCATCTGTGATATTTTACGAAAACTTCAGAGGCTTTTAAAGAAAAACTAAGCTTCATGATTACATAAATTAAATTGGAAAAAGAGTTGAGCAGAAATTCATTTAAGTGTCTATGTCTTAGAACTAATTATTGTAAAATTTGAGAAAAGGGGATTTTAAGATGTGATGAAGTGTTAAGTGGTCCTTCTTTATTTAAAACAAGTGATGTTTGAATTCCATTTTTCCTTTCCCTAAATGAAACATTATTAAATTGTTCATATTTTGTATTCTTCACTTTGAACATTAGTAATAGTTCCTAAAAATACACCAAAAAATGATTTTTTAAACCAAGTAGTACTTTACCTTTTTTAAACTGAGTAATACTTTGTAAAACTAAAAAATATACCTCAATTGGGTTAATCTCAATGTCAATGTTTTGAATTTGTTTTAAAGGAAGGCATACTCTAACAATTATTTTGCATTTTATATATATATATTTTTTTTTTTTTTAAATGAAAGTTGCTCTCTTAATATACTAAACTCCAGCCTTCTAGAAATTATTATTTTAACATTCAGGCAGAGCTTCAACCCTAACCTTTTCTGAGGATGTAACCTGACTAATCAGGTCTCAGCTATATTATCTTTCCCTGATCTCCATTATATGCAATGTTTACGCATATAATGGTTTACTATTTTCTAATATTTACTTTTTCGTATGAATGTCTTTATCTTCTCTTTCTGTCTAAAGAACAAACTTTTAAAAGTAGGCACTAGGTATCACTCACTGTACATTTTATGTCATGCAGAGCTGTGGGCAGGTACCTATATTAGAGCTCAGAAAAAAGTGTGGGCTCTGGGGCCAGATGGGCCTGGATTCAGATTCTACCTCTGCATCTTTGTAGCTGTGATTTTAAAAAGTTGTTTCCTCAATTTCCTATTCTTTAAAACAGCAAGAAAATAAGAGTTAACTCATTGTTAAGCTTAGCAAGGATAATCTCAAGTATCTGCCTGGAACTCTACACATTTTCACTCTTCAATGTATGTTAGCTTTCATTTCTCCTTCAAACTACCTTTACCTCTCCTCACAATTGCTTGCAAGAATCATTTCTTTTTAGTCTTTACTACCCACCACTCTTTATTATGGTTGCTTTTTGGTGTCCCTAATTCAAAAGTAATATAAAAAACCTGGTAGAATTTTACTTACATGTGGTAAAGTCTTGGCAGTGACCTAGGTAAAAACTAAAACAAACAAACAAAAAGCAATCTAAACTACTAGAGAAATCACTCATGGCTGTTAAGATCAACTTGAGTTTTTATGCTTAATGGTTTTGCTTGCAAACAACTGGATATCTATTTCACTGGACAGTTCAAAGAATTAGGTAATTTGTTTAAAGCACAGAGATAATAAGACCAATGTGGTAGGTCAGATCACCATGTGGTTAGTTGTTTTCACTGGATTTGGTGGTTTTGACTACATTTGTGACCTGAGGCAATCAAATGAGTAACTCATTTCTATCAATCAGAATCCAACTCATCTATAAGAAAGAAAAATCCACATTCTATTTCTGCTTGATATTGTAAAGGTAGCCATATTGCTCTTCATGAAAAACAATGCCCTCACTCACTCATTGAGATGAGAACATTGCAGACTTTCAATTTAAATGACTTTGCCACCATCACACAGCTTCTGAACATACTGCTTCCACAATAGCACTTTTTTTTTTTTGCACTAAGGAGCTCAACATGTCTCAAACACCTGTTTCATGTCATCTTATATAAATTCCTTTCATTTTACTTACATTGCAAGGGTTCCCTCCTATTGCTCGACTCTCCATAGGGGTGGAGGTATAGCTGGAACATGTTATACTGTGGAAATTACGTCTAAAAAGCACACTGACAATTGCTATTATTAACACAATTGATCACTAAACTCTTATGTCTGGGAAAAGAGGGTCAAGACATCCTTAAATAGATCCAGATTCTCCCAGGCTACCATGAGGATGATATTTTGGTGAAAAGTTTAATGAGAGAGGAAATTTCAAATCTCTTTTACCATTGGTTAGATAAACAGCATTGGTCCCTTTCAGCTAACATGGTCATTTATTCCCCTCAGTCCCGCCATTTGGTTCCTCAGCCTCCAACCACTAAGTTTTGAGCATTGGGGGAAAGGTTTCATTGGCATCACTTATTACCATTAAAGCACTTCCCTTCTGAATGTTGGCTGCCAAAGTATGTGGTATCCTGTGGAGCAAGAGGATGAGGACATAGATTGCAGTGAGGCTGAACAGTTTGCACTTCCTAGCAGTGACACCAGACATCAATCTTTCCAGAAGACAGCCGAGAACACATGAACATAAGAACTCTTTAAAAAGAACAAACGAGGCATTATCCAACCAAAAAAAAAAAAAAAAAAAGCCACCAAAGCATTTTCCTAGTAAGTTTCCCAAAGATGAAAATGCACTGAAATGACTTAGGTTGTCATGATGCTTGTTTAAAGAAACAAATAAAAAGCAATCTCTACTTTATAAGGTAGATATTTATGAGGTTTAAATTATTTACAGCATAGTGTTTGAGAATCATTTAATTGCCTCTCAAAGTATGAGGGTGTTTCATGTTTTACATGTGCATATCAGCTGGCCTTACAAAAGAATGCTAATTTGGTCACAGTTAATCTGTTTCACATGGTCTACTGCATCAACCGTGACATCATTATAGGAAATCACGTTATGCAACTCTGCAACACCAGAACTGGGTTGTTGGTCTTTTTTGCCATTTGACAAGGTTTCAGACAAGATGATCACAAGAAAAGAGGGAATTACTAGGCGAAATGTGTTCAAATCATTGTTTTGACCTACATGAATTTGTCATGTTATCTGCTAATAGATTTATGCCTGCTTAAATTCACACTGCACTGCAAGGCTCAGAGATCAAGGCCAGTTATTGTGGACTCCTGGATGTTAGATTGTGCTGAGAAATGTTCCACGTGTGCCTTAAACTTTGGTAATATTTTGCTTCATGACCTTTTACCTGGAACCTATTTAATTGATCTTCATTGCTTGCAAAATAACTTTAAAAATAACAGTTCCACATACTAATGACATTATAAAACATTTCCAACAACTTGTTTTCAAAATTATATTGAAATACAATGGTCCTCTTAGGGAAGAGTATTTTTTCAATAAAATATCTGGTCCTTTGTATTTGACGGGGTAGAATTAAATTCAGTTCACAGAACAACCACACGTATTTGGAATGGCAGAAGAAAGGGCAGGAGGAGTGCATGGAGCCCTTAACTTCCTTTGGATATCACGAGCAAGTGTGGGTTACCTAGCAGCAAAACCACGGGGATAGCCCTTTGTGTTTTGACAGTATCTTTGTTTTCCATTTGGGGATTTGAAAATCTTTAAGGAGTTTTGTGTAGCCATATTCTTTGATTTTTGTTTTTTTTAATGTTTGAGGCTTCTGAAAAAAATGCTAAAGTGCTGTATCACCTTCCTGTTCTCCCAACCTCATAAGTGTATCAAAAATATCTATGTTCAAGTAAAGATTAACTTCATGATAAGGTAAGCTTAACTGTAAGCAGGTGAGATAACTCTAGTCATGACTTCTTGCAGATGGTTAAGAAATCTGTAAACAGCATCCAGGTGGACAGGCTCCCAGTTTGATGTTCTAACTTTGGGACTAGAGGGGCAGTAATACACCATTTAATAATATTTAAAATACCTTGAGGAATTAGAGGAAAATTTTCTGTAGTATAAAAGCTGTCTCATTATTTTAGAGTTTGTGTCAAATAGTTTTTGAGTTTCTTCATATACTGTTCCTTATGGATTTTTCCTAAAATGTCAAATCTTTGAGGAAAGAATCTTACATTTTATTGTTGACTTTCACAAATAATAATGGTTTTCTATGTTACCTTTGCCATTCCAGTTTTCCCTTTATGTTTTTTATATATATGGTTGTTCCTATTAGTAATAAAACCAACTTTTAGGCCTGTTTGCTACCATGTATTAGAAGACAATATCACAAACTAATGTGGAGTCGTTTAAAAAATTTATCCATTTAGTGATACTGGGTTTTGTCCTGATCATGTGCTAAGCATTGCATAAATATCAAAAGAGAGGTCAGAAGGATACAAAAAAGCACTGAGATCTAGTTCTGCTTTGAGACCTTCCCTGGCTGTCATCTCCCTTGCCTGGGTGGCCAAGGTGGTAGTAATGCCATTAAGAAAGCAGGACGACAGGGGACAGAAAGTAAGATCATGAGATAGACTCAGGGCACAATATGTATAGAATTCTTAAAAGGAATTCAGACCCAGAGTCCATGGAAACCTGTAGACTGAAGTATTTGGGAGCCATCAATTTTTGGATCAGTGATTCTTGAAGTCATTGGTCGTAGCACACCATGAAAAACAGTAAGAGTGAGGGGTAAAGGAAAACAAGAGTTGGTCCCTTTAAGGTGGGTGAGAATCAGGAAGGAAGTCAGGGAATTGCACCTGGATGGATAAAGAGGAAAACTGGGAGCAAGGGGTGTTACTAAAGCCAGAAGAAAAGAGTTTCAAACAGAAGCAATTGTCATATGTTTCAGAAAGTTCAAATAGGACGACATCTAAAATGAGGTCTTTAGTTTTGGCAAGAAAAGAGGCCAAGAATGATTTTGGAGAGAACTAAGTGGTATTAACAATGAGCTTAAGAATGAATGCGTGGTAAGTAAGTAAATAATCTGCTCTTTTAAGATGTTTGAGATAAAAACAAATTAAGGAAAGGGAAAGCCAAGTGTTCATGTTTTACAAAATGGAATGTTTAGATATGACTGAAATTAGGGAGATGGAATCAGTGGGAAGGAAAAAGAAAAATTTAAAAAGCATTGATTTTGCTAATGAAAATACATGTATTTAGCAAATAAAATCAATAGTTATTTATTTGGTTATTGATTATTCAAATGAAACAGTTTTATTTGGTAAGCATAGAAAAGAAAATACATTAGTGATCTACTATACAAAGATCATAGTAGGTGCTGTGGAAAGTACAACGATGGACAAATTAATCCCTCGAATTAAGAAGCTCATAAAATAGGGGAGGGTGCAAAATAGCAGAGTTATTTGTGACATTAGAGGCCAAGGAGTAATAAGAATTATACAATAATTGTACCTGGGAGGGCTGAATATGATTTCCTGAAGAAAATGACACATGCAGTTATTCTTGAAAGATGAAGGATATTTTGACAGGTCACACAAAGACGGGACCAGGAAAGTGTTGAGGGTGTTCAAGATGACCAGAGAATGGAGGGTACATGAGAAAAAAAAAGAGGAAGATACATATTTTTTCATGTACTATTCATGTGTCACAAACTGTTACTCTTCCGATTTTATTTGTCATTTGAAAATGTAAAAACCATTCTTAGCTTGTTGGCTGTACAAAGCAGTTTGTGGGCTGGAGTTTGGCCTGTGATGTCAGTTTTCTGACCTGCACTAGATTGTGAGTGATATAAGGGCAGAGTATCTTACACATAGATATCACACAGTGAATATTTTCTGGTTGTACCGAGGCAATGAGGCCTTAATCCAGGACAGCAGGTATGAGATAGGAAAGGAAAAAATCAGGTGATTTTGTGGATTGATGGCAGTCAGTCGGGAAGTCTTGGTGGGGGCCCAAGGGAGGGAAAAGGACTGATCAAAGGTACAATAGTCATATTACAAGGTCAGAAACAGAAAGAAGGAGCATAGGCAGAAAACAATGAATTCATTTAACAAACAGCATTTGGATTTGAAGGTCATGTAGCAATGGAGTCATGGTTGGGGACTTTGGAGGTAGAATATGAAGTTTTGTCTATTAGAATAATGGGGGATATGGTCCTGCACAACCCCTTCCATCTCTCAGTGGCCAAAGAATATTCCAAGACCTCTTCCTCAAATAGTAGTGAGACTCGGTAGTCATTGATGGCCTCCCTTTTAAACCAGACATATATTCAGATTTCAGACATGCATTTACTTTGCAGGGAACAGAGGAAAGGGCAAAGTAACTCATCACAGTAACAAATAACGTTCAGTTCTATGACGTGTCAGCAAATGATAATAAGAGAGTGAGGAACAAATGTGTAGAACGAAATCTATCAGATGCAGATTGGTTCCTCAGAGGTCAGGGACAATGCCAATCTATGTCAGAATGAAACCATTCACAAAGGATAGACTGACCTGTTCCAGCTGGGACATCCAGTGCTGATTCACTCTGGCACCTTCATTGGACACCATCGCATTTCTTGCAAATTCAGTAATCTTCCAAGCTTCTAACTCATTTGCTATGAAGCAGTAAAAATTAGTTTCAGAACACAAAGGCAAATGGTAAGACCAATAGAAAGCCCTTATTATTGGCAAAGAGATCCTGGTAGGTTTTGTTGCTGTTGACAGGGGTAATCTGTATCCACTCAGGAGGCTTAATAGAGGAAGAATAAAGACAGATTGCAGCCACCTTCTAACTAGTGGTTTTAGTGCCATTTTTTCCTGCTTTCCTGTCTTTTCCTGACAATTCCTGGTTGTTTTGCTTTCCTGTTCACTTCCTTACGTTGCTCTCCTTTCAAACTTTGGAGGTTAATTTGTTCTTGGATTCTGTGACTTGTGGAGACAAATTATAGAAATCATTATTCCAAACATAATACAGCAGAAGTTCACTGGGTCTCACCACAGGCGAGCATGCTGCACAGAAGGAGTGCTTGCCAATCCTAGCTAAGTCTATTGACATAAAGACAGTTCTTCTCCCACGATTTCTGCCCCCAGATTGTGCTAGTTAGGTCATTAGGAGTGCCAAATATATGTCATTAAATCCTCTGGAAGGTTTCTTGCTTTTATTCTGTGTAAAGCATGTGGATTCCTTAGAATCTGAATATATTGGAAATCTCGTGATAAAATCACTAACAGCCCCCAAAACCTAAACCATGATATTACTGTGCTGTTGCTAACCAGGACCCACATGCACTAGAATTTGGTTTTATTAAATGGGTAATAAAGAGACATAAAAATTGTCAAATTCATAATTGTTTTAAAATGTAATACTGATAACTTTTATTTCAAAGAATTTGTATTTAATTCTGCCAACTTCTGCAGAGAGGGATAGTTTTCCTATAAACACAGCTTATTTTCCACATGGTTGAAAGGTATGGGAATCTCCCTTAACCAAAAATCTCTCTTCACTAGTCTGTTGTATTTCTGGAAATGTCAGTATTCAAGCCACTTAATACTTCAGTTCAATAACACTTTTTCTATTGAGTGAGGAAGAGCTCCTTCCAACGGATTACCAAGGATATAATCAGTATTCTGTAGCAAATTACTTGGCCCATGGCCTAGGGCCGAGGTAATATTAATCTGAAGAGAAAGAAGAGAAATCTAGGTGAATATTTAGTCTTGGCAAGTATCAACGCCCAAAATGGCTAGGAGCAGAGGGATATAAATGGAGAATGATGGAGCTTAGAGAAGGAAGAGTGTGCATGACATCAAACTGTTATTCACAGCATTCTTTTCAGGCAGCCTATAACCTTCTAATAGAGTGGACAGTAAAGTCAAAAATTACCATTTTATTCTTAAGCTAGTAGACAACCAGTTTATCTCATGGGTTGGAAGTGTTGCAAAGATTATATGGACTGACAACCTACAATAAAGCTTAGTCTACTCAGAGATGGAGTAGACTGCAAAGTAGAACTCTCTCTACTTTCATGTGTAAATGCACTACTGTTTCTTTCTACTCTGTCTTTCGGTGGAGCCTTAAGCACCATACTTCGTATCTGTGTACCTAAATGTGGAATGTAATATGAAACTATGTGTATTTTATATCTGTCTGCCTTGAATATAAATACATAAACATGCATACACACAAATGTACGGTAAATATATGCGTGCGCCTATGTGTAAATTACATTGGAAATGTAC
Organism: Delphinus delphis; assembly: GCF_949987515.2. Taxonomy (NCBI): domain Eukaryota; kingdom Metazoa; phylum Chordata; class Mammalia; order Artiodactyla; family Delphinidae; genus Delphinus; species Delphinus delphis. The sequence continues at coordinate 39,533,259 of NC_082691.1, forward strand.
CTCATTTTCTTTTCTCTTCATAGATTCGCTTTCATCCTTCCCCTGTTTCAATTCTCAAAATATGTATATGAGCAATTTCCTCATATGGGTGAGCAATATTTAGAAATCTTGGTTGTAAACTGGCTCTTAGGAACGAGGTGCACATTTTCAAAAAGAAATGCACCCTTTTGAACTTAGGTTCTCAAATCTGCCTATATAAAGACATATAGTTCATCATAAAACTGAAAGAAAACTGTTCTATAGGACGTAATTACCATGTTCAGTAATATTTCAGGTGGGAACTGCTTTTAGCCTTTCAACTTGGGAAGCCAGGAGCATCTCTTTCTTTGCAGTGGGATGAAGAACCCCCTCTCACTTTCTGTTCCACCTGCCTGGCCTAGGCTGAAGGAAGTACACCTTTAATTTCAAGATATGGTTGGTTTTGTGTTTTCTGGTCTGGGACAAGGGCTCTAACCTGGAAGGTTAGTTGAAGATGGTGAAGTGTAGCGAGAGATTGGAAGTGAGAGACTTTGCAGGACTCATCCTAGTGCCCAGTATGAGTTCCTTTCTTTCAATCACTCCTCAAGGCCTGTCTGCTTCCCTTCCTATACCTAATACCTCTTGCCTATCATAAGAGCCTTTATTCCTGGCATTGTAATCTAACTCCCTGTGGAAGAGAGCGTGGTCCTATAGCTTCTCTCCTCTGCCAAGGAAAGCTCAGTTCTGCTAAAGTTTTCTAAAAGTTCTTACTCCTTGATCTGGCAAGGCAACAAGGAAAGTTTTCCTATTCTATATATATTTAGGTAGTAAAGGTAGAAATACGTTCATACATAACTAATAAAATGGTGGGTCTTTGGTGAGCAAAATTTAGATTCATCTGCATTGTGAGGAAAGTGAATAGTCAGGCTTGGGCTTTCCAGAGCAGGGTGGTGATGAAAGGAGAGGAGTATAAGGGCAGGAATAGTGTTGAGAAGACAATGGGGACTCTTGGAGGAGCATGGAAATGAGACTGGGGTATCAGATGCTACTAACAAGATATGTGACGTTTCTCTTTCCTTGACATTCCCAGCCCTGTTACACACACCTGCCCCAAGGCAAGGCAAGCCTTTCATTAGAATGAAGTGAGGGGAGACTCAAGGTAGTAGAAGAAAGAGAGAGAGGAAACATCTGCAGGATATGTTCTGGATTCCCTATTGCCATCTCTTTGAAGCACTCATTTTGGAAGGCTAATGATAAGAAAATACGTTACTTTGAGCTATGCTAGTTGGAGGTTGCTTTTAGAAACACAGGTACCCAGTATGCTGTGAAGTGATTTCCTCATAGAAGTCAGTCCATAGGAAACACTGAGTGATAGAGTACATAGATCTGTAATAAGGTCACTGATATTGGGGGGGTTTGCATCATATTCATATGTATTAAGAGCAAAAATTACTAGTGGGGAATAAGTTCATTGAGCGATAACAAATCCCAGTGACAGCACAATAGATTTATTTCTCATTCACATCCTGGTGAAATAATGGTCAGTGGGAGCTTTCTATTCTACCCTGGTAGCCAGATAGCCAAGATCCTTCTGTCTGGTTTCTTTGCATACCCTAAGGCCTCAGCATCCTCCACTGAATATACTGTCTGGCAATTGGAGGGGAACAGAGAGAGTGCAAAGGATCACACCAGTTCTCTACCCCTTCCCGGGGTGACACACATTATTTATACTTACACTGCATCATTGAGAATCAGACACACAAACCCACTGAGGGGCAGTGGGGCTGGAAAATATGATTTCTGCCAATGATAAAATTATTAATATGTAATAAGAAAAATAATCATTACTTATGCAAGTTATTAAATCTCATATATCCCTTTCCTCATTTATAAAATGGAAACTATACAAACATCTACCTCTAGTATAGTTCTAGATAATACATGAATTAATACATATAATGTGTTTAAAATATCCCCTAGAACATGATAAGCACTTTTGTGTGTTTATAATCATTGCTATTATTATTATTATTATTATCATTAATCAGTCTCATCTTTGAGTAAAGTCAAGGAGGAACTCATAGCATTTCTAACCAGTAGGTAAGTAGGCAATGATCCAAATTTAAATTGTATGAGATATTGTAAAATCTCATTTCTAGAAAAGGTGGAGAATAGACATATAGAAAGGCAGGTAGGGAAGGGGTCACTTAATCTGTCAGACAGAGTGAAGCTAATGTCTTCTTATATTTCATGGAAGCCTTGGTTATAATAATCTTTCAAAAGTTGTTATGAAACAATGACTACAAAGTGATGCAGGGCATGTATAATTTACACAGAATTATTTTTATTTTAAGGGATGTAAAAGTTTCCTGTATCAGCGAGTTCTTTCTATATCTTTCTTTTGCTTCTATTTAGTTGTAGGTTCTTTGAGGGATGTTTTTTGTTTGTTTGTTTGATTGATTGCATGCTTTTATCTATCAGAATATCCACAAAGATATACATAGTAGGGATTCAATAAATTAGTGCTAAATAAATCCTTATTTTTTAAAAAATACACAATTTAAATGAAATCTTTTCAAATATAATCTTAATTTTTAGACTTTCCTAAATGGATTTAAAATAGAATACAACTGAACTAACTATGGACGTGTCAAAATTCTGAAATTTTAAAATCACATTTTTCATTTTTAATGATAGTGGATATGGTAGGTGGAAATAACATTCTTTTATATCTTCAATTAATTTTAACATTTCATCCAAATAACAATAATAAGCATCATATTTTTTCTTGCTTTTGCATTGTATAGAAATGGAAGTTTTGATTGAAAAGATGATATACATTCTTAAGGATTTATTTTGCTTCATACTAAAAAGTTGTATCTTTTATTTTTTGTTTAAATTTTGAAAGAATTTAAACATATGAATGGAGAACTAGTCTTTTAAAATTCTGCATGCTAGTTTTTAAAGACTTCCATGTGAACATAAATTTAAAAAAAATATTAAAGTTGTGATTGCTAGAAAGATTAGAGAGACAGTTTAGTGTTTGTGACAATTTTAGAGCCATCATTTGTTACCTCCTCTAGAGAGATGATTTAATATCTACATGTTGCCAAATGTATAGATAAAAAGTGAAAATTTGGTCAGTCCTTCAGATGACTGGTTTCTATGATGCTGAACATCTGGATATATGCAAAATGTGTTGAACAAAAATATGGAGGTCCAGCCAGTTTATCAATTTTATTCTCATTGATTTGATACTTTTAGATATATTTAGTCATTTATGTTTTGGTATTAAGTGGACAAAGGATAGATTAGAAAAAAATACTCAATAAAGACTATCAATCTGTATTCACTGAATGAATTAGCAATATCATCAATTTTATCATCACTTTGATTTGTTGCTATAGGAAGTGAATGAAATTGTGATGACACAATTGATGATGTCATCATCAGTGCATTCATTGAGGGTATATTCTTTGTTATTTCACCAGCTATTAAATTTTCCATTTAGACTTGACTTCGACAGTTCGAGTCTGTTACTAATATTTTGATTGCTTAGTTCAGTTACTTTTTTGAAATCATTTATCAGTCATGCTTGTCTGTTGGAAAGAGATGAAACAAATTTTTAAAGGATACACTTATACCTGGTACTGATATTTTCAAATTCAGAGTGACAATTGTTTTCATTCAAAAATAGACTAGTTCAGTATTTTGTAGTGTTAGATTTCCTGCAAAAGGCAGTAAGCAGTAGCTCCAATTCAAGAGATTTAGCACCATCATTTAATAATGTGTGTTGAGCTCCTTAATGTCCTTTACTTATTGGAAATTACCAAATGCATGTCATCTGGGGCTCACAGAATAGTTGGTCCCAGTCACCTCCATTTCTGGAGGAGAAATAAAACTCCAAGAGGGGAATGAATGCATCAAATAAATCACTGTTGAGAGAGAGAGAGACAAAATTTTAAAAAGCTTTCTCTCCTTTAATGAAACTTTTTTCCCTCTCCCTTTTAATTTCATTTTTATTACTTATAAAATAAAGAATTTGAACTAAGTAACCTCATAAACTCCTTGCAGTTCTCATGTTCCATAGTTACCACACAATATGTTAAATGTTCCATCAAGTGTTACTAACATGCCTTTCTTGGTGCAAATACCAACATTTTGCAACTATGCCTGAACATTTTTTCCTTCATAACTCGAAGGTTTTCCAAATTATGAGTGAAGGCAACATCATCACCCCCAGGATGCCCCAAGACTTCCTGTCCACTACTGAAGATTAAATAGCTATCATATAGCTGTAAAAATTCCTTGTAGACCTTGTTTGTGTCTCAGATTAACCTAAAGAATTATTTCTCTCCATTTCATAGGTGACAAGAAATGACAGAAGAGAGTTATTTAGATATACTTTAGATGTATAGTACATATAGAATCTGTTAGCTTCTAAACTACAAGTTTACTCTGCTTACAAATTTTCCTCATTCTGAAAAGTTTCTTGGAAGTAACCTCTGTTCTTATACACACTAAAAATATCTTTTAATGTAACTCTCGAGTATATACATTGGATTTCATCAAAATTAAAACCCAGTGGTTTTAATTAGGTACTGTAAAAAAAATGAAAAGTCAAACCGCAGACTGGGAGGAAATATTTGTGTGCAGAATATATAAAGATATCTCAAAACTCAATAATAAGAAAACAACCCAATTAAATTGTGGGCACTAATTTTGAATAGACAAAGAAGACATATAAGTGACAAATAAGCACATGGAGAGGTAATCATTGTCATTCGCTATTGCAGAGAAGCAAATTAAAATTTCAATATGATAATAATACACACCTATTAGAATGTTATCATATAAATAAATAAAAATAAAATTAATAATGTCAAGTGCTGTCAGAGATGTGTAGCAAATTTAACTCTTGTATACTGCTGGTGGTAATACAAAACGGCACGGTCAGTTTGGAAAACGTTTTGACAGTTTTTGACAACCTAATGTAAACATCCCATACAGTTCAGTAATCTCACTCCTGAGTATGTGCCAAAGTGAAATGAAACTTATGTTCACATGAAAACTATACTAGAAAATTTATAGATGCTTTATTTGTAATTGCCAAATACTGGAAACACTTGAAATGTTCAACTACTAAGTGGATCAAAACAAAACAAAACAAAACAAAAACTGTGGTACATCCATACAAATGCAATACTACTCAGCAAAAAAGGGAACAAACTACTGAAAAACACAGCAAAATGGAGGAATCTGTGATGCATTATGCAAGTGAAAGAAACCAAATCAGTGGATACTAGGGACTGAGAATGAGGTCAAGGAGAATTGACCACAGTATTAATTTTCTACTGCTTCGTAACACATCCGTGGCTTCTCTCACGGCTTCTGTAGGTCAGAAATCAGTGCACAGCTTGGATCAGTGCTTCTGGCTCAAGGTCTTTCATGAGGCTGTAGTTAAGCAGTTAAGCTGTCTGCTGGCTGTAGTGTTATCTGGACTCAAGTGGGGGTGGATCGGCTTCCAAACTCACTTACATGGTTGTTGTTGGGATTCAGTTTCTTGTGGAGTTTGGGTTGAGGAGCTTAGTTCCTTGCTAACTGGTTAACCTGAGGCCTCTCCTAGTCCCCTGTCATATGTGCTTCTCCAAAGGGCAGTTCACAACACAGCAGGTGACTTTGCTCAGACAGAGTATATGAGAGTACAAGAGAAAGCACCTAAGACATAAGCCACAGTCTTTTTATAACCTAATATCAGAAGTGACATCCCATAACCTTTGCCAAAATTACATTTACTAGAAGGGAGTCATAAAATCCAGCCCACACCCAAGGGGTGGGTTTATACAGGGGGTTGAACACCAGTAGGCAAGAATCACTGGGTGCCATCTTAGGGGCTGCCTCCTATAGGAATCCTCTGGGTCCCATGGATTGTTACTTCTCTCACATTCAAAACACACTCACCTCTCCCAAGGTCCTAAACATTTCATCCCATTACATTATCAGTTCAAAGTCCAGAATCTCATCATCTGAATCTGGGAGCCATGGTAGAGTCAGCCTGCCATACACAAAGTGGAACAGGGAACTTTTAGGGGTGATCAACACTGTTCCATATCTTATCTTGATTGTGACAGTGATTACACAGTGGTGTTTGTTTGGCAAAAACTCATAGAACTAAATATCAAAAGGGATGAATTTCACTGTATGTAAGTTGTACCTTAATTTACAAAAAATAGAAACAAGGTAACAAACTCAAGAATATAACATACATACAAACACACATATTACATTAAATTTTGGCCAAACAAATTGAATGATTGGTCAATGTATTAATAAAATATATTTAAAGAAATCTATATTTTGGCACTGGAAAGTAGCATTATTATTTCTAATGTAATTAAAAAACCATAATAACATATCATATGCTTAGAAAATCAATATTTTTTTCTTATAGAAGAAGAAAATTATTATTGTTGACAACTTATAATTTTATTAATTTTTTTCACAGAAAGAAGTTTATTGTGATAATATCAATTTTTTCTCTTTAACATTTGGTTTTCTTCCTTAGAACAGACAACTCATCAATTCAAGTATTAGGGAAGATGAACATATATATAAATGTACTATTAACTTTTCCTCATTTACTAAAAAACTGTGGGGACAATTTTCTGTAAAATGTATTTTTATAACCACTTTTGAAAATAATTTACTTCAAGTAAACTGAATATAGTCTGTGAAAAAAAACCTCTGTATTTCTTCTTGTTTTTCCCAATTCTGAAAAGTGACAGAGGTAAGGCAGTGGGATCCAGTTACTGCACCCTGTTTATACAGCTGTACTTCATTGAATGAAGGCTTGTGTTACACACAGTTTGTGATAGGAAGTAAATGCTTTTAAAACAACTATAGAGACAGGTCTTTAACCTCCACCCTCATGGATTCTTTGTTCCACCATTTAGCTTCTGTGGAGATTATAAGGAGGTAGTTCCAATGCATATTGTTACCCTCTAATTAAACCCCATCTGATTAGCTCATCCACTTGTGAACTCATAATATGGATACATTATGATGAATTTTTTTAAACAAAAATCCTGAAAGGCCCAACAAAGTAGTGTTTTTATTTGTAATGAAGTTTTTATGTGACAGATTCTGAAATGTTCAATAATGTGTATGTTCTAAAGAGAAAATGGTGTTCAGATTACTTCAGATGTTCAATCTGTAAAAAGTTTTAAAAGATTTAGGAGATTCATCAAATTTATTACCTCTTAATAATATTCCACACAACATCTGAAGATTTCAAGTGCCATGGGATTCTTTGTATCTCTCTTATTTTTATAGCTATATAGGCTAGTCAGTAAACCAGAGATTTAGGTTCTAGGTTATTTCAGAGATTATGCTTGGGAAGTTAGAGATCATTATGGTGAAGTAGTTCTCATTTGTGTAAGAACAATTTCCTTCATTGCTCGGGTAGAAATACAGGGTCATTACTAGGAACGATTAGAATGATTAAAGTATGAAACCAGTCAGGATCTAAGTTAGATATAAACTGATGGTTTGTGAAAATACTTGCCCCACTTGAAAATATATGACTTTAATAGAAATGACTTCTGATAGAGCTGTGTATTCATAATCCTGTTCATAATCTCATTCTCACAGAACTAAGTCTTTCTTATATCTCATTTGTTTACCAAAACTCTTTTGCACATTTTATTTGGTAACTCCCTACATAGATTGTCCACAGACCTTTCATTTCCTAAATGAATGGCCAAGAAGAAGTCCACCCAGAATGACTATATCTATGTCTATATCTCCATTTATCCATGCTTTTCATTTTAAAAATTTCTAACAAATTGTTCTGCCATGTGCCATGTATTTTAACTATGAGTATATGGCAGCTGCAGAGACCAATAACTCAATATTTCCACTTTTAGGTTCACTGTTCAGTTCCCATGCATCCAAGCCTAAAAAATTTTAAATTTCTAATCTATACTGGCAGGGATACAATTATCACATCATATGGTTAATTCTATCTCGTGTATTTGTAGCAAAGGACAAAATATAACTTAGTTTAGCTAAGAGCATACTTTCTTTTACTAAAACAGAATATATGGCATTTTGATCTGTAATTCTGGTAGGAAATGAAAAATGAGGGCAGAATGAAAAATGAGGGCAGAATGAAAAATGTGGGCTTGTTTTCTTAAATTCCATATACTTAGGTGGTTATTATAGTGGCACATTTGCTGTAGAAAAGGCAAGCAACTCTCCTTTAGGTATATATGAATCTCAAGACAGTACGAGGGCAATTTACATAATGTTCGGTGAAAATTAACAATTTGCATTTTCTTTTTTATTTTGAGGACAAACAGCAATTATGTGGGACAATTTTAGAAATGGTATACTGTTTTGGTGAGGTATGGGAAGAACTATATGTAACTATTAGTTATTAATATATATCTGTAAATAAAACTGAAACCTTAAATCTTAGGGCCAGATGTTATTCTGCTTTGCCTCTTATTCCAATAGACAGATTTTGAAATTTCTTAAAAAGCCATTAGGGAAGAATATTATGAAATATTTCATTCCAAAATTTATGCACCAATTTCTCCCATCAGAGTACTCTTCTTTAATTAGAAATATGTTATCACATGCTGAAAACTTATCACAATGCATTGACTGTATTTGTTACAACATTACCAGTTGGCTTTTATGATTTGTCACATTGTAATATGTTAGGAAAGTGTAAAGTTTGGAAGTCATTTCAGTTTGCTGAAGGCATTTAATTATATCACATACACTATACATATTTATTGGCTGTGTTTCAATTTTTTTATTTCTTTGTAATTTATACCATCTCTGCTTCCAAAAATGATTTGAGGCAGCTCATTTTAATTATAATTATATTGGCTAGGTTTTTCAGAGATGTTCGAGATTTTTCTTCCTCACTCAACAGAGCAGCATACATAACTGAAAATGAAAATTGCTTTGTTCTTATTGTCATGGCTCATTTCAAATTGTGTGTTTTGCAGAGGTTAATTTTATGTGGGCTGCACACCAAACACACCACAGTTCAGAAGACTATAACTTATCCACAGCGCTGAGACAGTCTGTCTTCCAACTGTACACTTCCTGGGTAAGTTTATGAAATTGAATAAAGGTGATAATATAATTTCATTTAGTCGCAACTGTTTCTGTTTCCTCCAAGTAAATGAATAGAAGCTGTTTTACAAAAAATGCTTCTTTCTCCTCTGTAAGGCCAGACACTAAAGTGTTTCCTTCTCCTCTGTGAAGCCAGACACACATGAAGGAAGTGGTTTTTTCCAATGGTAGTCTTTTACTTGAGGCCCCAAAACTCACGGTGAGAAAGTGGCTGGCTGTTCTTTATTTACTGTCAACTGAGGAGTGTGACATATAGACAATGTATCTCAATTCAAATATATGTAAAGATTTCATTACAAACTTTTAAAAACAGTTTTTAAAAAATCCGTTCCCATTTCTGGATGCTTGAGTAAAATCTAATTAAATTCTTTGCTTTTTATCTATGTATTAGCATAGTTAGTACAATGCTCAACAGAAAGTTTGGCTCTAAAGTATTTTAACATAAGGAAATGACAAGACTAATGAATACCAGAAATCGCCTCTAGTTCTAAGATTCTTCTCATTCTCTGGGCAAACCTGGTCCACTTGGTATCAGACCTCATCTGTGATTGTCCCTCTTTAGCTCTTCTGAGCTGTCTAAAGTACTGCTGCTAAAATGCACCTTGAGCTAGAAAGTCAGAGTTATCAATGTATAAGTGCATTCATCAGTAGCTGTTTACTAATGATAAATTCTAATGATAATAATACAAATGTTCATCTGTATGGTTCTTAATAGTTTGCATGTATAATACTTCTATTAGATATGATTATTGAATATTTTCTATGTGCCGGACAATCATCTAAGACCTCTTTATGTATTAATTCATTTGTTTTTCATGACAACTTCAAGGCATAGGTACTAGTATAACTCTCATTTCAAAATGATAACTGAGTCCATAGTTTAGTCACAAAACTAGCAAAGGGAGGAGTAGAATTTGAACTCATTCAGCCTGGCTGCAAAGATCTTAACCTCTACACTAAATTCTCTTCTATGTACCTCTGTATTGTTTTTCACTTATGTCATATCTTTTGATCCCTGCCCCCCGTGCTATGCTAGATCAAGTATTACCATTATCAGGTACCTGTAGGTCAATGAGGTTAATTACACAACCAGTAAGTGACAAAGTCCCATATTTGAAATCAGATTCTTCATAATCCATAGAAAGATGTACTGGCATGTGTTCTGACCCAAACAGGAGCATAGGCCATACAAATGGATAAGCCAGTGGTGGCACTAATACATTTGCTGCAAAGGATATTGAAGGAAATCCACCCCCTGCTCCCCACACCATACACCTATGTTACAGCTTATATTAATTTCCTAGGCCTGTTGTAACAAAGTACCACAACCTGGGTGGTTTAGAACAACAGAATTGTATTGTCTCACAGTTCTGGAGGCCAGAAGTTTGAAACCAGTGCTGGCAGGGTCATGGTCCCTCTGAAAACTCTAGGGGAGCAGCTGTTCAAGTCCTTTCTCCTAGCTTCTCCAATCTTCACTCCCCATGGGAGTCTGATCTTCACATGGGGGTCTCCCTGTGTCTGTGTTCAAATTTCTCTTTTTTTATAAGGACACTAGTCATGTTGAATTAGGAGCCCACCCTACTCCCTTATGACCACATCTTAACTAATCACATCTGCAATGATCCTATTTCCAAACAAGGTCACATTCTGAGGTATTAGGGAATAGGATTTCAACACATGAACTTTAGAGTGACATGATTCAATGTATAACACAGCTCTAAGCAATATACATGGAAAAGAAAGAAAGAAAGATAGATAGATAATTTCCCCCTCACATCTTCTATAGCCAGCTTGTGCTGGAACTTTAGAAGGTTAAAAGTAGAGGAACATACTACCTATTACACGCTGTATATACCTCAAGACTGGTCCAGTGAATGGACGGAAGGACAGGCTCCTGACTGGGGAGGAGAATACTGTCCACCCTCCCTTCTTAAGGAATAGCTGCATTAATACAAATTGCTATTATCCTATACAAAATAGGCTGACTATATGACTGATTAAAATAATAATCTCAAAAATATTTATTCTCTCCTGATTTATATATTACTCTTTGCATAAGGATAACTCAAACCACCAGTAGTTACATTTTGGGGGAGAAAGTCTCCAGGGGATGTAGCTATGTTGGAAGTTGCTCCAGGTAAATCAGTGTCATTAATGAGTTAATTATCTGAGGAATGATCAAAGGAAAATTTTCTATCTGAGCATCAGAGATTTCAGAAGTAGAAGAAACCTGGGAGATACGATATTTAAATCATCTATTTTTAAAGCTACAAAATGAATCTCAGGGGAGCCCACCCATCATCCAGTATTGAACATTGTTGGCTGGAACAGTCCAGACATCTTACTCCCATCTTTATCCTGGTCTAGCTTGTGTCCTTTCCCCTATTATATCAATGCATCCAAAGATACAGATTAGTGAAAACTGAAGTGAAATGCAGGTTCACACCTATTTATTGCCAGACTAAATTCCCTTTATAACCTCTTATCACTTTGCCAAAGACACAGAAAATATGCTGAATAAGTAAATGAGCATTGGGAACGCATTACAGCTTTTAATTTGGGGTGGAGATGGAGAGGAAGAGAGGATTTCCAGTATGGGACATGAAAGGTAGAGATTGTCAATCAGCCTGGATTCTTGGTTAATATTTGTAAGTGTGCCAGAAGATAACTTGGATGGTTTCAGGATCCGTGATGGTTGCCAGTCTGTGATAGCTCTTTCTAGACATTAAAATCAGAGTTGTCAGGTCTCTTCATTTTCTTTGCATCTTTTGTAAGATTCTTTTCATCGATACAGCTATATAAGGCATATAATTTGGTAGCTACTAAGGTAACAATGTATTTTAGAACAAATAATAAATGGGTCATGTCTTTGGAGAGAAAATTGTGAAATGAAAAGAAAAATTAAGCTCAGAGTGCTTTTCTTTGACATTACTATGAAAATTAGGGTGGCAGGCCTGTCATTTAAAGTAGTTAAAGATGAGAATTTATAGCCATACTTTTTGCATTTTTTAAATCCAGTTTTAGGTGATTTAACATTACTTATCCCCAAAGAGCTACAATTAGTGGAGTAACTTTTTTCCCCAAATTATTGATTTTTTTTTTATTGAAGTGTAGTCAATGTACAATATTATATGTTACAGGTATACAAAATAGTGATTCATAATTTTTAAAGGTTATACTTCATTTATAGTTATTATAAAATATTGGCTATATTCCCTGTATTTGTTGGGGAAGCTAGTAAAGTAGTCGTGTTCAGGCTTCAGAGGCCACACTAGGCCTCTCTCTGACCTGACAATGACACTAAAGCCGGCTGCATGCCAAACTGCTGAGCTACACCCAGGCCAAAGGGGTGGCGCCAGCACACACTGTAAACCACTAGATAAGATAGAGAGTAAGTCCTGGGACTTCTTGCACCTTGAGGGTCTGGCCAGCCCCTGGGGATCAAGAACATTCCAAGACTTATGAGTTAAGACCAAGGCATTTATGACAATAACCAGAGCTGCAAGCTTGCATGTAGGTTGATTGTTATCAGCATGCGGCCTGGTGCTAAAAACTGGGCTCCTTCGAGTGGCAAACTGAAGTCTCACCTGTGGGGTGGATGCACCGCCTGGGACCCTTCCCAACTGGGACTCCAGCTTTCTGTTACTTGGGACTTCCCAGCTGCTATTTGAATCTGGATGTAGGTGTCGGACCAATCTGATGATATATACTCTGTTATGTCTCTCTAATACTTTTATTCATCCCCTTCTAATGCCTGTATATTGAAATTAAGTTAAATAATCTTCTATTAAAAAATTAATTAAGTCTGCTCAGTTGTGTGAGATGAGTGGTTATTTTGCCAGTGAATCCAACGAACCTTGAAACAGAAAGAAGGATTTCAGCAAAACAGTATTGTACAATATATACTTGTTTATTTTGTACAATTATAGTTTATACCTCTTAATCCCCTATCCCTATATTGCCCCTTTTGGTAGCACCTTTTTAAGTGAGGCTTATTCATTATAATTAATTATTATAATTAATTATAATAATTAAATACATTAATATTAATTATAATAATTAAATATATGGTTTTGCTTGCTACTTCAGTCTTTTATTATACATCTTAATAATATAATGCCTTAAACATGATAGTCTCTCCACTTTGCAAATAATAAAATGTGTCTAGACTCATGAATATTATGTAATATATAATAGGGTCAAGGTTAACATCTCATTTTCTTCCAACTTTATAAATAAAATATCTGAATGCTACAGCTTTATATTCAAAACATAGTTATAGAAGTGCTCAAAAAATAAAAGAATGGGATAAGTCAAAGGGTTACAGGAGCCAATTTGAAAGAGCTCCCAATGGCCAAAATGTGGAACAATTTGAACAACAAAATATATAACATAGTGTGAAGTTATAATCCAAAGTATAAAATAAATATCTTTGAAATCAGTCCACATTGACATAGATAAATGATTAAATACATAAATAAATAGGAACAAATAAATGGGAAACGAAATCCCCTAAAGAATTTCAAGAGAATTTCAAATTATATATGTAGATACTGCCCCCATCCAGGAAATGGAGGTTAATACCTCCTTTACCATTGCCCTTTGAGTGTGGACTCTAATAACTCCTTCACAAAGAATAGAGTATGGAAAGGGACAAAGGGTGGGGTGGAAGTGGAAGTTTAACTTTAGATTGAAGAAACTTAGCAAACACAATAAATCGCGGGTCAAAGTTTACATCATCAGGTTGTATTGGTAGCAGGTACCCTTTGATAAGATGTGATAAAATTATGCTGTTGGTATGTACCCTATGACAAGATACATGGGAATGGACCTTCACCCCTGTGGTCTTTGTCACCAAAACCCATAACCCCAGTTTAACCATAAGAAAAGACATGTGTCAAACCCAAATTGAGTGACATTCTACAAAATACCTAACCAGTACTCGAAAGTGTAAAGGTTATGAAACACAGAGAATGTCTGAGAAACTGTCACAGATCAGAGGAGACTATAAGATACAAAACTAAATGTAATGTTTTATCCTAGATGGATCCTAAAGCAGGAAAAGAATATTAGGGGGGAAGAAAAACAGAACTAATGAAATCTAAATAAGGTGTAGAGTTTAGTGGAGTTTAGTTAAAAGTAATGTACTGGGCTTCCCTGGTGGCACAGTGGTTGAGAGTCCGCCTGCCGATGCAGGGGACACGGGTTCGTACCCTGATCCGGGAGGATCCCACATGCCGCGGAGCGGCTGGGCCCGTGAGCCATGGCCACTGAGCCTGCGCGTCCGGAGCCTGTGCTCCGCAACGGGAGAGGCCACAACAGTGAGAGGCCCGCGTACCGCAAAAAAAAAAAAAAAAAAAAAAAAAAAAAAAGTAATGTACCACTTTCACTTCCTTAGTTGTTTCAATGCAGCTTAGTAATATGTTAACAATAGAGAGTCTGGGGGTAGCAGGGGAGGTAATGTGGCAACTTCCTATATTATCTTTGCAACCCTTTTGCAAGTATAAATCTATTATAAAATAAATAGTTCATTAAAAGATAGAGCTACATGTCCATACCTGCATTTTCAAACTCAGAGCCACTGTAGATCATATACCAACTCTAGAAAAAAACAACTTAGATCTAGCCATTAGCAATAGACATTGATTCCTGGAACCCCCTAGAGTATCATAAAGAACAATGATTCAGCCATGCAGTTGTTAAACTGGCTGTTGTTCTAAAGTAGCTATGTTTCCATTCTTAATGTCTCAATCCAACACTCATTTTCCAAAATGTCAGCTCTGAACAAGCTAAACTCCTTCATTGCTGTTAGAAAGGAACCTCATAGAGTCCTTATCACAGGCAGAGCTGGTCTAAACCTGATCCAACCTGTTTCCAATCTCATCTTCCACCCTCCCCCATTGTCACCCCATCCAGTTTAACAATTAATTTTCAATTCTCTAAATCTACCATGACACAATGCCTTGATATTTTATTGAACATACAGTTATCTCTGCCTAGAAAGTTATTTATGCTTTACCTCTGATTGTTATATCCTTCAAGATTCATTTCTCTTTTACAGCCACCTTCCTAACTTCCCCAGGTCACTTTTTTTTTTCTTTCTGTCCTCCCATAAAGCCTTGCATATTCTATTATAATACTTACTTGCATTGTTGTCTTTCACACCAGCATGTAAACTTTGAAGGAAATGAACCTACTTCTATTTTTTCACTGTTACATATTTAGCATGTATAAAGTGCCTCATGCAGTCAGTGCTTAATAAATGCACATAACATGAATGAATGAAACAAAAAGTTTAATAGTTGTCAAAGAAATTATTTTTCTAAGTTACCTAGGGTAAGACCAGTGTGTGAAATAATTTAAATCTGTCAGTCATTTAAATGTTTATGATCTAACAGATCCTCAAAAAATTAGAGCACAGCGTGAGTAACTTAATTATTTTTTGGAATAAAATATATTTTAACATATTTGCATGACATATGAAGCTATTGAATGGGAAATAGTACACTATCTACATTTCAGTAGGTGAGTATTTCTTTTAAAAGCAGTAAAAAATGATAAACAGTTAGTTTAAATGACTGGGTTATGTAATTTTTTTTTAGCTCTGTAGTATCTGTCAGAGGTACTTGTTTTTTAGGTTGGTATTATCAATATTACAAGAATTAGTAAAATATGTTTAGAGCATATTAGCAATCTAAAAATAAGTAAATTTTAACCAATATCAGAGGAAAGACATACAGTTAAAATACCAATTTGTGAAAACCTTTATATCTGTAAGTTAGGGAATATGTAAATGTATGATGATATTATTTTTGAGCATAATAATTTCAAAATACATATTAATTTCATTGAGGAAACAGTAGAGAACAACTCACTTGGAAGAAAGAAGTCTGGGTTCCAGCCTTAGATCAGTTATTAGCTAGATTTGCCACACTGAACCAATTAAGTAATGTTTGAATCTCAGTGATTTTGAACATGAAATTAGGCATTAATATTTGCTCTGCCTTCTCATATTGTTATTGGAAGATCACCTTAAATAATGTGTGTAAATTCTTTAAATTCTTTGAACTATATGAAGTATGATTCACATGTATAATATTGTTTTTATATTACACATAAAACCGCAGAGGAACTTTTAGTGAAATCTCAGATCTTTTTATTATGACACACTCTCTGCAAACTACATAAGCAAAGACTATTTTTCAATATATGGGAGTTGGAGTTATATAAAGATAAATGCAAACAAGTAAAGACACAAAAAACTAACAACTTTGATGTAATGCAGTCAAATGCAGTGGGGATAAAATTCTCACAACTCTTATGTCACAGAAGGAAAACATGCCTTGAGCCTCCCATGAAGTAAAAAAAACAAAACTTCTCTCAGGACCTTGCCTCAGAACTCCAAGGTATCCCTTCACCACCCTCAACCTCCATTCAAAGACATTAGTAAGACAAAGTTTATGTCCATACATTAAATAAAAGAAGCACTTTGCCAGTTCGTGTGTTGACCAGCTTTAGATCCTTGATTCTAGCACAGATCAGCAAAATGGAACTATTCTGGTGCTTACCAAGCCATTTTGAAATTTGGTAAAAATAAAATTTTCCCCTGATTTTTGATATTTTTCTTTACAGAAATCTGATAGTCACTTGTAGTCCTTATAATGAGAGATAAATAAGGGTATCATAGTGAAGACCTCTACATAAAACAGCATTATCTTACTGGCATTTAAAAAAAATGTTCAAGTGGCTAAAACACTCCCTTTACATGTTATTTTTCTTGTTTTGAGAAACGCATCCACTCCTGTTTTTTTCTATATACACTTTTGACTGACAGAGGTCTTCATGGTGGCAGAGGTTGGGGATATGAAGAGAAGTAAGACATGAGCTTTTGTTCTTAAGGTGATTGCTTTCCTTGGAGGGATTCAATCAAGTCTACAGCCATTGTAATACAAATTGTTAAGGATTTGGAGAGAGATGTCTGCTCTGAGAACCAAGGAGGGTCAAGTGAAGCACCACAGAAGAAACGAGGCTTGAGCCCAATCTGTAAGAAGAAAAAATTTTTGCCATGAATATGGTTATAAGTGGAACATTATGTAGAAGGAGAATGTCTGTGAAAACACGAAATTATGAACAAATATGATAAACGTAGGGAATGGCAAGTAACATGTATGGTATGTGTATTATTTTCTTAGAACTGCCCTAACAAAGTACCAAAAACTGTGACTTAGAACACCTGAAGTGCATTGTCTCACAGTTCTGGAGGCTAGAAATCTAAGATTAAGGTATCGGCAGGATTGGTTCCTTCTGAGGGCTGTGAGGAAGCATCAGATCCACAGCTTCTTGTGGTTTGCTGGCAGTTTTTGGTGTTCCTAGTGTTGTAGATGTATCACTCCGATTGCTGCCTCCCTCTTCACTGAAGCTCCTCCTGGGTTCATGTCTGTCTCTGTGTCCAAATCTTCCCTTTTTAGGGGACATAATTCAGCCCATCACGGTATGAGTATGGCTAGAATACAGGATGTATAAGAAGGCGGAATGGGGAAAAGGGGAAATGGCTAAGAGCACAGAAATGGGAACAGAAGGGTGGGCCCAGATTTCTTAAAGAAGACTTTCTAAGTGGAAACACAAGCACTTTCTCCAAACATCACAATTTAAGTAGATGTGTTTTAAGGACGGAGATGAGTACTCTACCTGCAATCAGAGGAATTGGCTGTCTGTCATTGCTAATCACAGACTTAAGGAATTATTCAATCTTTAGTTTCTCAATTCTCAAGGAAAATGTCTGTAAAGTATTACAGAAATAAACAAGAATCATAGAAGTGCAGCTATTAGTCAGGTTAAACTACTTTATTAAAATAAAGTAGACATGAATCTGGAGCTCAAAAGATTTTTTAAAAAATATTTCTTTCAAAGTAATTATACCCTTGAGCTTCAACCATTTTGCTTACAGCTTATTCATGGACAGCTCTCCTCTGTCAACCCCTGCTTTTTCTCCCAGCTTGTCATTCCTCATGGCTTTCCTTCCTACTTCATCTAACCTAAGATGCTTAATGCCCATGACGCTAGCAAGCACAGGCTACCTCCTTCTGCTACATCTGCCCTTAAGTCCCCAAGCCTTGCTTGAATCTGGTCACTCACCTGCTTCACTCCCACACCCAGCTTGCTGAGCGCCATGGGTGTCCTCCATCACCAGCTGGGAGTTTGGTGCCCCTCCACGAATGGCTTCCAAACCCAAATGAGCTGTCAGTGCTGCTAACTAAGCCATAAACATGAGCCTCTCCCCTACCTGGGAGAAGCCTTTCTAAAATTCCTCAGTCTCCTCAAGATCTTTCCACTGCTGCCCCTGTTTGTCAGCCAATAAATGAATTTAAAACGTCACAGAGAAATTAGTTTTTCTGGTTTTCCCTCTCTCTATTTCTGTTCAGATATTTTCATTAAGATTTGTGAATTCACAGGTACATATACTTAAATTTTTTTTTTTAATTTAATTTAAGTAAAAACATTTTATATTACGTTGGAGTATAGTTGATTAACAATGTTGTGTTTGTTTCAGGCATACAGCAAAGTGATTCAGTTATACATATACATGTATCTATTCTTTTTCAAGTTCTTTTCCCATTTAGGTTCATAGATAACCAACAAGGACCTACTGCATATCCTTTACCTCTAGTTTTGCAGAAAATGTTCACCTCTCTTCAGTAGGTCTAATCCTTAGATTGGTGACATTGGTCCTACTGTGTTCCTCTGTTGGACTTTGTCCTGTCAATGACTTCTGGCATCTGTCCCTCTTCCTCTCAACTGGCTCCTTCTGAATATGCCATAAATATATTCATGTCTCTCACATTAAAACACACACACACACACACACACACACACAATATCTCCTCCCTCATCCATATGTTCTATTCAAGAAATACCTCCAGCTCTCTCCTTCCTTGTTCTTGGAGAAAGAGAGAAGTAAATCAAACCTACCTCTGTTTCATCACCTCCTTTGAATGATTCTTCAACTTACTGAGGTTTGCATTCCAGGCCTACTGCTCCACTGATCCATAGCTGCAAATCCAGTGTCGTTTTTTAGTTCAGTTGATATTTTCGGGACATATTTGCTTCCTCAACAGCTTTCTTGGAATATTCCTCAAGGGCTTCAACACAGTATACCCTAAGATGAACTTTATAAATCTACTCTTCCTCCTGTTCATCATCTTGGTGAACAACATCACCCTTCACACAAGCCAGGTATCTGGGTGTCTTCTAATTCTCCTCTGTTTCTCTCATTTCCTATGTTTAAATAGTTACCAAATCCACAGGTCTCTTGTATATAGTCTGCCTCTCCATTCCCATGGCTGCTGCTGTGGTGAATGTGCATGATTTTTCACTGGGCTATACAAATAGGATTTCATACCACTTTTATATTTCTTACAAGCTTAAAAATCACACGTTAACTACTCGCTCCTGACCTAGGATAAATCCAGTCTCCTTAGAATGGCATTAAAATGCTCCCTCTCTGGTTTGACCAATGTCTAAATTATCTTTTGTTTTTGTTTGGCTGTGGTGAGCCACAGATTCCCCAGAGCCTTCCTGATGAAAGCTACAGATTGTTTCTTTAGAAAATCACACATTTCCCCCATACATACAAGTTCACACTTTATTATAGTCCTATCCAGGGGGTTCACAGACTTCTTAAGATCTATCCATGAATTCCATGGTTCCCCCCAATCTCTTGCCCATTCTCTAATGGCTTCTGCAGTGCCAGAATACTCACGGTTCCCCCTCAAGGCCATGTTGCTTTTTCCTTCATGATGCTTCCTCATACCACCCCTGCCTGCCCCATTTACTTGATGAACAGAATAAAACCCACTCATCTCCTACCCATTAGCCTAAGGTCACCTCTAGACCTATCTTTATTCTCTCCTCACACATACAGATTTGTGTTGTTTCTCTCCTTCATGACCCTATTATATATGACCTCTATCAAAAGATAATAAAATAACCTAAGGTAGATAGTGTAATTTAAGGCAAAAGAGCCTTGGAGTCAGAATAACATGGGTTTGAATGCACGGCAGAAATGGATATATTCGGGAAACAGTATAATATCCTCTGGCCCAGGTACTAAGAGTTTAAGTTTGAGGAAGGAGAAATTTCTTCTGACAAATTAGTACCATCTGAAGCTTTATGATGGAAGTGGCATTTAAACCAGTTTTTAAAACTGTATAGGGTTTGGAAGTAGAGAAGAAGATAAGAATTCTCAGAACTAGTTGACATTTACTAAGCTGATTTCAATTTTAGAAATTGGAACCTTAATTGTATCATTAGACTCTTTTTATAGTATTATATTAATCACAAGAAATTAATTTTAATATGATTCATGTGACTTACTCCCTGACATATATCTTTATTTCTTATTAGAAATGTTATTTTTTGTAATTTATGTTGAGTTCATTTTTCTAATTGTAAGTTCATCATTATATTTACTGATTTGTAAGATTTGAGACATTGTTTCATCAATTTTTAAAAATTGAAGTATAGTTGATTTATAATGTTTCAGGTGTATAGCAAAGTGATTCAGTTAAATATACATATGTGTATATATACATATGAGTATATATATATATATATCCACATATATAGATACTTTTCCACATTCTTCCCCATTATAGGTTATTACAAGATATCGAATATAGTTCCCTGTGCTAAAGTAGATCCTTGTTGTTTATCTAATTTATATATAGTAGTGTGTATCTGTTAATCCCAATATCCCAATTTATCCAAACCCCCTCCCCCCTTTCCCTTTGGTAATTATGTTTTTTCCATGCCTATGAGTCGATTTCTGTTTTTTAAATAAATTCATTTGTATCACATTTTTTGTTCCACATATAAGTGATATCATATGATATTTATCTTTCTCTGTCTGACTTACTTTACTTAGTATGATAATCTCTAGGTCCATCCATGTTGCTGCCAATGGCATTATTTCATTCGTTTTTAATGGCTGAGTAATATTGCATTGTATCAAGATACCACATCTTCTTTATCCATTCATCTGTCGATGGACATTTAGGTTGCTTCCATGTCTTGGCTATTGTAAATAGTGCTGCTGTGAACATTGAGGTGTATGGATCTTTCAAATTAGAGTTCTCTTCAGCTATATGCCCAGGAGTGGGATTGCTGGATCATATGGTAACTCTATTTTTAATTTTTAAGGAACTTCCATACTGTTCTCCACAGTGGCTGCATCACTTTACATTCCCACCAACAGAGTAGGAGGGTTCCCTTTTCTCCACACCCTCTCCAGCACTGATTATTTTTAGAGTTTTTTATGATGGTCATTCTAAGCGGTGTGAGGCCGTACCTCATTGTGGTTTTGATATGCATTTCTCTAATAATTTGCAATGTTGAGCATCTTTTCAGGTGCCTGTTGGCCATCTGGATGTCTTCTTTGGAGAAATGTCTGTTTCTGCCCATTTTTTGATTTGATTTTTTTTCGACATTGAGCTGTTTGTATATTTTTGAAATTAAGCCCTTGGCAGTAGCATCATTTGCAAATATTTTCTTCCATTCCATATGTTATCTTTTTGTTTATGGTTTCCTTTGCTCTGCAAAAGCTTTTAAGTTTAATTAGGTCCCATTGTTTATTTTTGCTTTTGTTTCCATTACTCTAGGAGATGTATTCAAAATAATATTGCTGCTATTTATGTCAAAGAGTGTTCTGCCTATGTTTTCCTCTAGGAATTTTATAGTATCAAGTCTTACATTTGGGTCATTAATCCATTTGAAGATTATTTTTGTATATGGTGTTAGAAAATGTTCTAATTTTATTCTTTTACATGTAGCTGTCCAGTTTTCCCAGTACCAGTTATTGAAGAGACTGTCTTTTCTCCATTATATATTCTTGCCTTCTTTGTCATAGATTAATTGACTGTAAGTGTGTGGGTTTATTTCTGGACTTTCTAACCTGTTCCATTGATCTATGTGTTTGGTTTTGTACCAGTACCATACCGTTTTGATTACTGTTGTTTTGTAGTATAGTCTGAAGTCAGGCAGCATGGTTCCTCCAGCTCCGTTCTTCTTTATCAAGCTTGTTTTGGCTATTTGGGATCTTTTGTGCTTCCATGCAAATTAGAAAACTTTTTGTTCCAGTTTTGTGAAAAATACCATTCATAATTTGATAAAGATTGCATTGAATCTGTATATTGCCTTGGGTAATATGGTCCTATTAGAATACTGATTCTTCCAATTCAACAACATGGTTCATCAAATACGTTTTTAGGAAATCTTATGGGAAATTCCTTAAGAAAGTGTTCTATGGGCTAACAGGCTGTGGTTTGTACTAGCATGATAAAGTCTCTGAGAATTTCTATGGTAAGGAAAGTTCACTTGCCTTACTCAACTCTTCACAGTTTATCTGATGATAGAACACCCTTTTCCATAATACCTGTTGTTATCTCAAAGGACTATTTCTTCACACTTTGAGGAATTATAATGAACTATAAATAGTCATCTTGTATGAACTCTTTTTCTAGAGAGAACTATTTATTAAGCATCAAGATAAGTTTGTTCTATATTTTTATTTACATCTCAAAGTTTCCAAAATATTCCTTAACTTAAAATACTTAAATCATTGGTCATATATGTGTTTCAAATATTTTTTTCACCTATTGTAAGAGAACTATATTAATATATTCTCAAATCAAATCACAATATTAGAGATTTTTTGGAACTAAAAAGATGGCTAGATTTCAGATGGTCTTCTCCTTCACCAGTCATTTGAGGAAACTGGAGCCTAGAGAAGCTTAAGAAATTTGTAAATATTGCAGAGCCATTCTGTAGTAGAATGAAGGCTTAAAAGGGAATGTCTTGAGTAAGAGCCCAGTGTTCTTTTGTTGTTCACTAATCTAATCCATTGCTTAATAATGAATTTATAAATAATGCAACTGATCCTGTTGTGATGACAGCTGAGATTTTTCATGACTTAAAGTTCGAAACAAAAACTATAAGAAAATGTCTGATTTCAAATATATCCTCATTACTAAACGTTGTTGAAATGATATTTGGCCTAATTGGGAATAAAAGCTTTAAAATAATTCAGAAATAAAATTGTAGTATTCTGAAAGCATGTTTTTAAAATATCTCATCTTTTGGAAATATTAACTTTATAAACCCCAAAATGTAAAGTTGAAGTCTGATTCTTTTTCTTCCTATTTCGTTGTTTAGTTTTTCATTTAATAGAAAGTTTTCTTACAACATGAAACCACTCTTGGGGATCAAAGTCATTGGGAGAACACAGCAGATTGTGCTTACTCGTTGATTCTAACCAGTGGTTTACGAATAAGTTGTTTTCCCAAGGCAGAGGCATTTCCGTCTGTTAGGAAATAGGGACCTTCAAAACTTGTTTCCACAATGGCACAGTATCATAGCTCCTTCTTTACTAACTTTGAAAAAAAATCAGGAGATATTGTCAACCACAAAATAATAAAGTAAAATTTAAGAGGGAAAATGTATTCTTTCCCCTTCTCATATAAAGTTACTGTCTTTTACTATAATTGCATTTTGTTACTCAGAATGCCATAATAATACAGTGTTTAGGAGCTGTCAAGGTATAAAGGCACATGCTCCTACATTTCTTTTACTTAAAGAAAGTGTGTATTTTTGTATATATTAAAAAACCTCTTTACTTCCAGGAAATACACCCAACCTTTTCAAGATTAAGGAAACAACGTACATTGTATGCTTTGTTAAGAAGACAATATTAAATGTGAAATGGAAGTCCAGTGGACTTAGCTCCAACATGTCTATAACTTTATCATCATGTGGAAAAATTAATGTTGCAAGGTCAAACATGGCAATAAAATGTACAGAATAAGATATATTTGCTAAAAATAAGGCATATTTGCTGAAGGATAGACTCAAAATATTGAATCATTAGTGATAGTATATGTTATGTTGAGAAGTCCTATGTGCAAATTTATAATGTTTTAATCTTTCAGATATTCTACTCTCCACTGGCCCTCTTCATACCACCTTCAGTCTATGCTGTTCATCTTCAGTTCAATCTCCTCTACCAGTTTTGGATCCACACAAAGGTAATTTTTTTCCTTAAGTTTTATACCTAAATAGCCTAAAGCAATGTCCTAGAAATCCACTAGCAGCTGATTTATTGTGTAAGAAAAACCTTTGTTTGCCTTCTTTAAGGAGAAACATGTGTTCATTTTTATTCCTTTTTACTGAATATATATTGCAACGTTTATAAGAAGCAATGAGGCCAGTTGGTCTCAATTAAATAAAATAATTTTTGAACTGTTAAGTACCAAAATGTTTTAATACTGTACTCAATACAGTATCTTCCTGTATTACAGTTTATTAAACATAAAGATGTTGAAATTCATTTCAATTTAGAGATACAAATTTATATATATGTATATATTTGTGAATATTTTGCTTATATATTTAATATATACTAGTTATAATAATTTATATGTATAATATAATTTCTTGTTATATAATGAACAATATTTAATTATATAAGATATATAATGTTTATACATTTTTAGTTATATATACATATATATATCAATCGGTGGAAACTGCTTGAAAACTCCTTGAAAAACATTTAATGCTTAAAGAAATTATCTAAATATCTTTTGATTGGAAACCTTTCTCTAATTTTAGAGTTTAGGTTTTATTTAAAGAGTGTTCAATAAGTTTTTTCTTCCACAAAAGTGAACAAATATAATTTCTTGGGTCTTCTGTGGTATTTCAAATTGTCAGACTTGAATGTTTGCAGATAGATCATTAAGCAACTGATTGTTTTATGAACTATCATATTGATCTGGTTGTTAAATACCAAAAATCACAGACCCTGAAAAGTTCTTACTTATGC
The DNA here is from genome assembly GCF_949987515.2 of Delphinus delphis. Lineage (NCBI taxonomy): Eukaryota > Metazoa > Chordata > Mammalia > Artiodactyla > Delphinidae > Delphinus > Delphinus delphis. Next base: position 39,558,241 of record NC_082691.1, read on the forward strand.
ACATTAGAACCCTTTCAAGCATTTGGTATTTATCGGAAGCCTTTTGAAGTTCTAGAGGAAGCATGCTGACAGGTGTTGCAACTGGTTGAACACTACCACAAATCACAGCTGCATTAGATGCCAAAACTTGATACAACAAAGTGCACTATTTCATTAATCTGCAGTATTTCATGCTACATATTTACTTGGAATAAAGACTGTTACCGTGACTTTGGACGTATGTGGCATTATTTGAAGATCTGTCATGAAATAGTATTGCATTTTATGGTAGCTGACATACATCAAACAGTCAATACTACAACCATCTGAAAGAGTTGTTGAGGCCAGTTCTGACTCTAGAGGTCAAAGACAAATTTGTTTAAATCAGTGGAGGGAAGCTTTGTGATGATTTACATGGAGGGGTTAAAGGAGAAATACATTTTTATAGCAGCTCTGCTCCACATCATGCCATGTGTTGGGTCTGGTATTAGTCTGGATACAGAATAATGGTGCCTAAGTAACTTTCGCCTTTTCCTGTGGCCCTCCGAGAAGTCCATGAGCCAGGGCTTGAGTTCTATCCTAAGAAGTAAATGGGGAGTAGAGGAAAGCCAGTGGTCAGACATTTCTTTTAAGCTCAGAAGCTGCATGTGGCTTCATTCTAACTTGAAAGCAATGCATTAGAGCCTCTCACTTGTGTTGTGCTTTAGACTTTTGTAAGTACTGTACGCGTATAGTTACTACAGTTCAGTGGCACAGAAGTAAGAGCATACCTTCTGAAATTAAGGTTTGATTCTTGGAATTTTAAATTATACATTAACTGTGAGTACATTTCTAAAATTTTTACAGCTGTGTACTTAATTGCATTAATTATTCTAGACAGCATACTACCATTTGTTTACTAATAACAGAACCACTCAGGAAGTAGAGCCAAGAGATTTGTAGCAGTGGCTGCTTCTGGAGAGAGGAGCAAGTGATACAAAGAACTGGAGTGAGGAGAAGACTTAACCTTTTTAAAAGAAAAAATATATATTATCATGCTTTTGCCCTACTTTTTAGAGATTAATACATATTAGATTAAGAAATAACAAATAAAAACTGAAAACAGTGGCCTTCAGCCTAGAAAAATACCCACTTTGTGACTCTAAAATATGTTAGCCCCTTTAGGCCACTTTGGTACTGTTTAATTTCAGGCATCATACTTGGGTCTCCATTCACAGAAACAATATATGAGCCATAGATGTGGCAGTGTTGACCAAAGAGCCCTGTACATACCTGGATGAAGGTTTGATTTCTTACAGTTATTTCACTTCTGCTGACATCCATAAAATCACTTTTCATTGAGGGGAATCTGGCCTAACGGAAGTACGATTTTCTAAAAGTGAAGAAAAGTTTATTCACTTCAATCAGATGAGGATAAGAGGAAGAAAAAAAACTAACAACATGGTTTTGAAAGATTGTAAATGAGAGATAAAGTAGGTCATATAACGAACTAAAGAGTTTATAACGAAATTTTCTGCTTAGTTTTGAGTTACTTCAATGAAGAAACAATAGCATCTATCTCTTCCTTTTTTTGAAAGTTACAAAACATTCTGCTTAAAACTGTACACTGTTGCTTAATTTTTATGACAGTGTTTTTGTTTATTGTTCATTCATCTAAAGTGTCTGCAGTTCATCGTCAATTATACACTTTTCTTCTGAGTTTGCTAAATGTAATTAGAAAAATATTTATTTAATACATGTTTTAAACTTAGTAACTATGGAATATTGGAATTATTTTTTAAGATATTAGATGATATTTGGGTGTCAACTGATTTAGATAATACAGTAACGGTAGTAACTTTATCTGTTACCTTTGGTTTAACTTAAATTTGCTATCATATTGTTCATATACATATCAGATGATGCTTGAGCAGAGAAATATAAAAATAATTACTTGGTATTGAAGATTTGAACCATATGATTCGATGACTTTTATAGTGTTAAACTGAAGCTTCTACATGGAACATTATTTTCAGTTACAAACATGAGTGATTTGTTTATGTACTAATATGGACGGATCTCCAAATAAATCAAATTATGTAACAGGGTATAGTGTATACTAATATTTATATGTTAAAAAAGAAAACAACTCTATGTTTTATATGTTCATATATGCCTAAAATGACTCTAGAAATACACGTGGGTAGCCAACTGTTTTCCCAGGGGAGGGATATTTGGGATGGCTGACAGATAGGATTACAATGAAATGTTAACATTAATATTACCCAGTCTAATGTGGGTTAAGAGCTATCTTTTGTTGGTAATACTTCCCTAATAACTAATGATGTTGAACAGTATTACATGTATTTATTGGACACTGATACATTTGCTTTAACTAATTGTCTGTTCAAACTCTTATTTTTTATTAAATAATTGTTTGCCTAATTGATTTGTTGAAATTCTTTATAGATTCTAGATATGAATCAATGTCAAATATATGTATTTTAAATATGTTCCCTCAGCTTGTAGCATACCTTTTTATTTTCTTCCTGATGACTTTTCATGAAAAGAAATATTAAATTTTGAAGATTAATTTATCATTTAAAAATTTTATGGTTACTTTCATTGTATTTCTCTAAGAAATATTTGACTATCACAAACTTTCAAATAAATTATCTTAGGATTTCTTTTGGAAGTTTTTGAACTTTAATTTTCTCTTTGGGTCTGTAATATTGGAACAAATTTTTTGTGAATGGCATTTGGTAGGGGTCAAAATTCATAATGATCTCTATGCACACATCGTCTTACTCCAGGACTATTTGTTGTGGAGACTTTCTTTTATCCATTGAGTTATTTGGGTTCTTTGTTGAAAAGAAATTGACCATATATGTGGTTGAATATAATTTTAGTCTTCTCTTTCATTGATTTGTTTGTCTCCTCTTATACAAATCCCTCACTTTATAGATTACTGTATCTTTATAGGAAGAATTGTTTGTACAGGTTGTAAACTAAAATTCTCTAGGATGTCTCCCATGTGTGATTTTATGGCCTTTTATTTCTTTCTTTCCTGTATTTATGTTATTTATTTACTTTTCTTGCTTTATTGGTTAGAGTTCACAGACAGTGTATTTTAAATCAAATTTTGGAAAAAAATTCTGGCCATTATTTCCTTAAAGATTATATCTATACCTTTCTCTCTTTCCTCTCTTGGGACTCTAAATACATGTTTATTAGACTACTTGATGTTGACTCACAGATCAATAATGCTCCATAATTTTTAAATTTTCACTTTTTTTTTCTTATTTAGATTGGATAATTTCGATTAATTTGTCTTCACGTTTGTTTACCCTTTTACTTGCTCTTAAGAATCTGCTTTTAAGCCCACTAGGTGGATTTCTCACATCAGTTATTATGCTTTAAGTTTTAGAATTTTTATTTCTCTGCTGAAATTGTCACTTATTATGACTATCTTTTCCTTTAAGTCTTAATTATAATAATTATGCTTAAATTCTGGTTTGCTAATTCCAACATCTGAGTCATGTGCAAGTCATTTGCACTTCAATTGGCTTTTTTTTTCCCTCAGTATGGATCACTTTTTTTCTCTTCTTTGTATATTTAGTAAATTATTACTAGCCAATCTTTATGGAAAACTTGTTGTAGAGACTCTAGATTCTATTATGTTTCTCTGACCATTTATTTTTTATTGTAGGAGGAAGCAAAATAATTAGCTAACTGTCTTGTGTTTTTGGAGGCTTTGATGTACACTTTGATAGGACATCCATCTTTTAGTACTGTCTTTAGTCCTAGGGCATATACCTTATCTTTGGTGGTCTTTAATATTAGACAAGGCCTGTCTTGTGTTGTTTTTGTTTTATTTTTTAGGGTTCTTTTCTTTAATTAATTAATTTATTTGTTTTCATTTTTGGCTGTGTTGGGTCTTCATTGCTGTTCACGGGCTTTCTCTAGTTGGTGGGAAGCAGGAGCTATTCTTCATTGTGGTGTGCAGCCTTCTCATTGTCGTGGCTTCTCGTGTTATGGATCATGGGCTCTAGGCACAGAGGCTTCAGTAGTTGTGGCACATGGGCTCAGTAGTTGTGGCTCATGGACAGTAGAGTGCAGGCTCAGTAGTTGTGGCGCACGGGCTTAGTTGCTCCACTGCATGTGGCCAGGGATCAAACCCGTGTCCCCCAAAGTGAGAGAGTTGCATGGACATATATACACTACCAAACATAAAATAGATAGCTAGTGGGAAGTAGCCTCATAGCACAGGGAGATCAGCTAGGTGGTTTGTGACCACCTAGAGAGGTGGGATAGGGAGGGTGGGAGGGAGGTAGACGCAAGAGGGAAGAGATATGGGAACATATGTATATGTATAACTAATTCACTTTGTTATAAAGCAGAAACTAACACACCATTGTAAAGCAATTATACTCCAATAAAGATGTTAAAAAACAAAAACAAACAAACAAGAAAAACGTGTCCCCTACACTGGCAGGCGGATTCTTAACCACTGTGCCACAAAGGAAGCCCTTTTTTTTTAAATTATCACCCTTCATTTTTCTTTTTTATTTTTTTAACATCTTTATTGGAGTATAATTGCTTTACCTGTTATGTTAGTTTCTGCTGTATAACAAAGTGAGTCAGCTATATGTATACATATATCCCCATATCCCCTCCCTCTTGCATCTCCCTCCCACCCTCCCTATCCCACCCCTCTAGGTGGTCACAAACCACTGAGCTGATCTCCCTGTGCTATGCAGCTGCTTCCCACTAGCTATCTATTTTACATTTGGTAGTGTATATATATCAGTGCTACTCTCCAACTTCGTCCCAGCTTACCCTTCCCCCTCCCCGTGTCCTGAAGTCCATTCTCTACGTCTGCATCTTTATTCCTGTCCTGCCGCTAGGTTCATCAGAACCATTATTTTTTTTTAGATTCCATATATATGTGTTGGCATATAGTATTTGTTTTTCTCTTTCTGACTTACTTTACTCTGTATGACAGACTCTAGGTCCATCTACCTCACTACAAATAGTTCAATTTCATTTCTTTTTATGGCTGAGTAATATTCCATTGTATATATGTGCCACATCTTTATCCATTCATCTGTTGATGGACACTTAGGTTGCTTCCATGTCCTGGCTATTGTAAATAGTGCTTCAATGAACATTGTGGAACATGTCTCTTTTTGAATTATGGTTTTCTCAGGGTATATGCCCAGTAGTGGGCATATGGGTCATATGGTAGTTCTATTTTTAGTTTTTTAAGGAACCGCCATATTGTTCTCCATAGTGGCTGTATCAATTTACATTCCCTCCAACAGTGCAAGAGGATTCCCTCTTCTCGACACCCTCTCCAGCATTTACTGTTTGTAGATCTTTTGATGATGGCCATTCAGACCAGTGTGAGGTGATACCTCACTGTAGTTTTGATTTGCATTCTGTAATGATTAGTGATGTTGAGCATCCTTTCACGTGTTTGTTGGCAATCTTTATATCTTCTTTTGAGAAATGTCTATTTATATCTTCTGCCCATTTATGGATTGGGGTGTTTTTTTTTTTTGATATTCAGCTGCATGAGCTGCTTGTATATTTTGGATATTAACCCTTTGTCTGTTGTTTTGTTTACAAATATTTTCTCCCATTCTGAGGGTTGTCTTTTCGTCTTGTTTATGGTTTCCTTGACTGTGCAAAAGCCTTTAAGTTTCATTAGGTCCCATTTGTTTATTTTTGTTTTTATTTCCATTTCTCTAGGAGGCGGGTCTAAAAGATTCTTACTGTGATTTATGTCCTAGAGTGTTCTGCCTATTTTCTCCTCTAAGAGTTTTATAGTGCCTGGCCTTACATTTAGGTCTTTAATCCAGTTTGAGTTTATTTTTGTATAAGGTGTTAGGGAGTGTTCTAATTTCATTCTTATACATGTAGCTGTCCAGTTTTCCCAGCACCACTTATTGAAGAGGCTTCTTTTCTCCATTGTATATTTTTACCTCCTTTTAAAAGATAAGGTGACCATATGTGCGTGGGTTTATCTCTGGGCTTTCTATCCTTTTCCATAGATCTATATTTCTGTTTTTGTGCCAGTACCATACTGTCTTGATTACTGTAGCTTTGTAGTAGTCTGAAGTCTGGGAGTCTGATTCTTCCAGCTCCGTTTTTCTTTCTCACAACTGCTTTGGTTATTTGGGGTCTTTTGTGTTTCCATAAAAATTGTGAAACTTTTTGTTCTAGTTCTGAGAAAAATGCCATTGGTAGTTTGATAGGGATTGCACTGAATCTGTAGATTGCTTTAGGTAGTAGAGTCATTTTCACAATGTTGATTCTTCCAGTCCAAGATCATGGTATATCTCTCCATCTGTTTGTATCATCTGTAATTTCTTTTATCAGTGTCTTATAGTTTTCTGCATACAGGTCTTTTGTCTCCTTAGGTAGGTTTATTCCTAGGTATTTTATTCTTTTTTTTGCATTGGTAAATGGGAGTGTTTCCTTAATGTCTCTTTCAGATTGTTCATCATTAGTGTATAGGAATGCAAGAGATTTCTGTGCATTACTTTTGTATCCTGCTACTTTACCGAATTCATTGATTAGCTCTAGTAGTTCTCTGGTAGCATCTTTAGGATTCTCTATGCATAGTATCATCTCATCTGCAAACAGTGACAGTTTTACTTCTTCTTTTTCGATTTGGATTCCTTTTCTGTTTTTTCTCTGATTGCTGTGGCTAAAACTTCCACAACTATGTTGAATAATAGTGGTGAGAGTGGGCAACCTTGTCTTGTTCCTGATCTTAGAGGAGATAGTTTCAGTTTTTCACCGTTGAAAACGATGTTGGCTGTGGCTTGTCACATATGGCCTTTATTGTGTTAAGGTAGGTTCCTTCTCTGTCTGCTTTTTGGAGAGTTTTTATCATAAATTGGTGTTGAATTTTGTTGAAAGCTTTTTCTGCATCTACTGAGATTATCATATGGTTTTTATCCTTCAGTTTGTTAGTATGGTGTATCACATTGATTGATTTGCGTATATTGAAGAATCCTTGCATTCGTGTGATAAACCCCACAAGATCATGGTATATGATCCTTTAAATGTTCTGTTGGATTCTGTTTGCTAGTATTTTGTTGAGGATTTCTGCATCGATGTTCATCAGTGATATTGGCCTGTAGTTTTCTTTTTTTGTAACATGTTTGTCTGGTTTTGGTATCAGGGTGATGGTAGCCTCGTAGAATCAGTTTGGGCATTTTACTCCCTCTGCTATATTTTGGAATAGTTTGAGAAGGATAGGTGCTAGCTCTTCTCTAAATGTTTGATAGAATTTGCCTGTGAAGCCACCTGGTCCTGGGCTTTTGTTTGTTGGAAGATTTTTAATCACAGTCTCAATTTCAGTGCTTGTGATTGGTCTGTTTATATTTTCTCTTTCTTCCTGGTTCAGTCTCGGAAGGTTGTGCTTTTCTAACAATTTGTCCATTTCTTCCAGGTTGTCCATTTTACTGACATATAGTTGCTTGTAATAATCTCTCATGATCCTTTGTATTTCTGCAGTGTCAGTTGTTACTTCTTTTTCATTTCTAATTCTGTTGATTTGAGTCTTCTCCCTTTTTTTCTTGATGAGTCTAGCTGATGGTTTATCAATTTTTTTTTCTTCTCAAAGAACTAGATTTTAGTTTTATTGATCATTGCATTGTTTCCTTCATTTCATTTATTTCTGATCTGATCTTTATGATTTCTTTCCTTCTGCTAATTTTGTGGTTTTTTTGTCCATCTTTCTCTAACTGCTTTAGGTGTAAGGTTAGGTTGTTCATCTGAGATTTTTCTTGTTTCTTGAGACAGGATTGTAATAAACTTCCCTCTTAGAACTGGTTTTGCTGCGTCTTATAGGTTTTGGGTCGTCATGTTTTCACTGTCATTTGTTTCTAGGTAATTTTTGATTTCCTCTTTGATTTCTTCAGTGATCTCTTGGTTATTTAGTAGCATATTGTTTAGCCTCCATGTGTTTATATTTTTTTTAGTTTTTTTCCTGTAATTGATATCTTGTCTCAAAGGTTGTAGTTGGAAAAGATACTTTATAAGATTTCAATTTTCTTAAATTTACCAGGGCCGGATTTGTGACCCAAGGTATGATTTAGCCTGGAGAATGTTCCATGTGCATTTGAGAAGAAAGTGTATTCTGTTGCTTTTGGATGGAATGTCCTATAAATATCAATTAAGTGCATCTTGTTTAATGTGTCATTTAAAGCTTGTGTTTCCTCATTTATTTTCAATTTGAATGATCTGTCCATTGGTGAATGTGGGTGTTAAAGTCCCCTACTATTTTTGTGTTACTGTTTATTTCCCCTTTTATGGCTGTTAGCATTTGCCTTATATATTGAGGTGCTCCTATGTTGGGTGCATAAACATTTATAATTCTTATATCTTCTTCTTGGATTGATCCCTTGATCATTACGTAGTGTCCTTCTTTGTCTCTTATAATAGCCTTTATTTTAAAGTCTATTTTGTCTGATATGAGAATTGGTATTCCAGCTTTCCATTTGCATGGAATATCTTTTTCCATCCCCTCACTTTCAGTCTGTACATGTCCCTAGATCTGAATTGGGTCTCTTGTAGACAGCATATATACCAGTCTTGTATTTGTATCCATTCAGCCAGTCTATGTCTTTTGCTTGGAGCATTTAATCCATTCACATTTAAGGTAATTATCAATATGTGTGTTCCTATTACCATTTTCTTAATTGCTTTCAGTTTGGTTTTGTAGGTCTTTTCCTTCCCTTGTGTTTCCTGCCTAGAGAAGTTCCTTTAGTATTTGTTGTAAAGCTGGTTTGGTGGTGCTGAATTCTCTTAACTTTTGCTTGTCTGTAAAAGTTTTGCTTGTGTGTAAAAGTTTTAATTTCTCCATCGAATCTGAATGAGATCCTTGCTGGATAGAGTAATCTTGGTTGTAGGTTTTACCCTTTCATCAGTTATAATATGTCCTGCCACTCCCTTCTGGCTTGCAGAATTGCTGCTGAAAGTCCAGCTGTTAACTTTGTGGTGATTACCTTGTATGTTTTTTGTTGCCTTTCCCGTGATGCTTTTAGTATTTTTTCTTTGTATTTAATTTTTGAAAGTTTAATTAATATGTGTCTTGACATGTTTATCCTTGGGTTTATCGTGTATGGGACTCTCTGTGCTTCCTGGACTTGATTGACTATTTCCTTTCCCATGTTAAGGAAGTTTTCAACTATCATCTCTTCAAATATTTTCTCAGACCCTTTCTTTTTCTCTTCTTCTTCCGGGACCTGTATAATTTGAATGTTGGTGTATTTAATGTTGTTCCAGATGTGTCTGAGACTGTCCTCAGTTCTTTTAATTCTTTTTTCTTTATTCTACTCTGCGGTAGTTATTTCCACTATTTTATCTTCCAGGTCACTTATCTGTTCTTCTGCCTCATTTATTCTGCTATTGATTCCTTCTAGAGAATTTTTAATTTTGTTTATTGTGTTGTTCATCATTGTCTGTTTGCTCTTTAGCTCTTCTATTTCCTTGTTAAACGTTTCTTGTATTTTCTCCATTCTATTTCCAGGATTTTGGATCATCTTTACTATCGTTATTCTGAATTCTTTTTCAGGTAGACTGCCTATTTCCTCTTCATTTGTTTGATCAGGTGGGTTTTTACGTTTCTCCTTCATCTGCTGCATATTTCTCTGTCTTTTAATTTAGCTTAACTTACTGTGTTTGGGGTCTCTTTTTCACAGACTGCAGGTTCCTTGTTCTGTTGTTTTGGTGTCTGTCCCCAGTGTGTGAGGTTGGTTCAGTGGCTTGTGTAGGCTTCCTGGTGGAGGAGACTGGTGCTTGTGTTCTGGTGGGTGGGGCTGGATCTTGTCTTTCTGGTGGGCAGGGCTACGTCCAGTGGTGTCTTTTGGGGTGCTTGTGAACTTAGTATGATTTTAGGCAGCTAATAGGTGGGGTTGTGTTCCTGTCTTGCTAGGTGATTGGCATGGGGTGTCCAGCACTAGAGCTTGCCGACCGTTGGGTGGACCTGGGTCTTAGTGTTGAGACAGAGATTTCTGGGAGAGCTCTCGCCTATTGATATTATGTGGGGCTAGGAGGTCTCTGTTGGTCCAGTGTCCTGAACTTGGCTCTCCCACCTCAGAAGCTCAGTCCTGACACAAGGCCAGAGCACCAGGGCCCTGTCAGCCACATGGCTGCTAGTGTTGGAGGATCTCCTGCAGAGGTGGGGGGTGGCTGTGGCTCACCACGGGGACAAGGACACTGGCAGCAGAAGTTCTGGGAAGTAGTCCTTGGCAAGAGCCCTCCTGGAATCCACCATTAGCCCCACCAAAGAGCATGTAGCCTCCTTTTGTTTGTTTGTTAATGAAATGCATAAGGTGTTTACAGAGCCCCTTTAACTTGGTAGAATATGAATTCTCAGTTTTCTCTTGCCAGTACCAGGTAGCAGTTGAAATTCCTGCTCATTACCCTCGTAACTTTTCAGCAAGTTTCTTAATGTCTTGTCCCATGCATGAATAATATAAGAGTCAGCCAAGACTCTTAATTCAAGATTCAAGTTTGAGGGCAGTATGTGAGCTGATGATGTGGCTCCTCCCCTTGTGGTGCCACAGGATTTCTCCGTTCAATTTGCAGTCACTCTTGCAGTCTCAAAATTTGATCTCTGACTTCTAGTGGTACCAGCACTTTCTCTTCAAGCTCTACCACCTCCAGCTCCCCTTTTCCTTGCAATCAGGACATGACTTAGTGTGGCCATTCTAGTAGAATCCTACTGTGCAGACTATATCCACCAAGAACAAACATCACTGTTTTGCCATCACTTGCCATCAGTGATCTAGTTGACAAGCTATGAAGAAAACAAATTCTTCTCATCAGCAACACCATAAAATCATGCAGCTGCCCCAGTCAGATCTTTTCTCTGTGGATATATTCATGATAGACCTGTACAGTAAAGGTCAGTAGAAATTGGCATACAGGAGAACTGCAGAGTGTTATGTGCACAGGTAGAAAGCATGAGAAACATACAGTGGTATTTTGAAGCAATATAGCTAGTGAGACTATAGAAGCCAGAAGTTTGCAGAAGCCAGGACATATAGAGAAGAATAGGAAAAAGTAATGCGATAGCAGCAAAAACAATAGAGTGGTAGCAGCATGAGCAGAGAATTAGGACACCTGAATTCTTGATGATATAACTAATAAAGTATTTTGTTTATTGCCCTTTTGCATCCAACATCATGCTTCTCATGGAAGTTTGGCAGTGTTTATCTATTCTTCAAAATCTTATCAGGTCTACTCAAGACCCAGTCATATGTAAAAATTTAGCTTTCTTTTACCTAGCTATATCTATTTTATTCTATCTTTTTAATAAACCATTGAGAAAGAGTGAAATAGGTAATATTTGTGACATAAATTTTAAGTCATAGTTGCAGAGAAACGTGTTTATCTCAAGTCTCTGTAGCTGTTGTTTTGCCCTTTGTGTAGGTGGGAAATGTATTGGAATTTTTAAGCTAGTCAACAAGTCTTTTTCATTAACAGATTTATATTCATTTTGCATAAAGAAAAGTGACATCTGGGAAGACATTCTTGAATATTTCACATACTATAGTTATTTAAAATTAAATATGAGTATTGTAAACACAATTATTCATCTCAAGTGCTTTTTTTGAAACACAGTAAAAGTAAGAAATACCATTTGCATACTGTAAACTGTGTTTTTCCTTTTGGGGTCTTAGAGATTAAATTACCTGAATTTAAATCCTGACTTCATTTATTGCAATCACTGCAACTTTGTGTGTGTTTATTTTTAATTAAAGTATAGTTGATTTACAGTGTTGTGTTAATTTCTGCTGTACAGCAAAGTGATTCAGCTATACATATATATATTCTTTTTCATATTCTTTTCCATTTTGGTTGATCACAGGATATTGAATATAGTTCCCTGTGCTACACCATAGGACCTTGTTGTTTATCCATCCTATGTATCCAAATGTATCCATTTCTCCATCCTTGCAACTGCTAATCCCAAACTCCCAGTCCATCCCTCCCCCACCCTGCCTCCATCTTGGCAACCACAGATCTGTTCTCTATGCCTGTGAGTCTGTTTCTATTTCATAGGTAAGTTCATTTATGTCATATTTTAGATTCCACATGAAAATGATATCATATGGTATTTATCTTTCTCTTTCTGACTTACTTCACTTAGTATGATCATCTCTAGGTCCATCCATGTTGCTGCAAATGACATTATTTCCTTCTTTTTTATGGCTGAGTAGTATTCCACTGTATATATGTACCACATCTTCTTTATCCATTCATCTGTTGATGGACATTTAGGTTGTTTCCATGTTTTGGCTGTTGTGGTGTGAATCATCACTGCAACTTTGGACTGTTTACCTTCCTATGCCTCATTTTCCTCACATGTAAAATAAAAATAGTTACACTACGTAGCATTGTTGTGAGGATTATAAAAGAGTTCATGTTACAATCTGTTGATTAGAACAGTTGGCACATAAAAAGTACTAAAAAATGTTTTCAGTGCTATTATTGTTGATGTTACTATTTCTGCACTCTAGATACCTGTTTTATTGGATGTCACTTACTATTCATTCCTAGCCATCATTATAATTATTTGTGTATATTTTATGACATAATTTTAATATAATACATACTTTAGTATGAATTACTAATAAGAATAAATGCAGTTCGATTTTTTATTTTTTTAAATTTATTATTTATTTATTTATTTTTAATTTTTGGCTGTGTTGGGTCTTTGTTGCTGTGCACGGGCTTTCTCTAGTTGTGGCAAGCAGGGGCTACTATTCGTTGCGGTGCATAGGCTTCTCATTGTGGTGGCTTCTGTTGTTGTGGAGCATGGGCTCTAGGTGCATGGGCTTCAGTAGTTACAGCATGTGGGCTCAGTAGTTGTGGCATGCGGGCTTTAGGGCCCACAGGCTTAGTAGTTGTGGCACATGGGCTCTAGCGCGCAGGCTCAGTAGATGTGGTGCACAGGCTTAGGTGCTCTGCAGCATGTGGAATCTTCCTGGACCAGGCATTGAACCTGTGTTCCCTGCATTGGCAGGCGGATTCTTAACCACTGCACCACCAGGGAAGTCCCATGCAGTTGGATTTTAAACTTGAATAATTAATTAATGCACAAATTTACTTTGGGAAAAAAAATTCATTCTTCACTATAAGAGTTTCAGATTGTTAGCATGAAGTGCATTGATCAGGTTTTTTAATATCTTTTCTTGTGTGATTTAGAAACTAATCAATATAAAAAATTATTAAATTTGCCAAGTTCTGTATATCTTGTTAAATATTTTAATTATTATATCCCACAGACATGCACTGAGTGCCTAGCCTATTACATTCCTACTCTTGCATGTAATAACAAAAACCAAAATTGGGTTAAAGACTGGAATAATGAGATGCAATATTCTGGAAGAAGGAAAAGTATCTGAGCTTGAAAGATATTAAAAAACAGACAAGTTTAGGAGAATAAACAGTTACAGTCATCCCAGGCCAATAATTCTCAGTTACTGATAGTTGTTATTGGCTGAGATATCCCAAGGAAAATATGATTAAATGACGTTTCTGTTTGTCTATTTACTTATTTCATTTTGTGTATCATATACTTAGCCAGCACTCAGTTTTTCAGCATTTTATTAAGTTATTAGATTTATTATTTATTTTAAAATTTAATTTACCTTATTTTATTGCATTATAAAAATGTTTGAAAATATTAAATTTTAAGCATCTTAACAAATACTATCTCATTAAATCTTCAAAGCAACTCTATGAAATACGAATACTATTTCCTCCAATTAAATATACTAAGTAACTTATTCTGGGTGATGTGATTGGTAAATGTGAAAGCTGGGCTTTGTATCCAGTAGTCAGGATCCAGATTCCTTGTTCTCATCCACTACACTATACAGCTTCCCTATAGATGGGTCATTTCTGATCCTAATGTTATAATAAAATAGCTACCATGTATTAAGCACTGAGTATGTGCCAAGCAAAAATTTTTCATTTAATTCCCATAAAATAATTTGAGTCACTAAAGACCAATTAAACTTTTACAGGTTGTAAAGAATGAATGTAAGTTCAAATAACTTCAGTTAATGGAGCTTTATTTTAAGGGGACAACATATAGAAGTACATGCAGCAGGAAACCATACCAGAAATTTAACAGACGATTTTAGAAAACTGAAATTTTTATATTCACTAACTCTGTGAGCAAACACCATCCCTTTTAAAGCTAAGAATATTGAGATTCTACAGTTTATATAAGGTAACATAGCTGGCTCAGAGATAATTTTTTGCCATTACTCACACATCGTACTTCTTCAAACAAAATTTTTATTTGATTACATCTCAGTATAGCATGGCAGAATGCCACAGGGTTCATAAAGAATCAATATGGTACGGTGAAAAGATCATGGCTATTGGTTACTTGAGACACAGCTCAGTTGTAATATTACCTATACCAAACTGCTGTGTGAACTTCATACACATCTACTTGTCCCTCTTAAAATTTAATCTATTCTCAGGCTGCTCCTGCTGAAAATTATTTGGTGATGTTCCATGGCTTGCTGAGTTAAGTCTAAATTTCTTGCATTTTATGTTTCTCACGCACTGCCTTTCAAATAGATCTCCTGGTATATATCCCATTACTTTCCATTCTGTACAATTCAGTCAAACTAGACCATTTCCATTTCCCAAATACATCTGATATATGATCATTGCAGTGCCTCTCCTTTTTATATTTTCTACATGTTGCTATTCTATACATTTTGCAAGGCCCAACTCAGTTCCCTCTTCTCCATAAAGTGTTTCCTTTATTAAGAGCAAACACATATGTATCTCAGACCATGTGTCAGTCACTATGCTAAGTATTTCACAAGATGTACTTATTTGATTATACAATGTATTTACTAATGCAACCCTGTTGTCCCCATTCAAAATGAAGAAATTGAACTACATAGAGATGAACTTGTTTAATGTTGTTGCAGCTAGTTTATAGTAGATCTGTGGCTCAAAACCTGGTAAACAATTCTCTCTCCTTTCCTCCTTTGAAATCCTGTATCATTGATTTCACATCTCTTGGTAACGTCCCAGTTTGCCTGGTGCAGCCCCAATGTATACCTTTTTTTTTTTCTGGCATAATTTTTACTAGCACACCCTGTCACTCTCTTAAGGTATTCATTGTACACTTGTTGTGTTTTCCTCCTAAACAGCTCTTTCATCTCTCTTCCCCTTTTTGTTTCTACTGCCTCGCCTTAATTTATGCTCTTATCATGTTACATAGATGATTACTACAAAATTCCTTTTTTTTCTTATTCCTGCAGACTCTTTCCTCTCCTATATATTTGCATACAACTGTGGTGATCATTTTAGAACCCAAGCAGTATCAGGGCACACCCAACATGAAACAAACATCAGCAACAGAAGTTTTTAAATGGTTCTCTATTGCCTCCAAGATAGAATCAAACACCTTAAATACATACATAGATTTTAGCAGCCTTACAATATGACCCTGCTTACTCTCCAGTCTCATTCCATTAGTTAGCCGGTCCAGCTAAACCACACTGCTTTTTGCTCCCTAAGCATGCCCAACACATTTTTTCCCTCTGTATTAGCATAGGCTCTCTCTGTGATACCTTTTTTCCAGACATTCCCCACGATGCAACTCAATTACCACTTCCTCTGGAATGTCACTCTTTCACCTCTTAGTTAAAGTTGAGTGCACTTTTCTTGACACTACCCCGTGTCCTATTTCCATATTGGCAGTTAATGATAAAAAGCATGGGCTCTGTTGGGAGGGCATAAATGAGATAACATATCAGTTGTTGCACATAGGAAGCATCCAATTAATAATGGTGAAGTTTAATTCTTACACCACTCTATTGTATTTATTGCTTAACTCTGCTTCTCCCATTATTCTCTGAGTTCCTTGATAGCAGAAAGTGTCCCTCATCTATTATGTGAGCATCTATTTACGTGTATGTGTACATATATTATATAAATATATACAAACTTTAATAAAAACAAACACCAGTATTTAAATAGACAATTAACTGTAACTTGCTGATAATAATTATTAGTGTTAGATATTAATAAACATATGTGTGTACGTACTTGTATTTATATCTAGAATATACTTATGCTGGATCTCCCCTAATAGAGTGTAAATTTTTGAGGGTGATGATTACATATCTTTCGGAACTTGGGGGAATGAGTAAGTTCTATTTCAAAATATATGCTTTTGAAAGATACTTATTTTAACAAAAATCAACTTTCATGCTTTTTTTCTATCCAGTGCTTATTCCAATAGTACCTAGTATCATAAACCTTTTGTTCTTGAAATAAGTTGAGACATTTCTCAGCACTTGTGCTCTCCTTACTCCCTTACTCTGTTTGACTTCTTCCTGAATTTCCGGTTCCAATTCTCTTTTCTTCTCTCAGTATTCTTCCTTCTTAGAATTTAATTTACTTCACCATTTTTAGGTTGTCTTCAAGTAATTGCATATTTAGTCTATAGCTCTAATACGAATTTTCTTATGGATTTAAGATCTATCTTTTGAATGTTTGACTTAACATATTCATAGGAATATTTGACACCACTCTGAGTCGACATTTCTAAAACGTGTTCCATTTCAGCTCTTCTCACCTCAAGTCAGCTGTTCTTTGTTTCCATTGCTACTTGAAGACAATGTCAAGATCAAATCCTGGTGTCACCTTCGACTCCTTGGTCTCTCTAGTAGCCTATACATGTTCTCTCTAGAAGAAATCTTCTGTTCTACAGTTACCTTTTAAAATAATTCACCCCCACCCTGCTTATTCTTGTATAAATTAGTAATGCTTTTCCACATGTATTAGATATATAAATCTCTTTGAAGTTCATATGTTCAAAAAATATTTCTCAAGCAGCTACTCTGGGCCAAAGAGCGATTCCAGTTTTCTGACCTGGGTTGGCACACTTTATTACTAACATTTTGAGGATCACAACCTCCTTCCAGAAACTGTTGGATTCTGGTGACTCTTTGCCAAAGGAAAAAACTTGACAAAATATCAAGAATTTTACTGAGTTTCCTGAAGATTATCAATAAACTGTTTAAAAATTCATAGATCACCGTATTCAAATATCTGTTGTGAAAGGATTGGAATTGGAGGCCTTCAGACACAAGAAATAAGATCGGAATCTATAACCAGAATTGAAGAGAAAGACATTTCAGGAACAAGGGAATAGTAAAACATAATGGCATAAGGTTTTATAATGAAAGAGAAGTCTATCCTCTGTTAGAGGTTTGTACATCTTCTTCACTAGTGTGTTCCCAGAATATAAAAGGTACCTACTTAATAGGAGCTCAAGACATGTTTGTTGAATGAATGCCTGTGGACATTTAGTAGAGTTATTTAAACTCTCTGACATTGCTTCCAAATCTGTTAACTGAAACTAGTCATACCTACCCAATAAGAGTGTTGTTAGGATTAATGAAATAACATGTGTTAAGTATATAGTCTGGAAAATAATACGCTTTCAACCGATAGCAATTATGAAAAAGCAAAAAAACAACCAAAACAAAACAAACCCTGCATATTGGAACTGGTACACAGAGACAGAGCTAATAGAAGCAGGTGTAACTGTTGCCAGTCACCCGCATGCATCAGAACTATTTGTGCTTACTCAAGATATAGAATCATGGTCCCGTTCTGAGAACCACAGAATCTAAATCTCTGGAGAGCAAGAGTAGGAAACTTGAGCAAGCTTCCCAAGAGATTAGACTGAACATTGTTGTGATGAAGTTTGAGCACAATGAATGCAGGAGGTGACAGTAAACTTCTTGAAGACAAAGACTATGTTTTATACCTCTTTGTTTTCCCATTGTCTTGTCTGGTCATGTTAACCAGATTCTTTATAATATGTGTATATATTGAAGAGAAGCAGAAGGAGAAACAAGAAGAGAGTACCCATGGCAAATATTTGGATCAGAGAGGATGTGCTGTGGAATGAATTGTGTTCCTCCAAAATTCATATGGTGAAGCCTTAATCCCCACAGTGATGATATTTGGAGATGGAGCCTTTAGGAGGTAATCAGGTCTTGAAGGTGGAGCCCTCAGGATGGGATTAGTGCTCATAGAAGAAGAGACAAAGAGGAAAGGATACAGAAAGAAGGTGGCTTTCACAAGATGCTGAATTTGCTGGCACCTTAATCTTGGACTTCTTCCCTTCTATCACTGTGAGAAATAAATGTTTGTTGTTTAAGCCACACAGTCTATTGTATTTAGTTACAGCATCCCAAACTGACTAAGACATGATGTACAGTTAAAAAATAAATAAATCTTTAATAAATTCTGAGGGACAAGGGGAGAAGTTGTCCTTTAGCTTGTCCTTAGAAGGAAAATATGCAAATAGGAACAGGACAAATTAATTTATGACAAACAGATACTTGTAGCTTCCAAACAACTAATTGAGAAATCATGCTATGATATTTGCCTTTAAGCAATTGGTATTTACAAATATTTAACAGACTAAAATTTATAATGAGTGACAGGAGATCTGACCTATGAGATTGTAAACATTAAAATGCAGATTTATATCTAATGCTTAGCAACTGCCAGGTACATGGTCAGTAATCACTGACATTTGTTGATTAATGAATGTAAAAGCGACACTGAAATTGGGAATATGATCATCATGACAGACACAATGTACTGAGCCTTAGAATGAGTCAAACATTTGGAGTTTGTGTAAGAACTACCTAAACTCTCAGTTTGTCAGTTACCTTCTTTTAACATGATGTTACTACCACTAACAACAATGTGGTTCCTTTTCTCACTGAGTGACCAAATTGGTAAAATAAAATGATGTTACACAAGAATGAAGTTTTACATAGTTATGCTTATGAATATTTCCCATTCTTCTTAGGTCAATTTAATTGGTGTTGCTTTATAGAAGTCACTTGGAATCCACCTGCCTTTGAAGGAACACATTCAGCAGCTACTTACATTCATTTTTCTAAGGAAAAGTTAAAAGTGTTACTCAAAATGTAAGCTGAGATGAATTCAAATAGAATGCTAACTTGTCCACCTCTTGTTTGAGGAATAATACAATCATAAGTGACAAGAGTCAGCCTTCAAGGTAATTTATTACAAACACAGTTCTTTAAAACCCTTGTTTATTGTATAAACATAGCCTAGTCTCATTCTTCTTAAAACCAAGTTTTTAACTCTTTAACCCTGTGGTATGGATTCATCAAAAATTTACTCCCTATGAAGCTCTTTATGATCCCAACAGTC
Organism: Delphinus delphis; assembly: GCF_949987515.2. NCBI lineage: Eukaryota > Metazoa > Chordata > Mammalia > Artiodactyla > Delphinidae > Delphinus > Delphinus delphis. Next base: position 39,577,474 of record NC_082691.1, read on the forward strand.
CTGATTCCTCCAGATTGTTTTATTTCCAAACTATAAATATTGTTTTTTCACTCCTTAGTGTGGAAATTCAGCTACCTCCATATTACATGCTTACTGAAGTAGAAAACTGCCTAATCAGATAGGAAAACATTTGGCTGTGAATAAATCAGCATTTGTCGAGGATTTCAAAGTGTGAAAGTAGGCAGACAAGCCCAGATCCTAAGAGCTCTGCTTTCTCTTGCTTCCCTGTAGAGAAATCAAGAGGCTAATATGGCCTCCACTACCATCTGTCTAAATACTTGAATCTGTTGTCTTGAATTAACACAGCAGATCTAGTGGGGGGTATAATTAAGATTTTATTTTTACATTTCATCACCAGATGCTCTACAGTATAAATTTATCCATAACTGTTCAGATTGATTAAGTTTTTAATAAGGAAAACAATGGGTGTTTAAAGATCAACTAATTCAGAACAAGAAGTAAAATTATTTTAATATGTTGACTTGTAGTATTTATGGATTTTATCCTTTTTCTAAAACTTTAAGTGAGAAATTGCTATAGATTTCTTTGAGAGAGAAAAACCTATTCGTACATAAATATATATATGCAAACAATAAAAATCTAACATTGCCATTCTTTCTACCTTTAAATTAATAAACTACCTGCTAATAAATTGTAATTTCCATTGTTTTATTCCGTGACCTTTCAAAAGATCTTAACACAGTACTTTCCATAAAATATGCACTCAGTAAATACCTATTGAATAAATGAAACCCACATAGGTTATTTTAATTTCCATACAGTCAGATGAAGTTTATGAACAAGGGAGAATTCTCTACAGCATTCTCTGGCAACAAGCAATGGGACTGTTTGCAAAACAGCAGTATAGAAAACTAAGCAAAAGCATATATCTCTATTAAGGGTAGTTTTCAGCTTGAGACCTGGAAAAGGAACTCAATTTGCTTCTTGTTAAATAACTCTTGTGCCAGTTACATATTCAAATTTATTGTAAGCTCAAATGTCTCTGCTGTGCATTGTAACTGAAAACAAAACAAGACAAAAAAAAGAATGATTTTTCTCATCCTTCCCGCAAAATCACAAAATTTTACGAGAAAGATAAGTTTTTAGAAAAGCTTTGTTTCTGAAATAGCTTTACCTTTCCATTGAAGAGACCATTGGGCTGTAAATAAGCTTCCTATGTGAAGTACCTGCATCTCGCTTTATTTCTTTTTACTTCTAAAACCTAGTAAAGTTCATAGAAATTCAATAAATGTTTGCAGAATGAATGGAATCCCTGACAAGAGACTTCTTGCTCTGATTATTCTGCAAGTAGCTTTTAATAAAAGACTTTGATAAGGACTTATAAATACAGGTTTTAATCCTCTGAAACAGATTATTTCCAACCCTAACAGAAAACCCTTACTGGTAGTTTGGTACCTAAAATTGTCATTGATTGGTATTTGAGTTTGTATTTAATATTTAGTATATATATAATAAATATATTTAATAGAAATAAATATATGTATATACATTAATATTTTTGTCCTTCAGGTTTTTTAATCTGTAAATGGGACTAAAATACTGGAAGGCATTATTGAAAGGTCATAGAAATATTTATAATCACTTACTTTTCAAAAAGATATGCATGAGCCTATAGTTAATTGTAAAGATCTTTCCAAATAAAAGATTCTCCAAATTTTTAATACAAAAACACCCATGCATAGACATATACATAGATAGGTAGAAAGGCAGATAGATAGATAGTTGAAAGAAAGAAGGAAAAAGTTAAAAAGAGAGAGAGAGGAAGGAAGGAAAAAAGGAAAGAAGGAAGAAAGAAAGAAAATTAGATAAGAAAAAGGCAAGTAATCATAATATAACTGTTAGTCCATTTAATTTTAGTTTGGGTTTGCACTGAATCTTGCCACTAATTTACCTGAAAAGTTTTGCTGTTTTTAGTCTGCACTTCAAGCATATGTTTCTTAGTTAAATATAACATGACAATGATTTTTATATCAGATGATAAATGTATTGGGAGCTGGCTTAGCATTTCCCTTAAATACTGATGCAGTGAAACCCAGAGGCCTGCAGTGGTATGGGTCCCTCTGGAACATCAATCACGCATGATGCTGTAAGGAGAAGTCTTGATTACTTAGAGTCAATGTCGTCACTGTAACCTACGCTCATCTGAATGCAGGCATTTTTCTGCTACGGAGATTTCATTTCACTTCACCCTCAACCCAGTCGCCCCTCAGCATTTATCATATTGTTAGCACATTCATTTTTATAATGAGAATTCTGTAAAACACATGCTTTTTAAGACATATTTTCCCTATTATAATTTTTTCCTCTCAGACAGGATGCGTGAATATTTGTAAGCATCTCTTATTTGGAAAGAACTTTACAAATAACTATAAGCTCATGCCTTCTTACTTAAAAGTAAGTTGTTATAAGGATTTCTGTGGCCTTTCAGTAATATATTTTAGCATTTTGGTGCCAGTCTGCAGATAGAAAAACTGCAGGGTAGAAATGTAATATGGTATTCACATATTAGTCCAAAATTGGGGAAAAAATAGAATTAGAGTTTTTAAAATTAGATTTAGAAAGTCTCTTCCCTATCCTCAATAGTCAAAGTGAGGTGAGACGAGGCAATTTTCTAAGCAATACAGACAAACGAAATACTTTTCTCTTGAATTAATCACTTTTGTTGAAAGGAAATCTTGTCATCCAACTTGACCATCCGGTAATTATTTCTGTATTCTTAACTGAACTATAAAAATCGAACCCATGTTTCCCAATCAGAAGAATCCGTGAAACTAATTAAGAAATGTATAGAATGGACTAAGTTACTTTTATAAGAAATAATTTCAGACAAGACACTAATTTAAAACACTTACTTTGATGCTTGTAGAGTTCAACTGTAAGTGATTTTTCAATTTCAATTGGAAAGACCTATTGAGGTATGTTTTTCATGTAATGTAAGGTAGTGAGAAAACTTCTGAGAACTATATCATGGAAAGAATTAATTGCAATCGGTTCATAATAGACATTTAAATATTTGATTTACCACGTGTACTTAGTTTATCAATTTGCAAAGCCAAATGATTTCAGGCTGGTAACCTACGCACTATGAAGGTGTCATCACTCTTCTAGACTTGTAAGTTATCCAGCTCACTCAAAGTGTAACTGGAGGGTGGGTGGGGTGCAGGTGTCATGAGAACTCTCAAAGGAACTTTCAAAAGCACTTGATGACATGGAAACTACATTTTCTATTTCTGATTCATTTCATTGAAACTGAAGCCCACACAAACTGGTGCTAAGAGAGCATAAAGGTAATTCAGGAAATTCAGCTGCCGATGATTATCATAATTCAATTATCTCATCATCTAGCCTCTGTGATTTTCTGTGTGTGTTTTTGTTGTTGTTGTTGTTATTGTTGTTGTTAGCCCCTTTATTTTTAGTTATTTGTCTTAATTTTTCACCTCACTAAAACAAAAATTATGTTTGGACTCACTTTCCTGGCTTTAAACTCTAAGGACACTCCAGACTCATGTTTTGCCTCTAGCCTTGGCAGTAACTACCAGGCTCATTCCCTAATGCACCCCTTCCTCCAACTTCCCAATTAGAAGACAGAAATTATACAGAGCCTCCCTCCTGAACTACACAAGACTAGAGCACAGTAAGACATTCACACCCATGACACAGAGTTTCTCCACCTTGGCACTATTGACATTTTGGACCAGATAACTCTTTTTTCTTTTTTTTTTTTAACATCTTTATTGGAGTATAATTGCTTTACAATGGTGTGTTGGTTTCTGCTTTACAACAAAATGAATCAGTTATATATGTTCCCATATCTCTTCCCTCTTGCGTCTCCCTCCCTCCCACCCTCCCTATCCCACCCCTCCAGGCGTCACAAAGCACGGAGCTGATCTCCCTGTGCTATGTGGCTGCTTCCCAGATAACTCTTATTTTCGGGGAATGTCTTGTGCCCTGTGGGGTGGTTAGCGGCACTAAAACCTACTACTCAGTAGATACAATAGCACTTTCCCCAGCTGAGACAACCAAAAATATCTCCAGACATTGCCACCAGTCCCCTGGGAGCATAATCACCCCTGTTTAAGAACCACTACTATAAAGGCAGAAGTGTGGAGGGCAGTAAAGTTGACTTATCTACCCAATATAATCTTGCTGAGAAATCACTATGTGCGAACCAATGTTGTATGTGCTGTGAGAAACTTCGAGAAGGGTGAGACCCAGTTTCTGTCTTCACAGAAATGAACACAAATAATTAGGACATAGGACAGACCGACATAAAAAGTAGTGGTATCTTGATATGTACTCAGAGAAAGGAAAACAAAATTCCCTTTAGAAAAATCCAGAAGAGTGCTTGGAAAATTTAACTAGGTCTTGGAGGTAGAGCATGATTCCAGCAGGTCAGGATGGGACATGAAGATCTTAGAGGCAAAAGTGAGAGCATTGGGATTGGTCTTGAGGAAAAATGTGAACGGCTTTGAATTCCAGATGTTTTGGACTTTATTTAATTCATTATGAAGATCCTTTTATTTGAGTTCATTTTAGTTTTGATGAGAGGAAATGACATGATGAAATGACATGATGAAACTCATGGTTCCTGTTCTCTTACTTTTACATTTAACTCTTCTTCCCTACATCCACCATAAATTGTGGAGAGAGAAATAAGGAGTTTGTGACCACTCCAGCAAATCCAGTCCAGAGCACTTCTGCTGGATAAAGGTTAATCAATAGAATGGATGGAGCTTATAATTATAAAATTGTTACTTTTATTATTTATTTATTTTTAATAATTTATTATTAAACAAGTAAAAGCAGCTTAAGAAACAATCTTTTTGGAAAACAATGATTTCACAAAATAGGCAGAAAAAAATGTTAAAGTTACTGTCCGTGAAGATTGGGTGGGAAATTAGCACCCAAGTTTTAATAATACAGAAACTAAAAACACAATATAAATAAGAAGGGCAAAGGCAACAACCTAAAGCACTCTGTTTAGGACATTGATTCTTAACCTCTGGGGACTTACGTATCCCTTTGAGTATATTGTGAAAATAGTAGTTTTCCCCAAGAAAATACCCATAGTCACATATTCGTAAAATTTGGTATGACACTTCAGGGTGTTCTTGGCCTTTTGAAGCCCATAAATGGCCTTTCTAGACATCCATGGCCCTCAGATTATAAAACCCTGATAGAAAACTACAGGCTACAAGACACAGACCGTTGCTTTAGAGACCTAAGAAGCCCCAGAAGTGCCTAAAATGCGATGAGCGCAATGTAGAAGCTGAAATTCCTGGGCTCTTTCTAAATAACTGGATTTCATTTTGAAATGTAGTCAAAAAGCACTTAGTTATCATTTCCCGTTAAAGTTCTAAAAATTTAGATTTCTTTTATTTGATGGAAAAAGTGCTATATCTCATAAAGCAACATGATAGAAAAATAGAAGGATTACTGAGTTGAAACTGAGAAGACTTTAGGGCTTCTTCTAAGATGTTTAAACTTGGATTAGTAATTTAACTTCTCCGAGCTTCAGTTTTATGCTTTTTTGTAATAGAGTATTGCACTATATTATTTTTAAGTCCTCTATATGTTCTAAAATTTTATAATTTAAATTAACTCATCTAAATCTAAAAAAAAAAGCAAGACAAATAACTTCTAAAAATGAGAATAGCTCCAGTTATGTTCACAGTAAAATATTTTCGAGAAGTGATTCAAAGCTAGATGTGGTTGAATTTCTAAATGACTGAATTTGCAAAAATGGGTGATAAGTCGTCCCACTCAGCTCTTATTAGTTATTAATTACTTCTCCATGACTTTGAATCAGAAGGGTTTACTACAAGAGAGGTTCTGACTGGGCTGTCTGAATGATGAATCATTTCCCACACCAAGGTGGTCTTCCCCAGCTCCAAGGTACTCATAGGCACTACAAGGAAATTTAACTCTGGTTGCCTGTGTTATACTTGGCATTTTACTAAAAAAAGAAAAAAAAAAAAGGAATTTTCAATATTGATATCACCACGCTTTAGCCTGCAGAAGCAAAAGATTTTCTTTGAGGAAAAGTACTTGACATTAAAAAAATAATGCCCACAGCCAAGGCTCCAATCATCTGAATTCACTTACCATTTGTGGGGCTTTAAATCTGGCTGCACACACACCGGGACCAAGGATTAGAAATGCATCTGGGTAGCAGAAACCAGTTAGTGTAGTCTCCTCTACCCCCTTTTGTTGTCTGTTTTTGTAACATATGTTAGCCACCAAAGACACAAACAAGGATAAAATGGTTTTCTCCTTTCCCATCTGGTTCTCTGCCAGAGATACAAAGCCTGAGCAGAGCATCAGATTTCAATGTCCTGACTGCTGAGAAACCCCCTTCTTGTTCTCTATCCGTCACCATTCTTCTTCTCAACAAATATTTTTCCACCAGTACAAAGCAATGTAGTCCAATAAAATTAAGGGTTATTTCTACTTACTCCCCTCCCAATTTCTGGTCATTAATAGTGCATTTGTGGGATAATATTTTTGCCTCTTATTTCACAGGACTGTGGTCTGATATAAGGGCTATATATTCACCGTATTTTGAACTCCTGAAATTAAAAACTGCAGAGATTTTTTTTCATGTATAAATGAGTTCTGTTGTATGAATCAATGAAAAAGTCTTATGGATCAACAAAAAAAGTCTGTTGTTTGGATCCCATAATACATTTCTTATGGATAACTTTAAAAATGGCTATAGAACTCTAGATTAGAAAAGAGAGACAAGAAGAAAGAGAGAGAGAGAGAGAGAGAGAGAGAGAGAGAGAGATAACATATTACATATCCTCTGCATTGCAAACATTTGCATCCTTTGCATGCCTGTACCGTAATGGAAACCGAGAACCCCTTAGAAGCTGGGCAGCAGGGAAGGAGGCAAGGACTGTTTCTTTCAGGTGTGCAGTGAGTCTAATAAGGAGATGCTGGTGACACCTGCCCTATGAAGAGATGCAACATTGTTATGTGGCAGCGCTGCTGCTGCTTCTCCTTCAGGAACGTGCAGGACCCCACAAGCTGAGGACCGTGTGGCTCCTGCGGCTCTGCATGTCTGCAGAGCAATTGCAGATTGGGTGTTTCAGTGTCAGAGGTTGCCAAAAAAGTATTAAACCCTGCCATATAAAGAGTTACAACATAGATGTATGTTTGGGACTATAGGGCTCTATCAATATTAATATTTTCAACCAACTAACTGAGCATTACTGTATATTACTAGAGTAGTAATTTCTTTTATTTAAATTTGTCTTAAAAATTTTAAAGCATTCAGAAAAGTAGAATAATAGAATGAATGTTTCTAGCTCCATAACTTCAATTTAAAAATCATTATGATATCTTGTAATAACCTATAATGGAAAAGAATCTGAAAAATAATAGATAATAGATAGATATGTATGACTGAATCACTTTGCTGTACACCTGAAATGAATACAACATTGTAAATCAACTATATTTCAATAAAAACACTATGATTTTGATTCATTTTCATCAGTTATTCTTTTTCTCTTTTTCCTTTTCATTGCCAAATATGATGAAGCAAAACCTAGATCTCATGTCACGTATACTTTAGTTATACAACTCTTAAAAAACAATTACATTTTCTCATGCAATGACAATGCCATCATAACTCCTAATAAAACGGTATTCTTATCATGTCATACTATGTTTATAATCAGTTTTCTCTCATTGCCTATAAAATGTCTTTTGTATTTGGTTTGTTCAAATCAGTATCTAAACAAGATCCCCACAATACGTTTGGTTGTATGTATCTCAAAAATACCTTTTCATCTGAAGCAGTCCCAGCTCCCTGTTTTTTCTCGTAGCACTGACTTGTTGCCAAATTCATGTCAGTGTTACTATTTCAGTGACTATTTTTCCCCTTAAGTAGCATTTAACATATTACTTTATTCCTTATATATCCTTTAAATGGAAGTTAACTTTAAAGGTGAGTAATTTCTTAAAATATCAATGTATTGATTTTGTCATAAATAGGCTCTAAAAGATCTATTTAGATTGTGATTAAAGAAAAGTAAAAGACTGTTATCTGCCATGGTTGATGGAAGAAAGAATAATGTAATTGAGATGAAAAGCGTTCCCACATTGTCCAATATTAACTGTATGACATAATGGATATCTTAAATATGGCCTGCTGTTCTAATTTATGGTAACTACCTGGTTTCTACACTCTTTAGAGTGTGCAGACTCTGGCATAGGGGGTTCTTACTGAGAAATGTTGAGAGAGAACATTAGAGAATAATAGACGCTATTTTAAAGGGTCTTTAATTCCAAAAAAGCCCCTTTACATATTTGACTTTGAATCGTGCCTCAGAAATGGACTGGAAGATGGGGCATCTACAGTAAGAGAACATTTAGGAGTCTATTTGAATAAGCAAGGATCACCGTAATGCAACTGCAATACTAAGTTACTGCATGACTGATTATTGGGTGAAACCAACTCCAGAAAACGAATATAATACTGGGTTTCCCTTTGCCTAGTTATGCTCTGTTAACATAAGTCATCAAAGACATAGCTGATGGGTGAAGAACATAAAATGACATGAAACTTAAAGAAGTATGCCTTGGCAATAGTAGCATCTAAATACATTAACATTTGTAATCCTCAGAACATTATTATGTAGATACTATTATTTCCATTTTAAAGATAAGGAATCTGACTTATAAAAAGCTTAAGTAATTTCCCCCAGTACCACATAATAATAAATAGAGGATTCAGGGACTGAACTGAGGCAGTCAGTTCACTACTCTTAACCTCACTACTCTACTATATTGTCTCTTAGAATATCGTGATGAGCTAATTGTTATCTTTATATGAACACCAGAAGATAGAGAACCTTCTTAGGACTCTAATGCCAACCGTGGAATTAGCAATATTTCTTAATCCATATGGGATTTTAATGTGAGTATCTAAATATTATATATAATTTAATAACTATGTTCCTTTTCTTTTAAACAGGTCATCGATAACCTTGGTCCTTTGGAACTGATTCTTAATACTCCTAGCCATCATAGGGTTCATCATGGTGAGGAAATTCGATCTCTTCTTTCATTCCTTCCTCATTTCTTGAAAAATGACATTATTATTTTGTATCACTTCAGCACAATTACCCAACCTAGTCACCACACACTGCAAATAGGCATTTGCTTCTTCCTTCGTACCTGGACAAACTTCATCTATAAAGAAAGGACTGGAGGAAAACAAAACAAAACAAAATCCTCTCCATAGCTGACTTTTGAATTTCCTTTTTGCTTAGCTCTCCTCAGATGTAATGGAAAAAGGAGTTAACCAGCTGAGGGGGTACACACTTCATATTGTGAGGAGCTTGTTGAAAGTTACTCCTTGACCCCATGCTGAGGGTCATTCCTGTATACAGTCATAGTGTCTTGGTCTTAAAAACTGTTGGTATTTAAGGAAAGCCTAATAAACAACACTTCACTTTCTGCCTAAATTCTGTGAACAAACTCAACATACACTGCTTTTTCCTGACAAAGAAAAAAAATCCCATGTGACCAGTGCCTAAGGTTTAAAGACACTAGCTTAAGAAACAACAGAAGTATTTACATTTGCTCACCAAAAGACCTGTAAAGAGTGTGCATATTGACATTATTTGTATTAGGTAATAGGAAAAAAAGATATAATTCGCATGTTTGTCAGCAATAGAACAGATACACTGTAGACTATTCATGTAGTGGAGAACTACATCGCAATGAAAATGTCCAACCTATTATAACATGTAATGGCATGAATAAATCTCACAAATGCCATTTTGAGAGACAGAAGCTAGTAAGAAAATAATATATATTATTGTTCTGTTTTTATAAGTTTCCAGGCATCACAGGCGGTAGTACTGGCACACGTCAGGCCTGCCTTCCCAAGGTGGGCAGGTCCCTTTCCCTGGGACAGGGAGCAGAGCAGAAGCACAAGCTCCTCCAGGTGGGGAGAGGCTGGGGTCCTGCTGCACATGTGCAGTTTCCCCTTCCAAACTCCACAGTCATACCTCCACCACAGGGAATTATTACTGAGTTGGTACAGAGGTCAAGAGCATTATGCTCTTGCTGTTCCCTCCATATTAAAGGAAACACAAGGACTGGAGAAAAACATGTCCACATTGAAAAAGAAATAGTTGCTAGTTTCCTGTTTGGCCTTAGAGCACCTTCGCATGCGTGTTGCCTTATATCAGGCATTCTCAGCCTCTGCACTATTAACATTTTGGACCAGATACTTCTTCACTTGGGAATGTGGGGAGAGCGTGCAGGCTGCCCTGTGTATTATAAGATGTTGGTCTCTACGTATTAGATGCTAATAGTATCCCCTCCCAGTTATGACTCTTAACAGTGTCTCCAGACATTGCCACATATTCCCTGAGGTTCAAAGTGCTCCCTCACCCAACTGGGAGCCACTGTTTAGCCTACGTGTGGCAATGAGTTGGTGGATCTGTGTAGCCAGCCCCACTCTACTTTTGTACCAGGGGAGAATTTTCCTTGTACCTTTACATTCATGTGTACATTTGCATGTACAGAAGATGTGTAAAGAAATGAGGACACGTGGAGACAGTTGAATTTATTGGAGTAGTGGCTTGGTGGATTAATATTCTTTTTCCTTTGATTTACAATCATGTGGATATGATTGTGTTTATTTAATTTTTTTAAATTAGTAAACTATGTCCAACTCTTTAAATTTAAACTATTATTTATTTGGGGCATTAAAATATCATGTATGTTATGAGTCAATGAATATAATCAAAGGTAACTTAATTTTTACTTATGTCTTTTGTGATGAAAAAAATAGGAAAGTCTTACTGTAAGTGGAAAATTTTCTTCCTGGAAAAGAGGCAGTGAAAAGGTGTAAAGATCACATCAAAAAAAAAATGCATATATTATTGATATTTATCTTATTTCATATTGCCTTTTGTTCTGGACCATTTAATTTTTAATTATTACTTTTTAATAGTCCTAAAAAAAAAGAATTACTTAGAATTATCCCAGATTTTTAAAGACCAGAAAAATTGTGAACGATGCTTTTTTAGAAATCTGGGATAATTCTAAATATCTATGGCTTTAAGGAAGTCTTTGCTCTTTTTAGTAAAATCAGTTGGAAAATAAATACTCAGTTTACTAGCAAATAAAGTCTAGTGTTGTCAGTGAAAAGATATTTTTAGGAATATCATTGTTTCAAAAAGTATAACTTCCATTTTCAAAAATTTTTTTTTAAATATTTTGTCTCATAGGCAGAAATCGTTATTGCATAGACAAAAATTTTGCCGGAACTCTTATTATATGGGATAGAATTTTTGGTAAGTAAAAACTATGAGCATTTAAAAAATTAAATTAGCTCCTTCATTCACAGAAAGTCAATCATATCATTATTGTTTATCTTCCAGGAACATTTGAGGCAGAAAAGGAAAAAGTTGTATATGGTCTAACACATCCCATTAATTCATTTGAACCTTTCAAGGTGCAGGTAATGTACTTGGTTTTATTTCTTCTGAATTGATTCCATCCTTTTATAAATTTTATATTTGAAAGAAAAATCAGCTGTTGAAAGGTGGAAGCACATTACACTAGCCTTAAAAAATATATATTTTAACTGTAAAAGAATTTAGAAATAACTCTGGCACTCAAAGCCTTGAATCAAATTGGGCAGAATACATTTGAAAACAATTCATTGTAAGAATTTTAAAATATGTCTGTTACCTAGAATTAAAAGAAATAGCTCTTTAGCAAACATACCCTTTCTCAGAATAGACCTGAAATATATTCATGTATTCAGAAGGAGCGGTAGTAAAATGTATAATTAAGGCTGATCCCAGAGTAAGAAAAATATTTGCTTCAAGCCTGCATGACTCTGGTTAGAAATTCAGGGTGAGGCCTTTGCCCTCCTCTTCTTGGACGGAGGTGTCAGGAGCTATTACGGGTTGGTTAGGTTTGCACGTTGCCTCACCTGCTAAGACTTGTTGCCCTGGACCAGTTTTCTGTCAGACATGTGGTATTGGTTGTTTGCTGGTCTCAATGGTTGGCACTAGAGAAATAAGGAATGTCTGTGAAGCTCTGATCCGTCAGTAGCAGAGCACCGCAGACACTCCCAGGGGTCGGGACTAATAAATGAGAAAAAGATAAAAATGCTTGAAAAAATGAAGAGATCAGTCAATGACAGCTCTGTCCAGGGGACTGGATATACAGCATTCAGAAAGGGAAGAAAGTACAGGTTCATGTTGGGTCTGCTTTTCAAAGCTACTTCTTCAAGGTTTTTAAAGAAAGTTACAGTAACAAAATAAATGGACATTTATTGAACTTTTACTATGTGCAGGACATTGCTAACAGCACACATGTTTAATTTAACCATTACTAAAACCTTATAAGGTAGTGGTTCTTTTTAACCTCAGTTTTTTGGTGGATGAAACTGAGGTTCTCAGGATTTAAATAATTCCCCCGCCTAAACACAGTTTGTCAGATGCTAACCTAAGTAGGGTGGGTTGAAGGCCAAGCCCCAAACTTGATTAACTCAATTTTCAAGTGAAAGGCATTTTTATGTCTCTGTTCAGAAGAGAAAAGTTGATTATTTCTCTTCTTTCTTCTCAACTAGTGGCATTTCTTTCTCTGTCTTTGGTTCTCTTTCTTTTGGTTAGGCATTACGAAGAATATGATTTTTTTCAGGAGAATCCAGGTACTTCCTTAATAATAAACATTTCTAGGTACGTTCTTGATAGAACTGAAATCAGTTTCAAGATAATACATTGAGAGCCACTTCTTCACTGGGCGTGGTCTTGTCTTCATAATGTAGAGATTAAGAAGGAAATACAGCTTGGTCCCTGCCCTCTAGGAGAGAGCCTTTCAAACTTAATGTGCATATGAATCATGGGAGGATCTTATTAAAGTAGGGTTCAGTAGGTCTGAAATCTGGCCAAGATACTGTGTTTCTAACAAGCTCCCAGGAGATGCCGACACTGCTGGTTCATGGCAATCCTTTAGCTAGCAAGGCTTTGGAGTATACACACATGGAGGAAAAGGGGTTCATATTTGAGATACAATAAGAAGTTGAAAACTGCATCACATGAGCTGCACAAGGAGTTGGATGATTAGGATTTGGAGACACAGTATTCAGTCATAGGTCTTTATGAGCTGCTGCTAAATCTGCCCTCATGTAAACATTGCCTTTAGCATAATAGTTGTCACAACTGTGTCTAAGTTTTAGTCTCCTACATACTCACTTATATTGTAAGAAATATCAAATCAGCGAGTTGTAATAATTAGGAGTTCCTAAACCTACAAAATCACGTATTTACTTTCACTTGTATTCCTTTATATTAGCTAAATTTCTCAACCTCCCATCAGAGGCATCAAAAGCACCTTAGGATTGCCCCTGTTAGATGGAGAGGATTTTTTCCCCTTTGACACTAGGTATAGACCATTCATTTTGCTTCCCTTTGGAGTCCAAGAGTTTCAGGGCATTGGAAAACAAGTAAGTGAGAAAGTACTCCTTATTTAAAAGCCCTGTATTCTCATGGTTTGTGTCTAGAATGATAGCAGTAAATTTTCAGTCAGGTTTTTCTTTTTTTTTTTTTTTTTTTGGTGGTGTTGTGTCTTCGTTGCTGCGCGCAGGCTTTCTCTCGTTGTATCGAGTGGGGGCTGCTCTTCACTGTGGTGCGCGGGCTTCTCATTGCGGTGGCTTCTCTTGTTGCAGAGCACGGGCTCTAGGCGCACAGGCTTCAGTAGTTGCAGCACGTGGGCTCAGTAGTTGTGACATGCAGGCCCTAGAGCGCATGGGCTTCAGTAGTTGTGGCACATGGGCTCGGTAGTTGTGGCGTGTGGGTTCTAGGGCATGCGGGCTTCAGTAGTTGTGGCGCATGGGCTTAGTTGCTCTGCGGCATGTGGGATGTCCCCAGACCAGGGATCAAACCTGTGTTCCCTGCATTGGCAGGTGGATTCTTAACCACTCTGCCACCAGGGAAGTCTTGTACTCAGTTTTTAAAATAACAAAACAGGTAAGTATATTAATGCGTGTTGTAACATTAATTTTCTATGTTATTATTATTGCAAATCCTCAGGATAAGTTTCCATCTAACATTTCCTTTTTCTTTAAAATCTGCTCAGCTAAATCCTACATTGTTGCTTAATTGCTTCAGATTCCTTATTATAATATTTCAAGTAATTTTAAAAACAATTTTTATAATACTAGCAGTTTAAATTCTGTAAGAGATAGTGAAAATACCAATGAGACCACAAATTCTGATAGAGCCATAACTTCTTTCTACATTAATTTATCACTACATGTATAATAGAACTCATTTCGAGTCAACAGCTGATGCCCAATATCTAGGATTATTTTTAATCCTATGATACATTTTTATAATATATATGATATGTATAGCTATTTATCCTAATAGCCAGTATTTGTTGAGTCCTTGTCATGTGTGGGCATACTTTTAACTTTATACATATCAAATGTGTGTTATTTAAAGAATGTGAATTCCTGCTATAAGCCTCAAGGTAAACTTCTGACTCAGCAAACTTTTCCTATTACAGAATGTGGTCTATCTATTTAATCCTCAGAGGTCTACCATCAGAAATGGTTTTGAACATTTTTTCTTAAAATGAGGTGTTTGTCTGTAATTCAATACATTAAATAAAAGATTATTTTAAAAATATATAACAGATATGCAATATTTGTATGATTCCATGTTCAACTTTAAAAACCATTTAGCGAGATGTGGCTGTCGAGTGCACAGGCTGCTAGTTAAATCCATTGGAAGCAAATTCTCTGAACTCACTTTTTATTCTTTGCTAATTTTCTAAACGATTGCCCTATTATTAAATTTCCTGTTTATAATTTTGTGGAGCTTCAGAAATATTGACAAGAACACATTTAAATGTAAACGTATGCAGAATGCATAGAATGAATTTCAATTTATAATGCAATTGCATATTAATCAATATTAGCAAATTATACATAACCTATATATTAAAGAATAATTTGTAAGTTACATTAAACAATAAAATAAAATCCATGATTTAATGTATTTAATCTTTTTTGTTATGGTCTTTTCTTATCTTAAATAGACTATATTTTTATTCTTCTAGTTCCACCATTTACTTACCATATGGACTACATTCTGGGCCACACCTGGATCCTTCAATAAGTTTTCTGTCATATTTAAAGGACCAGGATGGGGTCCAGGTAAACCAAGACTTGGACTGATTGAAGAAATTCCAGAGGTAAATAAAGTTCATGAATTCGATGATGGCAAAGATTAATTTCATATTGTCAGGTCTACAGCCGGCCTGTAATGCATGCTGACTTCATGCAAATCTGAAAAAAGATGTTCCCTTAGGCAGATACAGCCCTGTAATGTGTAAATTAATAAGTGGACACCACCTAGGGGCCATTAAGAGGGGTGCCTTCTCCCAGACTGACACTGCCTCTTACTAGGGAGCATGGTTTGGGGCAGAGCAGCAGAGGCTGGTTTTCTTGGCTCAAACCCACAGCCGAGAGCCTTTGTGTAGTGCAGAAACCACACAGACACTTATGGATCCGTCACAGGCTTAGAGAAGATTCAGTCGAGCCTTCATTTTGTCCATGAAAAACTGAGGTCTCCAGAATAAAAGGTCTAAAGTCATACCGAAATGATGTGGTTATTAGATTAGATTACAACTTTATTCATTTCATAGTGGCGTAGTAGCATTAAATACAGAAATCCCATGAAAAACTAAAAATAAACAAGGTAGAGGTTTAAAACACTGAAAATCAAATGAAAAATACAGTTTCAATATGGAATTTCTCTTATGAAATGGAGGAAAAGGAATTTCTTTCCAATCATTTAGGATATGTATTGAGATTGCTTATCAAAATAACTGTCATTGATAGTAATATAGAAACAATAAGCTACTGTTGATTTGAAAGATAATTATGAGTATAAAAATTAGCCAGTATTCAAGAAAATGAAATATGTTTTATTTGAATATTGTTATTTTTCAAAAATCCTGATCTGAATAAGGATATTTTCTCATCCACTTATGAAAGCTGCTGTGTTGGAATTTCCAGACACTTGGTTATGTTCACAGTTAGTTATATAACAATGATCTGACTTGATATAAGTGAAAATAATTTGCTTATTTCAGCTCCAGAAAGTCTAGTCAGCTACAGTTCATTTATTATTTTCCTTTTTTGCAATAGATAATTCAAAGTGAATGTTTTAAAATCATATCGATGCCTAAATCTGCATTATAAGGATAGGATTATATTATTTCTGGGAAACTGTAGTTTGGGAAAGCTGTTTTCAATAAGACAGTATTTGCCTTTGAAGCATGAATATCTACACTATCCCAAATCACCTTCCATTTTCTCTTTTGCTATACTTCGATGTATAATCGTGGACATATTTTCATATTTCATATTACATGTTCATTTTGCTTATGTTAATCATCAGTATCAATTCTTACAGTGCTCTATATAAAGCAGAGTAGATCAGAATCATAATGCTTCTGAAATGAAAAACAAGTCTCCTAATTTTTACATTTTTTCTATCCAAAGTAATAAACGTTAGAGTCATTTCGAGGATTAAAAAAGATAGCAAAACCTTTCATTTCTTTTTGCATATCTCCTCTTCACTTAGTGTGAATTTCAATGTGAGAGATAAGGGAACAATATAATGGAAAGGCTTCTTTCTTATCTTCCTAGGTCAAGGGGGAAGAAGTTCCCTTCTCATCAGCAGCATCTCGGCTATTAAAGACATATGCAGTTGTACAGTTTGCTCTGATACTAACATTTTATGAAGAGACCTATACAGATAAAGCTGTAAGTGGTGCTCATTTTAAATAGAGTGTGAAAAAGTTATCTGTCACTTTGAAGATGAAAATAAGCTCTATTATAGCTGTGCTCTATTCTTTTCTGTAATAATCTTTGAATTTTGGCAATGTCTCACATTTAAACAGGTAAACTGATTCTTCTAGAATTAATTTAATTAATGTAAGTTAATTAATTGTATCCAAAGTGTTGTGTATAAGATGTCCATCAAATGGTATATAATTGATCTAAAATATAAGTAGGAAATGATTTGTCACAAATAAATTCTTCAACAATAAAAAGAAGTATTTCAGAAGCTAGAATTAAATGTGTTGGGGAAAGCAGACTTTATAGCAATTTCAACATGCTTATCTTCAATTAAAGAATACCCTGATAACTTGAGTTTAGGGGGTTTGCAATGTACAGTTAACTTCATTTATTTTGTCCTTTCTAAATATTTGAAATATTCCTGAAGCACAAGAGCACTGGACCAGGGTTTAGAATCTGGATTCTGATTCAGGCATTACCACCTGGGGAATCATTTTTTGGCAACATGAGAATACCCTCACTGCCTATATTTTGGAGAAAACAAAAATAGCATAATGTATGTAAAAATGCACTGTAAACCATAAAAAGATTAAAAACAGAGGTATTTTTAAATATTTGCTTTGTTTCACAGATTTATTCATATTATATTCTTCCAAAAAGGATTTAAAATAGTTCAAAGAGGTACATAAATTATAGTAAAGTAACTAACTTGGAAGTAGGTGAAATTGAAAATAGGGTGACAGAAGAATGAAAAATCAGTATCTCACTTTGTTACCAAGATAGTATGTACCTCATGAAAGAACCTCACTGAGTCAGGGATGTTGAGGCCTCACATAGCAGCACTGTATGAGTAATGTTTACGCTCTAAAGGAACAGGGAAAGCGGACTTCCATTTCTAGCAAAATGGTGGGTTAAATACACCTACTTCTTTTTAAGGCATATCAAACACCTAAAATTGCTGGACAAAATGTAATTTTTAAGAAAAACCTTTAAATACACTGCATAGATGAGTAGGCAAAAAATTGAGGTACTCCTTAGAGGCTAAAAATGTTGAGAAAATGCAAATCCAATGAGGTGCTCTTCCTGACAGCTATCCCAGGCACTGAAAAATCTCTGTTGATCAAGACCTTAAGGGACTCGAAACAAAGCTGAGAGCCTACGTGGGTGGAAAGTCAGTTAAAAAACTTCAAGTAAAACAACTGAAAGCAAAAGAAATACTCTCAGCAAGGGGAGGGGGAGGAGGATGAGAAAAAGAAACGTAAAAAGGAAACTTACCCATACTGGACTTGGCTTTGAGGAGGCAGAAAAAAGCCTTCTCTGAGAATTTTTGACTACAAACCACCTCTCACTCAGATATGGATCCAGGATTTACACTAACCATTGATTTATAAACCTAAACTAAGTGTGTAGTCTCAGATTAGGACTCATGTTTAAAAGACCCATGCAAATCATGCTTAGAGCAATCCCCTCAAACTCAGGTCTCAGCATAGTCCCCCCAGGTAATGTCTCAGTGATGATGAACTGAGAGATAAAAAGCACAGAAACACACTAGGAGAAAGCCACTATGACAAAGCATTAACAGAAACAACAAGCGACAGAATTATACCCTCAAAAAAAAAACAGATTTTGAAAATAAAATCAATTAAAAGATAAATTAAGTAAATTTAATATATTTGAAAAAGCAAAAGTTGAAATTAAAAAGAAATTAGAAATTATGGAAAATCAAGAAACAATGATGAAACACATTTAGAAATAATCAAATTAGACTTCTAGAACACAAAAATATAATGGACATAAGGAAGTCAATGACTTCGTTGGCAGTTTAAAGACAACTAAAGCGAGAATTAGTACATTAAAAGAGCAAAAAAAGTATCCATTATACAGTGTGAACAGACAATGATATTAAAAAACATAACAGAAGTTATCTTTAGACATAAAAAATAGTGTGAAAAAGTCTAAGATAATACAAGAATCTAGAAAAAATGCAGATGAATACAAATAGGATTAGTAGGCAGTGAATTCAAAAAAGATAAATTACCTTTTTCAAAGATTAAGAAAGCGCTATTGAAAGATGTCAGTCTGTCCATGAAAGCTCCGTAATAGAAGTTAATAAATGATATACACAGAAAAATTAGTCTAAGTTTTTTAAAATAATTTTAATATATAAAGCCTATGGAATTATATTTAATAATTAGATACCATTGTAAAAATCACAGTATATTCTATTGGAACAATTCTAAGTATTCCATATGACTCGCACAGTGAGTTCTATAAATAAGTCTACTCAAAATAGGTCACTGAGTGTATTAAGAAGGACTCTTTGGTTGTATATGACAGAAATTCAACTTAGAGTGAATTTATTAACTCATACAACTGAAGAGTCTGGGGTTTTTCTTCTTTAGGCAGTGCTGGATCCAGTGAGTCAAGTAACTTCATCAGGAATCTTCTCATTCTTTTCTGCAGTTATGCATTTCTCAAAGCAGATTCTCCTACAGGCTCTCAACCTTCATGGTAGCAAGATGGTTACCAGCAGCTCTAGCTTTAAATACTTCCACACAAGGAACTCCAGAAGTGAAAGTTCCAAGTTGGAGTCTGATGTTATGGGTGGGTTCATCTGGGTATCACTGAACCCATCAAAGTGATCAAGCCTGGATCACAGACCATTTAATCTATCAATGCGAGGACAGGGCCAGTGATAGGAAGGCTTGAAAGACATATTGAGATGATAGTTTCTGGAAAAAAGGAATTAGACTCAAGTAGGCAAAAATAACAAATGTTAGATTTATATGAATCCTTCTCACTCCTAAATACTATGTGATTTGAACTTCTTTTCAAAGAATATTCTTTGAACACTCATAAATGTTTAGTAACATAATAAACCTTCCTGTAGGATATCATTTTAAAGTATCTATGATATGAGTGTCCATTAGATATCTTCTGTTCTAAGAAACAGATTATCCAATTAAATGTGGCTTAAGTATAACTGAAAATTCAGAGGTGAGTATTTCCAGGATTGATTAGTTCAGCAATTCAAACATGTGGAGTTTCCAAAAAGGCTTCTCTACAGTTCTCTGGGCTTTCATCATCATAATTACAGCAACTCAAGGCATCATGTCCTCACACTGTGACCAAAGGCAGCAAGTTCAGTTCTCCTAGAGCATCTTGTAAATTTCACTTAAGAAGGAGGGGAAAAAAGTCCCAGAGTATTTCTCAGCAAATGTCCTTTCATGTCTCATTGCTCAGGACTGATTTACATGCCCACACTGAAAGAATAACTAACACTAGTTCATGAATTAACCATGAATGAATTATACCAAGCATAATTCATGCCCTGGGGATAAAGGGTTCACTTTGCCTCTGAGTACATCCCTTTCTTATACCTGGACAAAATCAGCATAGTATTAGTATAGAAGATATAGGGGATATTTTCTGGTTGGGCAAATAGCAGTGTATGTCACAGTGTGTCCTGCTAAATAAAATAGGTTTACAAGATGTCTATAGAGACTATTGGATAATATATTGAAGAAAGCCATTTCAATTTTAAACATTATTTAAAGTCTTTAACGATTGGTATTGTCCATATGTATTTGTGTTTTTAGCATTTAAAATTAATAACCCCAAATTGCTACACATAGTGACTCCAATTTTGGACACTAGACAAGTTCACATGTTCTCTCTGCGCAAGTACAATTTTTTTTTTTTAAACTACAGAAAAACTCATTCCTGATCATAGGAGAAAACAATGATTTAAATTCTGGTTTCCATTTTGTGGACTGAAAAAAAGAAATAGGATATGATGTGACCAGAAATGCTTTGAAAACATCATGGAAGAATATATAATGGCTTATTATTTGCTGGCTCATACATGTACTACAACTAATGTCACCAATTCCAAATTGTAGCAGGTTCATTTGTCTTTAGCTTCAAAAGAGACAAAGTTTGAACCCAAGAATTTCTTTCAGGAGCAAATCTTTCTTAAAAGCAGCATGGATTACATCACTCTTAGCAGTGCACAAGTAGATGTCAAACTACCATAATGGTTAGACTTATTAATTGCTTAACCTAAGGTCTCATAATCATGTCTTCAAGTATTACATAATTAACCCATCACTGATTACTTTGTTAAACTACTTTGTTATTTTAATTTGTTCACCTAAGTTATGATTAAAATATGCCTGCGTTAATAGAGTTTAGATAATTGAATAACACCAGAAGAAAAGCTATATCATCTACATCTAAATATCTAACTCTTGATATACTGATCAATACTGAGTACAGTTTGCATTATTGAATTTTTTTTAGTTGTACTAAATACAGTCTCAAAGTAAATTAACCTAATTCATAGAAATAAAAATGAAAATTTACCCATTTTGATTCTGAAGTAGAGGCCTTTATATTAAGCTCACCAAGAGAATTTGAAGGTCTAGGCATGTGTGAGTGCTTCTTGGGTTAAAATGTAGCCAGACAGGGTGTATGTTAAAATATGTAACTCATAGCATGGTTTTCACAAGATTTTTCCACTGTCGTAAAAAAACTATATGAGAAACTCATGTAGATATGTCGACAAAGAGAAATATCAAGTGATGAAATCCTTTTCAAATTAAAATTAGAGTTGGAGACAGCTTCATCCCTGACACAAATTAATTTTGAAAAGTGCATTTGCTTGTTTCCCACACATGTTTTTCTTTGCTAAAAACATGCTGTACAAATAGGAAAAAAGCTTGCTTATTTGCAAAATTCTATAGTTTCTTTCTAGTCTCAGGGATGTTTAAAAGCATCTGAAGACATTAAAATCCAACAGCAATATTTTTTTTCCAGATTCACTGTAGCCAATAATCACATAGAAAAGTTGTGGCTGACGTGTAATTGTGGACCCTGCTGTAGTCCCACAGCCTTTTCTGTTTATGCGTTTACCAGAGTAGATAAATACTTACTTGTTTAATGTGTGCAAGTTCTGTATAAATAACTTTGGGAGTCAAAATAGCAATTTGATGGCCACCAAAAAGGTGGAAAAGGCACACTTCTTTCTTACTGAAACTTGCAATGTATACATTTAAATATATAGTGTTTAGTTTAGTTATATGACCCACAGTATTTTATGTTGATTTTAGTTTAGTAATGCTTGGGAAATCAATTCCTCAGCTGCCAGGGTCCACCTCATGGGGTAATATCATGAATACGGGCTTGAAATGGAAATATGGACGCACTAGCATGTTTCCAAAGTAAAACTGTAAAGGCAATGCTATCCTTTTCAATAATAGACACACTCAAAACAGTTTGAATATTTAACAGGGTCTTATAATAGAATATATAATAAAGTTACTGTAGATATGTCTAACCCAGATTATTTGGTGATATATTTCAATATGAGGCATCTGAGAATATCCAATATAAATTTGGAAACAGGTTTTTATAGTCTTAAATTCCCCTGGTTGCTGTACCCTGTAAAACATTATGGGCACTAAAATTTTGTAACCAATGCTTTCATATTGACATGTTTTAATAGACCCTTAGAAAAATCAATATATTTAGTGGTACTCTCATAACAGAGAGTGTCGCTTGCACAATTTAGATCTAACTTAGGTCCTACGTGAAACCTCTCAAGTCAGTATTCAGCACATACTGTTTTCTTCCAGTGCAGCCCACTGGGATTTAATTTAATTTCCTAAAGTTCTTAGGTGGTAACTGAAGTAATATGAAAAAAGAAATGTGAGCTAAATTGAGCATCAATTATAATTTAAATCCATGAAATGAATGTAATAAATGTGTATTAGTAAAGGAAGGATATTAACCAAAGCTACCTGTCTAATAAGCATAGACTTTGGGAACTTAGAAAAGTGATCACTGTGAATTCCTGTGAAAAATCTATTTTTGTCCACTATATTGAAATATAATAAAGTGGGAAATTGAACATTTAAAAATGCCATTTGCATCAAATAATGAAATATTAACTGTGAAGTTAAATATATCTTCATACTATTAGTACTGTCTCAAAATTTGTTTAGCATCAGGCAGCTCTTTTAAAAGCTATCATATAATAAATACAACCAACCATGAACTGCTTATAATTTGAATTAAGATCTCATTTTGACTTATTAAAAATATGTAAAAATTAGATACTTTAATTCAGCTTTGGAAACTCAAAATCTCAATGCACAGTTTTTTTTTATATCCTTATTGGAGTATAATTGCTTTGCAATGTTGTGTTTCTGCTGTACAACAAAGTGAATCAGCTATAAGTATACATATATCCCCACATCCCCTCCCTCTGGAGCCTCCCTCCCACCCTTCTATCCCACTCCTCTAGGTCATCACAAAGCACTGAGCTGATCTCACTGTGCTATGCAGCAGCTTCCCACTAGCCATCCATTTTACATTTGGTAGTGTATATATGTCACTGCTACTCTCTCACTTCGTCCCAGCTTCCCCTTACCCCTGTGTCCTCAAGTCCATTCTCTACATCTGCATCTTTATTCTTCCCCTGCCACTAGGTTCATCAGTACCAAATTTTTAGATTCCATATATGTGCATTAGCATACAGTATTTGTTTTTCTCTTTCTGACTTATTTCACTCTGTATGACAGACTCTAGGTCCATCCACCTCATTACAAATAACTCAATTTAATTCCTTTATATGGCTGAGTAATATTCCATTGTATATATGTCAATGCACAGATTTCTCTACCCAATGCCCAGTGAATCATGAGGCTGTCCAGTCTGGCTGATGGGAACTTGTACTCTAGCTGGCCCTGTTGTGAGCTCTGGGCATTGCAAGCTCTAGTCCTTTTCTAACCTTTGATAGTCTCCTCACATGTATGAGCTGATATACGAGACTTGATGGGCACCCGCTGCAGATGAATAGAGTTCTGTCTATGCAGCTCTCTCCTCTTTGGTACTCTCTTCCAAATAATAGCCTCCCTGACTTCTCCCAAATCCCAGCTCCATCTCCTCAAATCAGGGAGTCCACCAGGCCCCTCTGAGTTCCCTCTGTGTGGCAGCATAGAAACTCTCTCAAGGTAGTAACCTGGAGCAATAGTGAGGGGTCATGTCATTTGTATCCCATTTCCCTGGGATCACTGACCTTTGTTGCCTGGTGTCCAGGGTCTTGAAAACAATTGTTTCAGATATGTTGTTTTGCTTTGTTTTGTTTTGTTTTCAAGTGGGAGGGAAAATCAATCCTTGTTTCTCTATTTAGTTGGGTGCACATTTATTATTAACAGAATGGAATCATAGATTGAAATATGACTACAACATAACTATTCTTCAAGTTATGTTACTTAAAGTTTTTAAAATAAAATTTTTTGCTTTTATTTCTTACACATTTTTGTAGAAACTCACTATTCCATACCAATTCAGTGCTTCTGAACTATATATTTGTTATACATTTTAGGCAATATATTTTCACCTTTGATATATTTATTTAGTTTGCTTCTTGTTTGAAATTATAGAAAATGTTCATTCTAATTATATTTCCTTATGTATGCTTCAACAGTAACCAAACATTCTGAAAATATTGGAAAAAAATATAGTCAATACTGTTATACATTTTTTAAAAAACAGGATCTTATTTCAATATAGATTCTTGAGATCCATATAGAATTACAAATTGCTTTATATCACCTTGAGTTCTGTTCCTGTGTCTATGTTGTAATACTGGGAAGCATCTTCAAGCCTTAGGTTTCAGCACAAGGTATCTAAAAGGAGCCATCAGAGTCACAGGGACGATGAGGTAGCAGAGCAAGTGTGCCCCAAACCAGATTTTCTGCCTTCACATCAGAGGTTACAGACACTTAAGTATTAGGAAAATTTTGACCTTATTTTACAGATGTTTGGGAAGGTGAACATTTTGAGTCAAAATAATGACTTTAGTAGATCTTTTCCAAAAATCCTAAAAATGCACAACCCTGATACAGTAAAATCAAGACATTTTCATTTCTAAATCCTTATAATAAAACTATGGAAAATATTATCAAATTACCTCTGACAATACACAAAGTTCTTTAAAAAAGAATGCATACAGACACTTACTATTATTTTAGGACATAGTGTATGGGTCTGATATTTCCCTTTGTGAGATTTGTCGGGTGGGAAAACATGAAAGGTAATTATGTTGATCACCAGAATTTTTCTGTGGAATAGTAAGAGGGTGATATCCCCATTCGAGAAGAAAAAGGCTTTCTTCTTTATATACCTGTGGGCAAAGGGAGGACTTCTCACACCTTCATTAATTGTTTAAGCAACATTGCATCAAACATGTAATTGTAATTTTTGAGTTCCTATGTAGTTAACGTTGCCTCATGAGTATTTTTTCTCATCTACTTAAAGTTGCAGGGATGTTTGCTTTTTTCAAGCATAAAAATTTGGACAGCAATTCCCACACTGAGAAACCTATGGAAATAAGAGCTACCAAACTGCTTGGGATTTGAAAGATAATTTTAAAGGAGGCAAATTAATTCCTTGCTTCATAAGCTTTTTATAGTTATGGACCTTCTCATTTTTTGTGATAAAGACTTATAATATATTCAAAGCCTAATTTAGAATAATTCCATTTTAGCACTTTAGGACAGCAATATCTTACATGAAAGATATACTAGCAGTGAATGGTGTAAAATGGTAGTAAACCCAATGAAAAATGAAATTGTACTGTTATAAAAAAATTAACAAGCTTCATGTCATTTCACATCTTGTTTAAAAGACAGGAGGCTAAGTATTTACAGGGGTCAAAGTCTAAAGTCTATTCTGTTTTTCCCTCCTTTGTTTTTTTTTTTTTTTTTTTTTTTTTTTTTTTGTGGTACGCGGGCCTCTCACGGCCTGTCCCGCTGCGGAGCACAGGCTCAGCGGCCATGGCTCACGGGCCCAGCTGCTCCGCGGCATGTGGGATCTTCCCGGACCAGGGCACGAACCCGTGTCCCCTGCATCGGCAGGCGTACTCTCAACCACTGCGCCACCAGGGAAGCCCTATTTTTCCCTCCATTTTGCTCTAGTGTAGCTGGACTATGGTCCTACCAGCACGGATTAAAGTAGTGTGATTTCTAGGCAGGGATTTTGTCTTTCTTGCTCACTCTCTTAAACTCCTATTTACCACAGCTCTAGCAAATGCTCAATACATATTCATGGAATGAATGTGCAGAAGTCAGAGAAGATCAACTGATTAGCCTATCAAAGGATGTAATATGGAAAAACTTAACAGTTTCATAGGAAAATGGACTCTAAAGGAAGCATGTGTTCAATATTGGATTTCTTCTTCTGCTAATCTTAGTTTCCTTTAAACTCAAACAGTTTTAGGACAGTTTTGTTCTTTAAGAAATTAAACACAGAAATATTAAAGTATTTAATGTTTTAAATATTTAACACAAGCATTTAGTATATTAAATTATTAAATAATTTTAATTTTAAGGACTAGAATACTGATATTAAATTAAATATTAATGTGATATTAAATTATTTATTAAGCCAATTAGAATTATATTAAAGGTATGAATAATAAACACAAATGTAAAATAATTCAATAATTCAGTCAGTCATTCAAAAACCATATTAGCTACTATGTGCTGGGCAGTGTCCTAGGTACTTGGGATATAATAGTGAATAAAAAGATAAAACCTCTCTTAGGGAGTGAGAGAAGACAGACAACACAGCTAGAGAATGAACAAACAAGCAAATGTATAAGTGTATGGGCGTGATAAGTTGTATGGAGGAAAATACAACAGAATAAGGTTATAGAGCATTGTGGAGAAGTACTATTTTATACAGGATGAACAAGGGCATGCAGTAGTTACCTGAATGGAATGAAGGAATAAGGGTCACTGTGGGAAGTCATTTCAAGCCTAAGAGACAGATGAAACAGATTTGAATGGGAAGGATGTTTGTCATATTCAAGGAAGAGCAAAATTTCTGATGTCACATAAGAATGAAAGACAGAAATGATTCAGGAATTATATGATAATAGTGGGTATGTTGTGTAGAGGCCAGAGTAAGGACTCTGAGCTTTATTCTTACTGAGATTTCAAGCTCCTGGGGGATTTAGAACATAAGAATGATATAATATGACTTAGTTTAAAACTAATGACTTAGTGTTAAAGAGATAGCTCTGGCTACATACCAGGGGAGGGAAGCCAGGATAGGTGGACACACAATTTAGAATCAGAGAGACCAGTTAGGAGGGTATTTTAATATAGTAGAGATAATGTTGGGGGTGAAACATGGTATTTTTTGTGTGTGCTGTTTGTAGCAAATATCTTTATTCTGGATGTGTTTCAAATATAGTGCTGATGTATTAGAAGTAGACAGTGAGAGAAAGAGTCAAGGATGAGTTATGGGTTTTGGGCTTGAGCAAATGAAAAACTGTGGGTACCATCCCTAAAACGAAGAGAAGTGGGGAGCGTGTGGTGTGGAGAAGGAAATCAAATACAGGGTTTTAGGCAGGCTAAGTTTCAGATGTGTAATAGCCAAGTAGAAGCTTCACTAGGCAGCCAGATAGCTGTATTAAGTTGGTTTTCACTCAGACACCATTAGCCAGGAAGCAATTTGTGGAGAGAGGAGTTCTTTATTCTTTTCTGTCCAGGTATCATAAATTCCCTAACCAAAACAAAAAATATATTTTGTCCTGTCTCTGAATTTCCTATGATATTTGAAAGAGCTAATAAACCTTTTATTTGTGCTTCCTTAACTTATTGTAATTAATTAAGATTAGCCTAAGAGCCATTTAGAAAATTAGTATAGCCTGAATATAATAACAATGATAATCATCATATCACGGATTGACTTCTTACTTTATGCCAAGCACTCTTCTAAGTACTTTATTATAGTATTTGCCAAACTCATATTTTATTTCAGATGTACTGAACACATAAGAGAGGCTTAGAAATGCTGAACAATTTTACTGGTTACATGGCTAATAGGTTCAAATAATTTCAAGCGCTGCATTCTTATAGAGCATTTAAAATCATGCTATAGGTTTGGGGCACAAATCATTTCTCCCTTCCATATTAATTTTTCCCTAAAAGATCAAAAAGAAGCAATAATGATGTAAGAAGCATTTTTCTTTAGAGACAAAATAGTTCCCCTAAGCAAACATTAATCTACTCAAGCACACCTAGTTACCTCTACCACCAAGAAAATATTTTTCTGGTGTGTTTTTTGTTTTGTTTTGTTTTTGTTTTTGTTTTTCTGCTTTACTGTCCCAAAGCAGCCACCATGGAATTCCACATACCCAAATAGTACTCTCCTGCTCTCCATTCAAACGTTCTGGAGTTCACTGAACTCCTTATCCTATATCTGATATCCAGCACTGTCTCCATATTCCTAAACATTCTGACACTTTTTATTCAGTTTTTTGACCACTCAACAATACTCTTCTACTAAACTATTGTCCTGGAGGGTTAAAGCCCCTTGGCAATTCTGGGTGCCATTGTAGGCATTTAGAAAGTAACTAGGGAGGTGTAAAAAGTTGGCCATGAGAGACAGCGCTGATTTAGAAGATGATACGGAACTGAGATATTGGATGTGAGCAGCAATTGCAATTGGTAACAAACATTTGTTTATAACTTTGGACAGATGCTACTTAGTTGTAGGTGTGTATATTAGTTAGTAATGACTTGAAATTACCTCTAGTTATTTCAGGAAAAAGAAAAAAGAGAGAGCGTTCAATCACTATTTTAGCCAACATAAAACAACCTTCGGTGTTCTCATAAAGGTGAAACATAAATACCATCAGTGAGTAGGGAGATCGTCCATTGGCTGTGCGTCTAACTCCTTGCTTTTACTGATCCACTCTCAATCTGAAGTGGTAACCATCTGGCCCTAACATGAGCTATGTTACTTCAGTATAGATCTCTGCTTCTGCCCCCTTTAAGTTTGTTGCTCATATGTGTTCTACCATTGTCACACTTAAGGGTCAGGTAGGTCTGTTTCGAATTTCAGAGGCATCATTTATTTCTGTGTGATGTTGGAAAAGTTACTTCATCTTTTGATTCCAGCTTTGTTTTTTCACATATGAAGCATATATGATGATACCTACTCTGCAAGTTTGTTGGGAATATGAAAAGAATTAGCATGTGTGAAACACATAGCATGGAAGCTATAAAATAGTAGATGCTCAATAAATATTATTAATAAATTTTTACATGTAAACAAAATGCATAATTAATTTATAATTATAACAAAGAAATATGTGGTTTTTGTTACTAATTCAAAAAAGGACCCTTGACATGTACAGAGGAACATACAGATTTCATCAAATAAAAATGTGAGTGGATGTGCATAATTTCTTTCATGTATGTGTTTGCACTCATAACACATTCTCCTTTAAATATTTTCTTTATTAAAGACACCTTTGGGTTTGAAACCACGAAGAATTGGTGATATTAAAAATAACCATTGAAATGTGATATTTGTTCATAAAAATGTAAGTGATTTCTCCATATGTGGAGGCGTGTTTCAAAGAATTACGAAAGCCAAAACATCAAAGGAGAATTATTAGAAAGAACACTTTAAGCAAAACATCATTAGAATTGTCTAATTCATTCTCCAAGTGTCCAACAAGATAACTAAATGACATTAGGAAAACCAAAATGTTCTCTGCATATTCAACCTTCTTGAAAAATGTCAGTAACAAATGGTATAACAAAATAAAATTGAGTCTGTTATTGTCAGCTTTAAATTCTGATGCTCCTTTGGATGACTCATCTAAAGATCCATTGGTCTCTGTGTTTGTTTGACAGGTACTATCACAGGTCACTCTCCTTCTGAGGGCTTGCTTCATTATCCTGACTTTGACCTCCATTGGATTTCTTCTGGATCAAAAGTAAGAAATGAAATTCTTTCATTTTATGTAACTTTATAATGTGGTTTTAAAAATATATGTGAAATTTTGAAATTCAGCAAATGTTTGTTATTAAAAAAATAAAGTTGAAACTACAAATTCACACCTTCATTTTAAATGAGACAGAGTAGTGGTTTGTCTGGTTTTAAATCAAAGGTCCATTTTAAATCTAAGCCCTTTAAGTGAAATTTAGGTTTTTCAAGTATATTAAGAAAACTTATAAAATATAGTGATTAAGTCAGCAAAACATAGAGTATAACTCTGAGTATGTAATAAAACCTAAAAGTTATTTATTTTTCCTTTGCTATTGAACAGTTCAGAATATACACCTAAGTGTATATATAGTTGTCTCTCGGTATTGGCAAGAGATTGGTTCCAGGACCTAGCCCCGCCCACCCCCATACCAAAATCTGCAGATGCTCAAGTCCCTTATGTAAAATGGCATAGTAGGGTTTCCCTGGTGGCGCAGTGGTTGAGAGTCCGCCTGCCGATGCAGGGGACACGGGTTCGTGCCCTGGTCCGGGAAGATCCCACATGCCGTGGAACGGCTGGGCCCGTGAGCCATGGCCGCTGAGCCTGCGCGTCCGGAGTCTGTGCTCCGCAACGGGAGAGGCCACAACAGTGAGGCCCGCGTACCGCAAACAAAACAAAACAAAACAAAACAAAATAAAGCTAATGCATGTAAATGACATTTTATTTCAGACCTAAGGCAGCTGTTCTGGAAACTTTCCGTTGCTTGGTGTTCCTAATGCTGTGTAGATTGGGTCATCTGAAGTCTTTCATCCCTTCTTTGTCATTTGCTTTTGAGGTAAGATATTTGCTTTAGGTAGCTATAGCAGGATTAAACATCTGTTGCATATTTAATTCATTCATTCAACAATGTTTTTGTCTATTTATTTTGTGACTAGTATTTGTGGGAAATTTTTACCCATTCACTTACTTGCCAGTACTTATTTGTTTTGTCACCTTGAGCTAGTTAATATTGTTGAGTCTCAGTTTTTTGGTCTCTAAATTTGGATTGATACTATTAACCTTCATAAAGTGGTTGGACAAATTGCATTGCATGATGTTTATAAAGAAAGTAGGCCATGTAGTTGTTTCTCAACAAGTGGTAGAAGTGACTTTACAAAAAGTTCTTGGCAGAGTCTCTGCCATTTGAGATTTTTCTTTTTAGGCTGTTAAAGTGAAAATTGTGACTAGGATGTTTTGTTAATTACTTACGAGAGTTAATAATTCTATAGAAATAAAATCATTAATGTAATTGAGATTTTTCTACAACTGAAAAATATGTTTAATTTGACCTGTTAGGATTAAAACTTATCTTCCAAGAACACTGAACTTTTGCATTCATATTTATGATTTTGAATCTTAGATAACTGTTAAAAAACATAATTCTCATCACTATTGTTTTAATGGACATGGTTTTATTCTTTTAAATCAAGGGTTATATTGTTTAACTTTGGTGCTGAGCAACCCGCCAACATCCTCGGAATGTGCATTGTGTAACCTTATTTAAGCATGAAACATAGATGCTAATATTCTCTCCAGTGTTAATGGAAAACTGAAAGAGACACTTTCATAATTGTGTAATAATTATAAGTTGGGACAGACGCTTTGGAAGACAATTCAGTGATACTTAGCAAATTACAGATACTCATACCCTTTGACGCAGCATTCCACTCCAAGGAATTTGTGCTACACAAATGATAACGCTCACACGTGTGCAAACTGATGTATATGCAAAGTTAGTCATTTGTAATGGAATGACTGAAAACAACCTAATAGCCATTAATAGGGAAGTGCTTAAATTTTGTGGTTCACTCACAAAGTAGAATATGCATTTACCAATGGAAAGAGCAAAGTTTTTAATACCAGTATGGAGCATTTATAAAAAATACATATATATTTGATCTTGCTGCATCATGTGTGTATATATTAAACAGAGAGAGAGAGAGAGGGGAAAAGAGAGAAAGAGAAAGAAAGAATAAAACTTGAAACAGGAGAATCTGTGAAGTATGCTACCATACAAGGCATATAAGTATAAAAATGAAGAAGGGGAGTTATATGCATATAAATGTACAAATATTTTTACATGTATGTAAATGTATACAGAAATATAAACAAGATCCTTACACGTGGTTGCCTGTGGGAAAGTGAATTGTGTGACTAGAAGAAAAGAATAGGGGGAAGATTCTTCATTAAGTTAATATTTTTTGGTACCTTAAAATTTCTGAACCATGTAAATATATTTCCAATTTTTAAAAAATCTAAATTAAAAAAAATGAAATATTAAATCTTAGTACCAGGATCTTGGATATCATCTAATCTAACATATATATTTAAATAGGCATTAAATAAAGTTAATATGTCTACATGTATTTTGTTTCTTGAGGTTACAACCTAAAATCAAAATAAAGAAGCATAAATTGTACATGTTTAATGAAGTTTAGTAATATAAATGCAAAAAAAACCCCTTAAAAATAAAAAAAAACATAGCATTATCACATTTTATATGAGGGAAGGCCTTCTAATTAGAGGCATGAAGGAGAGTAATTCCATTTAATGAACCTACTCTTGGGTATATTGTGGTAGTTTATCTTAAATGCTCCAGAACAAAGAGAGAATGTAGGTTCTTTAAGTTGTCCATGTTGCAAACGTGAAAAGGAATAGTTACAAAAAACACTGGGGTTTGTGGTGGTGGGATAGTGAAGGGCAGTGTAGTGTGTCCAGCTTTTGAGGGTGATGAACTCTAGGGGTGAAATGCTATCTGTTTACTTAAATTAGTCAGTAGGTGAAAGCGAATGTTAGGACTTGAGCTTTGAAGCCATATTGTCTGAATTTGATTCCTGGATCAGGAACTTACTTTCGGCGTGTCCTTGGGCAGTTATTTGATCACTTAAATATTCTTGGCCTTAACTTCCTCATCTGTAAAGGAATAAACTAATAATGTCTATCAAATAGGGTTTTGAGAATTAAATGAGATAATCTATGTAAGAGATTTAGTACAGTGCTTAACACATAGTACATGCTTAATAAATGTTAGGTGCTATTATTATTATTTTATATGAGCTTAAGGGTCCCTTGAAATAATTTTTTGGCTTGCCACGAGATCCAAAAGTCAAGTTTGGGAACTACTGACATGGGGTTGGGAAGGAGAAACAATGTTGAACGTAATGTTATGGTAATGGATTCTTAGCCTGACACTCACTTTTTTGGACATTGGACTCTGCCTCAGGTCGTTCACCTGTAAAATAGGTTTAACGAGAGCTAATATGCATAGAGCTCATACTATGTTCTAAAAGACTTACCTGCATTATTTCGTTTAGTCTTCATATCAAACTTTTGATGTGATTAGTATTCTTATTTTCATAATGGAAAACTGAGTAACAGGTTGAATCACTTGTTTGAATTCACATAGGTAATATGCAAACAAGTCAGGATACAGCAAAGGCAGTCTGACACCATAGCTCTTGATCACTAAGCAACGTTTTCTTCCATGTATTGATAGCAGTACTCACCTACCTCAAGGGGTTTAGATGAAATTTCAGATG
The DNA here is from genome assembly GCF_949987515.2 of Delphinus delphis. Classification (NCBI taxonomy): domain Eukaryota; kingdom Metazoa; phylum Chordata; class Mammalia; order Artiodactyla; family Delphinidae; genus Delphinus; species Delphinus delphis. The sequence continues at coordinate 39,610,724 of NC_082691.1, forward strand.
CAGTGTAACAAAAGTACCTTGAAAAATGTGGAGAGCTAAAAGGTCTTATCCATTTAGCTGCAAAGTGCTCTGAAAAGACTAATAGTTTGAATAAGTTACCTCTGAATTATCTTTGGTTTATGATTCAAGGAGGGGAGGACCATGGCCAAATCTTTCAAGCTGCTTACCTGTTCTTTCCAGAAAGGCACACACATGGCCAATTCTTCAAGAACAGATATTGCCTGTGATTTGCCACTAAAACGTTTCCTTAAAGTGGTATAATAATGATGTCTACTCCATGTGGCTTGGTGGAAAAATTAAATGACACAAAGGAAGAACATAGGAAGCACTTGATACATTTTAATTATCATTATTCATATTACTATTATTACTGCTATTATTGTTGTTATAAAAAGTATTTGTACTACTATTATCATTATTAAAATATTATTATTATTAGCCACTGAATTTCCGAGGTTAAACCTGAATAAGTCTTCTCTGACCAGAGGTCAATAACTATGTGGTAAAGACTGGGCAAGTATTTTATTATCAACATTTTTACCTGTGAAACAGGCTTTTTTCCACTTCTTTTTAAAGTTCAAAAATTTAAAAATTAAAACCAGTTACCAAATCTTGTTTTCTAATTGTGAATTTCAAATTTGTGTTTTCCTAACATTTTTATTTCTTAGAATTTTATGTAAATCTTTGCCATTTATCAAAGTTTTACTAAAACTGTTCTTTGCACCCCACAAGTTGTACAGAAACCTAATGAATGGCCTCAGTGACTCCATTCAATATGAATTAGGACTGACTGACTAGGAGTGATTATTCTACAAGGATACAGTGTTCTCATCATTTTTCTTTGAATCTATCATTAGAATCAGAGACATTGAAGCAATTAATCCTCTTTTCTTTGTAAATCAATGTTGTATGTATTGCCAACATCAGCTTGTAGCCCGACGACTCTTCTCTGTTTATCTCGAAGGCTGGTTGGAGATTGTCTGTTATATTGCTTTATCATGTAAGCCAAATTCCATAGGTGTGCATGACAACAGTCCTACGTTAAACAAGCGTACTGCTGATCACACCTGTTCAGCTAAAAACACATACACACAAGCACACACAGACTGGAAAATTGACCTTAAATTATTTTTCACTTAGATTATAAAAGAGCTCTTAGGAAGTTACAATTCTGAGTTAGAAATACAAGGTATAATTTGAATCTGATCCTGTGACTTCCATGTGGAAGTTTTATTCCCTTTAGCTTGGATCCACGAGAGCATTAAGTAAGGGTGTGGTGCTCTTGCTATTTATAAATAAAATGTACTGGTATACAAGAGCATAGTTTTCTATATAGTGCATGAAATGATTAGTCCATGCCCTTGTACATTTCTTTTTGGATAGATCAATCAATATCTTGACTGACTCACATACTTTTTAAAAAACTTGCTGTTTTATGTATAAGAAATTTGACAGAAAACCAATCACCTCACTGTTTCATTCACTCATTTCTCACTCACATAAGCAACACATACTTTTTTTTCTGCTGGCTCAGGTACAATTTGTTTTTTCTAAGATCACCTATGAATTTGTGATTGATTTAACTTGCATCAGTAGCTTTAAACGTGTCTAACCTGAAAGACACTTAAAGAAAAGATAGCAAGGTCAAAGATGAATAAATATTTTGATAAGTATATAGGTATATAAGATAACGGGAAATACTTGTTTGCATATATTTTGATACTATATATATTTTGTTTCACATAACTTTTTATTTAATTGAGGAGATAGTTTAGGGTACTGGAAAAAGCATTGGCTTTGAAGTCACACAAATCTAAGTGCCATTTCCAGCTCTGCCAATTGGCCTTGAGGGATTATCTAAAATAACCACACCTTCGTTCCCTCAACAAAAAGGAGAATAAAAAACTTATGGAAGTTGTTTTTATATTCAAAGGAGTAAAGACGATAGTCTGTAGAACCTACCATAATATCTGGCATGTAAGTAATAATTATATCCACTTATCTATGCCATATTCACACACACACTACATACACAAACTACATACACACATTTAAAACAATGTTTTGAGAACTAGGGCATTAAAAGCAATGAAAACAAAAACCTGAGAATAACTGCTTATTAGTTGATTCCTAAAGAACATGCAATGTCTATAAATTTAGACCTCAGAAAAACCCTAAATTCTTACAGTTTTTGCTTGAATCATTAAAATGGAAACACATCACTGTTAAATGGTGAACCAACTTATGTCTGCTGAAGATGTGCACAAGAGGGGAGTAGAATTTGAACAAGCAGAGGGGAAGGTGGAGAGCACTTGACTGAAGGGAGATTACAGTGAAAGGTCTGGAAGCAGGGGTGGCCATGGACTGTTTGAGTGATGAGATGAAACTAGTGACAACAGCCCAAGGAGTGGATCCTAATAGGAGGTAAACACATGCTCACAGAAGACAGAACCAGCCTGCCTAATGCTCTAAGTGGCAAAAGGAAACGTTTATTCAACACCTACTGAACGCCTGATCCAGCAAAAACATAGCAAAAGCCTTCCCTTTGTGAGCTCGATTTTAATCAGTGTATTAATTTTTGATTGCTGTAAAAAACTTACCATAAATTTAGTGGCTTAAAACAACACACATTTACTGTCTAACAGTTTCCATGGGTCAGGAAGTCAGACACAGTTTCATTCTATGCTCTCTGCTTGGGATCTCAAAAGGCTGCATTTCAGGTGTCCACTAGATTGTGTTCTCATCTGGAGGCTTATCTATGGAAAAATCCACTTCCAAGCTCACTCAGGTTGTTGACAGAATTCATTTCCTTGCAGCTGTATGACTTAGGGCCCCACTTTCTGTGGCTTTTGACTGGAGGCTGCCCTGAGGTCCCAGAGGCCGCCCGCAGGTCCCTGCCATGTGGGCTTCCTCTGCACAGCCGTCTACTTCATCAAACCCCAAAGAGAAACTCTTGCTTCAGGAAGGGCTCAGGGCCTCTTTGAAGGATTTTTACGTGATTCAGCCAGGCTCATCCAGGATACTCTACTTTTATCAAATGAAAAAGTAGATGTCCTCTTAGTGCCCTGACCACATTTTCTACTCCTTTCCTTCTTGCTTGTTTAGTTCCAGGCATGTGCAGTGTTCTAGAAACATGCTCAGTATACCCTGCCTCAGTACCTTTGCTCTTGATTTTACCTTTGCCTGCTCTTTCCCAGGAATCCACAGGACTTTTGCCCTCATATCAGGTCTTACCTGAAATGCCACCAGCCTTCCTTGGGTACCACTTTTGTTGTTGTTGTTATTTTCTAATTTTGCCTCGTCCACCCCGATTTAATTTTCCCCTTAGTATTTATATGTATATAAGTATTTGTCTGAATTATTGTCCGTACTCTCTCCAACTGTGGCAGACAGAACCTTGAGTGACCCCATAATCCCTGCCTCTGCTGTTTATGACCTGTCAGCCTATATAATCCCTTCCCCCAGAATGTGGGTGAGACTTGTGAATGCTTCTAGCCAATAGAATATGATAAAGACTTCAGCATTTATTTGTTGATTCAGTAAATGTTGAGTGAACACTGACAGCACCTCCTCCACAGCTATAATCACCCAAATGGGAGAGAGCAAGTTGTTGGAATTTTCACCTTACATAGAATGCTGAATTAAATATTGAATACTTCAAATAACAAGGCATGCATATTCAGATGTCCCTTGTTATCCAAAGGGTTGATCAAAATGCGTGTGTCAGGAAGTGAAGGGAGGTTTAGCAGTTCTTAGCAGCATCATGTTTCATGGAGTCTTCCTTTCTTCTTTTTAGTAAAATTCAACCTTCTTTGCTGTTTAAGTTATCTGTTCCTACAAAACAAACCAACCCCAAATTTAATGTCTTAAAATAATGAAGATTTATTATTTCTCACAATTCTGTGGTGTTTCTACCGCTGTTTTGATGTAGTCTCACGCATCAGGCTGTATTCAGCTTAAGGGTCAGCTGGGCTGAATGTACACAAGGGTCACATGAGGGGATGTCCATTTTGGCTGTTGATGGGAACACCTTTATTTTCACTCCACAAGACCTCTTTCCAGTGGACCAGACCAGGTTTTTAACCTGGCAATTTCAGGATCATGACAACTGAATCTGCCACACTTCTTGAAGCCTAGGCTCTGGAACTCAAAAAGTGTCATTTCTTCCATATTCCATTGGTCAAAGAACATCACCAGGCCAGCCATTGTTCAAGGAGTAGAAAGATAGACTCCATCTCTTGATTAGAAGAGCAGGCAATTATAAAAGGGTATGATGAATTTATGGCCATTATCTAATCTACCACATTTGGGTTTTATAATTATTTAGGTTCATCTCACAATGATGATTAGTACATCACAGGATGTAGACATATTTGCCTGAAGCCATCTTAGTTGGTTCATTTCAACTGTACATCCGTCCTCATTATGAATGTGGAGAATAGACTGCACCCAACTTTTTTTCATGAAATATATGCTAGTCTGCCATAAACATACTTATGGATTTATGTGGAAAAATAACACGCGCAGGCATGCACACACGCGCGCGCGCGCGCACACACACACACACACACTGACTTATGATATTCAATATAGAGCAGTTTTGACTAATCTATTTCAATATTATTCAAACCTCAAATATTTTTATCAACCGTACAAAGTTTGCATTTATGAAAAGTACCTATATGTTTTAAATAATACTTTCTTCATATCAACTCATAATTTTTCCATTATAGTATTTATTATACATTAAATTATATAAAATAGTTTTTAAAAGACAGAATGAAAACCACCCACCTTAAAAATAAATATTACAATACCAGTGAAGTATTGTTAACACTATGATGTGCTACCTGGGTGATCCTACTCTATATCACACTCCCACAGATACTACCATTGTTTTGTACTTTGTGTTTATCATTGTCATGCTTTTTCTAAACAAATTCTAATTTTTCATATATTCTTAAATTTATCACTAAGCAATATTTGATTTATTTAAAAACTTTGAGTAAAACAAAATATCATATATGTATAGTTTCCTGCAATTTCCTTTAATTTACTGAACGTTTTGTTTCTAAAATATAGCCTTTTTATTGCATGTATTTGTACTTTATGTACATTGTATGACTGTATCCAATATCTATTCTCTAATCTTTGTTTCTAGCTTTTACTTTCACAATGCTGCAATGAAAATTCGTGCACAGGTCTTGTAGTGCACATGGCATATATGTAGTTTCTCTGGGGTTATACAAGTAGATGTGGAATTGTTGGATTGTAGGATGTGGCCCGTTTATATTCCTAAGAGAACGCTAATTTGTTTTCCAAAGTTATTGTAAAATTTACCACTAAAAGAGTATAAATTCCCTCCCCAAAGTCAGAATTGTCAGCTTTCTTAACTTTTGTTCATCTGGGGGATTAAATGATATCTCATTGTATTCCTAATTACCATCTTCTTGTTTATTACTGAAGATGATCATTATTTCATCTTCATTGGTTATTTATGTTTCTTTTCCAGTGATATGCACTTGCATATCATTTACCCATTTTTTCTATTTGGTTGTTATTTAGTTCTTTTGCTTTTTAGAAATTCTGTGTACGATACCATTCCTTTGTCATTTATATTTGTTAAAAGTATCTTTCCTCAGCTTGTAGTTTGTCTCATTGCCCCTGGATTGAACTCAGATAGGTTTTATTTCCACAGAGTAATGCCATATAATAGTATACTGCCTCCACACATAAACATGATACTACTATTCATTATTATGAATTCTGATAAACATATACTTTTTCTTATATACATAGTGCTAAATATATCCAGCTACAGTTTTTCCTGTAACTACCAGTATAAACCTATATGAATCTTGGACAGGGTTATGAATCTAGTCTATAATTATGCAAAAATAAAAAGCTAACATATAATATGAAGTTTAATTCCACAAGCCTGACTTCTTTAGCAAGGTTTATGGACTGTTTGAATTTTAAATACATAGATCAGAATTTCCCCTATCCTTTTTTAGGAGAAAGTACTCAAAGTTACTTCAGAATCTTTACATTATATCAAAACTGCTAAAATACTGAAATGCTCCTATGTCCATAATGCTACGTTACAGAGAATATATGAGTCTTCTATTAAACAACCCAAATATTAGCCATTATTTCCTGTTCATTAGCTATTTATCCAATAGGTGACTATAAGCCACTTCACCAGCCAGATCACGGTTCCAGAATGTAATCCCTTTTGTACTCTTTAAATTAAGAAATTTGAAAATAACCTGCATGTGACATATTAGAGTATATGTTTTATAGGACATAAGAGATATTTATTTTTAGGAAAATATGCAACATTCATGGAATAGTATAAAATACACAAGCATTGAGGTTATTAGCAAATTTCCTTTAGATTTTTTTGTGTGTTCATATAAGAAAGTTTTTCACTCTTCTGCCTTCACCTCTAATTCAATTTAAGTATCATTGCCACTTTCTTTTAAAATGTTTTTATTCTTTCACTCTCCCTTATATTCCTTGCATTTTTATTATCTAAAGATATAAAATTTTCAATGTATAGCACATACAAACAGCAAATACTCTGTTCCAGGTCCTGTGCAGAGAGCTTTATGTGTGTAAACTCATTGACAGTGCACATGTATTTCTCATGTCCATTCATATACTGTTCTATAAGAGTGGATAGAACATAAGTAATGCATTGAATGTGGAGCAGGATCAGTAGCAAGTGAAAATAAACGATTGGGGTGATTTATATAAGGCTCCTTTTTAAAAACTCCTCTCCACTGCCTGTGTTTTTTCTAGAAATAATTACTTTTTCTTTCTGTGAGCAACAAAATACTTGGTAACCAAAATAAAACAATATTAGAATATAGTACTGCTTTTTTTGTTTTACGATAGCACAAAGAGACTACATTTGACACAGTGGATTGTAGATGATCACGTTAAAATTCCTGAAATTTACTGGCCCTAGTATGAGATTTTTAAAATAAATTTTGAATCTACATACAAGAAAATATTAATCCCTGATCATTTTCTGTGTATTATATTTTCCTATTAAGATGGTTAAAAATTAAGAGATATAAATATATCTTATATTTTTACCCACCTGTCCCTTCTCCCTTAGGCTTTTATTTGAAAAGTACTAGCCTGGGCATCTACAAAATATGGTTGCTTTTGCAAATACTTTATCTTCAAGGAAATTTTCACCATCAAGCACTTTTCCCCACATTTTAATACTATATGAATTATGAGGAACACTAATTTTACATATTTCTGTTAACTTATACTCAAATCATCAAAGCATAGGTATTTTATGAAAATTTTACATCAAAATATATTGTTTTTAAAAAATATTTTAAATGCCTTTCTTTTTGTTTAGTTTTTGTTTCCTTGCTTTTGCTTTTTGCTTGTTTCACTTCTCTTGTTTGAAAACAGGAAGTGATTACTTGCCCAGAGATTAACTAGAAGAGAAAACATGTTGAATTTATTTCGATATCACAAACTTTGGAATTTTGAGTGATTTCTAAAATGGATACCATCTCTCTTAATTATATTGCTTAGATAAAAACAAAAATTTAGGAATGTTAGAAGTCTAGCGTTCTGCATCGCCCCTTCCTGACCACTGAACCAGTTTCCATCCTGTTGACTCACATCACTCTACATTTTTCATGGCTGTCCTTTTACCTGACTTATTTGTGGGTATAATCTACCAATGTCAGCATAGTGAATTACGAGCAGCAGCTTAAGGTAAACATCATTTACTCATAAGAAATTATTTCCACATCACCTTGGTTTTCGACTTGGCATTTAAAAAAAAAAAGAACTCCTGTCCCTTTTTATAATCACCTGTTTTACATTTGAAATAACAAAGAGCCTCAAATTTTGCCTTCTCTAGTCTGAGTGTGCCACGAGCTGTGCTGTGATTTATGACCTGAGCATCCAACACTCTCCACATACACTAACAAGATGGCCCACTGCGTTTGAAATATATCCCCCAAATGAAAGCAAACACAGCCTTGTGATATAAAGCCTTGTCTTCATGCAAGGAATGAAACATACACAAGTTCTAATTTTTAGTCTTTCTTTTTGCATTGCCTTTAAGAATGGCTAAAATAAGTTAAGATCCATGGGTGGACAGGATTTCACACAGTAGATGAGGGCTCTAAGGGGAATCCTGACCCTGAGAAAAAGGTGCAGGGATACTTGGCAGAATGTCAGCATGGTTTCCACTAGTACATGACAGGGACTCATTATGGGCTTGCTGTTGCCTGTAAGCTGGTTTCACTACCATCAACTATGAGGCCAGAATGCCTGGTTCCAGATGCTCTCACCAATTGACCGTAAAATTGCTATGCATTTCTGGCCAAACCCAAGATTTTAAAAGCTCCCCTTCCCCTCCCCTCAACACCCTAACCCCCAATTCCCTCTAAAAAGCTGCTCATTATTCTTCCTTTGCCCCCTGATCTCAGCAAAAGAAATACTTCTGGAATCAATTAGAAATGTCTGCCCTTGATGAGGTTTGCACGTGAGTTTGGAGTTGTGAGGCTTTGATAGTGGCAGCCAACAGCTGCAGTTTCAGGTGGTAAAATCTAAGAAGGAATTTTCCAGGGTTTATTTACCGTCATAAAAATTTTAAAAATAGGCAAGACACGTTAGGAGACTGTCTCATATGCCTTTGAAAATGAAGTTAAATTTGGATTATATATTTATTTTATCTGCAGTGAGCAAACTGGAGATCTCTGATTGGGGGAATCTTTCCATTGCTTTAATAGATTGTGTCAAATGGTTATAAATTCTGGAAATGGGGATCTCCTTTCTGAAGGTTAATGGTAAAAGAACATCTGTTATTTCTTCTGTCATATTAATTGCTTGACAACTAAAGATAGTCAAGGTTAAGGGAAGTCAAAACCCATTTTCTGAAAATAATGTGAATTAATACTGTGTAATACGTTCGCCTACTCTTTTTCTCTCTAGCTATATGTGTATATGTTATTTAATAAAAACTATAATAAGAATTTTTTTCCTTTTTAACCATAGTTATTTGGTAAGCTTTTATTAATGCTCATTTGATAAGATGCTATAAGCTTCTTTTTATATTTTGTATCCAACTAAAGCACATCAGCTATTGTAGCATGAAAATGACATGATTTTCCTAAAGCCAAATTAAAAGGCAAAGTAACACAGGTATTCAAATTATCACTGGGCACATGTCCGTTTCTTTCCTTAAGTACATGACATGCTTCCTGGAAGTCTGCTTCTGTTTCTCCTGCTGGCCAAAAAGCAGAGAAAATTTCAACAGTACATTTTTAGCACTGAAATTTTCACTCATGCCTTCAAGAAATATTACCAAGTTTTCTTCTCAGAGGATCACCATTAAAAACAGAATTTTAGGGCTTCCCTGGTGGCGCAGTGGTTGAGGGTCCGCCTGCCGATGCAGGGGACACGGGTTCGTGCACCGGTCTGGGAAGATCCCACATGCCGCGGAGCGGCTAGGCCCGTGAGCCATGGCCGCTGAGCCTGCGCGTCCGGAGCCTGTGCTCCGCAACGGGAGAGGCCACACCAGTCAGAGGCCCGCGTACCGCAAAAAAAAAAAAAAAAAAAAAAAAACAGAATTTTAGTTCCCAGAACTACCTATTACTTCTGTAGTCAAATGGAACTTTAAGCACCTGTTATTTCCTCTTAAAGTATTGCAGTTTCTACTTATATAATGGTGGAGAGGTATGTAAAAGGAATTTTGTGTCTGTTTCTCTGGTAGTATCTTCATATTTAACGGCAACAGAGATAAGTTTAAATTTGCATTTTTATGAGAACTCTTACCACATGTGCAGACATCTGCCTACCAGTTAGTCTGGTTTCTAGATTGAAGTATATTAGTTAGTAAAACTAAATGAATAAATTACTGTATTATCAAGTGTACCTAATATATCATACAATTTTATTATATTCATGGAATAACTTTAAGTAGGCTGAAAAACTCAGTTGCTTAAAATACCTAATGTCACATGTATGCCACAATGTAATAAAGGTCAAAAAGACATATATTACCTAATAGTTTGCTGGGTAAAGTAGCATACCAACAACAACATAAACCAAAAGAAACAAGACTGAACAACTTAATTACCATCTTTCAAAAATAATGCCTTATTTATCCTTCTCAAGGTCCTCCATATGCTCTGCATGTTATTGGTGAGCCAAACTTCCTTTTACTGAGTAAAACAAAAAAAGCGATATGCAGCCTTTAAGAACATTCTAAAAGTTACTTCCTTGTGATCAACTTGTTACAGAAAGGAAAAGCTGACTAATTTGTTCATTCCTTTTCTCTGAGATGAAACATCCCGTGTGTTTTCTAAATATGTTCAGAACTAAGAGCAAAATCTATCTGTTTGGTATTAAGCCCATTGATAGTTGCAAACCCGCTAATAACCATTTGGACATGCAATCTCAGAGAAAAGGATCTAGCTGATGGAGAATTACCACCTGACACCCTTACTTGTGACTCCTAAGTTTGCTGTTTAACTGGTATTATCTTCTCTTCACGCTTACATAATGGATCAGGGAATCAGCTGATACAGATTAAAAGCTAATATGGATTTTCAACACAGCTTATGCTGTGTTTTATATTATTCCTACCAAAATTCAATACTTGTAAGGAATTTGATCTAGTGTACAGCCCAAGAGGCTACTACCTCTTTTAAATTGTGTTTGTTTATGACAGTGTCTGATACTGGCTCAGCCTAGCTTTGTACAAGTGTTTAAAATACTGTGATGAGATGGAGAAAAAACTGGCATCAGGTTCCAGACACATGGATGTTATGAATTAACAACATGAGGAAAATCACTTAGTTCTCAGTTTCACCATCTGTAAAGTCAAGGGAATGAAGTTGATTTCTAAAGTTACTTGAATGTTTAAGGTTTCATACTGGCTATGTAATTTTTGAAAAACAGATTAAATAGATACTATTGGTTTACATTCATATGATTAATTCACTAAGAAGAGTGCGATTCTGAGGAATCTTTGGGAAATGAAGTATTGACTCTATGAGATTTTTCAGTACATGATGTGTGAGAACATGAAAGATAGGCCTGGGACAATAATAATCCTAATCGTGCTTTGCGAGAATTTAATTGCACCTGCATATAATCACTTCACCCTTTTCAACCTAGAGTCACTCCAAACAAATGAATAATCAAAACAGATTTTAAAAGTTTGCTTGCTATAAGTCCATTTTTCCAGATAAGCTTTCTTAATGGTGATGATGGAGCTTAGAAGGGTTCCAGGCCAGTGGAAATGGAGTCAGGTCATTGGAGTGGGCTCTGAAACAAATCTGTGACTGGGAGAACACTGGATATTGAAATACTAATCCCAGTATCTATGATATAAATTGAAAGCAAGTCTTTAACAAGGCTCTCTGAGAATCCTTGTGCCAAAAACTGATAATAGCTGTGCACAGAGAGTGTTATCCATGTTCAGCAACATTGTTATTGTCAATGTGCCTAGAGTTAAGGCAACCAGAGGAATATATTACTTCCACTTTGTTCTCCTAAAGTGTCAATTATAAATCACTGAGGTGTCACTCACAGGAAGAAGTCTCAATGTGAGACACATGAGTGGTTTACAATCAGCATGTGAAAGTGTTTAATCAAAATACATTAGTCAGATAACTTAGAAAAAACTTTGCTCTTCCATTTTTTGTTAGTGATACTATGTGGAAATTGCAGTGCAAAAAAATATTTTCCTCAGTTTGCTAAATATTCTTCAGATGATTGCCGAAGGCTATGGATAATTTTGTATTAGATTTCTGTTTATTTTAAAACCAACAAGTAAAATGGTAGACTAATTTCAATGTGCAATGGTACTTTTAGCTCAGGCTTATTTCATTATTCCAGAGAAAAATCTTCACATGAAAATCAGGGAGATTCTTTATTTATATTTATCCTCAGTAATAATGGCCCTGAAAAAGTAGGTTATCTGACTGTATGAATACACAAATGTTACAAAGCAGCAAATGGAAGGGACTGTAGCCAAAGCTATAGTAGATTAATACATACTTGAGAATACCTGTTCCCAATTAACCATAGAATGTATTCCAGGTCATTACAGGTGTAAATATGACACCACCAAAAGAAACTAACAAAGCTTCAATAACTGACCCTAAAGAAATGGAGATCTATGAACTGTCAGACAAAGAATTCAGAATAATCTTCTTAAGGAAGTTTAGTGAACTACAAGAAGGCACAAACAGACAACTAAACAAAAGTAGGAAAACAATGTATGAACAGAATGAGAAGTTTGACCAGGAAATAGCAACCATAAAAAAAAAAAGCAACAGAAAAACTAGAGTTGAAAAATACAAAACCTGAACTGAAGAATTCAATAGAGGTTTTCAAAAATAGATGTGACCACACAAAAGAAAGATTCATCTACCTAGAGGACAGGACATTTGAATTACCCAAAGGATCAAAAATAAATAAATAAAAGAGAAAAAGAAAAAGTGAAGAAAGCCTACTATGGGAATGGTAATTACGGGATGCAATGAAAATACATAATATTTGCATTATGGGAATTCCAGAAGGAGAAGAGAAAGATAAAGGGATAGAATATTTAAAGCAACAGTGGCTGAAAACTACCCAAACATGGGGAGAGAAATGGACATACAGATCCATGAGGCCCAAAGGCTCCAAATAGGTTGAAATCATATAGGGCTAAATTTGTCAAAAATCAAAGACAAAAAAATAATTTTAAGAGCAGCAAGAGAAGAGAAAAGTTATGTAGGAGGTAACCCCCATAAAAGTATCAGTGAATTTCTCAATAGAAACTATTCTGGCCAGGAGGGAATGGTATGACATATTCAAAATATTGAAAGAAAATAACTGTCAACTGAGAATTCTATATCCAGTGAAGCTATTCTTCAGAAACAAAGTAGAGATAAAGACTCCTGAACAAACAAAAGCTGAGGGAATTCATTACCACAAGACCTGCCTTACAAAAAATGCTAAAGTGGGTTCTTTAGTGGAATTAAAATAATGCTAATTAACAACATAAAAACATAAAAGGGTAGCACAAATCTCACTGCTAATGGTAAATATATAGTCTAGTTAGATTTTGTAATATGATAATACTGGTGCATAACTCACAACTTTAGTTTAAAAGTTAAAAAAAGAACATGTAAAAATAACCATGACTACAAGTCTAATCTGTTTTAGTTATACAATATAAAAATATGTAAGTTGTAAAAAACAACATCCTAAAATATGAGGGGAAGAGAAGTGAAAGTGTAAAGTTTAGAAATTTTATTGAAGTTAAGCTGTTATCAATTTAAAATAGGCTGTTAAAATTCTAAGATATTTTATGTAAGCTTCACAGTAACCAGAAATGAAAATCCTATAGCAATTACACAAAAGAACTATAGACTATAAAAAAGTTAAAGCATACTGATAGCAAAAGACATCGTGACACAAAACAGAGAGCAGGGTAAAAAACAAGGAACAACGGATCTATAAAACAAACAGAAAACAATTAACAAAATGGCAATTGTAAGTCCTTATCTATCAATAATTTCATATAAATGTAAATTGATTAAAATTTCTGATCAAAATTCATAGAATAGCTCAAATGGATAATAAAAACAAAATCCAACAATATGCCTACAAGAGATGCACTTTAGCCTTAGAGACACACATAGAGAGTAAAGGGATGGACAAGATATTTCAAGCAAATGGTATCAAAATAAAAGCAGAAATAGCTATACTCAGACAAAACAGACTTTAAACTAAAAGTGGTAAAAAGAGACAAAATCATTATATAATTATAAAGAGCTCAATCCATCAAGAAGATATAGCATTTATAAATATTTATACATCCAACAGTAGAGTACCTAAATATATAAAGCAAAATATGACAGAGCTAAAGGGAGAAGTAATCAGTAATACAATAATAGTTGGGGACTTTAATCCCCACTCTCAATAATGGATAGATTATCTATACAGAGAATCAATGAGGAAACAGTGATCTGAACAACACTATAGATTAAATGGATGTAACAGACATATACAAAACAGACACATACAAAACATTTTATCTGACAACAGTGGAATACATTCTTCTCAAGTGCACATGGAACATTTTCTAGGAAAGACCATATGTTAGGCCACAAAACAAGCCTTAGCAAATTCAAGAAGACTGGAATCATACCAAATATCTCCTCTGATCACAATGGCATGAAACTAGAAAGCAATAACAAAAAAAACACTGGAAAAGTCATGAACACATGGAAATTAAACAACACTCTCCTGAATGACAGATGGGTTCAAGAAGAAATTACAGTGGAAATAAAAAAGTTTCTTGAGACAAATTAAAATGAAAATACAATATACAAGACTTATAGGATGCAGCAAAATCAGTTCTAAGAGGGAAGTTCATAACAATAAGTGCATACATTAAGGAGCAAGAAAGACCCCAAATAAATAACCTAACTCTATACCTTAAGGAACTAGAAAACAGAGAACAAACTGAGCCCAAAATTAGCAGAAAAAAAAAAAAGAAAGAAAAGAAATAATGAAGATTAGAGCAGAAATAAATGAAATAGCCACAAAAATAGAAAAGTTTAATTAAAATAGATGATTCTTTAAAAAGCTAAACAAAACTGACAAACCTTTATCAAGGCTAACCAAGAAAAAGGACCCAAATCAACAAAATTATAAATGTAAAAGGAGACATTACAACTGATACCACAGAAATTCAAGAGATCATAACAGGCTACTATGAAGAACTATGTGCCAATAAACTATCAACCTAGAAGAAATGGAAAAAAATTTTAGAAACATACAACTTATTAAGACTGAATCACGGAGAAATAGAGAATATGAATAGAACAATTGTTAGTAAGGAGATTTAATCAGTAATCAAAAATCTCCCAACAAATAAAAGCCGAGGACCAGATGGCTTCATTGGTGAATTTTACCAAACATTTAAAGAAAAATTAGCATCAATCCTTATCAAAATCTTCTCAAAATTGAAGTGGAGCGAACACTTCAAAACTTATTTTACAAGGCCAGAATTATTCTGATACCAAAACCAGAACAAGACATTACTAGGAAAAAAAACTACAGGCCAATATCCCTGATGAGTATAGATGCAAAAATTCTCCATCAAATACTAGCAAACCAAATTCAGCAGCATATTAAAAAGGTCATTTACCATGATCAAATGGGATTTATCCCTAGGATTCAAGGATGGCACAACATACACAATCAATCAATATGATACATCACCTTAATAGAATGAGAAAATAATCATATGATCATTTCAGTAGACACAGGAAAAGCATTTGGCAAAATTCAACATCCATTTATTACAAAAACTCTTAACAAATTAAGCGTAGAAAGAACATACATCAACATATTAAATGCTAACTATGACAAGTCCACAGCTAACATACTCAGTGGTGGAAAGTTGGAAGTTTTTCTCTAAAATCAGGATAAGGGTGCCCACTCTCACCACCCCTATTCAACATAGTACTAGAAGTCTCAACTAGAGAAAATAGGCAATAAAAAGAAATAAAAGGTATCAGAATTGGAAAGGAAGAAGTAAAATTATCTCTGTTTGCATACGATATGATTTTATATAGAGAAAATCCTAAAGCTTCAAATAAAATTTGTTAGATCTAGTCAATGAATTCAGTAGTTTCTGGATACAAAATTAACATACAAATATCAGTAGTATTTCTATACAATAAGAACAAAATAAGAAATCGATCTCATTTATAAAATGATCAAAAACAATAAAATACTTAGGAATAAATTTAACTAAAGAGATGAAATTTCTCTGCTGAAAACTAAAGGACATCGAAAGAAATTGAAGAAGACACAAATAAATGGAAAGGTATCCATGTTCATGGATTGGAAGAATTAATATTGTTAACATGTCAATACTACCAAAAGCCTTCTATACATTCAATGTAATCCCTATCGAGATTCCAATGGCATTTTTTGCAGAAGTAGAAAAAATAGCCCTAAAATTTATATCTAACCACAAGAGTCCCTGAATAGCCAAAGAAGTTCCAAGAAAGAACAAAGCAGGAGGTATCACACTTCCTGATATACTGTAAAGCTATAGTCATCAAAACTGTATGGTACTGGCAAATAGACCAGTTGAACAGTATCAAGAACCCAGAAATAAACTCGAGTATATATGGTCAATTAATATTTGATAAGGGAGATAAGAATACTCAATGGAGAAAGGACAGTCTCTTCAATGAATGGTGCTGAAATAATTGGATATTCACATATAAAAGAATGAAACTGGACCCATATCTTATACTGCTTACAAAAGTTAACTCAAAATAGATTAAAGACTTCAATATAAGACCTGAAACCGTAAAACTCCTAGAAGAAAACAGGCATAAACCTCCTTAACATGGGTCTTAGTAATGATTTTTTTTTTGGATATGACACAAACAACAAAATGAAAATTACATAAGTGGGACTACATCAGACTAAAAAGCTTCTGCACAGCAAAGGAAACCATCAACAAAGTGAAAAGACAACCCTTGAAATGGGAAAAAAATATTTGCAAAATATATATCTGATAAGGGACTAATACCCAAAATATATAAAGAACTCATACAACTCAATAGCAAACCCCTCCAAATATCCCTATTAACAATAGACAAAAGAGCTGAATAGATATTTCTCCAAAGAAGATCTAGGAAGGGCCAACACATACATGAAAAAATACTCAATATCCCTAGTCATTGGGGAAACACAAATTAAAAGTACTTGATATCATCTTATACCTATTAGAATGACTATCATAAAAAACATAGATAAATGCTGGTGTGAATGTGTAACAAAGGAACCCTTGTATACAGTTGGTGGATTGTAAATTAGTACAATCACTGTGGCAAACAGTATGGAGGATCCTCAAGAATTAAAAATGGAACTAACATATGATCCAGCAATTACACTTCTGAGAATACATTCAAAGGAAATGAAAATACTAACTTGAAAAAATATCTGCATCCTCATGTTTATAGCAGCATTAATTACAATAGCCAAGACATGGCTTATAAGTTAAATAACTACTAGGATGTAATGTACAACATGATGACTATAGCTAACACTGCTGTATGACATATAGAAAAGTTGCTAAGAAAGTAAATTCTAAGAGTTCTCATCACAAGAAGTTATTTTTCTTTCCTTTCTTTTTATTGTATCTATATGAAAAGATGGACGTTAGCTGAACCTAGTGTGGTAATTATTTCACAATATATGTAAATCAAACTATCATGCTGTATGACTTAAACTTATACAGTGATGTATGTCAATTTTTTTCAATAAAACTGGGAAAAGTTTTGATAGTTTACCAACATTTTTAAATCAGGAAACTTTAAGAACCTGGATTAATGATTTCTCTTGAAAAATTTAAAGATCTGGCAACACTGAACTGGCATTCCCATAGGACATTAATGAGTTAAAGCCAAAGAATGGTTTTGAGTCCATGAATGGTCCTCTAGGCAGGGTTTTGACTCTTTCGCGTCATAGACATCAAGAAGGACAGGCAAATAAGGACAGACAGGCAAATAAGGACAGACAGCATGTAAGTCCCTGTAACTTTGTGCCATGGAAGAAAATGACTAGATTACCTATTATAGATTAAAGGAGGATGTTTCAATATTGAAATGAAACTAAATGGAGGGATAAACCGCTGTTGTCAGCTTTCATCATTTGAGATATTTTAGAATTGGAAGAAACCTAATTATCCTTTTTGGCACTTTACAGATGTGCCCTACATGTGACATGGATCTAAGTCTTTTGCTGTTTGTATATTTATGGTTTGTAGGTGCATGAAATTTGTCAGGAGGTGCATAGAAACACACACACACACACACACACACACACACAGACAATAACATTGGAATACTCTGGGGAGAAAATTGCATGGCAGGAGAACAGATGTGGAAGGGACCTTTTCACAGAATCTTTAAAGGTTGATTCATGTGAATGTACTACCTATTTTTATGACCTATGTTGATAGGCCAAAGAGTAATTTTTTCCATAAATGTATAAGAAATAAACATAATACCCTAAAGCATGTACATTTAGATATATAAAATGGTTACTTGTAAATACAGTTCTAATTCAAACAAATGGATCTAATTAAAAAAAGAACAAGGTGCACTTCAATTTAGACAACTTTGCTTTTTGCTGATAATCAACACTAAAATAACTGGTTTTTTCAAAGCCATATGTTGAATATACTCAACTCATTTGTCTGATTTTAACCCTTGAATAATTTTTAAAAAGTAACCTCTTGACTAAAGTCAAACTGTTGAATTTTTCTGAGTATAACTTTTAAAAACTGCTTTATGTTTTACTTCTAGATCTGTGATTTAGAAAAATGAGGGGGCTTGAAATATAAGGAAGGTACAACAATACCATATTCCTCTTATTATTTAGGTGTTATGCAAGAAAGAGTAAAGTAAATTATCCCCTTAACTGTCAAATAACAATTGCGTGATGAGGTAAGATTAGCAAATATCATGCTTTACCATTGAATCCTAAGCCCAGAACTCTTGAAACACTTTGTAATATTTAAATGTTAGAAATATGTGTTATGAAGAAATGAATATACAAAACCCAAGTTATTTACTAAATGAAGTATTTGAGACCTAGACCAAACAACGCTGTTACTTCTTTCCCAATGGGATTTGAGTGATTACATCTGTCTTGGCAGAAGTGGATTGGTTTATCTTAATGTAGAGTCCATGTAATGCTTATATTATATTGTTTACATTGCTGATTGAATGCTAATATACAGTGTATGCAGTTTGAGACGCCTGTTTCCAGTTTGAAGGGTATAGTTTTTATATGACAAAGAATACTATCAATGGGTTTTGATATTTACCTGAATATAATGCATCTTTTTTGTATTACATCTACCAAGAAAGAATCAGTATTTTTCTTCCTATTCACAACAAAAATCTATTTAAATGATCCTTTCTTTTATTTATAAGGAAAATGTTTAGTTATATTGAACAATAATTATATTAGCACTTATTAAGAATTAATATCTTATTACTAAAACATTGAGGTTTCATTCAACTTACTGGATTGAATA
Organism: Delphinus delphis; assembly: GCF_949987515.2. Taxonomy (NCBI): domain Eukaryota; kingdom Metazoa; phylum Chordata; class Mammalia; order Artiodactyla; family Delphinidae; genus Delphinus; species Delphinus delphis. The sequence continues at coordinate 39,629,844 of NC_082691.1, forward strand.
CATCCATCCATCAGTCACATACTCAAGAAATATTAAGTACCAACTTTGCGTTGGAATTGTTATCATAGAGGTTAGGAACAGGGAGTGGGAACTCACAAATTTTGGTTTGGGTTCTGGCTTTGATATTTACAAGTTGTGCGAAAATTAGTAAGTTTTCAAGCTTTCAGGGGATAACAATAGAATTGTTGCAAGAATTAAATGATATATTGGATGTAAAACACTTAATTTTGCTGCATGGTACATATTTAACAAGTGCTAGCTGGTGTTGTTACTGATGATGAAAACAACAATAACAACAGCACCAGTACCAAGTATTGAGACCGATACTAAGGGAAAATGGCAAATGAGACATTATCCCAGTCTTTAAGAAGGTGGAGGAGATGATCAAATAGACTAGTAATTCCAGTAGAGTTTGATAAATGCTGTGTTAAAGTTATGCACAGCATGCTCTGAGAGAACAAAGAAGAAAAGCATGAACAATCCAGTTGTGGTGTGTGATAAGATTTCCCGAGGTGATGATGTGTATCTTGAGCATCAGTGGAAGTTTACCAACTGAAGGGTTTTGAGGGAGGGCATGTCCAGCAGACCAAACAGCTTGGGCCAAGGCGGTAGGTGAGAAAATGGCCACCATGTTGGGGAATTGACAGTAGTTCTTTATGGCTCTAGTGTTAGGTGACAGTGGAAGAACGCAAGGGATAATATTAGAAAAATGAAAAGTGCGATAGCAGAAAAAGAAGTGTAGAGAGTACACAATAGGAGTTTGGGGTTTTGTCCTCACGGCATCACCACCAATGCCATTGAAGAGTTTTAAGCACAGAGGCCGTTTGCTTAGACTCACATTTTAATATAATCACTGAAATGGTTTTGTAAAGAAAGAATTGGTAGGGAACAGGTAAGAGACAAGACATGTATTAGGGATTAATTGTAGTAATCCTGGTAAGAGATGACAGTGACTTGAACTAGGATAGTCACTCTACGGAGAGAGGGATAGAGAAAAGTGAGAAATTTAGGATAATTTATGTCAGCATCTCAGGAAAATTACAATCTCACCAGAGAGATAAAACTAATAGAAGAGAGTAAGGTAACTAATTCAGGTAAAATGTTGAGAGAGGTTATATTTAAGTTTAGAGATTTATTCAACCAATGAAAAAGCATCATACCATTTAGGTGGTCCTACGTGCATATTCCTAGTTTCAAATTGTAATATATTTTTGCTCCACAGATTAATTCTAGGTCTGAAACCATTAGTCTGTTGCAAAATTAGCAATGCCTAAAACTCTGTGTTGCTTTAGCTTTGTTGAGAGAAACTCAAACTCCTTAACTGGTGTCCTTAATTAGGACACCAGTATTTGTAATTACATACATGTATGCATTTATTTATTCAGTAAATATTATTGAGTGCCTATTATGTATCATACATGGATGTAGGTGTTTCAGATGTATCAGTGACCAAAAATATGTATTATTTTCTAAATGGGTAATCAAGAAATTCTTGATTTAAGCTTGGAATTGTATCTTTTTATTGGTAACAGCCCGACTGATAGCCAAGTTGTTTCTTTTTTTAAAATCCCAAATCTGTAAGAGGAAAATGATAGCCAGCATCATCCACTGAATTTTATGGATAGTTAGAGTAAAAATTATTATTTTCTAAATCTTGTTTCCCATATGTACATGAGTGAGTACAAATTTCAACTTTTTTTTTTTGCGGTACGTGGGCCTCTCATTGTTGTGGCCTCTCCTGTTACGGAGCACAGGCTCTGGACGCGCAGGCTCAGTGGCCATGGCTCACAGGCCTAGCCGCTCCACGGCATGTGGGATCTTCCCGGACCGGGGCACGAACCCATGTCCCCTGCATCGGCAGGCGGACTCTCAACCACTGTGCCACCAGGGAAGCCCCCCAAATTTCAACTTTTAAACCATGTTTAAAATGGAATATTACTCAGCCATAAAAAGAAACGAAATTGAGCTATTTGTAATGAGGTGGATAGACCTAGAGTCTGTCATACAGAGTGAAGTAAGTCAGAAAGAGAAAGACAAATACCGTATGCTAACACATATATATGGAATTTAAGAAAAAAAAATATCATGAAGAACCTAGGGGTAAGACAGGAATAAAGACACAGACCTACTGGAGAACGGACTTGAGGATATGGGGAGGGGGAAGGGTGAGCTGTGACAAAGCGAGAGAGAGGCATGGACATATATACACTACCAAACGTAAGGTAGATAGCTAGTGGGAAGCAGCCGCATAGCACAGGGACATCAGCTCGGTGCTTTGTGACCACCTGGAGGGGTGGGATAGGCAGGGTGGGAGGGAGGGAGATGCAAGAGGGAAGAGATATGGGAGCACATGTATATGTATAACTGATTCACTTTGTTATAAAGCAGAAACTAACACACCATTATAAAGCAATTATACTCCAATAAAGATGTAAAAAAAATAATGATGGTGGCTTTATATAGGGTGATAACAGTAGGCTAGAGAGATGTGAATAGATTCGAGATATTTACATGGTAGAATATTTATAATCATAAAACATTTGCTTTATTTTATGTTTATATATATATATATGTATAACTGTTCAAAGCTTCAAATGTATTTTAATAAAAATTTCTGTGACTTCCCAAAAGTTAAAAAAAAAAAACAGAAAAAAAAAAACATGTTTAAGACATGCTACCAGAAGGAAAAATTTTGTCTATTTCAGTACTAAGTAATAAATGGATCTCACTCCTCTGCTTTTCATGACTTTAAATCATTTTTGAAAGGCAATCACTACTATCATATACAAGTTTTGCAGAGGTTTTTGTGGTAAACATTACAGCAAATTTAAGTGGAAGCTATGAAGTTTGCATCATTTTCAAACATATACAGATAAAAATAAAACAGCAGTGAGGTGAAGCAACGGGGTTGGTAAGGAATTGTGTATATGATAGATTTTTTGTTTGTTTTGTAATTTGATCCTTTGAATTATATTTCTTTCTTTGATACTAATAATCCCTGAAAGAATATGATATCATAAATGCCAAAAGTGAACCCAGACCTACAAAAGATCCTGTTAATACTTTCCCTAACCCCTTTCATTCAAAAATCTTCTAAACTAAATATTCGGGCTTGTTTGCCTTTTCATGTCACTTAGAGGTATGCTGGTGTTAGGATAGGAAATGAGTTAAATATTTGATAGAATATCACCTATACTTATTATAATTTGATATTCAAAGCTTAATTAAGGATGAAATAAGGGTGAATGAACAAGAAGAGTGTTCAAGCACTCATTGACAGAAAGGCAATTTTGTGCTGAATATATTAAGAGAAAAAGGCATTGATATATTCTACCATAAAAGATACATAGTTAGAAATTAATAGAATTGATCATTTTACAGTGGAGAGTTATGAAATATACTATATACTAATATGCTAATATACTATTGCAAAGGGTTCCTTAAAATGTAACTGAATATCAAATATAATTTAGGTTTTAATAATTGCTGTGGGAAAATATAAAATTTCTTAAAGATTTCCATTTGTGTAGTTATTATTAGGTGCAAGAAAGGCAAAACATCCATTAAAGCAAAGGCCACTGATGTTTACCAAGTGTCTACTCCATTCTAAGTATGCATTTTCATGTACTCACAGCATCTTTTAGTATATATTATTATATGCACTTTTCAGATGAGGGAATTGAGACCCAGAAAGTTAGTTAACTTGTCCAAGGTCATATGATTGTAAGTTATAAGGGTAGAATTCAAACCTCTTTTCTAACTGTACATTTGCTATTATACTGTACTCCCACATAATAGTATTATGTTATTTTGTCTCCTGAAGAATAACAATGACTGCGTTGATGAGAATATTAACACACATGACAGTTCCCTTATAAATACATACATTAATGAAATAAGCTATTTTTTTAAAGTCTGATCAGGACAGCAAGCCCAAATCTCTTGACCTCCTAAAATTATTCCCATTCTGAGAACTTTTATTGATGAGGCTGCCTAAAAACTTGGAAGACGTGATATGAAGCCTGGTCTAACTAATGGCAGGTGTGGGGAATGATGAAAGGTGGGAGGAGTTTACCAGTGAAGTGATTAACACTGGATTTTAAAAACAAGTTAACTCTCCTTAGGTGGGAAAGGATTTGGAAGACATACATGAATTTACTTCAATTTAATTTTGTAGCAACAACCTTGACCTTTCCCTCCTTCTTCATTGGTTCTGGTTTCCACAGCAATGTTCTCTTGTGGGTTTTATTCTTGCCTTACTAGCCTCTCCTTTTTAGCTGCTAGAAGCAACTTTTTTTCTCACCATCATTTCTCGTAGTGCGTCAGTCTCAGTTCTCTTACTTTCACTCTGTGTCATCTACTCCCAACCCAAGACAATTTACCTTAGTCTCGTGGATTTCAACGCCTTCTAAATGCTATTGACCTAAAATTTTATCTACCCTTTCCTGGTTTTTCCATTGAATTTCAGACTTACTAAATCTAATTACCTACTCTGTATCTAAGTGGGGCAATGCAAGTTTGGAAATAATAGGAGCTGTCTAAGCTGAAGATGTAAATTTGGGAGACAACCATTTAAAGATCCATGGGAACTGATGAGTTTGGAGAGGCAAGTTAGGTTTCTTATATTATTCTAACTACAAAAATGCAGACATAAAACAATCTCACTGCTCACTCATATTACTTTATTTGAATACATGTAAATCTAATTAAGCTCTATAATGGTTATTTCTATTTGAAACAATTTTTTGTTTGTTTTAGAACCACTAGTTAGCATTCTAACCAATTTATGTATGAGAGAACAGATAAAATTACAACTTGGTATTATTACCAGTTCTTCAATTTTGTATGAAGCAGCAGGGATTCAACCTCCTATACCAAACATTGATCTGTTAAAGATCTAACAGATATAAATACTTGCAGGCAATGTGATTGGGTGAAGATGATTCATTCTGTGCGCTACATTTTAAATGAAATTCAGTGTCATGAAATCTACTCTTTTTTGAAATATACTTTCATTCATCCCTTCATTTGTCCACTCATTTCACTCATCCCTCATTTGTCCCCTCATTTATAATCCCCAAAATACATTTATTTTAAAGTTAGTTTACTTTTTAGGATGCATAGAAGTACTTGGTCTTCTGGTTCCTGAGTAGAGACTGCAGTAAGGGAGGGAGGAGGGCTGTGGAGGTACCCACACGTGGAAGAGTTTTAAAGTGCATCTCCGTCAGATGCTGACCTTCAAATTACATAATTAGAGGTGAGTGCTTCACAGTTTTACAGCTAGCAAATCTGAAAGCAGAGATACAGCAGCAAAATATTTTGTGTAACAACTTGAATGATTAAGATTAAATTATATATATTATTTTTATCTATGGTTAGCAATAAATTCTTATAACTTTTAAATATTTGCCTAACAAATGAATGTGTGGAATTTTACCTTTTCCTTTGGGGGTGATGAAAATGTTTTGGAACTTGACAGAGGTGGTGGTTGCCCAACACTGCGCTAAAGGCCTCTGAACTGTACACGTTTAAGTGATTCATTTTATGTTATGTGAATTTGCCCTCAGTAAAAAAAAAAAAAAAACAGAAAAAGTGTCACGCAGAGGAAAAAGATGAAATCAGTGTTTCAAATTTCTCTAGATTGTAAAAAACAAAAGTAAAAAAACCCTGTTTACATACAGGAAAGTATTTCTAAAGTACTTAGAAAACTGACCTCTCCACCAGAGATAAAATTTTCATAGCATATTCCCTCTAGCCAACCTAAGTCACTGCTTAATTAAAGCCCCAGATCCTCTATTATGTCTGCCTGGGAGCCTTTAAGCGCTTTCTTCAGTTAATTGCTGGAGCTAAGAATCCACTGGAGAGTGGCTTCCTTTTGCTACTCAAAGTTAGGAAGGTGGAGCCCAGGTGCCTTAATTTATCTGCCCATGGTCAAAAGGGCTAGCAATCTGGTAAATGTCAGAAACAGCCGGCAGGACGCGGCCAGACGCTGCACTCAGAGACAGGTGGACGAAGGCTGCTAAAGAGATTTCACCCCGAGCGCTGCCTCGGCAGCGGCTGCATTTTGTGAACATGTTGCTAGCAAGCTTTAAGATGTGCTGGGTGAGCAGGTGGGTTGCACTTGACCCTCCCATGTCCCCTGGCAGAATTACAAAGCGCTCTTCTCTGGGGAGATGCTGCCTATCTTGCAGGTAAGGGTGGATTTAATCAGTCTTCCCATCTGCCCCTTTTTCAAAAATCCTTTGCTCAGTTTGGAAGATCTCTGACCCGGTAGAGATGAGCAGTGGGGGTGGATGTCATTGTATCCCCTTTAGCTTTGCTGAGTGAGAGGATACACCCCTATTTTATGGGTAATCACTCCTCTCATTGCCTGTCTCCCCTTTTTATTTTGTCTTTCCCCACCACCCCCCCGGAATAATTGAGAATGTAAATTATATAATTATAAAATATGTTCTGTTATTGAAATGTGATTTTTGGCTTAAGGTGTTTCCTCTTCTGGCATTAATGTTTGGTACTGTTATAGGTTTTGAATGAAAGAAAGTGTAGAGAGAGCGGGTATATTTGATTCCAACTTTAGAAAGCCTGTGGTTGCCCTTGGGCTGCTTCCTCCCGGAGAGCCCTTGCTCCGTATCTCACAGACTTAGAGCTGGGACAGTTTGCTGCCGCGATAAAGAGACCCAGTTACTTTCTTTTAAGGAAATTTGATGGCATATAACATAGTGATATACATGGTTACATATGTTTGGGTGCCCCCAGGGAGGGAAGTGGAAAGTTTGACAATCCTGCGTATGTTTTCAGATGTTGAAGTTCATGAACTCTAAAGGACCAGGTGTCAAAATGGTTTTGTTTATGTGGTTTGGGAAAATTACAGTCTAAATGTAAATACAATCTAGGCTATCTTGATTTGCTGAAATATGTGTAGGGCCTGATAAGACAAATACTTAATAAATGTCTTTCAAATAATGTAAATGCTACAACCTAGAATTTAGTAGATATGTCTAAACTGGAAGTAACTCATAGTTTAGTTTCTCTGTGACTTTGTCAGTGTGTATCAAAACACACAAAGTAGTCAAATTCCAAGTACTTGAAGATGAGTATAACAGCCCAGATCCTAGAATCTAAAGAATGTGCTTAATATATTCAATGGCACACATTTAAATGACAGATTTCCCCAAAATCATTAACTCAGAACACATCACTTCATAAAATATTTTATTCAACAGCAATCCTTAAACATGAATCCGTAGGATGAATTTTGGGATTGAAGATGAGAATAACAAGTGGGTATGCTGAAAGTTAATGGTGGATATTTTTTTCCCTATTGAGTCAACCAATTTTATAGGAAAGAACAGTGTCCGCCAAATTTAAAGAAAACAAATAAACCCTAAAATAGTATGGTTGCTTTGATTCAGTTGGCACTGAGATTTTCTAAGTAAAGGAAAGAACTGGGTGGACATATATTTGTGGTGAGAGGATAGTTTTAGGGTTTTTTTGTTGTTCTTTTGGTGGGTGTGATGGATTTCTTTTGCTGTCATAATTTGTGATGTGAATTGAATGTGGTAGAAGTGATGGCCCTTAAATTTTTTTGATGTGTATGTGTTTGTGTTTATGTGTGTATAGAGGTTATTTACTTTTCACATGAATGAAAGAATTTAAATAATATAGTGGATTTCTCCCAGTCAAGCACTTAGCTTTGAGGTTAGTATATATTTTTATAGGGCCCGTTTCTCTCATGTATTTTAGATTAGATCTGCTTATGATGAAGTATTTTCTCATGATAGTGATTCGTTTAAGACACTAAACTAATTTCTTTATGGATTGGTTATATATGTGTATATGAAATTCCTACACTTGGCTTAATGTGATCTATTTAAAGTAACATGAAGACTACTGTTAAGTTTTGGTGAGAAATCTGAATATTGTGAGTGGCTACAGGAACCATAACTGAAGACAAGTAATATGTAGAGTGTAGACTGCTACTGTATTATCTAAGTTATGGATATGAAAGCTAAAGTATATTTATCTACACATACTACAATAAATCTTAACAGTAACTGGTATGCAGAGAACATTTGAAAGGTAGTCCTGGCCAGACACAAGTCATTTGGCAGTGGCCTTGCCTAGTATATATTTTCAGGCCTGTCTGCACAAAGATGCTGGCATGTTAACCATGATTTCTATTCCAGGTGATGGATTTCTATCCAAGTAAGTGAGTGACTAAATATTTTCCGGTGGAATCTAGGCACCATAAAATCACTGAAGCCAAATAAAAAAGTTGTCGACCTTTCTAAAATGTAATTATAATAGCTTTGCGTACCACTATGACAGGAGAAATATTTCCACTTAGATCACCAAATAATGGAATGGGTTGAACCTAATTGGGAAAAAAAAAAGGTAATACGAGTATGCTGCTAATATTTCTTTTTATCGGCAGTAATGAATGTCTAACTGTATTTTTATGAATTTCCAGAAAACTTCCTGGTCATTAACAATAACTGAATACACTGATTCCACATCCAACTCTATCAAAGAAAACAAATCCAGTCTGAACCCACTGAAAACCCATGCCATCATCACTTCATCTCATTTATTCTACACAGAACCAGTTGAGAAACCGAACACTTTACATTAGTTTATTTGTGTTACCCTAAGCAATTAGAGATGAATATGCCTTCCCAAGCGATATAAATGTGAGGCTCCCTTTGTGGCAGGTTGTTTAAATTTACAACATAAAACTAGCATTTCCATCTCCAATAAAATCCAAACAGACATTTAATTTTGGTGCATGACATTTCTGACTAAAATAGAGCCAGAAAAGGCTCTAGGACAGCTCTTATTGTTCATGAATTCGAACAAATTGGGGATCTGTGAATTTATAGCCAGGTTTTTCTGTACTATTGTTTAAAATAGCACACATGGAAAACACGCCATGGGTGTGTTGTAATTCAGCTTTAATGATGTAACACTTGGTTTCAGTCAGTTGTTGGAGGGCTGCAAGTGACATTGGTTTTGTGCTTCAGACGTTCCATGTAACTTAGCAATTATAGTAAGGCTTTCAATAATGGCTGTTGGCGGGATATCCGCAAGTGAAGTCATAGCAATTTTGAAAGAGAAAGCTAATAAAAATACACCTGCTTGTAGTGGAAAGTGAGCCTTTAATATCTCTGCTTTGAAGTTGGGCGAAGCCTTTGGTATTAACTAACAGATATTATGATGTAAGAATAATCCACTGCCCCAGGGGAGAGCAAGGTTGAAGTTACAAAAGACTGTTATTTTCTAATCACCTACTTTTCAGTCACTCTAATATCATGAAAGGAGAATAGAATGAGGTGATGTTTTTTTCTGAAATACCTCGAAGATATTACTATTTGAAAGCAAATCGTAATTGTAAATATACAAGCTAGCACATACATATTCCTTAAACTAGTCAACAAGGGCATAAATAACACTTTTTAGTAAGTGTGTTTTTGTTGTCAGAGACTTCAGAATGATGTGAAATTTTACATTATAATATATCACTTCAAGATGACGTTTAAAGTTTCAAATTTTGCTTTATGAGTTTTTCTTTCTCCTTCCTACTTTTCCCTGGCCACTTCTAAAGTCATTTATTTATAGTTCTTTACATGTAAAAAAAAAATGAGAAAATAAAGGTGTTTGTGAAGCTTCCTTTTACATCATTTGGAGTATTACTGCTCTCAGGAATCCTCTTTGTGATATGGGAAATTAATTTCCTCTGTTGTTCACTTGCTTCCTTCACACTTACTTGGGCTTACTTGTAGTCTATAGTAACTTTAATGGGAAATTTAAAACGTTGAGTCCATAATAAATGCTGATATATTGACATCACTGGAAGAAGAGATATTTAAGGAATAAATACAGTTGGAATTTGGAAATTCTGCAGAGAAAAATGACTATTAAGTACCATACTACAATTACTTTTACCACTTTTCCTGATACTTATTGCAATAATATTTTTAACTCTTAAGTGTGATGTCTAGATTAGTGTGAAATAATTTGTACAATCAATATTTTTCCAAGTGCTTTAAATATGGATGGTTTTCTGTAGTCATTTTCTCTACAAGTGAATTTTTGAACCCATGGCAGTAACTTTCTTTTTTTTTCTTCTTCTCTTTTTTTTTTCCTTTTCAATTCAGTAGTGCATCTCAATAGAGAGTATCAAGTAACCCAAAGGGTATACATTAGCACTTGTCAGGGCCACATCAACATGCTAAGCACATTGAAACTTATTACCAAGTTCAAAGAGAGTATATGGACTCTAAATCCCTTGTTAATGTGGTAAAGCATCATCATCAACGTGTTTGTTTTATTGAAAGGAAGTTACATTTTACTTCTCATTTATGAAATGGACTTTGATGTTTCTTTAAGCCAGAGGGATTTTTTTCTGCAGTTCATTTACTATATCAGCTAAGTGCACTCTTGCTAGAGAATGAGAAGTCTTTTTTGGGGGAAAGGAATAGAGTTGTTTTCTCTATAGAATTTCAGTCTGTAATTTGCATTTAACTTTGAAAGTGGATTGTTGTTGCGTCTTGACACCTGCTGAGATGAGTATCCATTTCAGGCTACAAAGTGGGGCTCTGAAATAAATATCAGCAAGCTTGTTCAATTTTTTCAGCTGTGTCATCACATTAGTACGAGATATTATGGTAAAATAGAATTGAACTCAATTTTCTGGTTGTATGTTTGGACTATAAGCTTTTCCTTCTAGTATGCATCAAGAATTTCTATTGCCAGAGAGATTCCAAGGATTAAAAAAGGGAAACTGATCAATTTAACACTCATATGCCCAGAAAGCATCATGTAATTTATACCACAATGTGAGACATTGGTATTATTCTGTAATATCTGCCAGACGATCGAGAGGTGAAATATAGTTTTAAATATCATTATGTAACAAAAATGTAAAATGTATTTTTATTTTGGTAATGAATATAAATATAAATTATTTGGGTAAATCATTTTATTTTGAATAATAGTAGTTATTTATTAAGCCCCAACTAAGTACCAGGCACTCTCTTGGGCCCCTGGCTTCATTTAGGTTATCTCATTTCATATTAACTATTCTTGGAATTTTACAGAATGGCCTTGTTTCGTATTTTGACTTGCCCAAGGTCATATAACTAATAAGCGGAAAAATCAGGATATCAGGTTAGGATGGGCCAGAAGCTGGAGGCGAGGTAGGCAAGGGAAAATGAGGTAAAATATCGGAATGAGGATATAAGGAGAGAATATATTAAAGAAAAATGTAAGTGAAGTACACGGAATCCAGTGCCTGAAGATGTGGTCTTTTAAAATTTTTGTGAGAGTTCCTGATAAGAGAGATTTTGGTCTCAGGGGTGCTTTTGACAGTTGAAATCCATTCAGTTCCTCATGTTTGCTGCGTTCCTATGATAAACCAGAAGCAGGCACAGAGTAAACTCTCAGTAACAAAGAGAGGAGTCCTGACAGGGAGGAAGATGCCAGTGTCCAGTGAAGGTGTATATTAATCAACATTTTTTGCTCACAAAAAGACTGACATCATTTTTTTGTTTAGTGCAGTCTTCTGTGTCTTTTAGGACCCCAGGCTCCTTCCATCTTATGGTTTCTCCTCCCTCTCTTCTGAAGGAAGAGTAGAAGGGGAGGAGAAGATTGTCCACTAGAGGGCTTTAGGCCATGGTGGAAGCAGCATATATAACCTCTCCTCCCGTTTCATTGTCAGGACTTAGTCAGATGGCCATTCTTAATTAAACATGAGGCTGAAAAATACGATCAAGCCTAACAAGAGACAGCTATGTTTTAGCGAACACTTAGTCTTGGCTATAAGTTGCAAAAATCTATATGGTAGCAGAGCCTGTCCTGAGAGAGGTCTCTCTGTGTTTTTTGCTGTGTTTAAGCACCAGCCCCACCTCTCCCCCCTGCCCCAACATACAATTTTAATAGCACCTTTCGCAATCTTTTTAAGCACATACTGTGTGCTAGTCACTATACTAACCTCTTGGTTTACATTTCTTCATTTTATCCCCATAACAATTCCATAAGATATGTTACTCATGTTATAGTTATTTTGGCTACATAACAAGATATGCTAAATCTTAGTGGCTTAACAGTAGCAATCATTTATATTCTCATAGCTCCTTTGGGTCAGGAATTCAGGGAAGGCTTAGCTGGGCAGTCATTACTTAGCTGGGAGTCTATCTCTGCTGCAGTGGCAGTAATATGTTGGCTGGAGTTGAAGTCATCTAAAGGCTTGACTAGGACTGGAGGTCTTACTTCCAAGGCTTGAAAGATGAAACCGGTCATGGACTTGGTAACTTCAGTTCCTCTGTATCAACCTGTCTTCTTGCTTGCTTAAATGTCTTTAAAACATGGCTTCTGGGTTGCCCAGAGTGAACAATCTAAGAGGTGAGGGGAGAAGCTGTTAATGCCTTTTATGACTAATTTGGAAGTCACACAATATCACTTTACCGTATTCTGTGGGTCACACAGGGCCAATCCTGATTCATTGTGGGAGGATCTTTTATATAACAGGATGACTACCAGAGGGATAGATCACTGGGATCATTTTGCAGGTTGATTCATACACTTCCATTTAGGAGGTAAGGATGGTGAGGCTTAAAGGAAGGTTAAGTGTATTGCTCAAGGTCACATAATTAGCAAGCCCATACCTGCACACAGAATGTTTGGCTTTAAAATTCATACTATTAACAATGAAAATACATTGTCACTATGAGCAGATAAAGTACGTACGCATGTGTTTCTCCCAGAAAAACATATGTGCAGCCAGTAAGCACAAACAGAAGCTAAAGCTACTATAGAAATTCAGATAGTTCAAATTTGAAATAAAGGGAGTGCTTAGTATCAGAAAAGCTCAGAACTTTCTTGCAACTCAGGTCTAGAAATTACAACATAAATGATTATCAAAATATTCTTTTTCCATACATACATATTGTATTAGTAAGTCATCAGTTCCTTTCTGGGTATTGAAATTAGCAGAGGAGGAGGGACTAGGTGAGGATTATAGTTAGGGTTGAATTTCAACCTTACCAAAAGCCCCTTTCTGGAGCCGGGACAATTGTTCCTATCTTTTTCTCCTCCCCCAAAGATAAAGTTAACTATTATCAACGGTTTTAAAGTGAAGCACAATTAGGCTGTGAGCCTAGGATTCTATTTTCTTAGACTATTTGTAAGTAGGTTGGCAGATGGATAATACTGTGAAATCCAGCTTATCATTGGTGATTACAATAAAAAGAATATGATGTTTAAACATTAATAGTCTCAAAAAGTTAAGAAATTGTTGTATAATGTCTTATCGTTAAATTTAGTGTATCAAAAATAAATGATGCCATGCAATTCCATATGTTAGTGACATTTCCCCCTTCACCAGTCCATAAGCTACTCGAGCACAAGATACATGTCTCGTTTTATTTTCAGTCTCTGACATTACGTACAGAGTTAATACTCCACTAACTTTCGCGAGCTGCATCTTCACTCTCTACCAAACTCAACAAGAAAAGACATTCATGGAAGTGAATCTCCCTTATGCTCCTCCAGCAAATAGCATCCAAACTCCCACAGGAGAGTTTGAATCTGAAGCTACCGCTTCCTGTCCCATGATCACTCTGTTTCCCTTTCTGTAAAATGGAGAGTCAGGGACATTGGTTTTGAGAGGATTAAATAGGATAATGAAGTTAATGAAGAGAACATTTCTAATACAGATAACAGTAAGTGACAACTGTAGTGACTATATAAAAATGGTACCTGCTAGTTGCTAGGTTATTCCACTCTGAAAGTAAAGATATATTTGAATCGTTCTTCTGTCATTTTCATTTCAGAAACAAATGTTTTTCCTTCAGGCAAGTACTCATTGTTTACCTGGCCCCAGGCTTCTTGATTATAGTCAATGTCTTGTCACGCTTTTTAGGAACTTCCAATTAGTTGTGGAGGTTTTCTCCCTCTGCCCTATCAAACTTTAACTGGAGATCCTCATGACCTCTCTTCTTATATTTCTGAAATTTTTAATAACTTGTTTTTATTAGCCGTGATTTAAGTCATTGAAAAAAATGCTTAGTGGGCATAACTGTGTGCCAGGAATTTTCTTAGTTTCTAGAGGTATGTCAGAAACAATACAAACAAAAACCAAAGCCCTCAGGGGGCTAACATTTTAGTAAAGAAAGAAAGACTGTAGAAATAGTTTAACAAAATACACCATGTGTTACATAGTGATAAGTCAGATGTGAGGAATAACAAAACAAGGGAAGTGAAGAGGGAACTGGGGAGGGAAGGACTGCAAGAGATGTGTGTGTTCCAGTAAACTCTCAGCAAACACCTGAAAAAGGTACAGGTGCAAACCATACAGTTATTTTAGGAAACAGGAGTCCAGGCAGAGAGAAAGGATAATTCTAAACCCTGCTATGAGAGGATGATTGGTGTGTTCAAGGAAGAGCTATAAGACCAATGGGACTGGAAAGGATGGATGGAAGGAGAGAGGAGTAGAAGATGCGTCGAAGAAGTAACATGGGAACAGAGTTCATCAAGGCTTATTGGCTAGTATTAGGGATACATGGGAAAATATTGGAAATTTTTGAGCAGAAGAGTAATGTGGTATGACTTAACCTTTCAAAAATCACTCGAGGTGGTGCAGTGGTTAAGAATCCACCTGCCGATGCAGGGGACACGGGTTCTGGGAAGATCCTGGTCTGGGAAGATCCTACATGCCACAGAGCAACTAAACCTGTGCACCACAACTACTGAGCCTGCGCTCTAGAGCCCGTGAGCTACAACTACTGAGTCGGTGAGCCACAACTACTGAAGCCCACGCGCCTAGAGCCCATGCTCTCCAACAAGAGAAGCCACCACAATGAGAAGCTGGTGCACCGCGACGAAGACCCAACACAGCCAATAAATTAATTAATTAATTAAATTTTTAAAAAATCACTTGAAAACTTAGCTTTAAAAGGAATATTGATTGACTATTTTGAAGTAAAAGCATATGAGTTTCCTTCGCCTGTGTAAAACCCTCAGTGACTGCTTCTGGGCATCAGGCTTAGTATAAGATCCTTTTTGATGAGCTTCTCCAACGCCAGATTTTTCTTTCAGTTATCCTGGTATCTTCCTCTTTGAAGGAATGCATTTTTCAGAGTTACTCTAGCCTGAGTACAGGCTACTCATGTGGGAAATAGCTCCTTCCCTTGTTCTTCAGTGACAATCCTCTTTTTAAAATTTGCCCGAATTTTTAATAGCTTAAGAAATCAGCTTACCATTGTCTCATGGAGGCCTCTACTCTCTCGCTCCTACTTCCAAACTATATACACCCCAAAGGTAGATAACCTTCCTGTAGTAGCGCGTTGTAATTTATATTTCCTATATCATTGTGCTATAGTTGTCTCTTTTCTACCCTTTTCTTTTGCATTAAACTCCTAAGTTTCATAACTGAGTTGCAATAAAGGATATGCAGCCTCCTTAACTCAGTGGCTGACACACTGTTGGTGCTGAGCAAATGATCTTTGCATGTGAGCAAGTGAGGCTCCAGGAAGATGCATTAGGCTAAGTCTGGTCATCCGTACACTTGCTCCTTTTCTTTCTGGAATTCAGGTTCAAGTAGTCTTTTTGGTAGCTGATACAGTCTCCCTATCCCAAGGTGTTTTGTCTCCTCAAACACTGGTTCCTCCTTCTTCTCTGATCTCTAGCCTCAAGGATTTTTCATTTTTAGTGTTCTTTCTCCTAATTGCAAATATAAAACAGAAAATATAGGTGGTCTTCAACAGAAATATAGGTGTTCAAGAGAGAAGGTGACTTCAACAGAGAAGTCACAAAACATTTCTTCCATACATAGTAAGTTGAGAACAGAGCTGAGTTGCTATGTGTATTCTAGGCAGTTAACTAGACCTACTCTTAAGCTAAGAGGTTCATTCCTGTACAAGAGCTTCATAACACTACAAATTTCTCAATTATGCTTTGCCTCAGCATAATTACAAATACTAAACATTGTGAACTTTCAGGATTGATCAAAAAGAATTGAAATAATTTACATTAAATCCACAAAAGCCAAAATTCTATTCTCTGGAACGTTGTAAACTTTCCAGCATTTCACAAAATCTTTCCTATGTTAGTGCTGGGACTACAGTTTTTAAATCTTTTCCAAGATAATACCTGGCAGTCTGACAAGTTGAATTACTGAAGGCAGGATGCAGCAAATCTCTGTTTTTTTTCTTTTTCGCCATACCTGTTGCATACAGAAACCCTTCTCCTATGATTACCCTACTTCCCAGAGGCCTAAAGATGCAACCCACAACAAATGGATGGTATCTGTTTGTCTCAAGTAGGCCATTTGCATTCTTGAAGTTGATGTCCATTCCAAAGTGGTGATCCTAGAGTTTTGTCATCTCCTCACAAGAGAGAAGGCCACTTCTTTAAGTGAAATCATTATAACCACATGTAACAGATACTATATGATCAAGATCAAGAATGAATGTTTCATATGATCAGTCGGTTCAGAAAAAAATAAGAAAAATGGAGGTAGAATAATCTTTAAAGCATTATTGAAAGCTCTGGAGAAGTCTTTGCACAACAGATAGAACATTGAGAGGCAGGTATACAAGTAAAGAGGTCTGTGGGTTTTGTGTTGGAGAATCTATATTCAGGAAAGGAGACTCTAAAGAGACAAAGTAATGTCAACTTTGAATTAATTTACATTTTGCCAGGATACTACAGGCTAAAAATCGCCTATTTCCCCTTCCCTCCATTCATATTAAACTGCTCTATGTCAGTTTCTAAGTAATGAAATATGGCCAAATGTAAACTTGGTGAGAATTTTGCCGTATAGATGCCCAGGCTCCATCTAGTGGCAGAAGGTAACTGTAAGTTTTTACCATTTTCCCAGAGCCTTAAAAAAAATATATTTAATAGAGTTTGCATCTTGAGGACACTATGAATTAAGTTTTATAGTCTTTCTAAGAAACAGTAATATCCAAGGTTAAAAACTTGTTTCCACAATATTAGTTTTGTACCACTTCTAATGAGACTATTTTATTTCTTCTGCTTTATAAAATTTAACCTACACAGTAATTACAGTGAATATCCATTTTTGTAAGTTTTTGTTCTTTTGGTTTCTTCATTTTTTTTTTGTCATTCAAGAGGACAAACACAAATTGCACAATCAAGCTAAGATGCCATAAATTGTCTCATGGTTCAAAAAATTATAAAGCTTATGAACAAAAAATAATAATAAATTAATGAAACAATGATATAATTAAAGAAAGTTAGAACTGGGTGAAAAATCTAAGTTGACTAGCTAAAAGTGAGATACGAAGTGGTAAAGTACAATACTATATTTTCAATTTAAGCATTTTACTTCTTACATGGTATTTCTTTCAGTGTCTTGAGTTGTTATTTTCTCCTGTTTCAACAGTTTTTTCCTTAAATATATTTTAAAGTCCTGATGAATTAAGGTATTGTCATTTACCTGTGTGTACATACATATGATTGTGTGTGTGTGTGTGTGTGTGTGTAGGGTGTTTTACTCTTTATCAGATCAGTTTGGATGTGAAATTTGTGAGGGAAGTTAGTTTAAAAAAACAGTTATCTTACCAGCTTTTTATAGTAAATTTTAATCTGAGATTAAATTAAATTATGTATTAAATTTTACATATAAATACTAAACATATACTTGTTAATATTTATAATTACATATATCTGAAAATATTAGATAAAATAGATACAATTTATTCACTTCTAAAACCTTCCCAATAAAAGTGTCATTGCAAATTTAACATGCATTTTGGTTTGGATATAAAATCTGAGCATCTCTGCGTAAGACCAACTCTATATATCTATTATAAAAGATTGAGAGTATTTCAGTATCCTACCTCAATATTTCAGTAGGTTGCTGTAGCATGGAATCAGAGATATATCAATTGTTTAAATAAAGAAACCATGAAGAACAACAAATGTTTTTAAATAAAACTGGAAAAATCACTATAATTTGACAGCATCCCTCCTACCATCTCCATATTAAATATTCATATTGTACACACTGTATTTTTCCTCTCAGTTTTTCTCTTACCCCCTTAAAAGGAAGGTAATGGGATTTCTCCCATGATGGTTATTATTTTCCCAGTATGCCTTCCTCTAATTCTTTCATATCAAAGAATTAAAAAACAAAATAATACAAATATATATACAAAAACTTGAACAGTCAATTAATTCGTTTCTGACTATTGGAACACATTCTTAAGGTAAATTGCCTGTATCGGTGCAGATTATTTAATAAATTTGTTCTGCTCTTAACTATACGATGAAAACCAAGATTTTTCTTTATCAATATATTTGCTTATCGTCTTTTTATATTGGAAGTTTAAAAGAATTCTTATTACTCCAAAGATTGTACTATTCTTGAAGTATGAGGTTTTTATTTAAGCATTAGGTATGCCTAATTTCTATTCTTTAATTGTTTTTTAGGTTATACAGGTTGATCTTCATAGTTATGTGTATATGGCTTACTATTTTCTTTACACAGAAAAAACTTAATATAGTATATTTAAATCAGAATTTACCAGTCCTGATAACTTGTGCTTTTACTCTCTTCACCTCTTACTGGCCCATTCCTATCCCATTTAGTATGACATACTTCTGACAATTTTTCGTTAAGATTCATAAAGTGTATTTGATTTTTCAATTGACATTTGCTAATGATGTGTTATTGCATTTTTCTTATTAAACATATATTTCTATTCAACGAGGAAATAAAGTTTCCTGTAGTAATTAAAAATTTTTTAACATCTTTATTGGAGTATAGTTTCTTTTCAATGTTGTGTTAGTTTCTGCTGTATAACAAAGTGATTCAGCTATATGTATACATATATCCCCATATCCCCTCCTTCTTGCATCGCCCTCCCACCCTCCCTATACCACCCCTCTAGGTGGTTGCAAAGCACTGAGCTGATCTCCCTGTGCTATGCAGGTGCTTCCCACTAGCTATCTGTTTTACATTTGGTAGTGTATATATGTCCATGCCACTCTCTCACTTTCTGCCAGCTTACCCTTCCCCCTCCACATATCCTCAAGTCCATTCTCTACATCTGCGTCTTTATTCCCGTCCTGCTCATAGGTTCATCAGAACCTCTTTTTTTTTTTTTAGATTCCATGTATGTGTGTTAGCATACGGTATTTGTTTTTCTCTTTCTGACTTCACTCTGTATGACAGAGTCTAGGTCCATCCACCTCACTACAAATAGCTCAATTTCATTTCTTTTTATGGCTGAGTAATATTCCACAGTATATATGTGCCACATCTTCTTTATCCAACCTAAGTTGATGGACACTTAGGTTGCTTCCATATCCTGACTATTGTAAATGGTGCTACAATGAACATTGTGGTACATGACTCTTTGAATTATGGTTTCCTCAGGGTCTGTGCCCAGTGGTGGGATTGCTGAGTCATATGATAGTTCTATTTTTAGTTTTTTAACGACCTACATACTGTTCTCCATTGTGGCTATATCAATTTACATTCTCACCAACAGTGCAAGAGAGTTCCCTTTTCTCAACACCATCTCCAACGTATATTGTTTGTAGATTTCTTGATGATGGTCATTCTGACCGATGTGAGGTGATACCTTGTAGTTTTGATTTGCATTTCTCTAATGATTAGTGATGTTGAGCATCCTTTCATGTGTTTGTTGGCAACTGTATATCTGCTTTGGACAAACGTCTATTTAGATCTTTTGCCCATTTTTGGATTGGGTTGTTTGTTTTTATGATATTGAGCTGCATGAGCTGCTTATATATTTTGGAGATTAATCCTTTGTCAGTTGCTTTGTTTGCAAATATTTTCTCCCATTCTGAGGGTTGTCTTTTCGTCTTGTTTATGGTGTCCTTAGCCGTGCAAAAGCTTTTAAGTTTCATTAGGTCCCATTTGTTTATTTTTGTTTTTATTTCCATTTCTCTAGGAGGTGGGTCAAAAAGGATCTTGCTGTGATTGATGTCATAGAGTGTTCTGCCTATGTTTTCCTCTAAGAGTTTGATGGTGTCTGGCCTAACATTTAGGTCTTCTTTTTTTTTTTTTTTGCGGTATGCGGGCCTCTCACTGCTGTGGTCTCTCGCGTACGGGGCACAAGCTCCGGACACGCAGGCTCAGCGGTCATGGCTCACGGGCCCAGCCACCCCGCGGCATGTGGGATCCTCCCGGACCAGGACACGAACCAGTGTACCCTGCTTCGGCAGGCAGACTCTCAACCACCGTGCCACGAGGGAAGCCTTTCTCTTTTTTTAACATCTTTATTGGAATATAATTGCTTTACAGTGGTGTGTTACTTTCTGTTTTATAACAAAATGAATCAGTTATACATATACATATGTTCCCATATCTCTTCCCTCTTGTGTCTCCCTCCCTCCCACCCTGCATATCCCACCCCTCGAGGTGGTCACAAACCACCAAGCTGGTCTCCCTGTGCTATGTGGATGCTTCCCACTAGCTATCTATTTTACGTTTGGTTGTGTATATATGTCCATGCCCCTCTCTCACTTTGTCACAGCTTACCCTTCCCCCACCCCATATCCTCAAGTCCATTCTCTAATAGGTCTGTGTCTTTATTCCCATCTTAACCCTAGGTTCTTCATGACCTTTTTTTTTTTTCCTTAGGTTCCATATATATGTGTTAGCATACGGTATTTGTTTTTCTCTTTCTGACTTACTTCACTCTGTGTGACAGACTCTAGGTCCATCCACCTCACTACAAATTTCTCAATTTCGTGTCTTTTTATGGCTGAGTGATAATCCATTGTATATATGTGCCACATCTTCTTTATCCATTCATCTGATGATCGACACTTAGGTTGCTTCCATGTCCTGGCTATTGTAAATAGAGCTGCAATGAACATTTTGGTACGTGACTCTTTTTGAATTATGGTTTTTTCAGGGTATATGCCCAGTAGTGGGATTGCTGGGTCGTATGGTAGTTCTATGTTTAGTTTTTTAAGGAACCTCCCTACTGTTTTCCATAGTGGCTGTATTAATTTACATTCCCAGCAACAGTGCAAGAGGGTTCCCTTTTCTCCACATCCTCTCCAGCACTTATTGTTTCTAGAGTTTTTTGATGATGGCCATTCTGACCGGTGTCAGATGATATCTCATTGTAGTTTTGATTTGCATTTCTCTAATGATTAATGATGTTGAACATTCTTTCATGTGTTTGTTGGCAATCTGTATATCTTCTCTGGAGAAACTTTTATTTCGGTCTTCTGCCCATTTTTGGATTGGGATGTTTGCTTTTTGTTATTGAGCTGTATGAGCTGCTTGTGAATTTTGGAAATTAATCCTTTGTCAGTTGCTTGATTTGCAAATATTATCTCCCATTCTGAGGGTTGTCTTTTGGTCTTGTTTTTGGTTTCCTTTGCTGTGCAAAAGCTTTGGATTGGAAGAATCAACATTGTGAAAATGAATCTACTACCAAACGCAATCTACAGATTCAATGAACTCCCTATCAAACTACCACTGGCAGTTTTCATAGAACTAGAACAAAAAATTTCACAATCTGTATGGAAACACAAAAGACCCCGAATAGCCAAAGCAATCTTGAGAACGAAAAATGGAGCTGGAGGAATCAGGCTCCCTGACTTCAGAGTATACCACAAAGCTACAGTTATCAAGACAGTATGGTACTGGCACAAAAACAGGAATATAGATCAATGGAACAGAATAGAAAGCCCAGAGATAAACCCACGCACATATGGTCACCTTATCTTTGATAAAGGAGGCAAGAATATAGAGTGGAGAAAAGACAGCCTCTTCAATAAGTGGTGCTGGGACAACTGGACAGCTACATGTAAAAGTATGAAATTAGATCACTCTCTAACACCAAACATAAAAATAAACTCAAAATGGATTAGAGACCTAAATGTATGGCCAGACACTATAAAACTCTTAGAGGAAAGCGTAGACAGAACACTCTATGAGATAAATCACAGCAAGATCCTTTTGACCCACCTCCTAGAGAAATGGAAATAAAAACAAAAATAAACAAATGGGACCTAATGAAACTTAAAAGCTTTTGCACAACATTTAGGTTTCCTCCATTCTATTTCCAAGATTTTGGTCATCATTACTATCATTACTCTGAATTCTTTTTCAGGTAGACTGTCTATTCCCTCTCCATCTGTTTGTACCATCTTTAATTTCTTTCTTCAGTGTCTTCTAGTTTTCTGCATACAGTTCTTTTCTCTCCTTAGGTAGGTTTATTCTTAGGTATTTTATTCTTTTTGTTGCAGTGGTAAATGGGAGTGTTTCCTTAATTTCTCTTTCAGATTTTTCATTGTTAGTGTATAGGAATGCAAGAGATTTCTGTGCATTAATTTTGTATCCTGCTACTTTACCAAATCCATTGATTAGCTCTAGTAGTTTTCTGGTAGCATCCTTAGGATTCTCTATATATAATATAATGTCATCTGCAAACAGTGACAGCTTTACTTCTTCTTTTCCAATTTGGATTCCTTTTTTTCTTTTTCTTCTCTGATTGCTGTGGCTAAAACTTCCAAAATTATGTTGAATAATAGTGGTGACAGTGGACAACCTTGTCTTCTTCCTGATCTCAGTGGAAATGGTTTCAGTTTTTCACCATTGAGAATGATGTTGGCTGTGGGTTTGTCACATAATGGCCTTTATTTCTTTGAGGTAGATTACCTGTATGTCTACCTTCTGGAGAGTTTTTATCATAAATGCATGTTGAATTTTGTCAAAAGCTTTTTCTGAAACTATTGAGATTATCATATGATTTTTATTCTTCAATTTGTTAATATGGTGTATCACATTGATTGATTTGTGTAAATTGAAGGATCCTTGCATTCCTGGGATAAACCCTACTTGATCATGGTGTATGATCCTTTTAATGTGCTCTTGGATTTTGTTTGCTAGTATTCTGTTGAGGATTTTTGCATCTATGTTCATCGGTGATACTGGTCTGTAGTTTTCTTTTTTTGTGATATCTTTGTATGGTTTTGGTATCAGGGTGACGGTGGCCTTGTAGAATGAGTTTGGAAGTGTTCCTCCCTCTGCTATATTTTGGAAGAGTTTGAGAAGGATAGGTGTTAGCTCTTCCCCAAATGTTTGATAGAATTCGCCTGTGAAGCTAACTTGTCTTGGGCAGGAAGTCACCTTATCATGGGTTTGTTGCAAGATTTTTAATCACAGTCTCAATTTCAGTGCTTGTGATTGGTCTGCTTATATTTTCTGTTTCTTCCTGGTTCAGTCTCAGAAGGTTGTGCTTTTCTAAGAATTTTTCCATTTCTTCCAGGTTGTCCATTTTATTGGCATATAGTTGCTTGTAGTAATCTCTCATGACCCTTTGTATTTCTGCAGTGTCAGTTGTTACTTCTCCTTTTTCATTTCTAATTCTATTGATTTGAGTCTTGTCCCTTTTTTTCTTGATGAGTCTGGCTAATGGTTTATCAATTTTGTTTTTCTTCTCAAAGAACCAGCTTTTAGTTTTATTGATCTTTGCTAATGTTTCCTTCATTTCTTTTTCATTTATTTTTGATCTGATCTTTATGATTTCTCTCTTTCTGCTAACTTTGGGAGTTTTTGTTCTTTCTGTAATTGCTTTAGGTGTAAGGTTAGGTTGTTTATTTTAGATGTTTCTTGTTTCTTAAGGTAGGATTGTATTGCTATAAGCTATCCTCTTAGAACTGCTTTTGTTGTATCCCATAGGTTTTGGGTCGTTGTGTTTTCATTGTCATTTGTTTCTAGGTATTTTTTGGTTTCCTCTGATTTTTTCAGTGATCTCTTGGTTATTTAGTAGTTTATTGTTTAGCCTCCATGAGTTTGTATTTTTTACAGAATTTTTCCTGTAACTGATGTGTACTCTCATAGCATTGTGGTCAGAAAAGATACTTGATATGATTCTAATTATCTTAAATTTACCAAGGCTTGATTAGTGACCCAAGTTATGATCTAGCCTAGAGAATGTTCCATGAGCACTTGAGAAGAAAGTGTACTCTGTTGTTTTTGGATGGAATGTCCTATAAATATCAATTAAGTCCATCTTGTTTAATGTATCATTTAAAGCTTGTGTTTACTTATTTTCATTTTGGATGATCTGTCCATTGGTGAAAGTGGGTGTTAAATTCCCCTACTATTATTGTGTTACTGTTGATTTCCCCTTTTATGGCTGTTAGCATTTGCCTTATGTATTGAGGTGCTCCTATGTTGGGTGCATAAATATTTACAATTGTTATATCTTCTTCTTGGATTGATCCCTTGATCATTATGTAGTGTCCTTCTTTGTCTCTTATAATAGCCTTTATTTTAAAGTCTGATACGAGAATTGCTACTCCAGCTTTGTTTTGATTTCCATTTGCATGGAATATCTTTTCTATCCCCTCACTTTCAGTCTGTATGTGTCCCTAGGTCTGAAGTGGGTCTCTAGTAGACAGCATATATATGGGTCTTGTTTTTTATCCATTCAGCCCGTCTATGACTTTTGGTTGGAGCATTTAATCCATTCACATTTAAGGTAATTATCAATATGTATGTTCGTATTACCATTTTCTTAATTGTTTTGGGTCTGTTTTTGTAGGTCTTTTCCTTCCCTTGTGTTTCCTGCCTAGAGAAGTACTTTAACATTTGTTGTAAAGCTGGTTTGGTGCTGTTGAATTCTCTTAGCTTTTGCTTGTCTGTTAAGGTTTTTATTTCTCCATCGAATCTGAATGAGATCCTTGCTGGGTAGAGTAATCTTGGTTGTAGGTTTTTCCCTTTTGTCACTTTAAATACGTTCTGTCATTCCTTTCTGGCTTGCAGAATTCCTGCTGAAATTTCAGCTGTTAACCTTATGGAGATTCCCTTGTATGCTATTTGTTGCTTTTCTCTTGCTACTTTTAATATTTTTTCTTTGTATTTAATTTTTGAAAGTTTGATTAATATGTGTTTTGGTGTGTTCTCCTTGGATTTATCCTGTATGGGACTCTCTGTGCTTCCTGGACTTGACTATTTCCTTTCCCATGTTATGGAAGTTTTCAACTATAATCTCTTCAAATATTTTCTGTCCCTTTTGATTTTCTCTTCTTTTTGTGGGACCCCTATAATTCGAATGTTGGTGCGTTTAATGTTGTCCTGAGGTCTCTGAGACTGTCCTCAATTCTTTTCATTCTTTTTTCTTTATTCTGCTCTGTGGTAGTTATTTCCACTATTTTATCTTCCAGGTCACTTATCTGTTCTTCTGCCTCATTGTTCTGCTATTGATTCCTTCTAGAGAATTTTTAGTTTCATTTATTGTGTTGTTCATCATTGTTTGTTTGCCCTTTATTTCTTCTAGGCGCTTGTTAAGCATTTCTTGTATTTTCTCCATTCTATTTCCAAGATTTTGGTCATCATTACTATCATTACTCTGAATTCTTTTTCAGGTAGACTATTTCCTCTTCATATGTTTGGTTTGGTGGGTTTTTACGTTGCTCATTCATCTGCTGCATATTTCTCTGTCTTCTCATTTTGTTTAACTTATTGTGTTTGGGGTCTCCTTTTCGCAGACTGCAGGTTTGTAGTTCCCATTGTTTTTGGTGTCTGCCCCCAGTGGGTGAGGTTGGTTCAGTGGCTTGTGTAGGCTTCCTGGTGGAGGGGACTGGTGCCTGTGTTCTGGTTGGTGGGGCTGGATCTTTCCTCTCCGGTGGGCAGGACCACATCCTGTGGTGTGTATTGGGGTGTCTATGACCTTATTATGATTTTAGGCAGTCTCTTTGTTAATGGGTGGGATTGTGTTCCTGTCTTACTGTTTGTTTGGCATGGGGCGTCCAGCACTGGAGCTTGCTGGCCATTGGGTGGAGCTGGGTCTTGGCGTTGAGACAGAGATCTCTGGGAGAGCTGTCACCAATTGGTCCAATGTCCTGAACTCGGCTCTCCCACCTCAGAGTCTCAGTCCTGACGTCAGGCCAGAGCACCAAGACCCTGTCCGCCACATGGCTCAGAACAAAAAGAAGAGATAACTAAATTAATTAATTAATTAATAAAAATTAAAAAGTAATAAATAAAAAAATTAAGAAAAATTATTAACATAAAAAATAATTTTAAAAAAGAGAGAGCAACCAAACCAATAAACAAATCCACCAGTGATAACAAGTGCTAAAAACTAAACTAAGAGAAACATAAATATCAGAAACAAATCAGTCATAGACAGGAAACCGCAAGTGTACATTTGCTCCTAAAGCCCACTGCCTCAATTTTGGGACACTTCGTTGTCTCTTCAGGTATTCCACACATGAAGGGTACATCAAGTTGCTTGTGGGGATTTAATCTGCTGCTACTGAGGCTGCATGGAGAAATTTCCCTTTCTGTTCTTTGTTCCCACAGCTCCTGGGGTTCAGCTTTGGTTTTGGCTCCGCCTCTCTTTGTAGGTCGC
This sequence comes from Delphinus delphis, assembly GCF_949987515.2. Taxonomy (NCBI): domain Eukaryota; kingdom Metazoa; phylum Chordata; class Mammalia; order Artiodactyla; family Delphinidae; genus Delphinus; species Delphinus delphis. Next base: position 39,656,219 of record NC_082691.1, read on the forward strand.
CCTCAGGCATCTGTTCCGTGCCCGCACAGGACAGGTTTAAAGCAGCGGCTGAGTAGGGGCCTCTGGCTCCTTCAGGTCAGGGGGAGGGAGGGGTACGGAATGCAGGGTGAGCCTGCGGCAGCAGAGGCCAGCATGACTTTACAATAGCCTGAGGTGCGCCGTGTGTTCTCCCGGGGAAGTTGTCCCTGGATCCCGGGACCCTGGCAGTGGCGTTCTGCACAGGTTCCTGGGGGGGTATGGATAGTGACCTGTGCTCGCACACAGGATTCTTGGTGGCTGCAGCAGCAGCTTAGCGTTGCATGCCCGTCCCTGGGGTCCAAGCTGATAGCTGCGGCTCGCACCCATCTCTGGAGGTCGTTTAGGCGGTGCTCTGCCTTCTTTGGGCAGACAGGGAAGGAATCTCCTCTCCTCGTGCACCCTGAAACAATGGTCCCTTGCCTCTTAGGCAGGTCCAGACTTTTTCCCGGACTCCCTCCCAGCTAGCCATGGTACACTAGCCCCCTTCAGGCCGTGTTCATGCAGCCAACCCCAGTCCTCTCCCTGGGATCCGACCTCTGAAGCCCGAGCCGCAGCTCCCAGCCCCCACCTGCCCTGGCAGGTGAGCAGACAAGCCTCTCAGGCTGGTGAGTGCTGGTCAGCACCAGTCCTCTGTGCGGGAACCTTTCCGCTTTGCCCTCTGCACCCCTGTTGCTGTGCTCTCCTCTGTAGCTCCGAAGCTTCCCCCTGACACCCGCAGTCTCCACCAGTGATGGGGCTTCCTAGTGTGTGGAAACCTTTCCTCCTTCACAGCTCCCTCCCAGAGGTGCTGGTTCCATCCCTATTCTTTTGTCTCTGTTTTTTCTTTTGCCCTACCCAGGTACGTGGGGATTTTCTTGCCTTTTGGGAAGTCTGAGCTCTTCTGCCTAGAATTTTTTTTTTTTAAGCCTAACCTATTTTGCTTAGTTTATTTCCATTTTCAATAACTTTATTACTCTAGAAAACCCAGTAGGAAAAAGAATAAACACCTAATTTTCCATTGTCATAGCCCAAGATTTTCGGCTCTGAAGAGAGGGTCTGGTATGCAGGTTAAAGCAGAAAAAAATAGCCAGCTTACTAGCCTATGGAGAGTAATAACCAATCTACCCATATTTTCAGGATCTCCTTAAATTCAAGTCACAGAAAAAAAAGTATTGAAGCAAAATCTCAGGTCTCATTTGTCTTTCTTTTTACTATTAAAGTTTAAAGTTTATTTTTGTTGAATAGATGTCTTCTAAATGTAGCAGTGATATATGTCTTTTAAAATTTTTATATCTTGCACTGTTAAATGCAAAATTTTCAGCAAATTGTCTTATCTACAAATGCAAACTGTAGAGATGTGTCCTTCCTTTATATCATGTAGTCGTCTTTTGCCTCTGCCCCCTGACCCAAGAAAACCCTCAAGAGCTCCATTCTTAGTTAATGTTGGACATACCTGTTCTTATTTGGAGGTGATGATGTATATATAAGCATTTGCCACCAACAGATCCTCGCCATTGCTTCGTGTAAGAATGTATCCCACTTGGAAACCTTTAGTGCCAGTTGTGTTTAGAATCCGGTATATTTTAGAGCTTTTAAAAGGTACATGTACCATGTATTATGCAACACCCCTAGGGGGTCTGTTGCAGCACCCTTAGTCCAGCAATCAATACTTTTTGTAGCAAATTTGCCAGCCAAAAAAAAAAAAAAACATTGGGGGGCAAATTTTTGTCTAAATGAAGAATATTAACAGCCTTCTGTCAATTCCAGTTAAGTTCTATGGCAGAATAAATTAAGAAACATGCACGTACACACAGACATAACAGGTGGATTTCAGAGCTTTTGAATTTCATACAAGAATTGTAAATTGTACAAAGAATCATCCCTGGAGGTGTCTCCATCTCTCTCTGCCAGAATAGGGGCTTGAATGAAATGGGGTGAGTGGACTTAGAGTTAGTTTCTTAGCAGAGTTATTTAAGACAATTTCCATAACATTTAGCTTCACGTTAAAAAAGTCATACCACATTTAAACTTTGTGTTTTTAAAGACTAAAAAAACTTGCTATATAACCCAAATGTAACATATATTTGACAATTATGTTAAACACAGTCGTTTTCTTAATTTGATTTCTCTGATCAGAAAGGGAAAGCTTGTGCTTTTTCTGTTTTTCTAATTTGGAGATTGTTTTTTCAAGCTCATTTATATCCATGCATTTAATAGGACTTATGTAGCACTCTGTGACATCTATCATCTCATTTAATAATGGCTGTCAGTTCATTTCCCAGTAAAGACAGGGAAAACAAGAATGTTGAGCTACTTTGGAAATCTAGCCATTAAGGAAATAAATCTAAGTTTATATTTAATGTTCCTTTTTATTATTTTCATATTATGAAAATGCAGTGTGAACATTTTAATGTGTAAATGGAGAGTTGAGTGATTTAATGTCCTTTTTTTTCTCTTTATACAAACTTAACTATAACTCACTTAGAATATTTAAGGCAAAATTTCTATTCAATTGTAGAACTAGTATGAGAAGGCTTGGGAAAAGAATCAAGGTATTAGAATTTTCACCTACAGAGGTGACTATGTTACAGCTTCTCGGGCTACTTTGAAGATTTTGTCTTTGGTGTTCTGCAGTTTCACTAAAATACATCTGGTTTTAGATTCTTTTTATTTATTTGCTTAGGATTCTCTGGGTTTCTTAAAGTTATGAATTGATGTCTTTAATCAGTTTGGGAAATTTTTGCCTTTAATCCCTTTAAATACTGCTTCTGATGCAGTCTCTCTGCCATCTCATCCTAAAACTCTAATTAAACGTATTTTAAAACTTCATTATTGTGTCCTTTTACACTCCCTTCTATTTCATCCTCCCACCTTCACTCCTGTCCTCTACCTCCTGAATTTTACTGTGGATTGACTTTTTAGGCTTACACTGGACTTCATCTGTTTTTACTTCGTGTATGTCTAATTTGCTCCAAAGCAAAAACCACTGAATTGTTGTATTTTTTGTTTCTATATCTAGCCAGTTTTTTTTCATATCTTTTATGTAACTTTACCATTTTCCATCGACAAAACTGAAGCTTGGCATATACCTCCTTAAAAATATTAAAGATGTGTATGTATAATCTATGTCAAATAATACCAATATCTTTTAGTACTTAAGATTCTATTCTGTTGTCTTTCATTTCTCTTGCTTCTCATTCATGGAGTCTTCTCTCCTATGTTTCTGGTGTTTTTTAAATGTGCGATAGATATTAAATTTAAAGTTTAATTTATAGAGATCAATGAGTCCTAGGAAAATCCACCAAAGAGGATCTTAAATTACCATTGGCATAGTCTCTAACAATCCAGGTAACCTTAACTCAACCTTGAGGCATGATATTTTCTACATACATGTTTCAAAGCCAAGCTTCACAGCGTGCAAAGCACGGTTTACTTGGTTTATCCCGTCAGTCCTAGGATGCATCCCTTTGGTCTTCAGTTCAAGTTCAGAGTTGATTCACCAGGGTCACTCCTTTGGGAGACCCTAGACTTTGATTTTCTTCCTCCATCCTCTCCCAGTTGGTAAATTCAGTGAGAGCAAGAGAATCCTGCATGTTGGACTCACTTCTCTGGATTTCCATCCTCTCCCATTGCTTGCTCTGATAATGCCACACAAGCATTCTTTAATTTCCCCCAAAATATTTTAAAATGATTTTGTCGCACTTTTTTAGTTTCTTCACTGGAGGAGTGATTACCAAGATTGCCATTCGTCAAAGAGGAAGTTCCATAGGAAGGCATCAACAATCAACTTTGTGTAGAATAGAAATGAGTAGGAGGAATTTAGGTCAGGACAAGGCTGGTAGAGGAAAAAGAGGGTGAAGGAAAAGCCCCACTGAGAGATTTTGGCAATAATCAGTGGTGGAAGTAGGAATAAAGTAGGATCATGGAAGTCAAAGGGAGAAAGAGTTTCAAGAAGAGCTAATGAGTAGCACTGTAAGAATGACCAAATAGGATGAGTACTGAGCAAAGGGTAACTGAATTTGGTAATTAGGAAAGCATTAGAGAATTTAATGTGAACAACTTCAAGACTAATTTTAGGGTTTTCTGAATTACTAGTTAGGTAAAAAAGCATATTTACCAGCTTCTTTAAGAAGCTGGGTAATGGCAAGAAAAGAAAAAGGGTTTTGAGACAATGTAGGACATAATTGTAGTCCATATGTTTTAAAACATTTTAAATTAAATCATACCATGATTAAATTGGAATTAAATTTCTTCGTGAATGGACTCCACGGATGATGCTTACCAAACCAATCCTAAAATCTGACAAGACATAAGAGAAATTTCTTTTAAGCTTGGAAGAAAAATAGTATTAGATCTTTCATATTTTTCTTAATTTGATAATATTTAATTTCTGTGAACTCATCTGCAAACATATCCACCTGTCCGAAAATATGGTTTAGGAATTCAAGACCAGCAAGGTATTTTTATCTTTAAATGGATACATTTTAAAATAATATCATTTTGAGAGATACAGTATATATCCAAGGCTCTTATCTTTATCAGCAGAAACCTGAACTTGATTGCCTTGTGTTAGAATAAAACTCACATGATGGACAGTTCTGAGACTTTTTAATCTTTTTTATTTGTGTATAACAAAGAATACAGAGCGAAGTCAGAAGGAGAGAAACAAATATCGTATATTAACGCATATATGTGGAACCTAGAAAAATGGTACAGATGAACCGGTTTGCAGGGTAGAAATAGAGACACAGATGTAGAGAACAAACGTATGGACACCAAGGGAGGAAAGCAGCGGGCGGGGCGGGGGGGGTTGGTGGTGGTGGTGGTGTGATGAATTGGGAGATTGGGATCGACATGTATACACCAATATGTGTAAAATAGATAACTAATAAGAACCTGCTGTATAAAAAAATAAAATTCAAAAAATCAAAAAATAAATAAAAGGAAACCTTTCTGAATCCCTTCCCGTGGAAATTAATAAATGCTGCTATTCATTGAATACTACCATTGCTTTACTGAGTGGCAAATTTTCTTCTCCTGCTTGCTGTACCACGGGGTACCCAACCCCCAGGCCGCAGACCAGTACCGGGCCGCACAGCAGGAGATGAGCAGTGGGCGAGCGAGCAAAGCTTCACTTGCCGCTCCCCATTGCTCCCCACCGCTCGCATTACTGCCTGAACCATCAACCCCCCCACCTCCCACTGTGGAAAAATTGTTTTCCACAAAACTGGCCCCTGCTGCCAAAAAGGTTGGGCACCGCTGCTATACCAGACACTTGTATCAAATACCTTCCGACTGTGTTTGGAAATTAATAAATGAATGAAAGTCTTCTGGGATATTTTACTTTACTATTAGTGGTTTTAATAATAATGTGTTCACGTTCACTCCAATCAAGTTCATCTTTAAGAGGATTTAACAGGTTTTTAAAATGGTAAGGAAGCTTAGACCAACCAATAGGTTAGGAAATTTCTCTTATTACAAGATGATTTTGAACCCAATAACTTGAGTGGAATTTGAACCTTTTGCCTTTTCCCACTGCTGATTTAATAAAGAAAACTGGATTACTCATACTGATTTATTCTAGTCTGCATTTATTTTATGTCCCAACACTAAATATAAGCTTCTGGTTTCATGTAGACGTCTGCCAATGGTCATGTTGCAGTTGGTTAAATAAGCTTTCACAGTGTCCTGGGATTATGGAATTGACTACTTTTCAGGGTCATACATTTATACCTTATATATGTTAGATATACAGTTCCAGTCAAAAGTAATCTTAAAAATAACAAAGATTAAGTTAATATTGATCTGCAATATAGTGGAATATTTCTGTGATTTGTGCTAAATAATGACAGAATTTACTAAAATGAAAGTCAAAGTTACTATTTCGAGAGTCAGTCACAAGGAAGATTCACTTGACTGGTTGGGAGAAAAGCTGAGTTGTAAATTGAAAGTCTTTTCTAAAGTACTTATGGTTTAATAACAATGCCACATGTGGATATACTTGATGTATTTCTTTTTTCCTATGTCCATCTTGCCAGTTATAGAAAGCAAAAAGCTAAACATTCTCTTTATGTGAAGACAATTTGGTTTTACTACTGTGAAACTGGAATGCCACTGGCAGACAGTGAATTATGCTATCTACATACTGCCTAAAATTTTAAAAATAATAATTTAAGTGACATACAGTCAATAAACCTGTAAAGTGGACTGATTTATTAAGTTACACAGGAATCTACTTTGAAACTTTTTTTCTTGGATTTCTTGCAAAAAACTATATTGCTTACAAAGTTAAAGAGTAAATATATAACCTATTAAGGACTTCAGTATCGTACAGCAAAACATATGTTTACTTTATTGACATCCCCTTTGCCTAGAGATCTAATGAAAAAATTTTTTTGCATATTTGTTAGGAAAGATAGCAGTGTCATGGGCAGTCTTTAGACACCCGTGCAACCACAAAAGAATAGATCTTTGGCCTGGAACACTTCTTTACCTAGAGGCGAAGTGCCTACACAGACTATGCAGGGTTTATCACCTTGAATGGGAACATCTTTCTCTATTTCAGACTCAGTGAGCACTCCTTTGTTCTGCTGTAGTATGTGTGTCACTGTCCCACAGGCTTCTGTATTTCAGACTACATGGAGGAGGAGAAGGGGTCCTTCTACTGCGTAAAGAGAGGGGTGCTAAGCTAATTGCCCTGTTTCCACTACCAAGAGGACCCACTAGCCATGTAGGAACTGATGCACACTATTGGTGCTGACCTTGCTCTGACTCTTCTCTTCCTTGTTTAACGCATTTTTCCACCCAGTGCTTGACTGTGCTGTGTTTTCCTTGGCGAGTCCTATACAAAGATGCAGTGGGCAGAAGTGTTTGGACCTCTCTTCCTGGTGGCTGGCATTGTGATGATCTTTGCTATCCTCCATGGAATTGGAGTACTCCCCTGGCATTGATAACTGGTGTGTGGTGTTCCAATCAACAATATTGTTTCTAATAATATCTCTCAAAATTAATGCTTCTTGGAGCATCATTTAGAAATTGTTTCTCTAGATAACTGAAATTTCAGATATTAGGTCTTGTTTTTCGACATTTATTAAACTGCTAAATTATTGTGAAGTTGACCTATAATTAAGAAAATTATCAAAAATGGTGTGATGGTCCTTTAAAATCTATTTACTCTATGGATATAGTTGGCATTCTTCATCATGGTCCTCTTTAGGAAGTTAACAGGTATAGTTATGTAATCTTGACAAACTCATTTGTATCTGTCGTATGTATTGATGTCTGTTAATTTTGTAACTGGTTTTGTTTTTCTATTTGTATTGGTTGCTAAATAGCCGAGAGTCAAATATGCAGCAAATATCCGCAGATGTTTTGCTTTTCTCTTCACCTGCACTTCAATTTTACTTTAAATGTTTTGCTGCATGTATGTATCTATTGTTGCAGTAACAAATGACCACAGATTTAATGGCTTAAAACAACAAAGATTTATGATTTCACAGCTCTGCATGTCAGAAGTCTGGGTTGGTTCAGCTCTTTTCTCTACTCTAAGTTTCAAAGGGCAAAATCAAGGTGTCAGTCTGCTGGGTTCTTATCAGGAGGCTTTAGCAAAAATTTACTCCAAGTTCATTTAGGTTGTTGATAAAACCCAGAGCCTAGTGGTTGTAGGACTGACATTCCCATTTTTTTTTGCTGTCTATCAGCTAGGGGCTGCTCTTAATTGCCAAAAGCCCTCCCTCAATCCCTACATTAAGACCTCTGCATCTCAGAGCTAGTAGTGTAGTGACATATTAAATCCTTCTCAGGTTTGAAATCTCTGATTTCCTCTTCTGCTACATATTTTTTCTCCTCTTTTGCCTCTAGCCAGAGAAATTTCACTGCTTTCAAGGACTCAGGTGATTAGATTGGGTCCATCTGCATAATTCAGGATGATCTTCCTGTCTTAAGGTTTATAAATTTAATTATGTCTGCACAATCCCTTTTGCCTTGTAAGACAATGTACTCACAATCCCAGAGATTAGGGCATGGACATCTTTGGGGGGTCATTACCCAACCTACTGCAGTACACTTTATAAATATTTGTATACTGTTTTTTGATATGTCATAAATAATATTTTAAGAATAAATCAAGAAAAAATGATTAGATTATGTTCCAATGAACTGGAGAAAAAAGCCCTCAGATTAATATGGATACAAGAAAAGTTTCATTAAATTTTTGAAGGATAAAATTTGATTTATAGTACAATGTAGGTGTTTTCATTTTTAATTTTATATTTAGATATATAAAATTAACATTTACAAACTTTAAACATACATATTTCACCGGATTTTTTGGCCTATTTTCCTAAGTTACTGAACAAAATAAATGTCTGTCTGTGAATTATATCACTATATTACTATGACATTATTGCTTTTCCTTATCTCTCTTCTTTGTGTTTGAGTTCATGAAGCAGTTGCTTTATTGAACTAAATTTTGTGTTTATCAGAACCTTAAATCCTTTCACTCTCTAAAATACAGGCATATCTGTTAGTAAAATTTCCCCAATCTTTTCAGGAAGCCTAGCTGTTAGGATGTGGGTTTTTTGAAAATTATGCTGACAAAAGTAAGATAAATCTGGGCCCAACTGCTTACTAGTTTTAGAATATTTAAATGTTATGTAAACTCCCTGTTTTGTTTCCTCATTTGTAAATGTGTTTAATAGTAGTTACCTCATAGGACTGAGGGTAGTAACTGTAAATTGTTTAGCAGTATGTTTGGAATGTAGTTAATAGAAAGTCAATGAGGGAGGATTTATTTTTATTAAAACTACTATTACAGGGGATCAGTGAGAAACATGCCTTTATTGCCATGAAAAAGGACAAATCATAAAAGGGCTTTCTCTGTTCACCTAAAACTTGTTTTCATTTTTAGCCCCTTAAGACATTGATCATAGTTTTTCGTTACATACTGAGTGTTCATATAGACATTCCCACATGTTAACCATCTCTTTTTCTGTATTTTTTCTGCATCTCTGACATTGTCTCAGTCACTTTTCTTCTGAAGTTCAGAAGAATTTCCTTCAGGGGCTGTTGGCTGGCAGTGGACTTTCCAAGTTTTTGTTTGTCTGAAAATATTTTTATTTCACAACTCCATTCTTTTTCTTTTTTTAAGATTTTTTTTTTGATGCGGGCCATTTTTTTGAAGTCTTTATTGAATTTGTTACAATATTGCTTCTGTTTTATGTTTTGATTTTTTGGCCCTGAGGCATGTGGAATCATAACTCCCCGACCAGAGATCGAACCCACACCCCCTGCACTGGAAGGTGAAGTCTTAACCACTAGACCACCAGGAAATCCCAACAACTCCATTCTTGAAAGATCTCCCCGTGCCTTTCCCCCAGGTGTAGAATCCTAGGTCGGCAGCTGTTTTCTTTCAGCATGCTAAAGATGTATTTGATTGTCTTAGGACTTCCATGACTATTCTTGAGAGGTCAGCTCTCATCCCAACTGTCAATTATTTGGAAGCAACCTGCCTTTTATTCTTCCCCTGCCCTAGAAACTTTAAGCATTTCCTTTCTGTATTGTGTTTTATAGTTTTAATATGATATATCTAGGCTTGACTTTCTTTTTATTTATTGTGCTTGGCATTCATCTGACTTTGTGAAGCTACGAAATTGTGTTTTATATCAATCCTGGAAAATCTCCAACCTTTCATTTCTTAAATACTGCCGCTCCCCAACTCTCTCTTCCTTTCCTTTTGGAACTCTGATTAAATGTATGTTAGACCTTCTCACCCTATCTTCCATGTCTTTTAATTTCTCTCTCTCTCTCTCTTTTTAAAAAAAAAAATATATCCATTTTTTTCTCCCACTACTGCATTTAGATAAAATGTACTTAACAGTTTACAAACCATTTCTTCATGTGTATCTAATCTGATATTATAATCTGATGTTAAACCCAACTATTGAGCTTAAAGATTCTGGTTATTCTGTTTTTTATTACCAGGAGTACTGTTTTCTTAAAATGTATTACTTTATAGTTTATTTCCTACAAATATTTTCAAACATATCTTTTATTTTTTTCAATATGGCAAAAGGCAAAAGGAGGTTTTTTTAGAATATACATCTGGTAATTTCAACAGACCTGTTTTAACTTTCTATTATTTGTGTTTATTTTCACTCAGGATGCTTTGTTTTCTTGTGAACTTGATTGCTTTTCATTATATATTGGCCACTGCCTTTAAAAAAATTATATATAGTGATTCATTAAGGCCTAAAATTAGTGGTTTCCTCCAGAGAGAATTTGTGTCTGCTTTGGCTAGACAGTTGAAGATTCAATCAGACAAGTTATTTGGTCCCCCTAAGATATATGGACTTTGCTGCACATCTGAGCAAGTGTTGGCTTGTGATTGCAACTTCTTGGGGACCCTTTTCTCCCACCTACTCTCAGGGCCTAAGCAAATTTCTTTCTGGTACCCTGATGTTAGAAAGGTAGGTGGGATCACTTGAGATTCCAGATTAATGTGGAGGGGGGTTTCTGTTAGATTTCTCATCTTGCATGTTCTTAGATTTTCATTTATTTCCCCTTCATCGAGATGAGGACGTCAAAAAATAAGTAATGTTTGATAGAGCACAGATATCCTCAGCCCCAAATTAGTTCTCACACTCCTGAGTTCCCATTTTCCCTTGAATTTTTGGTTCTGTAATTCTTTCATTAGCTCTTCAGTACTTTTAAAATATATATATATATATATATATATATATATATATATGTAATCTCCAGCATTTTTGTTTTTAGTAGCAGGGTTGTTTAACTCTGTGTGGTAGGCAGAATAATGGCTCCCTATATATGTCCGTATCCTAATTTCCAGAACCTATGAATATGCTATGTTATACGGTATGGCAAGGAGAATTGGAGGTTGCAGTTGGAATTAATGTTGTTTATCATCTGACATTGAGATGGGGAGATTGTCCTGAATTGTCTGGGTGGGCCCAGTGTAATCACAAGGGCTTTAAAAAGTGAAAGGAGGCAGGAGAGTCTGAGTGAGGTGATGTGAGACGCACTCAACTGGTTATTACTGGCTTTGAAGATGGAAGAGGGCCTTGAGCCAAAGAATGTGGGCAGCCTCTAGAAGCTGGAAAAAGCAAGGAAACGGATTCTCCCTCAGAGCCTCCAGAGAGGAAGGCAGCCCTGCCAACATACTTGATTTTAGAACAGTAAGACCCAGTTCAGACCTCTGACCTCCAGAACTGTAAAATAATTAATCTGTGTTATTTTAAACCACTAGATTTGTGGTAATTTATAACAGCAGCAATAGGAAAATAATATACTTTATCTTAACAGGAATAGAAGCTCCCAATTTTTTTTTATGAAGAGTATAAATATTAAAAATAACGGTAGTACTGTCTCTATAGTCCTGGTTATTTTACATTAATTACTTAAAACATTATAATAGTGAAATAACGTGATGCTGAGGAAAATAAGGGCATTTTTGTCTGATCCAATTTGTTATATTAGTGATTGATGCTCTCTACCTTAAATCCCTATTGATTTGAAGCTAAAAGACAAACTATTTCAAATGGTTACCAAATATGCTTATTTCTGGCAAAGTGATAGAAACTGAAATTTTAACTGGGTCCCTTCCTCCCAAGTTATAGCTAAGGATAGAATGGAAATTTTTGCTAAAAATATTATCTTGACTTTTTTAGCAAATAAAAACCTAAATAACCACAGCTTTGATCATTTACTGCATATGCGTTTTTGTGAGAGGTTTTACATTTGTTTAAATAACATTACTGATTCAAATTATTCTTTAAATTAAAACCAAACTCGATCTATTTAAAGTGTGCCAAGTTACTCAGCCTTCCTGCTATGTGTCTGCTCACAGCAGCTGCTAATCCTAAAAGGACTGGCACGGACCGTGTGAGGACCTTGGGGATAGGATCCTATGACAAATCATGATGAGCAAAAATTTCCTTCCAGACAGCATATGATATATATGTTTTGTCATAAAATTTATATGAAGTTGAAGGAATATAAATAAATTTAGCATTAATTTGGAAACCTGCAAAAATGGGATTGGGAGAATTAGACCTCACTTCTACTGATCCTGGAGTCAAGTATACTTTGCAGTGGGTGACAATGTTTATTAAATATGGGGAATGCTGTTTATTAAGTAGAATGATGATCATTTATTGAGGGACCTTAGGCAAGTCCTTCTTGGCCTTCTTCGTGTTATCTCTCAAATGATAAAGAATAAATATAATAACTAAAGTTTTTCTCTGTCTAACATTGTATTTTAGAGAGGCTACACACTCCCAAACCTACACAAAAATATATATGCTCACATAATATTATTATAATATATATAAATATAGTAATAAATAAGGACCCTCCTCTAACATTCTAAATATGTTTTTTAAAATAAAATTCAATAAAAACAGCACCTGAGTTACATTGGCTAGATGAGAGATCTTATGTTCCAGGGAGGAGCTGGAAAAAGGTACAAATCATTGTGGCTAGGGCAATGGTCTTCAAAATTGCCTTAGTTACCTCTAACCCATAAAGTTTATTTTATAACTCTTTTGATATAGTTGAAGATCGTCACTATTACTGAGACATGTTAAGAAAGTGTAAAGTATTTCCCCTCTGCTGATCATCTTTTACTGGTACCTACTCAAAAATTTGGAGATGTCCTCCTATGGAAAAAATGTTGGCCCTACTCATCTTGCTGGTCTGTAAAACAGCTCAGAGAGGAAAATGATGATTCTTCATAATGCGTGCCTGCAGTTGCAATTAACGTGTTCCCCCAAAGGACTTTTAGCAGGGCTTGTCTTTCTAGAATAGACCATGACTCTTCTATACTGAGTAGTTGATAAATAACTGCTTGAAGGGAATGCTGCTGATGGACTATTTCTTGATGTCGCTGTTTCAGCCTGTGACTCCAGCCCAGTATTTGGGACAATGGAATGCATAGTAAAGCTGCTTAATATTAAGAAATGTTAAGCTTTTAAGTTGTGAATTTAAGCCAAATCTCTCTGTGTGACCAACTACGAGTCAGTGATTTTGAAATCAAACTAAAATTGGATTAAATATTAATTTTACCACACACTGACTGAAGGACTTTGGATAAATTACTTAAATATTGTGAAACTTTGTTTCATTATCCACAAAATGTAGAAAACATTGCCTGCTTCGAAGAGTTACTTGAAATCCTCTGTAAACTGTAAAGCATGTAATAATGTTAGTTGTTATATTCTCATTATATGCAATGTAATAATATGATTATCAACAGATACAGGAATCTCAAAGGGCTTTGCTTAGTAGAGAAGTATTTTTGTGATTTTATCTGAGTTATAAGTTTGAAAGCTCTGTTGAAAATGAATTTAAGGATATCAATTTTGTCCTTAAGACGCTTACAGTAAATTGATACATGCAAATGAGGAAACAGTTATTGTGCAAAGTGAAAACCTCTAGGATATAGGTAGAGGATGCTGCAGGAGTATAGTAGAAGGGATATCCAATCTTGACTAGTAGCTCAGAAAGGGCTTCTCAAATGATGTAAACTTGGTTAAAGGCTTACAGAAGAAGAATGAGAGTAAATTGAGCAGGATAAGGAAAAGAGGACCCATTTTTAAGTAGGAAGAAAATCATGTGCAAAGTTATGACAACTTTTCTATATTCAGGGAGTAACACATGTTTTGGAGTGGCGGGTACCTGTGTAGGGAGTGAATGGGATATGATGAGTTAGGGACGTACATACAGGATAAGGAGAATTTATCCCACTCTGTCGTTATGAGAAGAACCAAAATTTAATAAGAGAAGTGACATGAATGGATTTGCTCTTTGAAAGATTCTTCTGGCAGCTTGTGGGTGATGTATGGAGAGCTGGAGGAAGCAGTGAGGCCTGAGGCCTTGCGGGGAAATTCTGGGTATTTAGAAAGCAGGGCTGGAAATAGACTAAAGCATTAGGCATTGGGAACAAATGGGATTGACTAGAGAGATTTAAGAGAGACTCTATCTGATGTGTTTACTAACTGGTCAGAGGTGGAGGATACCTGTGGAGTCTTGCATAGTCTGTTGAATTTCAGAATTGGTGAGTTCATACTGTTATTGAAATAGAAACATGGGAAAGGCAAAGATTTGAAAGGAAAGATACTGAGTTTATTTGTTGGCCTGTTTATACTGAGGTACATGTAAGATACCTGAATCTCAGTTGCAAGTCTGAAACTCAGGAAAATCGGTCAGGCCTCGAGGTATAGATTTGGGTGCAGTTTGAAGGTGGTAATTGCAGCAATCAGCACAGAAGCAATCACCTAGGGAAATTTTTTATTGTTGCTCACTTTGACGCAATTACATGATTAGGTAATTATAATGTCTACTTCCCGTAGGTGTCATAAGAGAAAAAAAAAAGTCTTGTATAAGTTAGTGATTTATTTTAAAACATCCACATTAGCTTTTAAAAAAACAAGTAAATTAAAGAGTCATATTATATTACATTTTAAATTGATTTGCCCATCTAAGAAAAAGGTCCTATATCAGGTACTGTCACTATCACTTTTAGATTATTTTCAATTATACCTGTAAGTAAGTGTATGCCTGTTTTAGTTTTTTCCCATGTGAAAAAATGGGTGATTCAGTTTTTTCCAAATAAATGGGTTTGGCTTGAAGACAAGTCATGTCAAACAAGAATTCCCACATTTTAGTATCCCAAAACAATCCATCGTGATGGAATATAAATAATGTCTTTATCCTTCACAAGACTATTAGAGTTAGGGGACTAGACTAGACAGTTTAGATAGTGTAATATATGTATCTCATCGTCATTACTCGTAGATTTGTCTTATTAGCAATGAATGAAATAATTGTGTAATTACAAATTTAAAATTATTATATTTTTCCTTCTGGAGTCACTTTATCATTGTTTCATGTTTAATAAGTTTAAATGTAGATACTTATATTGATTTTTAAAAATAAATTTATTTTATTTATTTATTTTGGGCTGCGTTGGGTCTTCATTGCTGCGCATGGGCTTTCTCTAGTTGCAATGAGCAGGAGCTACTTTTCCTTGCGGTGTGCGGGCTTCTCATTGCAGTGGCTTCTCTTGTTGCGGAGCACAGGCTCTAGGTGCGTGGGCTTCAATAGCTGTGGCTCGTGGGCTCAGTAGTTGTGGCTCTCGGGCTCTAGGGTATAGACTCAGTAGCTCCGTGGCATGTGGAACCTTCCCAGACCAGGGCTCAAACCCGTGTCCCCTGCATTGGCAGGTGGATTCTTAACCCCTGCACCACCAGGGAAGCCCACTTACATTACTTTTTAACATCAAAACTCCCCCAAATCTTACGTGCTTTAATGACGTTTATTTCTCATAATTGTAACTTATGCATTTAGAAATGGTGAACTACTTTATATAGAGAAAGAGTTCATTATCTTTGTTATGGTGATTATAACTTATCTTAATAATATTTTACACCTCAGATGTATGACTTATGTATTTCCAGTAGCCTTCTTCCAGTGCGGTGTACTTAGCATAATAAAGTAGAAATCTTAGTTTGGGGACATACTGTTCAGCCTACAAGAATTAATACAATCTAAAATAGTAGGTGAAAATTTAAACTGTGCTAATTCTAAACATTAAAATCTAACCATTCGAAGCATTAATAATCCTTAACAGTGTCATAAATCATTTTAAGTTTTTAGCAAGGTAACAAAAATTGCTGTATTTTGTAGTGCTTTTTTTTACGTAGTCATATTTTTTATAAGTAAATTTGGGCTCCAGGCCAAGGAGAACTTTGGAGAACTTTTAAGTTTGAGAGACTGTCTCACAGCTGGAAAGCACCCCAAAGTGGATTGATTGGAGAAGAATATGTTTTCCATTATCCAGCTCTCTACCAAACTATTTCTTGTAGCTTGAAAATAATAAAGGTTTTGTAAGCCCCAAGAGGTCTTTTTTGATCCATGAATGAAGTTACCCTGGATTCATATAACTAAAATCTGACTTCCTTTCAGCCATTGAAATTCGAAACCCTTCCATTTATTAGTATAGAATAAGAAAATTCTTCCCTGTCGAAACTTCGTATTTTAATGAAGTCAATGTCAGTGCATATCACAAGTTTTTGTTCCAGTTAAGGTGAGTATAATATGATGTAAAAGAAAATGTAAAGTGAGTAATGGAAGTAGGTTAATTAAAACAATATTAGGGGATGCATTCAAGTAGCCTTCTAATTACTTTTAAGAACTTCTTTTATCAAAAGTTATACTTTTTTCTTCTACTTATCACAAAATTATTTTACTATGAATTTCCAGAAAAATAAGATATTTGAAGACTTTTGATTGTTGTTGCTTAAAATTTTTCATAACCCAGAATTTTAAGGTGAAAAAAATATCTTTAAAAAATCACTTGTTCTTCTAACCCATCCACGTATCCATAATGCCACTTTACCCATAATTGGGTATTATACATTTTTAGTACCTTTTTGTAGAGGAATCCAAGTATCATTCATAGAATCTTCTATATGATTTCTCTTGAGCTACAGTTTCCATTTTACAATAGCACAGGAGAAAAATTAATTTGTTATGTATAACTGTGATACACAAGTAAATTAGCATATCTAAGGTAAAATCCAGATCACCATTCCAAATTCTAAATCACATATATATCCAGATTATATATACGTGGGAATGTAGTTTTGAAGCAATTTTCCTCAGAATAAAATTGGGAATTATTATTAAGAATTATTTACTATAAGTATTTGAGTCAAAGGAAATAACTATAAAATCACAAGGTTGAAAAAGTGGCACAGTCACCCATCCTGCCAGTTGAAAAGAAATTGATGCAACATGTTGAACTTTGATCATTCAGGTTTCACCAGTGAACCCAAACACACAGAAAATCCTTCACTTCAGTTTACTTCCATAAGTGCCAATCCCTATTGCTCCATATCCGGGAGAGGTGGGGAAACGGAGGAATAAAAATAAAATCTGCAGATAATCCTCAAATCTGGATTTAGACAATATTGTTTACTTCCTGTCCTATCAAACTTTTTCTTTTTTTAACCAGATTTCCCGACAGAATTGCCTTCTCCTTGCCCCTGCCTGCCCTCTCGTGGAGAGCAGGAGTATGAGTAGAAAAAGCAAGGGCAAAGACACGTGGCAGAGCATCCACGGTGAGATGATGAATAATTACTTAAGATAGGTGTAACCACATGTCACTGGACACTAGCGTCTAGTAAAAATGTGTATATTTCAAAACAGTGCCCTACTTTTAATATTAAATTCCTTATACACTACTGAATGTCAGCTGGCTCACTCTGCCTTCAGATTTCAGGAGGGAATCCCAGAGGAAAGGGAAAGCAAGAGGAAATTGTTATCCAGTGTGCTTCCCAGGGTTTAACTAAATCATTGGCCAGAGTCGACTTTCTTATTAAGTGTTGGTGCTTTGTGTAAGTGAAAGAGTAACAGGGTCTCATATTTCCATGAGAATATTTTGGGGGATGGGAGGACAGATGGCAGAAGACATCTCACTTCTCAGTTCTGTTTAAATAACTTGATTAATAGTTTCATCTCAGTTCCTGCAGGCAGCATCCTAAAAAATGAGAGTTTCTGTTTCTTTGGGTTCATTGGACTATTAAAAAAGTCATGGCCCAGTAAAGGTTCAGTCATGGGCTTTTGAAATAAACAGAATCTTTGACTCATAACTAATAACTGAATAAGTAAGATTTTTATTATGAAATAATCGGAAAAATCCCCCAATCCTTCAGCTGTAAAATCTCCCCTATATTTCCATAATGAAACACTGAATGACAAACACTGAATCACCACCGTTTAACATAACTGAGAACTCATAATTGTTTGGTTGTCCTTATACCAATAGATTTGACATTGTACCCAATATTTCTGTCCTGGTTTGGCCATGTGCCTCGGTGCAGTTCTTCCCTTCCACAGCTGTTTGCTGGGTGCATTCTTACTTAAATAATGAGGCTCTGTGGAGAAGACCTCAAGGGGATTGAGGGACTAGAGAGGGCTAGAGGAGAGAAAAGGATTGAAAAAAACTTTAAAAGATGAAACAAATGTTAGGAGTTTATGTAGGTCAAGTCATTTAAGTTTTCATTAATTTATATTGTAATATGGGGATTTTTCAGCTACTTTGAACAAAGAACCCACATATTTTATAGAATAAAAAAATTCTGAGGGTACTGTGAAGCCTTGGATAAGGGTGTTGGCTTGGTATTGTTTTTTGTAAAAGGACCGAAAGTTGAACTAACCTAAATTGATGTTTTAGACTTGGGAGTCTAGGTGTCCACAGAAAATAGTATTAGATATTTTGAGCTATTAGAGACATGCCCATGGCCTTGTTCCCTTCCAAGTAAAGATCATTATTTTAATGATAAGCAGAAGACATTAATAGAAAAAGAACTGATCCCCACAATTAAAGAACAAAAAAAAAGCTGTGTGTGTGTCTGCGTGTATATGCATATCTATTTGTGTATAGGGAAGTACATATATGCATATTTCTTTTTATCTTTTCTACCTAACATTTTTAAAAGGCAGGGCTGACTTAGTATTCCATTTTTTCCATAGCTTGCATCAAGTTCCCCACGCTCCACTTCTTTCTTTTGCTTTTCAGCACCTTCCTACCCCTCACATTCTTTTACGGCAGAGCACAACTCTCACGCTTTTTTCTAACAAGAAACACACATTGCGGTGAAACAGCCGAGGTCATCCTCATGCTCGCGTCATAGGTCAAGCAAGATCACTTACATTTTCGAGGGGGTCACTTCTTCTCACTGGGTGGGATATGACCTTTTTCCTTTTCATAGAAGAGAAACCACCCCAGATGTTCACCACCACTTCTCTCTTTTTTTTCTAGTCTCTTCCTTGTTTGCTGCCAAACACACACTTAGGCATCATTCATCTTGCTAGTTATCTTCTGCTATGTTGAGAAACGATTGATCTTTATTTCTATCTGATGTATCTCAAATACAACAAAACAAAACAAACAAAAACCCCAACTAATACTTAGAATAAACTTTAGGTCGCACATACTTATTCTTTAACTTGAATGTCTAATTCTGAAAACTCCTGTATTATTCAGCCATTTCTCTGCATCGCTGTTGCTATCTTAATATCATCTGTGGACTGCACTTTTCTCATCACCATTTGCATTGTGAGCTGTCTTCTGAGAAGTAGCTCTAAGAATGCACTTACTTCTGTTCTTCCTGTGTGGATTGCTCTTCCTGTTTCTTCACTGACTATCCCCAATTTCTGTCTTTTGAGGTCCTTCAAATTTTCTCACCTAATACAACCAAGTTCGCAGGTGTTTTGTACTGATTAAAAACATATAGATAATTCTCCTGTTTTAATCTGTCAGAAGAGTAGTCAAGAAGGAATATGAGCAGAAATATTTATTACTATCAACAACAATTTCATGGCTTGAACCCCGCCTTTATGAAGCTCAACCCTAGTTGATTTGTTCGTTTGACATATATTAATTGAAAACATACTACGTGCCAGGTACTGCTCCAGTTACTGGAGGCACATCAGTGAGCGAAACAAAACAAAAAAGCTTCTCTTCATGGAGCTTACAGTCTAAGGAAAATAGACTTTCTAATTCAAATAAGCCAATATATTGGAAAATAAATATCTGCTCTGTAACCAGTACTGAACTGAAAGCCTTATACCAGTCAGGTTGATTTATGTATTTTTTATTCTTATTTCCAGTGATTTTAATTTTTAAATAACTTTTACATTTTCCATCTCTTTTTCATTCCTAAGTTTGTTTTTATTAAGTTCTGGAGTTGGAACAAAATAATACATTTTAAAATAAGGAAATCTTGCAAAAATATCCCATACCTTCTGTCACCATACCAATTTTATTAGGGAACATTAATACCCTATAAAAAATCCGTAACCAACATGATTTTCAAAAAAAGTTCACTGTGTCATTTTTTGGTTAGAAGAACAATTCTGTAAATTAAAATCACATGTCTCTTGAGATGAAACATTTCTTTCCAAAGAAAGTTTGTTCATTTGAGAGATGAAAAATATTTATGGAGACCAAACTAACAGCTTATCTTAAAGGGCCATTTTACCCTTAAAAAATCTAACGATAATTCATTCAATCAAAAGGATCAATTATTAACCTTTTAATTGTGAATTATTTTTAAAACTGGAGAAAACACAGCAAACGTGTATGTACCCAAAGAGTTTTATCAAATCTCATTATGCCCCGTCTGCTTAATAATTTTAAGTAAATATTACAAAAAAAGTTGAGGAGCTCTCTCTGTATACTCTTCTTTAATATCATTTTCCTCTTTTCAGTACTAGAAGTAGCTTCTATTATAAATTCACAGAGGACTACATTCTGACTTTCATGGGTTCTTTTGTCTTTTTGGGCCACTTTCTCCATAATAAAGTTCATAAAAACTTGTATTTTCCAACTGTGTTGGTAGTAAGATGAATATAACCCAGGGTGAATTCTTTGTTATATATTAAATGTTATTATATTATTTTTTTTCTGGTTTAAAAACATTAAAATTAAAACAGTTTTTTGAGCCCCTGGGGCCTTGGCACTGTGGCTGTTATACCTAGTGGATAAATCAGTCCTGATTTCAGGCTTTATCATTCCTATGTTTTTGCTTATATATTTATCCATAAAGATTAATTCTTAAATTGCCACTTGTTGGATTGTTTTTAGATCATGTTATGAGAATTAGTTGCATAATTTTGGTTGTCCTACCCTGGCATTTAAAAAATAAGAGTACATATCTGCCTTTATTTTGTGGTTACATTCACCATCTGCATTCAGATTACCATCAATGACATTTTTAACTTCACCCACAAACACATACAGTGACTAAAACAATGTAAATATGGAAAAGACTTTTTAAATATACAGTTGCTTCTTCGAACATAAGAATTTGTTTTCTTGTTGTCCAGTGGAAATTTTCTATGTGTGTGTGTTTATGTGTGTTTAAGTCAGAGGAGAGGTTCAACTGACTCCTTAGTGTAACTTGTAATATACTGCAAACTTACACTTAAACATTGACATGTTTAGAAATTAATCTCTGGAAAAATACATTTTGCCATGGAGAGAGTGTCTGCAGCTGTTTGGCTTTACAGTTCAGTGCCATAATTTGTGTCTTTTTTTTTTTTTTTTTTGGACAGGCACTACTATAGAATGTCATCCACACCTTTAAGATTTGCTAATTTCCTCCAGGAGTTTTGCTCTTTCTCATGCCTATTAGTGGTAGAAAAATTGCTTCTTCCATTCATCAGATGAGGTCATGCTCTGTTACTCTTCACATGAGAAGGCACTATGAGTGTTATATTTAAATGATATCAGCAAGGAAAAAATAGCTTGTTACTTTTGAAGATGATTTCTGTGCTTTTACTCTCTAAGGATTTTAGGATAACTGTACTGAACTATTTTCTTGAAAATTTTTAAATTTCATTCACCTCAATTAATAATGAACAATGGCTGTAACAGCCACTGTTTTATGTCTTTGGAGATGTCAGTACCACTATGATAAATTAATCCTGTCCTATAGCTGCTATGGCTGAGAATATGCTGTGCACTCAACATATCCAAATCTGGTTGAGCTATTGAACTATCAATCTAGGATCCATGTTTACTGGTGAAAGATACTCACCACTTTTGCTATCATGAACTCTCATTTAGTGGACCTATTTGCTAGCAAGTAAAAATGCCCAGCATTTCCTCATTGTGCTTTTATTTTCCCCCCCTCTATCTGACATTGCTTCTATCTTTACTTCTTGTATCTCTCTATGTTCAAATCCTAAGTACCTTTCCAAGTGTCGACTCAAATGCTGCAAATTTCTTAGAATCTTCCTCATTTCCTACTTGGTTACTTCCACCTCTATTTTCCCCCATTTCTCTCAGGATGGGAGTATTTGTTGTCTTCTGAAATCCCATGCCTTTGCCCATGTTTATTTAATGGTATTCACAGCTTTCTTCCTCATGTCATGGTTTACCCATATCTTCTTTACATGTTCTTATCTGCTAAGTAAGGACAGAGGATATGTTGAATATATGTTTCTAATCCATAAAATGCTGAGCATAATATTAGCCCTTAGTAAATGCTTACATTAGAAGTAGGTATCAGCTGTTACTAGTCCTAGATTAGGTATTGAGATACATATTTGAGAAATACACTCTATTTCTTCTCTCAAGAAGTTCAGTCTACTTGAAGACACCAAGAAAAAATAAATTACGGCAAAGCACTCTTATCAGTAATACCATAGAGGTATGAACAGGGAGCACAGAACAAAAAGAAATGATATTCTCCAGAAAATACACTTTTCTTTCATCAAAACAGTGCTGTTGATACCACATGATATGATTTTATACAGATGTGATAACTAAAGCTTAGTGAGGTTAACTTGCTCAACATAAATAACTCATAAGTAAAAGGAACAGGTTTTGAATTTCAGGTCTGGCTAATCTTAACTTAAACGTGAGGAGAAGAACCTAACAGTTTGGGGAGATGATGAGAAAGTGGCTAGAGATCAATTAGAAGAGGAGGAGGTAACACTTGAGCTGAGCCTTGAAAGATGAATGGAAATAGCAATGTAGGGAGGCCTGGAGGACAGTGATAAAAGCAGACATGAGGTGTGAAATATCATGGGGAGTTGGGGGAAATGAAAATAGTTCAGTGTGAGTGAGACAAAAGTGATGAAGTAAGAAGTAGACAAGAGTAAAATCATAGAGGACATTGGCACTAAGACATCTGTGTTTCAACCCAATAATGATGAAGAGTTCTAAGCAGAAGAATAAAATGGTTACCGTTGCTCTAGTAGATCGCAGGCAAGTATAATATTTAAGAGGCTATAGAGAACAAACTGGTGGTTACCAGTGGGGAGAGGGAAGGGGAAGAGGCAAGACAAGGGTAGGGAATTGAGAGATACAAACTACGATGTATAAAATAAATAAGCAAAAAGCATATATTTTACAGTATGGGGAAATATAACCATTATTTTGTAATAACTTTAAATGAACTATAACCTATAAAAATATCCAATCGCTATGTTGTATACCTGAAATTAATATAATATTGTAAATCAACTATACTTCAGTAAAAAAGATTGTAATAACATACTTTAATTCTCATTTAAAAAAAGAGGTTATAGCTTGAAATGAGTAAGTGGCAATGATAACAGAAAATTGTAAAAGAGACAGGAGGTAACTAGAAGATACAATTGATCAGATGTTAAATGATTAGAGTTGTGTGAAGGAGAATAATTAAGGGGGGAGAAATCAGAGTTAATGGGCTAGATTGTAAAATAGAAAAGTGTGTGTTGAACTAATTTAATATTCTTAATTATTTTATATCACATTAATCATATTACATGGAAATTGATTAGCTTATAGTTTGCCAAGATAATTCTTATTATACATAGCTAGTCTGTGTTTTGTAGCTTTAAACAGATAGTCTTCAAAAGCTCAGAGGATATGAATCTTTATCCTCTTTTTATGGATTTGCCCAAATATTCCATATCAAATGTGCTTGGATATTTTATTGACTTATCTTGAGTTAAGGTATAGTGCCTTTAGAAGGGAGTCATGTTAAAAAATGGACTAGAATATTTACTTTCACCATTGAATTTAGCATCTCCCCTAAGAATAAGTATTTAAGCAATTAGAAGAGTCTTCGTGGCTATTTGAATTTCATGTTAATTCAATATCTATCATTTACCCTTCACACAAAACTCATTCATTCATGTTTTCCTACTTTCTGTCAACTCGTTAAATGCGTGTAATTCTCTCTTCATACTTGAAATGATTTCATGGAAATATTCCTGGAGTAAATACTTTCATAATTGTTTGAAAATCTTTTACATTCTCACATGATAAGCTCAGTGTTGCCCAGGGAGGGGAATATACTCGTTAGATATTTTTCTTTTGTACATTTGTATGCCTTAGTCTCAAGTCCTTAGCCAAAAACAACACTAGCTTGTCTGTGATTTACTCTGTAGTGAATCAAGAAAAGAAGTAAACCTTTTCTTTCACAGTCTGCCTCTTTTGGCAAACTTTCATGAGTCATTAGATGCTGAAAACTTACCACACTGTACAATTATAGCTCCATTTCTATTAAGATATTTGACTTGAAAAAACTCCATTTAAAACTGTATTCCATAATGCCAATAACTACAATAGTAAAACGTAGCACTGCCTAGGGTTGATATACTCTATTCCTTTAGAAGTATTAGAAGTATTATCTGTTTTCACTGCTCCACATTCTTCACAGCCCTGCGTCATTGCGGTTGGTTTGGGTGGTATTATTCCGGGGATTTCATGCCCATGTTACCTTGAACACTGGAATGAGAAATGTTAACAATGGCTCACTAGTGATAGATTAAATTGGGATTCTCTTTATGTCAGTTAAGTGGGTATTTATTGAGCAAGTACTTACCTCTGTGGATAGATGTGTGTGTGTGTGTGTGTGTGTGTTGTGTGACATGGCTTGGCAGTATGCGAACGAAAGGCATAGATATCTATGGTATAAGGTAGTCTGTAAACTCAGTGCTGTACGCAAGTTCAAAACATAGTGGAGGAACAGCAAAGGGAGAGGTTTGTTCCATCTGAGGGATCTTAAGAAGACTATGGTAATATGGAAAACTGGGGAAAAAATCCCACAAAACCCTAGTTTTGGCTTCTTTCAGGCGCAAGGACAAATCCCAGCTCAGCTAATTTTATCGTTGATGTGGCAAGTTTTTTGGTGTTCCTGAACTCCTAGTTTCCTAATTTGGAAAAGAAAAATAAAAGTACTCTGTGGTTTGGGGTGGTAAGGGACTATTACAGAATTAATATTGTTAAAATACTTTTACTAGTGATCCCTCAATTACATTCCTTTTATGATACGTTTTTACTGATGTTATTACTATGCTTATTATTACTCATTGTTAATTTTACTATTGAATAAGGGGGAATTTAAGCCATGACCTAAAATATGAGGAAGACTTTAACAAGGAGATGGAAAAGGGATGGCTATTTTACTCAGATGCAATGGGCACTGTGAGCAACGGGTTGAGGCTGGGACAGTATAAGGCCCATGGTACACCTGGAAAGAGTTGCTAGTATCAAAAATCTTCTAAGTGGAAAACTATTTTGTAAGACCAAATGGGATTAGATGAGATTAGACCTTGTCTAATCTGGAACTCATAATTTAGCCAAATAAGCTGTGATCCTTGGAGAAGGTAAAAGCTATACAAAAGTGTATCTTAGTGGGGAGTGATCCTCTGACATTAACTAAATTATCTAGGCATAATGTAGAATGCTTTCTCTATTGGTTGAGAGATTAAAGTTGGTCATTATATGGTCTCATTCACTATAAAATTTTGTAATTCTGGGTAAAAATACTATCAACTTAAAGCAGATTAGTTCTATATTTTTTTCATGAAATATTTTTGTTTCATCCATAAATGTTTGTATTTAAAAAAGACAATTTAAGAACCTTTTATATACAGTATAATACTCTGATATTCTTCAATTAACATTGTATTGTTTATATTTTCAATATTTTTATAGAACTCGACACCATAATTTAATGATCACAAAAATATGCATGTAATGATGGCATAAAGTTGTGTGTAAATAGCCTGTATTTATGGAATGCAGATTTCCACATCTTCTTTATCCATTCATCTGTCAAAGGAAACAGGTTGCTTCTATACCTTAGTTATTGTAAGTAATGCTGCAGTGAACATACGGGTGCACATGTATTTTTTCAGTAGTGTTTTTGTTTTCTTTGGATAAATCCCAGGAGTAGAATTGCTGGATCATACAGAGTCCTATTTTTAATTTTTGAGGAACCTCCATACTGTTTGCCATAGTGGCTGCACCAATTTACATTCCCACCAACAGTGCAAGAAGTTTCCCTTTTCTCCACATTCTCATCACAACTTTTTATTTCTTGTCTTTTCGATAATAGCCATTCTGACAAATATGAGGTGGTATCTCATTGTGATTTTGATTTGCATTTCCCTGATGGTTAGTGTTGTTAAGCATCTTTTCATGTGCCTGTTGGCCGTTTGTATGTCTTCTTTGGAAAAACGTCTATTCAGGTCCCCTGCCCATTTTTTAATTGTATTGCTTGCTTTCTTGATATAGAGTTGTATGAGTACTTTATATATTTTAGATATCAACCCCTTATCAGATAAATCATTTGCAAATATCTTCTCCCATTCAGTAGGTTGCCTTTTTGTTTTGCTGATGGTTTCCTTTGCTGTGCAAAACCTTTTTAGTTTGATTTAGTCCCATTTGTTTATTTTTGCTTGTGTTGCATGTGTCTGAGGAGGCAGATCCAAAAAAATATTGCTAGAACTGGTGTTAAAGAGCAGAGCATACTGCCTGTGTTTTCTTCGAGGAACTTTATGGTTTCAGGTCTTATATTTTAGTCTTTAATCCATTTTGAGTTTTCTTTTTTTTTTTTTTAATGCAGGAAAGTGGTCCAGTTTCATTCTTTTGCATGTAGTCATCCTATTTTCCCAGCACCTTTTTTTTTTTTTTTTTTTTTTGCGGTACTCGGGCCTCTCACTGTTGTGGCCTCTCCCGTTGCGGAGCACAGGCTCTGGACGCGCAGGCTCAGCGGCCATGGCTCACAGGCCTAGCCGCTCCACGGCATGTGGGATCTTCCTGGACCGGGGCACGAACCCATGTCCCCTGCATCGGCAGGCGGACTCTCAACCACTGCGCCACCAGGGAAGCCCGTCCCAGCACCTTTTATTGAAGAGATTCTTTTCCTCATTGTATATTCTTGCCTCCTTTATCGTAGATTAATTGATGATAGAAATGCTGATTTATTTCTATATTATTTTAATTCAAATTTATTGTGTTAAAAGTGAGGATTAAATTTTAGATCACCTTGTCATTCTCTAACCATGTATTTGTTAATTGGAATGTATAAACTATAGTCTCCTTCCCACTTCCACATTTCCTATCATCCCTCCCTGAATTATTTTTCTCCATAGCAATTACTACCAATACATTAGGTCACACTTATGTGTCTATCCCTCCTGCGTAAGGGCAGCAGGTTTTGTCTGCTTGCATGCTGCTATTTCTTCAGATTTAGAACAGTGCTTGTTATGTAGCATGTGCTTAGTAAAAATTTGTTAAGTGAATAATTATACTATTATTTTGGTCAGTTTTTTAGTCCATTTATCTTTTAAGTAATATGTGTTTTCTAAAAATGAGGACTGTATACAACAGTCCTTCATCTATATTATGCTCTGAAAATATTTTCCGTTTGTAGTTTGACATAAATACTAAATAAATATATGTATAATCAATAAGTATATACATTTATTTATGTCAGTGTAGACATAAATATTGTTGATATTTCAATATTGTCAGTATTTATGTCAGCATAGATGTTTTAGGAATATAAAGAAATAAAGACTAGAATGGTGGTTATCAGGGGTTGGACAGTGGAGGAAATGGGGAGATGTTGGTCAAAGAGTTCAAAGTTACAGCTTTAAGATGAATAAGTTCTAGGGATCTAATGTATAGCATGGGGATTATAGTTAATAACAGTGTACTGCATAGTTGAAAGTTGCTAATAGAGTACATCTTAAATGTTCTCACTACCAAAAGAGAGACGGTAGATATGTGATGTGATGGAGGTGTTAGCTATCACTATAGTGGTAATCCTTTTGCAATATATAAGTGTATCACATCAACAAGTTGTATACTTTAAACTGACACCATGTTGTATGTCAGTTATATCTCAATAAAGTGGGAAAAAATAGTTGTTTTAAACTTGTGAACATCTGTTCATCTTTTCTTTTGCAATTATGATTATATCCATAGCTTGCAAGATTAGAATTTTCTCTATTTATTTTTGAGGTTGTAAAAAGTAATTCAGTTCTATTAGATTTTACTTTATGGTGGTTTCTTTTATTATTTTTTATTATTATTTTATTTAGGTCTTATTTAGGTTGATGATGTGGGTTTAAAGTTATGCTTTCATATTCATTGTTTTACTAGTTTTTGAATAAATATCATGACTTTTTATTTTTATGTTTCTTGTATCATGTATTAAATTACTGTATGCAAGCTATAAATTATTTTCCATTTGTCACAGTTTTATTGATCAGAATGAAACTTTAGATACACTTTAGCATAATTTGGTAAGGCTCAAACAGCTACCAGTGATGTTTAGTGGGGTTTTCAGCATCTAAATAAATATGAAAATACTCAACACCTTTAAAATAAGCAGCTTTTCCATCTCCCCAAATTATATTTGTCTTAAATTATTCACATTTTTAAATATTTTTAGTATTTTTTAAGATTATCTTCATGTATATCACATATGTAGTTATCCCCATGTAGTTTAGAGTTATCACATTTAGTTTATATTTCATTAGAGTTATCCCCATGTAGTTTATATTTTTGTTATTGAAAATGACATTTTGATATATTTTATAATTTAATATTATTGATATATTGAAATATTAGTTCACATTTATATTGCAACAGGCAATTTACTATCTACTCCTAGTAATGCTAATTTTTTTAGTTTATTACTTTTGGGTTATATGAATTAATAATTTACTTTTTTGCTTTTCTGTTTTTATTTTTGTTTCATTTCAGGACATCCAAAAATATTAACAAGTATATCTGTATTACATTCAGCTTTAGTTGAGTCTTTCTAGCATGTCATAACCAAGCTATTGTGGGTTTGTACTACATGCCCTAATAGTATAAGAAAAAATAATTCTTATAGGTTATGTCTATTCCTCTATGATTACATGCAACTGTGTTATACCATTAATCTCAGTAGAATTTGCTTGTGGCTTGTCACATAGTTTGAAAAATATGCTTTATTTTGTTGAATCTGTTCAAGATTTTAGACTTCAACTATTTATTTGTTATTAAATATAAATGCTTTAAACTAGGATAGCTATTCCTTAATATATTTTAACCAATATTAAGCAACTAACTCTCCTTTTTTAAACATTTCTACTTACACTTTCTGCTAAATTTTCTTTCTGCTAAATACCTCAGCTACACTATTTCTCCTGTATACTAATCAGTGCTTATCTTTGTGATACTTGAAAGTTTATGATGTGACTTTGGTTAATACCACTATTGCATCTTTGTGCACTCTGAATGCTTTAATCGTTACACAACAGTTTAATACATATAAGTTTAAGAATCTAGAAATATTTGAAACTGGAGATAACGAGAGAAATGTTATTTTTGAACAAAGAAAATGCGTAGGGTATTAATTTAATACTCACTGGAGTAAAAGGCTGAGCATAGCTTAAACACACACAAAATGCAGAAAATCAGGCATAGTTTATGTTATTCGTCACTAGTCAACACTGGTCTTTCTGTGAACAACTAAGTGTGGGTTTTAACCATTTGCTTGGGGAGCCAGATTGCAAGCTGAAATGTACCACTCCTTTGCAACAAGTACCTTGGGTTGGTTGGTTGGTTTTTAAATCTTAGATAGCTTGGAAAAATCATGGATTCCTGCATTAGGATAATCCACATTTTGTTAGGATTATTGTCTATACATGTAGAAATTACTGAGGGACAGATACCTCCTTCTCTCATTCTAATCCCTCTACCAACATGTTTACTCTACCTCAGCTGCCCTGGTTAGTTAAGTATACTCTGAAATCGTTCAGCATCGTCAAGGAAATGATACAGCTTAAGTATAGGTCTCTCCTTTGTCTTACTTAGACTTTTGTTGTAAAAACCATCTGGCTTTGAAGTGGGTAAAACGTGCCCAGCCTAAGTGACACTAACTAAGTTAAGGCCAGGAACACTTGTGGTCAGAGTCTGGAAGATGCGCCTTAAATGAAATTGACACCAGGTCTTACTCCTCCTTGAGGAACCTCTAGCACAAACCTAGTCATGGAATGAATAAGTGATTATTTATTAAATAAGAACTAAATAAAGAAATCTCGGCCTAAAACGTGAGGAAAAGCATATGTTTCCAGAGGCTGGAGAATCAGAGACCATGTTGATGGAAATCTTAATATTTAAACTCTTCTCTATCTTTCCTTTTCTTATGTCCTTATGGGATTTTCTCATTCTCCCAAACCAGCAAAATTCACAAGCAAGTGCAGGAAAAAGCTTTACAATAGTGTAAAATGTGTTTCTCTAAATTCAAAATGTTAAAAATTGGGCTTATACTCATACTTACGGTATTCAGCTGTCCTCTCATATTTCCTATCAATGCCAGTGCTTAACTATTTACCCAGTTCCTCTAGCAAAAAACCACAAGTGGCACTTGATGTCTCCTTCCCTCTCATCACCTTCATGGATCAGCCAGTTAGCTCAGGAGAACCAACAATCTAATTGGTTCCCAATTTGACTGCACGTTAGAATCACCTAGGGAGCTTTAAACAATACTGTCGCCTCAGTCGCACTCCCTACAGATTCTAATATAATTGATTGGGCAAGTGTGCAATTGGGACATTATATTTTTACAGCTCCTCAGGTGAGTCAGATATTCAGCCAAGATGACCTAAATGCTGTAAGTTAAACACTCCTCGCCTCATAGAGGGCACCTTACAGAATCCTTCTCCCAAGCCTTGTCCACCCCCCACCCCCAACATTATCACTGTTTTTTAAAATCTTTGACTCTTCTTTGGCTGTGGGAGATGATCCAAACACATCGGAAAGACATTTAATGTGTTTCCTTCATTACCTTACTGGAGTACTAGAAGAATTGCTGGGATCCAGAAAATTCATAAACCTTTCTTGTTGTGGATGAGAATGAATGAAATTTACTGTCGGTAAAAAGAGCTAAATTAAGTTAAGCAGACGCTATTGTCTGTCCTAAAAGATGATTTTCTAGCTCTTTTTTCTTAATAAGAAACCCTGGGAAAAAGTAAGTTAAAATGACCAGTCATCCAGAGGTTATGAATCAGGAAATCTGGTGTGGAAATCTCCAAATCTCTGTTGTAACTATCATTCAAATAATTTTTTAAGTCATCACAGAAGTTTGGGAAATATTGACATAAATAAAGTTTAAATGTTCTTTTGTTTTCTTTAAATGATCTGGTGACAGAATGTGAGTACTCTAACCTTCCTTGGTTTTAGGTACTTTCACAGTCAGCATCTTTGCTGTAGACATCTTTGCCTCAAGCATTTTGTCCCAAACATTTGCTCATAACTAAGTGGCCATCAGGCTATTTTGCCATAAAGATACGACAGTGAAAAATAAAAAAGGGACATTAAAGAGTACATAAGGAAACATGAGAAATGAATAACAAAATAAGACTTTATTGTGAAATGCAAAATATTTGAATACATTTAAAATGTATATAGATTCATGACAATGCTATACAAATAACAGATTTTATTCAGTGGCTTGTACCTAAGCACTTGTCTTCCAAGTCTTTTGTTCATAGTATTTTGTACATTTCTTTGGTGTTTTGGGTTTTTTTGGCTTGTTGATTCATCTTTTCCTTCAGCACCACACTTTTCCAGTAAAATTTCTTCCTTCATTACAAGAGGTATCAGTTTCCAAATATTAGGAGGCATATTTGTAACTGAGCTTTGTGTTGCATTGTAAAGGCCTCTGAACTGTCATTTGTTCTTGGCATATTGTCACGTATCCCCTGAAAGATGTTTCAAAGTTCTATGGAAAATGTGGGTTCAACTCTGAGCCTTCAACACCTTCAGCCTCTTTCTCCTCAACTGTAGCATTTCAAAATAAGAAACCAACTCTTGGGTCAAATAATTGTTATCTGCCAGCTCGATAAAGCCATCAATAATGTCGCTAACTGGAAGCAATGCTAACACAGTTCAAACAGTTGAAACCAAACTGTCAAGCAGTTATTTTATCTTTCAGGGGCAAAATTGCCTTATGGCCAATTATTTATTCTCACCCTTGGCCTCTTTCTTCTCCAATGTAGTGTGTTTCAGAATAAGGAACCAACTCTTGGGGCAAATCATTGTCATCTGTCAGCTCAATAAAGCCATTAATAATGTCGCTAACTGGAAGAAGTGCTAATACATTTCAGCCAGTTGAAACCAAACTGTCAAACCCAAAACTGTCATCCAGTTATTTTATCTTTCATGGGCAAAATTGCCTTATGGCCAATTAGTTATGGGTTGAAAATGTTTGCAGCAAAAATGCTTGCAGCAAAGACGCTTACTCTGAAAATACTGGACATAATGACCTAACTTAGTATAGGGAGTTCACCCTATTGATCGTGATATGAACCAATTTTCTAGTGGCTTCATTCCTCCATAGAACCACACGTAAGCCCAACCTCTTCTCCTTATATTCAGGAGAGGCATCACTCAGAACAATGAAAAGCAAATGAGAGACATTGAACTGAGTCTTGTCAGAAGATAATAATGAATGCGTTTGATTATTCTCTCTTAGGTTTTGAGCATTCCTACAGAAAGAATACTTCATGGATTTTATTTAACCCAGCAGTTCCCTAACTTAATACATTTCAGAAACTTTTCTGAGCTCCCTCACCCTCAACAACTGTTAATATTCTATGAGAACAATGCTTTAAGAAACAAATTTTGGAAAATGCTTGAATAAGTAATACTCTTGCATGTGATGGCATAACAGACACTTAAAAGTAAAAATTTCAGGGCTTCCTTTCAGGGCGCAGTGGATGAGAGTCCGCCTGCCGATGCAGGGGACACGGGTTCGTGCCCCGGTCCGGGAAGATCCCACATGCCGTGGAGCGGCTAGGCCCGTGAGCCATGGCCGCTGAGCCTGCAGGTCCGGAGCCTGTGTTCCGCAACGGGAGAGGCCACAACAGTGAGAGGCCCGCGTACCGCAAAAACAAACAAACAAAAAAACACATTGAGTTTATTTTCTAAATCTTTTTCACTGAGTGAGTCCAGCTATCTTTAGGTTAATGCATAAAACACATTTTGGTGTAATCAATGTATCTCACTATAATTATCTGTAGTGTATTTTTCCATGAAGCAAAAGAGAAATGAGTTTGAAAATAACAGTTTTTTCTAAGTAAAATAATGAGGATTAGCTACACAAGAAACATTAGCCAATTTTTTGCAACTGTTTTTAACTAAATTTTAAGGGATTTCTCTTTAATGAGAAGAAACCTCCCACCTATTAAAATTCTCTGAAACAAAGTAAGTGCCTCTAATGGGATGATTTTATCCAAAAGGTCAAAGAAAGAACTTTTCCATTTTCTCTAAATTCTCTTTTCCATTAAATGATAGTTTTAGCAAAAGTAAAGTTTACTGTCCAGTTATGTCAATGTTTTAGACATCCGATTGCCCCTTCCTTGGACTTCTCAAAATTGGCTAAAATTTTGAGCCATCTTAAATCTCATCTAGTTTGAGATTACTGATTGTAATAGACCCTTTATTTTGTTTCCCTAGATATTTTGATACCATTTGTATATATTCTGTTATACTATTCAGATACATGGTGAGAAAACATATGAAAGAATAATAAAGTATTTTATTTGTAATATTTGTTAGTGAGGAGAATGAATTCATAAAAACTTATGAAGGAAAATTCCCCATACTGAAAAAGTTTGTATCTCTCTCTTAGACTTCTCTAGGATATTTTTATGAAGCTGTGAGCTATTGGGAAAGAATCTGAAAATGACAAACAGTGAGCAGAGGACAAATAGAAATAGAAGTATCAATAAGCCATATGGGTAGAGAAATGAATCACGGTCCAAAGGAAAAACCCTTTATATAGTAAAAATTTAATATGAGAGTTACAAGCAAAGAACCTTCCACAATAATCGTCCCTTTGAAATTAATTAAAATCACTTTTTTTTTTTTTTTTTTTTTTCGGTACGCGGGCCTCTCACTGTTGTGGCCTCTCCCGTTGCGGAGCACAGGCTCCGGACACGCAGGCTCAGCGGCCATGGCTCACGGGCCCAGCCGCTCCGCGGCATGTGGGATCTTCCTGGACCGGGGCATGAACCCGTATGCCCTGCCTGCATCGGCAGGCGGACTCTCAACCACTGCGCCATCAGGGAAGCCCTAAAATTACTTTTTAAATGGGGATCTAAAAAATAATCAATGTTAAAGTATCTATTTGAAAATCTGCCTTACTGCATTAGACACTAATTAATACTGCAGAAAAGCCTCGATGATGATTTAATCCAAGGTACATATTTTTCCCAAACAAAATTTAAGTATTTTTTGCCTGGGGCTATCCATTTCTTTGCTTTTATTACAGACTATTTAAGATAGAGTGTATGCCAGTTATTTTACTATGAAGAAATTATTTTTATGCCATTTCTGACTGAGTTACGATATGTGATTAAAGTAGTTAAAAAATATCTTTTGAGCTTTTTCTAAAAGTATCATTTGAAAACGGATAATTATCACTCTTTCAAAAAGGTTGTTTTTAGGTATCATTATTTTAGATGCATACATATAATTAACCAATATAACCCTAAAATATGTGTTGCCTTCTTCTCTTTTCTGATATTTCAAACCTCCATTTAGTTTATTCTTTAACGTTTGAAGTTCTGTTGCAAGTCTCATTCTTTTCTGAATAGAAATAACCTGCATGGCAATGTATCATTATTTCATTCACAAACAATGTATCATTATTTCATTCACAAACATTATTTCATTCACATTCTCTGCGTTTTCTTGGTGTTGTGCTTATCAGTGAAGACTACAGGAATTTCCAAATAATATACATGTTAAATCTATTATAATCTTATTTTTGTTAAAAAAAAATAAGTAAAGATTGCAGATGAATCAGGCGGACATAGGAATTTTGTAACATACTAAAAAATAAAACATCAGTAGAATCAGTATTTTTTTAACATCTTTATTGGAGTATAATTGCTTTACAATGGTGTGTTAGTTTCTGCTTTATAACAAAGTGAATCAGTTATACATATACATATGTTCCCATATCTCTTCCCTCTTGCGTCTCCCTCCCTCCCACCCTCCCTATCCCACCCCTCTAGGTGGTCACAAAGCACCGAGCTGATCTCCCTGTGCTATGTGGCTGCTTCCCACTAGCTATCTAGTTTACGTTTGGTAGTGTATATATGTCCATGCCACTCTCTCACTTTGTCACAGCTTACCCTTCCCCCCCCCCATATCCTCAAGTCCATTCTCTAGTAGGTCTGTGTCTTTATTCCTGTCTTACCCCTAGGTTCTTCATGGCCGTTTTTTTGTTTGTTTGTTTGTTTTGCTTAGATTCCATATATATGTGTTAGCATACAGTATTTGTTTTTCTCTTTCTGACCTACTTCACTCTGTATGACAGACTCTAGGTCCATCCACCTCACTACACATAACTCAATTTCATTTCTGTTTATGACTGAGTAATATTCTATTGTATATATGTGCCACATCTTCTTTATCCATTTATCTGATGATGGACACTTAGGTTGCTTCCATGTCCTGGCTATTGTAACTAGAGCTGCAATGAACATTTTGGTACATGACTCTTTTTGAATTATGGTCTTCTCAGGGTATTTCTTAGTACTATTTGTAGTTTTTTAAGGAACCTCCATACTGTTCTCCATAGTGGCTGTATTAATTTACATTCCCACCAGCAGTGCAAGAAAGTTCCCTTTCCTCCACACCCTCTCCAGCGTTTATTGTTTCTAGATTTTTTGATGATGGCCATTCTGACCGGTGTGAGATGATATCTCATTGTAGTTTTGACTTGCATTTCTCTAATGATTAATGATGTTGAGCATTCTATCATGTGTTTGTTGGCAATCTGTATATCTTCTTTGGAGAAATGTCTATATAGGTCTTCTGCCCATTTTTGGATTGGGTTGTTTGTTTTTTGATAGTGAGCTGCATGAGCTGCTTGTAAATTTTTGAGATTAATCCTTTGACAGTTGCTTCATTTGCAAATATTTTCTCCCATTCTGAGGGTTGTCTTTTGGTCTTGTTTTATGGTTTCCTTTGCTGTGCAAAAGCTTTGAAGTTTCATTAGGTCCCATTTGTTTATTTTTGTTTTTATTTCCATTTCTCTAGGAGGTGGGTCAAAAAGGATCTTGCTGGGATTGATGTCATAGAGTGTTCTGCCTATGTTTTCCTCTAAGAGTTTTATAGTTTCTGGCCTTACATTTAGGTCTTTAATCCATTTTTAGTTTATTTTTGTGTATGGTGTTAGGGAGTGTTCTAATCTCATACTTTTACATGTAGCTGTCCAGTTTTCCCAGCACCACTTATTGAAGAGGCTGTCTTTTCTCCACTGTATATTCTTGCCTCCTTTATCAAAGATAAGGTAACCATATGTGCGTGGGTTTATCTCTGAGCTTTCTGTCCTGTTCCATTGATCTATATTTCTGTTTTTGTGCCAGTACCATACTGTCTTGATTACTGTAGCTTTTTAGTATAGTCTGAAGTCAGGGAGCGTGAATCCTCCAGCTCCATTTTTCGTTCTCAAGATTGCTTTGGCTAGAATCAGTATTTTTAAGTGCAGGTAATGAAACAGCAGATAGTGCCAGGTAGATCATTTGATCCTTTAAAAATTAAAAAAATAATAATAAAGGGAGAGAGAGGAGTTTAAATAAAAACACTATCCAGACCCTCTAACTGGAAAAGTTATCTTTGGTCTCACATAATCTATACCCACTTCAAAAATTCATTTCAGATTGTGTGCCTCAAAATTAGAAGCCATGAGAAAGTAGAAACATACTGATTCATAACTAAAGATGATACCTTAACTTTTGTAAAATTATAACCTAAAATAACACCTTGATTCTACATTTACATGGGTACTGTAAATCACACTGTTTTAAGATGGCAGTGTGGTTAGGAATGTTATACATTTAATGAGGAATGGAGACTCATGTGCTTTTAGTTTATTATTTTGAGTTTTCATATTATGCTAAACAGATCACTTAAAATACAGTTTTGGTTAACTACAAAGAAAAACTCCCTAAAATAAATCTGTTTAGGGTATGAGACTGGGTGTGGTGCTGAACAGCAGCTTTATGTTTTACCATAAATTGTTAAATGGGTGGTCATCTCCACTGCCCACACCGGTTGTACACAGAAGTTTTAAAAAGGAGGGTGAAAGCATATGATTTCCCTTTAGATGGAGCAACCATTGAAACCTTTCTTTACTGTCCTTCCCTCCCCCTATCCTGCCAGAGCCAGGCAGGCTTTTAATTGCCATTCATATTACTGTAAGGTGCCAAACACAGTGTTTCAGGTAAATTATGTTTCTAAGTAAAATGTAACATCCTTTGGATCAATTCTTCTTATTACATTGGATTTTCTTAATGTTCTGTGCCCTAAAGAGTATTTATAATTAATTGGAAAATTCTTAAAAAGCATTCTGTGACTTAAGTAGAAAGAGATGTTCTTTGTATTTTACAATCAAGAGAATTGAAATTCAGTTAAATTTCTTTTCTATGGCCTAAATGTAAACACAGTATCTGTAATAAATATTGCATTGTTATAAGATGAGCATAGAGGAATTGGTATTTCAATAAAGTGATCTCAAATTTTGTTTTATAATAGCATTAGACAATTATATTTCCATAACAGGTACCCAATTAATATTTGAATTATATAAAGATCTGCCTGAGATAGGAGTCCTGTGTTGTGTATGGTTATCATTCTTAGACACTCATTCCATATTTGTACATATGGTTTATGTAAATAATGTATTAGAAACATTTTCACTTCTTTTGAGTTCATGGATTATCATTCATGTTGTACTTTGAAGAATTTTTTTTAAAGTACATTGCATACTAAAGCCAAACAAAAAACTATGTTAAAAAGTTAAGGCAATTGCTTTTATCATTCTTACCTAAAAAGTATTGAATCTTAGAAATACACATGTAAGATTCTCATAGAGAATTGTTCCTCTTTATTTAGAGACTTACTAGGAGAACATTATGGACCATCTCTTTATTATTTATTTTCTCTGGTGTCTTCATGGTAATTTCTTGGGTAATTAAGCAGTTTTTACTTTTCCAATACAATCTAACAGTGTATCCATTTACTTGATTGGCCTTTTCTGTGAATACAGTGATTCATTAGTAACCAATTGAGACCTCTAATCCTCTATATTTTCTCCATAGCATTTATTTGTTTGTAAATAAGTTGGAAGTTTGAAGGATTGCTTTCCTTTTACTGATATTTCTCTTTTAAATTCATACTTATGGGCTTCCCTGGTGGCACAGTGGTTGAGAGTCCGCCTGCCGATGCAGGGGACGTGGGTTCGTGCCCCGGTCCGGGAAGATCCCACATTGCCACGGAGTGGCTAGGCCCGTGAGCCATGGCCGCTGAGCCTGCGCGTCCAGAGCCTGTGCTCCGCAACGGGAGAGGCCACAACAGTGAGAGGGCCGCGTAACGCAAAAAAAAAAAAAAGATTCATACTCATATGTACTTTATCACCCATTCACACACTTAACCATTGCTTATTGAACATCTGTTACTTATTAGGCATGGTATTCAATATTGGATTTAGAAGAATAATCTTGATAGACATGGTCCCTGTCCATAAATTGTAGAGTTTGCTATGAGCAGTAATGTGAATGAAGATGTATACATTGTTCTAGAAAGGCATAGGAGGGACACTAGCCTGGACTGGAATGGTCATGAGAAAACTGGGTAGAGGAAATTGTATTAAAAGCTAAGAACTGAAGGGGGTCTAAGCTAATGAGGTAGATGGTAAGGATTATGAAACCAGGGAGTTTCAGAGAGTACTTTAGGGAAAAGAAAGAATCTGTGTATCTGTGAAGACTAGAAGGCAAAAGAAACATGACTAGAATTTTCAGGGAGCTTGAAGTAGTTCAGTGTGCTCAGTGTATAGTATAGAAGTGGCAAGGTACAGGAGTTGAGGTTGGAGATGTTAGCAAGTGCCAGATTATGCTGGATTGTTTAAACTGTGGAGTTTGGACTTTATCCTGAGAAGAATTTAAAGTTGTTAAAATAATTTAAGGGAAGGATTCCCACAATCATAATTGCTTTATAAAATGTTGCTCTTTTGTGCCATGGAGAATGAGCTGGTGGGTTCAAGGGACATTGTGAAAGGTAATATCTGAACAAGCCAACCTGAAAATTGCTTGTACTTTCTTATTCTAAGTAAAACCAGGGGACACTCTATCACCTAGAGCCCTGTCAGGTTGTAGCTCTTTTTTCTTCCACATCAATTGAATCAGTGGGTCTAGGAGTGAGGTAGGTAGTTTCTTTGCTCTTCACTGATGTCTTGACTCCATTATCTCGCTCTGCATCATAAAAACACTCAGCTTTGTATCTCATCCAGTCAGACTGTATCAAATACTACCCCTCACCATTGTCCTATTGGCCACCAGGATATGCCCTCTTATTTCTTAATGGTTTTTAACTCCTGGCTTTGTTCATTCTACCCAATACCACTCTCAACTAAACTTTGGGCAATGACCTTTGTCATTACCAATATGTTCTGGCATCTCCAAATTCCCAATTCCATATATCCCACTCACTGGCCACCACTTCCTGTTTTACGGGTTTCCCGCTTCTAGTATCTCTGCTATTACAACATTGCCACTGCCCCATCACATAGAATCAGTGGAATGTTTTACCTTATTACATCCCCAATGCCCCCTCATCCCTCCTTCTTTAACTTAAATCTCATGGCCAATCACTATAATAACAACTTCACATATATATTCACAACCCTCTTTCCTCCTTTACTTTGTCATGGTGCTTTGCAAAACCACAGCCCTGGTTAATTCCAAACCTTCACCTATTCCTTGCCTGCACCTGACTGGTTGAATGTGGTTAGAATAAAAAGAGAAAAAGTGTAATACCATCCTGATTTATTTTGCTTCAAATTCATGTTCAGAAAGTGCACATTGGTCCTTCATCCTGCCCATAAATTGTTCTTTCTTCTCCATCCATCCTCTCTCCCATTCTCCCTGGTGATTACTGTATATCATCTAGCTTCTAGTTGAACTGTCAATAGCTACTCTCCATTGCCACTCCTAGCTGATAGTCTTACTTCTTGTTTAATTGACAAACTTGAAGCAATAAGGAAAGAATGTTGGTAAACTCCTGCCTACCATCATTGGTGTCTCCATCCTATGCCACCTCTCCTATTCTAACACATGTACATTCTTTGTTTCTCCCCAAGCTTTTGCTTTTGAGAAGACCTCATCCTTTCTCATCTACACAAAAATATTACTCCAGCAATTCTTCTTTCTATTCCACATTGCCAATTTCCCTGTGCTATTTCTCTCGTCTCAAAACAACTATAGTAACAAATTCACTTTGCTCTTTATCCCATGAGTTACTACATATTTATCAAATTTAATCTCACTACTCTTCTGAATCTGTTTTTATGAAGTTTATAAATAACTTCTACTGAATCCAGTGGTTCTCAATTTGTTTTTCTCTCTCAGCATCATTTGACATAGTGGATCATATCCTCTTCCTGGAAACATTCCCTCCACTTGGCTCTCTGTATGCCACAACCCCTTGGTTTGCCTTCTGACTTATTGGTCCCCTTTTCTCAGTCTCTGTTGCTGGTTCCACCATTTTATAAAGATGGAACGCTTAAAGTACTCCAGCACTCAGTCTGTGGCTCTCTGCTCTCTCTACCTTCACCCCCTTAGTAAGCTTATTCGGCCTAACAGATTTAAATATCTAAATGTATCCACCAGGCTGTGGCTCCTCTCTGAATTAATCATACCATGATACTGATACAACACCTCCAGCTGGATGCCTAATAGAACTGACAGTGTCACATATCCTTAACTGAGCTTCTGGTATTCACCACCCTCTTACTGAAAAACAAAACAAAGGAAAAACAAAAACACAAAATACCTGCTCACTCACAGTTTTCTCTGTCTTGGTTATTCCTGTCCAAACCCTTTCAGTCATCCTTGAATTTTCTTTTTCTTACACCCTGCATCTAGTTCATCTGGAATTCCTGTTGGCTGTAGCTTCAGAATATAACCAGAATCCAACCACTTCTCACCACTTACACTACCACTCACTCTGATCCAAGTCACCATCATCTCTCACCTATATTATTGTAATAGCCTCCTAACTGGTCTCTTTTATTACTATTTTGATCTCCTACAGCCTTTTCTCAACACGCCAGCCAGTATGAAGCTATTAAAATGCTAACTCATAGCTCGTTACTTTGTTCAATTAATGTGTCTCTATTTCACTCAAAATCTCAAGTCTTTACTATGGCTTATAAATTCTGACATAAATTTCTCTTTCTCCTTTTACTCTCTCCCTTGCCCATTCAATTCCAAATGAGCTTACTTCTAAAACATTCTGGGTACATTCCCACTTGAGGATTTTTCACTCTCTGTTTCCTCTGCTGCAAATGCTCTTCACCTTGAGAAATACATGCCATTTGAGCACCTCGTTAACATGAAGTCCATTGATGTATTAGTTATCTAGTGATACATAAAAACAGTACCACAGGGCTTCCCTGGTGGCGCAGTGGTTGAGAGTCCGCCTGCCGATGCAGGGGACACGGGTTCGTGCCCCGGTCCGGGAAGATCCCACATGCCGCGGAGCGGCTGGGCCCGTGAGCCATGGCCGCTGAGCCTGCGCGTCCGGAGCCTGTGTTCCGCAATGGGAGAGGCCACAACAGTGAGAGGCCCGCGTACCGCAAAAAAAAAAAAAAAAAAAAAAATAGTACCACTAATTTAGCAACTTAAAATAACACACATTTATTTCCTCACAGTTTCTGTGAGTCAAGAGTCCAGTCGTGGCTTAGCTGCGTCCTCTGCACGGCTGCAATCGAGCTGCCAAGGCTGCAGTCACATCTGGGGCTTGATTATGTATCTTGATGATCTATCTGTATCCTTGCTCACATGGTTGTTGGCAGCATTCAATTATTCATGGGCTGTTGGAGTGAGAGGTTGAGATTCTTGGCTGGAGTCTGCCTTCAGCTCCTTTCCAGAGAGGTCTTCCCAACATGGCCACTTACTTCCTCAAAGCCAGAAATGGAAAGATATTACAATCATCTGTAATGTGATCACAGAAGTGATATTCTGCCACGTTTAGCATATTCCATTTGTTATAAAGAAGTCACAGGCTCCACTCATACTCAAGGAGACAGGATATCATAATTGTAAGAGTACCAGAAGGTGGCGCTCATGTTGTCCCGCCTTAGAGTATGTCCGTCATACTTTACCACCATATTTAAGATCGTAACCACCTTGAACTTTTAACTTCTAAAGAACTTTTTATCCTCTTCAAGTTTTTTTTTCCTCCATAATACTTAACACCTTCTAACACACTGTATATTTTATTTTTTCACTGTGATTATTGTGAGTGAAAGAGCTAACAGAACTATT
The DNA here is from genome assembly GCF_949987515.2 of Delphinus delphis. Lineage (NCBI taxonomy): Eukaryota > Metazoa > Chordata > Mammalia > Artiodactyla > Delphinidae > Delphinus > Delphinus delphis. The sequence continues at coordinate 39,698,423 of NC_082691.1, forward strand.
TTCCCCACTTATCTTCCATTAAACCCCTGGCTCTGTTTCCCTGAAAAGACCTAAATACGGTGTCCATTATATTATGAAGCATTGTTGCTAATTATTACCCCTGATGGGTAAATTCCATCAGACTGGGAGGAAATAAGAATGACCTATAAATACCTAATAAGAACATCATATTCTAAGCTTCTCTGAATGTCTTGAGTCTTGGAACTAGGGTGTCCCTTGCAAGGGACACTGAAATTTACACCCATGGAATTATTAAAGATACATTAAGACGTGTGAGGCATGGAGATGTGAGGCAGAGTGGTGCTGGTGAGGAGTTCCTGCACCAGCCCCGTGGGGACCTCACATCCTTATTCCTCAGTTGTCTGCTGTGTGGCTACTGCAAGGACCCCACTGGGAGGAATGCCTGACACTGGCCTTCCAGAAAGCTGTGGTTCCTGTCCTACACGGTTCTGCATAGACTGAGCAGTCCTTTGACTCTGAATGTTTAGTAGAGACTAAAAAGCCCCCCGATAGGCTTATAATTATTATCTGTCTCCCTTTCTGGAATATTAACTCCATAAGTGCAAGGCCTCTTGACTGTTTTATTTTCCAGGAGATCTGGCAATACCACTCCCTCCCTTTGTCCCCTTGCCCTATGGATGTTGTGGCTTCCTTTCTACATTGACTCACTCTCCCCCGTTTGGTTTCGTAGCTCTTTCATCACAGATATAACAGATTTGTTGCATTAACTTCCCTCTGTTTTAATTACCTAGGATAGTTTTCATTTTCCTGGCTGGTACCTGATTGACACTGATTAAGCACAAAATTCCAAAATTCTTTGAGAGAGAATCTAATTGCTTATATGTGGTCTGGTGCCCACTCCTGAATTTGTCATCTGTGCACAAAGAAACAGGGCCATGTAGTATGGGAATGACTGATGGGAACATCAGAGTACTATCTCAGAGAAAGAGACAGGCATGTTGAGCTGGACTGGGATATATAATGTTTTCCTTGAGCTGTCAAATATTAATATATTCAAGCAAAACTTGCTTGGATCAAAAGCACATAGATATATGTATGAACAAACTTTGTTGGTTCAGAAACAACTTTTGCTGGCTTAGACATGCACACATAAATTCTTCATTTCCTCATTGGACTATGCTTTGTCTGTTTGACCCTACAGTAAAATTCCAAGGTGAAACTTTTCAAATGTTTTCAAGTGGTCACTTCAGGAGTTTTTTCAACCTCAGATTTATATACTCAAATCAGTTCAACCACATAAGTCTATGGGTGTGTGATTCAATTTCCTATTAGACTCATTTCCGTCTGAGCCTTCCACTTACTAGAATATATTATCAAAGCATCAGACAGTTGGAATTATGCTTGAATGCTCCCAGATTATGGTTCTACCTATTACAGATCATTAATATTTATATCTAGCACATGCTTCACACATGCAGAACAATTTTTCTTTAATATTGTGTGCCTTAATTTTTCAAGTGATTCCTTAAGAAGAAAATCTAGCCACTCCCTAAGTGTCTGAGGATTCTTTCTATAATACTGGGAATATCCTACTAAATACTTTTTGACAACCAACTTGATCATTAATAAAAATTAGTAGACTGTGATGGTTTACAATAGATCTTCACAGACATTGTTTCCCAGAGATCATCTAGAAAAGTCTAGGTCAGCCAAAGAAAGATTTTAGTTAATAATCATTTTCAAAAATGTGGTAACTCAGCACAATTACATCACTTTGTTGAACACTTCAACCACAGTTCTTAAAAGACTGAACACAAATCCATGAGTGGAGTGCAATCATCTTTCTCTTAGCCTGGAATAAATACTGACAGATGCATCTTATGAAAAGGTTGTTTATCAAAAGATACATTATAATTCAGAATTTAAAACACTTTTTGGACATTTCCCTAAGAGGAAATGTTATGTAAGTCTAAGCTTTTCAAGCTAAATTTTATAAACCATTAAACCTGTGATAATTAGGTCATGATCCTTTGCTAATTTCACATCTGGGGAAAAAGTTTTGAGTGAGGGCATTTCTTACCCATTACCCATGGGTAAGAAATGAGTATGGCTCTAGGAAATTTTGTGAAGTAGATGTACCTTATTTTTTGCATCCTATCTCCTCCTTTCTGTTCTCCTCTTCACGTCTCTGTAACTCTTCTAAATATCCATGGCCTTCCTATTAACCTAAGCCTTGCTTCCACACATTCTACTGGGGTCTGCCTTCAGCTGGGGATGGCTTTTTATGGAAAAGTGTGTCATGGGTCGAAATTGCTTTTTTTAAATGAACTTTTATCCTGATTAAAACTATCATTTCTTCAGCACAACAGACATAGGCTGGTAGGAGAACAATGACAAATTAGAATATTGTAAGTTTGAAGTAACTAAATATTTTTGCATCTTTGTCTACGTATTCTAATCTTAAGAAGATGTTCATTCACATAATTCCCATAATCTTACCCTCAACTTTATATGTGTCCTTAGTTACCATTATTCTTCTTCCCATACCCTCACCCAAGAATAGAACATACTCTCTGTGTCCTACTTCCTTTCTCCTAAACCTACTGCCCTTTGAATTCCACTCATACTTTTGTACTGATATCTCTGTAGTAAGGTCAACAATAACTTTCTAACTGATGAATTCTGTGGCCATTATTCAGATCTCTACCTGACTGTTCTGACTTTTTTCGCAGTTAAATACTAACTCTTCCTTGAAAAAAGAAAATCTCCTTTCTCTTGATTTCTGTGGCATGTAATGCTCATCTTATCTCTCTGGACAATTCTTGATGTCTTGAATGTTTCTTAAGGGCTGGAAAAAAAAAACAAAGAAAGAAAAAAAAAACACCTCATCAGTACTCATTCGCTAAGTTGAGTTTTTCACTGCATGTACATAAAGATTTATTCCCCTTGTTATCAAAGGGCTTCGAGTCTAATGAGGAAATCAGACAATAAAATGAGACATTTTCATGTACTGTGGTAATCGTCATTATAGAAATGGGATTATCAAGCTGTCCCCTTGGTTAAAATACTTTTCCGCCTCTGTACCGTACCCAAGACTCCTGAGGATAGTAGAACAACCTTTCTACAACAGTTACCTACCCAGCTCAGCATCATTTCTCACTACTCCCCCAAAAGCAGTCTATGTTGTAGACTGGAAAGAGCCACAAGATAATATTGTCTTATGTGTCACTACTCTCAAATTCAGTGTCCACGACGACTGTCATTAGTTGCTTACAGCACTCATTCCCACTGAACCTGGTTCAGGAGAAGCTGCAAAATCTCTGCATTTGGAGGGAGGAACTAAAGGCTCACAAGCCACCCCTTGGCAGTACCAAAATTCTAGTGGGAATGGAAATTTTTCTTGGCACAGTTATTTCCAACTAATAGAAGTTTGCATTCAGGTTGAAGCTCGTTGCCATCCCAGTCCTACCTAGCCTATTCTAAACTACTTCTTTGTTGTATTTTTCCACCTCTCCTTGGGACCCTCATTCCTTAACTGCCTCCTCTGTGTTCTGGGTGGTTCTTATTCTACCCCAAATTTTGAAGGCAAGAGAAATTTCATCCGTATAATCCTCAATGAAAAGATTTGCTTCTTGACTAGAATCTGAACTGAAAAGGGGGGGGGGACTACATGTTGTGCTAGATCGTGGACTTTAAGACACTAATTTTGACATTAAGCTGCTACCCACGGCAGCTAATGACTTTCCTGTCCACTCTTGCATGGGCTACATTTATACATAGGATTTCTTCTGTTTGGAACATTCTTTTACTGCTCTGCTTAGCTAATTCCTTCCTTCATTTTAAGAGTTCACTCTTCTATTTTCTCCAGGAAGCTTTCTTGAACTCCCTCTCCCCTCAACCCATTTTCTGATGAAGGTAGGAATTCATCCTCTTACCACTTTATGTACCCTTCTATCAAAGCACCTTCTGAGTTGTCATTTATACCTTTGCCTCTACCACTGACCTCAGTTTTGTATCTCTTATTGCTAGTGTCTAGCATGGTTTGGCATGCGTGGAAATTTTTATTGAATGAAATAATGAATAATTGAATCTTTAACTGATAGTGTATAAAGTAGTAAAAACATTTGGTCATGTTGGGAAAAATATTTTATTATTACTTTTCGGAACACACACCTTTCCTTTTTGTGTGTATAGAGTATATTCCATTAGCATTAGAACTCTGTAAATGTTTGTTTGTCTGTGTATGTTGGGGTTAATTCGAATATGGCCTTGTTGGTAAATGGTAATGGCACAGTGGCTATTCATATGTGTGAAATTTTTATATAAATATATATATGTACTCACAAGTGTATGTGCATATATGTGTGTGTGTGTGTGTCTCCAAGTTATTGTAACAAAGTGTAATAGAATTATTATAATTAGGGGCTATCATTGTTTCATCATATTTCATTTTTTTAACATTTGAAATTTTAATGAATTTTAAGGAAAAATATTTTCCATTTTAATTAAAGGATATAGATAGGATAATATTCTATCTAAACAAAATAAATGCCATTTATACTCTTCCGCTTTCTGTAGCTGGGTCATATATGTATGAGAAATTTTGGTAATGGTAATTTCTCTTTAGATATGATAGATATGAGGACAGATCACAAAGTAATTGGACACTCAAACTCTGGAATTAGATTAGGTTCAAACCTAGTCACTTACCTGCATGACCATTAATAAGTTCATTGATCTCTCTTTGTCTCCCTTTCATCATCTTTAAAATAGGAATAGTAATGGCGCCTGCCTCATAATTTTGCTCTAGGGAACAAGTAGATGATTCATATTAAGTCTTCAGCACAATACTTGGACATATTGCTTAGTACTGCTCATATGAGCAATATTGTTGGTGTTGGTGAAATAAAAATGTAATTCATAGTGTATAATACTTACTACCGTCTCTGATAGCTCAGAAATCATACTGGGTTGATTTCTTTCCCCTACCATCTTTAAAAAACTACTGTTTTACAATGTAAAATTTTCCAAGCTTTTCATGCCAAACCTTTTATTTTTCAGTTCTATTCCATATGCAAAGTCAGAACAAGGGAACATTTTGAAACAACCTTCACTTATTTCATTAACTTCTGAATATCTGCCTGAAGAGAAACTATAACAAATTCATCCAAGTTATAAGCTCAAAGTTCCAAATTGAAAATTCAATACTGTGTTTAGTTTATTCAAATACAAACAGTTTTGAAAATATTTTCATTTTTATTCCATTCTGGCAAAAATAATACTTGTTTATTGTAGGAAATTTTTTAAAAATTGAAAAGTTAAAAAAAATCACCGGTATTTCCACCAGTCACATGAAACAGCAGCAGACACTTGGATCCAAAACCTTCCAGTATTTTATGTACTTGTACTTACGTGTTTGTATACATACTCTTTTTATAAATAAGATCATACTTAACATACAGTTTTCTAATCTGTCTTTTCAACTTGAAAATGTATTGAGAATACAGGTACATATAATTATTTGCATCATTTCAAAAAGCGGCGTAGCATTTATTTGTATTGATAACTATAATTTACTTCTCCACTATTGAGCATTTTCAGTTGTTTATCAATTTCCTTAGTATAACCAGTGCTGTGAGATCAATGTCCTGACAAATAAACTCCTTCAAATATTCATGATTCTTTCCTTAGGCCATATTCCTAACAATAGAATGATATTAGGTCAAGGAATACATGCCTTTTTTAGGCTTTTAAAACACTTTGCTAAATTGCTTTCTGGAATGGTGTTTCAATTTTTATATGCACTAGCAATGTATGAATTATTTTCCCTATAAGTTTCATAAGAAACACATTATAAATCATATTTTAATTTGCATCTCTCTAATTACCAGTGAATTTGACATGTTAAAAAATTGTATATTTGCTCCTAAAGAAGGCTGAGGTTGAGTCAGATCCAAAGAATCTGGAGAAACCCTGAGAATTATATCACAGAAACCAAAGGGATAGAGTTTCAAGAAAGTTGTTGTTAGAAATCACTTAAGATAAGGACTGCACGATGCCCAGAGGGCACTGGTGGTGCATCCAGGAGAGACTCAGAGGAGTGGTGGGAAAAAGATTCCAATTTTGGGTGGAAGCATGGAATAAGAAGCCAGAAAGGAGGACAGTGTCTATGGAATACACTTTTTAGAAGCTTAACTTTAGAAGGAGGGCAAAAGGAGGGAAAGGACCAAAGGGGAAAGAGGACAAAAAGGAAAGTTTAGAGAGTCTTAAGCTTGTTTAAAGGTGTGCTAGAAAGTGAGAAGCTCTAGATGAAAAAGAAAAAAAATGAGGCATTTGATATGCAGGTAGGTGTGCAATGAAGGAGTTGGATATGGGGCTCAGAGCACTGGGGAGGACCCATCAACTGGAGAACCCTTATCATGGAGAGTTGGAAGAGATAAGATAATAAAAAATATTAAATATATAATATATAAAACATATATAACATATATGTTATTGGTTGGGGGGAGACTACAAGAGTTTGAGAAAGCTCTGCTTGATAGCTTCTATTGGAAAAGGATGCATCATAATTTGTGGAGAGTGAATAAACTTCAAGTCATCATCTATTAACTGACACTTTTTTTTATCTGCTGAGGAATATAAGAAACAAGGTTCTATTAGTAGTTGTTCCTCCAAAAAGTCACTATGTAAAACATATTTTAGGGGGTTTTAATTAACAGCAGGTAGCATTTACTACCACAGAAGCAAATTTATTTATTAGTTAAACAAATTCCTGCTCAGTACCAAATGCAGCATATTCAGTTTAGAAATGCTTATCTATTTTAACCACTAGAAGCTGTTTTGTAAACCCAGCATCCTTAGAGAGCTGTTGCTGGAATATGTAATCATTTTGGCATAAAACTTAATCCCTAAAAATGCAGTTTGAATTACTGCATGATTTCTTTATCTTTAGTAAGTGAGGGTTTGTGATGAAACAGATGAGACTTTTATTCAGCTTTTTAAAAAATGTTTTCAATGATATATTCTAGCAAAGTGCCTCTATTTTCTATCGTAAGACATCTCTTAATCATACTGGACAGTTTCATTGTATCTGCAATAAAGGAAATGAACAATGGAAACATTTATGTAGTGTCTGATTGTCTGGGGATGATGATCTATAAGATGCAGACCTATTATTTAATGCTTTGGGGATTCCCTTCTCTTCCTCCATCATTCCTTTGAGCTCTGGTTTCTGTACTAATCCCAGGGAGAAAACACAAGCATTTATGTTATTTCTGGATTGGAAAATTAGACTTGTACTTAACAGTTAACGAATATTCTTAATTAACTAAAAATAGAGGTGATTAAATTGTCATGAGTAATGACTGTGGCATTTTTCTCCTTTTTAATAGAGGGTAATGGTCCATAACTCTGGGCACTCTGGACATATACGTGAAACCCTTCCAATTTGTAAGTTTGTGATTCTAGGTTTTGAATATTTATGGTGCACTATACCTCTATGATGGTGATTTATTTTTACTGAGCCTCATGGGCTGCAAATTGTCTTGCCAAGTTGGTGGAGGATCAGAAGATGAAAGAAAGGCTGAATGCTATTTTGTTCCTTGTTGAGCTAATTAGGAATCTAGGGCTTATTTAGAAACCTGCAAATCTCAGACTCAGTCTATTAGTCTAGCTCAGGCTCTAATTTAGACTGTATTTAGTTTTCCCTCAGGTCAAAGGGGAAAGAGGGGTATATTCTTAAGTCCCAGATCTCAGAGGAAAAAGGGAAACGAAAGTTAAGCAGTGATGACATTGGGAATCTGGTAGAGTGGGAGATTAGTTGGGAAGGAGGACATCTTTCATTGTAGTAAAGTGAAAGGAAATTAAGTATTTGTAGTGGAATGTGTCATATTATATACAATAACCTGATCTATTAGAGTGTTAGGACTTCCATGTGATCTGGAATACTCAGATCATCTGCTACTGACATTGTTATCCTTATAATCCACAGAGTAACCTTTATTTTAAATTTTCTAGACTCTAAAATGTCTTTTTTATAGTCTAACAGTAGTATGTATTATTTTCAAGATAGTAAGTCAAGTAAAATTCACTATATTTTCATCTCTTTAAGAATTAGTGAATGCAATTATACCCCAATAAAGATGTTAAAAAAAAAAAAGAATTAGTGAGTACTTTACTGTCTTTGATTAAGATGGGAAAGAAGCTCTGGCCTCATCATCAATACATTAATGGTGTAAACTATTACTTCTACAAAATGGGAAGATATGTTCTCTTTGTGTTGATTTTTATTTAGCTTTTGTTTCAGAATATACCCTAATGGGGCAAGTTGGGGGGCAGGTGTTTATGCAATGCCCTTAATGTATACACTACACAAAATCAGGTAAGGGATATAAAAGATGAACAACATATAGCCCCTGTTCTAGGAGAATTTACCAAAAAATAAGGGAGAGAATGCTCATAAACAACAGTGACGCAAGATGGTTCTTTCTTATATTTGAACACATCTTTGAAGAAATAATCACTGGTTCAAAAAATCAAGTCATTAGACAAAGGTACACATTGAGAACATTTATTCCCTCTTACTTTTTATGTATCTTGTATATCCTTTCCACTATTTCTTTATGCAAATGTAACTAATCTGTATGTTTCCTCCTTTCTTATACACATAATTTACTATATACACACCATTTTACCCCTTGTACAAGGTTTTCTAGGAGTTGTGAGCAAAACACTTGAAGAAGGGACAAAAGACGGAAATAACTTCTAGCTAAGAGTTGAGGGATGTTTCAAGGATGAGTTTTTGTTTAAGTCCTAAAATATGGTAATGCAGGGAAAAAACATTCTATATGAAAGAATATCAAAAGCTCAGAGGCAGGAAGTAGAAGTTCAGGAAATAATTAGAAAATATCAAGTTGAACTATAAATGGATAGAGTAGTGGGAGAAACTGAATGAGTGGTTTGGGGGAATTCTGGGCATTTTTGTCTATTGTAACCTCAAAATTTTCCATCCTTTGGAAAAAGTATACCAATCTTGTGTTGCTGGAGTTGGTGGATTTCTGGGTTTTGACTGCTAAAATTGCCTTTGACTAAATAACTCAATGGTTTTTTATTACTACTTAAAATATTTAAAAATTCAAATTTAAACTTAACTGGCATATGTTTGGTCACTTTGTAGCTTCTCTTTGAAACTCTCCAGCCATGATCACTGCAAACTCTTCTCAGCTTAGCGTCAAATGATGTTGACACTACCCATAGCTAAGGGTCATGGGCCAACACTAAAAAAACCAAACAAACAAAAAAATAGAGATTCTTCCAAGTCTCAGAGAATAAAATGGATCTGGATTGATTTAACTTTTTGCTCTGTCTTCTGGGGAAAACTCTAGCTCATATGATTTCTGTGTAGCAAGGGTCCATCAATTTTAACCAGATGCACTCTTGGGTCTCCAGATGATATCATAATAGTAGGGTAGTTGAGAGAATAATAATGCTGTAGATGCTTGAGAGAACAAAGAAACATTGATGAATGTTTACCACCCAACTCTAAAAAGATACTTTGCTTAAATTTAATTTGAAGATTTCTTTCCTGATGATTTAGATTTAGTGAGTAGGATTGTAAAAATGGTCCCTTGAGATCTGACCATTCTGTGCATGTTAAGACTAAGTAGATTTTTTTTCATCTAAATCTCTATTTTTTAAAGTATTATAAAATTATAAATATCATATGATAGAGTGGGCTTTTAAAGTGATATAAGAAATTCCTTCGAGCTGTTCCCACATTCTTCCCAAACTCTTTTTCCAAACAACAGTGCTTTTTTTCTGACTTAAAAGTTTTCCTCCATCTTAGGTTAGTGAATCTGGTAAAATACTGTAGTAGCATCTATCATCGACACTTAATGTTATTTACCTTATTTCTATAATTTAATAAATTAAATCATTTTATATTTTAAATATAAGTAAGGTAATTGTCAGGTGATATAGTTTCTGTTCATTATTTCACATATTTATTTTATGTTGTACATAATTTGGCTTATCATGTATTTTCCCCTGAAGTTTTTTACCCTACAATGGGGAAGGTGGTAATTATGTAAATAGTTAGGTCCTTCTCTAATATAATCTCAGTTTTATTGATTAGACATAGAAATTCTTTTCTCCTTTTCTATGATGCAGTTTTTAAATCAGTTGTTCATTGATCAATTTGATTCTCTGTCCTGGTATCTGGAACTAATATGTGTTCAAATTAAGGATTGGATCTTCATAATCACCAGTTAGCAGCCCAGGCTCATTGGTCTTTTGTCTTCTTTCCTCCAGCATTTAGTCTTAAGACTGTTGATATTATTTATCACTAAGTGATAATTTTTTCCAAACATTGTGATTAAAAAATATATTTGATTTGATATCTGATTTCATTCCTGTAAACTAATAATGTAAAATACTGGTCTATCAAGAGAATTAGAATTTGAATCTAATTGTCCCTAGCTAAAAAATATTCATCCAAAATCTCATCTGGTGATGAGACTCTATATCAACCAAGATAACTTACTTATCAACTTGTTCACAAAGTCTCACTTCCAATCCAAAGCTGAGTTCAACAATCCAAAACTGTTGTTTCACCTGAACTTTGCCCAATTCCAAATAGTTCTCTGCCTTTACAGACTTACTTTAAAATCACCTAGGCCAGGCAAAAAGAAAACAAAACAAACAAAAATTCATACGTCCTCTGATTTCCCTTGTCTATAACAGTCCTAAGATTTGTTTGTTTCTCTTAGGTTGTGTTACCCCTCCCTGAAGTACATCTAATAAACTTAGTTTGACTTGATCAACAGATTTTTACTGATCTTTCTGAGGGAACTGACAGTCAACAGATGGAGAGAAGAAAATTCTGAGAGTCCAATAAATGCCTCCATCTTTGACCCATATCAGTTGTCTTTTTTGTTTTGTTTTGTTTTTTATGATGGAAGGAAGGGCACAGCAATAAACAGATGGGAGACTTGCTTTTCCCATGGAATCATCATTTCCTAAACATTGTCCACCTGGTGACTTCCCTAATCTTAACCTGGCTGCTGCATGTTAACCTGGTGGCTTGATGCCAAGACCAGTCCTACCACAGTGAGTGCTTACATTTGGGTGTTCACCTTTCCTGAGTGGGAACCGGCTGACACTCCCTGATATAGATTATTCCTTCTTTTGACACCATTTGTGACAGTCAATTAAAGCTGACTGGAATCTAAACCCAGCTGGTATGATGGACGAAACATTGTTAACAGATAGAGATATAGCTAGAATTCTGCTTTCACTGGTCATTAGACCAATAGCCTGAGGAAATCAATTATCTCCAGTGAACTTCATTTCTCATTTTGGGAAAATAAAATTAACAAGGGATATTGTTTAACAACCCACTTAAACATTTTTTTAAAGTTTTAAAGCTTCTAGTGTGGACCTGAGCATATTGCAAACGTTCAGGAATGACTGATGTTTCTTTGTTTCTTCTTTTCCTTTAATAATGTCTTACATCTCTGAAAATTGCCCTGTAGAATAGACTTTTAACCCCACAGCATCTGTATTTGTTATAAATATGGAATATCAGGGATAGTTATTTTTAAAGTTATTAAAAGTTAGTTTTTATATTGCATATAACTTTCCTTTCAGATTAATTTTGCTTTTTAACCTTAATAAAGACTAGATTGAACCTATCTATAGGATAAAGAAACACCCTGGGTCTGCCTTCATCTCTGCACCTAAGTCCAAGTGACAGCTTAAATGGAAGAAAGCAAATCATAGAAGGGACATTGTTAGAAAAGAATTGAATAAGATAGAAGAATGTATCCTAAGTAGATTTTACTGCTCTCAACTCTTATCAGATGAAAACTTGCAACTAAGGAGTGTTGTCAGATAAAATACAAAAGTTCAATTAAGGGCTTCCCTGGTGGCACAGTGGTTGAGAGTCCGCCTGCCGATGCAGAGGACACGGGTTCATGCCCTGGTCTGGGAAGATCCCACATGCTGCGGAGCGCCTGGGCCCATGAGCCATGGCCGCTGAGCCTGCATGCCCGGAGCCTGTGCTCCGCAACGGGAGAGACCACAGCAGTGAGAGGCCCGCGTACCGCAAAAAAAAAAAGTTCAATTAAGTTTAAATTTCAGATAAACTACTAATAATTTTAGTATAAGTATATCCTAATATTACTTGGGGTGAATTATATGCCAATAAAATGGACAACCATGAAACAATGGACAAATGCTTGGAAAGGTACAATTTTCCAAGACTGAACCAAGAAGAGTTAGAAAATATAAACAGACCTATCACAAGTAATGAAATTGAAACTGTAATTAAAAATCTTCCAACAAACAAAAGTCCAGGACCAAATGGCTTCACAGGTGAATTCTATCAAACATTTAGAGAAGAGATAACACACATCCTTCTCAAGCTCTTCCAAAAAATTGCAGAGGGAGGAACACTCACAAATTTGTTCTGTGAAGCCACCATCACCCTGATCCCAAAACCAAAGATATCACACACAAAAAAAATTACCGACCAATATCACTGATGAACATAGATGCAAAAATCCTCAACAAAATACTAGCAAACAGAATCCAACCACACATTAAAAGGATCATTCACCATGATCAAGTGGGATTTATCCCAGGAATGCAAGAATTCTTAAATATATGTAAATCAATCACTGTGATACACTGTATTAACAAATTAAGGAATAAAAACCGTATCATCATCTCAATAGATGCAGAAAAAGCTTTTGAAAAAATTCAACACCGATTTATGATAAAAAAAAAAAAATCTCCAGAAAATGGGCATAGAAGGAACCTACCTGAACATAAAGGCCATATATGACAAACGAACAGCAAGCATCAGTCTCAATGGTGAAACACTGAAAGCATTTGCACTAAGATCAGGAACAAGACAAGGATGTCCACTCTCGCCACTATTATTCAACATAGTTTTAGAAGTCCTAACCACAGCAATCAGGGAAGAAAAAGAAATAAAAGGAATACAAATTGGAAAAAAAGAAGTAAAACTGTCATTGTTTGCAGATGACATGATACTATACATAGAAAATCCTAAAGATGCTACCAGAAAACTACTAGAACTAATCAATGAATTTGATAAGGTTGCAGGTTACAAAATTAATGCACAGAAATCTCTGGTGTTCCTCTACACTAACAATGAAAAATCAGAAAGAAGTTAAGGAAACAATCCCATTTACCATCACAACAAAAAGAATAAATACCTAGGAATAAACCTACCTAAAGAGGCAAAAGACTTGTACTCAGAAAACTATAAAACACTGATGAAAGAAATCAAAGGTGACATAAACAAATGGAGAAATATACCATGTTCTTGGATTGGAAGAATCAATATTGTGAAAATGACTGTACTACTCAAAGCAATCTACAGATTCAGTGCAATCCCTATCAAACTGCCAACGGCATTCTTCACAGAATTAGAACAAAAAATGTTACAATTCGTATGGAAACACAAAAGACCCCGAATAGCCAAAGCAATCTTAAGAAAGACAAACAGAGCTGGAGGAGTCAGGCTCCCAACTTCAAACTATACTACAAAGCTACAGTCATCACGATAGTATGGTACTGGTACAAAAACAGAAATATAGCTCAATGGTACAGGATAGAAAGCCCAGAGATAAACCCACACACATATGGTTACCTAATTTATGACAAAGGAGGTAAAAACATACAATGGAGAAAAGACAGCCTCTTCAATAAGTAGTGCTGAGAAAACTGGACAGCAACATGTAAAAGAATGAAATTAGAACACTACCTAACACCATACCCAAAAATAAACCCCAAATGGATCAAAGACCTAAATGTAAGACTGGACACTATAAAACTCTTAGAGGAAAACATAGGAAAAATATTCTTTGACATAAACCACAGCAAGATATTTTTTGACTCACTTCCTAGAGGAATGAAGATAAAAACAAAAATAAACAAATGGGACCTAATGAAATTTAAAAGCTTTTGCACAGCCAAGAAAACCATAAATGAGACAAAAAGACAAACCTCAGAATGGGAGAAACACTTGCAAATGAAGCAACAGACAAAGGATTAATCTCTAAAATATACAAACAGCTCATGGAGCTCAATATCAAAAAAACAAACAACCCAATTAAAAAATGGGTGAAAGACCTAAATGGACATTTCACCAAAGAAGACATACATATGGCCAACAGGCACATGAAAAGCTGCTCAACATCACTGATTATTAGAGAAATGCAAATCAAAACTACAGTGAGGTATCACGTCACACTGGTTAGAATGGGCATCATCAGAAAATCTACAAACAGCAAATGCTGGAGAGGGTGTGGAGAAAAGGGAACCCTTTTGCACTGTTGGTGGGAATGTAAATTGATACAGCCACTGTGGGAAAACAAACAGTATGGAGGTTCTTTAAAAACTAAAAATAGAACTACCATATGACCCAGCAATCCCACTACTGGGCATATACCCTGAGAAAACCGTAATTCAAAAGGGCATATGTATCCCAGTGTTCATTGCAGCACTCTTTACAATAGCTAGGACATGGCAACAACCTAAATGTCCAACAACAGAGGAATGGATAAAGAAGATATGGTACATATATACAATGGATTATTAACCATAAAAAGGAACGAAATTGGGTCATTTGTAGAGATGTGGATGGACCTAGAGTCTGTCATACAGAGTGAAGCAAGCCAGAAAAAGAAAAACAAATATCATATATTAACGCATATATGTGGAATCTAGAAAAATGGTACAGATGAACCTATTTGCAGGGCATGAATAGAGACGTAGATGTAGAGAATGGACATGTGGACAGAGGCGGGAAGGGGTGGGTGGGACAAATTGGGAGATGAGGTTTGACATAAATACACTAACATGTGTAAAATAGATAGCTAGTGGGGACCTGCTGTAAAGCACAGGGAGCTCAGCTCCGTGCTCTGTGACAGCCTAGTTGGGTGGGATGGGGGGTGGGGGGGTGGGAAGGAGGTCCAGGAGGGAGCGGATATAGTTATACATATAGCTAATTCACTTCATTGTATAGCAGAAACTAACACAGCATTGTAAAGCAATTATACTCCAATAAAAATAAATAAATAAATTTCAGATAAACTACTAATAAGTTTTAGTATGTCCCAATATTACTTGGGATGAATTATGCTAAAAACATTTTTTATCTGAAATTCAAATTTTACTTAGTGTCCTATATTTTTATTTGCTAGATATGGAAATTTTAATATGAAGAGAACTGGCATAGCTGATATTAATTGTACTTTTAATAAAAAGATGTTTATTATATATAATTATATTATCTCTTTAATGTAGTTTGATCATTTGTCAGGAGAAGTCAATTTTTTCTCTTTTAAAGCTTTCTATTGGCAACAGCAGTTATTGCTTCATAATGAGTTAAAGCAACAACACAAAAGAAAAAAAAGATAGTTGCAAGGGAAAATATTAGTTGCAAAATGCACTGATGAGAAAATACACATGTGAAAAATAGCCTATTCTTACATGTCCTAGACAAAACTCTAAGGTTTGCTTTTAAGTCTAAAAACCAGTGAGGTCTGTTGAATAGTTGTATTCAATTCAACTGTTAATTGAATACAATTAATTGTGTTATTTGTATATGAATATACCAATGTTCATATATTCAATTGTATATGAATATACAAAATATACAAATATGTTAATTTTCAGACACATTTACATAGAGTTAAATCAGAGCAAGTTAAATTATTTATAAAACACACTAAGTTATAAATTATCCTGATTGGTTTATTAACATAAATGGTGCTTTAAAAAGCATATTAAAATGTCAACTTAAAATAGTTAATTTATTCGACAGGCATACTGCTTTCAAACAAAAACAAAAATTGATATAGTAGTCTTTTAAGAGATGTAAAGAACCCAAAGTATATACTCCCACACCCAGCTTGGACAGTGAAGACCAAATTACAGGCCCCCATACAGCCTAGTATGTACATTCACATGACTTTACTATTCTATTGTCTTCTTTAGCATGACTTTAGCTCAGGAAAATTGCTTGATATTTCATACTGGTCCAGATTGATCCATCTTCAACAGAAAGTATTAGCATACAATTTGTGCCCTCAATTCTGTAAATCTTTTGCCTCATATATCTTCAGCTTGTTTTTGCAACTAATCCTAGACTCTTTTATCTGGATCTTTAGCTAATACTAATCAAGCCATTCCTTTGTTAAGACCTGCCTTATACCAAGTTTTCAATTTTCAGTAAGTTCTGACCTCTGATTCTGTCCTCAGAGACACTGCTGCAGCTCTGGAGGTGTTGATCCCCTTTAGGGCAGTAAGCAGCCACTCAGATTTGTCTTATCAACAAGTGGTGTTGGTGATATTTGGGGAGCTGGCCTTCCACAAGGCTAAGGGCACAGACCTAGAACCAGACTTCCCAAGTTCAAATCTCACTTCTCCTGCTCACTACCTGTGTGACCTTGGGCAAGTTACTTAACCTCTCTGTGCCTCAATTTCCTCAGCTGTAAAGCAGAGCATAATAAAACCTACTTCACAAAATCACTGTGTTGATTATATGCAAACAACTTTAAATAGTACCTGGCATGTAGTAATAGGGATGTGTTATTAAATTATTCATGTTAATATTACTGTTTGTTTTATTTAGATTAGTATAATTATAATTATTCATATTATTAAATTATTAAATGCCCTAGGACATTTAAAATATTTTTATTTTCAAAAATAATTACACTTATAACTTTCCATGACCATTTTATTGTGTAATATGGTGTATTTTGTTTATAATAATAGAATGTAAAATTGGAAATTTTTTTCTTAAACAAATTGTATAATTTTCATTTTCTCAGATTCTCTGAAATGCATACCTTTGAATTTCCTTCATTTTCCACAGACGTTAATTTTAACGTATAATCTTTTTTGCCATTATATTTTAAACTGTAGCTTTAGATTAATTTGTTAATAACATTTAAAATTATGAATAATCTAAAATAGAATTAGCTTTAGAAATGTATATGTACATTTGTGTGCATGTGTGTGTGTGCAGGCATGTGTGTATATGTGTGTGTTTATTGTAGAAGAGGAATAACTCTAAATACTTGTTAAAAATGACAAATAAGTCTTTATTTAAGAATATTGCAATAGAGCTCTCCTGTATTGCAATACAGGAGAGAAACTGAACTCAATTCCCCTAAAACCAAATATGGGAGGATTTGTAAATGCTGGGGTGAGCTAATGGAAAAGTACCTGAGGATGTTCATGGGAGATTGGTCTGTGTAATTAGACCATCTGTATTTGATATTGTCACTTGCTGAAGTTAGACTGCTACCTTCCCACAGAGACCGGAGATAGGAGGGTCCTGATGATTACATTGCAAAACAATGGCTTCCAGGTCCCTGAGAAAGACATTTCTGGGTTGTAAAACTGGTAAGAGTCTGGGAGACTAACATCTCAAAGGGGCAGAGAAATAATTTACAACTGAAAGTTTTCTAAAGTAACTACTCTAAGAAAAGGGATGTCTGGTGCCTGGAGTCAGGTCGAAGACTGTCTAAAGTTAGGTCAATCTGAAGGAAACTTAAGTCCTTCTTGGTCAATATATATGTATATAACTATTATTTAAAGGAAAACTTTGGATATTTTACACCTGCAAAAGGAATGTTTATCTTTTTTTTTTTTTTTTGCGGTACGCGGGCCTCTCACTGTTGTGGCCTCTCCCGTTGTGGAGCACAGGCTCCGGACGCGCAGGCTCAGTGGCCATGGCTCACGGGCCCAGCCGCTCCGCGGCATGTGGGATCTTCCCGGACCGGGGCGCGAACCCGTCTCCCCTGCATCGGAATGCGGACTCTCAACCACTGCGCCACCGGGGAAGCCCCAGGAATGTTTATCTTAACTTTTATCTTTAGTGAACGCTTACAGAAGCATATCTTTTAGTTTCCCTGACATTTTATATCCCATCTCTTGAAACAGACCTTAAGTTCCATAGTTTTATGTGGTCAGATTTTGAATGTAAATTGTTCTGTAGGCAAGGGAAAAAATCTCTAGATCTAACTCAAATATGCTATATACACATTGTCACAGAACTGTAGGCAGGATTTTAAATACCAGGTAGACCTATTTCTTCTTCTCACAAATGAAGAGAACACTGGGGACACAAAAGGATAAGGATGTCTGTATGAGCTTCTTTTTTCCCTAAATGTTTTTTTCATCTTTTCTGGTGAAAATCTGTGAAAACTCTGACATAAGCATGACCCTCCAAAGAAGAAAGAACATACAACAATGGTACACACAGTTTCTCCACGCACATGTTCTGGATCTCAGCTGCTGCTTCTGGAAGCTACTTCCCCTGGTTTTCTCTCTCGTCTGGTGTGAATATGTGCAGACACAGAGCTTCATAGCAAAATAATCTTTCAGAAAGTTCCAAGAGCTATAAGGCAAATCAGAGGTTGATTACACAGTGGTTATAGAAGAAAAGCATTCAAAATCTCTTTCTTTGCCTTAATCATAAAGATCTCTTCACTTTTTATAGTGGGGTTTGAATATTTTCTATTTCTTAGATAGCTGTTTCTTAGCTATTTAGGTTTTAGGTGATGGTTGCACTTGTCATGACCTTCAGTCTGGTTTTCGTGTAATTACAGTGTTAGGAAAGTTTTAAAGAGAATTTTGATGATAGAATAGAAAGTAGTATGAAAATCTGATGTATATAAAAAAAGCCCCAGGCCAACTTTTTACCACTAACCAATAATTAGACTCTAACTTTTAAATTAGGACAACTTCCAATATATAACAGGAGGGCAGCACACCCAAATCTCTTGGTATTTAAATTATGTATTTCTAATTCACATCTTAATTGATTGTCTTTCACTTCATTGCATCTGCCAATTACATCATCCGTGGCTGCTTCTTTAAGCTTTTGAGTTACCCACTTTATTCCTGGGACCAGTTATTGTCTCTATACAGACCTCTTATGTCTAAGTCGAAGCAGGGATCTTGGGACAGTATTTTCACATCTAACATCTGATACAGGTCAAGACAGGGATCTTTATCTTCTTTTGCCATACTTACCTATCAAAAGCTGTTTGCTTTTGTTCTCTGTTTTGTTAATAAATATATGATTGCCCTCCAAATTTATGAAAAATACAATAACATCTTATACAATAACAGATAGATTTTTTTCCTTAAAATCTTCAGAATAACTGTCTTCAATTAAGGAATCCTTTCCATATCTTTAATTGTTATATACTGGTAATGTTTTTAAAATGTGTAACTTACATTCCTTATACTTGCCCCTCTCAGGACATAGAAAGCAGTTTCTCGTTTCCTTTATTTAATATTTCTTTAGGGTGTTTGAAACACTGTTTTAAAATTGTTCCTCAGGTTCCCCACCCACTAATGTTTCTAGGAACCCCCTCCTAAAAGATACCAAAGGGCAGAGAAGAAAAAATTACTTCTGGTGTGGAATTTCTTTCCAATCTCCCCCGTTTTTCCTTAAAAATCACATAAATTCTGCAGTCTGAAGCCCAATATTTCCTTATTTACTAGTTCGTTTTTAAAAAGTAATGGTTTAAATTACTTCCTTCTTCTATCCAAAGAGAGTAAAATTGACAAAAAATCAGCAGTATGGTTTCTGGGCATTTCATCTGCATGTTCACAGGATTCTGTGGCTTTTGGAGGCAATAGTGATCTCAGTCTCTATTTTTCTTCATTAGGATCTGTTTTCCAAAACAATAATTAATTAGTGTCTGGAAAAACACCAAAATAAAACCCAAAACAACCCAACAACTTATTTCTACACTAACAGGAAACAGCGCTCTGGAGTCATTGTAGTAGTTGTCTGTGAACAGAGTGAGGTTTGAAGGAACCCTTTACATATTATAAGTAAGTGACCAAACTTAACTCACCAGTGCTTAGATGAGGAAACACTGCTAAGCTCAACATTTATGGTAGTTACTTAACGTGTTATGATGAAGAGTGAAATTTTATTTTAGTTAACTGGCACTCCATTCCGTGAACAATTATTCATTGGAATATTTGCCATATTCTAGGCATTTTGCAAAATTCTAGGGATGAAAACTCAAATGAAACAAGGAAGGTCGTTGTCCGCATAAAGCTAAAGGTCAATGAGAATGAAAATGCACAGATAATTTCAGTACAGTAAGAACCATGTTTGGGCACATACACTATTATAGGTAATGAGAGATTATAAGATAAATATTGGATAAAGCAGCTCAAATTCCTGAGTAAGAGTCTCAGAGGAGTGTCTCTTTGAGCAGGGATTTGCAGAATGCATAGGAGAAAGAGGAGTCATTCTAGGCAGAGGAAACTTGTAACATAGCATGATATGCTCAAAGAACAATAAGTAGCTCAGCATTACTAAACCAAGAGTGGGGGATGGGAAAACATAAGCCTGAAAAGAGGGCAGGCAACAGATCTCAGAAAATGTTATGTTGTAAACCAGGGGTCTGCAGGCTGCCTTTTGTTCTGGTACTGCCCACAAGCTAAGAATGGTTTCTATATGTTTAAATTGTAGAATAAAAATCGAAAGAAGAAGAATATTTTGTGACACATGAAATCATATGAAGTTCAAGTTTCAGTGTACACAAATAAAGTTTTATTGACCATAGCCTCTCCCTTCTGTTTACAGATTGTCTGAGGCTGCTTTCACGCTAGGGTGGCAGAAATGAGTGGTTATGACAGAGACCATATGGCCTACAAAACCCAAAATATTTACTATGTGTTCCCTTCCAGAAAAATTTTGCTGACCCTTACTGTAGACCAAACACTTTAAAAGTGTACACCATAAGAGAAAAAAGCTATGGATGGATTTTAAGGAAGAAAGTGTCTCACTAAGAGCTGTTTTGTAAACTATTTCTCAGGTGGCATATTTTGAAAACTTTTTGAGTGCAGGCAAGACCAGTGTCCAAGTGAACTAAGGCATCAGCAGATAAGCAAGTCAGGACGTTTTGGGCCCCTGGCTGTGCTAGGGAAATGAAAAAGATATTAGTATATGACACTAACTTTGGGAGAGATAGACATTCACACAGAATAAAGTACGTGGAGGTGGCAAGGAAACAACGAAGTCCTCTTTGAGATAGGAAATTATGAACCTCACATTGGAAGATTCACATTATAATCTATTTGCTAAACACAAATTCACCTGTGGTCTAAAAAGATAAATGGATGGAAGGACTATTTTTAATCCCTTTCTAGAGGTTGTTGCTAGTGGTTGAGTTTCAGGAAAAGATTTATTATGATCTTTCTCTAATGTGTATAAAACACATTATACACATTATATAAGGATTTGGTCAAATCCTTATAATATTTTTTATCATATTTTTTTAAGACATGCCCAACTACCCCATCAGCGATGTATGTTGTATGGGGGTTACTTGCTGGTTTCTCCCTGATCCGTTCCCTGTCTTTTCCTTGCTCTTTCCTGGATTGAAGGGACTGAACCCTGCCAAGTACATTGCTGGGCTCCTTAACCTCTGTCTTCCACCTCGTTCTGGCCACTGTAGGGCAGCAGTGCGATATTGATGGTTGGGAGGAAGCCAGAAGCCAGAGTCCTTTCCCCTCTGACTGCTCTGGGCAGCATCTTCAGCAGTGGTTATGTCTCCTTGGTGTTTGCAGCTTCTACTGTTGTTCCAGTCCTTGAACCTTGTCTCCCAGACCCTGGTAACTCCATTGTTGCTCCCTTGGTCCCTCTAGCCTAGGTAGCCAAGTCTTCTTGCTGTGGTTAATCTATTGCTGTGGTTAATCTCTAAATTGCTACACTGTTTCCTGTAGGTTTTTGTGTTCTGCCATCCCTATTTTTTATTGGCTGCTTTTTTAATTCTTTTTTTGCGATTGTGGTAAAATTTTCACAACAGAAAGTTGATTAATTTGACCATTTCTAATTCTGCAAATCAGTGTATTTTAAGTCAGCATTTCAGGTGTACAATTCAGTGGCCTAGAGTATATTCACAATGTTATGTATCCATCACCACTATTTCCAAATCTTTTCCATCATCCAAAACAAAAGTGCTGTAACTATTGAGCAGTAACTGCCTAATCCCCTCTCCCCCAGCCCCTGGTCACCTCTGTTCTCTGCCATCAGTTTTGTCACTGGTTCTCCATGTTCAATCCCTCCCTCAAGCTCCCTGGCGTGAGCTGTGTTTTTTAGCCTGGGCTTTGCCTGATAGACATTGTGAGTCCACTCTGAGAGAGGTTTTCCTTACTCCCAGCCAGACAAGTGTGCACAATACCAGGCTGTGGCTGGCACTTTAGATGGATTTGTTTTAACCCACACAATTTAATACGCTTGTCATAAAACTTCTTCATAGTAGTTCAAAACAAAAAGACTAATATGCTCATGTAAAAAAAATCCGTAGATTTGGAGGCTATTAATCCCCTTTCTCTTTTTCTGATGTCTTTAATTTTTCCCTTTGTATTCTTGGGTTTTTTTTTTTTTTTTTTTTGACAGTTGATAATGAATCAAAAACAATAAGTGACTATTTCTTTAGAACAACAGTCTGACTTTCAGATAGAAATCATGGTATAAAATTCCACCTATGCCACAATTTGATATTTTATAATCTCTATTTCCTCTTTGAAATGTTTTATTCATTTCTCTTTGAGCTCTTCTTTTTCCTTCTCCTTAAAGACCAAATTTCAGGGCTTCCCTGGTGGCGCAGTGGTTGAGAGTCCTCCTGCCGATGCAGGGGACACGGGTTCATGCCCCAGTCCGGGAAGATCCCATATGCCACGGAGCAGCTGGGCCCGTGAGCCATGGCCGCTGAGCCTGCGCGTCCAGAGCCTGTGCTCCGCAACGGGAGAGGCCAAAACAGTGAGGGGCCCGCGTACTGCAAAAAAAAACAAATTTCAACTGAGTAAATTTGAAGATCTTATAGGCTTTATTTAATGGTTCATGAATTTAATGGTTCATGAGTCAGGCAGCATCCCATCTAGCAAACATAAATGAGCTCCCTTTGAGGAACTGTACAAAATGGAAAGCTTCTGTAGGCAGAGGAGACAGGGACAAGGAAAGAGTGGCCTTCCTCAGCATTCTTGGGGGATGGAAGGGATCTGTCAGGCAGATTACCTCACTGGTGCTGACCAGGAAATTCCAGACTGACCCATTAAGATTACTTTGCTGGGAGAGGTTGAAACTGTAATTAGGTTGGGTATTACATCTCACTTTGTTTGGTGATGTGGACTTAGCCTATTGTTGTAGCCATTTTGAAGCCATTTTGAGCCTATTGTCTCTTTTTGAATACATCCTAAGTTCTTTTCCTCCCAGTCACACTGTGACTAGCACCTGCCTACTGAAGATGATAGGTTGAACCAGATGGGATTTTTCTGAATTTCCATTTTTTGTGGTTTGCACATTTAAAGTTAAATCTTGCTGTAATTACTGTGTTTTTGTAGAGTACTGAAGTGTTGAATTTTAATTAAGGCAATTTTCTTAATAAAACTTCCTTTGATTCAGG
The DNA here is from genome assembly GCF_949987515.2 of Delphinus delphis. NCBI lineage: Eukaryota > Metazoa > Chordata > Mammalia > Artiodactyla > Delphinidae > Delphinus > Delphinus delphis. The sequence continues at coordinate 39,721,867 of NC_082691.1, forward strand.
TTCTACTCATTGGCAGATGTTTTCTTCCCTGCTGTGTAGCACACGTTCTTCAAATCGTGTAGCATAGATTTTAAGTTCTAAAGGCAGAATTCCTTTCTCCATAAAATATTTTAGTGTTAATGAACTGATTACTTTGAGCTCTTCCCTAATCCTCTTATCCATCAAGTTAGCAGTGGTACGAGACTCACATTTTTATGCCTCATATTCTGACAGGCTGATGCGTGACTAAGGCTGTTTGGTTTATGAAAAGGAGTGGTATTAAGACAGCCAAGGGGAGACAGAGGGAGGGAAGGAGGAGAAAAAAAGCACATGTTAAATCTTTCACTTACTAAATTTGTGACCTTGTGCAAGTCGCTTAGCTTCACAAATCCTGTTTCCCCAAGTGCACGTGGATACTCAACATCTCCATATCCCACGCCTGGTAAGGAGCAGATGTTACCAGTCAGATTGTTGGACTAGCATTGTACAGAGTCAGCAAATGAGAAATGGAGAGAGGCGAATGCTTTGCATTGAAGGGGTCAGTTTGATAGCTGAGGAAAAGAGAGGAAAACATTCAGCAGATGGCAGGACAAAAAAATATTTAAAAATCACTTTGGAAATTTTTGTGAGAAAGATAGAGAACAGATACTTATATGACAAATAGGACTTTTGGGGAAAGAATGGTGAAAATGATTTTAAGAGCTTTTTATTTTCTGTGCATAACCCCCCTTTGACATTTTTTGAAGAGTTTGCCATGAATATATAAATTACCTCTCCATTACTTTTGATTGTCAGATTGGTGTTACTTTGGCTGTGACACCATGCTATGTCTGGGCCACAAAGTTGAGCAGCTTTTTAACCAGTTACATATGAAAAGAGGTGCAGAAGAAAGAGAAGAAATAGGTGTTGAAGATCGCATTATTTCATTTTACCCTCACACAACCCTGCAAGATGGTAACATTATCCCCACAGATAATTCAGTAATGCTTAGAAGACCTAGGATCCTAACCCAGGTCTGACTGGCTCCACTAGATTTTGCTTTGCAAAATGAAATATACATATGAGTTAATTAGGGCCATTCATTATGCAGAGCTGTTGAATAAACACGGATATATACTTTCTTAAATGGCATGATGGTTAACACATGATTTTTCTCTTAAAACATAATCACATCATAAAATAAAATGCAAATTTTGCATTATTTCAAATACAAAATGGAACTTCAAAGAAAGCTCGTATGTGAGAGCTGACAATTTGATCTATGCCTTCAGATAAGGTGGGGAATGTGGAGGACCAAATGGGTGTACGTTGGCTCTCATTGCTGGGGAAGTGAGAGACGATTGTGGAAGCAGCATCCGTCAAACTGTCTTATTGATAGGTTTTGACTGTAAAACAAGAAAGATAAAAATGTATTAGAGGGACTTCCCTGGTGGCGCAGTGGTTGAGAGTCCGCCTGCCGATGCAGGGGACACGGGTTCGTGCCCCTGGTCCGAGAGGATCCCACATGCCGCAGAGCGGCTGGGCCCGTGAGCCATGGCCGCTGAGCCTGCGCGTCCGGAGCCTGTGCTCCGCAACGGGAGAGGCCACAGCAGTGAGAGGCCCGCATACCGCAAAAAAAAAAAAAAAAAAAAAAAAAAAAAATGTATTAGAAGTTGAGCAGGTTTCCCAGTGTAACAGAAGGTAGCGGTGATCATATTCCCATCCTCCGGTAACTTCTGTTTGGCCTGCTGCAACCATCCAACTAATATATTCAGGAATTAATGAGAAATTAAAGGGGAAACACTTTATATTTTGTGATGCTCTGAAAAGCCTCTTCTGATGATGCTTTAACTTGTAAATGAGTGAATTTTGTGCATTATTATCGTCTGGGGCTCAGGTGAACTGGGAAAGAGAGAGCTGAGCTGCCAGGTGTCAGAGTAGTTGATTAAAGCAACAAGCCAAAATGAAGTTAGGCCTTTAAAACTGTGATGGTATAAGCAGGAGTCCACAACCAGAGAAAGCACCAACTCCCCCTGTTCCTTTCTCCTCCCACAGGTGGAGGGTCAGGTGCATCAGCACAGACATGAGGTCTGTGACGGTCGTGTCTCGCTGCTGAGGGAGCCCCAAATAAAATGCTCTGGCAGTTTTATGGACCCTGGGTTGGGGAGAACGCAAGGGGGAAAGGCTAGGAGTGGAAAAATACCGGGTCCTGAGTCTGAGTGGAGTCTTCTCTAAGTTTGCCTTACCTTCTCCCTCAAGGAGGTCTCAGCAGAGGCATCTGCAGAAGACCTCTGCTCAAGGCCTCAGATCAAGAAACCTGGGAATGAAGTTGCCTGGGCTCAGAATGTCAATATGTGAAAGAGCTTGTCCCACCTGGGGTGGGGGGGGGAGTGGGAGGGCTGAGTCTCCAGCTGCAACTCCCTCCAGACTGTGCACCAAGGCTAGTTCCGGGAGGGCAGCTTTCCCCCTCGAGGCCTGCCCGGTAAAACCTTTGTAAAGGCGTATAGTCAGGCCTAGAAAATTACATACTGGTTTTTAAGCAGAAGCTGGATTCCCCAATTATCTTTATTGGTGAACATTTTTGACTTTAAAATTTTCAGAGCACCAGAGAAGCTTATAACTGTAAGGAGGAAATGTAAGAACCTTTGTATTCTTTTGCAAGGGGGAAAACCAAAAAAACTACTACTTTTAACTATTACTGCTTTTTTTCTTCTTTCCTGAAACAAAATTGTCACAAATTTCTGCAGTCAGCCCCAGTAAGCCAGTGGTTTCGTGGCTGCTCTATTTCATCCTCTCTCTTCCTCCTCCTCCTCTCCCTCCTCCTTTCTCCTTTTTGTTGACTTTTTTTTTTTTGCGGTATGCGGGCCTCTCACTGTTGTGGCCTCTCCCGTCGCGGAGCACAGGCTCCGGACGCGCAGGCTCAGCAGCCATGGCTCACGGGCCCAGCCGGTCTGTGGCATGTGGGATCTTCCCGGACCGGGGCACGAACCCGCGTCCCCTGCATCGGCAGGCGGACTCTCAACTACTGCGCCACCAGGGAAGCCCGCTTTTGTTGACTTTTAATGGGGAAAGTAAGCATTTTAGAAAGTCTGGCTTAAAATTTTGTATGTGCCTATATGTAGACACTTGCTGTATTAAAATGAGAAATTAATGTAAATTGTATACGTTATAATATTAACTTGGGTTTCATGAATTAAAAATGGGAAATATGGTTTGTTTTTAATGCTGGTTACAACTTGCAAATCGATTATTGGAGGCACAGTCTTAAAGTATCAAGTGACTATTTCAGATTCCCTTTCGGGATAGTATCTACTGTGTTTTGGGTTCTACAGTAATGAATACCTTCATAGAAAGTGTGAGCTTCGTGGTTTGCTTTGCAAGACACAAAATGTCCTGGTTCAAATCATGAGTATTTTATATATATGATTTTTCATTTTTCCATAATCATTGTCATTTCTGGCATTTTTATTCTTATAGTAGGATAAATTCTTTTTGATTTGACCTTGACCTGAGAGAAAGTTTTGTGAAATTGGCAAAGTCCTCATCTTTCTTTTCCCTGTGCTGAGCCCACTTTTCAGAGGGATGTTTGTCTTTTCTTCTTCCCTTCCCTTTATTTTTCGGAAGGATCGGGGGAATGTGTAGATGAAGAGAAGTTTCTAATACAAAGGAGTAGGTCAGTAGCAAGACAAAAACTGCATTCTGTTGGGGATAGCCTTTCTTTGTTTTTCTAATTTCAACCACTAAAATTCACCTCTCATTTTATACATACAGTCTATACTAGTATGAACACCATGTGAAGGAATTTTGTGGATCAAATGTGTGCCGTGTTCGTGTACAGTATCTCTGGTTGTAAACATGATAAAATTATCAGTGAAACTCCCGAATTTGATCCTGAAGTGAAGGGTGTTGTCCAATGAATCATTTATGTTTGTAGGAGACAGCATTGTAGCTAACAGAGCAGGAATGGGACCCAGATGTTTTTCTGAAAAGTTGGTTGCACTGGAGGCAAGGAGCATTACCTAAAGTGGAGGGGGTCATATGGAAGTGAAGGTTGGAAACATCCCATTACAAGTCATATATCACTGAGCTGACAGCATGGGTTTCAGCTTGTTTTTATTTAAATCATGAAAGCAGCTGCTCAGCTGTCTAGCTGTATTAAATTTAACCCCTTTTCCTGGCAATTGAATTCAGTAATTTATGCAATTTTGATTGGCCCACTGCATAAATATCATTTGGAGAGCTTTCACTTATTCTTGTCCCTTAAATTCACATCCAGATTGATGACTGGCTAATTTTTTTCCTGAATGAGAAATCTTGCAGATAATGCACCTGGCTGAGTCTATTAAGGCGAATCACAGGGGAATACTGTAATTTCAGCTTTGGCAGATAATTGCTGTGGCAAAACATGAATGAATGCCAGATAGCTTTTTAATGACCATTTGTATCTCTTGGTATCTTGTACTTATTTTCCTTTAGTTATTGTCTTTCCTTCTTCTTTTTCTCTTAGTGACTTTTTCACTTCTCTACATGCATTTCCAATATGTCCTTCTGCCTAACTCTTAATATTTTGAATTGCACCTCTTTTACTTGACCCTTTCACAACTCTCCTCCAGCCCTTTTCCCTCAATCTTTCTTTGCCTCTCCTACACTGTGCCTCTCTTTCCTGGTACTCAGCCTCCCTTTAAACCCCTTTCCAGTTTTATAACCTGCAGAGTTGGTTTTAATTACCTTTCCTTGAGCTCTGTGGATCTTTTGGGATTTTCCATGCCCTCCATGAAGTATGTTTTGTCAACATTGGAGCACCTTCAACTCATGTTTTGGCCACATGTGCCTCAAGCTACCTGCTAATTTAAGATATATTTTATCACTTGCCCACCAAAGTTGAGACTTATTGTGTTGCCTGTTGGAAAAGTATAGACTTTAATTTCCTGTGGAAAGAAACAATATGGGAGGAAACACAAGTTTTATTTAAAACAATAGGAGAAATGGATAAAAATAGGGGTAAGCTGGTTCTAAGGGAAAAGATGAAAATAAGGCACGTTTTTCACATTTCTCTGGATTTTTCAGGTAATTACTCAAGTGATAATTCAGCATTCTTCCCTAATTATAATTAAAGGCCCTTGCCTTTCTTCTGTGAGATGATAATTTATTGGAGATACAGTCTGAAAAAGGCATTTCTTGGTTTTTCCTTTAATTGATTTTATAATGATGTCTTCTGTTGGATTATTTTTCATGGATGTGAAACTCTTCGGAAGGTGACTCTGATAATAAGGTATATCTGTAAGATTAGCATCCAATGTTTTTGCCCTAAAAATAGTTGGAATTAAGGTTTGAGAGTAATTTAGTGTGCCGTTATATGCCAAAATGATTCGCTATGGGTCAGTGAGCAAGCTGACATTATCCAGGGCTATTTTCTCCAGGGCTAATAATAAAGTAAAGGTCCTATGCAGAGAGAATTTTGTTTTTTCTCAAAAGCCAGCTCTACCAAAACAGAAATTCTGACCCTATATTTCTATTCTCTAAAAATGTAGCATGTACATACTGCTATATTTAAAATAGAGGAGCAACAAGGACCTACTGCTATAGCACAGGGAACTCTGCTCAATACTCTGTAACAATCTAAATAGGAAAAGAATTTGAAAAAGAATAGATACATGTATATGTATAACTGAATCACTTTGCTGTACACCTAAAACTAATAAAACATTGTTAATCAACTATACTCCAATGTAAAATAAAATATATATATATATATATATGTAAGTAAAAGGAAAAAAAATTAAAATGTAGCATGGCTTAGTGAGCTAAGTAATGGACTGGACCATCAAGGACTATTTGTTAATGTAGGACCTATAGAAGATTGTTGTGATTAATTTTATATCTACTGTTTTCTCATTAGAAATCAATTCAGAATATCCTTCTCAGAATTCGAGTTGGAAGATAATTGCCATCTCACAGCATCACTGACTTTTCTAAGGTCATGTCTGACAATGGCTAAACAATATAGAATCCCTGTAAACAAAGAGCAAACTGGTTTCTTTTAGTGCAGATCGTCTCCTTGGCTGCCAGTCTGACTTTAGATACAGATCTAGGCCAGTGATATTTGAAATAGAGTGCATTATCAGATGTTATGAAGAGGTAACATCAAGCTCAAAGTTTTGCTTTTTGGATACCCTCCAGACCCAGGTTTGATAAGATTTTAGTGAATAAAACCTGATGTGAGAAGGGCTGGTTTTTATTAGGGCAGAGGATGAATAGGATGGAGGCAAATGAAGCCAGGACAAACTTGGGTCACATTTATACCTATGAAATATGCAATGAGAAAATGTCTATCACAGTAGGGGCTGACTTGTCCTGTTCATTCACTCAGTAAATATTTATGGAAAAAGTACTATCAGTTCAGATAGTGGGCTCGGTACCTAGATGCCCAGGTAAGAGGAGAACTGTAGAAAAAAACTGTCAAGAAAAAGCCAAGTTTCACAGAATGAATATCATAATTTGGACCAATCAGTTTCATCAGTACTCAAATAATTAAGAAGATGCATTAAAATATTTACGATGTCTGTGCTTGTCTTTCCTGAATATTTCATAAACCAAGACATATTCATTTACTCATATGAACAATAAATGACCTTAGGGATGAATATGTTGGTATTTTTATTGAGAGCTAGATGAGTAACAATTCCAGTAGAAGCTGAATAACCTTAGCAATTATCAAAAAAAACTCAACAAAAACCATTAGGTTGCTTTTTTCATCCCTCAGATTAACGTATGTTTTTTAAAACAGATCATACTAAGATTGGTGTGAGTGTAATGAGATGTGCATACTTTTATACTTCTAGTTGTATTATAAATTTTCACACAGTTTTACTGGGAGCTTTGGTAATAGGTATGGAGAAATTTAAGATATTTGTGGTCTTTTGTAGTAATTCCAACCACAGAAACATGTCATAAGAAAACACAAAGATTGGCTGAAAGGTTGTCGTATAGAGATTACCATCACCTTACTATTTATAGAGGTAAATTATTAGGAGCATATGGAATATGCAGTTTTAGGGAATGAATAAAATTGTGAGCATTTATGCAGTGAAACACTACATAATTCTTGAGAATCTTATTTTTGAAGAATATGTAATCACAAAGAAAAATGTTCACATGTGTTAAATTGAAAATATATCAAAATATTTAGTATGATTTAACATGCACTGAATAAAAAGAAATATAAAGAAAAAAATTGAAGGAATTATACCAAATGTTGATAATGTCTTCCCAAACTACCCCCACCACTGAATTAGGATCTTTATTTTTGTTTTTTATAATATTCCTATTTCCAATATTTTGGCAATGTGTGTATATTTTTAGTCAACAAAAATTAAACGTTTAAAACCCTTCCAGTATTACTAGGTGTGTAATATGAAGCAAAATAATTTTTAAGACTTTTGAAGATATAATTGGACCCTGTTAGTAATATCGCCAAATTTGCTAACTGCTTTGATCCTCTTCGTGAGCCAAACACTGTGTCATATTTCCTATGGACAGTCCTATCTAACCTCTTAGAGTTAGAATAGGAAAGCAGTGCTCAGAAAAACAGCAGAAGAGAAATTTCAAGCATGGAGTTCCAGGGGCATTGGGTGATGAGGAAGGGATATAAGACAGTTAGAGGTCAAAGATTTGACCACAGTGTATAGTTCCAAAGAACAGTGTGGCTCTGTGAAATCCTTTTCCCTTTTATTATACTCCTATTCTAGAACTCTTTGGAAGCCTGGAGTATAGGGAGGAATATCATACCTCCTTAAAAATAGTGGCTCTCAGGGCTTCCCTGGTGGTGCAGTGGTTTAGAGTCCGCCTGCCGATGCAGGGGAGGCGGGTTCGTGCCCCGGTCCGGGAAGATCCCACATGCCGCAGAGCGGCTGGGACCGTGAGCCGTAGCCGCGGAGCCTGCGCATCCGGAGCCTGTGCTCCGCAACCAGAGAGGCCACAACAGTGAGAGGCCCGCGTACCGCAAAAAAAAAAGTGGCTCTCTGACTTCTAGATCTGTTTCATTCTTACTACCCATATGTAATAATCCTGACACACATCACTGTAAATAAATGTTATATATCAAAGGTTCATTAAAAGAATACTTCAAATAACAGTTACTTGACAATGAAGGTATGATTCTCCAGCCAAGTTTGCTTAGAGCACATAGTTTTAGCACATTTCCCAATAAAGCTGCTGATAAAAAAATGTTTGCATGTTTACATATTCATAATTTATTTGTCAGGATTCAATGAATTATACAGATCTCAAGAATTCGAATGCCATAACATTGCTGTTCATCTGTAGTTAAATGTAGTCATCATTATAACAAATTTTAAATAGCTGAGGGCAGGAATTAGAAAAGATATAGGGGAAAAGGTGTGTTTAAGTAAAAACTGCACATTATCTAGACTCCTGGAAAAGGCCTTTTCAGGCATCAGATTCTTATTCTAGGGAAGCTATTTTACAACTCTATAAATTATAGATAACTCATAGCAAGGTAAAAATAGCTCTTATCTGTAGACATGTAAATTCTGTCCTGTCTAGCTCCCTCTTTCACATGACAAAAATCAATTTTACATCCTATTGCATTCATTTTAATATTTTGTAAAAGTGCCTGTTCTTAATATTCTCTTTTGACCCAGTTATAAGATCTGCCTGAGTTCAACCCCTAACAAACGTTCATTCATATACCTAGATGAGATTCCCTTTTTTTTCTGAAAATTATCTTTTTAAAAGAAAAGCAAGTAGTCATTTCTACTTGAAAATGTGATGGAGAATTTCAATATAACGATATCACTGCAACTATAGTTTCATCAAAATTTTTATCTGCTAATTTCATCTTGGATATCAGATAATACCATTTCTAGTAACCCTTAGTATCAATACTAAATTGAACAGGAATAATGATCAAATTAGAAATACCAATTACTGTGCCATTTTGAATTTTCTTCACATCTTTTAGGTTTTGGCAGAAACTGGATTTCAATAATTTCTTTAAATTTTGGTCATTCATTTAAAGTTTGCAAAGCTATTGGATTCCAGCTATTATGCTTCACCTATGCCCATAAGATCTTAAAGTGGTGTTGGTGTTTGAATTAAATATAAAATTTAACCAAATTCAATGCTTGATTTTTTGAGTGTATCTGGGATTCACATGAGCCCACGTACATGCATAGGTACACACATGCATATTTTGAGACATTTGTAGAAATATGAATCTATACTGTAATCATTTTATCAATATTAAATTCTTTGCATGTGGCGATAGTTTTGTAATTAAGTAGGGCAAAGTCCTTGTTCTTAGGAAACAAATACTAAAGCATATAGGGGTAAAATTTCTTGTTATCTGCAATTTCAGATGGTAAAAAAATGTTTAGAAAGAGGGAGAAGGATCGATAGGGGAGAAAACACCTATGGCCAACTATAATATATATGTGAAAGATGTAAAGATTATAGAGGTATTTGTGGTACTATTTTTCCACTTTTTGTAGGATTAAAATTTTCATAATAAGGTGGGGGAAATTGATCATTTATTTAACAAATTAGAGGATAAGTTAGTAGATGCAACAATATTCTCTATAACCAAGTAGGGTTGCTAGGTTACTGAACATTTCTAATCATTACTCAAGTAAGTTGCAAAAGGGGGCTAACACAGAAAAAAGTTTTGCCTTTAAGGGACTATTTAGGTGAATGTTAAAAATCACCAAATCTCCATTCATTCATATTCTCTCTCCCTCTCTCTCTCTCTTTTTCTTTCTCTCTCTCTCACACACGCATTTTCTTTCTTTTTCTCTGTTTTACTTTAAAAATATTTTGAGCCTTTTGTCTAAGTTTGCTGTTAATCAGGCTGAATCTCGCTTCATTATGATTTCCAAAATCAAAATTTAAGGCTACATTTCAAATATTTATAAACTAGTTAATTAAACTGATCATCAAATCTTGACTAACCTCAGTATTCTATTTACCTAGACCAAAAATATTGTTATCAGATACCTCCCAGAATATATTGGATTCATAACAGTAACACTATTCTTTTCAAAATGCCTTAGTGGAGTGATTAAACCATAGCAAAGTGGACCAATTTGAAGCTTACATCCTACCTTCTCCTCCAAAGGTAGTATCTTTCAGACAAGCTCAGGTGCATTCAGGGTGGTATGGCTGTAGACAAAGGTAGCATTTCATACCAAAATATCTCAAAGAGCAACTACAGGGAAGATTAGAGGTTTTATTCTCCAAATGCAATATCTAATCATAAAATAAGTATTTAAGCTATTTCTTCTTTGTAAATTTTGAGATAATTTGAAGGTAAAGAGGGTCATGTTATATAAATATTAAGAATCTTTGACTTTTAAATTGACAGAAATTGTTATGAAATTGTCTAGTAATCTATGTAATCATATGTCTAGTAATCACCTGATAATTGATAGATACTGGAAAAGAGGTAAAACTATGTTCCTTCTGTTGAGTTTTTCTCCAGGAGGAGAGCAAGTGGCTACTCCTTGAAGGAAGCAAATGCTTAAATTTAACTTTATGGATGGCACGTTTAACATCGAACTGCACAATATTTTCTTTAAAGGACTCCCATATGTTTATTCTCTCTTTAAAAGGAATTCCATAATTTACTTCCAGTATGTCTGCAAAAAAGGCAAAGTAGTATATCCAACTCTTCAGTAAGGTGAAAAAATATCAAAGTTGACTGCTAAGAAGTCAAGACTGTATTTGATCTTTTAGGGGGAAAGAGAATTATGCAAATGTTTGCTACTATTGCCCTTTGTCTCCGAGAGGGAAATAAAGAATTCAAAGAGAAAGACAAGGAGGATCTTTTTTTAAATCATGTCATTTTTTTCCCTCTCTTTATTATGATGTAGGTAAAGTTGTTAGTTCATGAAAGGCACCTCTGCAGCATTCAGCCTTATCAGCCAGATTCCAAAGTTTTGATAGATGACTTAACAAAAGCTGAGCTCGGGCTCAAGAAACTGTCAGATGGACTTTACTTCCAGAAGGATTGGAATAGATTCATGGAAATCACCCTGTAACTGTGATCCGACACACATGTCCTCAATATCCAGAAGCCAAATAGGGGCCAAATTATTCTTCTACATTTTCTATTGGCGCAGTACCAAGGAGGCACACTGATTCAGAAAAATTTTACAGAAGTTGATCCGGTTTGCTTCTCTCTCTCCTTCTAATCTTTGGGGGATGTAAAAGGAAACCAAATTGTTAAAATTCTAATATCTTGATTTTATTTTTCCTATTCTCTCAAATTTATTGAACACTTCTATGTATGAATATTATTACGGAAAATAACATCATTATAAGCCTACATATCACTTTGGAAACGTACTTTATTTAAAATTAGATTAATGTTATTTATTTTAAGGGACAGATGTTAAGAATCATATATGATGATGTTACTACTACTAATAAGCATGTATTGACATCAATTAACAGTCAGTTCTAGACTTGGTTTTACAATCAGTTCTAAAACTTAAATAGTTGTAAAATGAGGTTAATTTTCTATTGAAATAACTTGCAAATCCATACTTAAAGAAACGTTTCTGGATTGATACAATGTATTATTTTTGCATACACTGTAATGTATTACATGTAAAAACTGATTTTGGTATGTATAAGACAATATGTCAAATGCTTTAGAGGGAAACACATTGAATTGGATGTTTTTCCTGGCCTTAAAGCACAGTTGGGTAGGTGTATAAGATATTCAGTAGCCATCACTGCAGGCGATATGTAGTAAATGCAATAAAAGAAATAAAGGCGGGAAATCTGGAGGTTTAGAGGAGGTAGAGATTCTATATTTTTGAGAACTGAGATCATGGAATATTCCATGAAGGAGGTAACATTGAAGCCCACCTTGAAGGATGGGTGGGATTTAAAGAAATGGGATTGGAGGAAAAGAGAAGTAGAGGGAGTGAGAATGAGGAGAGCAGTACAACAGGAAAGATCTGGGGTGCATTTAGGAAACAAGTAATAAGCTGTCTGGTTTTTCTGAAAATATGCTACGGGATTATTAGGAGAGTATAAAAATATTTTCCTATGTATATATTTCTTGGGGGAACTCATTCACTCTCATGGTTAAATCCCCTATAATCCTTTAAATCCATCTTTTTCTCTCTCTCCCCACGGCCAAAACTATTCTAGTTCTGGCCCCTGTCATCATCCGCTTACGGAGACAGCATCCTAACAGGTCTCTCCCCCAGTGTGCCAGTCACGACCCTTCACACCACAGCCAGGTGCTGCAGAACAAAGTTAAGCATATCACTTTGTGATGAACATCCCTCAGTTGCCTGCCCTGTCTTAAGCAAACCTTATCTCTCTCTACTTTTTTCCTGTGCTTTTGGGGTTAGACCGTTCCGAACGTCTCTTAATTCTTCCAGTGCGTGCTCTTTTTTTCTCCCTGGTTATTTGTCTCTAGCCCCCAAATTTTCCATTCTTTTTTCCACTAGCAAACTCCCCTTTATCTCTAATGTTTAAGTATCATCTGTTTAACCATGCAATCACTCTTTCATAAAGATTTAGTTGAGGAAATAATGTATTCCAGGCCCTTCATTCTTCCAAGAGACTTGCCTTGATCTCCCAGACTGTGTTGTGTGGCCCTGCTACACACAGCACCCTGCATGTCACTGTATTGTCACTGTCCGTTCAGCGATCTGTATTATCTATTCCAATACAAATCTCAGACGAGTAGAAATAGCCTGATGAATATTGTTGAGTATTGTACAGATAATTCATGCACGGAGGTAAAACAAATTTGAGCAATAAATTAATAAACCTATGAATCTTTCTCTTACTACACATGAATATGCCAGATTTTCCTGATTTGAATGATCTCTTGCTCAATTTATCTCACATATTTTATACTTCTGTAATGGTATTCTCCTACAGAATCATCCAGTGAGATACGCATTCTTCAGTGTGGTTTTGGATAGCCCCCATAGAAAGACTTCTTTTTCAAATTTTCTTTTACTCTCAAATATGTTCAAAGAGAGTCAGGCCAACAAGGGTGACTGTGGACTCCTCGCTTCATTTGTGTTACTTCTCCTTCTCTCCACCCCAAGTCCAGTCCACTGCTCAGGCCCAGGGGAATACCATTTCTACCTTGATGGTGTCCTGAACCTTCACTGGTCTCATTAATTCCCTCTTTTTAATTAAAAATACTTTTTTTTTTTTTTTTTGGCTGCGTTGGGTCTTGTTGCTGCGAGCAGGCTTTCTTCTAGTTGCGGCGAGCGGGGACTGCTCTTCGTTGCGGTGCGTGGGCTTCTCATTGAAGTGGCTTCTCTTGTCACGGAGCACCGGCTCTAGGCGCGCAGGCTTCAGTAGTTGCAGTGCGTGGGCTCAATAGTTGTGGCTCGCAGTCTCTAGAGCACAGGGTCAGTAGTTGTGGTGCAGGGGCTTAGTTGCTCCGCGTCATGTGGGATCTTCCCAGACCAGGGCACAAACCCGTGTCCCCTGCATTGGTAGGCGGATTCTTAACCACTGTGCCACCAGGGAAGCCCTAAAAATACTTTTAAACTATAATTTTTTTCAAACTGTGGAAAAATTAAGCAAATCAATTAAAAATACCCATGATTTAACACTAAGTTTAATCAGAGTTAAAATTTAAATTTTTTTTCCAGCTGTATTGAGGTATATTGACAAATAACACTGTAAGATATGTGAAGTGTACATGTACATGTAAAGATTTGCTGTATATGTACATTGTGATAGAATTCCCCATCAAATTCATTACCACATCCATCACCATGGAGAGTTAAGTTCTACTCTATTAGCAAATTTCATTTATACAATACAGTGTTATATGGTATATATCTATAGTTATGTAGTTATCAACTATAGTCACCATGTTAAGCATTAGATCCTCAAACCTTGTTCATCTTATAACTGATAGTTTGTACCCTTTTACCAACATCTCTTTATTTCTTCATTCTCTGCCCCACCAGCCACTGGCAACCACTTTTTTACTCTATTTTTCTTTAGGTTCCACATATAAGTGATTCTAACATGTGTTAGATTCTAATTAGACACATGTGTCTAATTAGACACATGTTAGACACATGTAACTTCCATGTCTCCAACTCTTTTTCATATTTTTGTTTCTATAACTCTCTCTTTAGCATTTCCATCTTCTAGTTTCCTAATTTTATTTTCTTCTGTGTATAATGAGCTTTTCCACCAGCACATTGGATTTTTAATTTTAATAACTATATTTGTTTTGAGATTTTTTAATTTGGTTTATGTTTAAATTTATCTCCTGTTTTTTCTTAGTCCCTTGTTTGTTCCTCATTATTTCTACTATTTTCATCCCTTTAAAATATAAAGAAAATTCTTACTTTATTCTATCTTTCCAGATTTCCAAATAAATTATCCATTTCTTCTATCTGTTAGAATCTCCCTCAGGATGTTTTTGGTTTGCTTTTATAAATGTGTGTGAGTGTATGGATGTGTGTATACTTACATTTTTACTATAAGCTCACGCTCATTTGGGATTTTTATATCCCTGGGCTTCTCATGTGCCTTGGCATGTGATAGCATCTTTATGAGTTAATATTTATTTCTTTTGGGCCACCAGCAATTTCATGTTACGGACCCATTTTTATGTTAGTTTAGCATCTTTGGATATCTGAACCACCCTCACTTCTAGAACAAATGTTGGCTGTTCAATATCTCATGCAACACTTTGATTTTTTTTCCCATTTCTAGCATAGGGTGAACTAAAAGCTTCCTTGCCACCTCTCTGGGCCAGTGTTTGTTTCCTAGTATCTTTTCATGGATTGGGCATAATGTAGAATGACCACCTCTGGCATCACAACACTTAAAGATTCAAGACCACATTTCATGGCTCTGTCGAGCATTAAAACTCCAGTTCCAGCTTTGTCTTCCTTCCCGTTCTTGCTCTTTTCCCCAGCATCTAGCATTCCCTTTCTTTCTTTTGAGATGAGGTATATATTAGGTTTTCAAAGGTTGCATTTATGTAACATTTCAATGTATTTGTGGTAGAAGAGGGTCTGTATCTGTGTAATATGTCACTTTCCTTAAAGGCCCAGCCCCTTTGACGGTGTGTATTATAAATATAGTATTGTTTTATACTATTTCTCTATTACTTTAGTTTTAGTACATATCTAGGAATATGATGCATACTCAACAGATTTGTGTTAGTCTGTTGATCCTGGAGCTTCCAACTCTGCCATGCAATAAGTAACTCTTAGTTTTGTGCTTTATGTTTTATATAAAAAGAACCTAAACAATAACATACTTAATTTTATCAGGCATATTCTGAATCTAATATGCAATTTGACCAAATAGGATTTTTTATATTGTTAGACTTTGTACAATTAGAAAATTTTATATTTTTATTTAATCTTATTACTATTTATAAGTAATTCATATAGAATTTCACTCTATTCCTTTACCATAAAAATGTAAGTTAATTGTTATGGTGTGAAAATCAAGGCTCCTGGAATTTAGTATTACTCACAAGTATATTGGTACATTTGTGGCTACAGTTGAAAAAAAAAGAGAAAAGGAATGAGAAGGAAAGGAAAAAGAAAAGGAAAAGAAAAAGAAATCCTGTAAAATCATAACCATGGAGAAAGTGCAGTTTTCTAACTCCCATTTAAAATTTCCCCATGAGAACAGGCAACCCCTTCACGGACTTGAACAGAGATGGGGTTTGAGCACAAAGCCATGAATTCTCTGATTGCTATTTGGCCTGAAGGTTTGCTGGAAGCATCACTGTCCTAGTTAGACTATTTTCCAGCTTTTAAATGTACTAGAGTATGATTGTATTATGTGTTGACCCTGATTTATGTTGAAAACCCAGAAACATTTTTTCCAGAAGAAGTGCTTTGTGTATGTGTGAGCCTTTGAGGCCAGACCCCATCTGAGAGTTGACTGGCTCACCTCAGTGTACTGTTCATTTGTTCAGATGGCTGGACTCGAAAGGAGGAATCTTTAAATATCCAGTGGTATTTCAGTGAAATAAATATTGTGAAGCAGATACGGGTTGTTTAAAATGTATCACTATGATGTAATATGTCAATGCTCAATTATACGTTTGCATGCACCTTAAAAAATTCTGTCTCCAGAGAAAAACTGATTGTCATAATACCACGTTTCAATTAAGCCCACATCCCAGGCATTCTGAGTTCCAAATTCCTGAAACCCTCAAGTTAATGTGTTCCATGTTGTGGGGTTAATTTACATAAAGTTCTGGAGCTCCTGCTGCACTGTTTCAAATCTTGGTAGCTTTGATATTCTCCATAGTGCTATACACAAATATTATAAACCAGTTTTCACAGAGACAAGTTATGACTATCAGCAGGAATTAGTTTCATACAGTGATCTCTAACCATATTGTACCAGAACATTATCCAGGCCCCCTTATTTCTGAACTTCATTTTGCAGTCCCTATAAAACACATCTGTTCCACTGTGTGTGTTTTGAAAATTAAATGTACTAATATCATTCCGACTGACCCGGCCACCAAACTCATGTGGGAGAAATCCAGTCCACAACCCAAGCTGTGTTGAGGCTTCAGGTCTTGTGGGAGCTTGTAACTCACTTCACCACAGCAAAGGAAAAAATTAAAGAGGGGGAAAGAAAGAAAAAGAAAAGTAACATTTCTGAATATGTGTGTTTTCTTCTGATAAGAGCATAGAATAATTGTCGGTTATAAGGCACTTCAGTCAATATTCATCCTGGTGAAATTTTCAAGGGTCATGATAGTCATCTCATTCCAGGTTTCTGTAATTTTCTCTGTTTAACTCCTGTTTTTTAATAAGGGGAATCCCTGTACTAAATACTCTGTGATAGACTGGTTTATTGCAGAAGGTCATAATTCGGTTAAAAAAAAAAGACAGTATTCAAATCTAAAATTAGTTTACTTATAACAGAGAGTCCTGATACATCATACTTGTTGTGACAGAATTTGAATTGGATTTATTCACTTGAATGTTTGAAATAAAACTTCTGCCTACATGGGTCTTAAAGGATCACTGCTGTCAAAGATGCAGTTAGAAATAGCAATGGAAACCAAAAGCTGAGGGCAGTTAAAACATTTCAAAACAAATTTTTTTATGGCAAAGAAGTCAAGCTAAATATTCTCCTGCATATTAAGGTAAAGTGGAGTAACATCATATGTGCATTTAAGCTACTCTCAGAATTTGGAACTTACTGCTAACTCCAAGATGCACTCTAATATCTTGTTTGACTTTCACAAAAGCAAACACATTCATCTAACATGTAGTACTAGAGTAACAGAGTCTCAATATTAAAAATAAAAAGGAGTAGGGCTTCCCTGGTGGCGCAGTGGTTGAGAGTCCGCCTGCCGATGTAGGGGAGGCGGGTTCGTGCCCCGGTCCGGGAAGATCCCACATGCCGTGGAGCAGCCAGGCCCGTGAACCATGGCCGCTGAGCCTGCGCGTCCGGAGCCTGTGTTCCGCAACTGGAGAGGCCACAACAGTGAGAGGCCCGTGTACCGCAAAAAAAAAAAGATAACCAGAAACAATTTAGAGCTCATTATCTCCTTCCTTCCTTCCTTCCTTCCTTCCTTCCTTCCTTCCTTCCTTCCTCCCTCCCTCCCTCCCTCCCTTCCTTTTTTTTTCTTTCTTTCTTTTTTTCCTGCTAAGTTTTGTCATTTAACCAAAAGGCAAGATTGGTTTAAATTATCAGACATCTACATACTTTACTTTGATTGTTCTCTTCAGTATAGCACAAGGGTTCTCAAACTTGAGTGTGTGAAGAAATTACCATAAAGGGTTTGTGTACACAAACCATTATACTATAGGGGTTATTTAAGGGATTTTCTAGGGTAATTTTAACTCTGGACAACTTCTGTTGTATGTGCTAACTTCAGAAGCTAACCAAGGTGGTTCCACTTGCCTTTACTTATTTGTGAAAATTATTAACACATTTCCCCAGAATCCATAAAATATACTTTTGGCATAATTATAAACACATTTACAGCTACAAAAATGCTTTCTGAAAACTCATACTGTACTAAAATATAATTATCCCTTTATTCAATATCTTATGTTGGTTACTAGTTTCCCCCAGATTTTTTATAATATTATTTTTAAGGATCCAAGTAATAATCCCTCTCCCCTACCCCTTCTCTCCTTTCTCTCACACTGGAGAGAGAAACAATTGGCAATGAATTATGGACTAGATAAAAACTAAAAGTTTTGAAAATTTCATTTCTTGACCTAGACAATACATTAATGGCCAAACTTTATTTCTTCCCCTACCCCAGCTTTATTGAAGTATAACTGTATTTCTTAAACTTTAAACTTAAGCAGGTAAGTTATTTAACTCAAATTTCTGTTGTCCTTAAAACTCATCATTATTTACCAATAACTATCAAAATTGTCCATTACTTGTTTTTATTTCAGTATATGCCTCTGCAGATTTTTCTAAGAATCACGCTGCGGCTACTTCTCTGTACCTTTTTGATGATGTCCACTAAGCTATTATTTCAAAGATGAACCTTAAGTTTCTAAATTTCAGCAACAGAGTGCCAGAAAGTCAGCTTATGTCCAGGGAGACGTTTAGGGATCTTGATACTTAAAAATGGACAATTTGGAAATCATTTTTCCCATCCTTTGCCAGTCTCTTCATATATTCCACATGTGTAGAGAATGATTCTTTTAAAGTCTTTTTCCCTGTCATTTCTTCTGTTATTTCAATTACCTTATTGTGGTAGTATTGTGGGCAAGATGAAGCATTTCTGATGTGTTCTTTTTATTACAAATTTAATTATTTGGGGGAACTATCCTGGGAATTTTCTACCATTGTGATATTGTCTTGGCCAATTCGATTACTTTTCAGATAATAGAACTGAGAATAGGCTTTAGAGATTTTTCTATTTCTATTCTGTCATTGAACAGAAAAAGAAACTAAAGAAACTGACATCCTGAGAAAGTAAAATGACTCAATCATTTTATGAAAGAAAGCACAAGAAACCAGGTTTTAGGGCTCTCAGCCAGTGTTTTTCCCAGGGCACCAAATTTAGGATTTTGAAGGCTTCTTTATCCTTGTGATTGTGGTTTTTGAAGGTGATGGATGAGAGGATCCACTGGAATGAAAGAAGTGAATATTAGAATTTCTATTTATAGTCATTTTATCCCATCTTTCTTTTAAAAGAAATCTCTTTTTATATGTCTTAGAATATACAAATAATAATTTAAAGTGAAAAAATTGTAAAGGTAAATGGGGAGAATAACTGCTATGATGTATTTTCAAACAAAGTTTAGAAAATGCTGCCGTAGAAGTGGACCTAATATCAATAGTGACAATAACAAATCAGTAGCATCAACTAAACTACTGACATTTGTTGAGCACTTGCATGTATGAAACCCTGTAATACTAACATTATTTTAATTTAATTATTCCAACAACCCTTGTAAGATCATCTACGTTTTTCAGGTGAAGGTACTGAGGCAGAGTGGCATTAAATAACTTGTTCAATGAATGGAATTTAACATAGTTCTGTGATTGACCTCCTTTTAGTAAAACATTTTTATTTTCTATTTAAACTCAATATTGTGAAGATAATTTGACCTGAAGATTTAGAAATATATATATATATAAAACCAACCTTTAATAGATATGTTCATGAAAAACTGTATAGGTCTAAGTTCTATGAATGAATTCAGGGACTATATTGCTCACCAGTGAGTTCTGTCAGCAGTAGAATGCCTGGCATAAAACAAGAGTGATAAATATTCATGTCGTGGATACAACCCAATGGGGACTGAGTCAATGTAATTTTTTATACATACATTCACCTTTGAACTAGGAGCCATGCTATTTTTTCTTATGGACACCACACCTAGCACTAAATAATCTTTTTACATTTTTCTAAAAATATATATTTCAAGAAACACCACCACTAGGAATTATTTATTTACTGTAGAATTATTGAGAAAAATATTTTCCATTATATTACCCAGGATCCCCTGCAGTAGCATCTGTGTAAAAAACAATTGTTTTAACAATTTTAGGTATGAAAAGGAAATTTAATTTAACATGAGAGATCAAAACAGAGGACCGTTAGAAATTATTACTTTTTCCATACTTTTGTCATAAATAAGGAGTTACAAAGGACACTTTAGGGCACTAAAAGATATAGTTCAGAAGGCTGGCATGATGAAAACACATCAGGAACATCAAACTCTCCCATGTTCTTACAAGATGAGATACATAATGGAACTATCAATACTCCAAACAATGATCAATCTATAATTGTACTTACCCACTAAAATCCTACTCTACTTTGTAGGAGAATTATGTTTTCCCAGCAATAATTATATATTCACAGTTTTAAAAGCATCATTTTAACTATGACCATCCATGACACAGAGCTGGCATTTATAAAATCTCACATGTTCCAAATTCTACTTATATTTTTTATCTCCTTATCTGTCACTCTGTTTTCACTTTTAATTTATTGAATCTTTTTAGCACGAAAATTAACACACTTTAGTAATCTATCTTATATCTTTATAAAGCCTTACAATTTTAAAAATTGAATCAATATTCACCATAATCTTGTGAAAATTAGAGACAGTATTATTCCAATTTTATAGAGGCAGGAACTGAAATTCTAAGTAATCTCTGAGGTAAAATAACTTGTGTTGAGTTGGGACAACCTAATCTTCTTATTCCTTTTCCAGAGTTCTTCTGGTTTGACTAAGGTCACTTAATCTCCCAAGTCAATTGTAATGTGTATGTGGTTTATCATTCTTAGCCTTCACTAATTTACCAGTGATATTCAGATTTCCTGTCAGAAGCTTAATTTTTGGATTAGCAATTGATCACTTCGTCCAAAACTATTTTTCTAGAACAATTTGAAAAACATTCCCTCCGCTGCTTTTATTCAGTAGCATTTGTTCTTTGAAAGAGTCTAATTTAAAATCCATATCAAAGAATATATACTGGATCTTGGAGGAAAGAATATTACAGCAAAAATAATAGATATATTGAAGAGAATTGGCCTGGCCAAAGCTCATTTTTGTGAATTATTGAGAAAAAAATAAATGAGAATCTTCAGGTAAAAAATTGAATTCAATTCTGTTCTTTGGGAGAGGGACATCACTTTGTTGTACAGAAAATTGAATAGTCACCTAGAAATATAGATTACTGAAGCTCCAACTCACTTCTTACAATGTTCAAATATATTTTTGATCTAATATGTAAAATATAGAAACCATTAAAAAATAATAAACCTGTATATGTACCTATAGGCATGAGTGAGTTACTTAAATCTTTCAGTTTTCAACTCTCAGATCTGAAGAGTGGAGATATATATATATATGTGTGTGTGTGTGTGTGTGTGTGTGTGTGTGTGTGTGTATATATATATATATATATAAATTTAAAGCCAGGAAAATTCATCTTAATTAAAATGTAAATCAACATCTTCTCTAGGTTTCTAGACCTGATATTAATATAAAGAGGACCTTATATAATATTTCATTAATATACTTCATAGGATATTTTACATATATTAAAAGTTTAAAATAGTATTTTTGAATGTATGTGAATGAAAAGGGAAATGTGCTGTAAAGCAAATGGATAATGCAACATCTGATTGTTTTTTGCCTGGGTTGTGGGAAAAATAAGAAATTAAGTGAATTAAGTACACATTTTGACCTTGCTGTTTCATAAAGGAATGGTGACCCCGTAATGTGGAAATTTCACATCTCTACAATTTTCTCTGTATAGATTGAGCTCTTTCCTAGAAGCTCATGTTATCATGTTTCCTTTAATAATCTTTGCTTTCATAATTAAAGCCATTATTATTTTTATCCTCATCATCAGTGTCACCATTATCACTATTTTGAGCAAAGGAGATGTAGGGCTTTTGAACAGGCTCACACCTTTTTTATAGCTTTAAAAGCTAGAAAATATGCTCTTTGAATGTTTGTAGTGTTTATGTAATCAGTACCTACATTGCCAAGGCTTATTGAAAACAGCTGGGTGCCTGCTGCCTGCCTCACCCTTTGTTGGAACTGTTGCCAGAACAGGTAGTCAGAAATGGAAAGTAGGGGAAAATTCAGACATCTGGGGTGTCTCTCAGGAAAGCAGCTGTGGCTTCCTTAGGAAGCAGTCATTGTTTCCCATCAGCCAAGACTCTGTATACCCTTGGGTCCAGTTCTGGCATGGCTGGCCTAGGAGGATGCAGTTTATGACTTAGGACTTACGCGAGAAACCATTTGGGCAGTCCCATCTCTGGCAGAACATTGAGAGAAATCCCCCAAGCTGCAAGCCATATGTGAGCTGTTGGCCTTCTATTTAGCCTACTCTGGGAGGTTCCCATTTACTGGGGCTCTAATCATTCCTTTGACACAAGCAAAAACAATACAAAAGGATCTTTTCAAAACATATCTTTCCAAGATATACTGGCCTGTTTTAAAAACCAGACATGACTATTATTTCTGTAAACATGGCATTTTTTCCCCAAAAATGAACTCATTTTTAAGAGACTTGTTTTGTTTCCTAGATAGAAGGCAAGGCAAGTACAAGGAATTTTTTTTAACAGCAGGGTAAAAGTCCTGGATTAGCAGTCTTGAATGGTATCCTGCATGCATAAATATATTCTCTTCCAGATATAAATTTTTGTACATCAAGTATTAAAAGTTGTTATTCATGTGACAAGACCTGGGCTGTTGATTTACGTCAGAGAGATGTCAGGAGCATTGCTATGTAGGACATCCTGAGAATCAACATGCTATTGTGGTAGGATTATCTGGCAGGAACTGCCACTCATTTACCAGGAGAATGGCATTTTGATGGATTAGAACAGAACAATTTTCTTGATAATTTTTATTGAAACAAAGCTCTGGTTTTAGAATGTAGATGCTTTACATTTTAGTAGTCAGAAAAAAGGCATTAGAAAGGTGTGGTACTTTGAATTTTAGATTAAATATCATGTGTTTTATCATTACTGAGGGTTCTGTTAGGACACTTAAGGACCATGATTAATCCAGCAACATTTTATTAAAAAATCTTCAGTTTCAAAACATACTGGATATGAGGCAAACAATTTTATGCCAATGTTAGGCATACTCAGGAAAACTAAAAAGAAATTTTATTTCTAGTAGCCAGAACTTGTTGGCAGAAATATAAAAGCAAAAATTATAATAGCAATTAATTTTTAAATTCACTGAACTATCTTACACTTAAAAAGAAAGTGAAGTCATAGTACACAGGGCAAGGAGTCGGGTTATATTTAATGTTTTACCTATTGCTAACTTTAATACAGAGTCAAACTAGTGTTCATTGGGTCCCTTGTGATTTTTCCTACTCTTGTTTTATTCTTAACTTTATAAAAACTAAAACAGACTATCCTTAAAATTTTTCATTGCCCTGATTTTTTTTTTTCCTTCTCACATCTATAAAAAGTAAAGAGGGCTTCCCTGGTGGCGCAGTGGTTGGGAGTCAGCTTGCCGATGCAGGGGACGCAGGTTTGTGCCCCGGTCTGGGAGGATCCCACATGCTGCGGAGCGGCTGGGCCCGTGAGCCATGGCCGCTGAGCCTGCGCGTCCGGAGCCTGTGCTCCGCGGCGGGAGAGGCCACAACAGTGAGAGGCCCGCGTACCAAAAAAAAAAAAGTAAAGAATGTGAGGCTCCATGATAAGTATAAGAGGAAGATTATGAGTGTAAAAAGATTCTTTCCATAAAATATATATTTCCTAAGATATTTTTCCCAAAAGAATGGTCAACATTGACCCAAGCATTCATTCTCACAAGTGATATTTGGACCTTTATTAATTTGACCTTATTATAACTCTCTCTCCATGTCTTCATAATGTTTTCTCTCCTGTAGTTCAAGAAAAATTTCTAAAATCTTATCATTAAGAACTTGGACAATTAGAAAAATATAAAGTTAGGCTTCAGTTTTGACAAGGCACATATTCTGGTCATACTTTGGATATAAATCATGCCTTATCAACTTTGGTTGTCTCTCTAATTTTTCTCTTTGTGGTAAGTTGGGCATTTCTTTGTACCTATCCTTTTGACAAACTTCAACTAACAACAACAACAAAACTAACCTGGAAAAAACTGAGAAAAAGGAAGACTGGATATTGAGAGTATATATATTAAAATATTTAGAAAATTTCCAGGAAATCAGTATAAATCGAAGATTTATCATTGCATATAAGGAAAGGCAAGAATGTAGTAAGTAATCAAAGGCAATTTAAAAATCCATGTTACTGGATGGTTGTACCCATAGAATAAGGGTTGGTAATACTGGAAATATTTAAAGTAATATATCTATAAAGACACTTTATACATAACTTCGAATTCAGAGAGGAAAAATCCACAGATGTTTTTGAGAAATGTAGCATCTATTTTCTCTTTATGCTAATTATAGTTTATTCGGTTTCCACTAGATGGGTTTGTATGCACGGTAGCTAATTCATGTCAACTGTCTTCAAGTATATTCTCTGAATTGTAGGTAGGTCTTAGAGACCTCTAAGTGATCTCTAATCTTCTTACTAATATTATGGCTTTCAAATGTCATTATGATATCTCAAAGGTGATCTGGGTGAACAATGGGATATTCTATAGGAGTACTGCTGAAAAGGATAAACACTTTCTTGAGCAATTTAGACTTGAAGAAATGAATAACTTATTGTACATAATAGGAGGCAATCATCTCTGGGGAACTGAAGAAATGGTTGCAATAAAGATTCTGCATTTGTTATCTAGATTAACTTAGTGCTTTAGTGCTTCTTTGTCACTGAAATTATATGGGTCCTTTGCCCCAACTGAGTAGTAAAATAATGAAATACCTGATTTTTCTGGTTTTGGAGTTCAGCTGAATTATTTTAAAACTCTGTTCTAATGTTTCTTTTGTGTTTATTTTCTTTTTAAAAAACATTATTGTGCTATGCTTAGTGTATTCTCTCGTTTAAACATTAATTTCAGAGGACGTTTAATGGTTGAGGAAAACACATTCTTTTTCAAATAAGCCACTGTTAGTACATGGGCATTCATGTGAACTTTCTTTTCATGTTTCTTCCTTAGTTAAGAACATAAATATATTTTTTTAAACTAATGTAAAATTATAATGTTTGATTTAAAGTCTAAATAGAAATGAATATTACTGAATCTTTATAAGACCACATATTAAACATAGCTGTGATTATATCTGCTTTTGAATAGGGTATAGAAATAAGCACAGAGAACACAGGACTTCCAAGTAATAGTAGTAGTTTCTGGAAATATTTCTCTTAAGCCCTTTGTTCATTTGTCTGTATATTACTCAGTATTTTGGTCATATATAGAACATACTGGAAGTAAAATCAATAATTCTCAATTTGTTATGAGTTGGAATTTGTCAAATTGTGTTCTTGCAAAACTCTAGGGGAAAAAATTTATTGTTAACTAATATATTCTAATGTTTTCATTTCAGAAGGACCTTCAATACATGTGGCTTCAATTTCTACTCTAGTTCTGTTTGTGTTTATTTCTTCTCTTGCATTAATAAGAAATAGATATATTTTGTAACAATTCAGGTCTCATCTCTGCTTAAATTCTTATCTGTACAGCAGACAGTAGTCATGTTTAAAGAAACAAAATATAATGTTCAAAAGTATAGAGGACACCTACAAGATGGTGGAGGAGTAAGACATGGAGATCACCTTTCTCCCCACAAATACATCAGAAATACATCTACATGTGGAAAAACTCCTACAGAACACCTACTGAATGCTGGCAGGAGACTGCAGACTTCCCAAAAGAGCCATGTGGCTGACAGGATCTTGGTGCTCTGGCCGGGTGTCAGGCCAGTGCCTCTGAGGTATGAGAGCTGAGTTCAGGATATTGGTCCACCAGAGACCTCCCGGCTCCACGTAACATGAAACGGCAGAACTTCTCCCAGAGATCTCCATTTCAACGCTAAGACCCAGCTCCACTCAACGACCAGCAAGCTCCAGTGCTGGACACCCTATGCCAAACAACTAGCAAGGCAGGAAAACAACTTCATCCATTAGCAGAGAGGCTGCCTAAAATCATACTAAGGTCACAGACACCTCAAAACACACCACAGAACGTGGTCCTGCCCACCAGAAAGACAAGATCCAGCTTCCTCCAGCAGAACATAGGCACTAGTCCCCTCCACCAGGAAGCCTACACAAGCCACTGAACTAACCTTAACCACTGGGGGCAGACACCAAAAACAAAGGGAACTACAAACATGCAGCCTGCGAAAAGGAGACCCCAAACACAGTAAGTTAAGCAAAATGAGAAGACAGAGAAACGCACAGCAGATGAAGGACCAAGGTAAAAATCCACCAGACCAAACAAATGAAGAGGAAATAGGCAGTCTACCTGAAAAAGAATTCAGAGTAAAGATAATAAAGATGATCCAAAATCTTGGAAATAGAATGGAGAAAATAAAAGAAACGTTTAACAAGGACCTAGAAGAACTAAAGAGCAAACAATGATGGACAACACAATAAATGAAATTTAAAATTCTCTACAAGGAATCAATAGCAGAATAACTGAGGCAGAAGAAAGGAGAAGTGACCTGGAAGATAAAATAGTGGAAATAACTCCTGCAGAGCAGAATAAAGGAAAAAAAAATGAAAAGAATTGAGGACAGTCTCAGAGACTTCTGGGACAACATTAAATGCAATATATTTGGATTATAGGGATCCCAGAAGAAGAGAAAAAGAAAGGGACTGAGAAAATATTTGAAGAGATTATAGTTGAAAGCTTCCTGAATATGGGAAAGGAAAGAGTCAATCAAGTCCAGGAAGTGCAGAGAGTCCCATACAGGTTAAGTCCAAGGAGAAACATGCCAAGACACATCTTAATCAAACTATCAAAAATTAAATACAAAGACAAAACATTAAAAGCAGCAAGGGAAAAACAACAAATAACATACAGGGGAATCCCCATAAGGTTAACAGCTGACCGTTCAGCAGCAACTCTGCAAGCCAGAAGGGAGTGGCAGGACATACGTAAAGTGATGAAAGGGGAAAACCTACAACCAAGATTACCCAGCAAGGATCTCATTCAGATTTGTTGGAGAAATTAAAACCTTTATGGACAAGCAAAAGCTAAGAGAATTCAGCATCACCAGACCAGCTTTACAACAAATGCTAAACGAACTTCTCTAGGCAGGAAACACAAGAGAAGGAAAAGACCTACAAAAACATACCCAAAACAATTAAGAAAATGGTAATAGGAACATACATATTGAGAATTACCTAAAATGTAAATGGATTAAATGCTCCAACCAAAAGACATAGACTGGCTAAATGGATACAAAAAGATGACCCATCTATATGCTGCCTACAAGAGACCCACTTCAGACCTAGGGACACATACAGACTGAAAGTGAGGGGATGGAAAAAGATATTCTATGCAAATGGCAATCAAAAGAAAGCTGGAGTAGCAATTCTCATTTCAGAAAAAAATAGATTTTAAAATAAAGACTGTTACAAGAGACAAAGAAGGACACTGCATAATGATCAACGGATCAATCCAAGAAGAAGATATAACAATTGTGAATATTTATGCACCCAACATAGAAGCACTTCAATACATAAGGTAAATGCTAACAGCCATAAAAGGGGAAATCAACAGTAACAAAATCATAGTAGGGGACTTTCCCCACTTTCACCAATGGACAGATCATCCAATATTAAAATAAGTAAGGAAACACAACCTTTAAATGATACATTAAACAAGATGGACTTAATTGATATTTTTAGGACATTCCATCCAAAAACAACAGAATACACCTTCTTCTCAAGTGCTCATGAAACATTCTCCGGGATAGACCATATCTTGGGTCACAAATCTAGCCTTGGTAAATTTAAGAAAATTGAAATTATATCAAGTACCTTTTCCGACCACAACGCTATGAGAGTAGATATCAATTACAGGAAAAAATCTGTAAAAAATACAAACACATGGAAGCTAAACAATACACTACTAAATAACCAAGGGAGCACTGAAGAAATCAAAGAGGAAATCAAAAAGTCCCTGGAAAAAAATGACAATGAACACACACGACCCAAAACCTATGGGATACAGCAAAAGCAGTTCTAAGAGGGAAGCAATACAATCCTACCTCAAGAAACAAGAAACATCTCAAATAAACAACCTAACCTTACACCAGTTGGAGAAAGAAGAACAAATAAAACCCCAAAGTTAGCAAAAGGAAAGAAAACATAAAGATCAGATCAGAAATAAATGAAAAAGAAATGAAGGAAACGATAGCAAAGATCAATAGAACTAAAAGCTGGTTCTTTGAGAAGATAAACAAAACTGATAAACCATTAGCCAGACTCATCAAGAAAAAAAGGGACAAGACTCAAATCAATAGAAATGAAAAAGGAGAAGTAACAACTGACACTGCAGAAAATCAGAGGATCATGAGAGATTACCAGAAGCAACTATATGCCAATAAAATGGACAACCTGGAAGAAATGGACAAATTCTTAGAAAAGCACAACCTTCCAAGAATGAACAAGGAAGAAGGAGAAAATATAAACAGACCAATCACAGGCACTGAAATTGAGACTGTGATTAAAAATCTTCCAACGAACAAAAAGCCCAGGACAAGATGGCTTCACAGGAGAATTCTATCAAACATTTAGAGAAGAGCTAACACCTGTCCTTCTCAAACGCTTCCAAAATATAGCAGAGGGAGGAACACTCCCAGACTCATTCTACGAGGCCACCATCACCCTGATACCAAAACCAGACGAAGATGTCACAAAGGAAGAAAACTACAGGCCAGTATCACTGATGAAGATAGATGCAAAAATGCTCAAAAAAATACTAGCAAACAGAATCCAACAGCACATTAAGGGATCATACACCATGATGAAGTGGTGTTTATCCCAGGAATGCAAGGATTCTTCAATATAAGCAAATCAATCAATGTGATAAACCATATTAAGAAATTGAAAGAGAAAAACCATATGATCATCTTAATAGATGCTGACAAAGCTTTCGACAAAATTCAGCACCCATTTATGATAAAAACCCTCCAGAAAGTAGGCATAGAGGAACTTACCTCAACCTAATTAAGGCCATATGTGACAAACCCACAGCCAACATCGTTCTCAATGGTGAAAAACTGAAACCATTTCCTCTAAGATCAGGAACAAGACAAGGTGGCCCACTCTCACCATGTTATTCAACATAGTTTTAGAAGTTTTAGCCACAGCAATCAGAGAAGAAAAAGAAATAAAAGGAATCCAACAGAAAAGAAGTAAATCTGTCACTGTTTGCAGATGACATGATACTATATGTAGAGAACCCTAAAGATGCTACCAGAAAACTACTAGAGCTAATCAATGAATTTAGTAAAGTAGCAGGGTACAAAATTAATGCACA
Organism: Delphinus delphis; assembly: GCF_949987515.2. Classification (NCBI taxonomy): domain Eukaryota; kingdom Metazoa; phylum Chordata; class Mammalia; order Artiodactyla; family Delphinidae; genus Delphinus; species Delphinus delphis. The sequence continues at coordinate 39,751,227 of NC_082691.1, forward strand.
GAAATCTCTAACATTCCTATACACTAATGATGAAAAATGTGAAACAGAAATTAACAAAACACACCCATTTATGGTTGCAAAAAAGAGTAAAATACGTAGTTATAAACCTACCTAAGGAGACAAAAGACCTGTATGCAGAAAACTATAAGACACTGATGAAAGAAATTAAAGATGATAAAAACAGCTGGAGAGATATACTACATTCTTGGATTGGAAAAATCAACATTGTGAAAATGACTATACTACCCACAGCAATCTACAGATTCAATGCAATTCCTATCAAACTGCCAATGGCATTTTTCACAGAACTAGCCCAAGAAATTTCTCAATTTGAATGGAAATCCAACAGACCCTGAATAACCAAAGCAATCTTGAGAAAGAAAAACAGAGCTGGAGGAATCAGGCTCCTGGACTTCAGACTATACTACAAAGCTACATTAATCAAGACAGTATGGTCCTGGCACAAAAACAGAAATATAGATAAATGGAACAGGATAGAAAGCCCAGAGATAAACCCACGCACCTATGGTCAACTAATCTATGACAAAGGAGGCAAGGATATACACTGGAGAAAAGATGGCTTCTTCAATAAGTGGTGCTGGGAAAACTGGACGGCTACATGTAAAAGAATGCAATCAGAACACTCCCTTACACCATACACAAAAATAAACTAAAAATGGATTAAAGACCTAAATGTAAGGTGAGACACTATAAAACTCTTAGAGGAAAACATAGGCAGAACACTCTATGACATCAATCACAGCAAGATCCTTTTTGACCCACCTCCTAGAAAAATGGAAGTAAAACCAAAAATAAACAAATGGGACCTAATGAAACTTAAAAGCTTTTGCACAGCCAAGGAAACCATAAACAGGATGAAAAGATAACCCTCAGGATGGGAGAAAATATTTGCAAATGAAGCAACTGACAAAGGATTAATCTCAAAAATTTACAAGCAGCTCATGCAGCTCACTATCAAAAAAACAAACAACCCAATCCAAAAATGGGCAGAAGACCTAAATAGACATTTCTCCAAAGAAGACATACAGATGGCCAACAGGCACATGAAAAGATGCTTAACATCGCTAATTATTAGAGAAATGCAATCAAAACTAGAATGAGGTATCACCTCACACCAGTGAGAATGGCCATCGTTAAAAAGTCTACAAATAAGAAATGCTGTAGAGGATGTGGAGAAAAGGGAACCCTCCTGCACTGTTGGTGGGAATGTAAATTTGTGCAGCCACTATAGAGAACAGTATGGAGGTTCTTTAAAAAACTGAAAATAGAATTACCATATGATCCAGCAACCCCACGCTCAGGCATATATCTGGAGTAAACTCTAATTTGAAAAGATACATTCACCCCAGTGTTCACAGAAGCACTATTTACAATAGCCAAGACGTGGAAGCAACCTAAATGTCCATTGACAGGTTGATAAAGGAGATGTGATACATATATATACAATGCAATGTTACTCTGCCATGAAAAAGAGTGAAATAATACCATTTGCAGCAACATGGATGGACCTAAAGATTATCATATTAAGTGAAGTAAGCCAGACAAAGACAAATATCATATGATATCACTTATATGTGGAATCTAAAAAGATGACACAAATGAACTTATTTATGAAACAGAAATAGACTCACAGACATAGAAAACAAACTTATGGTTCCCAAAGGGGATAGCAGGGGAGGGGTGAGAGATAAATTAGGCATTTGGGATTAACATATACACACTACTCTATGTAAAATAGATAACCAACAAGGACCAACTGTATAGCACAGGGAACTATACTCAATACCTTGTAATAACCTATAATGGAAAAGAATCTGAAAAAGCATAGATATATATGTATATATGTATGTATAACTGAATCACTTTGCTGTACACTTGAAACTAATACAACATTGTAAATTAACTATTTCAATTTTAAAACGTTAAAAAAAAGGATTAGATGCCTGATTTTCTCCATTTTTAATAAGGCCTCTAAAAACACAGACTTAATGGGGAGGAGCAGCAGAATGACACATCAGTTCCCGCTGACATTTTATTATGGATTAATGGCTCAGATTAGCCACCTGCCAATTGGTGAACTTTTGGGAAAGGGGCGGAGAAAATGTGGAGAGCATCTGTACAGGCCAAAGTTCAGGCATCAGAGTGGAGGGCCCTGGGAAGTCAAGGAAATAGCCTGAAGACAAGGGCCACTAATGATGTGTTACACAGAGAGGGCTTGACACCAAGAGTGAACTTCCTCTGTTTCATATTTTGAATCCAGCTGTTAAAATCATGGGACTTGCCCAGACCTAGAATAAAATAACTGTTCATTGAGTTTGTACGTATCTGGAAGCATCATATCTACAGATTAGGGAAGAATATTGCAAAGAAAAAGTGCTGTGGTTGCCATGTAGTCTTACACTGGCCTAAGTAGTAATTCCCCTGCCTTCATTGTACAAATAGTTGATTGAGAAATATGTTAATGAGCAATTATCTCAAATGACACTTTTAATCTGATCAGCTATGGAGAACTAAAATGAACAACCTAATACAAAAATCAAGAGGAAGATTGGACAAGGGAAAATTTAAAATAAAATGACTATAATAATCAAGTGATCATATTGAGTTCATGTTAAGTAGTTTTCCAGCTTAAAATGATATATGAAATGTATGTTTAGATCTATTATAAGTATATACACACATTCAAAAATATAAAAACAAATCTGTGTTTTCCTGTTTAACTATTTTCTAATAAAACTGGGTGTCTATTTCAGGGTCATGCATATTTTGAGAAGGACATATTCATTGCGTTGAATTTCTATGATCTTGTGCCAATCTGGATTTCATTATATATAAAAAAATCCACTTTATGCTTAAAATATTGATTGTGAAAAGGTCTTAGAAACCTAGTAGTTAGTGGCAAAAAAGTACAGTGATTACTAAAAAAGAGAAAATGAATTCACTATTGATGTTCATATTCACTGAACTAACTTGCCAGGATGTGTAGTTTGATTTTCTGGGGGACATTAAGTAAACAAAAACATCATACAAGCTCTGATATTTAGTAGTTTTGTGACTGCTTGGTAAACCACATAAATTATGAGTTCCCATTGCCTCACCAGTAAACTGGATACCAATTCTCCAAGTTTGCTGTGAGAATAAAACATTATAATCCAGTAAAGGCATCTAAGACAATGCCCAGCCTAAGCAAGGGTTTCACTGTGCATTAATCTTACATGTGAATCTGACCCCTTCACTTCATTAGCTTTTCTCCTCCATTTGGAGGGATAATACATAGGGGCCTGAAAAACTAGAAAACCAAAAATAGAGAAACAAAATAAAACTACAAACTGCGCAACATTGCACTTTTTGGTAAGAAGGTAAAAGCATTTTAGGTAATACGATAAGATCTTTGTGTTTTCATTAGGGATGGGTCCTTAAGGAAATAGGACTGGATTTATAGTTTCAAAAGTGGAAGGATTTAGTTGGGAAGTGGTGAATTAACAACAAAGGCAAGTACTGAATTATAACCTTTCTCACACTCTTGTTAGATCAGAGGTTCTTAATATTTCAGAGATCCTAGATGAAAGTATGGATAGTCTAGTGGGTGGAGAGTAGGGAAGAGGAGAATTATGACATACAAAATTTTACACACAGTTGTAGAGGCTTCATTCTCCCTAGACTTCAACCAATGAAATAATCCATGTGACCTTAGACACTAGATTGAAAACCAATAAAAATTTCTGCTGCCAAATATTTTTCAGATACCAGTGCCTTGCACAGCACAAAGTATCAATTAGTTGCTCAGTTAATATTATGGATCCAAATTAAACTATTCACCCCGATATCATAGATTTATCATCTCTGTCCCACTTGAAAGCTGTCTTCTCAGCTATCCCTCTGCCAACATTAACCCATATGCATATACAAATGTAATTCACTGCACAATCTACTAACTTTCACAAATATCCCTTATCTTGATATTACTTTGCTTGGCACCGCGTGAGAAATCCCATGAGGTCATTTTAGTTGAAGTACAGTCAAAAGAAACAAAATCAAAACCAGCCTTTAAGTATATTGCATTTGATTTCTGAGGCAACTCCAGAATGTTAATATTATTCTTGACTCCTGCTTCAAAATGACTTTTGATTTTATTTTTGGTATTTCTTTTTTATATTGTGGATGTTATAGGCTGAAAGTAACACATGGATTTGAATAAAACTATCAGATTAGCTAATGTAAAGGATAATGGTTCTCTAGAAAGAACAAGAAGGTTCCTATGAAACTGAACAACCTACCCATCTAATCTAAATATCCGGGTTTAAGAGGGTTTTGTTGTTGTTATTTTCATATCCAGGCTTTAATAGCAAATTCATGGCAGTTGAGGGTATTTTCTGTGAATGAATGACTGGCCTCAGTTAATGGCCTTGGCTTCACTTTAGTCCATCACCCCAGAAAGTTCCCCACGCCTTCATCTTATTGCTTGACTATGTCTCTTGGTACATTTTCATGGATCTTTCAGTAATTGTGGTCATTCTGGGGAGAGGCAAGTGGTCATATTTTAATCATTGGAAGAGGTTTGCACAGTAAAAAAAAGTATGGAGAAACGCTTTCCCAGCTTTCCCCATATCCCCAGCTGTTTGGACATTTTTCATCATCACTCTAATAACACATAAAATGGAGATCATAAAGGAAATCCTATAGCTTAATTTTAGTGTATAGGTAAAGGGTAAGGGTTGACTTTGGAAAGCTCTGAGGTGTAAGGACTATGACCAGTGCCTAGATTTTACCTCAAGAAGAGCAGAAGGTGTGTGTGTTTAGGTCTTATGGCATTTAGATGACACACAATGAAAATTTCTGCAACCGGTTAATTCTTCCTGAGGATGGCTGTATTATCATTCTTGCGAGGATCATAAGAAGTCAACACTTTCACTTGGTTAAATTTTGGTGATTTATTGGGAATGTGTGGTGTTACTTGAAAGCAAAGGGGTAAACTCAATGAATTCTTATGACTGTTTATTATGATTTAGTATGTCTTCAATTTTAAAGAGAATTTTGCAGTTACAGTTTTACACCTGGGAAGATCAAAAGACTAAGTAGTTAAGTCAGCAGTGTTTCGAATTTAATTCATGTTGGGTGAAGTTCATAATATGGTAGATCACATTGCCTCAGAGATAAATGATTCCTTAATACTGTTTTTATTTCTCCTTTTCCGAAGGCTTCTTAAACTATATAAATAATGAGATTGTTTAGTAGAATACAAACGACATGCAATGTATCCAAAAGCCGGAAGACAGTTCTGTTTCATTCACTGCCTAATTTATATAGCCCCATCCCTAGAAATGACCCAGATTTGTGAGGATATTTTATTTTATAAGCCACAGAAACAAAACTTTTTACTCCTACTCTTCACATAACATGTTTTAAGCTGGGTTGGCTAAATTCTATCAGTGAACAACTGCTAGATTCAATTTGAATAATTTAATTGCTTAAAATATGTATATTCATTTTCCCCTAGAAAGGTATTTCTAACTCAGTTGAACAGAAGTATTGAATCAATTTTAATTGTTCTTCCTCTCTGTATTTTATTTCTTCAGGTTTTTTTTTCCATCTGCTTTGCTTTCTGGGGAGTAAGAAGCATGAAACAACTTGTCTCAGACCCTGGGAAATGACTAAACGTTTGTACACAACTCTCTTGTTTTAATCATTTGTCCACAACAATAATATATTACTACTGCCTATGGAAGTATAATTTTATATAATGATTATATGAACTATTTCTCTAATGTGAGGTAAATATATTTATGTACTCTTGCTTCCTTTCCACATTTATTATTCTCTATTAAAATTAAAGTCAGCTGCAGTTACTTTATTGCTAGGATTGAAAGAAGATGATTTCAAATAGAATGATGTTACATCCACTGGTAACATCTAAGCCAATGAGTATGAGAATAAGGGATAACTTCAAAACAGTAAAAGGAATTAAGATTTTATTAGCATTGTTTAGACAACTTTTCATTTGCTGTCTGCTAAAATTGTGCTTGGATACATATTTGTTGTCATAAAAATGTATTACATGAGTTGTCTGCCTAAGGCTAGGTTTACCTTTGAAAGCCATATAACCTAAGGAGTAACATTACAGAAAATGACATCACTGAAATGAAAATCACCAGAATTCGTCAGAATTCATTTATTCCGTAGATTAATTTGTGATACATATGTCTAATATGTTTGGTCAGTTTGTTTTGGCAAATTGAGCAGTGTGCAGTATTTCTGTGCTATTTTAAATTGTCACAATCATGTTAAAAGACTCTCTAAATAAAATTGTCCAAGCATTGTGTGTATATTATTCATTGGGATTGTAAAAATCTGCCAAGTATTTCATTAGGAGGGAACTGACAGAGATAAGCAGGAAATGGTTCAAAGGGGGAAGGTCTGAAAACAGTTGGAATATTTTTCTTTCCTTCTTCCAGTATTTCTTAGATTTAAAGTTACAATTTAAGTAACCAAAGTTATAAGCACTAAAACAGTTAATACTGTCCTTCACTGAGCTTTGCCTGTATTCATTGCTGGTTTAAAGAGGCTGATCAGTTGGTTGACTTTTTTTTTTTTTTTTTTTTTTTTTGCGGTACTCGGGCCTCCCACCGCCGTGGCTTCTCCCGTTGTGGAGCACAGGCTCCGGACGCGCAGGCTCAGCGGCCATGGCTCCCGGGCCCAGCTGCCCCGCAGCACGCGGGATCCTCCCGGACCGGGGCACGAACCCGCGCCCCCTGCATCGGCAGGTGGACCCCCAACCACTGTGCCACCAGGGAAGCCCGGTTGACTTATTTTTAATATGTTTTCTAACCTTTGAACAGAGAGAAGTTGTGGAACTAGTAAGAAGAATCAAACTGCAGGTGTCTGGACTCACGATGCAAAACTGAAGCACATTTATTTTGAAAACTGGAAAAGCAGAGGAAGATTAAATTTTGCATGATGGAAAAAATTAACAAATTATATTTCAAGCATCAGAAGTAGGGAATTGGCTTTGCTTCATTCATCTTTTTTTACTTCTTAATTTAACACAGAGCTAGAGCAAATACTTGAACCCATAACAGATATTAGCCCTATTCTTCTCCCTTACCAACAGTTCTTGCTGGGCTTGGCATATTTAGAATCGTATTAAAGCAGTGAAACCTCTGTTGGCTTGAAATTGCTAATTTTATAGCATAAAAACTCTGAATACCCATATTCTACATCCTAAAACCCTTCAGTCTATAGGTTACAGCCTTCAAGAACAGCAAAGAAAAGAGAGCTTCCACAAATCTGTAAGTAGATTTTTAATGTGTTATGACAGTTCATTGGTTTCGCCATGAGTCATGTATAAACATGTATATATGCTTGAATATATATGAATTTATAGGAGTGGTCTAGGAATGAGCTTAATAATGGAAATAAAGAATTCAAAATTGATAAAAGATACTTTTATGCTGAAGTTTAGTTTTCTTTTAGTCAACTCAAATTAATCTATTTTCTTTTCTCCTAGTTACTCTCACTATGATTATAAATTATTATTATTATTTTTTTAGAAATGCAGACATTTTCAAGCTAGGAATTTTCAGGCCTTTGAAAGTAGAAGTGATTCCCAGATAGGTAATATTCCCAAGGCCTGTGCGTGTTAATCAGGGCACTTTTTTCTTCACCTTCAACCTTGTTAGTTTTCCAGTCAAGTTTTCTCTTGTCGAGCACTAATACATGACGACAGATCAGATAACTATTATTAATGTTGTAAATTAATCTTGAGTCATGCCATGTAATTTATGCTTACTCTTGACTGGAAACACTTTACCTCTCTCTCTCTCTCATTCTCTCGAGAAAAGCACTAAAAATAGGGTTCATCAATTACTCAGCACTTGTACTGGAGAGGTGTCAACTGACTTTGAAATGATTATGAATATTCTCAGGTTTGATAATCTACCATAAGGAAGGCTAGAGAGAGGGAAGACATATTTGTTTATTGAGTAATACTCGATTAGCATTCTTTCCTTTACTCTCTAAAATCCTGGGAATTAAGTGCTGTTGATACCATTTTACAGAAGAGAATTCTGAGGCTGAGAGAGTTTAAAAAACGTGCTCAGACCTATCATGCTTAATCGATTGTCAGAAGAAAATTTAAAACCTCTGAGTTCTGACATTGAAGACCATGTTTCTCCTTTACATGATATCAGATACCCAAGGCAGAACCTTAGAATACAGCCTCAGGAGTTTAAGTTCAGAGAACTTCCTATTCAATTTGATGCTCCAAGGTACAAAACAAAGTTCAGAGAAAAAGTAGTTTGGTTACAGGATGGATTAGTTGACTAGGTGCACGAGTACAGAACATAAGATCTTTCTGAAAGTGATAAGGCCCAGGTTATTTTATAGGATTGCCATATGTCTAAAAGAAGTCCATTCCTGTACTTGATTTGATTTGATAAAATGGGCCATTACTCTAGCTCTATTTGTTGTGTCATTTACTTCCCCTTCATCTTGTTCTTTCTAATTATTTTGGTTAAACTTAATCTAATCATCTCATGGCCATGATATTCAGCAATATGTGGATCTGTCCTTGAGTATCTGAAGTTCAGTGGATCACCAAAGTACATGAATCTTTGTTATAGTTAACATTACCTGCTTGCATTAATGTTTATCAGAGGTTCTCATGTTTCACTTTACTGGTCATATATGATTCAGTTATTCAGTGTACGTTCTGCAATAGAACCATAGAGTGGAATGCTTTAAGGTATGGTGTACATTATGATGAACATACTGTGATTTATTAGGGAGAGCAACGGTAGTTAGAAAGTGAGTTCCCTTTTTTATGCCCTCTCCTCTATATTTTTACATTTGTAGCTTCCAGAATCCCAAGGAAAGATAGAGAACACGGAGGTAGTCTGGCTTTCAGAATCTTAAACATTTCTCATGTCACTATCTTCAGCAGAACTAAGGAATGTGTCAGGCCCCATCTTAAGCCTACCTCAAGGAAAGTAGATTTAACAATGTTCTATCTGTTACTGGGGTATTTTTTCGGAACTTGCTCCAGTCTGCTGCCTTTTCTTCTCAATAGCATAACAGATAACTTCTCCCTCACCAAAAACTCAATTGGAAAAAGTCATTAGCAAAAAAAGCAAATAAGCAAGCACTGATGGTTTTCTCTTGTGGGTTGTGTCTGCTTTTTAGAATTCTGCAAGTGTCATACCTCTTTAGTCAGATTTTCAACCATTCCAGACTCACCAGTATCTATCAATCCCTAGGTGTGTTCTCCTTTAGTTTTAACATCAATAAATCCAAAATCCTAACTTGCATAGATTTACATTGCAGAACACAGGAAGAAGTAGCCTTTGTCTTTATGTACTAGGATTATCCGTGGATCTTTTTAAAAATGAAAACTTGCTGGTAGGAACATTGGAATTCTGATTTCATAAGATTCAAGTGGTACCAGAGAGTCTATATTGTTCAGGGTTCTACTAATGATAAGTTACAGAGGCTATAAGCAATCTAGAGTGAAAGAAAACTTCTCTAGACCCTCTCCTTGAGATTCAGAAATACGCAGGAGAGATGTACCATGTAAGGGAATATTGTTTCTATAACTAATTAAAAGAATGGGGTGATAATGATTAAATAAGCATGGATATTTAGATATGCCATCCAAGGAAAAGTATACTTTACTATGAGATTATTTTGCATATCCTCACAAACCTGAAAAAAACCTAAAAGTTTAAAGCTTAGGTAAGTGTCAGTGAGATGGGGAGAGGACAGAAGTCTAGCAGGCGAAGGAAACATGATCCCTACTGGGCACATACCCTGAGAAAACCATGATTCAAAAAGAGTCATGTACCACAATGTTCATTGCAGCACTGTTTACAATAGCCAGGACATGGAAGCAACCTAAGTGACCATCAACAGATGAATGGATAAAGAAGATGTGGCACATATATACAATGGAATATTACTCAGCCATAAAAAGAAATGAAATTGAGTTATTTGTAGTGAGGTGGATGGACCTAGATTCTGTCATACAGAGTGAAGTAAGTCAGAAAAACAAATACCATATGCTAACACATATATATAGAATCTAAAAAACAAAAAATAGTTCTGATGAGCCTAGGGGCAGGACAGGAATAAAGACGCAGACATAGAGAATGGACTTGAGGATACGGGGAGGGGGAAGGGTAAGCTGGGACGAAGTGAGAGAGTGGCGTGGACATATATACACTACCAAATGTAAAATAGATAGGCAGTGAGAAGCAGCGGCATAGCACAGGGAGATCAGCTCGGTGCTTTGTGACCACCTAGAAGGGTGGGATAGGGAGGGTGGGAGGGAGACACAAGAGGAAGGGGATATGGGGATATATGTATACATATAGCTGATTCACTTTGTTATACAGCAGACAGTAACACAACACTGTAAAGGAATTATACTCCAGTAAAGATGTTAAATAAATAAATAAATAACTTTAAAAAAAAAAAGGAAGTGTGATCAAAAAATATTGGTGTCATAGCCGTGTTTATATTTGCCCCTGATGTTTCATTTTTTTGTGGGTTTTATTTGTTTTTGTTTTTGTTTTTTTGCGGTACGCGGGCTTCTCACTGTTGTGGCCTCTCCCGCTGCGGAGCACAGGCTCCGGACGCACAGGCTCAGTGGCCATGGCTCACGGGCCCAGCCGCTCCGTGGCATGTGGGATCTTCCCGGACCGGGGCACGAACCCGTGTCCCCTGCATCGGCAGGCGGACTCTCAACCACTGCGCCACCAGAGACGCCCTCATTTTTAATGATATATTATTAATAGCAGAATTAAAATGTACTGGATTAAGTTTGATAGACATGGATTTTGTACTTTTGGCTTTTGCCAGGGCTTCTTGTGATAAGGTGAAAGGTGGATGTGCAGTGAAGAGAGTTCTCACTTTAATACAAAGTTAAGTATGAAAGATGTCCATATGTAATAGTTTCTGTTCCTCCTGCTCTGCCCTATTCAGACAAAATGCAACTAACATCTCCTTTCAGGAATAGTACACAGCATGCATTTTACTTTGCTGGTAATACGCTGTGTGCTAAGACAGTCAGTGTCTAAGGATGGCTAATTCCTTCTAGGCAGGAGATGTGGGGAGACTGTCTAACAACGGCATCTGGCAGCCACGTGGTACACTAAGAAGCCTTACCTTGTCCTATACAATACTCTGCAGGAACAAAACCATCAGGCTGCTAATTTGCATCAGTAAGTCAAAAAATTGATAAATAAATGCATGTTTAATGATAAATTAAGTACGGAATTTTTTCCAGAAAATTCATGCTAAATATGTAACTTGCATAAAATGTTTATCAATCTGTACTCTTTCATCTACCTGCAGTGTCTTCCTCCAGATGTTGGCATTATGGGTTGAATTGTGTCCACCCAAAATTCAAATGTTCAAGTCTTAACCCCCCACCCTGCCGAAAACCTAAGATGTGACCTTATTTGGAAATAGTGTAGTCAATAGATGCAATTAGGTTGAGATGAGGTTATACTGGAGTAGCATGGACCCTTACCCAATACGACTGGTGTTCTTACAAAATGTGGAAATTTGGGCAAACATACACTCAGGGAGAATGCCGTGGAAACGTGAAGGCAAAAATCAGGGTGATGTGTCTCCCAGTCAAGAACAACCAAGGTTGCCTGCAAACTATCAGAAGCTAGGAGAGAGTCATGGAACATATATTCCCTCACAACTCTAAGAAGGAACCAAACCCAGTGACACATTAGTTTTGGACTTCTAGCCTCCAGAGCTGTGAGACCACAAATTTCTGTTGTTTCAGCCACGCAGTTTGCGGTACATTGCTGTGGAAGCCCTAGCAAACTGATATTGTTTGTGTGATTTGATCTCTAACCTCAACAGGTCTTTAATCAAATGCCTTCTTAATGAAGTTTTCTCTCACTAAAATCTCACACACACACACACACACACACACACACACACACACACATATCCCCAAAGAATTCTTCTATTTATTTTTCTCCTTATTACTTGCATGCTTTAGTTTTACTTATCTTTCTTGTTTATTTTATTTAAATCAACAGAGAATACTTAGTACTCTCCGCTAAGTGTCTGTGAGAGCAGGGATTTCTTATAGTTTTATAGTCCTGTTTCCCCAGCTACTCAAATAATGACTGACACACAGGAGGTGCTCAATAAGTATGTGTCATGAGTGAATTAATGAACTCCCTAGTTATTTAAGACCATATATTAACCCAAGGTAAAACCAATATCTTTCAATCTCAGTTTTGGCTGAATCCCAAGATAATAGTTACCAGCTAATCCTAAATTCCAAAGTGAGATTATAGAAAACCATGAAAGACCTCCACTGTCTTAAATTCATGCTAAGACTCTTAACTCCTCACACAAAAGAAGATTTGTGAGTTTAGGAAATGAGGATAGGAGAGAGAATTTCTGGAGAGAGCTTGATGGAATGAAGATTCCACCTGTCCCTCGCTTGACATGGGAAAAGTTGGCAGTGCTTCCTTCCCCTTCCCTCAAACTTTGTAAGCGAAGCTTCAGAGAAGCCAATTAAGAGCTAGCTATTCATCCTCTGAAGCTTGTGCCGTGCTTCGGTGGACTTCTGTCTGACCCATCTCTGGCCAAGTGGCCAGTGGCTGCATTTGGGAAGTAACCACACTCATGGCACTGGGTCTCGTTTGCAAGTTTTCCCATGAACTAGAAGGCCACAGTGAGTGTGAGAGCTGGCATAGGACAGCTGGGGGGACAGGACGCCGGTTAAGAGATGCTGGAGGTGTACAGCCCAATGGTGACATGAGGTTGGAGCCAGGAGTAGCAGTTGGGAAGGCATCACCCTTGTCAGGAATTGACCTGAGAGATCCTAGCGGATAGTTAGTCTTATTTTCCCCCAAGGGTGTGGGGAAATAGCAGGAAATCAGTGGTGGCCAGGAAAGCACTTTCCTGACCCTTAGGTTTCAACCATGACTAAGCTCTGAGCTTCAGCAGAGAAGACATGATAAAGTAAAGAGAAACCAAGATCAAAACCCCAATACCCTTCCTACAGGACACATACACATACACACACACACACACACACACACACACAGCACACAGCACACACTCACAGGTTCACTACATACTTCTCACCTGCAGCAGGCCAAATCAGGAGGGAGGGGCCACAGGAGAGGAAGAACCTCTAATAAAGTTCAGAGTTGGTTTTCAAACAGAGACATTGGCATATTAATTTTTGAACTGAGAATATTTTTAGGACTAAAGTGACTAAAGGAAATAGATTCAAAGAGAACTCGGCCCGTTTATGGATGCTGCTCAAGATGTCATTCAAGGGCAGAGAAATGGCTTGGGCTTTACAGAGAGAATGGAGGGGGAGTGGAGAAAATTAAAGCCACTCTTTTCTTTTGTGTTCTGTGAGTCCTGCGTTTTCAGCATACTGGTCCTGTACTCCGCTGTGCAAATAGGGAAGAGCATCTCTTTATGAAAATTATTTGAAAATTCCAGGATGCAATCTATGTATATGCTTATAGTCTCATTTTCCAAGTCTGCAGCATTTATCACTCTTATTTTAAAAACAATACAGGGCTTCCCTGGTGGCACAGTGCTTGAGAGTCCGCCTGCCGATGCAGGGGACACGGGTACGTGCCCTGGTCCGGGAAGATCCCACATGCCGCGGAACGGCTGGGCCCGTGAGCCGTGGCCGCTGAGCCTGCGCATACGGAGCCTGTGCTCCGCAACGGGAGAGGCCACAACAATGAGAGACCTGCGTACCGAAAAAAAAAAAAAAAAAAATACAATTTAAACAAATTATAAAAGTTTTCTAACACAGACTAGCTGTCTTGAGACTTCTGAAAGATGGTATGATAAGATTATTTATTTACTTTTTAAAAGTAAAAACAATGACTTTATAAACCAATTTCTGTAGCAAGCAGTGTGGGAAAGGTGAATAGGTCTAAAGTAATTTTTTTCTCTGTTTCAGCACTTTTGAAAGGCACAAAAGGGAATAAGACCAATCCAGAAATTCATTATGTCTCTCCAGTTTTTCCTTTTCCCATATGAGCAGAGCCGGGAAGTGTACAGACACATTAGAGAATGTTTCCACTGTGTGGGAGAAACATCTGCAGAGTAGGCCTTTGACCACCAGAAGTGGAGAGAAAGAAGCATATGGGGGCAGAAGCAGCAGACACGAAAAGAAAAACTGGGAGCTGGCTAGGCCCAAACATCCAACTGACTTGCCTAACCTTCGGTTTAGCTTTTCCATTACATTAGAAGACTAAGAGCGGTAACATTCTTAAGAAAAACAGCTCTTAAGTATGGTGTTGAAATAGAGTTCATAGCACACCCTTCATTTTTTCTTTTTCTGTGAGTATGGGAAATGATAGCATTCTACTTTGCCCATCACCTGCTCTAGAGCCTATGCTGGGTGGTTTTCATAGGTTTCTTCCTACTGGTCCTTTGCAGCCATTTATTACCATGGCTATGCCAAAGCCCAGAAGCTGCAGGCCTCCACTCAAACCAGAGGGAAGCACAGTGAAGACAGAGATGAACTCTGAGTAAATTCCTCGTAAAACATCAGGGGCAAAAACGGGCTTTGAGAATGCAAATGATTATCATTAGAAAGTAATATGCGACTACTGGAGAAACATTCGAAAGAATAATGTGGTCTAGCAAAACAGTCCTGCAATCTGCATTCAATCAGCACTAACCAAAAATGCTTGCAATGGTCCTTTGTGTTGTTGGGAGCCAAGTGTTTTCTGGAACTCTTGAAGCCAGTTTTACCAAGTGGCAAATTACCAACAAAATATTAGCGAAAAAATAACCAGCCTTAGACTTGACTTCTCCAGTAAAGGGGAGGCTTTCCAACTGTAATGACCAAGGTATTGAGAGCAACAAGAATATTGATATACATACCTGTAAATGCTCACAGATGAGTTTTGGGGGTTGGTTTGTTTTCATCTACAGCATGTGGGTCTGGACATCTTGCCCACTAAATAGCTTATGTATGAGGACAGTTAAAATTCAGTATACAGAGTTTTGAAAATTATATGGGACAGAGCTATATTTAGAAGATTGGACAGGAAGAATACATACCATGAACTTTTGGAACCTACTTAATGAATTTTGATTCTAGGCCAATATAACAAGTCTCTTAAGTGCAGTGGTATTGAAATTTTATTAACCTTATTCTTATAGAAAACAAGACACATATTCTTTAGAGATCATGGTTTTCACTATTCACTGTTGGTTCAGAGCCTTACTGAACAAGGCTCTTGGGCTCTAATCTTCAAAAAGAAAGTTCTAGCCCTGGATATGATTAAGTTTCAGACAAATCATCTGCCTTCACCCCTCACAGTTCACACCTGGCATCCATGAGAAGGGTAGCCTCCTTCGGATGCAGACTGGCAGTCACAAGGCAGAAGCCCTGCTGTCTTTCATGAAAGAACTACTTATCCTGGAGCCATATATCATACACGGCCAAAGTATGTGGTTTAGGAGATGTCAAGCATACTCAGAAATGCTAGGCCTCATTCATTCAGCTACCAGAAACAGAAATATATTCATAAGAAGCCTTTTCAACAAAATACCATAAAGTTAGAATGAAGTCGAGACCCAATGTGTTTACTGCCAAAAAACAGGCAAGCAAACTGAAAGACATTAGATTTTCTAACTTAAATGTATCATACCTTTCAATTTATTTTTCTGAAAGGGACTGATAAAATTAGTTAAAATCAATATTCAACCAAAATATGCATTGAAGATTAACAGTGAATAAGATGATGACCACTTTGGAGGCATTTTTAAAGATGATAAAGTATATTATAATATGGATATAAAAAAATGCTTTCATGAATTTTAATCTTACATAATTTTTTTAAACTTTATATTCTGGGGAAAGTTTAAAAGAATAGATTTTTTAAATTTTATTGTTAATACCAGTATCACATGATAAAACAATTTATTTGTAGCTCTCATGATTCTTTTTATAAAATAACCTTTTTTCTTTCTCTCTCCTTCCTTCCTTCCTTCTTTCCTTCTTGCCTTCATTCCTTCTCTCCTTCCTCCCTCCTTCCCTTCCTTCCTTCCTTCCTTCCTTCCTTTGCCTTTCTCCAAAGAGAAATACTATTTTATTTCTTTTAAAGCTTCAGAAATTCAAATTCAAATGAGCATTCTGATATTTGAGATGGAGATTAAATATAGGATAATTGTTAAAATATTCAGATTGGTGGAGATGGGAGAGATTAAATTAAAGGCTGTTTCCCCAGGAGGTATTACTTTTAACAGATTTTAAGCAAATTATTAGAACACGCTGTTTTCTGTCTAATCAAAATGGGCTTAACAAAGACAATCACATTTTAGAAAACTGTACTTGCAATTTTATTGTAATTTTTTGTATTTAATAAACTGAAAAAAAATCCCTATGTTGTCTTTTCTGTGCCCCTCATGGCATTAAAGACAATTGATTTTATATGGGTTTTTACTTGAATATAATTCCATGATGCTAAAAGGCCTAATTAACTCTAATCTAACTGCAGTTTGGCCCCCAAATATGTCATAGATGCTAACAGGTTATCAATTTCTTGCCTTGTGCACTAACTGCTTGGATCTTCACATCCACACTAGTAAGTATTCATTATGCCCATTTTATAGCTGAGAATACTGAGCCTTTGAGAGAGTAAGCACCTTGCTAAAAGTCATATGGTGGTTAAATGGAAGGATCTGAAAGAGAACCGGGAGCATTTGAATCTAGAATCTGATATATTACATCATCTCTCACTGAGCTGAAAGTCAAGAACAAAATCTAGACAAATAAAGGTGTTTAAGTCTGGTTTTTCCCCAAGGAAAGTGATTCATCTAAAGCATGAAATTAACATTTTATATGTTGGAAATTGAAACAGCAGAATATCATGAGAGGTAGTAAAAAAATGAACACTTGCAAACTTCAAACACCTGCTCCGTTGTTCTCTTTCACCCTGTAGAATGGATGGGGACCATGAGATCCATTTACTTGGATCTTCTTCCAACTGTGTGGGTTTCGGATGTGAGCAATTTTATTTTCTCTGAAGTCGGGGGGGAGAAAGGAAAATATATAAAAAGGGTAAAGTAGACATATAAAGATAGAACCCTTCTCAATTGCTAATATATGCCATCGTGATCAATAATGAAAAGCATATGTGAACCAAAGAAATACATTCTCCAATATGTTTTAAAAATATTTTTATTGATGTAAAATACACATAACACTGACAATTTAACCATTTTTGAGTGTACAGTTCAATGGCATTAAGTATATTCCCATTGATGTGTAATTATCCCCACCATCCTTCTGCAGAACTTTTCATCTTCCAAAACTGAAACTCTGTAACCATTAAACACTAACTCTCCCTTCCTCCTTCCTCCAGTCCCTGGAAACCACCACCCTACGTTCTGTTTCTATGATTTTGAGTATTCTAGGCACCTCATAAAAGTGGACTCACACCATATTTGTCCTTACGCGACAGGCTTATTTCACTTAGCGTAATGTTTTCAAGACCCATCCATGTTGTATCGTGTCAGAATTTCCTACCTTTTTAAGGCTGAATATTTCATTATATGCATATGCCACATTTTGTTTATGCTTTCGTCCATTGATGGGCTGTTGGGTTGCTTCCACCTTTGGGCTATTGTGACAATGCTGCTGTGAACATAGTTGTACAATGTATGTTTTTAGCTATAAGTTCTATAGACAACACCCTCAGAAGCTTTGGAAATCCCTGAGTTCTACTCATTCACTGTTAACAAAGTAACAAAGTTTCCTGTTTTCTTTCTTAGGAGCTGCCTATATTAAAACTAAATACAACAAACAATCATCAGAATCAAAACACAGATATCCAAAACTTCTGTAATTTTGTTATAATGAATATTAAAATTAAAGAAAAAAACAAGGGAGCCTTCCAATATCAAATGATGTATTGAACCTACAAGTCTATCTCCTTTCCCTCCTAAAAATCTATTCCTTTAGGAGTAATAGAATAAAAAAAAGTATGTATCTAGAAATAAAGAAGAGAATAGGAGGGGAGGAATTAGAAAGCTAGGAGATTTGGGGAGGTGAGAGCCAGCTCATGGGTAAGTAGTGACTGGTAAAGTAGTCTGGCATAGGGCCCAGTGAAGAATATGGAGTGCCTCTAGATAAGAAAAAAGGAGATTTGTCCCTGAGGAATCTCAACAGATAGAAATGGATAGGAATGAAATGTGGGAATTAAAATAAGAATTCATTAAAATTTTATGTGGAAGACTTCTCTGCATTTAGCACGAAATGCCAAGAGCCAGGTGATTCTGCCCCAGAAAATAAAATGAGAATTTTTCTCTAATGAACTTTGAAAAATTTAAGAGTTGGTACCCTAGAACAAAGCCTATTTCATTTTGGCCTTTAATCGTTCCAAAACTTAACACAAGGCTCCTTGACTGTTTACATGCAGCCTAAGTAAGGGAGACAAGAATCTCTACTTGTGGACAAAGTACATAGTTATTTTTACTACAGCCTCTGTCTCATGAAGAGACACTAGATAGAGGAGGAAAGCTGCCAAAAAACACACAAAACAAACAAAAACCCCACCAACTTATACACACAGGAACAACAAAAACAACAAGAAAAGATCTATAATCAGACACATCACCATGAAATTTCTGTGCAGTAAGGCTCCTAAGTGTTTCCAGAAAGACCAGGTTATGGAACAAATGTTTTTCAGATTTCTCAATAGCAGTAGTCTGGTGGAAGACAACATAACAGTGCCTTCAGAGGACTGAGGGGAAATGAGGTTTAACCTAGAATTCCAAATCAGTCAATCTATCAATGAAGTAGGTAGATAGAATAAAGACATTTAAGTCATTCAGAAAAGCTTTCCCTGGAAAATTCCTTTCTTAGTGAGTTTTTCAACAAAGTGCTCTGGCAAAACAAGGAATAAACCAAGAAAGAGGAAAATATGGTCCAGGAAACAAGAGATTCAACATTTCCAAGAAGGCAGTAAGAGGATTTTTCAGGATGAAGACAAGTACCAGGAACAGAGATTGGAACAGAAAGGAGGTCTGCAGAGTCAGAAGGTGTGAAGGGAGTGGAATACTTAGGTAATATGATCTTGGGAATAATTGAGGATTTCTTGGGGTATAAATATAAAATTAATTTTAATTTTGCCCCAAATTTTTGCTATTGAGAGACACAGGAGTGGATAAGGACCCCCAAAAGAAAGAAAGATAGTAAATCATCTTTATTCCTAGAATGCTTCTTAGAAATAGTGTACAATGTAACTATGGCTATTGAAGAGAATGTATATATCTTTAACTTTAGCATTGTAAAACAAGAGAATGAGAAAGCAAATAGCGAGTGGGGAGGGGATAGAGAAAAGTGGAGATATTGGTGGAAGCTCTAATGTCTTCCATTTTACAGAGAGAGGGGTTTAAAAGATGCTGTTTATGGAAAATGGATGCAAAATGGAGGTTTAAGAAAGTTTTCTGATGTAGAGGGGGAAAGGAGTTGTAGCAGGTGACAAATGTGAGACAATTACTTTCTTATTATAAGAAGAAATCAATAGACAATGTATATGTTTTGTGAACCCAAAAAAAAGTGTTATAAAAGAGAATTTAAAGATTGAAATAAATACCAGTGAAATTGAAACCAGAAAATAGTAAGAGGATTTGCTTCTGAAGGAATAGAACTTTTGGTGGGCTGGGAGGACACTGTTCATTTTCATTTTCTTGTATTATTATTTTCATTACTATATAATCCTTCTTATGCTCTCTTTTTTGTTTTTTACAATGTTGTGTTAGTTTCAGGTGTACAGCAAAATGAATCAGTTATACATATACATATATCCACTGTTTTTTACATTCTTTTCCCATATAGGCTGTTACAGAGTACTGAGTAGAGTTCCCTGTGCTATACAGTAGGTCCTTATTAGTTATCTGTTTTATATATAGTAGTGTGTATATGTCAATCCCAGTGTCCCATTTTGTCCCTCTGCCCCGCCCCCCTGGTAACCCTTCTTATGTTCTTTGAGTTTTTACAAAAACAATGTGAATTTTCTTATAAAAATAAAAGCAGTTAATTTAAGAGAAAGACCAGAGTTTGTAAAGAACAGAGTTTGTGCAAACTATGAGAAACACCTTTTTCTTTCTTTTTATTAACTCAGGTATTAACTTTTTTTGTTTGTGGTATGTTTCAAATGCATGAACCTAATCTTATTAAAAGCAATGCTTTCATGTCCTTTAGTCTCTAAGATTTTGAAGAGTGCAGATGGCATGAGATCCTTTTTCATTTCTCTCTTGATAAATTAAGTAGATGCAAATTCTGAAGTCTAAAAGTAGAAAAAGGTAAAGTTCTAAGTGTAATGGAATGAAACAAAATGACAGGCATGACCTGAATTTGTTAACCATTCCTCCCAATGCCATTGCACTTCTGCTCTTTGTATATGGTGACACAATTGCTTCCTCATGACCTTAGTTCAGAAGTTCCATGAGTCTGTAATGGATCTGCTCTGCGATTTACATACCATGTTAAAATCTGTTAGGACTCAATTTATACTGGTAACATATGATTAAATACAAATTTCAGAGTAAAATTCCTTCCCATTTTTGACAAAATTCTAAATCCTCAATTCTCTCCAGCCTTGAATTCTGTATATTGTTGCTGAATTAATTTTAAAACTCTAGTAATTAATACTTATTCTTAATATGATGTTTCATTTAAGGTAAATTAAAGTTCTGTGATAGTGAAAACGGAATGGAGATAAAGACTAGTGATGTTATTATTTTTAAAAAGACATTGTGCATTTCAAAGATTAAAATGCCATGTGAAAATATGTAAACAACTTTTTTGAAGAGAAAATCATTTGTGCATTAACATTTGGAAATGGGAACTAACAAGGAGGAATTAGATCTTTATACAGAGAAGAGACACAAAGAAAGAAATAGGGATTATCTAGAAAACACTCAGATGTTTCCTTACTATTTTCTTCCACTTCATGTACCATAATTCCTACCTACACTAACTACATGAATTCCTACCCCCCCCAAAAAAAATAATAACCATTATGTATTTTAAAACTACTGTCCCTTGTTGGATTGCTTAGACGAGCTCTAGAAATTCTGAGTACATGAAACCAGAAAGAAGAGAAAAGAATATTCTCCTTTGTACTGCAAGACAATTATATTAAATGACTAGACTTGCTCTTTACTTTTTTGATACTGACATCTATTGGAAAACAGGAGAATATGTGTATGTTTGTTTTTTGAAGACAAATAAAAATGGATTCGTTAAATTTAAAACCCCATTTTAAATTAAAAATTAAGAATGTAAAATAGATTAACCATTTTAATGACACCATTCTCTAATTGCCTGAAAACACATTTACATGAGTTTTCAGTATTATAGGCCTTTTTTAAAGCCAGTAGTTGTTATTGCAAATATAATTACATATTCTTTAATGCTCATGTAATCTAGGCAATGTGTTCATGATTCAAACTAACAATTGAACATTATGTAGTGAAAGAAAAGAGTAAAGTTTGACTTAAGTTAGAATGTACTCTATCAGGCTCTAAAGAAAAGATTTTTCTTTCTATCATGAATCAGTAACATAAAGAAAAGGAAGTTTTTTGAACTAATTTCATTGATTCAACATGTGAATATCCTTTTAAAAAATATTTGGGGAATATTTTAGCTAGGATTTTTCCCAATCTGTCACTTGAGCAAAAATATGTTTGCCCAACAAAGCATATATGTTACTCTATAACTACTACTCAAACTTCTCTTCAATTAAGTAGACCTGGATGTACTAGGCCTACGTAGGGCATTTTGTGTTTAAAGGAACTCTCAGACAATCCGTGGAAATACAGAACACACACTCCAAGACCCAAGCCCTGTTTGATAAAACAACCTATAAGGTACATATTTTCCCTACATTCAGCTGGGTTGCAGACCTTACCAAATATCCCAACATTTTCTTTGAGCTTTAACCAAGAAAATCAAGCATGTGATGGAGAAAAGTACCCTTCTTAAAATTTAACTTCTCTCTTTTCTTGATTAAAAATTAGACATTTAAAATCACAAAAGTAATACATGATTAAATGCAAATAGTATATAGAGAGTAAAAAGTGATCATTCCTTTTTGCCCTTCCCTAATACCACTCCCCTCCTCCCAGGAAAAGAATCTTAACTTAATTTTTCTAGACTATATGTATTTACATATCTATGGATGTGTATTTACAAAAGGTGTGGCACACATATCTATCTATTTATACACATATGCATCTATGTATTTAGGGGCAAATATTCTAGCAATTCAAGAAATACATACAAGTATTGGAAGAAGTCTAAAAAAGAAGTAACAATTCCCCCAAATGCTACTGTCGAGGAATATTGGTCCTCAGGTTTTTACAAACACCATTTCAGACCTCTTGCATTTATAAACACAGATGTAAATAAGAAAGATAAAATGTGATCATACTCTTCATGTTATTTTAAAATTTTAAATGTATTAAAGTTAACACGACATAGAACTAGAAGAAATTGAAATAAAGCGGAAGGAATCACAGAGCTTTAAATCAATGTTTCTTTACACTAAAAGATATTAATTCCTAAAGATAAACATAAGAGAAAAATATGAAGATAATATTAAAGAAATATGAATCAAAACGTATGTTTTTCCTTAAGCTGCATTTTCAGATTTATACATTATCTATTGACTCTTTGTTATGCAAAATAAGGAACTTTGCAAACTTAAACTCCCAACTTCTTTTTTCATTTCTTATTCCATTTTCTTGTAGCCCTATTTATTTCACATGGTCATGGTTCTGTAATCGTAAGTACTACAATTTAGTAGTTTTATATTTATCTATTTTATATTTCATTTATCAATATTAATTATACTCATTCTTTTGCCCACTCCAGTCATAGTTTCATTTGAATCTTGGGGTAATAGTCAATGGAGCAGATACATAGCTTAATTTCAACCTGGTTTCCAGGGGATCTTACTCATGTTGCTGTGAGAAATCAAGGTGGATTTTAAAATGTTTAGAGTCAGTACTATGTAAAAGTCCAAGAGACGGAAAATTTGTTTCATAAAAATAGATGATATTTTCTCCCTTTCTATAAAATAAGACATGGCATAATGTTTCTTTGTTTTTAATTTTTGTTGAGTTCCTTTGCATGCATTTGGCCTTTCTGCTGTGATATAAGGAATTTTATTTAACAGAACTAGGTGAAAAATCAAATTCAGTTAAAAAAGTACATATAATAAGAGAAGCTATAAAGAAATATTTTACCTCTTAAGCAGATATAATGTGATACAATTATTTCAGAAGTCGTTATCTTTGAGATTTTCTTCTCACCTAAGTTTTTGTGTCTGTCAGTTGTGCTGGTCAGAGATTTCAGATGTAAAGCCTTCACGGGGTGGAGTTTATATTTGGATGCAAAGGAGGGAAAGGCAAAAGAGCACCACTCTCTCCCCCAGCACCTGTCTTTTGTTCCTTTCCACCCATTTTGGATTCTGGATAAGCATCATTCTTTCTCTCCAGCCTATGGAGGCACTCACAAGCTTGGCTTGCTGAGCCCTCAAAGTCCATTTCTGCAATACTAGGACTGGGGTTTGAGGACCTCTCTTGGGTGTGTTCAACCACCAGTGAAAGCCTTAGGGTTGCAGCCTGTCAACAAATGCTGTTCTTCACTCCAACTATGTCAAAGGTCAGGTTTTGTTTAAGTCCTGATGTTTTCGTCAATCCAGGCATGATCAATGAATCCCCCTCACCTTGCTGAGGCTTACAAAATGACTACTACAATCCCACGTGTGACCCTCTCTGTGGGACTAGAAGTAACTGAGTAAGTACTGTCTTCAACCTGAGCCCTGAGATGGATCTGGGAGAAAGATGAACTGGAAAGATTTAACCCATTCATCCCTACCCATTGTTACTCACTTATCAGAGTCACTTATTGGTGTTTGAGGAATATTCACTATGGACAGCTCCCTACCTCCGTCTGAGATGCTGGCTATCCTGTGCCCAAAGGGTAGCCATGGACACCTCTTTCCTCCTCATTCCTGAGTCTGAGATACACTCAGGGTTATAATGAAGACTGTGATTTAATTTAGGATCTCTTGCCTACAAACAATTAACTCAAATTTAATAGGATGCTTCTGTGCCTCCAGATCTTGCCATGGTGATGCATAGAACTCTCTGGATCGTCTTCATGGGGGAATGCAAAAGAAAAGCACTTTTCTCACTTTTGAGATGTAGTTACGAAGTTGAGATTATCCCAGGTTCTCAATACTTGTTCCGTAAGTGGCCTCTAGTGCTGGGTCAGAGACATGGTTACTTAGATATCTACGTGTGTCTCCAGCTCCGAGAGAGTCCATCTGTTCACAATTTCTGACATTCTTTAAACTCAGCTCACATCTGTGGCAGATCCTTCCCATGAATTTCTCAAGTTTCTTAATATATATTGTAGTGTTTATGATAGTTAAAAGGAAGATAATTTGAATGTTAATAAGAAAGTGATAAAAATAAATTATGGTACATACATGTAGTGGAATACTAGGCAGCTAATTAAACGATGATGTGGATCTTTTCATTAGTGACATGAAAAGACTTAACAAATTGCTTCATGGAGAAAACGTGCTAAATACATTACATATCAGTGAAGGGGAGAATAGACAAATCTCCCCCTTGGTGAAGAATTTCGAATAATTTATGTAGAGACCCCTCAAGGATCTGGAACTTAACTCCACACAACTTAAGTATAGGCTATGCATAGTGACTTCCTTCCAAAGAGTACAATATGGAAAGGGGAGAAAAGTATACACTTTACACTGGTAAACACTACTTCAGCAGGTGATCAAGGTTAACATCAAGGGTGATAAGTCATGTTGATTCTTATATCCTTGACATAATGTGATAAAAATGGCAGTTTACCTTTGTGGAAGACCATAAGACCATAACCGCAGTCTAGCTATGAGAAAACAAATCAGTGAAACCAAACACTGACATTCTACAAAATACCTGACCTGTACTCTTCAAAACCATCCAGCTCTTCAAAAACAAGGAGAGTCTCAGAAACTATCACAGCCAAGAGAAGCCAAAGGAGCCATGACAGCTATGTAGAGTGTGGTACCTTGGAAGGAATTCTGGAACAGAAAAAGGACATTAGGTAAAAACTAACAAAATATGAATTTAGTATGGACTTTAGTTAACAATAATATATCAATATTGGTTTATTAATTGTGATAAATATACCATCCTAAGGTAATAAACTGGGCATGGGGTATATGGGAAGACTCTGTACTCTTTTGTGGATCTATAACTATTTAAAACTTTTAACTTGCTAAAAATAAAAGAAACATTAGGCATAGTATATATTTGTTAGTGTAAAATACATGCATGTGTGTGTATACCTAGGGTAACATCTGGAATGACATGATAATCTGCTAACCTTGGTTGTTTCTTGAGGGTGGGCTTTTTATCTTTTTTTCTTCACTAATAATGTGTTATTTATACAGTAAAAAAAAAAAATCTAAAATCACCCTCTGTCCCCTTTTAAGTAGCTTATTATAGCTATAAGCTACAGAAATCTTACACAACACAGAAATGTATTTTCTCACAAAGCAAGATACCTAGAGGTAAGTTGGGTTCTCCTCATGTATGAGTCAGAGCTATGGAAGCTTTCACCGTCTCTCTCAGCTCTGTGTCCTCAGCATACCAGCTTTATCCTCGGGTTTGCTTCCTTTATGGTCACAAGATAAATGCCAGCATGAATTATGTGGCAACATGCTTTCTTGTTCATATCCAGTGACAGAAAAGAAAAACATGTCCTCTGGAAAAAGATTTGAGTCAACTCAGGACACTGTGCCCATCCCTAAACTAGTAACACTTACCATCACACATTACAAACGTTCCCTGGCCTTACGCCAAGTTTCCTGAACCGGTTACTATTGGAGGATTTGGAAATGATGGCTCAGGTCTAATCAGGATCCAGTCAGTTTCCCCTGATGAGGTGGGCTGGCCGGAGAGGACTAAAAGTCTGTTGGAGAACTCCTGAGGGAAAGTTTAAGTCTGCAAACGGGACACACCTGCCCCGGTTATTGACTCCCACTGCCTCAGACAAATAGTAAGAGTAGATGCCAGTGACTATCTATTTACCTGCAATTTAGGACCTTCAATACCTTAGTTCTGTCCAACTGAGAAATATCAGCTAATGGTATGATCCACCAATCTGGTAAGTCTACCTCCATAAGGAGGCGTAAGGGGTAAAACAAGAGGCCAGAGATATAACTTTGACAGATGGCTCTCAGCAAAAAAAGGAAACATCACAGGTGGATAAAAATAGCTCCACCTTAACACACTGGACTTACCTTTTAACTCAGTACAGGGATCAGCAGAAGATGGCAGCCTATGGGCCATTCTAGCCTGCTGCCTGTTTTTGTACATCCCAGGAGATAAGAAGGGGCTTCAGTGTTTTAAATGGTGGAAAAAAAAAAGAATAATTTTTGTAACAGATGAAAATTAAGTGGAATTCAAATGTCAGTGTCCATAAATAAGGTTTCATTGGCCACAGCCATACTCGTTTGTTTACATATTGCCTATGACTGCTTTTGCACTACATGTTGGAAGAATCAAGTACTTGTGACAAAGACCATCTGGCCTGCAAAGCCGAAAATATATATTGTCTGGCCTTGGCAGGAAAGGTTTGCTGGCCCCTGACCTGAAGTCAGTCAGGGGCTTTGCTTCCTCCCTCAATGGAGGATATCAGCAGTTTCTCCAGCCAGAATGTACCCACCTTCATGAGGCCTCCTCTGGTTATCCTCCTGAGGATAACAGGCAGATGGATTTTGCCTCTAGAACAGCACTCCCAGAAGGCTCTGAACTAGGTCAGAGCAGTATATTAATCAATCCAACTCCAAGGCTGAAAATTATCTTTTTCCATTGTCCAGTCCAAATCATTTCCAAGTATGTTATTGCATATAGCCTACCAGGAATTTCTGAAGTGAGAGAAGAATTAAAGGCATAGCTACCCTCTTGCAAAATTTGGAAATTTGTATAACAGCATCCCCAATCACCAGGTTTATTTTAAGTGACTTTCTTTCATATCCAACACATTTAAAGCATTCTTATTCTTGTGTTGACTTTGAGTCATGTTTCTGACACCCCAAAACTGAATTGAGTGTGAGCTCCATCTAGTGACTGAGCATGGATACTCTCTTGTGAATATTTTCTATCCTGTGTTTTAGGAACTGTTTCTACTGCCTCTTGCTATGAAAATGCTTAGGCTTAAAAATAGCCTGGCTCCCTGCTAAGGAGTCTTCCTCTTATGTAATTAAACAATGAAAAGCCAAATGGAGACCACGTGGTGGGGGTGATATTCAACCCTGTGGGACAAGCACTTGAATCCAAATCTCATCCTCCACAATCCCTTCTTGGCTCTGTGTGAATATTAACATCTTGGGCAGCACATACTGGCTGACCAGGTAATGTCCTAACCATTTTACGCCTAGGATCTCGTTAATGCTTTGCAGTTTAAAAACAGGAAACATTGCTCTAACCATCAATATATAAAAGGACTATAAAGACTCCCTTTGTTTTTTCTTTGCTTTTCTTGAATCCTTACTTCTGTTGCACTTGTTTAGTAAGGCCCTTGAGACTTGCCAGCATATGCTATCTGCTCCCCCTGCGGTAGGCATACGAGACAAAGTTTAAAGCTATAGTCAAAAGGAGCATAGGTGCCCTGAGGCTGCCAGTGATCGCTTTTGACCTGTGCCTTTACTGAGGCCAGTGCTGTTGGCATTGCTTGCTAGGCGCTGTGCAGCCAGAATCTGCAGTAGATATCTGCATAGCTTACAGGCATATGTTTGCTGAGATGTGTTTGGTCCCTGTACCATTGCTGGGACCTGCTTTGGCCCAATATGCTCACTGAATTTCTATAGAGACAGCCAGTTGCCTGTAGACAAGATTACTTTATGCTGCGGTAGATGATGATGTCTACATGTTATATTTATTAAGGTTTAGAACTGTTGCCCTAGGGCACAGCATTTTATACTCAATCACACTTCCATTTCTGAAACATCTTGCAAAATTCTAGGATTTGGAATTTTAAATGCCTGTTGCCGCAGAGTTACAAGGTACACAGGTTCATGATGCCACAGCACAGATATTTATGGTAGATTTAAATTTCTTGTTGGGTTGGACTTGAAGAAGCTTCGGAAGTGGTTGTAAAGCTCTCAGAACAGTGATCTTAGCCAAGCAACTTCAGGTAGATGTGAACTTTCAGTTTTCAGTCTGATCTGAGAACCCAGTGAATGGCTGAAATGTGTTATAACTGCTTTAAAAATGCTCTTTGTTTTTTTTCTTTCCTTTTTAGTGTTATTGACAAACGATGTGTTCTCATGTGAATTGCATTATTTTCTCTTTGCATTCTCCATAGCTCCAATATTTTTTAAAAACATTTTGTACTCAATTAATGTTTGATTATTAATTTATTGTTTGTTTTGGAAATGTGAGCAGGCAGCAGAATAAAATCATCATCATACCTGTGAACATATGATATGGCCTGTTATTCATACCTGTGAACGCAGGTCAATTTGGTGTCTTGGATAAATTGCATAGAAAAAAATAAAACATTTGCTATTGAATGGGCATTAAAATTTGAAAGATATTAAAATACTTTTGTGGCCAGTATTTGCAAGTGATAATTATGGGATGATGTCTTAGACATTTGGGCTTTATATTACAGAAACAGGCTTAGAACAAACTTGTGCAAAATGGAGGAATTTATTTTACAAGTACAGATCTTATGAAAGCTAGGAGTAAAAAGTACACTGGGGATTCATGATGGAAGTGAGGTAACTAGAGTACCCAGGGAGTCATTCTTTGATCTCTTTTCTTTTTTGTCTTTGAGCCAATAGATCTCATCCCAGCTGCTCTTTTGTATCTCCTACATTGTTCTTTCTCTAGTTCAAGTTTTTTTTTTCTCTACAGACAGGTTCCTTACCTCAGTACCAACCACCTTCAGAGACCTGGTGCAAAATATCTGCTAACCTCACTTTCCATTTTATTGGAGGGAATTTGGCTAAAATTGAATCAAATGTTCACCCCTGGCATAACCAATGCGGCACAGACGGTGCAATCTCATGTATAAATACTGCTCCTAGGGACCGTTCCTCATGAGACTTTTGGTACTGGAGATGTAAATCTCAGGAAACTAGGTGTTGTGAAGTTGGGAACTATGTCACAAATTGTCTTCTACAGATTTTAATAAAAGTACCCTCTTTAAGAAAAGTTAACAGGCATTCCATTTTGTTTTATCACTTTGGGATTTAAAACACTTTGAAGGCAGAAATAACTTGTAATTCATAATGCTTACAAAATAAACGTTTAAATTGCACTTAAAGTTGTCAGCTTGTGCTCTACTTTGTATATTACTTCAATGACTTCATTTATATTCTGATCTTTCATTTCAGTAACATCTTGGTAAGTAGACATGAGGAAGAGGTAAAGTATGCCTAATTCAAATATCTGGAAAACTTTGTTGTCATTTCCCTGAGGAATCAGAAAAATATCCAGTGACTTCTGTCTCTGTCATTTCAGGTTTCTATGAAAAATGTTATCTGAACATATATGATAGTATTTTTAATATTTCTACCACCCTTATGAGGAGGAAAGCACATTCTAGGGAAAAGCTGGGCTCAAGAACTGATACATCAGGAGTGTTTTTTTTGTTTGTTTTTTTTTGTTTTTTGCGGTACGCGGGCCTCTCACTGTTGTGGCCTCTCCCATCGCGGAGCACAGGCTCCGGACGCGCAGGCTCACAGCCATGGCTCACAGGCCTAGCCGCTCCGTGGCATGTGGGATCTTCCCGGACCGGGGCACGAACCTGTGTCCCCTGCATCGGCAGGCGGACTCTCAACCACTGCGCCACGAGGGAAGCCCTAGACCAGATTCTTTATATTTAGATCTCTCTGACGCTACTACTCTTCCTAGACCAGGCCCTTTATCTAAATACTTTTAGGAGGTTAAGTGGCAGGTAAAAAGAGAAACTTCCCGAGTCTACTATTTCTTTAAAATAATCAGCCTAAAGTAATCCTTACGCCAAAGAGACACATTTGGGGGCAACAAATTTTGTCCCCCTTCATCTGCAACCTTTGACTCATCATAATTTATCCCATTTCCCAGACCCCACAAAAAATAACCAGAAATATATTTTTATAATCTATCTCAAATTGTTTCTTCTTTCATTAAGTACAAAATGGTATTTATTTTTGAGGGACCTCGACTTTTATGGTAATATGTAGGTGCTATTGGGAATAATACAAAGAAAATATAACCAAGAAACCACCTAATAATAGAGATAAGACAAACACATATAAGTGGCTTAAGAGAATACAGTTTGACTAAAACAACGACATGCAATACTGAATACTGTATTTGGTTCTGCTCAGCACTTCCTTATTTACCTTCAGGCCTAAATAAAACATTACATTTACTTGTATTTTTCGTTTTTATCTTTGGCGTTTCTTAAAGGAGTCCCCATCGATTAAAGAACTGTCCTAAGCCCTGGGATATATTATACAATTTATTTCCCTCCAGGAAGGAGATTAAAATTTAATTCAGAGATGGGAAACAAATCAAAAGTAATCAATTTTATGCTGGACCTTTATAAGTACAGCAGTCTGGGAAATTCTGCTTTATGAATGGACCTAGTTTATCATAACTTTCTTTTGCTTTTGGACTTTAATTCTCAGAGGGGGCTTGTAAGATAGATTCATTGGTCTAGAACTATTTCCTGCAGCAATAATGCTATTGTAATTCTATTTTAAGATCAATCCATGGGAAAGAAACAAAACTTGAAAAATCAGATGTGTTGTAAGCCTAAGACATAGGATGGGGCATCTGCTATTTTTCAGAGCTATATTTTGTTGTCTGTATACTTTTTAAAAAGAGTTTTCCCCATAAACGTGTTGCCTTCCATATGCAGGTTGGTTTTGTTGTTTATCCTTTAACATGATCACAGAGTTTCCTTGAGGTTCTGAGGCACTCATATCCTCTAGTAGCACTTCTGGAACTTGCCGAGGGAGAAGCATCACCAAGGGAGAGTTACTAAAATGCATATTCCTGGTTCCTGGCCAAACCTAGTAACAGGGCCAAGTTCTCCATCAACCACATAGACACAGTTCCTAGGGTCCATGGTACTTTTAGAATCTAAAAAAGGGTTCTAATTTCTTTCAAAATTGGAAGAAAAAAAATAAAATCCATCTTGGAGTATATTTTTCTTTATGCCAACAGTTGTAAAATATGTTTATTTATTTATTTTTTTATAGATAAAACGGTACTTTGAAGGCAAAAGAGTCTAGGGCCCATGAAAGTCAGAATCTGGCCCTGCCTAGAATACCAGAATAACCAGAATACCTGCATTTAAGGAGCGCACATAACAAGGTTTCCGAAACACTACTTGAGCAGTATAGGGATATGCGATCACTGCATTATGAAATAAGGGGTACATTAGAGGGGTTAGACCACACACTGCTGTGGGACGCCCGGAGAATGAAGGTCTGGAAAGCGGATTTGGAGGCTAGCTCTCTCGAGTACGGGCGTGGATGGAAGGGTGGACGCTGGCAGGGGAATCCGGGAAGCAGGCTTGTGCAGCTGAGGGAGCAGGACATGGCGAGCCGATTGAAGGCTCCGTAGGGCTGTTGCCGCTGCATCTGTTGGGGGTGGGGTCGCGCTTTGTCCCCACGGCTGGCTGCCTGGCAGAGAAGTGGGACATGGCGCAAAGAAATGCGAGGCAAGCTTGAACGCACCGGCAGGCACTCGGCCTCGGACTCTGACCACAGCCAACTGGACGACTTTTGGAGGGTAATGACCGCTTCATTCCCGCCTTCCAAAACTCCAGCAAATCGCTCCTGCGGCCACACATCTGAAGCCTCCGGGAGGAGGATTCTGGGAAATGTAGTTCCGGCTTAGCCCAGCGGGGTGCAAATCGCTTCACCTTTTGACCTTCAGAGGATAAATCATTTTCACGTGTTGAATCAATTTCACCTGAGCGGCGTTGTGTTTTTCCACGTGAGTGCAGTCTTTTCTCCTTCCGCCTCACTCACTAGCTGTGGGGTCTGGCGGAGGTTTTCCGAGCTTCGTGATTCTCATATTTCGCACACGAGAGAGAGATGGGAAGGTCGCGCGCTGCGAAAGATTGTGAGGACTGAATGAGACAGATAAGGTGAGGTGTTTCTACTACAGTGTCAGGCACGTGGTAAGTGTTAAATAAACGTTACTATTACTAGTTTTCATAAAGTAGGCCACAATTCAAGTGAGTAACTCTAATATAACTGAAAATAGTTCTAAATCTGCGTCGTCACAGTGTTATTTGCGGTCTTGAGCACTTAAACCCAGGGAGAAGCTTCAGACTATCTAAAAGGAACAGTCATTAGATGGCTGACTTTGTAACAGCAAGTTTGAAAACCAGTAGAAATCAAGGGAATAACATCTTCAATTTGCTGAGAGCAAATAACTGTCAACCTAAAACTATCAAGAATAAAGCAAAATTTCACACGTAAGAGATTTGCTGCTAGAGAAACTTCTCTCTTTTTTTTTGAGTTTTAAAACTTTTTTAATGAGGCAGTAGAGAAACTTTTCGTAATAGAAATTCTAAAATACGTATTTTTAATGGAAGGAAAATAATTCTGGAAAGAAAAAGTGAAATCTGTAAGAGGAATTGTAAGTACAGATGTAAAATGTAACTAAATCTAAGTTATTAACACTGCTAAAAATAGTGTTAATACTAATACTTTTAGTAACTGATTCCTTCTGGTAGCCTTTACCACTGAACAAGAATCACCTGGGTTTCTGTGACTTGTTTTGAATCTTTGCTGTAGCAAAAAGCCCAAAATGTAGCTGTCTTGCTTTAGGTGGGGCATCCCTCTTGCAAGATTGGAAAAGATTCCAAAATTGACACCTGAATTTGATGTTATGACAGGCATATTCTATATTGAATAAAGGTCAAAGTAATAATGATCAATCTAGTACAAGTGTAGTATCTAAATCAAGAAAAGAGTCTATGTTTCAGTATTCTTTTAACCATTACAATTTTTCAGGGACTAGACTCACATACGCTAGACCCTCACACCCTGCC
The DNA here is from genome assembly GCF_949987515.2 of Delphinus delphis. NCBI lineage: Eukaryota > Metazoa > Chordata > Mammalia > Artiodactyla > Delphinidae > Delphinus > Delphinus delphis. The sequence continues at coordinate 39,784,366 of NC_082691.1, forward strand.
TCTCCAATCCGTTCTCTGAATCTATAAGCCTGTTGTTTTCCTTTTTGTTTTGTTTTGCTTGTTTGTTTAGATTACACATGTAAGAGAGATCATTTGATAGCTCACTTAGCATAATGCCATCATGGTTTATCCATATTGCAAATGGCAAGATTTCATTCTTTTTTATGCTTGATTGGGTAATATTCCATTTTATATATATATATCTCTCTCACAAATTCCTTATTCATCCATCAGTGGACACTTAGGTTGTTTTCATGTCTTGGCTATTGTAAATAATAATGCAGTGAACATTGGGGTGCACATATGCTTTGGGATTAGTGTTTTTGTTTTCTTCAGCTAAATACCCAAAAGTAGAATTGCTGGGTCATATGATAGTTCTATTTTTAATTAGTTTATAAACCTCCTTATTGTTTTATATAGTCGTTGCACCAATTTTTATTTCCACCAACAGTGCACAGGTGTTCCCTTTTTTCCACAGCCTCACCAAAACTTATTTCTTATCTTTTTGATAATAGCCATTCTAACAGGTGTGAGATGATATCTCATTGTGGTTTTGAGGGACTAGACTTTTAGAGCTTATGCAAATCTGACTACAACAGTGGCTACTACTTTTCTCCTGGTATATATTCTTCCTTTCTTGGATAGAGACAGAGTTCCTTACTTTTAATTCATCACAAAGCCACCCAGAATAGAGACTACAGTTTCCAGTCTCCCTGGTAACTAGCTGTAGATCTGAGATTAAATTGTGGCCAATGAGCTACATTGAAAGGTAATGGATGCAAGTTCCAGGATATACCCTTAAGAGGAAGGACTATGTTGTCAACTGTCTGCCACACCCAGTTTTTTAAGGCCAGACTGTGAATGTGGTGGTGAGCAATTTTGGACCCTGAGGAGGAGGGTCCAAAACCCTAGAGATAGCAGAGGAACAAGAGGGAAGAAGCCTGAGTCTTTGACTCTGCAGAGTGCCTCATCAGTCTGGACTTTCAGGCTTATTTAAGTCATTGTTATTTTATATCTGTGATACTTAATTGAACTATATAATATGAACTGAATAATAGAGTGACTATTAAAAAACACATGTATATAAATATATAGGCACACTGAAATTTTTACTGCAAACATGGCTTTGATCTTTATATTTTATGAAAACAACATTAACTTTTTTATATGCTGTGAATACTTCAGTAATTTTGAAATCCACTTGATATTTTAGAAGACAGTACTGTGATCATGAGAGTACTAGAGAAATCTGTAGGGGATGTTCCATGATAATACTTTTATCTGCAAAGCAGGTACCCTCCAGAAAGAAACTGTGTGCCTTTAAGACTAAATTTTTGTGCCCTGTCCAAATATATAGATCATTTTAAGTAAAAACAGGAATAATATGATATGATCTTTTTTGGTTTAATTTTAATAAAACTGTAATGGAATCACAGAACCAAGACAACTCACATATCTAATCACTTCATTTTAATGAAGAGAGCTTTGACAAAAATAGCTGATTGTTTCCTTTGTCTAGACAAAATCACTTTGTAGAAGGTATCAAGCTAACCTTCCTTTTTAAAAATATCAGGAAATGGTTAGATTACACAGTATGTAAGCCTACCTTTCATGCAGCACTAAATAATTCTATCACATCTTTCTTTTAATAATTCATTTGGGATTACAATATTTGAGCCACATGTTAAGCTTTGTGTTTCATGTATAAATTATTTACATTCTTCCTTCTCTCAAGAAACTAGTGACTTAAGTTAGATTTACAATAAGAAAATACTGACCTTACAGATTTAAAGACTCAGTTACCAAAAATCTGAATATACGTATTTCTATAGGATTAACTTGACAAGACTTAATGCTTATATTTCAAAAATTATAAAGTGTATCAGAATTAACTGTATAATTGCATTAACAGTTTTATATCAGAATTTTATTTGCTACTTATGTTTTGAGTGCAGGATTAAACCTGTGCTTTTAGTTTTTAATCTTTTACGTTTAATAAATCAGCTCTATACTAAGAATAGAAAATTTTCAATAACTTAATTTTTATAAGGAAAATATAATTATATAGATATTTTAATAAGAAAAATAACTTCTCCTTTTCTAACATAAATTTTTCTTTAAAATTATTATTTATGAGCAACACTTTAGAGCATAGTATCCCTAAAATTTGAAGGTGAAATCAAAGTTTTCCAATGTTCTCTGGTTTGGAAGAAAATGGATATAGGCAATAGCATTTGCTCTACAGTGTAATAATGTAATAATCATTAAATTTCTCTGTTACAGAATATCCTAAAGAGACATGGGATAATAATCCTAGCATCTTCTATTGTGAGAATAATGGTGATTGACATTGTGAAGATATGGAAAAACATGTAAGGTGAGAATAGTTTCATCTAAGATATGGTAAAAATAACATTTTGTTTTCCTTTTAAACACTGTGGTTTATTGTTTTAAAAATATGGGAAATACAGAAAAGACAATTACACATAATATCATCTTGAGATAACCATTGTTAACATTTTGATATATTTCTATTGTGTTGTTTATTCTGAACGTGTAAGCTTATATAACTACAACAAATCTATAACTCTATTATAGCAAATTTACATTGTACTCATACTTTGATAGACTTGACACTTTCATATATTTTAAATAGGTGTTTTAATAACTTTATTTCATAAGATTTTTGTAATCATTTGCATTCAGAAAGCAATTATCTTTTCAAATACTATTAATAGGAAGCAAGTTGAAGATGGCATTTGAAACATCATTTATTTATTCACTATCTTACCTCATCTTCTTTCAAAATTATAGGGCAGTAGTCTGTGATATTTTGACCCTATTGATGAAAATAAAATTATTATGCCACTTGTCCTGCTCTCTTGCAAATAAAACTTAAAAATGTCTCCAGACACTTGTGACTCTTCAGAACATCTTGGCACTGAAATCGTGATGATACCCAAAACTTTGTAGCCTGCCTTAAATGGGCAGGTATAGATATAGATGTGTAAACACATCATTACAATTGAGGAAGTGCTACTACAGGTAATTGTAATATACTTTGGAAGCACCTATTATTCCTTACTAAAAATATGTATGGACCACTCTCCCCACACATACACACCACTTGAGAATGTTAGGGGATTTGTAAGAATCATGTACTTCTTTTGTTCGTTTTTCTTATTTGCACTTTTTAATGCTTTCCTGGGTGCAGATAGATAACCTTTTGAGGTAGTTAATTCTTTTAATCTTTAGTTTCTATTGTGTGAAACAGATTTGAAGAAAGTACTGTACTCTAGTGTTATTTAAGTAATTAAAAAATAATTATTCCTTATAAATCAGAGATACAGTATAGAACATTATTGAGAAAGTCAATCAGATGCTAGTTTCTTTGGATTATATTACAGAATGTTCGACTGCATAGCTGTGGCGTACTCACCTGCCTAATAACACCAATAACACCTAATAACACCAATAAACTTAAGGCCCAAGTTTCTAGACCTTAAAAAGGCAGTATAATTTCTGGGTGTGACAACAGTTTATGCATGTGAAAGAGAAATATTTATAAATATGGTGTTCAGGTTTGACACAGATACTTATCTTTTTATACAGGGCAAGTAATAGAAATGTAAGACTGTTCAATAGGTCAGTGATACAGCAAATACATATTTTATCATAATGTGATTATACTATAACATTTCCTATTATATAATTTACAGTGTATGCTATTCATCAGTTTTTCAATGTTCTTGCTTTCTAATTTGTGCATAATCTACCCTGTTTGAGCATTTGCAAAATGAACAGTACTGAGATAGTGTTCTCCAGGATGATTAAAGTCATTCTAAAAATCTTCCCATCACTCCTTCCATTCTAAGAAAACATGACATTTTAATGAGCAAGCTGCTCTATAGTGGAGAAACTTTTACTGTATATGTTTTGCATATTTTTAAGTAGAAGATTTACATGCCAGTTCCTTCTGTAAGCCTTGCTTGACAGAGTAGAAGCATATTTTTAAGTTCCTTCTGATTATGAATATGGCACAAAAGACCAAATGTTTATAGAGTGTAAATATTTTACTCAGGGACCAAAATGACTTCTACTGTTAAAGTACCTCTCAGTTGACTATAGTCTACGTGCTGCATCCGTTGTACCTTGGCATCCTGCCAGGTGTCTGGTAAAGGGAAGGAATGGGAGAAGAGACAGGCACAAAATTTAGCCCTACTGATGGGCACATCCTACCACCTCAGCTTGTCACATGCGGGTTTAGGGCAGTAGTAGCAACAAGTTGTTTCAGCAGATTTATAGAGCATGACTTTAGGGGGTTCTGCGGAATGGCTGGCCATGAAGAGAAGTTGGCCTTAGAGAAGTCTGTCAGGAGACAGTGAGATTTCCATTCATCAGTCTGAGATTCAATAATAGAAAGACTCCAAATTCTTGGAGAAAACTGTCAGAAGAAAGACAGACATCTAAGGCTAATTGAAATTCCTAGACTGGTAACTTAGGTAGTTACTAAAGAACTAAGGAACAAGCAAGATTTCTGGAGCCTAATCAATGACCAAAGGCAGTATAATTTACAGTCAGATTGTTGAGGTCTAAATCCTGGCTCTTCAGTTTAGTAACTCAGATCAGGGGCTGTGATATAAACTCTTTTTAGCCTTTTGTAAAATGGAGATAATAATAGTACCTATTTCATAAGGTTGTTTAGAGGATTAGATGAGATGACTGTAAAGTAAGTTTCTTGGCTTCATTTCTGACACATCAGGCTTTCAAGAAATATTAAATAAATATTAACAGTAATTACCGTGGCAAGATAATCACTTTGGTCTTTTCTGTCTGCCGTCCCTCTCTCCCTCTCCTTCCTTGAGGTAGCCATGATCTTTGGTGTTCCATAGCCTCAGGGGAAGTTGCCTTGCTGGGCCAAAAGTAAAAGTGATTTAAACTCATATCTTTCCTTGCCATTTGATGCCTAAAAGCCTTGGGATGAAGGAATTGGGGAAATGCTTATGAGTGTAAGTAGAGGAGAAAAGGAAAATTTGAAAGATCAAGAGGAAAGACAGAGGTATTACCTCTTGTCTAACAGTAGGTGAGAAGACACCAAAGATAAAGGCTGTAAGGAGAGACTGGATGCTGAACAATAAACATCAGAATCCCCAGTCTCAGGATGGCATTCTTGCTCTAAGTAAACCATGAAAACAGAGTTTCCAGATTAGAACCTCTTCACAGGTACACGGTAACAGTTTTAGTTGTGACTCCTAAGGTTCAAATGTCAGTGTATCTGGCTTCCTTTCCCAGGCCATATTTCACTAACACCTTGAAAAAGAATGGGGCCCCAATAATGACTTAATTAGAATTTCCCACCTGCCATGTATAGAGACTGAGAATCTATTCTAATTTGATTATTTAATACCTATTTAAAACAGCTGTTTCCTGTGTACTTGGGTTTGTGGATTGTGATTCAGATGTTTGACATTATGATCATTAGCACACTTTACGTGAGTAAGGACTAAAGGATTAGGAATATTACGAGAGTTCAGAACCTTTATATTGAACCTTGTGTTATATAGAGCTGGGGCTAAATGAGTACCTTGTGGATCAGGTAATTTTTGACTTTGGAAATTAGCATAAGGCTAAGCTCACAGGCAAAGGCACACTGATCAACCTTTTGGGAGGAAGAGAAATGCTGGCTGAAGTGATCTTTCTTAAGCTCTTTTAACATGTGCTTTAAGGGAGCTCTGTTAATTTATGGAATATATGTCCTAGCTTAGTTCTAAAAATTTACCAAAAAATTAAGTCTTATTTGACACTAACATCAGTTTAATTTTCAAAGATGATTTTGTGCTATAGTTATCAATATTGAAATTAACCCAAATAATGGAACCACCATTTTTACTTGGAAGTATGTACCAAGTGTACTAACCTCTACAAAGTCAAATTTGTAAAATTTCATTCCCAGCAATTGCTTTGAATGGCCTTTAGGAACACAAAACGAAACTACATCTTGCCTAGCACATAGTTTTATTATATAATTGGATTAGTCGGAAGTTGGGGATATCTCCAAGGAGACAATACAAAAACAACAAAGGTAGACGAAAGAAGATTGAAATTGGAATTGGAGCCTATTTAACACCCAAAGGGTGAGGTGTCTCTAAACATAAATGCCATCCTTGCTGGAGTCAGGTGACTAGACAGTGAACTGTTTGAAAGATAGAAGTCCTTAGGCTCTTTTATGAAGGCCAGGACCCTAAAAGGTGAATAAATCATTCCCGGTTGGTAGCTCCCCTGATTGCTAAGAGCAGAAGATGAATATCTACCCTGGAAGAGCACTAATTAAGTTCAACTAAATAGAAGCCTATAATCGAAGAGCACCAAACATATAAGTAAACGAAGGGTCATGAGTAAGAGTCAGTAGGAAAAAGCTGTTAGTTTAGGAGCCCCAATAACCTCAGCTATTGGAATTGTATGGGAAGCAAAACTTGACCTTTACCTTCTTCAGGTTTTCAGATGGGCGGGAGAATTTAATTGACATAAAACATATTACCAAGAGAAAAGCATGCAAATATAAGTTTTATGTGACAGAAGGAAAAGAAGATCCAAAGAAGTAACAAAACCTAAGTACTTTTATACTAGTTTGAACAAAGAGAGGCAATTATGAAAAAGTAACTAAAATATATAGGGAGGCTAATCAAAGATAAGAATTATTTTAACAGGGTCCATTTGTACAGAATTCTCTAGGCTTTGACTCCCATCACAGAATGTTTCTTTTCTCCTGGTACAGGGAGGGCATCTTTTATATGAGAGTTTTATCTCGTGTTCCAGGAAGAAAAGAGGAGATCAGAATGCACTTCTTACGTCTGCTGTTTTTCAAGTAACTTTAACTGAAAATAATCCTTATGCCAAAGTGGCATATTTTTGGGGTGGCATATTCTGCCACCCTTCAGAATCATTATATATAAAATATAAAATAATTATGTATGAAATATTTAAATAAAAAGCATAAACCATAAAATTATAAAAAGGAGAAACAAACTATTCAAAATGATTAGGATATCTGGAAGAGCCAAAATAAACTTTAAGAAAGAAAAATATAATTATTGAAATAACTTTAAAAAATCCGTATATGGTTTGAACGGTAGATTAGACAAAACTAATGAGATACTGGTGAACTGAAAAATAGATCTGAAGAAATTACAATATGGCACAGAGAAGCGAGGGGATCGTAAAAATAAAAGTGAGATCTAGCTATTTAGAGAATAGAAGTCCTGGTATCAATATATATCTAATTTAAATCCCAGAAGGACAGAATAAATGAAGTGAAAGAAAGGTAATATCTCAGAAAGTGACCATTGGATCGTTTCTATTACTGCTGAAAGATAGAGTAAAAGTAACCAATGCTTAAAACTATTGTAGGGAAACACAAAATCGAAAAAAAATAAAAGCAGATCTTAAACGATATTAGAGAGAAAAGACAAATCTCCTCAAAGGAGTGCCAATTTGACGGACAGTTGTTTGCCAACAGCTATAATGGATGTGATAGATCTGAGAATAATATCTTCAAAGTTCAGAGAAAAATAAGTGTAAACCTAGTTTTTTGTAGTTAACCAAATTAATTGTTATTCATTACTGCTTTAATTCTTCTAGCTCAGTTTGAAGCACTGAGTGAATTATTCTCTACATTTCATGGCATATTTTTATTATTCTTATGTTACATTTTTATATTTTATATATATATAACTTAAACATAATATATAATTTATATTATTGTCAAGTGCAACCTCTCTTTTTATTAGTTTATTTTTACTTCTTTTAGCCAGACTCTCTAATTTTACTCTATTCCCTTCCACTCCCTATAATGGCCAGGATCTAATATATTTAAAGCATAGTCCGTATTTGAATATATTTTCGTAAAATGTTAACTAATGGCAAGGATGTGAATCAATGGCAACTTTTACATATGGTTGAAATACACTGGAAATCAATTTGGCAAAGTCTTGTAAGATTAAATATTCACATACCAGATGATCCAGCAATGCTATTTCTAATCTGCACCCGTTCCCTGCCCTCAGAAGATTCTTATACCTGACCACCAGTCAACAAGAATATTCATAACAATGCTCTCAAGAATAAAAAGTGTGAAGCAATTAAAATGCCCATTTTTAGGAGAATGAATATCATAAGCAGTGAAAATGAATGAACAACAGCAGCAGTTACCAATTTGTGTGAAATTTAGAAACACTTGTGAGTATAAAAAGCAAGTCAAAGGGCTTCCCTGGTGGCGCAGTGGTTGAGAGTCAGCCTGCCGATGCAGCGGACACGGGTTTGTGCCCCGGTCCGGGAGGATCCCACACGCCGCGGAGAGGCTGGGCCCGTGAGCCATGGCCGCTGAGCCTGCGCGTCCAGAGCCTGTGCTCCACAACAGGAGAGGCCACAACAGTGAGAGGCCCGTGTGCCGCAAAAAAAAAAAAAAAAAAAAAGCAAGTCAAAGATGGCAACATACACTATAATAATATTTCAGGGAACTCAGAAACAAAGTAAAAAGTATATGTCCCATAGAGTTGCATATTATATGTGATAAAGATAGAGTTGCATATTATATGTGATAAAGATAATAAAAATATGACAAGGAAATGGTAAATATAAAATTCCATATAGTTGCTCATCCGTTGGTACTGTGCAGAGAAGGGGGTAGGAAGATATAGATCACAGCAAGGGATGTTGGAAATGCTCTAGACCTTAGTTTGGGTGGTGAGTTCTGGGAGGCATGTTTATTTCGTTATTAAGCTTCATAATTTACATATGTGATTATATATATATGATATTTGTATGTTTCAAATATGACCTAATAACATTTTAAATAACTTGATTACAAAGCTGTTTTACCATTTTTAAGAATTTTATTTATAGAATCCGTCTTTGTATTACATTTAATTTATTAATTATGCCTTCATGGACATTTTATTAGGAAGGGTTTTGTTTTCTGCTGATCAGCTTCATTAAGGTTAATTGATATTTTACCATCTCGAGCTGTACATTATTTGTGATTAGATAAGTATTGAAAAATTGGTATTTGGGTAGCAGTTTGTTCTGCTCCTACCTGCTTAACTAGCTCTTGGTTGTATGTGCTGTATTATATCACCCAGACAGCCATGTTGTTTTAAATGCTTTCAGGTTAATTTATGTCTCTGCAGTTTTGTATAGAATATACTTCTCACATAGGTAATTGGAGTTTTGTACGACTAAACTTGATGAATACTGATTCAACAGTTCATTGCGTCAGAGTGTATATACAATGTTTAGGATGTCATGATTATGATTTATCTTGTCCAGGTAGTACAGTGGAATCTAATTACATGCTTTGTCTCTTACTCTTTGCTTAAATCATCCAGGAGTAAGTAAAGTCATCAGACATACAGCCTGTACCTTGCCATTACTACTTACCTCACATTTCACAAATAGTCTTTCTGAGCATGTGAGTGACGAAAGCAGTTTCCTGTCTTCAGGACTGTCTAGAGGAACAGGTTCAGAAACAAGTAACAATTAGTCGAGATAAAGGTACCAATAATAGATGTATTCACAAAGAGAAATGTGATCAAAGGGGAGGGTGGTCATGAGGAGCAAGTGGAGGAACTTGAGAGTTGAGCTAGATTTGAAATGACTGTCAGATATCACTTGGTGAGTCAAGAGGATAAGAGACTCACAGAGCCAGGCTGCAGCTTGAACAAAGGGCAGGAGAGTGTTGGGGACTCAGAAGAGATGAGGAGACTGTACTTGTCAGAAAACAGCGAAGCAAGGCAGCAATTTTGCACGTGAAGGCCTTCTGTATTGTTTTACTGCCTCTTACCTCATTTCTCTACTATCTTTCCCCCTCAACACAATCATATTGCTCTTTTAAAAGTACTTTCAATCATGTTGCTCCCCAGTAAAAATAATCACTGTCTTCCCCTTGCACGTGGTAAAATATTTTCTGGAGCTTGAGCTTAAGGACCTCTTCAGTACGATCATAATAGTTCTTTTGAACCATCCTTCCTATTAATCTACTGTAAAACTAGTTCATCAAAAGTAAATCTGTCCGCTGTCTTCAGTCTTCTTTCATTTGCGTGCTGATCTGCATTTGCTTTCACCTATCTGCCCCCACTATGTGTCTACATGATTCTACCACCAATCATCAAGCCTTTTATCACCTGTTTCAAGACACGTAGCAAGTTCTGTGTCCGACAAAACATTCTTCAAATCCCTGGGGAATTATTTCCTCTTCAAAATTATCTAGAGTACAGAAAGTACAACACTAATCTCTTAGCTATTTAAATAATAGAAAACAGAGAATATGGGCAGGGAAAAAAATCACAAATTAAAATAAAAATCTTCAGGGCTGAAAAACATAAGTTGTGAGATCAAAAGTATCCACTGCTTTCCAAGTAAAATGAATAAAAAATAATTGCTCCAGTACCTATCATTTTGGAATTTCTGAACAGCATAGATGAAAAGTATATTCTAAAATTTCCAGAGATACAAGTCATTGACAAATGGACACAAAGTGATCAGAAATTTGGCATATTTGAAGGCTGTGGAAGAAGGCCTTTAAATTCAAAGGGAGAATAATTTTCAACCTAGGAAACGTATCAACCAATCAGGGAATGTAAAAAATTCTCAGTGATGAGTTAATATAGCTTAACCTAGTTCTAGAGCCCAGGGATTGACTAACATCATATCCTTTTATCCAATAAATTGCAGAGCTCTAACTTCATTTTGCAAGCAGTTAAGCAATATTCTGCCCTTCCTAGAGCACTGTTTTATTCAACAATGATAGAAACTATTCTACAGATAAACAAGTCTCCATTTGTTGATGGACCCAGTGCTTAAGCCAAGACTCTCAGGAGGCTGTGGAAAGAATCTTCTCCTTCTGATGTCTTTCTGAAGTTGCCTCCTCTTAAACAAAGTGCTTTCATCTATCCACAAAAAATTATAAGCAGAAAGATTTGAAACAGAGTGATATAACTATTGTCGTTGACAATTTTGAGTTTTTGAAGCTCATTAAATTATTTTGATATTTTAGAATTATTTTGCATAAACCAACATTCTGTATTCAAGGAAGTTAATTATTTTAAACAACACAACAGATGTGATACTCAAGATGAGAAGGGAAAGCACTGCTCACTCATTACTCCTGATAAGTATATGCATATATTCATAATACACACGTATGCCAGATGTTATATCATTGAGGTTAAAGTGATACATAATTTTTAACACTATTTTTTTCTTTTCTCTATTATTTTAAGTAATACTTCAAACAAACACAAAATTTATTTCACTGTAAAACCAATGGCCAAGTGTATTAATTCCAACAATTACATGGATTACATGACTGAAATATTAATATCCTAATCTGTTCCCTTGTTTTCAAATATTCCTTTCCTTGTTCACTCCTTGTGTTATAGTTTTCTTGATCACACTTCACAGCAACTAGAGACCCTTTTTTTTGGTATTGGAGCGTTTTTTAAAATGACTTCCAGGCCCAATCATTTTTTGAATGATGGGGAGGAAGGAGTGGAGAAGGGTTGTTGAAAATATGATATCAACATTCATGAAAATGTTCCATTGTTCTAGAATATTATTTTTAGTTTCAGGAGAGAAAAACAAAAGGATAACAACAATATAAAAAGGTTGAACCCTATGCAGATAAAAATAAAAGTGAGGTATTTATGAGTAGAAAAGCAATCTCATTTTAAACATGAGAAAATAAAAAAATAAAAATTAAGAGTTTCTGAAGTATAATTATAATAAATTTGGGAACCATTGCCCTAAACAAACCCAAGTATCCAGAGATCAAATTAAATATATTTTATGCTACTTAAAATAAAAGTTTATTTCTAGTTTAATTCATACACCAAATAAAGTAACATATTAAAATCGCAAAAAAGGAGAGGAATTGTATGTAGCATTTTACAATTTCCTATTTCCAGAACATATGTCCTAGATCCCCAACTTTTATACAATGCAGGTTTTCCATTCCTCTCTTCAAATTAAACCTTTGGGATTACTCAAGCGTGACTGATACACTTAGATACTATCAGGCATTCAGTACACGCTATGTGCCTTGGATTTACTTGACAAGTGACAACAAGGCTATATTGAGTTAAGCACAGACACTATCACTAAATGAATATTTGCAGGACCCGCCTGTGGTTATTGTCATACCAGAACAGGACTCTTGTTCAATATCCTGTCTGGGAAGCGGCCTCTACCAGATGCTTCCAAAGAAGGGCAAAACCACCCATAATGCAATTGTATGGACATGCAATTCTGTACCCCTGAGGGAAGACACTTCATGGTGGTTCCAGGAGGTGAGGCACTCATACTCTGTTCATATTCCTATGAAGACTGGTCTTTTCAAAGAATACATTTTTAAAGGACTTTTTTGATTCCAAAATTATTTTAAATAATAAGAAATAAGTTTTGTTTCCATTAGAGGACTAAATTTTATTTCATTTAAAGAAGTAAGACAAATCACGTGTTCAAAAGAATTATAAAATTCCTAGTAGGCATATAGATAAATAGTTTTACACACACTACTAATAACATAATAAAATAAAAATTGTGAAAGAAAGGAGGGTTACCTAGAATATTCTCTGCTACACTGGTGAAAACTGAGTAATTTCTTCAACTTCAACAAACCTAAACTTTTTTTTCTTTCCTTTTTCCTTAGAAATCCTCCCCCGCACCCCTCCGCCCCAGCTACATGGAGATATGTCCACAGTGGCTTCTTGGCTTCCCTTCTGTCTGCTCAGGGCACCAGGCATATCTATTATCACACATGCTTAGAAGAGTTATAATCAACCACTTTCACTACATTTCCAAGAATGAAAAATTAAGCTAATTATTAGATTTACAACCACAGAGTATCAGATTTAAAAGATTCTGTAGGAAGAAAAGAAGTGCAATTTCATTAAAATATTGACTTTAAAATAGGAATATTTAAATAGAAATACCAAAGCAAATTATGAATATTAAAACACACTATTCTTAGGAATACTTCTAGTTTAAAGCCTTCAGTTTTACCTTAGTGATTTCATCGTGGAGTGATTTGGATTGTTGTCTCTAGACCAGCAAAAGTGGATTATCATCACTCAGTCTTCGAAAGGAGAAGATTTTGTTTCCAGTCATTAATTTACAATATATTTCTCTCAGTATCTTCCATTAGAGCTGATTTAGTAAACTTTTTCTCAGTGTGAAAAGATCCTGGAGACCCTGATGTGTAAACTAGAGAATAGACTTGTTGGGAATTTATTAACATATTACTCACAGTAAGTTTCAAGGATGAGAAAATGTTTGTCATTTCAGTACAAAGGATCACGACAGTGCTACATTATGAAAAGGGTATCTGGGGACAGAATGAGTCTTAGAATCATATATTTACATGTTGTTCTTTCATTTTTAGATTTGGTCACTTGAATTTTATTTTTACATGGTACCTATCAAGAGTATGTATTCTTTTATTCCCCATGATGACAAGCAGCAATAGATTACAATAAGAGGTTATTTTAAGAATTTCATTGATTTTCATACTTCTGCTTAGCCAAAACACATGCTCTATGATTGGTTAAATTTAGATATTATTATACTTTTTACATCTTTCTTACACTACACAGTATACACTCTGTTTTACAAGCATCTCTTTTATACTTACAGTGTTACTAAGGTATATTACTACTGGCTTCATACGGGCAACACTTAGATTCAAGGAGTTTAAGTATTTTTATGGAAATAAATAATTAGTAGGTGGTAATTTCTGAGTCAGAACCCAAGTCCTGTAATTTCAAACTGAGTGTAATTTCCATTAGGCTATTAGTGTCTCACCAGAAGGGGGCTTAATGTGTGCCTGGTTCCCAGCTCTTTCTTTGTATAGAATATGCAGCTTCACTGAATGCCTGAGCCTAGTGACAATGTTAACTTTTGCAATGCACATTAATATATAGAGAATATGTATGAAATACCAGGCGCTGTATTTTTTATTTTATTTTATTTTATTTTATTTTATTTTATTTTATTTTATTTTATTTTATTTGCAGTACTTGGGCCTCTCACTGTTGTGGCCTCTCCCCTCGCGGAGCACAGGCTCCGGACACGCAGGCTCAGCGGCCATGGCTCACGGGCCCAGCCGCTCCGCGGCATGTGGGATCTTCCCGGACCGGGGCACGAACCCATATCCCCTGCATCGGCAGGCGGACTCTCAACCACTGTGCCACCAGGGAAGACCCAGGCGCTGTATTTGATGGTTTATAAATATCGTCTTTAATGCTTACAATAATTTTTAAAGATAGTTGACATTATCTGTATTTTTAGATAAGAAAATTGAGATTCACGGAGCTTAACTAACATGTCTGAGGTCACAGGTTGACAGAATTCATACCCATGTCTATTTAGTTTTATGCTTCTTCCAGGATCTCCTGCTTATTTAGAGACAGAACACCGCTTTGTTTTTATGTGACTCTATTGTAAAGTCTTTTTATTTGCACTCCCAAACCCAAGGACCTACCAGTTGATTAACTTATTTAACCTGCCTATTTCTCTAATCTATTGGTTATATGTGTATATATACCCATTGTCTGGAAGACAAACATAAGACATCTAGTAAACATAAACATTATTGCAGGAGTGTTTTTTAAAAAGCAGCATTGCCCAAAAAACAGATTAATAATAGCTAAGGCATTCTAGAGTTGAGGCTGAGGAAAAAGTAAAACATGGCTGGCAGAGATCTATAAACAGTTTACCTAGGGGCCCACCTTTATGTATAGTTCTTTTTATCAAAATCAGTTACTTCTTTGCAATAAATTTTGGGTCTCTTGACAGTAGTCTGATAATAGAAAGCTACCTCTAGCGTGTTTCTGACCCCATCCTGCAGACCAGAAAACCCTCAATGCCCCCCTGCCTCACTGGTCATTTGAATAGGACGTAGAAGCAGGGTAGAGGGAAGGCAAACTAGCCCAGGACAACTCATGCATTCTTGTTGCATCCCCAACTTCCCAACTAGGGAAAAAGCTATTAAATAGCTATTTGAGCTTGTATTTACATGGAAGTATTGTGTTCTTGCACATAAGAAAAATATTTCCAGTAGGTGGTTCATAGTTCAGTTGTCATTTGTTTCCTGAGGCCATCCCATTCCAGAAATAGTTTTCCTTCTACTTTCTAAATTTCCACAGTATTTCATAACTTTATTATAAAATGTATCAAGCCCTGCTGTCATGATTGATTCCTCTGCCCTCCTCAGTTCATTCTCAGACATTACATTAATGTTCTCCTTGGCAGGGGGCTCCCCCGTATCTTACTCATTTACATGGTTTAAGTAGGGCCATGGCTTCAGGCTCTGTAGGAGGCACGACTCTTAGAAACATTCATTTAATATCTGAATCCAGTTACAAACAATTATATCATTTTCATAACGTCTTGGGAAGTAGCTAATTGCTATTACCCCTGAGTCTACTCTACTCCAATGTTGTTGAAAAATGTCTATCTTTGGTTATATGTAAGAAATTATATGGAAAAGAGATGGAGAGGAGGACAATACCATCTTCGGCTTCCTTCCAAAGATCACATGAATATATCAGTGAATTAAACATTTTAGAAACAGGAAATGGCTTTATCTGATTCGAGTTAAGTGACTGGACTCAAAACTGTAAATTCCTCCAGTTTTTGTCTAGGATCTTCCTATATCCTGGATTATTTTAGGCCAAAAACAACACAATATGGACTGCTGGAAAATTGTATGGTAACGATAGCTGACAATCCGAACGGCTTTGGGAAAAGATCTGGGCTGTGCCTATTGGGTCACACAAAAAGAACGTTACCAAGGAGACTCCATGGCTACCACAGAGATAAGTGGCTCAGGTAAAAGGGTAGGGGAAAAGCTGATCAGCCACCAGCAAACAGAGGACAGTACTGTTAGCTGGTTCTTGGTTTGTTGGTTTTGATCTTGTTCTGCCTGCCTTCTACTGCCGTTAACTATACATGTGAAACAATGCTTGTGCAGTCAGTTACTGCCTTTTAATCAGTTACACCATCTCTACTGAAGGTCTTCACAAATATGGTGAAACTCTGAGCTTTTTAAAACGTTCAGGCTGTGCTATAAGTTACTGATTTGAGGCATTTCACAAGAATATTTGAGACTGAATCAGATGCAGATTTAATAGAAAAGCTACAGAAAGTTATCTAAGAAAAGTGTCTTAGCAAAGGGTACATCCACTTTATTATGGTAAATTACTTAATTTTACTGCTGCTCACATCACAGTTGTTATGTAACTAAATGAACTCATCGAAGATATTTAAAATCTGGGTCAATTAACTTATTTCTCCGATTCAGTAGGACTAAATAATATGTTTTTTTAAAGCAGAATGGCCACATTCCACCTTGTCCCATTATTGTTCACCTATGGAAGCAGACAATAAGGCAGATAACATAGGAGCAGATGCTGGGATGTGGTGATGGGAATGTGTGGGAGTTCTTTTTTGATTGTTTCAGTTCTCTCTGTAGGATACAAAATAATTATCTTAGATTGAGGCTGGTGGGGGGGGGAAGAATTGGGGATTAAGAAATTATGGAATATTTGTTTTTGGAAATATAGTATAATTGCATGGAAGCATGAAGGGCCAGTGTATTTGAGGTTAATGGTCTTATATTAAAAGTGGAATCAGTCAAGAGGTCATGTGTCTCCCTCCAGCCACATTCAGCTGCAAGTGTTCAGGGGTTAATAAATTGGATGTGATAAGCCAGGCAAATTTGACAAAGTCAGAGAGGTGCAAGGAAGTGTTTATAATGACTGACCTTAGAATTTAAGCTGGGTAAGGAAGGGAGAGAGAGATCAAGAAAGTGAATGGTAGTAAAATGATGGTAAATTTTAACATTGTAGAAATTAGAAATATCAAATTAGAGGAAATTATTTTGTCTATATGAGTCAGAATACCCATTCTTGATGTAATCATTAAAATTACCTCACTTGACAAAATTATATTCTGTAAGGCAAGGTGAGCACATCTCAATGCCAGGCATTATTTATTATAAATCAATTTAAAATATATATGTATTATTTACGTATTGGCAGGTAGCACTATTCCTAATTTATCTTAAGTTTAGTAAGCCTCACAAACCCATTTACTGATTATGTTCTTATATTTTAATCATTTGCATTATGTTTTCCATTTTTTATTTCATTTGCCAACGTTTCTAAGATTTCAAATATGGCAACATTTATACTATTATACATGTATATAGCATATTAATTAAAACTTTCCAGTTCCAAAATTATGTACATATATTACCCATTATTTGTGTGTAATCAAAACATCTATATTGTTAGAGGTATCGATACAAGTCAGGAGTACAAAGCCTCATTCAAGGGGGTATATTCCATTTGTAAGGTGTAGTATACCTAAATGTAAATCTATGTTTGTATGTATGTATGTATCTATCTATCTCCATATCTATATTTCACCCTTGTATCTTGGATGCCCAAGGTTCCTTCACTGCTTATTCATTTATCTTAGAGCAGGTGGAAGGAATCACTCTAGTGACATTCACATCAGTCAACTTTCTACTCATATGCAGTTCCTATAAAGGTTAAAGGAAGAAAATCAATAGCTTAACTCTGTTTTCCAATGTTGGATATGTGACAGAATCACTTGGTAAGCTTTTAAAAATTACACCTGGGCTCTGTCTCAGACCAAATCAAAATATTTGGAAGAGGTATGGGCTAGAGTTTTCCACTTATAGAAATCAAATAAGATTTTAATAGGCTGCCCATCAGTTTCAGTTGTAGGGATACCATGATGCCATAGCCAATACAAAGATCTCTGTGGATGAGACTATTCTGATTAATGTTTTGACTCCGTGTCTAACCAAATAAATCTGTTCACCTCGTGCTTGACAATTATGTGCTACCACCTGGCTTCTGAAACCCCCTCAGGATCTTAATGGTATTTAGAGATTCCTGTTTGATTGTAGCAACTTTCCTCTATAAAAAATGGCTTACAAAGAAGGGGCTCAGTAGAGCACTTTAAAGATGGAGGTGAGGGACTCCTTTCATTATTTTTCTCACAGCCTTGGTTAAGAGAATGTCTTTTAGACTCTAGGGAGTGTAGTTAAGGGATGAGGTTGGTAAGAAGGTCTTGTATGGTAAATTCACTTTACCATTGCAGTCACACTAAGCCTTTGGTTAAATGCCTTTACATTATAGTAAGAAAGATATGGCAGTTCAGTTTTATTTGATAGAGATTGGCTTTGGTCCATATTTTAGTCAACCAGCCAAACACATACCATTCTCAACTCTTCAGACTACTACATTGGATCTAGAATAGCAGCATGTCAATGAGTTTAACCTAACCAAACATTACATTTCTTCTACCCTAGTCCCACACATATTCCTAGGTTTCCATTGATATAAATGGTAAAATCATGCAATCTTTTTTGTGTGTGTGGCACTATCTCATCAATCAAACTTTGTATCTCATATTCTATAGCCTACTGAGACTGGAGTTTGATTATAAAGTCTGGAAGCAAGAAGAGAGCGTTAGTGGTAACTCTAAAGAAGATCAGCACCCTTGGCAAGGCAACTACTTCCGGGATAGCCATTACAAGTTCTTTAGGTCAGGGAAAACTGATCTCTTCTGCAGGGTTCGAAGGGCTACTTCTACTGGCCAAGCGGCCATGGTAGAATTTGTGGCTTCAAGTTCCTTAGCTTCAGTGGAATTTGTCCATAAGTCTCTGTCCCAGTTTTCAAGGTCTTATTACTTCCCAAACCATGATGGTAACTTTAACAAAAGAAACTTTGAGAGGCTGAGAATTGAATTTGTGTTGTAATTCAGTGATCTATGAAATGAGACTTAGAGTTTGGTTTTCAGAAATCTTGATGACTGAAGGAAATAAAAGGAGTCACAAAATTTAAGGTCTCTTATATGGTCCTTGTGCTGAAAACCTAAATTCCTGAGCTCATTATTTTCCTTACCCACATTTTCCAGCACAAGTAGAAGGAGGCAAACAACCCTGTTGTTCTCCTCATTTTTACTAACATGTTCTACAGCAGCAAATACTTGGTCACCAAGAGTTGTGTCTTTAGACATTTAATTAAAAGTTCTATAGGTGAAATTTGTATAACTGTTTTGTAACTGCAGCCATGGATTTCTACTATCCACTTTTTCAGCAGGGTTATTACTGATTTTAAATTTAATCACATCAGAGAACCAAAGACATAACCCAGGACCAATTCAGAGAAACTATCTTTAAGATTCTGTGCCTTTGGAATCATACTTGGTACATTCATTCAGAAAGGTAGAATGAATGTAAATATAGTCATAGATATATATAAGCTTTTGGAGATATATATTATAATTTTTTAAAATAAGGAATTTGTTATAGATATTTGGTCTTATACTAGGGCACGCTGTTAGGAAGTAACATATAAATATGTATGGATGTAAATATAAATGATCAATTTATAAAATTTCTGTCAGAAAGCACTGGAGATGCTTGGGTAATAGCAATAAAAGGAGAACCAAATTTCATCCCCGAACTTTCATCCTCTAGTTAATCAACAAAACACTAATCTAGTGAAGGGCAGCAGAATTTGCCAGAATACCCCAAAATATGCTTCTTTGGCATAAGAATTATCTTGAGCTGATTATTTTTAAAAAGCAGGAGACATGAGAGAAGTTCTGAAAACCAGTAACAGTTACTTTTTCATAAGAGACATTTATAAGGGAAATCTCCATTTGTAAAGGTGTCTCCTTCTATGTACCAGGAAGAGAAGGATGACAAACTCTTCAGAAACTTATCATTGGAGAAGACATGGACTTAAATCTGCATGGCAGCATACCCCTATTTACTGTGCTTTGCTTGAAAATCTCCCATAACTGCCCTCCCACAACATCTGCTCTTGTCTTTAGTTGAAGATGGTATTTAAGGTGGTGGCTTGAGCCATTTCAGAGAGTTACTCAGTTCTCCTAGGTCTCTCCCATGTGTCCAGGAGCTATACATGTTATTAAACTTCTGCTTATTTTTCTCCTGTTCATGTGTCTTTAGTTATAGGGGGTGTCTCAGGCAAGAATTTAGAAGGGTAGAAGGAAAATGATTTTTCCTCCCTTACACTAGCTGCTGCTGTGGGGAAAACTCGCAGATGTAACTGAAATTGTATAAACTTTGCAAGGTTATGGAGGACCAGTTAAGTAGTGAGTAAATGAAGCTCTTTATAGTCTGTAGAAGTCTGTTGAAATATTATTAGGTGTCCTGGGTTACTGGTGGCAGAGTGGGGCTGGGGAATAGTATAAGAATTTTAAGATATGCATCAAGATATTTTACTTTATCACAATTTCTAAACATAATAATACAATTATCAGGATTCCAGAATATTTAATTAGCAAGTAGTCAAAACCTGAAGTAAATTTTTGTACATCAGGTAGGGTGAGCAATAGAGAAATTCTAAGCAACTTTAAGATTATAAAATGATGATCTAAAATATTATGTTTCCCAGGTATATTTTCAAAACATCGTAAAATTTGGTTGAATCGACTTTGAAGTTATAGCTAAATGTATCTTGAATTTTATAGCTAGAATTTTTAAAAACTCAAATATTATGTTGTAAAATATTAAACTTTCCTTTAATAAAACTGAATTCCTAAATCCATAATTTTTACATTACTCTAATGTAGCAAAATTTACAAGATCCAGTACTCCCCAAACCAACTGCCATCTTTACACTGAAAAATAAACTATGAAAATTGGATCCATAAACAATTTTTGGATGGAACAGCTAAGTGATGGAAAGCCTACTGAAGACATTGAAAGTAGAAAATATAGGAACAAAAATAGGGTATAAAGAAATTATATAGAGAACATAAAAACACATGGGAAAAATATGATTTTGTATAAAAGGAATAAAAAGTGAGGAAATCTAATTAAAAGTTGATTCCTAAATTGCTGCACATTTATCACCATAGCAATTTTTGTGGATATGAAACAGACTGTTTCACTTCTGGCTTAAATAGAAGTTCAAGAATGTGGATGACAGTTCCTATTTAATCACTTGGTATTTTTGTTAATTGTATTTGCCTTTGATTTGATGAATGTGTTTGAATGTCAATACACATTTGTACATCATCCTTAGCCTTAAGGAGACAAAGCTCTTTTACAGTGGCCTTCTCAGGAAAGTTAGTTGGTTTAATTTAGAGAATGCAGCTGTAAGGAAATTTCTGAGATGTCTGTATAAATAAGTTATTAAGCCAAGAACAGGTCTAGATCAAATTGTGAAGCGTAAGAAATGTTCTCGGTTCCTCACTTCCCTACTCTGGTGATAATTCCTCACTGGGGCAGAGACGACGTGTTCACCAAACAGCTTCTATCAAAATTTGCCCTGAGGGAATTTCTGGGACATGTTTGTCTTAGATGGAGATAGAATCATGTATAAAATGTGACTAATAATATACATATAAATAAAGAGTAGCAGAAACCAGCATGACTTCATAATTTAGAGTATCTCTTATGAAATATGTTTTTACACAAGACCTTAACCTTCATCAAGCAAAATGAAAGATTCTTCATTATTGAGATTTCAAACATTATCCAACGGAATTGGGTGGTTCTGTTTGTTTAGTTTGTGGTTTTGGATTTTAGAAAAGCTGTACCACTATTCCCTGAAATTTTGTCATACACATAAAGAATTATTCCACATATGGGTTTTTTTTTAAATAGATCTTTATTGGCATATAATTGCTTCACAATACTGTGTTAGTTTCTGTTGTACAACAAAGTGAATCAGCCGTATGCAAACATACATCCCCATATCCTCTCCCTCTTGAGCCTCCTTCCCACCCTCCATATCCCACCCCTCTAGGTCATGGCGAAGCACAGAGCTTATCTCCCTGTGCCATGCTGCTGCTTCCCACTGTTCTACATTTGGTAGTGTATATATGTCGATGCTACTCTCACTTCGCCTCAGCTTCCCCCTCCCCGCCCCGTGTCCTCAAGTCCATTCTCTATGTCTGTGTCTTTATTCCTGCCCTGCCACTAGTGCATCAGTACCTTTTTTTTTTTTTATTCCACATATGTGCGTTAGCGTACAGTATTTGTTTTTCTCTTTCTAACTTACTTCACTCTGTATGACATACTCTAGGTCCATCCACCTCACTACAAATAACTCAATTTCATTTCTTTTTATGGCTGAGTAATATTCCATTGTGTATATGTGCCACATCTTCTTTATCCATTCATCTGTCAATGGACATTTAGGTTGCTTCCAAGTCCTGGCTATTGAAAACAGTGCTACAGTGAACATTGTGGTACATGTCCCTTTTTGAATTATGGTTTTCTCAGGGTATGTGTCCATTGCTGGGATTGCTGGGTCATATGGTAGTTCTATTTTTAGTTTTTTTAAGGAACCTCCGTACTGTTCCTCATAGTGGCTCTATCAATTTACATTCCCACCAACAGTGCAAGAGGGTTCCCTTTTCACCACACCCTCTCCAGAATTTATGGTTTGTAGGTTTTTTGATGATGGCCATTCTGACCGGTGTGAGGTGATACCTCATTGTAGTTTTTTTTTTTTTTTTTTTTTTTTTTGCGGTACGCGGGCCTCTCACCGCTGTGGCCTCTCCCGTCGCAGAGCACAAGCTCCGGACGCGCAGGCTCAGCGGCCATGGCTCACAGGCGCAGCCGCTCCGCGGCATGTGGGATCTTTCCGGACCGGGGCACGAACCCGCGTCCCCTGCGTTGGCAGGCGGACTCTCAACCACTGCGCCACCAGGGAAGCCCCTCATTGTAGTTTTGATTTGTATTTCTCTAATAATTAGTGATGTTGAACATTTTTTCATGTGCCTCTTGGCTATCTGTATGTCTTCTTTGGTGAAATGTCTATTTAATCTAGTGCACATTTTTTAATTGGATTGTTTGTTTTCTTGACATTGAGCTCCAGGAGCTGTTTGTATATTTTGGAGATTAATCCTTTGTTGTTTCATTTGCAAATATTTTCTCCCATTCTAAGTGTTGTCTTCTCATCTTGTTTATGGTTTCCTCTGCTGTGCAAAAGCTTATTTTTCTTTTTTTTAAAATTATTTTTGGCTGTGTTGGGTCTTCGTTTCTGTGCGAGGGCTTTCTCTAGTTGTGGCAAGC
This sequence comes from Delphinus delphis, assembly GCF_949987515.2. Taxonomy (NCBI): domain Eukaryota; kingdom Metazoa; phylum Chordata; class Mammalia; order Artiodactyla; family Delphinidae; genus Delphinus; species Delphinus delphis. Next base: position 39,807,512 of record NC_082691.1, read on the forward strand.
GGGGGCCACTCTTCATCGCGGTGCGTGGGCCTCTCACTATCACGGCCTCTCTTGTTGCGGAGCACAGGCTCCAGACGCGCAGGCTCAGTAGTTGTGGCTCACGGGCCTAGGTGCTCCGCGGCATGTGAGATCCTCCCAGACCAGGAGTCGAACCCGTGTCCCCTGCATTGACAGGCAGACTCTCAACCACTGCGCCACCAGGGAAGCCCCTGTGACATATGTTTTTGCCATCTCATTTTTTTTTTTTTTTTCTTTTTGATGAGTGGGATTGTGTTCCTGTCTTACTGGTTGTTCGGCCTGAGGATTCCAACACTGGAGTTTGTAGGCTGTTAGGTAGAGCTGGGTGTTGTTGCTGAGATGAGGACCTCCAGGAGACCTCACTCTGATGAATATTTCCTGGGGTTGAGGTTCTCTGTTGGTCCAGTGGTTCAGACTCAGAGCTCCCACTGTAGGAGCTTCGGCCCAACCCCCAGCTCATAAACCAAGATCCTACAAGCCATGCGGGGCGGCAAAAAAAAAAAAAAGAACAATAACAAAGTAAAAATTAAAATTAGACTAGGAAACTAACAGATTGTTAGAAAGAATATAAAAATAAAAATATAGATGAAGCAACAACTGGAAGGTAAAACAGAACTGCAATAGTAAAAGACAGGAGGAAGGAAAAAAACAAAGTTGGAAAAGGCCTTGGCTGTGGAAGGCAGGGCCTAAGCAGGAGTGGGGTTTGGGCAGTGGGCGGGGCCTCTGATTTAGGACCTACAACGATGGGAAAGGCCCTGGGGGGTGTGGGGGGTAGGGGGTGGGTCTTAGGTTCAAGAACAGTTGGGGCCCAGGGGTGCCTCCTGCCTCTGGTCTCAGAGGGTGGGGGACTCCACCTGGGAGCCCAGCAGACTTCCTGGGCTTAGCTCCTTTCCTGCTTCTCTGATCCTGTTGGGCCCCTCCCACCTGCCTCTCCTGTTCTCCCCTGGGCCTCCCTCCTATGCTCCCAGGGCCCACATAGTCTGGAGGGGGCTTTGGAGGGCAGGGGACCTGGCCTGGGTGCTCAGCAGGCTTCCCTGGGCTCGAGTGGGTGGGGCAAAAGACCTCGGCTCCTCCTCCTCCTATCCTGGAGGGCCCCTCCCACGTACCTCTCCTGTTTTTCCCAGGCCTCCCTCCTACGCCTCCCAGGACCAACACAGCCAGGAGGGGGCCTCTGAGAGTGGAGGACCCAGCCTGGGCCAAGAGTTGGGCAGACTTCCCCGGCTGATTGGGCAGGGGAAACACTGGGCACACTCCCCCCATCTGAGCCCCTAGGGTCCCTCCAGGCGTGGGAACCCATCCACTCTCTCAGCCACCCCTCAGGGGCACTGGTCCTGTCCGGCCTCCACTTCTCCTCCCCCCTCAGCCCCCGCACATCCTACCAGTTCGCTTGGGGGTTCCTCTCGTTCCCTTAGGCCTCAAGGTCTCCCACCGGCGTCTGGCAGCCACCCTAGTTGTGGGGAGACATGAACTCCATGTCTTCCCACACTGCCCACTGCCATCTTTTTTTTTTTTTTAAAGAAGACGTTGGGGGTAGGAGTTAATTAATTAAGTTATTTTTGCTGTGTTGGGTCTTTGTTTCTGTGCGAGGGCTTTCTCTAGTTGTGGTAGGTGGGGGCCACTCTTCATCGCGGTGCACGGGCCCCTCTCGCGGCTTCTCGTTGTGGAGAACAGGCCCCAGATGCGCAAGCTCAGTAGTTGTGGCTCACGGGCCTAGTTGCTCCGCGGCATGTGGGATCCTCCCAGACCAGGGCTCGAACCCGCGTCCCCTTCATTAGCAGGCAGATTCTCAAACCCTGCACCACCAGGGAAGCCCCCACACTGCCATCTTGACTCTGCATTCCCTCATATGGTTTTGAGTGAGATTAGAGGTTGGTGTTTCCTAAGTTTCTGTTGGAAAATTCACTTTAGGAAAGAACCACATGAAAGAGTCCCTTTAGATAAAAGGTGCAATAGAAGAGTGTACCCTTTAACCAGTGTCTTACTTTATAGCCTCAGCAATTTATTGAGATAGAATTTAATATATGTCTGGCATGTGGAAGGCATATAGTACACATTAATTGAAAAAATGAATGTATCTATCCTACAGTGGGTGTGAAAAAATTACATTTACCACAAAGGAGAGATTAAAATGAGTTTTATTAAAAACATACGTATAAACCATTAGCAACACTTATCAAGAAAAAAGGGAGAAGACTCAAATCAATAGAATTAGAAATGAAAAAGGGGAAGTAACAATTGACACTGCAGAAATACAAAGGATCATGAGAGATTACTACAAGCAACTATATGGCAATAAAATGGACAACCTGGAAGAAATGGACAATTTCTTAGAAATGCACAATCTCCTGAGACTGAACCAGGAAGAAATAGAAAATATGAATAGACCAATCACAAGCACTGAAATTGAAACTGTGATTAAAAATCTTCCAACACAAAAGCCCAGGACAAGATGGCTTCACAGGAGAATTCTATCAAACATTTAGAGAAGAGCTAACATCTATCCTTCTCAAACTCTTCCAAAATATACCAGAGGGAGGAACACTCCCAGACTCATTCTACGAGGCCACCATCACACGGATACCAAAACCAGACAAGGATGTCACAAAGAAAAAAACTACAGGCTGATATCACTGATGAACATAGATGCAAAAATCCTCAACAAAATACTAGCAAACAGGATCCAACAGCACATTAAAAGGATCATACACTATGATCAAGTGGGGTTTATTCCAGGAATGCAAGGATTCTTCAATATATGCAAATCAATCAATGTGATACACCATATTAACAAATTGAAGGATAAAAACCATATGACAATCTCAGTAGATGCCGAGAAAGCTTTCGACAAAATTCAACACCTATTTATTATAAAAACCCTCCAGAAAGTAGGCATAGAGGGAACTTTCCTCAATATAATAAAGGCCATGTATGACAAACCCACAGCCAACATCGTCCTCAGTGGTGAAAAACTGAAACCATTTCCACTAAGGTCAGGAACAAGACAAGGTTGCCCACTCTCACCACTGTTATTCAACATAATTTTGGAAGTTTTAGCCACAACAATCAGAGAAGAAAAAGAAATAAAAGGAATCCAAATCGGAAAAGAAGAAGTAAAGCTGTCACTGTTTGCAGATGACATGATACTATACATAGAGAATCCTAAAGATGCTAACAGAGAACTACTAGAGCTAATCAATGAATTTGGTAAAGTAGCAGGATACAAAATTAATGCACAGAAATCTCTAGCATTCCTATACACTAATGATGAAAAATCTGAAAGTGGCTTAAGAAAACACTCCCATTTACCATTGCAACAAAAAGAATAAAATATCTAGGAATAAACCTACCTAAGGAGACAAAAGACCTGTATGCAGAAAATTTTAAGACACTGATGAAAGAAATTAAAGGTGATACAAACAGATGGAGAGATATACCATTGTCTTGGATTGGAAGCATCAACATTGTGAAAATGACTCTACTACCCAAAGCAATCTACAGATTCAGTGCAATTCCTATGAAACTACCACTTGCATTTTTCACAGACTTAGAACAAAAAATTTCACAATTTGTATGGAAACACAAAACACCCCGAATAGCCAAAGCAATCTTGAGAAAGAAAAATGGAGCTGGAGGAATCAGGCTCCCTGACTTCAGACTATACTACAAAGCTACAGTAATCAAGACAGTCTGGTACTGGCACAAAAACAGAAATATAGATCAATGGAACAGGATAGAAAGCCCAGAGATAAACCCACACACATATGGTCACCTTATCTTTGATAAAGGAGGGAAGAATATACAGTGGAGAAAAGACAGCCTCTTCAGTAATTGGTGCTAGGAAAACTGGACAGCTACATGTAAAAGAATGAAATCAGACACTCCCTAACACCATACACAAAAATAAACTCAAAATGGATTAAAGACCTAAATGGAAGGCCAGACACCATCAAACTCTTAGAGGAAAACATAGGCAGAACACTCCATGACATCAATCACAGCAAGATCCTTTTTGACCTACCTCCTAGAGGAATGGAAATAAAAACAAAAATAAGCAAATGGGACCTAATGAAACTTAAAAGCTTTTGCACAGCAAAGGAAACCATAAACAAGATGAAAAGCAACCCTCAGAATGGGAGAAAATATTTGCAAATGAAGCAACTGACAAAGGATTAATCTCCAAAATTTACAAGCAACTCATGCAGCTCAATATCAAAAAAACAAACAACCCAGTCCAAAGATGGGCAGAAGACTTAAATAGACATTTCTCCAAAGAAGATATACAGATTGCCAACAAACACATGAAAGAATGCTCAATATCACTAATCATTAGAGAAATGCAAATCAAAACTACAATGAGATATCATCTCACACCACTCAGAATGGCCATCATCAGAAAATCTAGAAACAGTAAATGCTGCAGAGGGTGTGGAGAAAAGGGAACACTCTTGCACTGCTGTTGGGAATGTGAATTGGTTCAGCCACTATGGAGAACAGTATGGAGGTTCCTTAAAAAACTACAAATAGAACTACCATATGACCCAGCAATCCCACTACTGGGCATATACCCTGAGAAAACCATAATTCAAAAAGAGGCATGTACCAAAATGTTCATTGCAGCTCTATTTACAATAGCCCGGAGATGGAAACAACCTGAGTGCCCATCATCGGATGAATGGATAAAGAAGATGTGGCACATATATACGATGGAATATTATTCAGCCATAAAAAGAAACGAAATTGAGCTATTTGTAATGAGGTGGATAGACCTAGAGTCTGTCATACAGAGTGAAGTAAGTCAGAAAGAGAGAGACAAATACCGTATGCTAACACATATATATGGAATTTAAGAAAAAAAAAATGTCATGAAGAACCTAGGGGTAAGACAGGAATAAAGACACAGACCTACTAGAGAACGGACTTGAGGATATGGGGAGGGGGAAGGGTGAGCTGTGACAAAGCGAGAGAGAGGCATGGACATATATACACTAGCAAACGTAAGGTAGATAGCTAGTGGGAAGCAGCCGCATAGCACAGGGATATCAGCTTGGTGCTTTGTGACAACCTGGAGGGGTTGGGATAGGGAGGGTGGGAGGGAAGGAGACGCAAGAGGGAAGAGTTATGGGAACATATGTATATGTATAACTGATTCACTTTGTTATAAAGCAGAAACTAACACACCATTGTAAAGCAATTATACCCCAATAAAGATGTTAAAAAAAAATACTAAAAATAGGGCTTCCCTGGTGGCTCAGTGCTTGGGAGTCTGCCTGCCAATGGAGGGGACACGGGTTCAAGCCCTGGTCTGGGAGGATCTCACATGCCGCGGAGCACCTAGGCCCGTGAGCCACAACTACTGAGCCTGCGCGTCTGGAGCCTGTGCTCCGCAACAAGAGAGGCTGCGACAGTGAGAGGCCCGCACACCGCGATGAAGAGTGGCCCCCGCTTGCCACAACTAGAGAAAGCCCTCTCACAGAAACGAAGACCCAACACAACAAAAATAATTAATTAATAAACTCCTACCCCCAACATCTTAAAAAAAAAAAAACGAACTAAAAATAGGGGCTTCCCTGGTGGCGCAGTGGTTGAGAGTCCGCCTGCCGATTCAGGGGACACGGGTTCGTGCCCCGGTCCGGGAAGATCCCACATGCCGCGGAGCGGCTGGGCCCGTGAGCCGTGGCCACTGAGCCTGCGCGTCCGGAGCCTGTGCTCTGCAACGGGAGAGGCCACAACCGTGAGAGGCCCGTGTAATGCAAAAAAAAATACAAACTGAAAATAGAACTACCATACGACCCAGCAATCCGACTACTTGGCATATACCCTGAGTAAACCATAATTCAAAAAGAGTCATGCACCACAATGTTCATTGCAGCTCTATTTACAATAGCCAGGACATGGAAGCAACCTGAGTGTCCACAGACAGATGAATGAATAGAGACGATGTGGCACATATATACAATGTCATATTACTCAGCCATAAAAAGGAACGAAACTGAGTTATATGTAGTGAGGTGGATGGACCTAGAGACTGTCATACAGAGTGAAGTTAAGTCAAAAAGAGAAAAACAAATACTGTATGCTGACTCATATATATGGAATGTGAAAAAAAAAAAGTGGTCAGAAGAATCTAGGGCCAAGAGAGGAGTAAAGATGCAGACCTACTAGAGAATGGACTTGAGGATACGAGGAGGGTGAAGGGTCAGCTGGGACAAAGTGAGACAGTGGCATGGACATATATACACTACCAAACGTAAAATAGATAGCTAGTGGGAAACAGCCGCATAGCCCAGGGAGATCAGCTTGGTGCTTTGTGACCACCTAGAGGGGTAGGATAGGGAGGGTGGGCGGGAGGGAGATGCAAGAGGGAAGAGATATGGGGACATATGTATATGTATAAGTGAATCACTTTGTTATAAAGCAGAAACTAACACACCATTGCAAAGCAATTATACTCCAATGAAGCTGTTAAAAAAATAATAATAAAATTTAAAAAAATATAACATACGTAAAGCAAAGGTATGTTTGCAGGTATGGCTTCAATGTGATCAAGTAACCTCAAAATCCTTTTTGGAAAGAAACAGTTTATAATTTTTAAGAAACAGAATAATCATGTTTAGCAAGATTATATCTCCAAAAATGTAGTTTTTAGGCCTAGAAAATATTGATGCCCAGCCCTTGTTTTAAGATAAAATTTTATGCTCCCCCCTGCTCCAAATTCTTAAAGCCAGTTATTTAAATTCACGTGAATATTCAAGAGATATCTCTGGCATATAGGACTTAAAAGAACGGAGGTACTTTTTTTTTGTTTTTTGGCTGCATTGGGTCTTTGTTACTGTGCGTAGGCTTTCTCTAGTTGTGACGAGTGGAGGCTGCTCTTCGTTGTGGTGCGCGGGCTTCTCATTGAAGTGGCTTCTCTTGTTGTGGAGCACGGGCTCTCGGTGCGTGGGCTTCACTAGTTGTGCTGCATAGAATTCATTGTTGTGGCTCGCGGGCTCTAGAGCGCAGGCTCAGTAGTTGTGGCACGTGGGCTTAATTGCTCCGCGGCATGTGGGATCTTCCCCGACCAGGGATCGAACCCGTGTCACCTGCATTGGCAGGGGGATTCTTAACCACTGCACCACCAGGGAAGCCCTGGGTGTACTTTTTTTTAAAGTAAAAAGTGATTTCACAGCTATCAAAAGATTAGAAATCCTAGATAAAGTGAAGTTAATACCAAAAGTAAGAAGCTTTTCTGCTTGTATGTCCAATGTGTTTAAATTGATTCAGGTAGTATGTAAGACTCCTCTTTATAGCAATCTAAATCAAGAAACTTTCCACCTTGATGAGCCCATCTTTACAAATGGCCTCAGGTTTTCAACCTCCCACTCCAGACCTTTCTAATAATACATGTTAATAATGTGCAATACTATTATATCATATCCTAGATGCATGACTTCATGTTGTGTTCATTCACATGAAACATGAACCCTTGTTTTGATTAGATATTCATCAACTACTTTAATGTGTACTTTTGTGTGTGTGTGTGTGTGTGTGTGTGTGTGTGTGTACGCGGGCCTCTCACTGTTGTGGCCTCTCCCGTTGCGGAGCACAGGCTCCGGACGCACAGGCTCAGTGGCCATGGCTCACGGGCCCAGCCGCTCCGCGGCATGTGGGATCTTCCCGGACCAGGGCACGAGCCCGTGTCCCCTGCATCGGCAGGCGGACTCTCAACCACTGCGCCACCAGGGAAGCCCTAATGTGTACTTTTAAATGAAATCAGTAATCTACTTGAAAGAGAGAGATAAATTTATGTCATGATTTATGAGTAGTAAAATGATACCTTGACTACAGAACAATTGCATCCTGATACTGACATGATGAAAATTGCCACTAACAGCAGAAAAAGATTATAGTATTATTAGAAAAAAAAAGTCGCTGTTACCCAAAATGCCAAGAGAAAAGGCAAGAAAGTATTCCACTACTCTGAGTCAAACAGTGATAATACCTGAAGTATTTACATCAGCTTTCCAGTAATAAGCAAAGTTGCTTATCCATGGCTTTCAGTAAAATACACAATTAAAAACCCTGCAAGGTTTAATTTATTTGGCCTAAAGTACAATAACATTTTTGGCCTTCTTTTTATGGTGGAGCTAGTTTAAGTAGATAGCTCATTTAGGCTGAAAAGTTAATGTCAAAAGTAGAACATACTAGGTGTCTTAAGAGAATAACAAATTTCTCTGAGGATCCTAAGGAAAATTACATAATTGCAATTACATAATTGCAATAGGAATTGAAAAGTTTTTGTTCTTGTTTTCAGCATGAGTTTAAGAGTTGTGTGTCTTACTGGTAATGTTTCGACCAGTAAAGTTGGTGGAATGAGAGCATTGCAACCTGAAGAAACAGTGAAGAATGCCATAGATTTAAGAGGGGGGTCAGATCAGAAAAGAGGAGGAAGTTAGACTCGAAGATTGTGTGTGTGTGTGTGTTCCTGTGTGCATGCAATGGAAATTCAAATAGTAATGTATATTAAAGCAAATAGGAGGAAAGCAGGAGAAGAACACTGATAGGTAAGTCTTAATTTGAGAGAGTAAATGAATTTCCCCCTCTGTCTTTGGAAGATCAACTCCAAAATAATGTAGAGGTGCACTAGACAAAGGAGAAAATAGAGAACAAATAAATTAGGAGCTGATGCATATTAGTGGCTTCAGAAGAGGTTGGGATTGGATGTGTAAGTCACTGAGAATGTCACATCTGTAGGTTTTTGTAATAATTTGATGTAGTTTGTTGGAGACAATAAGATCAAGGATAACAAGAAGTCTTTACAAAAAGAATGCTGAAAAAAATAGCATTCATTTCCCATCCATGTATGTTTCAGCTATGCCTAAGGCACTGTGCAAGGACTAGAGATATGAGATATACATAATGTATAGTCTCTCCACTATGAAGCATAATGTTTACTTAGGAAGATGGACAGTTTACTACAAGACAGTGACGTGAATGAGAGAGGTATGAACAGGGTGCTTTGGAAACACAGAAGCACACATGTATACTGGGGGAACATGGAGAGCCCCCCAGAGGGAAAGATAGCAGGTTTTCTTCAGGTGAAGATGAGATTGTGGCTGGATGGAATTTCATGTTAAGCAGTGCTTGCACTTCTGAAACACCCGGAATATAGTTTCTTTAATAGATGGAGTATGTGAGATGAGTCAGGTGAGACACACGATGATCAACCATCAAAACTTGGATATTCAAAAAAAAAAAAAAAAAAAACTTGGATATTCAAGAGGTGGGTTTTGCGATTGATATATTTTAAGTAGGGGAGAGACATGATCAGTTTTCATTAAAAAAAATCACTTTCAAAGAGTGATAAGTTTGAAAACAGGAAGGCTAATAGGAGTGTGTCCTATCAACCAAAGGTCAGCAGCTAGAGACTGGATTAAGATAGAGGAAGTGTGAATAGAGAGAGGAATAGATTCAAAATGATGATTATGATGATGACGATGGTGCTGATGACAGTGATGCCGATGAGGATGGTGATGCTGTTTCTGCTGCTCTTGCTGATGATGTTTACAGATAACCCTTTAAGTACTTATTATTTGATCTGTTCGGTGGCAAATTTATTACGTAAATCATGTCACATAATCCTATGACAGCCATATAAGGTTAGACCTATTTTTATCTTCACTTGAAAAAAAAGAGGAAATTAATCTTTACAAAGTTTGAGTAACTTGTTCAAGATTTTAGAAACACTAAAAATTAGAGCTGGCTTTTTAACCAGGCAACCTAAAGCCGCTGCTTTAGGGTCACTTTATTATTTCATGTCTCACCAGATACTTAGGAGTTAAAATGGTCAACTGGATGGTAGGGGATAAGTTGAATTAGGGAAGAATCTAGGATTTCTCCCAATATTGTAACTTAGGTAAATAGGATAATGATAGTCCCATTTATTGAGGCAGATTGTTGGTAAAAATACCAGATTTGCTCAACTATTATTAGTTTGGGGAAGAAGTGGCTAGTAAGATCTAAGCTGAAAATAAATTTGGATTTTTCTGTCTAGAGAGATAACCAAATCACACATTTTCTAAAGAGAGACTGGAGGGTGAAGAAAAATATTTTGCAGGTGTGCATAATAGGACTAGGAACTGACCATTACTGTATTGACAATATATTTTTTGGGTTTTCCTAGTCTTCGTTTTTTTCAGTGACATGTGATTTTTTCTTATTCTATTGGTAATTTAATTTATTTTAAAAATAATCTGAAGGAATTTAACTCAACATTGCTTTATGAGTAGCTTTACTAGTAGCTGCAGCGTTAAGGACAAAATTGTTATCCAAATCCCTGAGACCTATATGTTTTCAAAGAACACATATTTGAAGAATAACTTCCCCAGGATAATGACGATAATGCCTTCTCATCCTGCAGTTCCACCTGAAATAAAAGATCCCTGCCCCTTCTCATCTAATTTTGATGCTCATCCCTGCTTTTGTACTGAAATGCTGTAATAAGGGTGCCATCTCTAATTTTTACATCTTTACTAGCTTTCATGTGTGAGGAGGTGGACTGATAATTATAACTGTCGCTTCTTTCATGAGCATCAATTTTCATGTGAAAAAAGAAAAACAACTGAGAACATCCCTTGAAAAATACCTCAAGTACATGTAATTTTTCCCTTGTAACAAATTTATACATTATGATGATTTTTATTATTAAAATTTTTGGTGATCAATCTATAAAAGAAGAAAACCAGTGCTTTATCAGGTAATCTTTCCATCATGCTAAAAACCTAAAGAGACTGATAATTAAGATTCAAAACTTGCACAGGAAAACCAATAATTCTGAAGTTTTACCTGAATGGCTTCTGGCATTATCAGGAACACCTTTCTGGCAGTGTAGCTAAAGGATTGTGCATCCCTGCAAGCTTGATAATGACATTCTGTCACCATGGAGCACATAGGGTGAACCACCTGGGGGGAAAGATAATGTCTTATCCTAAATGGACAGCTAATGAGATACTTAAAAGTACAGCCAGTGAAATGTGTTACTGGAACAAGGTCTATACAAATTTGCTTGAGTCCTCCGGTTCATTGATTTGTTTATGGAGGTGTCTTAGATTAATATATCCTTTACTGCTGTTGCCGAGTATAGATTGAAGACATATTGAACACATCTTATTTGGTGAGAGTTCCCAGAGGGAGTATCAGAATTAGCAGCCTCCATCAATAATATCTGAGGGTATCCTGCTTGAGTTTCAAAAAAAAGTTAATTGTATAGTAATTGCTTCACTGATGTTTTTATGTTGCAGCCAGTTCTGAATGTCAGTAATTTACCCTGAAGAAACAAACAAAACCACATGTCCTTAACATGGCCATGACTGTCTGTCTCATTTATGTGTAATTTAGCTGTGTCTAAACAAAGTAAATGAAGAATTAAGCAATTAAGGAGGGAATTTGTTTTCCACCAGCCAGACTGGATTACCACATTGATTCTCCACCTCCATTTCCTATGAGTATAAGTGAAAACACAAATTAAAAGTGAAGCACATATTATACAATTTGTAATCTTGCATTTGAGAAGAAAGCTGTTTAAGATAGAGTAGGCAATGATATTAACAGTCCTAGAGGAGAATAAATAAGTACAGCTCAACATACGTACGTGTCCTTTAAATGAGGAACTGTGAGAGAACGGGTATTTTCAATAAAATTTTTCACATAAGTATTCGGATGTAGATTTACCAGAATCTAACAAAAACATTGAAAAATCGAGTTAACTACAGAGCCTGTGAAACGAGTCTAAAATGAAAAAATATAAAAATCAGTAGGAACGCAACAAACACATTTAAATATACTACAATGCTCATATGCCTAACTAGTTAGTAAAAGAGAACATTTACTATATTCACCACATCATATATATTTCAACGTAGTAGGAAATTATTAATGACACAACAGATGAAAATTTCAGTGACTCAGGTTTTCTTCAACATATCACCTTATAATTTAACTATCACAGTGATACACCTATGGCCAGGTGGCTAAAAATTGTAATGATTTGCAGTTTATAGCTGGAAATTACAGAATATAATAATATAAACATTTAGAATTATTTAAAGATTATAATCTCTACTACGGATTTAATTAATGTACATTGATGACGATAATTGGACACTTAGTTACACTTACTAAAAGTACGGCTGTGTACACACCTATCAAACCGTATCTCGTTTCACCATTGGGATCTCTGTGTTCTTCTTACTGTTCAGTTTACTTTACAAAATGTTTGCACCAATTCACACTCTCATTTTTATCATGCAGGACACAGTGGATTATGCTGACTTGAAAAAAAAGCCAAAATCTCAGATTAAAACTAGATTTATTTCTCATTCATGACGCATTTCTTCGGTGGGTTACTGAGGCTTTTCCTCTAGCTCTCCTCACTAGCGGCCCAGGCTAGTAGGGAAGTGGCCAGCATCTAACCCATGCTTTGACAAATCACAGCCCACAGGCCACATACAACATGCTGTCTGTTTCTGTAAATACATTTTTATTGAGATTCAGCCATACCCATCTATTTACGTATTCTTTCTGGCTAATTTTAACTAAAATAGCACAGTAAAATACTTGCATCGGAGACCCTAAAGCCTGCCAAGCCTAAAATATTTGCTATGTGACCCTTTTCGGAAAGTTTATTGACCCCAATCTAGTACATTTCTTTGGCTGACTGTGGTAAATGGAAAGAAATTGGGTCTGGTGAGCCGTTCTCTGGCTCTTAAAGTTTAATTCCTAAATTGATTGAATTTCATCACATTTTATCTTTTAAGCACGGGATCATATGTTCTATTTACCTTGACTTATTCTCAGTTTAGCAATATCTGCCTATTAATTTTATACTGTAAGGACAGCTAAACTGAGGATAAAAAAGTTGGATCATGTTATTTTTCCCCTGGAATATTTCAGTCTTTAGTTTTTTGTCTCATGATATTGGATACTGATGAGAAGTCTAGTCTGATCAGACTAGTCTGATTTTCAGACTAGTCTGATTTTCTCTCTCCCACTCCCCACAGCCTCTCTCCCTCTTACTTTTGTGTGCAGTGACCTGAAAAATTATTTTCTTATCTTGAAAATAACAGCATTTTAACCAGGGTGTGTCTCAGTGTATAATGTTTCCTCAATAATCCAATCAGGTTTTTTTTAGTAACACCACATGCCTTTTCAATATACTTATTTAATTCTTCCTTCATTGGAAGAAAATGTGATTCTGTCATAGCCTTTAATAATTTTTTTTTTTTCTCTTCCATGTGTTGGGTGGTCTACCAAAGAGAGACAGATTATCCTGATAGTGGATAATCTGTGTCCTCCTTACCCACTATATTCTTTCTAGTTGTCTTAATTAGTTCTTTTTCCACTGTTTGGCATTCACTGTAATTTTTAAGTCCTTTCTCTGTGCCATTTTATTTCAGCCATTTTTATTCACTTTCTTGTCTCAGGCTCATTGCTTTTGTAGTATTGTTGGCTTGGTTCATGATTTTGTTCCTGTAAGTCTAAAATCCTCCTACTCATTTAATTTAAAAATTTGGCACTTTAATCATCTCATGTTTAATATCTCATTTCATTAAAAATATGCTGTCTTTAAATTCTTCTGTGGAAACAACCATAACATTAGTAGGGTTATTTTTGTGTGTCTGGGTTTTGTTTAATCTCAAAATTGACTATTTCATCACTCTGTGGTCTTTAGTTTACCTTCTTAGAGTGTTGTGAGTAGATGTCATTCTGCCTCTTTTCTCCTTTCACTCATTTCTAACTCGAACAATTTTATTAATGTTTTGTTTTCCTGATACGGTATGGTTAAATTCTCCTTAACTCTCTTTACTACATTATCTAAGACTTGTTTGTATCTAACATTTTATTTGAGGGATATAAATTGTATGTCCTCTTTGGTGTTCCAAGAGCCTGAGCATGGGCCAGTGGTTGTGTAGGGGAAGGTGGGAGTGGGTTAGGGTCAACAGTGCTACGTTAGAACTATGTATTCAGTTTGGGAACTGGCAGTTTGTCAGGAGTTCTGTTACAGGGCTTACACCACCTGGTTGGAATATGTTCTATCCTTTCTCGAGATATTTTTGAGCTTTGAATTTTTCCCCAGTGCATTTGGATCCTTTTGCTTCTGGAAAACACACAACCCAGATATCCTCGTCAATTAATTTTGTTAGTTTTTGAGTTAGGAAATTCCAGGATCAGCCAGTCTTTACTCTGTCACATTAGTTAGGATGTTAAAAACTATTACAAATGTCTTAATTTTGTCAATTTTAGAAATGCCTCAGATTACTTTTGGAGGAAAGCAATATATAAATAATAAATGATAGAAATGTTAGCCCTGTATAGCTGGTTCTCTCGTATAAAACCTCTATCAGTAGTTGGAGTGTGGCTTCACGTTATGCCAACAAAACATTTTGAATGAATTTAAACAAAGCCTCTTAAACAGATTTCTAACATAACTTTTTTTTTCTTTCATAATCCATTACATTGCTTGATATGAAAGTGGCAGGAGTATTAGCTGGCAAGGTGATACATAATTATTATTGAGAGTACAGAATGGAATCAAATAGACTTGGGTTCAAACTTGGTTGTTTCTGACCAATGGAATGACTTTGGGTGAATCACTTTACCTCTCTGATCTCTAGTTTCCTCTTACATTATCCATATCATTGGTTTGTTGTGACTTCAACTGTAGGTGAAGTACCTGGTATAGTCTGTCATAGAATATCCTCAATGAATAGTAGTTATTACCGTTAGTTAATAATTTACAGTTTTATTCAATTTAATAAAAGCATAAAGTGACAACTATACTGTGGCTTTGCCATAAATGTAAAAACACATAGATTTATATAAATGTTGTAGCTACATCTTGCCACAGTAAGATATGAAGAATAATTTTTGAGAAATTTGGAGACCTGGAAAAAAGTGTGTTTAAAGATTTTTCCATATGTTTTCTTAGTATAGTAGAACTGAAATAGTTCAAATAAATCTCATCTATATTAGAAGGTAAACGATTCTTCAATTATTTAATTTTCAGTTATTTTAAAATAACTTGATTCTCATTTATTGTGATTCTTTCCCATTTGGAATAGTAATTTCAGTTAAAAATCTCATAATAATTTTATATATATTTTAATTATTTAGAAAACGGAAATGTTAACAAAATGTCTTTTGGAGTCACATGCTTTCCAGCTTTTCTTCTTTGGTAGTCAGTTCTCGCATATCTTCTTTGGTGAGAGAAACCTCCACTTGCGACTTATGAATGAACACGTGAAGTACATGAATTGATAAATGTAAATTAAATTAACTGAGTTTATTGACTGTTGATCTTTTCAAAACCCTCAACATCTACCAAAGAAAATAATTTATAAAAAGCCCCACGTTTGGATAGAGCAGTCTTCTGCCAAAACAAAACAGTAATGGTTAATAATGTTACATTTTTCTTAGTGCATTTTTTAGTTTCCTACAAGATAATCAGAGAAAAGACATGTTTTCATATACTGGTTATGGGTGATTCATGTTTTCTTCCTTAGATTTATTTGTTACTTCTACATTTTAAAAAATCAATAGAAAACATTATAAAAATCAAAAGCAAAGTTAATTTAAAACTTTTTATGGGAAAAGTACACTTAAAAATCAGAACATTTGATTTACAGAAACCTTTGATTTTACAGAGAAAAAGCGTTTTATAAACAAACCCCACCTAATTACGTTATTTCAATGTTCATAAGAATTATGTTTGTCTATTTATTCACTTATTATTTTATTTTGAATTTTTACCTTGTTTTTAGATATTGACTTTCCACTTGTATATACATCAACAAATCCACTTGAATTCTTACAATATACACCCAGTGATCTGCTAAATCAAATTCAGAAGGACAACTGCTATGAAATTTTGGTAGATTTTGTTGAACTTTAATTGCCTTTTTAGTATGGCTGTGGATCTCTAGGCCTGTGACCTTTAATCTGTTGTGTAAAACAGGAATACTACTTTACCTTCATATTTACAATTTCCTGTAAATTTTTTCCTGAAAATAACTTATTTCCGCCTAATATTGCAATCATAAGGTTTTGTTCATTATAAAGTGTTATTCATAATTTTATTGAGGAACTTATTTTCAGGATTCTAATAAATCATTATATCCATACAGAAAAGTTTTATAGGCAGTTCTTAATCCATAAGTGCAGATTTTTCAAGGTGCATAACTTAACTCCATAAGTGCAGATTTCACAAAGCGAGACAACCTGTCTTTAACCCTCTGAGAAATGCTTCCAAGTGATAATAGTCCACCCTTTGGTATTGTTCTGCCAATATGTATCACTTGTCTTGAAGCGCTAGGTTCTACTAAGGATGTGCTACCCGTGGCAGGTTGACCTTTCACAGGGCAGTTGAGCTTCTTTAAAAATGCAATCACTATATATTAAGCGGTATAAATAGAGATAATGCATACCTGCTGATCTAGAGGGTCTTCAGATTTTTTCATTACCTCTCTGTCTTTTCCCCCACTTTCAGAAACTGTAACATATTAAATGCATTCCATGATGGAGAAGTTAGAAGCAGCGTTCTCATAGCAATTACCCATTGACTTTAGACTTTGACACTAAGGATAGAACTGAGCCCAACTTATGGGACTAAATACAACCTTTCATATTGCATACCTTCAACAAAACATAACCCAAAATACAGAATAAACAAAATAAACCCAAAATACATCATCAGAAAATTAACATATAGTAATCCATTTTATAGATCCAAGAGCCATTTCCCTTTGAAGGATCAAGTAATCACTGTTTTTCCCATTCTTTGTCTCCCTTATAGGACAATTATGGTGTCGTACTTGGAAAAACCAGAACCCTGTCTAAAATGGCTTATGGCATTTAATAATATAAATCTCCATTTTCAGTGCTTGCATAAATCTAATGATTTTTTTCTCTTGAGCAAAGAGACTTTAATGCCTTCCTGGTGTGTTTTGCAGAGCACTGGATCAACATCACACATGGAATATATTTGTAAAGAGACAGACAGAATTATGTCATACCCAGAAGGGATAATAATCAGGTAACAAGCCTGCATTTGCTGCATTAATCATATTTTTGTGACTAAGAGAATTAAGAATAGAGTTGGTTATTATACCCAGGTTGACCTTGTTCTCAGTCTCCAGTTTTAGTGTGGCAAATCTGGTGCCCTGTGTCACTGATAAAGTAAGGCTAATAATGCGTAATACCTCCTCATTGGCTTAGGACTTTGCTTTGGAAAGTAAAATTTCACATTTCGCATGTTACTTGCAAATTTTTATGTTATTCAGGTGCTAATGACTCTGCTGGCAAAGAAAACTAAGGCGTACTCTCTTATGATGATTTGAAAAAGATTTTAAGTGAATAATTGCATTAGTATTTTAAGTCAATTGCACTTCATATTTAAATCATAGGATTTAGGGTTATTAGCATTAAGAAAACTTAAAATGTAGATCTTAGGGGTATTAAGATTGAGGGAAATGATAAAATGGAATTATAAGGAGAAATCTCATTTTGGGTAAGATAATGTTACACCTGGTAGAAGATAATTTAGTAAATATTTTTGGGTACAATTTAGCATTCAATAGCAAATGAGAGTGACTGGAAATGTCATGGTTTATTAATAAGCTTTTGGGATAAATTTGGTGGAATAAACGTATAAAACAGGGTGGTTGCAATACTCGTCAACAAACTATCAGTTGAACTAGAGTTATAAGCACTGCACTAATAAGATTTTAATCATATTTGTTAATCTAAAGTCATATAATAGTGATGCTCATAATTGATAAAACTCAAAAGCGTTTGAAAAGCCATGGATGAAGAGTCTTCCTATTAAGAGATGGTCAGTTTCCTAAACGATGCCTCATTGCAAAGCATTTGCACATGTCTGTCAATGTCAGCTTGCATAGAGAGAAGAATACAGAATGGGGTAGAACCTGTGTAGACTTTATAGCCATTTCTCATTTTTCTTGTTAACAGAACTCCAATTCTGCACAGGCACTGAATAGCCATATACTAAAGAGAAGGTCATATATTTCAGAATGTACATACCAGGGGCTAATTTTGTTCAGCTAAGCCTATGATTATAATTCAGTTTTCATGCTGATGGCTCAAACATGTGGTTCACTTCTGGCTCAATAGAGATGAGGAAAAATCTGCAAGGAGGATTCTGGAAAAGACTGTTATTCTCACTGATATCAAGGAAAAGTAGAGGCAAAATAAAAGTCTTCTCTCTGATGGATTCTTTTGTGACACCTGAAATTTTGGCACTCATTTTGGGAACATAAGTTGAGCCAGCATAAAAGAATTGGTCAACATACCTGTAGGCAGAGAAAAAGCATAGAAAGACTGACTCATTATGATCTTATGTATCCACTAAATAAGGCAGTCATTCTGCCTCTGATCTTTTTATATGCAATATGAAATTTCTATACTGCCAAGTTAGCTTGGTTTGGTTCTTCTCTAACTTCCATATAGTTGATGCTCCGTATTCAATATATTGAAGCAGTTATTTGTGTTAGACATTCTTTCTGAGTGGATTTGAAAGCATTGGAAGTTTATATCAGTGGCATGGGTATGTAAATTAGGGTTGCATTCATCCAAGTGTATAGGACAACTTTTAGGTAATATTATTCAAGTTTAGAGCAGAGAGGACCTAAGATAACATTTCCTGAATTTTCTTTCCATCTCACCATTTTACAATGAATACAGTGAACTCCAGAAATGTTAATTGGCTTACCAAAGATAGCCTAGCTTTCTGTATTTAGAACTTTATTTAGATCTATGTTTAAATACTTGTCTTTATTCCTGGATCAATTTTCTTCACATTATACTATGCTTTATCTTGAAGCTTAGGAACTAAATCAAATGTCTGATTTTAATTATTGCCTCAAAACCTTATAATGTAGTTGAGTCTTCTTTAAAAACCTTGGTGGTATTTATGAATTTTCCATATTAACCAACAGCCTGGGCTTAACTATTGGTGTTGGCTAGTCACTGTCCATGGTGCTATCGTAGTGGAAAGAAGAAAAGAAGTTCCTAATAATGACTTGATTCTTACTTTTTGATATTAGACAGTCATATTCCTATGGTATCATTTATATTAAATTTATATGCTAATTATTGCCCATTTTAAAAATAACTTATTCACTGTATTTGTCTTGAAATTAAGATTTTTAAATTGTCTTTATTGTATTGGTAAGAGTTTAGATGAATTTCTTCTCAGATTCTATATGGTCTGTAGTAGAATAGTTTAAAATTATAACAGGATAATATAGAAATTGCGTGATTGAGTTCTACTTAGAAGTTTTTGGCAGTGGTTTAGAAGTGGTGATTTAATATATTTTCTTTAATTTTTTTCACATGTATATTGACATCTCATGCTGCCATAAATGAATTATTCATATTAAGTTTAAGGAAAGTTACATACTTTCCTCAAAGTATTGTAATTTCCTTACTGAGGCCAATGAGACATATATGATCTAGCCTCCCTAGCCTCTTTCATGGCCTCCTAAGCTCCTCCTTTATTACTTGTTCCAGCAACAATTGCCTTCTTGCTGTTCCTGAAATACACCAGCATGCTCTCGTTTACAGCCTTAACTCTAAATTTTTCCCCCTCATAGACGGCTCTTTTCTTCAAGTATGCGAGGACTCCCTCACCTCCTTCCTTCTGGTATTAGTTAAAATGTCACTTTCTCTGAATAGATGGCAAAAAACAGAGAATTAAAATTGATTAAAAATATTGACAACATTGTTATAAGTCGTATGATAAAAGGCCCAATAAACTGTTTTCATAGACCCCCTAAATTGTTTTCATGTTGCTGATAATAGATGCACCATAAGTGCTTCTTTGACCCTAATAGCACAGAACAGCTCTCATTGTAGTTATTTATTCAGCTCCAGTATGAGGAATTTCATGTATAGTTTTTCATTTATACAATTCGATATGAGAACCCACTTTAGAGATAAAGAAGAGGACAAGGTAACTTTCCCAAAGCTGCTTGGCTTGTAAGTAATATAACTGGGAGTATACATGTTTTTAAATACAGAGATATTTTAATTTCAAAAAAGCATAATATTTATTTTAAAAATTTATAAAAGTTATGATTGAACTTTCCTTCTCTTCAGCAAACTTTATGCTTTTTTTCTTTTTTTGGTAAGAGCATTTTAGTGCTTTTCAAAAATAGGTTACATTATTTTGCTTCAAAATGTTTTCTCTTTTTTTCTTAAACTATTTTCAAGATAGAAGAATCATTATCCAGTCATATGCAAAATTCAATAAAGCATAACTTTACATAAAAATGTAGAATTTTGGGATTTCCCTGGTGGTCCAGTGGTACAGAATCCGGCTTACAGTGCAGTGGTTGTGGGTTTGATCACTGGTCAGGGAACTAAGCCCACGTGCCACAACTGCTGAGCTCACGCACCTCAACTGGAGAGCCCACGTGCTGCAAACTACAGAGCCAATGTGCTCTAGAATCTGCACACCACAACTAGAGAAGAGAAAACCCGCACACCACAAGTAGAGAGAAGCCGGTGCACCGCAACGAAGAGCCCATGCCGCAACAAAAGAGATCCCTCATGCCTTAACGAAGATCCCCCATGCCACAACTAAGACCCTACACAATCAAAAAATAAATAAAAAATAAATATTTTTTTAAAATGTAGAATTTTATGTCATCCAGATCTTTAAAAATCTATAGAATTTAAGCCAGCATTGTTGAGTCCCATAAACATTAAAGTTCTCACCTTGACCCTGGACTCCAGCTCAGTTTCAGATATGGCTCTATTTTTTGTAAAGGATATGAGCAAGACAATGATTTAAAAGAGAATACACTGCAAGAATCTCTAATAATCCTAAAAGAGGCATTAAGTAAACCATGAAGATCATGTCTGAGTATGACCCCAGTGGATCCAAGAAAAGATTCATGGTAACATGGGAAATTTTGAGTATCTCAGTTTCACATGAGCAAAGTGGTAACAGCCCAGATAATTTAGAAACATCAAATGAATTGAATCAACTGACTTCATTAAAGCATGACAAGTTTATACTGTGATAATTCAAGTTTTTCATTAAAATGACTTACATTAGTCCATGACCATGTATTCTGTTTGCCCACAAATGTAAATACAGTTATTTGAAACTCTGTTATTTATGAAGCCGGAAGTAAACTTTTTTTTTTTTGCCGTACGCGGGCCTCTCACTGTTGTGGCCTCTCCTGTTGCGGAGCACAGGCTCTGGACACGCAGGCTCAGCGACCATGGCTCAAGGGCCCAGCCGCTCCAGGGCATGTGAGATCTTCCCGGATCGGGGCACGAACACGTGTCCCCTGCATCGGCAGGCGGACTCTCAACCACTGCACCACCAGGGAAGCCCTGAAATAAACATTTTTAAAAATCAAAATGAAGAAGAGTGCTTGAAAGGGAATTAAAAAAAAAAACTTAGAGAATTATGATACTGGGGCAAGTAGGGAAATAAAAGGAGGAGAGGTGGAGATTTTTTTTATAGGAAAGAATTACTGAGGAGCATATGCATAGGTGAAAACAAGTGTTGTTTTCCTAAATTCCATCATTATTTGCTCTGAGAGCCAGTTAACAGTAGTTCTTCCACATATCTACCTGTTTTGACACATTGCCTGTTGAATAAGCCAGATGTGAGCCAGATAAATGGTTTTCTGACCACGATTCTGCTGGCTTGGGTGTAATTGCCCTGCCACAATGTGTTTATATACTTCATTCTACACTTTCCTTTTTCTGCAGCCTCTTAACCTTCCTGCTTCAGTTTGCAATAGTGGTTGATGCTAAAATATGTAGCCCTGAGGAGACAATCCCAAAATGAATAAGACAGTCGGAGCCTGATACCATCAAGTAAAACAGACTCCTAATACTTGAGTTGCCTCAGTCTAAACGTAATGAAGCTTGCAGCTTGTCCTAAAATAAAAATTTAAAAAACTGTTTTTTAAAACCTGTATTAAACTGACTAAAAAGGAAAATGGCTTGATTATTCTGATAGGATATTGGACAGAAAATGTTGCCCAGGACATGGTCTCTCTGTCTATTAGCACTGATGGCAAAATGACCTTCTCTTTGACTTAAGAGATCATGTGTCTCAACTTGATGCTTCAATAATTTCTCATCTACCAGTACTTAATGGTGTTCCCAGAGTCTCCCAACATTACTAGAACAGTGTAGGTGAGACCAGATAGATATTGAATGGGAACTGACATTTTAGTAAAATCTTTAATACCACTCAGACCTAGCTAGCTATAAAAATACCTTTTCCTTTCTTTTCATCTCTTTTGCCTTTTCTTTTTCTTTTGCATTGTCATGAGAAAAGCTGAGATCACTTAAGTCCATAAATAGAAAAGCGTTCTGACTTCTCTAATTTACAGAACATCATACTTTTCTGATTTTCTTCTTCTCTGACTTTTTCTTCTCAGCTTTTTTTTTCTGATTCCTGTTCCTTATTTTACTCTCTAGATGGAATATATTTGGCTATGTTTTGAATCTTTCTCTTTTCTATATACATAATAATGTATACATGATATATTTTCTCTCCATATGCAATGTGTCATCTCTGTATAATGCATCTCTATATTCATAGTATATCTTTTCTACGTACACACAAATGTATCACTCATTAATATGCTATTGAAAAATAAAGGAATATTTAATTATAGCCAAACAGATTCATGACATATTAGTTTCTAGAAACTTGGAAAACAATTGTGATCAATCAAATAGCATGTTATATAATAGAGAATATGCTTTCTGATATTAAGGTTGTTTATATTTTAAGAGGTTGGACAGTAATTTTTATCATTATTATTATCTTATGCTATTTATTTCATTTTCTATATATGTATACATATATAGCATATGTATATCATAATTCACATATATTTGTATACAGTAGAATAGCAGAAATATTATTCTTAAAACATAATAGATCAATGAATAAAATGATTCTTAAAATTTTTACACATTACCCCATTGTTTATTTAGCTGATTTTTAGATACAGATTTTAGCCGTTTTTTAGATACAGATTTTATTAGACTCAATGGATATTCTGTGGCATTTATGATGGAATGATAAGGGATTAAAATTTTTACCAATGTATCATGTGTTAATCATATTTGGTGGTTCAAATGATCAAAATCACTAAGTTAAAATATTTCTCACTAAATATACTCATCACCTGACTATATTTTCTGTAACTCTCCTACACTACTTTGGCCTTTTCCAAAGAGTTGTAATTGGAGCTATAAATTGGAATCAAGCTAAAATAATTTATTGCTTAAAATGGTGTATCAACTTTCTTTGGACAATCTAATGCTGAATTATCAAATACATGAAAACTCAATGGCTTAAAACAATAAGCATTTATTAGACCATGAGTCTGCAGTTCAGTGATTTAGCTGGGGTTAGCTGGGGAGTTCTGTTCATTTTGGCTGGACTTATTCTCAGGTCTGGGACTCAACCAGCTATAAACTGATGTAGGCTGGCTATGGGAAAACTGGTGCAACTGACTCTGCTCCATGTGCCCTTAAATGTCTGGGTTGAGCATATTCTCTTAGTGAGGACAGACATGCAAGGGCACAATTGAAAGCTTGGAAGTACTTCTCAAGTCTCTGTTTTTAAAACACTTGCTAATATTCCATTGGCCAAAGCAAGTTTTATGCCCAAATCCATAGTAAGGGGGGGAGAGTACTGTTTGGTTTTAGGTCAAAAGACATGGACACTGGGTGGGGAGTAGAATAAGGTCAATAATGAAAACAGTCTACCACCTATGGTATGAACACATTGGATACTACTGTAAGGGATTATAATCATCTGTGGAACATATTAACCTAAACATACATAATATCTCTCCCTCAAAAATTCTCATTCAAAGTGTATATGTGTTCAAAAATCCATACAGATGATTGAAATGTATAATCTGATTGGGAATCTCTAGCCTAATGAAATTAATACTAAGAGATGTGGTGTGGCAATTTGATTGGCCTTAAACAGAATATACTTAGATTTTTGGAATTGTCAAGCAGTTTACCAGATTCAGGGCATCCACAAAAATTTTAGGAGAAGTAAGCCATGGATACAAGGGAAACTTTCTTCCTTATGGCTTGTGATTTATCCCTTGTGCTTTTCAAAATATAAAAATCAAGAACAGTAATATATCTAACATCAATAAAATGTTCCTCCTAGATGCCTTGTTTCATGTTTTCACTTGGTTTTACTACCTACTTCATTTTATTATCCAGACTTCCCAAAGGATCTGTCTTCATTCTATGACTTGCTCTGATTCAATAGACTATTCTAATAATAACTTTGTAATAAACTCTAACTCAAGCCTGTGCCACAAAATAAATTTACCTTTAGTATTTTAGTGTCATCCGAATTAATAATATGAGAATGTTATTTTCCAATTCCATCATAAAATGTTATTTTAGTACAAATATCTTGGTATGCCAGAAGTCAGGTTGAAAATACAGAAATAAGAAAAATATATGTGAAAATTGATTTATGAATACATATAAATATATGCCAGGATTCTACTAAGTTTTAACATAGGAAAAAAAAACATAGACTGTGTTCTCTTTTAATTTTTCCATTTTTTAAATGTACTTCATTTACTGGCTTTAAAATAATCTATCATCAAGAAACTTCAATTCTTATGAAAAAATAAGGTTATTTTTCGTGGTCAAGAATATTATTGGTGTAGTTCCAGTTTTTGCCTATTTTTGCTTTTGTTGCCTGTGCCTTGGTGTTTTATATGTGAAATCATTGCCAAGATGTCATGAAGCTTTTCTGCCTGCGTTTTCATCTAGAAGCTTTATAGTTTGGGGAGTTATGTTTAAGTCTTTAATCAATTTTAAGTTGATTTTTGTTTATGGTGGAAGATCAGGGTCCAATTCCACTTTTATGCATGGGGATATACATTTTTATAAACACCATTTATTGAAGAGACCAGCCTTTCCTCATTGTGCACTCTTGGCACCCTCATCGAAGATCAGTTGACCATATGATGTGTGGATTTATTTCTGGGTTTTCTGTATTCTGTTCCTTTGGTCTAAATGTCTTTCCTTATGCTAATACTATACTGGTTTAATTACTGTAGCTTTGTAATATATTTTGAAACAAGGATGTGTGATGCCTTCAACTTCGTCCTCCCTTCTCCAGGTTTTTGGGTTATTTGGGTCTTTTGTGCTTCCAAATACAGATTAGATTGTTTTTTTTCTGTGTCTATAAAAAATGCCATTGGGGTTTTGATAAGGATTGCATCGAATCTATCGATTGCTTTTGGTAGTATGGACATTTTAACAATATTAAATATTCCAGTCAAACTAAAAATCTTCACCAAAGAAAAAGAAACAATCAATAGATTGAAACAAGTAACAGTAGCATTAAAAAATGAACTAAGAATTTGAATAGACATGTTTCCAAAGAAGAAATACAAATGGCCAACAGGTTTATGAAAAGATGGTCAACATCGTTAATCATTAGGTAAATACAAATCAAAACTACAGTGAGGTATCACTTCCTACCTGTTAGAATGGATATTAAAGGAAAAAGACAGTAAGTGTTGAGGATGTGAAGAAATTGGAGCCCTTGTACCAGTTTGCATTTTTTGGAATGCAAAATGGTGAAGCCACTATGGAAAACAGTATGGAGGTCCTTCAGAAGATTAAAAATAAAACTACCTCATGATCCAGCAATCTCA
Source organism: Delphinus delphis (assembly GCF_949987515.2). Taxonomy (NCBI): domain Eukaryota; kingdom Metazoa; phylum Chordata; class Mammalia; order Artiodactyla; family Delphinidae; genus Delphinus; species Delphinus delphis. The sequence goes on from NC_082691.1 coordinate 39,833,275, forward strand.
CTTCTGGGTATTTATCTAAAATAATTGAAATTAGGGTCTCAAAGAGATAGTAACACTCCCATATTGTAGCACTATTCACAATAGCCAGATATGGAAACCAATCTATCCATCAGTGGATGATTGGATTAAGAAAATGTGGTATAAACACACAATGGAATATTATTCAGCCTTAAAAAAGAAGGAAATTGTGCAATATGTGAAAACATGGATGAATTTTAATGATGTGCTAAGTGAAATAAGCCATCCACAGGAGGATAAATACAGCATGACTACACTTTTATGAGATATCTAAAGCAGTCAAACTCACAGAAGTAGGGAGCAGAATGGTGGTTGCCAGGGACAGGAGGGAAGAGAAAATGGGAAGTTTCTAACCAATGGGTATGGAGTTTCAGTAATGCAAGCTGAATACATTCTCAAGATCTGCTGTACGCTTTCATGCCTAGAGTTAATAATATTGTATTATACACTTAAAAATATATTAGGATAAATCTCATGTTAATTTTTACAGTAATTACCACAGTATAATACAAATAAAAAATAATATTATTGGGTAAATTAGAATTAAATGCCATATTTGAAGAAGCTATTTAAATGCATGATCTACAAGTCCTGGTTTCAGAAAGATGGACCAGAGAAACTCTAAAGTGCTTGAGACATGTTTCCTGGCACCATCTTCCGTCACCTTTTTGGAGGCTAAAGCCAAGACTCATAGCTTAAAGGGTGGGATGTTGATTGTCAATGTGTTACTAATCAAAAGCTGAGCCCCCAGATTTACAAACCAGACATATTTGCAAAACCATTGCAATTTCTTGTTTTTCTTCCTGTACCAGCTATTCATCTCACACTCCTGAAAAGCAATGCATGACTTCATTCATTATGATCTATGCTTCGGTTTGAACAGTTCAGGAATATTCATCAAGATTTGCCATTAATCAGTTAAAGATGTTCATAAACAAAGCCAATGAATAATTCATATAAAATCAAGTACATGTGCTCTCATGATGAATAATCATGAACTGATCTGGAATTTGTTAATGACTTATGAATATTTATCTCTCGATGGTACTCCTGTGCAATTAACAATTCCATGAAAACTGCCTCCTTTTAGATTTCACCTTGTACTTTTGCTGAAGATGCCTTTGGGACCATTAAGTATCTTTTCTAAAGGATTATAATACAATAAAAATTGTGAATGTGCTGTCATCTGCAGGACGTACTAAACACACAAAAAATCTAATTTATTTCCATAGTCTCAATCTGGCAGATTTTTCTTAGATAATATTGTGTTTCACCATATGATCTTCTTATATGACAGGAAGATTGCTATGTGAGGCTCCCTTAACCAGTCAGATGTGAAAAAATAAATCAAACTGAAAACCAAATGCCGGAAATAACATTTTCCTTAAGCAGCTGCTAATCTTATGCCAGGTGCAGAATGTGCTGCTCTTCAGTGAATGTCTTCTTCGTTTGCCCTCTGGCCACTTGCAAATTGGAAATTTCACAACAACTTTGGATTAGGTATTTATGTGACATGAGATACTTCAGCCTAGAATTGTCATCAGCTGGCCCTTCTCAGGACGAGGAAAATTAACAAGCAACATTTTTGGAACACTTCAAGTGTTCCAAGTGCTTGGCAATCATTTACCAGTTAATCCTCCTTTGAGGGAGGTCAACCCTCTGCCCGAATTTTCGCATGAAGTATTTCACGCAGATGTGAAATAATCTGTAAAAAGGCCCCAGTGCAGCAAATCTGGGGAAAAAGAAATAATCGGAGACAGACCTGGGCCAAATTGAGGAGCAAGAAAATTACACCTTTGGTTGCCCATGTGGATGTTCTTTCTGCAAGCTTCTCTTATTCTAAGCACAACCAGGAGTCAATTTATTCTTCACTGCAATCCTAAGAAGTTGGTACTAGCATTGTTTCTATTACACAGATGAGTAAACTCAGGCACACGATGGGTAAATCAACTGTTCAGTGCACTGCTAGTAAGTGACAGAGGTGGAATTCAAATCCATGCAGCAGGGCTCCAGACTGGGCTTGTAACCATGCTGATATGCTATCTCTACTTCCCTGTGATGCCTCTGCTCTCCCATTTTGTGTCCTACCAATCAGGATCATCCCACCATATCTAGTCCACCCTAGCAATCAACTGTATACACATTTCTGCAGAGTTTTCCCAACAAAGCTTGTTTTATGTCCAGTTACTCTCTTTTCTCTGTTAAGGAACTACTAAATTATCCCTACTATGCCCCTCTATTTGCTCCCTGAAGTGTTTTGAAAAAGAAACCTTTGGAAATGCTTTTAAAATACCATATAAGTAGGTATGTACTGTGTCTGTTTTAAAAGACTAGCTATTCAGAAAAAATGTGGAATTTTATATCATTGTTTTCTCCAGAAAATCCTAAAATGTATCTGGCTCCTTAGAATGGTGGGGTGCTTTTGCAGTTAAGCCAGGGAGGGGATCATAACTAACTGGGTGTGCACACAGTAGTGATGAGGGCAGGACTGAACCAGCAAAGAAGATCACGTGTTCTTCCAGACCTTATATCCAAGATGCCAGGACATTTTTATAAGTGTCAGTGTGGTATTGTTGGGTGTATTCAGGCAAACTACTTTGAGACTATAAATCCCATTGATGTCACACATTGGGTGGTTAAATTCCTCAGTTTACAATGAAAGTTAATGGTTGCTATGAGCTCAGTCTCTATTCATAATTATTATTCTATTTGGAGGGAGAAGGGGGAGGTCTATGAACTATTTTGCTTTCCTTAGAGTTCAGAACAATTTCACACACTTTTAAGTGTTTATCTCTGGACCAAGCTTTTAGATATGTATGCAAATGTTTAAAACACTTCTCCCCCATTTCATCAAAAGGTTAGTAGTGTTTTTTTTTGTTTTTTGTTTTTTTTTTTGCGGTACTTGGGCCTCTCACTGCTTGTGGCCTCTCCCCCTGCGGAGCACGGGCTCCGGACGCGCAGGCCCAGCGGCCATGGCCCACGGGCCCAGCCGCTCCGCGGCACGCGGGATCCTCCCGGACCGGGGCACGAACCCGCGTCCCCTGCATCGGCAGGCGGACTCCCAACCACTGCGCCACCAGGGAAGCCCTAGTAGTGTTTTTTATAACCAATAATTTTAAATAAATATTAATGGTACAATGGGAAGGATATCTTATTGTTTCAAAAGGGCTGTTAATATACAATGGTCAATATAAAGATATAACAAAGAAAGTATGAAGTCTAATTAAGAGGCTGAATTGAAAAAACTAGGTTCTTAGGAACGTTTCTAAAGTTACCCAAAATGCTGATCTTCATAGAGTATCTCTTTTTTTTTTTAGCAGCTTTATTGTAGTATATTTGCATTATAGTGTTGTGTTAGTTTCTGCTTTATAACAAAGTGAATCAGTTATATGCATATGAATATCCCTATATCCCCTCCCTCTTGCGTCTCCCTCCCACCCTGCTTATCCTATCCCTCTAAGTGGTAGCAGAGCACTGAGCTGATCTCCCTGTACCATGCAGCTGCTTCCCACTAGCTATCTATTTTACATTTGGTAGTGTATATATGTCAATGCTACTCTCTCACTTCGTCCCAGCTTACCCATCCCCCTCCCTGTGTCCTCAAGTCCATTCTCTACGTCTGTGTCTTTATTCCTGTCCTGCTGCTAGGTTCTTCAGAACCATTTTTATTTTTTTGAATTCCATATATATGTGTTAGCATATGGCATTTGTTTTTCTCTTTCTGACTTAATTCACTCTGTATGACAGTCTCTAAGTCCATCTACCTCACTACGAGTAACTCAATTTCATTTCTTTTTATGGCTGAGTAATATTCCATTGTATATATGTGCCACATCTTCTTTATCCATTCATCTGTTGATGGACACTTAGGTTACTTCCATGTCCTGGCTATTGTAAATAGAGCTGAAATGAACATTGTGGTACGTGACTCTTTTTGAATTATGGTTTTCTCAGGGTATATGCCCAGTAGTGGGGTTGCTGTGTTGTATGGTAGTTCTATTTCTGGTTTTTTAAGGAACCTCCATAGTGGCTGTATCAATTTACATTCCCACCAACAGTGCAAGAGGATTCCCTTTTCTCCACACCCTCCCCAGCATTTATTTTTTGTAGATTTTTTGATAATGGCCATTCTGAGCGGTGTGAGGGGATGCCTTATTGTAGTTTTGATTTGTATTTCTCTAATGATTAGTGATGTTGAGCACCCTGTCATGTGTTTCCTGACAATCTGTAGATCTTCTTTAGAGAAATGTCTGTTTAGGTCTTCTGCCCATTTTTGCATTGGGTTGTTTGTGTTTTTTTTTTTTTTTTTTGGAAATTGAGCTGCTTGTATATTTTGGAGATTAATCCTTTGTCAGTTGCTTCATTTGCAAATATTGTCTCCCATTCTGAGGGTTGTCTTTTTGTCTTTTTTATGGTTTCCTTTGCTGTACAAAAGCTTTTAAGTTTCATTAGGTCACATTTGTTTATTTTTGTTTTTATCTTCATTTCTCTAGGAGGTGGGTCCAAAAGGATCTTGCTGTGATTTATTTCATAGAGTGTTCTGCCTATGCTTTCCTCTAAGAGTTTTATAGTGTCTGACCTTACAGTTAGGTCTTTAATCCATTTGGAGTTGATTTTTGTGTATGGTGTTAAGGAGTGTTCTAATTTCATTCTTTTACAGGTAGCTGTCCAGTTTTCCCAGCACCACTTATTGAAGAGGCTGTTTTTTCTCCATGGTATGTTCTTTACTCCTTTGTCATAGATTAGGTGACCATTTGTGTGTGGGTTTATCTCTGGGCTTACTGTCTTGTTCCATTGATCTATATTTCTGTTTTTGTGCCAGTACCATACTGTCTTGATTACTGTAGCTTTGTAGTATAGTCTGAAGTCCGGGATTCCTCCAGCTCTGTTTTTCTTTCTCAGGATTGTTTTGTCTATTCAGGGTGTTTTGTGTTTCTATACAAATTGTGAATTTTTTGTTCTAGTTCTTTGAAAAATGTCTGTGTTCTATTTCTGTGAAAAATAGGGATTGCATTGAATCTGTAGATTGCGTTGGGTAGTATAGTCATTTTCACAAAGTTGATTCTTCCAATCCAAGACAATAGTATATCTCTCCATCTGTTTGTATCATCTTTAATTTCTTTCATCAGTGTCTTATAGTTTTCTGCATACAGGTCTTTGACTCCTTAGGTAGGTTTATTCCTAGATATTTTATTCTTTTTGTTGCAGTGGTAAATGGGAGTGTTTTCTTAATCCACTTTCAGATTTTTCATCATTACTGTATAGGAATGCTAGAGATTTCTGTGCATTAATTTTGTATCCTGCTACTTTACCAAATTCATTGATTAGCTCTAGTAGTTTTCTGGTAGCATCTTTAGGACTCTCTACGTATAGTATCACATCATTTGCAAACAGTGACAGTTTTATTTATTCTTTTCCAATTTGGATTCCTTTTATTTCTTTTTCGTCTCTCATTGCTGTGGCTAAAACTTCCAAAACTATGTTGAATAATAGTGGTGAGAGTGGGTAACCTTGTCTTCTTCCTGATCTTAGAGGAAATGGTTTCAGTTTTTCACTATTGAGAATGATGTTGACTGTGGGTTTGTCATATATGGCCTTTATTATATTGAGGTAAGTTCCCTCTGTGCCTACTTTCTGGAGGTTTGTTTTTTTTTTTAATCACAAATGGGTGTTGTATTTTGTCAAAAGCTTTTTCTGCATCTATTGAGATTGTCATATGATTTTTATCCTTCAGTTTGTTAATATGGTGTATCACATTGATTGATTTGCATATATTGAAGAATCCTTGCATTCCTGGGATAAACCCAGGAATTTGATCATAGTGTATGACCCTTTTAATGTGCTGTTGGATTCTGTTTGCCAGGATGTTGTTGAGGATTTTTGCATCTATGTTCATCAGTGATATTGGCCTGCAGTTTTCTTTTTTGTGACGTCTTTGTCTGGTTTTGGTATCAGGTTGATGGTGGCCTCATAGAATGAGTTGGGAGTGTTCCTCCCTCTGCTATATTTTGGAAGAGTTTGAGAAGGATAGGTGTTAGCTCTTCTCTAAATGTTCAATAGAATTTGCCTGTGAAGCCATCTGGTCCTGGGCTTTTGTGTGTTGGAAGATTTTTAATCACAGTTTCCATTTCAGTGCTTGTGATTGGTCTCTTTATATTTTCTCTTTCTTCCTGGTTCAGTCTCGGAAGGTTGTGCTCTTCTAAGAATTTGTCCATTTCTTCCAGGTTGTCCATATTATTGGCATATAGTTGCTTGTTGTAATCTCTTATGATCCTTTGTATTTCTGCAGTGTCAGTTGTTACTTCTCGTTTGTCATTTCTAATTCTGTTGATAGGAGTCTTCTCCCCTTTTTCTTGATGAGCCTGGCTAATGGTTTATCAATGTTGTTTATCTTCTTGAAGAACCAGCTTTTACTTTTATTGATCTTTGCTATCGTTTCCTTCATTTCCTCTTCATTTATTTCTGATCTGATCGTTATGACTTCTTTCCTTTTACTAACTTTGGGGTTTTTTTGTTTTTCTTTCTCTAATTGGTGTAAGGTTATGTTGTTCATTTGAGATGTTTCTTGTTTCTTGAGGTAGGATTGTATTGCTATAAAGTTCCCTCTTAGAACTGCTTTTGCTGCATCCCATAGGTTTTGGTTCGTCGTGTGGTCAGTGTGATTTGTTTGTAGGTATTTTTTGATTTCCTCTTTGATTTTTTCAGTGATCTCTTGGTTATTTAGTAGCGTATTGTTTAGGCTCCATGTGTTTGTATTTTTTACAGATTTTTTCTTGTAACTGTTTCTAGTCTCATAGCATTGTGATTGGAAAAGGTACTTGATACAATTTCAATTTTCTTAAATTTACTAAGGCTTGATTTGTGACCCAAGAGATCATCCATCCTGGAGAATGTTCCTTGAGCACTTGAGATGAAAGTGTATTCTGTTGGTTTTGGATGTTGTTTATGTTATTGTTTATAAGTATCAATTAAGTCCACCTTGTTTAATGTGTCATTTAAAGCTTGTGTTTCCTTATTTATTTCATTTTAGATGATCTGTCCATTGGTGAAAGGTGGGGTGTTAAACTTCCCTACTGTAATTTTGTTACTGTCGATTACCCCTTTTATGGCTGCTAGTATTTGCCTTATGTATTGAGGTGCCCCTGTGTTGGGTGCATAAATATTTATAATTTTTATATCTTCTTTTTGGACTGATCATTATGTAGTGTTCTTCTTTGTCTCTTGTAATAGTCCTTATTTTAAAGTCTATTTTGTCTGGTATGAGAATTGCTACTCCAGCTTTGTTTTGATTTCCATTTGCATGGAATATCTTTTTCCATCCCTTCAGTTTCAGTCTATATGTGTCCCTAAGTCTGAAGTGGGTCTCTTGTAGACATCATATGTACAGGTCTTGTTTTTGTATCCATTCAGCCAGTCTTTGTCTTTTGGTTGGTGCATTTAATCCATTTACATTTAAGGTAATTATTGATATGTATGTTCCTATTACCATTTTCTTAATTGTTTTGTGTTTGTTTTTGTAGGTCTTTTCCTCCTCTTGTGTTTCCTGCCTAGAGAAGTTCCTTTAGCGTTTGTTGTAAACCTGGTTTGGTGGCGCTGAATTCTCTTGACTTTTGTTTGTCTGTAAAGGTTTTAATTTCTCCGTCAAATCTGAATGAGATCCTTGCTGGGAAGAGTAATCTTGGTTGTAGGTTTTTCCCTTTCATCACTTTACATATGTCCTGCCACTCCCTTCTGGCTTGCAGAGTTTCTGCTGAAAGATCACCTGTTAACCTTATGGGGATTCCTTTGTATGTTATTTGTTGCTTTTCCCTTGCTGCTTTTAATATTTTTTCTTTGTATTTAATTTTTGAAAGTTTGATTAATATGTATCTTAGATGCAAGAGGAAAGCGATATGGGAACATACGTATATGTATAACTGATTCACTTTGTTATAAAGCAGAAACTAACACACCATTGTAAAGCAATTATACTCCAATAAAGATGTTAAAATTTTTTTTTAAAAATGAAAAGTAAAAAAAAAAAAAATATGTATCTTGGCGTGTTTCTCCTGGTTTTATCCTGTATGGGACTCTCTGCGCTTTCTGGACTTGATTGACTATTTTCTTTCCCATGTTATGGAAGTTTTCGACTGTAACCTCTTCAAATATTTTCTCTGACCCTTGATTTTTCTTTTCTTCTTCTGGGACCCTATATTCCAAAGGTTTAATGTTGTCCCAGAGGTCTCTGAGACTGTCCTCAATTCTTTTCATTATTTTTTCTTTATTCTGATCCTTGGCAGTTATTTCCACCATTTTATCTTCCAGCTCATGTATTCATTCTTCTGACTCAGTTATTGTGTTATTGATTCCTTCTGGAGTATTTTTAATTTCAGTAATTGTGTTGTTCATCACTGTTTGTTTGTTCTTTAGTTCTTGTAGATCCTCATTAAATGTTTCCTGTAGTTTCTCCATTTTGTTTCCGAGATTTTGAGTCATCTTTACTATCATTACTCTGAATTCTTTTTCAGGTAGTTTGCCTGTTTTGTCTTCATTTATTTGGTCTTATAGGTTTTTACCTTGCTCCTTCAACTGTAACATTTTTTTTGTCCTTTCTTTTTTTTTTTTTTGATGGGTAGTGCTGTATTCTTGTCTTACTGGTGGTTTGGCCTGAGACATCCAGCACTGGAGTTTGCAGGCAGTGGATAGAGCTGGGTCTTGATGCTGAGTTGAGGACCTCCGGGACTCCTCTCTCCGATTGATATACCTTGGAGTCTGAGGTTCTCTTTTAGTCCAGCAGTTTGGACTCAGAGCTGCCACCACAGGAGGTCCAGCCTGTACTTTTGCTCCCCCTTCTCTCCCTCCCACTCCCTCAAGACCTGCGCAGCTGGAGGGGTACTCAGTGGGCAGAGGATCAGGCCCAGTATCTCAGCAGGTTCGTGGGGGCCCAAGTGGGCAGGGGAAACCTGGCCATGCTCCCTTTTGATCCTGTGCCCTCCCAGTGGTTCCCAATTTCCCCCTTCAGGTGTTGGATCCCTTCTCCTCCCCCAGCCGCCCCTCAGGGGCGCCAGTCCCGTTCCACCTCCACTTCTCCTCCTCCTTCACTCCCCCCCATGCCCGACATCCTACCCAGTTGCTGGTGGTTCCTCCCATCCCCTTAGGTGTCTGTGGTCCCCCACTGGTGCCTGGTAGGTGCCCTAGTTCTCTTTCATTTATATATTAGTTTAACATTGTCTCCCTAAGAAAGAATATGTAAGAACCAGTGGTCTTCTAAATATCTATAAAATTTTATGAAAATTGTTCTATTCACCTTCTTCATAAAGACGTTGTATGCAGTTGTCTCCAAATAAAATAGCTTGATTCAGCAGCATGAAAACATAGCTTTTATTATTAGAATTAATAATAATTTTAAATAGACTGATTTCATATTCAAGATTTTTCAAAATTTTTCTCTTTCAGTTTGGTGACACTTTGTATAGGTCTTAGACATTACTAATACAGATTATTCGTTTGTAAATCTATTGTAAAGATATTGCTTTGTCATTTATGTTTATTACTTAAAAACTGTAATTGCTATTTTAGCAAAGTAAAATATGTTTTAAAAATAAATGTCTTGTATTAGTTCATTTACTCTCTATTATGTCTCACATGTAGTTACTGTTATTACTATACCTATATTAAGAAGGAAAAAAATCGACACAGATTTATTTAGTTACCCAGAGTTGCAGTTAGTAAGTGGCCAAGTTCAGGTTATACATAGGCCTTTTAAATATAGCACTTGCATTCTTAAGCAATAATAGGTTTTGGTTTTATTTTATTTTACATTACTTTTTCTCCATCTTTATTGAATCATAATTGACAAATCCTCTTTTTTTTAAATCTTTATTAGAGTATAATTGCTTTACAATGGTGTGTTAGTTTCTGCTTTATTACAAAGTGAAACTGCTTCCCACTAGCTATCTACCTTATGTTTGTTAGTGTATATATGTCCATGCCGCTCTCTCGCTTTGTCACAGCTTACCCTTCCCCCTCCCCATATCCTCAAGTCCATTCTCTAGTAGGTCTGTGTCTTTATTCCTGTCTTACTCCTAGGTTCTTCATGACATTTTTTTTTCTTAAATTCCATATATATGTGTTAGCATACCGTATTTGTCTTTCCCTTTCTGACTTACTTCACTCTGTATGACAGACTCTAGGTCTATCCACCTCATTACAAATAGCTCAATTTCGTTTCTTTTTATGGCTGAGTAATATTCCATTGTATATATGTGCCACATCTTCTTCATCCATTCATCCGATAATGGACGCTTAGGTTGTTTCCATCTCCGGGCTATTGTAAATAGAGCTGCAATGAACATTTTGGTACATGGCTCTTTTTGCATTATGGTTTTCTCAGGGTATATGCCCAGTAGTGGGATTGCTGGGTCATACGGTAGTTCTATTTGTAGTTTTTTAAGGAACCTCCATACTGTTCTCCTTAGTGGCTGTACCAATTCACATTCCCACCAGCAGTGCAAGAAGGTTCCCTTTTCTCCACACCCTCTCCAGCATTTATTGTTTCTAGATTTTTTGATGATGGCCATTCTGACTGGTGTGAGATGATATCTCATTGTAGTTTTGATTTGCATTTCTCTAATGATTAATGATTTTGAGCATTCTTTCATGTGTTTGTTGGCAGTCTGTATATCTTCTTTGGAGAAAAGTCTATTTAGGTCTTCTGCCCATTTTTGGATTGGGTTGTTTGTTTTTTTTGTTATTGAGCTGCATGAGCTGCTTATAAATTTTGGAGATTAATACTTTGTCAGTTGCTTCATTTGCAAATATTTTCTCCCATTCTGAGGGTTGTCTTTTGGTCTTGTTTTATGGTTTCCTTTGCTGTGCAAAAGCTTTGAAGTTTCATTAGGTCCCATTTGTTTATTTTTGTTTTTATTTCCATTTCTCTAGGAGGTGGGTCAAGAAGGATCTTTTGTTTTTAAATCTCTAATAGTAATACACAGCTGGTAATAAAACTGCCCCTTTTTTTTTCCTTTCCCAGTTACTACTTCCTTTATGCCTCCATCTTCCTCTTTTAAAAACTGTCTCCACGTTTCTAACTAATGTAGTTTATAGAGCTCTGTCTTTATTTTTCACTGTTAGCCATTACTTATTGACTTACATTATAGAGGAGGATTTAGCTTGTAGAGTTCATCTTGCCTTTGGGACTCTACTTCTGTAGCCATATTCCTAAAATACTAATATCCAACTTCCTGGTTAAGTCAGATTTCAGTGTTTACATTTTTATGGTTTTGCAGATATTGCAGTTGAGCCATTGTCAGAACTCTCACACTTAACTGACATACTAAAGATACTAACACTTCATTTTTCTTAATTGATACATTTTATTACAGCAAAATTAATTTCTGTTCAATAAAGTATACCATCAACAAATTTGCAGTACATAACAAAACACATTATTCTCAGAGTCCCTATAGAGTGTGAAAAGTAAGAGCAGTCTGACAAGATTTGTTACATCTAAATGTAAGCATCACAATGGTCAGTTTAACGCTTCATTTCTTTTATGAGTTTTTCTTTATCTTGGAATTACTTCATTCACTTCAGTTGCTTTATTCTATATACTTATCACTAAGTCAGCACCCAGATGCTTACAAAGAACTGTAAAATTATTTTCAGTATGGCCCAATACTTCATATACATCTATAAGTTTTATTGTTTTTCCCTTGCTGTGTCCCTCTGGGACCTCTCTGTCCCCCTGCTCCCATCTGACCTAGTTTTCCACAAAGCCTACCGCACGTATGGCTTTGAAACATTACTTTTTTTTCGTCATCCTGGGAATTTTCTTCCTCTGACTTCCCTGTTGGATCTCATGTCTTCCTTTTTGGTGCTTACTTCCTAATTTTGGTGGAGTATATTCTCTAAGAGATCAGAAGTAAAGCATTTAAAGACCTTATATGTCTAATCATGACTTGACTTTACATTAAATATATAGAGTCATAGGCTGGAATTATTTCATCGGCTTTTAGTTTTCTACGTTTATCTTTAGAAATGTCCTGCAAATTCTGTGTGTAATCTTTTTCCTTCTCTGGAAAGGAGATCTGAATGTAGGTCTAAAGTGTCACTATGATCTTGCCTGACTTGCTGTGGTGTTTTTCTTCCTGTGTTATGTGGAGTAATCAGAGAGCCCTTACAGTCTGAATACCCATAGGTTTCAAGTCTGAGAAATTTTCCTCCCTGTATCTTTCTTTGTTATTTCTTTCTGGAACTATTAATTGCTGGTTAAAATTTTTGATGATCAAATATTTTCTCTTTGTCAGGGGTCAGCAAATGTTTCTGTAAAGGGCTAGATATTAATATCTTAGGCTTTGGCAGGCTGTAGAGTCTCTGGTACAACTACTCTAACTCTGCCTGCAAAAGCAGCGATAGAAAACACCTGAAGGAATGGGCGTGGCTATGTTCCAATAAAGTTAACAAATACCGTCAGTAGGCTGATTTGGTTTGTAGGTAATCATTTCCCAGCCCTGATCTTGATCCACATCCACTTTACTGAAATCATTAATTTTAATTTTTATAATTTTCCAAATCATTGCTTTGGATATACTAGGCAAAATAACTCAAACAACATTTGCATAAACAAAACAGAACAAAAATATAGATTCATTCTTTTCATTGGTACAACACTCTTTTAAAAAAACATTTTTTTGGCCAGATGTACCAAATGAAGGACTTTAAAATAACATTGACAGCAACATTCTAATTTTAATGTGAATAATTCTAGTATCATATTAGCTTGTAGTTTAAGGGGATTTCTTTTTTATTTTCTACATAATTTTAAGTACAGGTTTTTGTTTGTTTGTTTGTTTGTTTGCGGTACGTGGGCCTCTCACTGCTGTGGCCTCTCCCATTGCAGAGCACAGGCTCCAGAAACGCAGGCTCAGCGGCCATGGCTCATGGGCCCAGCCGCTCCGCGGCATGTGGGATCTTCCTGGACTGGGGCACGAACCCGTCCCCCCTGCATCGACAGGCAGACTCTCAACCACTGTGCCACCAGGGAAGCCCTTAAGTACAGTTTAATTGAATTCCCTAGAGACAGACATCTATTAAGGTAATCATGATCATTTTTTCCTAGTCACCTGGGATATAATATAGTGATTATATAACATTATTATTTAATTGATAGGCTAAGTCTACGTTAATCATGGTGTTTGATTTCAGTTGCTTAGAATTTAAGTAAGATTTTAACATATATATTTATCTTACTATTCCTATACAATCTTTTTTAAACATATATGTAATTGATTGCTTGAATCCATGCTTTGTGTATATGGAGCCTATATGAAAAAAATGTACTCAACCTAGGTGATCAGTAATGGATGTTGAGTTACCCCAAATAGTTTCACATTTTTTTATCTCTTCTCACCATGAGACATTTGAATTCAGAGCTTACAAAGAGAAAAGAAGTCATTAAGACAAAAGTAGATTAAAAATCAAAAAGTGGTCGGTGTAGGGCTTCCCTGGTGGCGCAGTGGTTGGGAGTCCGCCTGCCGATGCAGGGGACACGGGTTCGTGCCCCGGTCCGGGAAGATCCCACATGCCGCGGAGCGGCTGGGCCCGTGAGGAATGGCCGCTGAGCCTGCGCGTCCGGAGCCTATGCTCCGCAACGGGAAAGGCCACAACAGTGAGAGGCCCGCGTACCACAAAAAAAAGTGGTCGGTGTAAATAAGAAATGCTAGATTAGATAGTAATAATAAATGTCTGTCAAGGATAAGGTAAGATATATTGGTCAGTTTTATGCTGAGTAGTCTACCAGTTCATATTTTGTGAGATTTGATTGTTCAGCTATTTCAGTTTTTAATTTCTTTATACATACGTATAATAAATTCCCATCACCCAAATTAGGTTTTAGATACACTGTTAACCTAAAAAACTTTAAAATGCGTGTATGAATTATATAATGTGCAACTAGCTGTTCTTTTAAAGCTTGGAAGAACTCACTGGTGAGTTATATAATCCCAGAGCTTTATTTGGATGTAATTTTTTAATTCTTTCAACATTTTCTGCAGTTATTGATTTATTGATATTTTCTCTTTATTGAGTCAATTTTTTCTTTACATAATGTTTAGAAAAAACATTAACTTAATGAGATTTCAAATTAATTGTGGGCATGGTATTGATATTTTCTTAAAATATTCTACATCTCTTTTAAATATGTTAGAAATGTAGGGATCTAGAATGACAGTGGTTTTTATTGTCTCTGAAAGTTAAAATGTTCAGTCACCTGGAAACATTGTAAAACTCTTTTGAGGGTTACCTGCTCAGATTACCTCACACTTGAAGGTGGTTTCTCAATTGTTTCTTTGCAGAAATAAATAGCACTTTTCAAACCCAGATAGGTATTATTGGCATAAGTCCAAAGGCAATTATAGCATAAATTCACCTTGAAGAATATTTGAGAATTCTGATATTCCTCAGTTTAGACATCTTTGTCAAAGAAATCCTTGATATTTTTTGTTCCCGTATACATTTGTGAGTCTGAATTTTCAGCACGTATGACCATTAAAATAAAAATAAAACTGGTTAAATAGAGACAATTACATGTGCATTGTCATTTTTCAAACTCTTCCACATTTTCAAATACTTATTTAAACTTCATTTTAGCATATTTATTTTGAAAATCACTTTTGACTATAATTAAATTTTCTTTTGCTTTATTGTACAACTTGTATTAATTTCCTTTTTTCTGATGTGGTAATCAACTTTTTGATAAAAAATTGTAGGAGAAATATGTCTTTGTAATACTGTTTCTGTATTATATATAAATAATAACTGAATTTCAAAGGGATAAAATATGTTTCATACAAAATTTTGTAACTTTGAAGATTATATGGCATTTTTTCCCCAGGAAAGAATAATAATTATCAGATTCCCAAAGGAGACTGATGCACAAAAAAGTTTTAGAATCACTGATTTACTTTGTGAGACTTTAATAGTGCTCCCATTGATTAAATATTTTAGCTCCTATTTTTTTCCTCTAATCTATATTAGCTAACACTTTTCAGTTAAATAAAAGTATTCCTAGCAGTAGTTATTACAGTACTTTTTCAGTTAATAGAAATGTCTCTTTTTTACCATTTAGCATGATTTTTATCATCTGATTATAAATTGTGTTAAGTAGTATTCTTCTACTGATATTTTAATAAGAGTTTTATTTGTTTTATAATCAGGACTGGACAGTGATTTATATTATAGAATTTGACATTTCTTTAATTCATGATTTTTTTCCTCCTTTGAACCATGTTAGCAATGAAGCATATTCATAGATTTCCTGGTAGAAAATGAATTTCTAGATTAAAGAAGCACACAGTGACCATAAGGCAAATACAATAAATTTTTCATTCATGATGGATATATGGTATAAAACAAACCCACCATTAGCTAAATTGATGAAGAGAAAACAGAAGAAGGCATAAATATTCAAACTAAGAAATACCAAGGATAGCCATTGAAACATAAGAAATTTAAAGAGACTACTTTGCAGACCTCTATGCAAACAAATTTGAAAACCTCAATGAAATGGATAATTTCTTAGGGAAATACAGCTTAACAGAATTAACCCCAATAGCTTCAATAGGGCAATTTCCTAATCAAGAAAATTATTAAGGAACTATCACAGAAGTACCAGGCCCAAATGGTTTCACAAAGGAATTCTACCAAACCTTCAAAAACCAGATTGTCTCATTGCTCTATAAATCACTCCAAAGCAATAGCAATGAGCAAAAATTTTAAATTCCTTTTAAAAAGCAAGTATAACACCAATAGCTTAGGCTCCTTCTTCTCTTTGCTGTGGTTTTTCATCCTTTGCTTTCGTTCCCATAAGCCTCTTGACAGGGAGGAAGTGACATGATAGTGTGAGAGATCATATGCTGCTATGTGGTGAATTATTATTTTTCTTTACTCAAGTTATTTTAAAGCCTCTGCATTCTCTGTCATCAAACTATAGTGAGGGTGTTATTTGTGTAGAATGTGATTTTTCATTTTGGTTTGTTGATACTTGATTATTACTGGTTAGAGGTACATAGACTGAATTTGGGCTCATTTTCACTAGATGTATAATGTTATTGCTCCACTGTTGGCACGTTTTTAATCCTTATGCCTTTGTAATGTACACACTTGCTTATATTAGAGTGTGACTTCTTTCCACATTTATTGCTTTTTGCTCTGAATGCTACTTTGCTTGAAAATTATAACTCACCATATTTATTTTTCATGATTTTCTCATGTAGCTTTTTCTCTCCTTTTATTTTAAAACTTTCTAAGTCATAGTATCTATGGCATAAGGTTTGATGTGGAGTAAATGATTTAAAGTATGTAATTTTCTTGTGCTTTTTAGAACTTCTTGAGTTCTGTCCTGATTAATTGATTTCCATTGCATGATGATTTTCTGAAATAACCCATGATCACATGACTTAGTAACTCAGTAACATATAGCTTATGGATGGCAGTTTAGAACTTGCTTCAGATCCCTCTTTTCCTTTGGGATCTACTCTCAGCTAGCAACCATTCACAGCTTGTGATAAATGAGCTAGGATATTATTCTCAAGTGTATTATATGCTACTTCGGAAATCTCAAAAGGCCTATAACTGTTGTCTTAGTTTTTTTGTAGCAGGAAGTACAATGTAAAGGACTTGCTTTTTATCTTAGATATCCCAAAACATCATAGAACATTGTCATCCAGACCTCCGAAATTTCACCAGAGCAGTAAACCCCTTAATATCTGTAGAGTTTCTCCAGTAGTGTACTGGTAAATGTTTAACAATCAGCTCTCTAGGGGAAAAAAAAAAAAAGTAGCGGTTTTTAGATATGTAAATTCTTTCATGGAAATACTCCCACCATGGCTGATTTCAAATTATCAGAGGGGCATTCCAAAATGTGTACTTGTGAAGAACTATGCACATTTGGATCTCACAAGCTGTTGCAAGCCAGCTCCAAGAAATATCTTTTATATTCTGACAATGAATTATTAGGTTATCTAGGATACTTGTAACATTCTGCTCACCAGGATCAGTATGGTGTTATTGATAGTAAATTGTGTGTGATATTCTGTAGACCACATATAAGAACATCATATGTGATTTTGTGTGGCATATCAAAGAAAATCAAAGTCTGTGTGGATATATTATGATAGAAGAAGAGAATTAATCTGAGTTCTACATTGAAGTTGTACTGCTGGCCTTAACATATAAAAGCAAACTGCTTTTGGCCTCCCCATCTTGGAGCTCAAGAAGGAAATTTTTGCCAAGTCAATTGCTGCATGCTAAGTGCCAAAGACTGTGCTAATCTGAGTTATTCCATATGGGGCACGGCAGTTTTAATTAAGATTACCATTTTGATAACACTGTCCTTCTTTACATCGTCATCCACCATGATTCATATGGTTTTAACCAGAGGCCATATAAGTGAACTGAAGGGGATATAATGGGGCCAACCACAATGAATCCTTCAATTTTTTTTTTTAAATGTAGGTACACTGCTAATTGCTATATTATATATCGATATATTTTATAACTAAAACCAAATACAGGTACAGTAAAACTCTGATTTTTATTTTAATTATGAATGATAATTATTTGAAAAGAAACCTTTGGTTCAAAGAAGTTTATCATAGAGCTATCTTTGAAATAGTAAGAGTTACAAACAGTTTTATATATTATTTTTTCATAAATATAATTCTCTCCACAATATTTTGTCTTTCTTCATTCTCATAGAAATGTTCAGAAGACAAGCTTTCATTTTTTTAACTTTCATCAAGCAAAGAACATATCTCAAGGGTCAAACTCAATGAGTATTCACCAAATTGAACACAGTACTGGAACTAGCACCCAGGTCGAGAGACAGGGCATTATTAGGCTACCAGAAATCTTTCTTGGGTACCGCATTACACTTAATACCCCCAGCAATAAAGATAACTGCTGTCCTGACTTCTAAGAGCTTAGATTAGTTCTGCCTTTTTTGTTATTAATAGAACCATACATTATGTACACTTTTGTTTCTGACTTCTTTGTCTCAACATTTTACTTGTGAAATTTATCCATGCTGTTGCATGTATTAATAGTTGCAAATCATTCCTGCTACTGTGTTGTATTTTTCTGTAAGTATGTTACATTTTAGTCAATCTAGAGATTTATAAGTAACAATAAGGAATACCTTTTCAGATATTTGTTGGCTTTTTAAATAGAACCTTTTGCGAATATCTGCTTGAGTCTTTTGTACAGTCTTCTGTTGGACTTTCTTTCTTTCTCCTATAGTAAATTTGTTTTGGATGTCATTTTTTTGTTAGATATATATACTGCAAATGTTTTTTCCGCTCTGTGGGTTGTGGTATCTTTTGCCAAGTATTAAGATGGTAATACAAGTTTGATTAAAAGAGGAGCTCTTAAAAAATTGTATTTACATGTATTCCATCCTTCCCTATTTATTTTCTTAAAGAGGTGATTTTATCCCTTGATATATTCAAGAACGAGCATATTCTTTTTACCAGTATCTAAAAGAAAAGCTTTTTCCCCATTGCCTCTCTGTTATCTGAATTATCAGACTATTTTGCCCAAGAGAGGCCATTAGTATACTAAGTAGTTTTTTACCAAATAGGTAAAATTCAGATATATTAATTTTTAGTAAACCAGCATATTGTTGATATTGTTATCAGTAATGGAACCAACTAATTCCTAAATGTCAACACTTCAGGCAAATTATTTCATATGTTAGATTCCGTTTCCCCAAGCAAATTATTCTAATTGTCTCCTCTCACCTTATTTTTTAGTAGATGAATTGAGAATTCTGTCATTTTATGGTTGAATGCATATACATATGTGTCTGTATCATGCAGTGACACACACATACGTATAATTTAAAATAGCGATTTACTAGAACTACCATACAACCCAGCAATCCCACTACTGGGCATATACCCTGAGAAAACCATAATTCAAAAAGAGTCATGTACCAAAATGTTCATTTCAGCTCTGTTTACAATAGCCAGGTCATGGAAGCAACCTAAGTGTCCATCAACAGATGAATGGATAAAGAAGGTGTGGCACATATATACAATGGAATGTTACTCAGCCATAAAAAGAAACAAAATCATTTGTAGTAAGGTGGATGGACCTAGAGTCTGTCATACAGAGTGAAGTAAGTCATAAAGGGAAAAACAAATACTGTATGCTAACCTATATATATGGAATCTAAAAAAAAAAAAAATGGTCATGAAAAACCTAGGGGCAAGATGGGAATAAAGACTCAGACCTACTAGAGAATGGACTTGAGCATACGGGGAGGGGGAAGGGTAAGCTGGGGCAAAGTGAGAGAGTGTCAGGGACATATATACACTACCAAATGTAAAATAGATAGCTAGTGGGAAGCAGCCGCATAGCACAAGGAGATCAGTTTGGTGCTTTGTGACCACCTAGAAGGGTGGGATAGGGAGGATGGGAGGGAGGCACAAGAGGGAGGAGTTATGGAGATATATGTATATGTATAGCTGATTCACTTTGTTATAAAGCAGAAACTAACACACCATTGTAAAGCAATTATACTCCAATAAAGATGTTTAAAAAAATAAAAAATAATAAAATAGCGATTTACTTGAGGATAAGTGCAAGTAATATTTCAGGCCTGTAAAATATTTAATTACAGGTATGAGTTTGACAGCATTTATTACTGTGATTTGCAACAAGTATGTAGGATTGAAATATAAAGATGTTAAATTTCCTCTAAGCAAAGGCATTGGTCTTAAGGCTTTTAACTTCTTATATCCATACATGCATAACTATTTTCCGCTTGACAAAATAAATTGGAAAAGTGTGGGAAAGGCCATATGGAGCTATTTGCCAATAAATACTTTAAGGCACTACGTTTTTTTCAAAGTATGCCTTAATAATAATCATTATTAAAAGAAATCATTAAATAGAAGTATAAGTAGGAATGAGAATAAAACACAATAGGGAATTAGTAATACCAGGATCATTTAGATTTTGCAAATTTAAAATGTCTAGTCTTTGAAAGTAGCCTAATATTTCCTGCAAATTGCATTAAAATAATTGTACAAGTTCTTTTCTTCTACATTGACTTCTTTTTTTGTGTGACTAAGTGATTTAAGAACCAAAACAAATGTTCCTTTGAATTATTTTTCAGTTTTAATCCATTCCTTAGGGGCCATTTTTTTCTTTCTTTCTCTATTGCTTGAATTGGAAATTTTAAATCTAAGGCCAAAATGTTCTCTGGTGCATTAGAAACATATTTTTCCCCAATGCTTTTGAGTTTGCCTAGATGGATAAGATAAAGTCATAAAAGAATGGAGGCATAAGATGTTTTTAGAATTGTCTAACATACAGCTACTTCTCTAAATTGAAGAAGTACTCTTTCCAAGTAAAATTCTTTTCATATACACACATACACATATTCATGCATAAAAATCAGCTAAATAAATCACATGAGACATTTGCCTTCTAAGAGTTTTATTTCAGAAAACATAAAAACCAGCTGAAAGGAAATAGATTGCAGAAAATATACAGCTAATTTATTGTCAAATTCATTCAAGTTAAAGGGCTCAGTGGAGCCAGCAGTCATCAAGAGGAAGGAGGGAAATAAAGTAACAGAAATATCTACAGCGTATTATGTAACCGACAGAGAAATGTAATGGAAGAAAAGTGTGGGAGTTCTGAGTGGGGGGCTCCCTCTGGAGTGTGTTAGGGCACTTGTTGTCCCTCTGTTTTATAGGAGAATGCAACTGGGCCTCCAGTCACTTCATTTTGTACTTGATCTTTTTGGGGGTGGAATGCTTCCTAATCTCTGTGATATAAAAATACCTGTGATAGTGTCCTGCTGAGAGCAAATGTATACAGTGTCCAAATGACTATACTAATCTTCATGTTGGCACATCTCACGTATTTTTTGGACATTTCATTCTAGTCATTTTGTTAGAATGAATACAGCTGGTTTTTATTAATTTAGCTAATGAATCAGCACATTTAAATTAATCTTCTTGTAGTTTAATAGCTTCCTTCTCTAAAGTTCCAAACAAGAATTTCTTCATCTGAGAATTTATTTCAGAAACTTTTAGCCCTTTAGAAAGAGGCTAACCAAGATCTTTGAAACCTCAGAACAATTTACAATTTCAAAAACAGCATCAACATATTATGATCTCACTATTCAACACAGCCTACTTTTCTTTCCTAAGTTTATCCTTTGAAGGTAGGATAGACAATTATCTTGTGTTTTTCTTCAAACTTTTAAATGCTGTATAAAGATCCTTCCATAAAAGACTGCTAGGCCTAACACTACTTTTTTGGAAATCCTTAAAATTTCTCTAATGGTTGGTACAATTTGTGCAAACTGAAAATGTCAGCAAGGAAAAAAAGAATTACTAGAGAGAATTAGAAACTCTTCAAAACCAAAAGCAACCTAAGATACATTTACTTTGTCTGAAAATTGAATTCTCTTTAAGTGACAAATTTCATTGCCACAGAGAATTCATATTAAAAATTTTTTTCTTCAGTCTTGTACTCACAAATGCAACAGGAATGTAGCAAAAGATGAGGTTTCTTTTTCCATTTAGGAAATCCTTACTTGAAGTAAAATTCTGATAAATCCATTTTTATTCAGAGTTTTCTTTTCTGCTTCACCCAAAGTAACATAAAAATAAAGTATAAAATTTTTTCTAAGAAAATTTGTATTGCCTTTATGCAACTGGGCTTCCATTGTAATAGGATATTTTGTAGGACAATGGAATGTAGCCCTTTCCTTCAAGGGAATGTTCAGAGTGTGGGTAGGAAAAGGTGGAAAAGTGGTGCTGAGTTTCTGTTTTCAGAGTATTTAGGATATAGCATTGATGTGTCTGTTCTTCTCCATCATTCACTTACAGACTGCCACTACCTGACAGACCTAGTCCACAAAGCTTAGTAAGAAGACATGACCAATAGTGTCAAGGAGGGTAAAAATACTTCTGATCAATGCAAGAGAACAGTAGTGTCCTTAAGCATATCTGAGAGATCGCCTAATACCACTGTATCTTGAATCTATATTCTGTATTTCAGATATATTGCGGGTGGACTGGGTGCTCAATACCAAATAACTGTTACTATTTTTAGATATGAAAGAAGAAAAAAATGGAATTTCCTCGTCTTAAAATATTACAACAAGAGATAATGTATCCCCCCACCCTGCAAAAACTAGCTTTGCTATATCAGATACAATATAATTTAGTTCTTTGGGACTTTTTTTCTGGTAACAAAGTAATATAAAATCAATGTAAACATTAAAAAATACAGAAAATTAGTATGTCAAATTCACCTTCTCAAAGCATATTTTTCGATAACTTGACTCTTGTATAGAATGAACATGTCAAAGAATTTTTAACTCATTAATGAAGGAACCAGTAGGAGTTAAACTGTAGTTACCAGTGTAACTGAGTATTTTTATACATTTTTAAAAAGAGAATATTAGAAGATTTCTAGTTTAGATATAAAACTTGTTAATGTTTTACAGGGCAATAAAATCCCACTGGGCATATCTTTTCTCCCAGACAGAAATCTCCAAGTGACCATGTCACTTAGTTTTTTGAGCTCAAATTAGATGGTACATCACAACAAAAATCACAGGTACATTCTTCTAGAGAATTTAATAACCCTCGACTGAACCTATGAAAACAGTACTCTGGTACGACATTGAAAGAACATCATGTACTTTCTTTAGCCTTTTTTCAAAATTTTGGATAGTTTTTCTTAATAGTCCCCCCATTTTGCTAAATAGTCTCTAAAGAATGTTCTTGGTCACAAAGGTTGACCACATTATGGTTGGATGACTTATTTGTATAGTTACAGTAAGAGGTGTTTATTGACAATTTAAGTCTCCATAAGCACCCAGTTTTGCACCGTTTTGAGTAACTACTGAACATCTACTGGAGAATTAAATCTGTCTAGAAATTTTCATAAAGAAGTTCCGTTTGGATTTTTACAAGATTATGTTGTTTGTTCTTTTATACCAAGGCTAGGAAACCAAGACCAATAAAGTCTCTCCTGTAAACTTTGGTGAATTTTACTTTCTTTGAGGTATATAAAATCTGTTAAGGTCTCTGGTCTGTCAGGAAGGACCTTCCTTACTGGTGAGGCTAGAAATGTGTAAGAGGTAAGCGGGCTAGTTTACCTGAGAGGCCCCTGTGAGCATTGACTGCACGTGGGAGCTTCTTCCTTAAACGTGAGCTTGACATATTCTGATTAAATGAGCAGCATTCCCAATATGACACTCTAGGTATGACCTTGGATTCACCATTGATATCTCCAATTAGACCTTAGTAAAAGGATAAGCGATTTTTATTTAACTTCTGCAAATATATTTTCATGAAAAGTGCAGACACTCAGAAGAATATGTTTCTGAAATATGAGGGATAAAAGAGACTAGTAAGTTGAGGATACACATAGATTAAGAGGAAGAGAATGAGCTTACTCATATACCCATCAGAAAAATAGAACAATGAAATTAAATCAGTAATATTGCAAAGAACCACAAATTCCCCTTCTTAGTTCATTCAGCCCAATGGGATGAATTCTTTTACCTAGTCTTAAGTCAGCTGTCTATAAAGTTTTCTGCTTCTAGATTTGGGGGAAAAAAAAAGCCTAGCTATCCAGATTGAATCTCCTGGTACAGTCTGACAGTTTTCTAAATGACGGCAGGTTTAAGCTCCAGGGCCTGCAACTGTGAGTCTATTCCTTGAAGTATCAGTAGTTTTAAAACACCTTGTTTATTGCTTTCCAGGAGACCTAGCATACCTTTCTTTGCTGAAGACGAACATTTCTCTATATTCTATATAGAACCTTCAGGCAAGCATGAGATAAAAGCAGAAAACATCTGTAGATGAGTCTGAATGACTGTACTTAATTTATTACAGAATCAATGATATCAGTGTGGAGAGGAGTGCAATGAATAATTCATCGGGGCGCAATGAATAATTCTTTCATAAGAATTTTATCAGTGTTGCCTCTGAGAACATATTAAGGACAGCGAGGGCACTGACAAAACTTTAGGTCTTTCAAATCCATTTTGAAAATTATAAAATCTCTGAAATATTTATATAATTCACAATTTACTTGTATAAAATCATCCTTTGGTTTGAAATGTCTTTCCATGCATCTTTTATAATAGTGTTAAGCTACCCAAGAAACATGGAGCTTATCAAATGAATCTAATTTTTTCTATTTCCCTTTTGATTAAGATGAAAAAACAAGCCTGTTTTGTTCGCAGAAACTCTCTGAGAACTCTAAACTTAGCTTTAGATATAAAAGACATGCATTTTTTCCGACTACGTTTAGCATCTGATTTAAAGGAAAACAAAAAAGATTAGCAAGCAAGATTTCGTCATTTGATTAAAATAGACTCCTCGGTGCCTAAGAACAATTAACCAATGTGGCAATATAATGTTTTAAGTAAACATGAGAGAAGGAACCTCAGTTCCTTCAGATATGAGCAATACATCTTCATTGTTTAAATATCAAGGACATGACAGAGTCAAAACAGAAAAACAGAAAATTATGTAGTTATTCTGATGAGGCATGAAAATGCAGACGTTTGGACATACTGTTTTAATACCCCTTGTTAAGAAATGACAACATACTTGTCATATTAATTGATATCCAAATTCAGTTTTGCATTATTATGTGGCAATTAAAAATGCATAAGCTCCTTTTAAAATGTATTATTGATAAGGTCATCAATACTAACATTATGCCAAATTTTTCACATATTTCTTTGCTTCTTTTTAGATTTATTATTTGCAGGCAGATTATTTCCAAGGTAAATAAAATCAGCTTCTCTCAAACCTTCTAAAACTTGCTATACACGTTCAAGTGTTTCTCTTTACTTGATTTTGTATATTCTGAAATGACCTGACAAATTTACTTGTGGAGAAAACTACTCTCTTTTTTCTCTTAAAATCAAAAACTTATCGCATACATACAGAGTCATTTTTTCCATGCCATTATAATTCCTGGTCTAATCTCAAAAATTAATATTAATTATAACTTTCAGTCAGTGTAAGTTCTATTGCAAGGAGGAAACTGGAAGGTAGTGATTGGTAACTGACTGTTAATGCCAAGCATGTTGACAGACAGCAAAGGATCCTGAGCAAAATAATGTGCTACCTACTGATAACCACACCCCTTTTATTAATTCTTAATTGACTAAATGGGCATGTTCATTAACTTGGCCCCCAAGAATGGCCACTCTCTAACATACTAAAGTAACAAAAAAGGTGTGTATATACATACGTGTATAAATATGTATATATAATTCAGTCTTAATTTTATACAGAAATAAAATTCAGTCTTAATATTTTATGAAGTATCTAAATATTATTTATTAATTATTTGATTTAACATTTGTCCAGGTCCTTAAGTTAAGTAAGAATATTGGATGTTATATTAAGCTTACATACCAAAATGGTACTGAATATTTATTAATTCTTATTAATAATACTTATCAATTCCTAAAATACTAGCGTAAAGTTTTAGAAGTTCAGTTGTTTTTGTTCCCAGAGTTTCCCTAATTCTTGGGTTCCCTAATACTTGGTTTATGTGACCTTCATTAGTCTCTATAAGCTAATTAAACAAAGCCCCTTCAAGTTAAGAGATTTTATAATTCGGTTTATTGCTATAACATGAAAGAAGGAAGAATTTCAAACTCATATCAAGAGGCACAGGTGTTTCCTAATTATAAACACACAGATTTGTAGAGCTTGCAGGTTCGTTTTTACAACCTCAGTCACAAGTTAAAAATGGACACAAAACAATTACAAAAAATCACTGCTGTCTCAAAGGGCTGTTCTCCTTTCAGTGGGCAAGAAATGTTTTCTTCATTGAGTTAAGTTCACAAATAGAAAATAACACAAAATAAAAAACTAAATAACCAGTTTATCTATCATCTCTCACATGACTGAAAAAGAAAAAATCCCCATCACCTCAGTAAATATTGTCAGATGTTCAGATTGTAAAACTAGAATCCTAATCACTGCTGCTACCCAGTTAGAAATAAGTTATTGGCCATACGCAGACCAGAATCAGAACCAAACTTGATCAAGTACCTGAAACAAAATGAAAACAGAATTGGGGAGAACACGAACAGGAGCAAGGGTGAAAGGGGGGAATGGGAGGTAGCTTAAAGTACTGTTGGAATTTTGGCACTTGGAAATAACTGTAAGGATCCGCCCTACACCCCAATAAAATGTCAAAGGTTTAACACCCATTAATGAGGAAATCACTAAAACGAAAACAGTAAAGCTTATTCCAAGAGCATTTGAGAAGCTGAGAATTTATAGGTGTATAAGAAGGTAAAGCCCAGAGGCAAGACAGGAATAAAGACACAGACTTACTAGAGAATGGACTTGAGGATATAGCGAAGGGGAAGGGTAAGCCGTGACAAGGTGAGAGAGTGGCATGGACATATATACACTACCAAACGTAAGGTAGATAGCTAGTGGGAAGCAGCCGCAGAGCACAGGGAGATCAGCTTGGTGCTTTGTGACCACCTAGAGGGGTGGGATAGGGAGGGTGGGAGGGAGGGAGACGCGAGGGGGAAGGGATATGGGAACATATGTTTGTGTGTGACACTTTCTTATGAAGCAGAAACTAACACACCATTGTAAAGCAATTATACTCCAATAAAGATGTAAAAAAAAAAAAAAGGTAAAGGAGGAGTAGGAGGAAGAGTAGGAGAAGAATGTTGTAAGGGTTAGATTGTTAATTAGGTACAATCCTGGTTACCGTGTTACATGGCAGTAAATCCATAACCTTTGGGCTAGTCTCGTCTACCAGATGGAAATTCACAAGTTAATATGTAACGTCACAGTTTGTAGACTACAATTAAATAATAAATAGAAAAGTAAAAAAACAGATACATTCTCTTGGGTCCTAGAAAATGAAAAGATCCTTATTAGAAAAGGTACATGATGACATTAAAAGGGCATACTATATTCCATTTTGTTTTGTTTTTTCTTTTCCTATTTGCACATTTGTATATTATTCCTTAATATCTTGTACTTTCAAGTGCCAGAGATTACTGTTTGGTGTATAGATTTTTTTTCTTATATATATACTTATACTTGGGAACTTTGTATGGGATCTTATAATATGCAGTAAAGCCTCACACTTTTCATGGTGGGGTATTAACTGTCTATTTCATGTTAGATCTCCTAATTCATTAATATGGCCAAATGATTTTACAGATTTTCCATTTTATCCTAATGTGTCTCCATTCATTATATTATTACATCATATATACACAGTAAAAATTTAAATTCATAATGCTTTTAATCTTAGATTAAAGAGAAATAATTTTAGAACATAAGTATTTCTAAATTTTCAATCATTAGTATAGTGGGAGGTATTTTTCTCTATTTTGTGTTATTTTTAGTTGAGGCATCTGTCTCAATGGTCAGTGAGTAAATGATTTGTTAATACGTGAATCTTTGAACCACGTTCATTGTGTTTATCATTTTGTATGAAAATGACAAATATACTTGTGTTCAACTGGTTTCTCAGTAATCGTGTATATTCACTTACTTTTTCTTTAGTTTGCTTCCTCAACCAAGCAAGAGAAGCTATGTCTAGTGAGACTGTTGTTCTCTACAAAGTTGCTATGCATATCTGAAGGCTAGCAGTAATGTTATGATTTAACTAGAAATTCTTGAGATGAATAAGGAAGTTTTGAATGTTGGAAAAGGATGTGCAATAGAGGAGTGGAAGGAGAATAGAAAGGGAAAAGAGGGAAAAGGAAAAAAATACTTCATATTATAAAACCTCAGGAACAAGTAAAACTAAATATATACTATCATCCCTACCTCAGTAAATTCATTATAGGTTTATTGCAGAGTCCTTTTGTAATCTCTACATATAATTTTAATCTGTAGGAAAAAATTGTATTGAAAATGATAAATTTTTATTCTGCCCTTTTAATCCATAAAAGGAAAATATTTCTTAAATAGTTTTAAATTGCCACCATTACTTTATATTTATAGATTTTATCTCCTAATATTCTTGAAATCTGTGGGCTACTAAATGAGATTTTATAATCTCTCCTTCTAAAATATGCACACATTTTTTTCATGTTATAGAATTTATTAGGATAGTTCTTTCGATTCAAATGAATAATTTTTCCCAGACATATTTAATACTCACTAAATTGCTGGGTTGGTCTGATTCTGGTTCTCAATACTACCAATCCCAATCTAAAACGTTTATCCTCAATCCTGATGCTAAACTGGTCTTTCTATGCCAGACATTTTCCATTATGGAGAAATCTGTTACCCATCTCATTGGTTTCCTACAGTTTGGTTTCTGTTTGTTCCTCCAAGTCTATCAAATATATCTGTATATGTCCTAATGTCAATTATGGACTTCATTAAAAATAATTTCCCGCAAAGGGCTCCCCAAAGATTTCCATATAAATTAGTGTACACTATTCAGTACTTGTAAGTTCACCTGTTAGGTGTATTCCCTCTCTGCTCTCACCCAAAACAGGCACATTGCTATGTGTAAAAATAATGCATAATATAATTTGAGCTTCTTTGATTTTTAGTATTACTAACTTTACGTGATATATTCTGGGATATTATGGCTTAATATTTTGTTAGTAAAAATAGAAATATATAAATGTTTCCATATTTTTCCTTGAAATTAAGAACCAGCTCCCTCACAATGCATTGCATAGAGTGTAACAAATTTACAAGTTGACATATTTTACAAAAAAGGACCCAAATCATTGGTATCTGGGAGCCTAGAACTTATTACTAAATATTTGATGAACATCAGCATGGTCGTTTACTCCAGAAGCAAATTAACTGAACAATTTCTCACTGACAGATATGCTAAAATAAAATAATTTAGTTTTTACTTGAGCAGTGTATTTGGAACTCAAGCTTCATGTTACTTTTCTACACTTTATTAATATTACTTTCCATGTTCTCTGTTATAATCTAAATATCTCTATTGCTTTATTATATTTTTATATGTTTAGGTTTCGCAGATACCCTATTTGTAAAAGGCAAAACACAACTGTTGAAATATAGATACTTTGGGCTTTAGATGCTATTATGGTGTGTACAGGTTAATACAAATATACTTCAATATTTATCGTGCCTATAGTTATTTCCTTTGGGGGTCTAAATTGAGCTCTCTTATATTTTCATTTCTTTCCTCATGCTTCATAGTTTGTTTCATTTTTCTATTCAAGACTGATTGTATAAAATAAATCTAAAACAGTGTTCAACTCTATTTGTATATGAATATATAATTAATATATGTTACACAGTGTAAACAAAGTATTTCTGTGAGCCTGCTATGTGCAGGTCCCTGTGAGAGGCTTTAAGGAGATTAAGAGAGAAATAAAACCCTCTTTAGAATATATACAATATATTAAATGAAATCATTAATATAATTTTTAATGTATACATATTTTACACATTGGAAATTGAGGTGAATTGCTAGACCTGCTTTTTGGGTCCACACTTGCCAACTCAGTCACAGCCAACTTTAGGAACGCTTCATACAGTTCCTTAATGCCTCACACTTTTCAGCGCTCTGCATGTTTCAAGGAGCTTTCAAATTCAGTGTCTTATTTAACTTTTACATCCTTATGAAGGAAAGCAGGCAGAAAAAGAAACAGATCCAGGGTTTTAAAGTGACTTGTTTGGGGCCAAAAACAGAGTCACAGGGCCTATGAACTTAATTTTGAGTTTGAATCCAGGTTCAGGTCTTTCTTCACGTAACTTTAGTTCCTTTTTCAAAAATACATTGTTTATGCTGAAAATGAAACTGTTGGTGGTTGCCTGGGGCCACTTCTCTTCTTCACTCTCAATGGCATCTTTGTTCCCCAGTAGAGAGGACATTGACATGCTTAAAGGACTGTGTGTGAGGTACAATATACAGACACACAGGAACCCAAATTTCAGATTTGATATTTTCTCACACTAATATTGAGAATTTGGACAAGTGTAGATTTCTCTGGTCCCATTTCCCACTCTATGATGAAATGAAGAACTGTTCAACTAAATGTTTGTTCAAGTCAATTCCAGCCAGATTATTGTTTTACAAACTGGTTATTACTCTGTTACAAAACTGAACTTGGCAGCAAATTGATGGGTCTTATTTGTCAACAAGTCATGGCTAACTCTTCATTTCTGTATGTTTCATTATGCAGGTAAATATCTAAAGTGTACTTAGTAAAATGATAAACCTTCAGTGTAGAGAGAAAGTCTCAATGGGAGAAAAACTGGGTGTATAGTCAAAGCACTTATATATGCTGGAGAATATCTTGAAACACATGTAATTATTCTAAAAATCAGTGTTGACCTTCTCTATAAATACTACTTCCCAACAGTAAATAGGATAAATCATTTATTTATGAAAAGCTAGTATAGCACAATTACTGACTTTTGTTACAAATTTGAGATTAAAAATGTCCCAGATCTTGCACAGTGTGTATTTTAAATATCTTGAATTGCTAGTCTTTTGAACAAGAATGTTTCTTTTCAAAATACCCTCAGCCTGATATATTGTTACTATGACATGTCAAATTGAGTTACATCATGTAATAAAACATACTTAGAAGGGTACATTATTTTAGAGTACAGTAGTCTCCCCTTATCCGAGGTTTCATTTTCCATGGTCCGAGTTCCAAAAATATTAAATGGAAAATTCCAGAAATAAATAACTCATAAGTTTTAAATTGCACATCATTCTGAGTAACATGATGAAATCTCATGTTGTCCCACCCAGGACATGAATCAACTTTTTGTCCAACATATCCTGCCCATTAGTCACTTAGTAGCATCTTCATTGTCAGATCTACTGCCTGATATCACAGTGCTTGTGTTCAAGTCACCCTTATTTTACTTAGTGGCCCCAATGCACAAGAGCAGTGATGCTGGCAATTTAGCTATGCCAAAGAGAAGCCATCAAGTGAAAAAGTGAAAATTCTCGACTTAATGAGATAAGGAAAAAAATCATGTGCTGAGATTGCTAAGATGTACAGTAAGAACAAGTCTTCTGTGAAATTGTGGCAAAAGAAAAAGAAATTCGTGGTAGTTTTGCTGTTGCACCTCAAAGTGAAAAAGTAGAGCCACAGTGCATAAATGCTCAGTTAAGATGGAAAAGGCTTTACATTTGTGCAATAAGATATTTTGAGAGAAGTAGAGACCACATTCACATAACTTTTATTGCGGTGTATTATTATAATTGTTCTATTGTATTGGTAATCATTGTTTTTAATCTCATAGTGTGCATAATTTATAAACTAAACTTTACCAGGGGTATGTACCTATAGGAGAAAACATAGTATACGTAGGGTTTGGTACTAGGCTCATTTTCAGGCGTCCACTGTGAGTCTTGGAATGTATCACCCCCAGGTAAAGGGGGACTGTGGTAGTATTCTTCCAAAACTTAGGAAAAAAGCATCTCTTATAAAAGATACAGATGTGCGTACCTTAAATTTCCCCACCTGCATCTACTTCACTAGAAAAAAATCAATATGCCATAAGTATATAAGCAAATCATATGTAAATTGAGGTATCACATTAGCATATCTTTATCAGACTCTTTAAAACATTCCTTACTGAGAAATGGCCTGTATGAAACATTTTTTCTTAGAAAACACAAGATTTTGGTAAGGAACATTTGGAAAATTGAGTGTTTAGAAGAAAGTGTCGTCGCTTCCTTCACAACAGGTACACGTTGTCAACAAGGATTACTTTTCATTCCTTGTTTGACGGCAAGTTAATCCTGTCTGCCTCTTCAGTGCAGAGCAGTTCCATATGAAACCCATGAGGAAACGTACAAGCTTGCACTCACAGAAGATTTAGACGTGATGACAGTTTATTTGCCCTAATTTCTAATTTGTCTCACTAAGAAACTTTATCTCTGATTAGATTTCCTGTCTTAAGTGAGGCCAATATGTAGAAAAGATTATATACCCCCTTATCAATTTAAAATTCCCATTGTTTCGATGTACATTTGCAGTGGATTTGCTATGGCCAGATTTTACATTTCTAGAGACTCTTATCAATACTTAAATTTAAGGACACAAGTGTAGAAATTTGGAAAACTATTTCTAGAAATATAAAGAGGATAATATTGAAATAGCTTTAAACTCTTGAAGATATTGAATAAAGCAAATATGTGGTCTTCTTAACATTGTTTAAAAATTCAAAAAATTACAACATGTGAGGGGGAAGTGGAAAGGTTCTTCTTACCACTTAACTATTTCCTCAAGTCCTTACTAGCCTTGGTAACTCTCTGATGCCTTTAAAAATAAGGTTTTGTCTTTTATTAGCTTTGCTAATTATACTTGACAAGAAAATTGGTCCGATATTAGCAAACCCCCCTTGCAGGATGCACATGTCTCTTTCTGAAATTTAAAGATAAAACATTAATTACAAGAGGACTTGAAGATTTCAACTATATCAATAAACATGTACAATCAAGGCTTCTGGTATAATAATAGGCAAAATTGAGTAATTCATTTCAAATGACTCAACTGTATTTCAAACTGCACATATGGGGGAAAAAAATCTCATTACTTAAAGCCACACCGTATTTTCCACTCAAGCCATTTGTGGATAATAAGAGGAACACTTTATAATGATAAAATGGAATTCATAACAATTTTATGTGTGTATTCACATAGAAAAATAGTCTCAAAGTATGTAAATATTTTCAAATGTTGAGTAAAACTTGAGTACTTAGAATCAATTCCACTTGGTCATGGTGTATAATTCTTTTTATACATTGTTGAGTTTGACTTGCTTATGTTTTGTTAAGGATTTTAGTATCTATGATTGTGAGAAATATTGGTCTGCAGTTTTCCTTTCTTATAATGTCTTTGCCTGGTTTGGGTATTAGGGTAATATTGACCTCATAGAATGAGTTAAGAAATGTTCCCTCTGTTATTTTCTGGAACAGACTGTAGAGAATTGGTATCATTTCTTTACATATTTGGTAGATTCACCAGTGAACCCATCTGGGCAAGGTACTTTATCTTTGAAAAGTTATTAATTAGTGATTCAATTTTTCTAATCCATTTAGGCCTATTGAGATTGTCTGTTTTCTCCTTGTGTGACTTTTGGTGGATTGCATCTTTCAGAAAAGGTCGATTTCTTCTAAGTTACCATGTTTGTGAGCATAGTGTTGTTTATAATATTCCTTTATTATCTTTTTAATGTACATGGGATTGGTAGTGATGGCTAGTCTTTCACTTTTGTATTTGTAATTTGTATCATCTTAACTTTTTTTTTAATTCTTAGCATTTGAAACACTTATATTACCTATCTGGTCTTGCATATTGTCCACTTTTTCCATTATATCCCTTAGCATATTAATCATAGGTGTTTTAAATTCCCAGCCTTATATTTCCAACATCTCTGCCGTAACTGAGTCTGGCTCTGATACTTGTTCTGTCTCTTTGGACTGGGTTTTTTGGCATTCAGCACATCTTTTTACTTTTTGTTAAAAGTCAGACATGCTGTATCAAGTTAAAGGAACAGAGGTAGGCTGTTAGCTTTATGTTTAACTGGCTAGGAGTTAGGCTGGGTTTACTCTTTGCTGTATCTGTGGTATCAGAGGCTAAATTTCCTTTAATGTCCTTGTTTTTATCTCCCATGTTTTCTTTGGGTCTAGAGTCCTTAAATAAGGTCTAAGACTTGTGTGTATATGTTGTAATCCCTAACTACTATACAAGAGCCCTAGTAACGTGTGGAAGAAGGGGAAGCATTCTGTATGCCTGTGATTAGGTCTCAGTCTTTTAGTGAGCCTGAGTTGGATATTTCTCCTCCCCCATATGAAAGGCTAGAGAAGGCTATATTTGCATATTTCCCTTCCTCCAGGTATGTTCAGCTTAGGTAAAACTCCAGACAGTTAGGCTCAGGTAAAATAGATTCTCTTGAGGGCAGTTCTCTTGTTAAAAAATATAGGGAGCTCTAGGCATATTTCAAAACATACTTTTTCAGTTTTTCCAGCTTTTTTTGGTGTGAGGACTGGAGTGATGACTTAGAAGCTCCTTACATATTAGATGGAAAATCAAAAGTCCTTGCCAGGTTTTTACTATAATTGCTCTATGATAGTGTGCTCAAATGATATCCTGTCACTCTAGTCATCAGGCGCAGTGCTTCAAATATAAAGCTATTTGTGGTTTTGAAAATCACAGGTCAATTTTTTGACTATCTTTAATGTAGTGTTCTCTTTACCCTGAACACTCTATCCTCTGGTCTTGGCACTGGAATTAACTAATTTCTACTTTTCTTTCAAAACTCACTTCATTGTCATTCTCCATGGTACTGAGCCTTTGGTCCATCTCCCTAGGCTTGTACTAGCTTCTCTGATAACACTTTTCACAGTATGTTCTGGCTGTCTTTTAACTTGCTTGTCTCCTTGACCAGACTATTTTGTAACCCTAGTACTTGTCACATAGGAGTTGTTCCGTTACGGATCATCAAATGGATGCATGAATGATACATGTGATAGACACTTTACTGCTGTATTAAAAAGATGAAAAGAATGGGATTAGAGGATATTTGAGTTTCGTGGCCTATAGACATTGTTTACCAAGCTCTGTATTTTAATAGTGGAGGATGGGTGAGTAGGTTGTCTATATGTAGAAGTATTTCTTAAAAACTCTAAACTTGGAGTCAGTTGATTTTTATTAAAAATCAAACCCTGCCACTTACTAGTTGGTGTCTTTGACCAAGCCATTTAACCTGTCCAAGTGTAAGTTTATCCATTAAGAGAGATTTAACAGCCTCATAGGATGATGGACTTGTTAGGATTTTCAACCTCATGGGATTGCCAACCTCATAGGATAGTGGGGCTTAAATAGAATACTCCAAAGGGAGATAATTTATAATCTGCATTGTGTTCCTCATATTGGTTGTGGTTTTCAAGTCTGAAGTCATGAAGTTGTTGAGCAAACAGAAACAGAACTAGAAACCCAGTTTAATTCATTTTTAGTTCTATAGGTTTGATTATGGCATGGTTCCGCCTACGTCCCCATGGTTAACCTGTGGGTCACAGCCTGTGGCTGGTCTTCTCTGGCTATAATCAGACTTTTTCATTTCCCCCAGTATACTACAAATAATAACCCTTTCTACTTGTGCAGCGACCAGAACAAAATTAAAGAGTACTAGGTTATAAACTTGCCCTCCTTCCTTGCCCCATAGCCCCACTGATGGTCTGTCTTAGTTGTTAGACACTTGTTTTAAGGTACAGTACTCACAGGATTCTAGGCAGGAAGTTGTAGTCCAGAGGCCAGAGGCAGTGACTTTTGGAGCCTTGGAAGGCCTGACCTGCCAATGGCCACAAACATGTCTTTCCAGCCAGTCTTGTGGCAGCTGTGGAGTGCTCAGATGGTATTGTCTCAATTATAGACACAAGCCTCAAGTGTGTTTGATTTTTCCCTTGGAAATTTTGATTGCTTTTGTTATAAAAAGACAATGTACTTTGAGGAAAAAAAGAGCTAACCATGAGACTTGCTGCTTGAGTTGAAGAGTCACGAAAAGTCAGTTAGATGGTTAGACCCATTGCATACACCTTTGAAGCCCTGGAGTCACCTGTGATGGAAGCCAGTTACCTGGAGTTACAAACTCTGTGTTTGGCAGCACTTCGTAGAGATGCAAACAGGTCTACCTTTTCCCTGTGGAATACAGTAGATCTTCTCGATCAAGGACAGAAAAAAGAGTCCACCAAAAATTTCACTTCATGAGATAATGATGGCTAGTCTTAAAAGACAGACACAGTCACTCAAAAGAGGTGTCAAACTCCCCAGTCTCAAGTGACTGAGGCCTAAAATATCTTAAAGTCATTTCAGAAGACTACAGAACAAAATCAGAAAGAAATAATGTCTTTAATGAAAATGTTCAGCTGCTTGCCCAAAAAGATGCTGAAAGGAAAAGAGTACAGAAGTTGAAGGAACAGAAAAAAAATAACAGAAAATGTCAACACACAAAGGGAACAAGAAGTCAGCTCTAAAGTGAACCAGTTAAAAATCTCTGGCTGGGGGCTTCCCTGGTGGCGCAGTGGTTGAGAGTCCGCCTGCCGATGCAGGGGACACGGGTTCGTGCCCCGGACCGGGAAGATCCCACATGCCGCGGAGCGGCTGGGCCCGTGAGCCATGGCCGCTGAGCCTGCGCGTGCAACGGGAGACGCCACAACAGTGGGAGGCCCGCGTACCGCAAAAAAAAAAAAAAAAAAAAAAAATCAGGTTGAATCTGTGCTTAAGATGATAAACTTACCTGCTGTCTTTAGAGAAGATTGCACAGATGATGACAAGCTGGCATTGGACAAAAAGGATGTCAAAAATGGAAACCAAGATTATTAGAGGTCAATTTGAAGAATCTCATTGATGCTGTTAACTTAAATGTCTCCTTAAATAAAATTAAATGAAAGAAAGAACGAGTATTTTAAAAGTTCCCAAACAAAACAGCCATCTTTCTGTGCAGTGAGAAAATGCACAGTTTGGAAGAGAGATTCAAAAGCTTCCCTTGATTCTCCAGACACTGCCAGAGCTAAATCAACAATATGAAATGCAGTTTTTCAGAAAATCAATTGAGGAGGGAATTTACTTCTTAGAAATGGAGGAGAAATTTTACATAGCTTACGAAAACATTAACCTTTTGTACCAAAACCTTAACTTCTACAGAAAGATGGTCACAGACCTGGAGAAACAACTGGATATTCCGTTTCCTTCAACACAAGGTGGATCAATTCCCATGAGAAAATAGCTCAAGAAAGTTTGTTGGCTATAATATCGACCAAGAGAAAACTCAATGATCTAAGGAAAGAAAATGGTCACAACAGGCAAAAGTTGGCTGAATTAGAGTTTTAAATCCAACTTTTTCCAAGTGGCCCCTTTGTTTCTGCTGTTCTACATGAGGCCTAGGGCAGTGGCCCTAGGGAGTTTGGTTATTCTCTCTCTCATCAAGACCTCAAGAGAGTAGGAGGGGTGAGATGTGAATTCTCAGGGATGCAGGGTGGTGTGTAGGTTTGACTGAGGCTTAAAGCAGGCAAATCCCAAATATTTACACACTCAGAAGGAATCTGATTTGTTTTCTGTCTTTAAATTAATTCTGATGGATCCCTTTTTGGTTTAACTTGTTACTTTATTGAAGTTGCATTTACTCTTTTGAAATTTTATACAATTATAAACTCTGAGATACTGTTTCCAGAATATAGATGGCTTTACTATAAGTTTTACAATATATAATTTTATTTCCTTAAACCTTCTAGAATTAGATCATATAATTATTATTTTTTAATTTACTTAATTGATACATTATTACTTAAATTATAACTGAAGTTGGACCTGATCAGGTGGACTTTTGAAACAATAAAGATCATTTCTATATGCTATGAAATATAACCCATCTATAAAAGTAACCTAATGTTTACCTCAATAAATATTGACTGGCCTTAAAATACTATAGGTAAAAAAAAAACCAAAATAAAACCCCCAAACCAACACAACCACATCCCCAGCTAAACTTATTATTATTCTTGTTAGTTCAGGCCTAATTCCACAGATTAATTTTGGGAAGTTAACATTGGCAACCGTTTGTTTCTTAGTTATTCTTTGTGACTTTTTCTTTGTTGGTTATAATATCATTTACTGTTTAAACATTTCTAAATTTTATTCAGTCAAAATTAAGTGTGCTTGTATGACTCTTGAGTTTCATTTTTGTCCTGGAAACTATCTCCTCAATCTAATTTTAAGTTTCTTTTCCTCTCTGTTATTTTTATGGTTACAAATTTTTATATTAAAGTTTGATCCCACTCTGCTTTGCCTAAGGAAGGAGTTAACGAAACTGCACATTATTTCCCCTCACCCCAAATTCCTATTCAGTTTTCCCATAGGGTTTATGAGGGAATTTATGCTTTCTAATTATTTAAAATATCACCTTTCTTAGGTAATAAATTCCCATTTATTTTTAAGTCTGTTACGACTGGGTTTGTTTTTTTTTTTTTGATTTTATTTATTTATTTTTTATTGAAGTATAGTTGGTTAACAAGATTGTTTTAGTTTTTGGTGTACAGCAAAGTGATTCAGTTATACACATGTATTATTTTTCATATTCTTTTACATTATAGTTTATTACAAGATATTGAATATAGTTCCCTGTGCTATACAGTAGGGCCTTGTTGTTCATGTACTTTATATATAGCAGTGTTATATCTATTAATCCTAAATTCTTAAGTTATCCCTCCCTCTACTCCTTACCCCTTTGGTATCCATAAGTTTATTTTCTATGTCTGTGAGTCTATTTCTGCTTTGTAAATAGTTCTTTTGTATCATATTTTAGATTTCACGTGTAAGTGATATATTTGTTTTTCTCTGTCTGACTTCACTTAGTATGATAATCTCTAGGTCCATCCATGTTGCTGCAAATGGCATTATTTCATTCTTTTTTATGGCTGAATAGTATTCCATGGTATATATGTACCACATCTTTTTTATCCATTCATCTGTTGATGGACATTTGGATTGCTTCCATGTCTTAGCTATTGGAAATAGTGCTGCTGTGAACATTGGGGTGCAGGTATCTTTTTGAATTAGAGTTTTTATCTTTTCCAGATATATACCCAGGAGTGGGATTGCTGGATCATATGGTAACTCTGTTTTTAGTTTTTTAAGGAACCTCTGTACTGTTCTCCATGTACTGTTCTCCATGTGCCAATTTACATTCCCACCAACAGTGTAGGAGGGTCTCCTTTTCTCCACACCCTTTCCAGCATATTTTATTATTTGTAGACTTCTTGATGATGAGCATTCTGACTGGTGTGAGATCATACCTCATTGTAGTTTTGATTTGCATTTCTCTAGTAATTAGCGATGTTGAACATCTTTTCATGTGCCTGTTATCACCACTGTGTCAGTGCTTGTGACAACAGCAAGAGGAGCAGCAGCGTGGAAGACGGGCAAGGATACTACTCTTGCCTAAACAACAGTGCTCCTTAATAAACAACCTGGTTCCATGCATAATTCTCCCTGGGCTGGTGGGCTCCATTTCTGCATACTTCGCAGAGAACCATACTTGGTCCATCTCCCTATCTCAGAGGTGCACAATGACAAAAAATTATCCGAATGGCTGCACCGGGCATCCAGTGACAGTCACCGGGCTAGATGCAGTGACTGGAGAGCTCTAGCCTGACCCTTGGTAAGCAGGACTCAAGCTTAGATTGATTAAGGCGCTGTGTCATTGCTGCCTTAACAGTGGGAGCCTCAGAGATGACCTGCGAAATACAGTCTGAACCTGAGAGTCATACGGGGTAGAGTCACTTAACAGCAGTTCTCACCTTAGAGATGAGAACATCTTAGGATTGGTAGAGCTGGCAACACCCAAAGAAGACAACAAAGTGTACACGAGCATTTGTATAATTGTAGCACTTATATATACTAGAGAAACCTGACAGCAGTTGTCCCAGGCAGGCTTCAGTGTATCACAGAGCAAGTTAGTGAGCCAAGAGCAGTTCGTTAAAGCTAACCAAGTATCCTAGGTTGTGGCTGGGTTGTGCTGTTCATTATGCCAGCTGTTTTAAATGCCTCCTATTCGTCCTACTGGTGAGGAAGGGGTTGCATCCTAGGTTAAGGGGATGGCCATACACATGACACGTGACACTAAGATGAGATTAAAGCAGTTTATTAGTCACATAAAGTCACAGCATGCAGTAGGAAGACACTGCACACCATGCCAGACCAGCCAGGTTTACACTTGGGAAGGGTGAACAAGCAAGGGCTTTGTAGTATCAAGAAGGTAGGATGACCCCTTGTTCCAGTGGTTGATGTGTTTGGCTTGTTTGAATAGTTCTATGGCCTACCTAACTGAAGGCAGGTGTTTGGAGATAAGCAAGAACTGTGCCTGGTTCCCTTGGACTGTAGACTTATACATGGTATCAGAGTCCAGGGGGAGAATTGGCAGTTAGAGCATTCAAAAACCTTTTGATCTCACCAGATGTCTTTAGCACGTAATTTTGGGTTCTGTTTTTAGGCCTTACACCATATATGGATTCTCTCAGTTTTTGCTGAAAGTATTTTGAAATTCTGTTGTTCGGTATACTAACATTTAGTCCTATTGCCTCTTCTTGGAGCATAATCCCTTTATCATAACATTTACAAATCATATAGTGGATAGGGGACTCATATGCAGAATACATAAAGAACTCTTACAACTCAACAAGAAAGACAAATAACCAAACTGAAAAATGAACGCAGGGTTTGAATAAACATTACTCCAAAAAAGTGGCCATTGAGCACATGAAAAGATGCTCAACATCATTATTCATTAGGCAAACACAAATCAAAACCACAATTAGATATCAATTAACACTATGGGATGACTATAATAAAAAAACATATAATAACAAGTTGTAGAGAATGGGCAGAAGTTGGAAACTTCACACACTGTTGGAGAGGATTTAAAATAGTGCAGCTGCTTTGGAAAAGAGTTTGGCAGTTACTCAAAAGGTTAAACGTAGATTTATCATATGACCCATCAAGTCCACTCCTAGGTATATACTCAAGAGAATTGGAAACATGTCTATACCAAAACTTGTACATGATTGTTAATAGCAGCCTTGTTCATATTATCCAAAAAATGGAGACAACTCAAAATTTGTCTATCAGGACTTCCCTGGTGGCGCAGTGGTTGGGAACCCGCCTGCCAATGCAGTGGGCACGGGTTTGAGCCCCGGCCCTGGAGGATCCCACATGCCGCGGAGCAACTAAGCCCGTGCGCCACAACTACTGAGACTGCGCTCTGAGACGCCTACGCACCGCAACAAAGAGTGGCACCCGCTGTCCACAACTAGAGAAAGCCCGCGTGTAGCAGTGAAGACCCAACACAGCCAATAAATAAGTCAATAAATAATTTAAAAAAGACTTGTCTATCAGCTGGCGAACAGTTAAATAAAATGTGGTATATACATCCATACAGGAAAACATTATTTGCCAATAAGAACTAATGAAATACTGATGCATGCTACAACGTTCATGCACCTTGAAAATATTACACTAAGTGTAACATGTGAGTCACAAAAGACCACATTTTTTATGATTTTGTTTATATGAAAAGTCTATATTAGGCAAATCTGTATAGTTGGAAAGTAGATTAGTGGTTGCTTAGGTTTGTAGGTGTTGAGAATAAATGGGAAGGATAAAGGATATGGGGTTTCTTTTCAGAGTGATCAGTATGTTCCAAAATTGACTGTAGTGATTATTGTACCACTCTGTGAATATAAGAAAAAAGTTGAATTGCAAACTTTATATAGGTAGTGGAATATGAGTTATGGTTCTATAGAGCTGTTTTATTGTTTTTTAAAAGGCATGATACAAAGAAAACAGACTAGAGGACTTCATTGGTGAATTTAAGAAATAATTTCTATACAGTTTATACAAGATAGAAAAGAAGGGAGTACTTCCTAATTCATTTTTTTTTTTTTTTTTTTTTTTGGTGGTATGCGGGCCTCTCACTGTTGTGGCCTCTCCCGTTGCGGAGCACAGGCTCCGGACGTGTAGGCTCAGAGGCCATGGCTCATGGGCCCCAGCCGCTCTGCAGCATGTGGGATCCTCCCGGACTGGGGCACGAACCCGTGTCCCCTGCATCGGCAGGTGGACTCTCAACCACTGCGCCACCAGGAAAGCCCCTTCCCAATTCATTTTATGTGGCCAGCATAATGTTGAGATCAAAACCTGGCAAAGACCTTAAAGGAAATTTGCAGGCTGATCTTTCTAGTGAACATAGATGCTAAAATACAAATAAATCAACAACAACAATAAAAAACAAATGCAACAATATATAAAAGACATATCAAAACTAAGTTGGATTTATTTTAGATATACAAGGCAGGTTTAACCGTCAAAAATTAGTGTACTTTACATATTTGTAGGATAAAAAAAGAGATTCATATGCTTTTATTAATAGATGCA
Organism: Delphinus delphis; assembly: GCF_949987515.2. Lineage (NCBI taxonomy): Eukaryota > Metazoa > Chordata > Mammalia > Artiodactyla > Delphinidae > Delphinus > Delphinus delphis. Next base: position 39,875,267 of record NC_082691.1, read on the forward strand.
GAATAAGCGCTTGATAAAATTGAACAGTGAAACATGATTTTTTAAAAAAAAATCCTCTTAAGCACCCCTGGGGAAAAACTAACTTTCTCAATCAGATACAACATACCCACAAATTCCTACAGCCTATATTATATGCACTAGTGAAATTTCAAAAACTTTCCCCTCCAGAGCTGGAAGGGTACAAAGATACTCACTCTTACTCTTCTTGTCACCCATTTTTCTAGAAGTCCTAATTTTTGCAACAAAGCAAGAAAATGAAATAAATATATAGGAATAGAAAATAAAATGGAAAAAAGCTTTCATTGTAGTAGGTGGACAACGTGTATATGTAGAAAACCGAAAACAATCTACATGAGATAAAATTAGTCTGTTAATTAACCAAGATTGCAAGACAAAGGGTCAATATATAAAATCCTATTGCATTTCCAAAATAAGATCAATTAATAGAAAATATTTTTAAATGACAGTGTTTAAATTAGCATCAGAAATAGGCAGTACTTGGGAATGAACATGAAAATATGTGCAAGAACTTTACAGCGGAAATCTATAAAACATTATAGCAAAGAACCGAAGCCTAAATAGATGGCAGGATATACCATACTCATAGCTGGAAGGCTTGTAAGGTAAAGATGTGATTTGTCTCCTAATTTCTCTGTATAATTAATACAATCCATATCAAAATTCTAGCAGGTTATTTTTGTGGAAATTAACGAAACTTTTCTAAAGTGGTTGTGGAAGTGTAAAGCAAGACTTTTAGGACCATGACTAGGTGAATTTTCTTTTCATAGTTTCTTTTCTTATTTTGGGATCCCCTTTTTCTTATGGCAGTACTCTACTTCCACAACCCCAATGCTCTTAGAGTTTTCCACATCAAAACGTCTACATTTCATTTGGTGAATTTTATTCCCCTGGTGAAGCCATGGCAAACACTGGAGCCAGCAGCATTTAGAGAAAGAAAATCAGAGCAGTTGTTTTGACACCCTTTGGCAGACTACATAAAGCAAACAGTCCTCAGTCCCCTTCTGATGGTGATTCCAAGATTCTGTTATGAAAACTCACCTTTGCAGCTGCTTTCTGTCGTTGGGCGGCATGGACTTACCAACTCGTCAGCTATCCTAATTTTCACAATCATACTGACCCCTTTTAGTTCTCAGTCAATTCCTTTAACCCTTCAGTTCTCTTGTTTACAGTCTTCTGAGGTCACTAGCACAGGTATTATTTTATTAGTATTTATTTTGGGCCTTTCAATATGTTTTTCAAAAGGAGTAGAGAAAAACCTGAGTATTCAGTCACCCATCTTGACCTAAATATTTCATTATGCATATATTTTCTACCAGTCTTTAATTACTATTCAAATTAATTTTAAAATAAGCAAATTCCTGACACCCAGCTGTTGACTGAAAGTCAATAGAAGAACAAAAGAAAGAGCAAAACAACTTCCGTCCTTCAAAAACTTAAGTAATGTTTTCTGATTATTGAGAATTTTTATAAGCTTCACACTGAATTTTTTGTTTAATGGAATTAAGCATTTCATACTTTACAAAAAGATTATAAAATAAAGCCCTCAGCAAAATACCTCTAATTCGTATACCTATTGACTTAAGCTCTGGAATTTATTATTAAAACAACCAGATATAAGCAAGCGTACCCTGAACATTATGAAGTGCGTTTATACATTTTTATGAATTGGTTACTTTATTAGCTGGTTGCAGGGCCTCCATAAAATTGAATGCCTGAAGGATTTTAATAGCAAATCATTGACTTTCCATGCATTTATTACTGCTACCCCTCATTTATATTTTCTTGGCACGAAATTATCTTAACCATAACAGCATATATTGAGTAATTTTGACATAAGTGGAAATTGACATTATTTACAAAGGGGAGCATTAGCCTGTTATAATCAAAATATTGGACTGCCTTACTATAGGTTAAATACAAACTATTGTATGTGCTCATTCAAGCACCTTTTAATATTCTTGGTTTCCCACCTCCATGTCACTACCTCAGTTCAGTTTCAGTTATTTCCTTTCTAGATTCTTAGAAGACCTCCCCTCTGTTCGACCTATATCCATCATGCTCTTGTCCAATTATTTCCCACTTAAGAGCCAGAAAGACTCTAATAATATGCGAAACAAAGCATGCCATTTTCTTGCTTAAAATTTTTCAACATATGCTCATTTCTCTTAGGAAAAAAGACAAAATTCCCTCACAGAAAAATTAAGAAACTGCAGAATCAGATCCCTTCCAAGCCTTCCACCCTCCTCACCCTCCATGTTTCACTCAATGTAGTTTTCTTTTTTTCTTTTTCTTTTTTTAAATTTTTGACTGCGTTGGGCCTTCATTGCTGTGTGTGGGCCCCCTCTAGTTGCAGCGAGTGGGGGCCTCTCCCCACTGCAGTGTGCAGGCTTCTCATTGCGGTGGCTCCTCTTGTTGCAGAGCACAGGCTCTAGGTGCACAGGCTTCAGTAGTTGCAGCACATGGGCTCAGTAGTTGTGGCTTGCAGGCTCAGTAGTTGTGGCACAAGGGCCTAGTTGCTCCACAGCATGTGAGATCTTCCCGGACCAGGGCGTGAACCTGTGTCTCTTGCATTGGCAGGCAGATTCTTAACCACTGCACCAGCAGGGAAGCCCCTTTTTTTAATTTTATTTTGGAGTATAGTTAATTAACAATGTGTGTTAGTTTAGTTTCCTTTTTCATAGCTCCTTCATTCAGATAAGATTCTAACTATTTCAGAGTCTTTGCATATGCTGTTACCTCTGCTTGGAAAATACTTGGGCTTTTATTTTATAACCAGATTAGTCTCATATTTATCTTTTTACTCAAGAAACTGCTATTTACTACTTACAGAATACCAGGAGCTATGATAATATTGCTGATACAGTTGTGAGCACATAAGACACAGTCATTGGCCCCAAGAATATTAGAATAAAATAGGAAAACAGACCTGGAGCAAGTTCTTGCACAAATAACCTGACAGTTATGAAAGTGCTCGAGAAGAAAAGCATGGGACAGTATGAGAACATAAAATAAGAGTGTAATAAGGATATTTCACCTAATCATAGACGTCAGAGAAAGTTCCCATGAAGAAATGATGATGAACTGAGCTGTGGATGAATAACAGTTAAAGAGGCAAAGTGGAGGGAACAGCCGCCGAAGGGCACTCATGTGGGGAAGATCAAGCAAAAGTGAAGAAATGCATTTCGCTTTGTGATTGCTAGGGACTAACCTGTGTCCCCACAAAATGCAAATGTTGAATCTGTACCCCACCAATGTGGTGATATTTGGAGATGGGACTTTTAGGAGGTAATTAAGCTTAAATGAGATCATAAGGGTGAGGAGGTTCTAATCAGATTGATTGGGGGACTTATAAGGAGAAGAGGAAGGCCAAGAGAGGACATAGCAAGAAGGTGGCCATCTACAGGCCAGGAAGAGAGCACTCCTCAGAAACCAAATCTGCCAACACTTGCTGTTGGGCTTCCAAACTTCCAGAACTGTGAGAAATAAATACCTATAAATAATACTAATGGAATTTCTTTATGGCAGCCCAAGTAGACTAAGTGACTGATCAAAGGCCTCCTTGACACCCCAGATCTCAAAAATCTGCCCCTGTAAATCAGTTTCATTGCAACCTGCCCTTCTCTTGATCTCCTTTTTTATTTCTGTTTAGTTTGTGTGTTGTGTTTCTTCCTTCCATTGACAAACTTCTGCCCTGTGGCTTGAGAAAATGCTGCTCCAAGTTCCAAGTTTACTTTATGTAGATTACCTTCTAGAGCAGAAGTTAATCTCCCCTTTGAACCCCCAATATTCTTATAAAAATTCCAGAGAAGGGCACTGATTGGTCCTGCTGGGTCATGTGCCTGGCATTATTGTGGAGTATGTCTAGGCACTGGGCTCACTCTATAGCCAGAGTTAAGAGTCTTTTCTAGAAGAAGGAGCAGGTGAGAAAACCATACTGGGCAATCAGAAGCAATCACCATGACAGCCCAGCACTATGCTCAGGTTTTAACCCCCTCCACCACTTTTTGACTCTGTACTTTACTCATTTCTTTGAGAGTACTTCACTTTGAACGGTGGCTTAGTCTTTAAATATTTAGAAAATCATGACACTTAAAGAAACTCTCAGAATCCATTTACAATGTGACTAGTGTAAATATTTTTTTACTTGATTTCAAGTACGTTACAGTGGAATATCTGAAATCATATTGTACATTAGAATTCAGAAGCATTTTATAACTGCAAGAAAAACAGAAAATTAGAAGCTAACTTTTCCAGCTTTTATAAGCACCAAACCTTTTTCTGCACTCACTCGTATGACAAGAATTGGTTATACTCACTTTTCCATTTGTATTGAAAATGATAAGTTTACCCATGAAATACCTCAACACCTAGTAAATTCCTCTCTAGAGGAAATAGTCTATCAAATATGGAAATATTTCACCATTCTTAACAAATTGTAATATGGATAAAAATACAAATGAAGAAAATAAACAGTTTATAGTAAAATAGATAAATTTAGATAGGTTGTAATGTTAACTGTTAATTTAACAGCTGCCAATGTATGTTGCTTGTCATAAATTCTAGAATAGAGAGTGGTGTTTTGCTTTATGCTTCAGGATCCCTAGGAATCGTTCAAGTGTACAAAGAAAATAAATCCATAATTCCAAATTACTTATAGAAATCTAAATTTATCTAAAACTTATACTAAAACTATACACAGGAACAATTTTATTTAAGGAGAGTGAGTTGTTAACAATATGTAAAATTGCTTCCTTTATGCTTGGCATTGTTATAGGTACTTGGGATACCTCAGTGAATAAAGCAAAGTTGCTTGCGCTCATAGAGCTGAAGTTCTAAAAGATTCTAATAATGATTTATAGTATAGGTGAAAATTTCGAAGATTCATCTCACAGTAAATGAGGGATCTGGGATTGTGTGCCTATCAGACAGGCCCCTTATAAATTGGCTCTTACCTTTGTGAAATCAACTCATTTCACAGTCTAGCCTTCAACCACAAAGGTACAGAAACCTGATGTTGCACATACCAAATGGTGCTATATCTATCTCTCACAGGTGAAATCAAATTAAACTCAAAAACACCAGTGTCTGTAACAAGAACACTGATATACTGGCTTACATTAAAGACTATAAAGGCTGCTGTATAGGGACTAAGCTCCTATATGCATTCTTTCTCTGGACAAAATTTAGAAAAGCCAAGCTATAATCAGAAGATTGCTCGTAGAGCATAAAATTACAACATGGGAATTGAAGAGATGTTTCAGATATTTGCAATATCAGATTTTTTTAAATCTGCTAATATTAGCCTTCTATGAAGTGCCTAGCTCCAATTTTTGTGCAAATTATTTTGAATTCTCTAATACACGTAGGGTGGGATAGAGAGGGTGGGAGGGAGGCGCAAGACGAGGGGATATGGGGATATACGTATACGTATAGCTGATTCACTTTGTTATATAGCAGAAACTAACACACCATTGTGAAGCAATTATACTCCAATAAAGATGTTAAAAAAAAGAATAAAATATATACATAGATAAACACAAACATGCTTACTTCTGGTGACCAATTCTGTGAAGAGCTCTCCCTTTGTCTAGTTAGGAACATGATTCCTCAGTCTCTCCACTGTCCTTCCTTCAGATCTACTCCCTGGGAAAAGAAAAGGAAAAGGATGTAGAAAATATGCTTGTCTCTGCTTTAAATAGTTGCACGATCTTCATTACCTTGCAGTAGACCTGCCTTAGCAAATGTAACACAGGATTTCAATCTGGAACTCCCTCTTGTTTCTCTGAATCTCCAGTTCATATCTAATATCCTCTAACTTCTAACTGATTTGTTTTTTTAATGTTTTTTCCCAATCTGTGATACTTTCTGTATTTCTGGGCTTAGTCTCTGAAAGTGGATTTTGTACACTCTTAATAATAGTCCTCACTTTTTCTCCACCTACCACAGGTTTATTATTTTACCAAACTTTCACCAGCCTTTTCACTGTCAACTGTACTTTAAAATTGTCCTTCTTACGTGTTTCTGCTGCATCCTCTCTGGATGAATTTATTGTCTTTACTAATCTCTCCAGTTATTGTGTCCTGTGACTTTGTGAGGAGTTGAAGTAGGTCTGGTTTATATACAGAGCACAATAAATGCTCCCCACAGAAAACAATGGCATTTGTGCAAAGGGTGGTACTTTCAATAAAGTACAGCTGGAAAAAGCATTTGTGATACCGAATTACATATGGGTTATTCATATCCAGCAAAGTCAATGGTGCACTTGTGCTTAATGGATCACTGTGAAACTGGCTTCTAATTCACAGTACAACCCAGACTTCTCAAATTAACATTTGGAGATCTGCTATACATCATTGCCCAAAGTCTTCATATCATGACCTGGAAGAAAAACCTGAACTGACCTTTGGTTATCGGTATGTCATGGACTTACCCAGGACATGCTGCTTTACTAGTGAAATCATTGTTGCTGCTAGAATATTTATTTTATTCACTCATTCATGCATTCAGTTACTTGGTTACTTAGCTACTTACAGTAGACATAGAAGTGCATCAAGATCCCTCTTCAAGCAAGGACTCGTTGTCTAGCCGCAAGGACTTTGGAGAGCCTTCTAGCTTTAACTCCGTCAGGTCCACCTCAGCTTTTGAACTGAAGACATGCTTTCTACAGGAAGGCCCCAGCCAATGACTGAGCCAGACTGTGACGTCAGGACATAGTCATTTCTGCTCAGAACTTTTCCAGTTCATTTCATGTTTTGCAGACTCTTTGAGCTACACCATGGTTTGATGACTACCCCGTTCCAATCCTGCTCCTTCCACTTTCCTTTCTCAGGTGTGTCTTCCCAATATAACTGTTGTACATCTAACAACATTTTGTTATCTGACTCTTAGCGGACTCGGTGCCAGAACTGGAGTTTTAGAACTGGATCACTTCCTGCCCAGCTGGAAATGATAACCATATGTCAGGAGGACTGTGGGGCATGGATAGTCCACAGCTCAAGCTGGTAGCTGGTTACTAAAATTTCACCATGTCCCTGGTGCAAATACAGAGAAAATAATGCATACAAGGTCAGCTGAATCTGTTGATTGAAATTAAATTTCATTGATACCCTAACTGAAAGATGTTGAAAGTTTAAAAGCTTTTAACAAATAATTGAAAACTAAGTGTGAGAGCCAGAGGGCTTTATCTCCTGCAGGGGGAGAGAAGAGAAAATAAACTAAGGATTTAATAGAGTTTTTAAGTTTCAGTGACATTTTAATATTCAGCTGAGCAGGTCTATTGTGCCAAGGTCATGACCCTGGTTGGGAGAACCTGGGACCCTGATGCATGGAATCTTGGTGAACCTCAGAGTCTGCATACGTGGCCAGTTCTCCCTTTTAAGAGCTTGTGATCTCCCTGTGAGGGAAGACACTGCAGAAACCTCTCCCAACCAAAACAGCAGGGGTTAACTTGAGGACCTAGCCTTACCTCCTCTCCTGTCTTCAAGCCACTAACAAGGGATAAGTAACAGCATATCTTAGGAATAGGCCACGTATCTTAAGGGAGAAAAAGGGCTATATGTCAAAAGAGCTATAATGGTTAGCTGCCAAGTATTGTTAGGAACTGGGAGAGTACAAGTAGGACTCAATTTTGAGGGTGCTTGATCAAGACGGTCATATAAGACTGGATAAGAGTGCTTTTATTGCCTTGGGACCTCTTTTGAGATACAGGATTTAACACCACAGGAAGAACTCTAAAATTTACTGCTGAGATGGTACTAGAAACCTCCAGAAAGTGATGGCTTTGCTGCACCAAGTTGAAATGCCAGAAATGCTTTGGCAGACAGTTGATAAATGAATTAAAAAGCTCAGGGCAGTGGGCATGAATGAGTATTCTGGGTAAAGCATGCTGATCTACCAAAAGATTCCATTTCTGGGAAGACCTGCAAGACACCACTGTGAAAGGGATCATATTTTGTCCACATTCATATCATCCTTCTAAGTGTCCCCTCACAAAGTCAAGGGCACTCAAATTCTGGATAAGGGCTCCCCAGATGTGTATGGATAAGTGGACTCATGTGGCACACGGGGAGGACAGTGGCAGATTTGGAGATGTGCCACTCAGCTCTTCTTCAAGAAAGGACTCATTGACCAGTCGCAAGGACTGTGGTTGTGCCATCAGCCTCAGGTGCTAACTCCTTCAGGCCAGCCTCCACTTCTGAGCTAAGATCACACTCTTCTGGTGGTGGGCCCAGTCACTGACTGCAAAACACTGTGGTACAGAGGCCCAGTCATTTCCATCCAAAGCAGGACTTCTCTGAGGGCTATTCCCTCCTCCGTATTGAGCTGTCAGAATTCATCATTTCTGCATTAGGGCCTGATGGCTCCCCATTCCCAATCCTGCTTCTACCTCTTTCCTTTCACTAGTATAACTCGCCAACAAATCTGTTGTACTCCTAACTCTCCTAACTCAGCATCTCCTTCTCAGAGGACCCGAGGCACATAGTTTTTTGGGTTTTTTTACAAAGGAACCAAAATGTCAGAGAAGGAAAATCAAAATTTGGTGTCCTCCTGAGTTTAGGTTGGTTCCACAGCCAAAACCTAGAAAAAGTTTCTACTGAGATATCAAAAATAATTACATTGGGAATTTTTACTTAAAACTTTTAAAACTTTATGTATTCAGAGAAATTTCCACTTCTGGACTATGATGTAGTAACTAGTAGCAGACTAGCCCTTTTGCACTAAACAACTGAAACCTTGGACCAAATATACTAAAAGAAAAAACTTTTCAATATTGTACAGTAGGCAGAACAGGGATATTTAATAGAGGGGAAACAGATACATTATGCCCATAATCACCTGGGTTTCTGCTTGGGAGCACTTCTGGACCATGGAGCATTAAGTGTGTACTGGTTTGACTAGCATCTCCCCCAAAGACCTGTATGCAGAAAACTTTAAGACACTGATGAAAGAAATTAAAGACGATACAAGAAGATGGAGAGATATACTACGTTCTTGGATTGGAAGAATCAACATTGTGAAAATGACTCTACTACCCAAAGCAATCTACAGATTCAATGCAATACCTATCAGACTACCAATGGCATTTTTCACAGAACTAGAACAAAAAATTCCACAATTTATACGGAAACACAAAAGACCCTGAATAGCCAAAACGATCTTGAGAAAGAAAAACGGAGCTGGAGGAATCCGGCTCCCAGACTTCAGAGTATACTACAAAGCTACAGTAATCAAGACAGTCTGGTACTGGCACAAAAACAGAAATATAGACCAGTGGAACAAGATAGTAAGCCCAGAGATAAACCCACGCACATATGGCCATCTAAGCTATGACAAAGGAAGCAAGAACATACAATGTAGAAAAGACAGCCTCTTCAGTAAGTAATGCTGGGAAAACTGGGCAGATACATGTAAAAGAATGAAATTAGAACACTGCCTAACACCATACACAAAAATAAACTCAAAATGGATTAAAAACCTAAATGTAAGGCCAGACACTATAAAACTCTTAGAGGAAAACATAGGCAGAATACTCTATGACATAAATCACAGCAAGATCCTTTTGGACCCACCTCCTAGAGAAATGGAAATAAAAACAAAAATAAACAAATGGGAGCTAATGAAACTTAAAAGCTTTTGCACAGCAAAGGAAACCATAAAAAATACAAAAAGACAACCTTCAGAATAGGAGACAATATTTGCAAATGAAGCAACTGACAAAGGATTAATCTCCAAAATATACAAGCAGCTCATGCAGCTCCATATCAAAAAAAACAGACTACCCAATCCAAAAATGGGCAGAAGACCTAAACAGACATTTCTTTGAAGAAGATATACAGATTGCCAACAAACACATGAAAAGATTCTCAACATCACTAAACTTTAGAGAAATACAAATCAAAAGTACAATGAGGTATCACCTCACTCTGGTCAGAATGGCCACCATCAAAAAAATCTATAAATGATAAATGCTGGAGAGTGTGGAGAAAAGGGTGCCCCTCTTGCACTGTTGGTGGGAATGTAAATTGATACAGCCACTATGGAGAACAGTATGGAGGTTCCTTAAAAATCTAAAAATAGAACTCCCATATGACCCATCAATCCCACTACTGGGCATATACCTTGAGAAAACCATAATTCAAAAAGAGTCATGTACCACAGTGTTCATTGCAGCTCTATTTACAATAGCCAGGACATGGAAGCAACCTAAGTGTCCATCAACAGATGAATGGATACAGAAGACATGGCACATATATACAATGGAATATTACTCAGCCATAAAAAGAAACAAAATTGAGTTATCTGTGGTGAGGTGGCTGGACCTAGAGACTGTCATACAGAGTGAAGTAAGTCAGAAAAAGGAAAACAAATACTGTATGCTAACACATATATATGGAATCCAAAAAAAAAAAAGATTCTAAAGAGCCTAGGGGCAGGACATGAATAAAGACTCAGACGTAGAGAATGGACTTGAGGACACGGGGTTGGGGGGAAGGGTAAGCAGGGGTGAACTGCGAGAGTGGCATAGACGTATATACACTACCAAATGTAAAGTATATAGCCAGTGGGAAGCACCCACATAGGACAGGGAGATCAGATCAGTGCTTTGTGATGACCTAGTTGGGTGGGATAGGGAGGGGGGAAGGAGACACAAGAGGAAGGAAATATGAGGATATTTGTTTATGTATAGCTGACTCACTTTATTATACAGCAGAAAGTAACACACCATAGTAAAGCAATTATGTTCCAATAAAGATATTAAAGAAAAAATCTCCAAAATATTACCCAGGAGAATAGGAATATGAGTACAGATTTTCCAAGAACACATATATTGGGCGTGAAGTTAAGTTAGAGCTAAAAGTAATGCCATTTCCTTGCAGTTAGTTAACCTGATTTACCATCCATTGGATAGAAGGCACACGCTATTTCCTTCCTGCTGGCTGTCCCTCTGCTTCTGTGCTTCTCACAATCGGATTACCTCGTGATTTCCTCAGATATATCCTTTGCTGTCTACTCCATCCTGTGGACTGTTGTTTAGTTGGTTTGTCTTTCCAATCAATTTTAGATGACATCTAGTGCTGTATTTCTAAAACTGCTTGCAGTAACACTTGACCTCAGTTCTGTCCTTTGAACAATGAGTGGTCAGTAAAGACTGATGTAGTTAAAGAAAAAAAGAAACTTTTAAAGTAATTTAAAAACAATCAGTGATTTTTTTTTTAAAAGGCAGTGAGAATAATTTTACTGAGTCATTAACTATAGATAGATTGAGAATGAGTTTTTTAAATTTCCTCATTTTTCAAATGTCCTATAATATTCTAATTTTGCACTTATTTTTTTATCAGTTTTTCCTTAGCAAGTTGAATTGTCTCTAATGTGCTAATATACAGTTTAGAATTTAATACTTAAATTTAATATTACATCATACAAAGGAAGAAAAATGATAGAGCATCTTCTTTATGGGATATTTCTTTATTTTTTATACAATTTTTAAAGGTTATTTTCCATTTACAGTTATTATAAAACATTGGCTATATTCCCTGTGTTGTACAACACATCCTTGAGCCTGTCTTACACCAAGTAGTTTGTACCTCCCAGTCCCCAATTCCTCTGTTGCCCCACCACCACCACTGGTAACCACTAGTTTGTTCTCTGTATCTGTAACTCTGCTTCATTTTTGCTATATTCACTAGTTTGCTGTATTTTTTTTAGATTCCACATGTAAGTGATATCACAGAGTGTTTTTTTTTCTCTGTCTGACTTATTTCACTTACTGTAATGCCCTCCAAGTCCATCTATGTTGCTGCACATAGAAATGTTTCATCTTTTTATGACTGAGTAGTATTCCATTGTATGTATGTGTATACACACACACACCATCTTCTTTATCCATTCATCTGTTGTTGGACACTTAGGTTGTTTCCGTATCTTGGCAATTGTAAATAATTCTGCTATGAACATTGGGGGGCATATATCTTTTCAAATTCGTGTTTTTGTTTTTTTCAGATATGTACCCAGGAGTGGAATTGATGGGTCATATGGTAGTTCTGTTTTTAGTTTTTTGAAAAACCTCCATACGTTTTCCCCAGTGGCTGCACCAATTTACATTTCCATCAACAGTGCACAAGGGTTCCCTTTTCTCCACATCCTTGCCAACATTTGTTATTTGTGTGTTTTTTGTTGTTGTTGATAGCCATTCTGACAAGTGTGAGGTAATACCTCATTATGGTTTTGATTTACATGTCTCTGATGACTGACTATGTTGAGCATCTTTTCATGTGTCTGCATATGAAATTTTTTCTTTGGAAAATGTCTGCTCAGTTCTTCTGCCCATTTTTAAATCAGGTTGTTTGTTTGTTTGTTTTGATGTTGAGTTGTATGAGTTGTTTGTATATGTTGGATATTAATCCCATATTAATCATATCATTTGAAAATATTTTCCCCATTTGGTAGGTTGTCTTTTCATTTTGTTGATGGTTTCCTTTGTTGTGCAAAACCTTTTTAAGTTTAAGTAAGTCCCATTTGTTTATTTTTGCTTTATTTTCTTTACCTTAGGAGGTGGATCCAAAAAATATCGCTGAGATTTATGTCAAACAGTGCTCTGCTTATGTTTTCCTCAAGGTGTTTTATAGTATCTAGTCTTTCATTTAGGACTTTAACCCATTTTGAGTTTATTTTTGTATATGGTGTCAGAGAATGTTCTAATTTCATTATTTTACATGTAGCTGTCCAGTTTCCTCAGCACCACATATTGAAGTGATTGTCTTTTCTCCATGGAATATTATTGCTTCCTTTGTCGTAGATTAACTGATCACAGTGCATGGTTTTATTTCTGGGCTGTATTCTGTTCTGTTGATCTATGTGTCTGTTTTTGTGCCAGCACCATACTGTTTTGATTACTGTAGCTTTGTAGTATAGTCTGAAGTCAGTGAATATGATTCCCCCAGCTCTATTCTTCTTTCTCAAGATTGTTTTGGCTATTTGGGGTCTTTTGTGTTTCCATAAAAAGTTTAAGATTTTTTTGTTGCAGTTCTGTGGAAAATGCCATTGGTATTTTGGTAGGGATTGCATTGAATCTGTAGATTGCCTTGGGTAGTGTGGTCATTATAACAATATTGATTCTTCCAATCCAAGAACATGGTATTTCTTTCCATGTGTATGTGTCATCTTCAATTTCTTTCATCATTTTCATATAGTTTTCAGAGTACAGGTCTTTTTCTTCCCTATGTAGGTTTATTCCTATGTTTTTTATTCTTTTTGATACAGTGGTAAATGGGATTATTTCCTTAATTTCTCTTTCTGATAGTTCTTTTTTAGTGTATAGTTTAGAATTTAATAGTTAAAATTAACATTCAGTCATACATAGGAAGAAGAATGATAGAGCAGTCTTTTGAGTGCTAGCTGGATAAATGGCAGTTTTATCATTTATTGGTTAAATTCTTTTAAAGAAAGAGAAACCTCAGTGACTTAGAAGGTAGAATTTCAGAAACTGATGAGAAAGTTTTGAAGACATCAGAAATGTATGAGATGAAGATTGAAAAAAGTTGATATAAAGGAAAGAAGGATGGGAGTAAAAAATTACATGATTTAGTCTTGATTCTCTTAAAAATTGGGAAGGAAAAAGGTTTATCGTAATTTTTGCATATATTTATCAATTTTACCTATCAGTTCTAGAATACTCCAATGTAATCTCATTTTATATCTTCAAACTATCCTTGTGTCACTCAGTCCTCCTTTTGATTTTCTTTTGTTCTCTATTCTTCCTAATAGTGCTCTCACATTTTGCCTTTTAAGCACATATTTTACATTCTCATCTCCATTTATTCTAGTCACTATGGATTTTCCTCTAAGGCTTAATTTAGTTTCCCTCATCAGCACATGCAAAAGCAGTCTACTACATTACAAAGAATTACTGAAATATGTGGATATGTAAATCTTTCTTAACTTTCAACTGTGGATATTCTGTTTTTCTCTTAGCTTGTATTGTTGAACATCATATAATACTCTGTAAGATCTAAATTCTTTTGTCATTATGCATTTGTTTATTGATATGATTCCTTGGCTATATCATTCATAAGTGCAAATAATCAAGGGATAGACTCTTTCCCTGTTCTGTAGACAGTAACTCTCTGGTACTCACTAGGATTTTTAATTATGAGGATGGCACATACATATTCTAATTTAACTCTCTCAGTGATACTTACATTCCAACATCATTTAGGACCGTGTAATGACTGAAATGGGAATGGACAGTAAACAGGACATTTCCAAACTCACTGCTGAATAATTCATTTCAAAATTCATTGCTTTGGTAATATGCCATTTATTTAAAAGATGTGATAGAAACTAAAAAAAGTGGAATATATTTTTTTAAACAGGGTTTAGAGAGACCTTTGAAAGTACCTTGAAATTCCGTCTCCTCTTTGTTGTCCTAGAGCTGTTTGGCAGTGGGAGATTTAATATAGATTTCAAAACTGTTTATAAAAATTCTGAGGCCTACTCATGAAAAAATGCATAAAGATAAAAGTAATTATCTCCTAGTGAGCATTGAAAATGAAAGTGAGGAACTATTTTGTAATTTAACAGTTGAACTTTCAGGAAATTGAGATTATTCACATATCATTTATGATTAATTTCTTATTTTAAGTAGATGGTTGTATGACTACTTCATTTAAAACTTTAAAGCACACAAAAACCTTGAGTTTCGCTGTGCAAAGAGACTTATCAATTTCCTGAGCATATAGTTTTTAGAATTATCACATTTAAATTTTTGCAAGCTTTTATGTATTTTAATGCACAGTATGAACATTGACTTAGTTATTATATCAGTATTTAATTCTTCCAAATATGTTGATACTGGAAGCAAATTTAATAATAATATGAGTATGATAGTTTTCCTCTTCCATGTTTTTCTGTTTCATTTCACCAAATCAGCCACTTTTGCTAACAATTAGCAAGTTATCTCTCTCCTCCATGTTCTCCCCCTCAGTCACTCTTTTCCTTCTCCCTTCTTTTTTACTATTTTTTCCCAGCCTCTACTGGCACTTAGATTCCCTGCTCATTTAAGAATGATACAGAATTTTTAGATCAGCAGTCACATTCTGCTGGTTAATTATCACAGTGTTTTCGTTTGTTTGTTTGTCTTCACGTCTTCTATTATCAGTGAAAGGTGAAAGTTCTCCTGGAAGTTCAACCCTTGAACTCTTAACATGGGACCTCAAGCACATTGAGAGTTAGGGGGGAAAAAAAAAAAAAAACTCTTGCAATCCTAGGCATTTAATACAGTAGTTCCACATCAAAAATACCTACAGGGCCAGTTGTTAACCTTTGCCATCACGTCACTGAGTGGGCTCACATTACCCTCCAGCTGTAGCTGTATATCTTCCAAATGTTGCCTCACATGTGCCCTAAATCCATTGATCCATCCTTGAGATCCATCATTCATCTACTCTCTCTACCCCACAAACTGTTCAAAATGGGACAGGGAAGGAATAGGGACAAAGTGGGTTTCTCCTCAATGCCAGCAGAAATTGAACTTCAGTTAAACTAGATATAGGTTTTAGCTTAGTCTATTTCCCATTGGACTACAAACTCCTGTAAGAGAGCAAACTAGGAAACCTGATATATCACAATGAATAGCAGAGCTCTGTGCCCCTGTTATTCTTTTAAAATGGTTTTGGATATTACTGACAAAAAATTAAATCAACAAGTACATATAAAGAAGTCTTTAGAAAAGTAAATCCAGGTTTTCCATCTGGAGATGAAAGTTTTTGTTGTTATACACACTTCCAAAGAATAATTCAAACATATAGTTAATTTTTAGGAAATGCTTTCACCTGTATATAAGTTATATCAATCAATAGATTGTTTTCATCCAACAAAGGAGAAAGCAGAAGGATTTACATAAAAGATGAGAGAGAAAAGAAAACAAATACAGATGATTTGTTAAAAGTAATTTTTTTTTTAGATTGGCTAGTAGCAGCTAGCAGCAAAGAGGACGTTCAGAGTGTTCCGCCCTTGGACGGCTTGATTGGTCTTGAAAGAAAACCATTTTAATTGTTTACGGGTTCTCCTGACAATCTTTGGGACGTATCTAACAGGCTGTCTCTGTAAAATATCTGAGTCCTTTCTTAACACCTCCTTCTCAGGACTACAAATGCTTCTCTTACCAGAATTTCCCAAACTGGAGCTGAGAATCACATGACACGGCTATACTTGTTAATGAACACTGTACCATCTTTAGAAATGACATAACTCCCATTTACTTATTCTTGAACTGTATTTTATAAAATCAGGATGAGAGTTCCATGTCCATCAGTATACAGATATGGTGTCACTCTGAAGGAATAGGTATTCCAAACTCCTGATTTCAAAACCAAACTTCTAAATGAAACACTCCCTGCTAACAATAATCTTCTCCTTTCTCAGTCTTTTCCATGCAGTTTATTTTATTTTTTTTTAATTGAGTAAAGAAAATTAAGAATTGTTAAATTTCTGAGCCTAATGGCATGTTTACTGAACAGCCAGGAGGTCGGTGTGGCTGGGCCTTACCTTAGCAGAAGAGCAGCAGACAAAGCATCAGATGAAGTCCCATGGCCTGTAGAGGCCCTGCTCTTGGAGGGTTTGTAGACCATTGCAAAAACTCTTGCTTTTACTTGGGTGGATTTGATGTGGTTTACATTTTAACAGGATCCCTCTAATGGGTATTGAGAATAGAATGCAGGCTTGAAAGGACAGAGTAGATGGAATCTATTAATGTGATTCATTGTAATAACCCAGGCAGGAGTTGATTATAGTACTAAAGCGTAGCTACAGAGGTGATGAGAAGAGTTTGGATGCTGGATAAAGGATCTGTTGATGGAAAGGATGTGGGGTGTGAGAGAAAGAGGGAAATTAAGATGGACTCTAATCTTGTCATTTTATGTGCCTTGAACACGCTATTGAAGCAGCTTTAATAGGATTGTGTGTTTGAACCTGTTATAAAAATAGCCTAAATATTAGATCAGCTGCATTCATTCAGATTACTTCAGCCGTCTAGATATGGGATATCTAGTCATCTAGATGTGTTCTAAACAATGGAAAGGATGCTCAGTCCCACTCACATTTAAATAAATGCAGTTAAAACAACAAAGAGATGTTTTTATCCTATTACTTTGGCAACAGCACATTTTGATAGTACACAGATAAGGGTGTGGGAAGGCAGGAATTTTCATACACTGTACGAATGTGGGAGAGCAGCTTGGTAGGACCGTAGAGGGGTGATATGGCAATAGCCATAAAAATTAGAAATTCATATCTAACTTTTAACTAGAAAATTTAGTGTTCAAAATTTAGGCCACCGATAGATTTTCAGATATGTTTCATGCAAATATATTGGGGCTTTTTTTTTTCAATAACAAAACACTGAAAGTGACTTAACTTCTCATAGGTCATTGGTTGAATAAAGCATTCATCCATTTAATAAATTACTATGCAATAACGTTTAAAAGGTATACAGTTTATCTCTAAGATATATTCTTTTTTTTTTTTTTGTGGTACGCGGGCCTCTCACTGTTGTGGCCTCCCCCATTGCGGAGCACAGGCTCCGGACGCGCAGGCTCAGCGGTCACGGCTCACGAGACCAGCCGCTCCGCAGCATGCAGGATCTTCCCGGACCGGGGCACGAACCCGTGTCCCCTGCATCGGCAGGCGGACTCTCAACCACTGCGCCACCAGGGAAGCCCCTCTAAGATACATTCTTAAGTAAAAAGGAAAAGGTAGAGAAATGTTTAGTATAAAAAGGTCTATATATGTATTAATATACAATTACTATGTATGTATGCTTTTATACACATTGAAAATTTTTTAAAGAATACACAGATGTTTAACAGGCATAGCCATTGTGAGGAGAATTTATTACCTCAGGAGAGATCCTTATGTCTGACCTTTTTTGCAGTGCTGGATTTTTTTTCAGGTGCATGTATTATACATTTAGTGAATTTAGTTAAAAATACAAACATGTGACCATCACATAGAGGTGGTATGACCTAATATAAAGCACAATAATCTATAAATGTCCTTCTGTTAACTTTTGAATTGTTTTAATTTTAATTTATTCTGAAATATCTGCAATGTCTAAGGTATGTGGTCAAAATTACCTGAGTAATTATTTTTATTAAATATATCAAGTTCTATTTTGTGCTCAAAATGAGCATTGAGTTCCTCTTGTGTAGCTAATAGAGACTGGAGCATTGGAACACCAATCATTTCTTATTTATTAAACTTGTTTGCTTTTCAAACTTGATTTGATCTCCTTCAAGCATTGCATTGCATTGGCCACCACCTACTGGTAGTTACTGTGTTCTATCTTGACTTCAAGATGACCACTCTCTCTTGATTTTTTTTTTCCCCTCCCAACTCCTTTTCTTAAGTTCTTTAACTGGCAGCTGCTTCTCCTATGTGTCCCCCTTAAGGATCAGTTCTCCCCAGGGTTCTGTTAGTCCAAGTCAGGTATTCTTAACTTGAAGTTCACAGACCTCAAAGCCATTCTTATAATTCATGGGGACCTATGGATTTGGATAAGATTTAAAAGCATTGCAAGGCTTCCCTGGTGGCGCAGTGTTTAAGAATCCACTTGCCAGTGCAGGGGCCACGGGTTCGAGCCCTAGTCCAGGAAGATCCCACATGCTGCAGGGCAACTAAGCCCGTGCACCACAACTACTGAGCCTGCGCTCTAGAGCCCACAAGCCACAACTACTGAAGCCCATGAGCCTAGAGCCCGTGCTCCGCAACAAGAGAAGCCACTGCAATGAGAAGCCCAGGCTCAGCAACGAAGACCCAATGCAGCCAAAAATAATAAATAAATAAATTTATAAAAAAAGAAAAAGCATTACAACTGTATTCGTTAACCTTTAGTTTAAAATTTGAAGGTAGGCAAAAACCACAGTAGTGGTAACAGTACCTGTATCTTTGTGACTAATAGAAATTGAATATTTTTATATCACATGACAGTTACTGTAGATACCCAATATATCATTTATACCCACCACTAGTTTGAAATTACAGTAGCTATTAGGTTTTCCACAGGAGTTTGTTACTGATTTGTTAGTAAAGAGGCAGATCTGTGATCATAACTCAAATGTGTTTTGTAAATATTTTGATAATTGTATTTTAATAAGTGGTTTTCTTTGTGACCCTATTTATTTAATTCTGCACATTTCAATGATTTACTTAAGGCTTTCATAGACTTTACCAATCTGTCAAAGGAGTGAATAACACTGAAAAGGTAAAGAAAGTTAAGTCTTTCTATGGGTGAGCACATCACTTCCAAGACTTCAGTAATCATCAAGGTTCTAGTGATCTTGAATCTGTATCTTTAATAAAGACTTCTTTCCTGAATTAGACCATCTAGAAGTCTCACGGGAATGTTAAATTCAAGTTGTCCCAGTCTGAACTCACTGTCTGTCTACCACTCCTCCCTCTCCTTATCTCAGCCTTCAGATCTGAATAGTCCTGTATCCCCTTGATTTAGTCATATTGCCCACATTCATCTAGTTTCACAAACCAGATCATGTAGTCATTCTTTATTTGAATGGCTTAACAAAAATTAAAAAAAAATATGATTCCATCTGGCAGTTTTTGTGCCAGGAGCTATTTGGGATTTGCATCTCAATTTCATTGTATCTTCACACAATCCTACACAAAAAGAAGGTTATTGGCCCCTTGGTAGACTGAGAAACACTAGCTTAGAGAAACTAGGTATTATTCAATGAGAAAATCAAGATTCAAGTCCAGGTTTGTCTGATTCAAAACCCATGTTGTCTCGATCACATAGGAAGTCAGTAGAGTACATTACGGCTCTTTTCATCCTAGTAGGAATGCAAGAAAGCAAGAGCCATGCTTCTCCCATTCATTCTTCAAACATTTATTGAGCCCCTGCCGTGCTTTAGAGGGTCTCACCTCTCCGTTAGGAGAAAAGATAAAGTTGAATGAGGCATGATACCCACTCTTAAGTACCTTATAGTTTAATCTTTTTGCAATTTAAACCTCTTCAAGCAGAGTGAATTACAAAAATTGGAAAAACATTGTTTTAGCAATTGGATAGGGTAATGATAATAATACCAATTTTTTAATGCCAACTGAAATAATGAAAAAAAAGTATAGCTTCAAAGCAGCAGTTACAGGATTTCTTCTGCTGTCTTGAATTTGTTACTCAATCATGTTCTTATTTGTGAACATATTTCAAAGTTTCCAGCACTGTCTCAGGTAATAAATTTGCATACAAATATATAGACTACCATGACAGAGACCATATATTATTGTCAGTGATAAAATCTGAGTTTCTACATTATTCTTACTGTGATTAAAACAAACAAAACTACCACACATTAGTAGGTCCTTGAGAATTCCCACTATAACAGTTATGCCTATATTTAAATATTTGAATAATGTTTTCAAAATGGATTTATTATTTTCTAAAAATAATGCATGTTTGCTATTTTTAAAAATGCATCAAATCCAAATGAAAAAAGTAAAAGATTATCTGGTATTTATATGCAAGTAAATACTGTTAAAAATTAGATTAGGGCTTCCCTGGTGGCACAGTGGTTGAGAGTCCGCCTGCCGATGCAGGGGACACGGGTTCGTGCCTCGGGTCGGGAGGGTCCCACATGCCGCAAAGCGGCTGGGTCCGTGAGCCATGGCCGCTGAGCCTGCGCGTCCGGAGCCTGTGCTCCGCAACGGGAGAGGCCACGGCAGTGAGAGGCCCGCGTACCGCTAAAAAAAAAAAAAAAAAAAAATTAGATTAACACAATTCCATGCATTTCTCTCATATGTGCTAAGAGAAGAACACATGGATAGATAGCTAGAAATACATAGATGGAAAATTTTTAATAAAAATTGGGTTATACATGCCATTTTAATACAAAGTATAAATAATTAAGTAAAAAATTTATTTTTCCTCTCAAAGAAGTTTGATTTCTTAGTGTTTTTCAAACAAAAGAAGAAAAAACCTAGTTCAGTCCAAGAATGTGTTTAGTTTCCCAGTTGAGTGAAGAAAATCTGTTATAATTGCTTCTTTGACGGCATCAAATATTGTTTACAAGCCATCCAGTAACACTAATTAAAGAAGAAATAATTAGCTCAGTAATTGGGAGGAAGGAAAATCTTGTCCTTGGAAAAAACCCTAAGAGCTGATGCATTTCAATAGCTATCCTCATGCTCTCCACAGAATCACTTTTGCCATGAGCCTGACCTTGTTGGTGGGTCATTCTCATTCTGTCTACTACTGTGTTTACCCTTGGACAACAGGGGCATCATCATCATTCCTGCATCTATTTTCTCTTTGTGAAGCCAGATGCTACCATTTGACAAGCATTTATCACCTCCCTTAACTTCCTCCTCCATTTACAGCCATAATTACCTTTTGGTTAAGAGTGTCTATCTTTCCAGAGACTGATAACTCACACATGAAGGAATTAATGCATCTTTGTACCCATGTAAGTTGCTTTCACAAACTGTATGTCCACACTGTACCAAAAAGAAGTCGTTGCTGAGCATACTTAGTTTTACAAATATTTAAGGTGCTTTGTAAAGCCCTTTGTCTCATCAGAGTGTACTAGTCTCACAAAAGTCTTCAGAAAGAAATAAGGTATATTGCTCCCTTTTAAAAGATGGAGAAATTTAAAGGGTAGTAATTTCATAATTTACTGGAATTCATAGAATATATTATAACACAAGCAGAATCAGGAACCAAATGTCCTTGTTTCTAAAGCAGGACGTTCTCCAGTACATCCAAGACTAATCCTTGGATCGCTATTACTAGTGAGGATGCAAGTGTAGGAAATTCATAGGAAAGTACAGGGAGAATACTGCTTATTGCATTTCAGTATATATGAACTATTCATGCTATCACAACTTTATTAAGACTCCAACAGATTAGCGTTAATTTGATTCAGGAAAGGCATTTCACTTGATTTCTTTTGTTTTTGTTTTGCGGTACGCGGGCCTCTCACTGTTGTGGCCTCTCCCACTGCGGAGCACAGGTTCCAGACGCGCAGGCTCAGCGGCCATGGCTCACGGGCCCAGCCGTTCCGTGGCATGTGGGAATCTTCCCGGACCGGGGCAGCAACCCATGTCCCCTGCATCGGCAGGCGGACTCTCAACCACTGCACCATCAGGGAAGCCCTACTTGATTTCTTTTAATGCACGGCAGTCATCTCCTTTGAGAAAGCTCATTAACTGAACCAAAAATAGAAGAATCAGTTATTCCATGCCATAGAGAACATTTGTAACTAGGTGCAAAAATTTTTTTCACAGTTGATTCTTAATGGAACCAAATATTATTATGCCTGCTAGGAAAAGAATTTTGGGATAGGTAAAATTAAGTATATTAAGTTTGATTGATGACTTTTTAATATAAGGTTATATTTTTCTTCCTGAGATAAGACACTTAATTTCAGAACCTTATAATTTGGTCAAACACTGAACATTTTAAGTGTCCATAACCTGGCAAATCAGAGATCCTTAGTCCTAACGCAGAATGATGAATGATTTGTCTTTCCGGAATATAAAAGTAGGCTTAGAAAAATTGTTAATGTAGGGAAATCATTTTAATGGAACCCCGGTCTTTCTTTTCCTGGTTCCTTTGCCCAGCTCTCTACACAGTCCAGGACTTGTACATCTGTAGTCTGTCTGTCCTTCAAAATCCATTCAGGCCCAGTCATTATCCTCAACTATGATGATGACTTATCTGAAAGTAGGGTCTATTGATTGAAGGACTTCATTTTCTTCTTGAGCTGTGTTCATTGTGATTGCTCTGTTGAACCTATATGTGAGGTGAGAGCTGTTCCTCAGGGCTGCCTAACCTTTGACACCTCCATACTTGCTTGAAACAGACTGCCAGCTGAAATCTAGACTTGGGTTTCATGGCTTAATAGGCTCCAAAGGATTATCTTTGCACCATGGTTTTGTTTTAAGTTTATAATCCTTACAAGACTATAGACCATTCACTATAGCAGCTGTGGGACAAATCACCAAGTTTTATATATTGAATCCTAGAATGTCAAAGTGTGTGACCTTGGCAATAATTGTTTCCCTTTTTTTTCTTTTTTAAAAAAAAAAATAATGGAATGAGGATGCTTCAGTAGATCTAGCCCTGAATTATCTGGGAAGTTTTTTTCACTATACAGAAGGTCGGATCTCACCTCCAGAGTTTCTGACTTAACTTGTCTAGGTTGGTCCTCAGTCACTGGTAAATGTTAAAGGATCCTTAGGTGACTGTCATTTCCAGCCAAGGTTAACGCCCACTGATACAGTCTCAGTGATGATAGATACTCATCAGCTGAGTAGGAGACAAGACGTCAAGAAATGGTCTAAGCTAGGACCTACTTGCTTTCTCTTTCAAACAAGATCCTAGAAAAGTACACACAAGATATCAATCTCATAACCATACAAATATTAGAAAAATAACTGGCACAAGTTATTTGACTTGGAATTACTTCTCTTCTGTTATGTTTAAACTCCAAATACAATAGGTGTTCACTTTATTTATATAACTGGGATTTGGCTGGTTTTTCTGTAGATAAGTAGTAGGTTGAGTTTAGTGGCTTTGGTCTCTTAGTATTCCACTATGCCAAGAATAGGAATAGGAATATAAATATAATGATTTCAACTATCCTTGTCCTTATTTGCTTTAAGGGTAGTGTTGCTACCAAGTATTGTGAGCGTGAGTACTTTGGGCACGAGAAACTTAGTTTGGTTTTATATATGTGTGTGTGTGTGTGTGTGTGTGTGTGTGTGTGTGTGTGTATTACATAAGAACAAAAAGGATGACTTCCACATAGGTTATTTTTTTAAAAGGACCTATACTTATGTTGGAATTCTAGAGAATGAGCTCACAACTGAGCAAACAAATCTGAGGTTTTGAGATTTAAAGAATATTAGAAACTGGAAGAATGGAAAAAGACACCAAAGAAAGGCTAGGAAAGCAATTGCAAAGCCAGTGTGTGGTAAAATATCTCAGTTCCCATTTGGGATGTGCATGTGTGTGGGCTGGAAAGGGAGAGGAGGCCGTGGATAAAAAAAGCTTTCCCAGAAAAGGAAAATATTTTGTTAAAAAGGTAATATATTTTTTGAAAGGATTGGGTGAAATGTAATAATTTAGAGGGCAACATATGAGTTGTATTAGCCCTATTTAATACAGTGAGGTTGTAAAATGTATGATTTTGTTTGGTTAAATACAATGATCAAGTAACTATCATTCATGTATCCTTAGAACAAAGTGTTGCAATCTTTTCAAACTGAGATTATTTTTAGAGAATCCACTAATGCTAAATCTCTCCTCCCTCCATCTCCGTTCCCTAACTGCATGATACTTCATGCCAAGGAGACACGAAGTTTCCTTTCGGTACTCGAAAGGAGTAATACCTACATAAAGATGCGTTTTAAAAAAAAAACGCTCATGATCATTTACGATATCTGTCCTATCTTGAAATATAATTTGGGGGAAATTTGACCAGTAGTTTTTATGCATGAACTAGAAAGCTTCATATATATTACATAAATATGTATATATATTTCTGCGTGATTCTTTCTCGGTGCCCTGCCCCACCCACCAGGAACAAGAGTATGTTCGCTGATGAAGGGTATGGTTTATACCAGATTTGGTACTGCTGTCAGCTAGCATCTGGGGGGAAGGGTGTGAAAAGTAGAGGAAAGCTGTGAAGTGGCTGCTGTTATTCAGTAATGATGACATCACACAAGTCATGACTTGTAAATCAATAGGAGATGAAAGTCAAGCAAATCCTAGGAGATGCCACTGCTGAGTATGCACTTGAGTGTCTCGGGGTGAAGAGCCTCGTAGGGGACTGTCTTTGCCCACCTCCATGTTATTTAAATCTCCAATGATGGCTAAGCAAGCTTTTCAAGAGGTTTTAGAATCAGACTGAAATTAAATAAATACATAATGTGAAAAAGCGTAGTTTGTTATTGAAAACCTTAAGTGAATATAGATATGTATGTGAATGTATACATGTTTACACATCCATTTTCTGTTACTATAATTTAGGCATGATTGGTCCTAATTAGAAACTTGACTTGGTTTAAATCAGATTTCTTATAACACAAAGTACTTTACTGAAAAGAAGAAATTGTCCTTGATTCACCTTCTGTTTATCATGGAAATAAATGCTAGCTCGGGGCTTCATGGATTAATCATAGGGATGATACTCAGAAATCCTTTCCCTACAATGTAAAATCAGATACTGTGCAAAAGGGAAGAGAGATGATTAGCTGTTTTTCTCCTAGTGTAGACAGTCCCATAGTCTAATCAATGCCTAAAAGAGAAAATTATTTTTTTCTAGAGGACAGCTGTGGATGGGCATCTGGCTTAGAATTAGAAGACCAGGTGTTGTTTCTGTCACAGCTATGTGATATCTTAGGCCCATGATTTATCTTCTCTGACTCTCTAAACTCTCACTGATAAAGTGAAACTGGTAATTTTACCTCATAGAGAAATTTTAAGGATTAAATTTATATCCTTTTTCAACTGTAATGAACTATGCAAATAATTGTTTTCTACTATGGTTATTAGAATTTATTAAGGGCATATGAGGTATCAAATATGTAGCACTTCACATAATTTTGTGCATCAGGAATTTGGAAAGTCTCAGCCGGGAAGTGTGTCTCTGACCCTCTTGGTATCAGATGGAGCAGCTGGAACCAGAGGATCCATTTCCAGTGTGGCTTCTTCACTCACAGGTGTGGTGTCTAGGTGCCCCTTGGCTTCCCTCTCTCTACCTGGCATTACATCTGTTAGGGCCTCTCCATGTGGCTCTGACATCTCACAACATGGTGATCTCAGGGTAGTCACTCTCTTTATGTAGTGGCTGGCTTCCAAGAGAGAGCAGCTGGGCTTCCCTGGTGGCGCAGTGGTTGAGAGTCCGCCTGCTGATGCAGGGGACGTGGGTTCGTGCCCCGGTCCGGGAAGATCCCACATGCCGCGGAGCGGCTGGGCCCGTGAGCCATGGCCGCTGAGCCTGCGCGTCCGGAGCCTGTGCTCTGCAACGGGAGAGGCCACAACAGTGAGAGGCCCGCGTACCGCCAAAAAAAAAAAAAAAGAGAGCAACTGTCAACACCAGTTCAAGGCTGCACCCAGAACTGGCACAGCATCCTCTCCACTGTATGCTCCTGGTCAAAGCCATCTTCAGGACTGCACAGGTGCAGTGGGGAGAAGGAACAGATGCTGTCTCTTGATAGGGTGGTGGCCAGGCCAGCTGGGCTTTGAATCAGATCTGACCCATTATCTTCTACTGCTTACATTTGTTTTTTCTGATATGCATTTAATAAAAGAACACTTATAGCTTCTTACATAATACACAAAATATGCATGCACACAAAACAGTATACGCAGAGGCAGCTGTTGCCTGCTATTTTATCTTCTGGCAACATCCAGTCCCTTCACATTTGCACGTGCCTTTGTTACCATGACAGTTGATAGTTGTATGATGTTGAAAGTGTGTGGAATGTCAAGGTCGAATATCTGTACTTTATTTTGGCTAGGCTAGTCTAAGTCTAAGGAATAATAGAAGTTTGATGCTTAAGACAGCTTGGTGATGGAAATATTTTAAGATGTGGGTACTATGGAGGCAGCTACATCCTCTGCATAAGACTAGTCATCCTTTTCATAAATTTGTGGAAATACATTTGTGGTGTATATGGTATATCAACCTGGGTGATAGGGCCACTTTATTCCTTAGGGTAGGTGACTATCCAGAACACCAAATTCCTTCATTATGTCAGAAAGGAGAGCATTTATTTTTCTAAAACTGTCTTTTTAGTGCTCAAAGCCATAATAGCATGAGCTCTACAATGAGCTTAGTAACCATGACAAAATCTTACTGTGGCCCTCCTTCAGTAATCTCAAGTAGGCATTGAGGGACCATTTGCTGTGTGTGTGTGTGTGTGTGTGTGTGTGTGTGTGTGTGTGTGTGTGTGTGTGTGTGTGTGTGTGTGTGTGTGTGTGTGTGTGTCTGTGTGTGTTACTTCATCCTTTCCATTCATTCTGGAGAAATTTCAATACCAGTCTTCCTCTGCTATTCTTTGCCTTGCCTTCTTGATGTCCGTTTTCTTTTGCTTTCTCTTCTCATCTTCTGCTACCTCCCTTCCTGATAGGATCTGAAGGAAGATTCACATCATTGGAAAGTGGCAAGACCTTGAACCCTGTGACGGGGCCCTCTTTTGCCCTGTGTCTACATTCCCGTTCTCTTCTATGCTGTGAAATCTGATTTCACTACCTGTAAGTGTCTCACAGGAAACAGATGAATAAGAAGAATCATGCAGGCTGGATACAAATAAAACAGGGTCTTCAGGATTACCTATTTTCTCCCTGTTTGGTTCAGACATGAGTAAATGGAAATATTTTTCTACTAGAAAAAAATTCTCAGTGACAATTGACACTCAGACTAATTGTAGAAGAGACAGTGGGGAGTGGTGGAGAGTGTGGCAGATGGAAGGGCAAAAGCCCTTCAGGAGAGGCACAGGCATTACTCAGCTCCAGGTCCCTAGAATCTTGTGAGAATGCAGAGCTATTATTACCAGATCCCATTTTTTGTGAATTCTCCCAATTTTTAAATGTTGATGACTATTTTAAAACAAAATAAAATTCTATATAAATCAATAAAATATATCTTTAGAGCAAATTTTGCCCATGGACCCCAGTCTATAAAGTTGACTTGACTCTTGACTGTTTTCTTCCTCTTGAGCTTTAGATTAATGTCCAGCCTCTCCTACGACATCTTCATCAAATATCTAAAATTCATCATGCTTAACATGTCCAAATCAGAGCTCTTACTATTTCCCCCTAAGTTTTCTTATCTCTGGAAATGGCACCATGATCAGTTTAGGAATCTACCTTCATCATCTTTCTACTCCTCCCCATAACCCAGTTTATCAACAAGTTATACCATTTCTAATCTCCAAAATTTAGCTAGAACACGTCTACTTCTCCCCATCTTCACCACCACTCTTAATATTTGCTCCATTTCACTTTCCTGGACCAATGCAATAGCCTTTAGGTTGGTCTCTCTGCTTCCATTCTTTTCCCTTTTCATCCATACTCTATCAGCGCTGGAGAAATATTAGACGACTGCAACAAAAACAAGAGCATCATTCTTCCACTGGAATCTTTCAATGACTTCCCATTCCCATCAGAATAAAAGCCGTAATCTTTTCCACGGCCTGCTTTTTATAATACCACTCTCTCGCTCACTATTTCTGAGCCACGTTAGTCTTCCCTGTGTCATCGAAGAGGACAAGCTCTTGTCCATCTCAGGATCATAGTGGTTGCTTTTCTCCTGGAGCTTTGAATAGTTGGCTTCCTCTCATATCATGTCTCAGCCCAAGTGTCTCCTCAAAGAGGAGTTTCCTGACCATCTTATCTAAAGTAGCCCCTTCTACTCAGTTTTTCTCTATCACATCATGATTTATTTCCTCCATTAATAAACTACTGTTAATTTGATTTTTATGAATTTTTTACCTGTTATAACTTCCCCCCCTTGAATGTAAACTCTGTTAAAGGAGAAATCTCATCTGTCTTGTTTGCTCAGAATTCCTGGAAATTCTCAAATCATAAACTATTCTATGTCTTCTTTCAAAAAATTGAAATATAAATTGATATATAACGTTGTATTAGTTTTAGGTGTACCATATATTAAAAAGAATTTTTTTAATTTTTAAAAGTTTATTTCAAAGTATAGTTGATTTACAGTGTTGTGTTAGTTCGTATGTTTTTTTTACAACATTTTATTCTCACATTTTAAAAATAATGTGAGTACATAGTAAACAGTGATTCATTTTTCCGTGATAGGGTCTAGTGTGGATCCAGCCATAGGATCTAGCCTGGCATATGGTATTTGAGAATAAATATTTGAGGGAATAAATGGTTTGAGCACTTATACATATTCAGCATGAAGACATCACTACTTTACAAAAAACCTCTAATTCTTAACATGCCCTGTGTTAACCTGGACCTGCCGACATTAATCACTGCAGTCAGCACCAACTTTCCTCACTCTCTGTGGACCAGCCACATAATTCCCTCACTTGGCATCATCACAGCTATTGTTTCTTCTGCTCAAAATGATCCTTCAACTCAGACTCCTTTCAGCTAGCCGACTTTTATTCTGTTCTTCCTTCAAATCCCAACTGAATGTTGCTTACAGTGAAGATTCCCTTGCCTGCCTCACATCCCATCACCTGAGGCTTGCATTGGTTTTCCCCAAATATATACTTTCATGTACTTTTTATTTGTATCCCTTATCCCAATTATAATTACCCTACTTTCTTGTTATAATTTGTTTACCATCTATAAGGACCAAGTCTGTCTTGTTTACTGGAACATTACAGACTTCCTAGAGCAGAGTCAAAACTGAATACATATTCATTCACAAACATTTGTCAATTTACAGTTGAAAATACAGAACTCACTTTTCTGCCATTTCTGTTCTCCCAGAGTACAGATTAATTACCATTAATAGAAATTAATTAACATGTCATCCTCAATTACTAATACAGGACCTTCATTTCCTAAAAAAGTCCTCCTCCATTACTTTTGGGAGATCTTAAGGGATTTGCATGTGGGCTCATGAACCATTCCTGTCAGCCACCATAAAGTCTGCTGTTTCCTTTCCTCCTCTCTGACCCTCTCCTCTATTAATATTTGCCACTAGAGGACCCGTGTGAAGGGACTCTGCCACTGTCCCCCAAGCTCTCAGCAAGTTGAATTCCATTTGTTCCTTTAGGGCACCATTGGAATACCATTGAGGATCCTCATACCACCACCACCCCCTCCACGTTTTGTGTCAGTAAGAAAACAACCATGGCAGCCAGGCAGATTCAGACCTGTGTTGAAATCTAATGGAAAATGCTTTGCAATTGAAGGGTAGGAAAAATAATTTTCCCTCTACCCGTCTCAGTTCTTGGCTGGAACTACCACCCACCCCTCCCTGCACCCCCTCCCGCCCCACAGTAATAAAAGACAGATTTAACAGGAGAAAAACAAACAGAAGTTTAATAACATATATACCTCCTGTATACATGGGAGATAACCAGGAAAGCTGAGTAACTCTTCAGAATGATGGAAGTCAGCACCTTAAATGCTTCCTCCAGCTAAAGACAAAGGAAAGATGTTGGGGGCAGGGAGGCAGGTTATGGGAAGTGACCAGGAGACACCCAGCTAGCAAGGCTATGAAGGGAATGGTGGTTAAGCAGGTTTTAAGTTCTTGCCTTCTCCACTGATAAGAGTTGCTAGAGATTTAGAAATTTTCCCTTATAAATGTAAATTTCTCTTACAAAAGAGTCATTTCTACTCGTTTTTCAGAGGTTTTCTTCTGTCTGCCGTTTCTTAAAAATCATCAGCCTAAAATAGCCCTTAAGCCAAGGGAGGCATATTTTGAGGTGGCAAATTCTGCTCACCTTCCCAATTCCAGCGTGATGAACCACCCCGTATTGATAAATACTGTGACAGCATACAAAGACAAAGTAATGAACGCAGTTTCAGGATCACAGAGCCTGTAATGGGCCTAGGTTTCAGATATATTTATAGCAAATCCATCAAAATGATCAGGGATCCCAGCCAAAGCCGCCTCCTTTCTCCCTTTCCCCATACCATCACTGATGATTGCAAGGAATTTCATAGGCTTATAAAAGTGAAAAACACTGATGTGAGACCAAAGACTAGGAATGGTGTGGAATCTGCTCTTTGGCAGGCAATGTTTTTCCAATATGTACAGTGACTAAACTTTTCCATAGAAAAAATTTTCCACTCAGATAAATCTGCCATGCTTTATGACCAAATGCAAAACAGGATGATAGACACTGAGCAGCCTAGAGACGGCCTGACCTGCCTTTTACAGCCTTGCGGGAGCCAATTTGATTTCTGAGCAGTGAAATGCGTCAGTGCCTGAGAAATACAGAAACACCAGGTGAGAATTCAGAAGAGGTCTGTTGTTAAAATGCAGGAGTTGGAACAAAATAGAAATCTTATTCTTAGAAAATTAGTAGAGATGGAACAACCTGGGAGAGCAAATGTTTAAATCAAAGGAGATAAAAATAATTAAGGGAAACAAAAATAGACTGAAGAGGTGGCCAGTTCTTAGGCTTTGCTTGTAAATAAAGATCAGAGGGAAAAGTGAATATGTCTAGAAATGAAAAACATTACTGTGAGCAACTTACTTCAGCATGGATCTCACACGTATTACTTTTGAGATATTTAAATATATTGTGTGACTTTTGAATTTGTCCACACAGCAGTTGCAGCTGCATGCTTTGTAATGTCTTTGTTGACTTTTACCACCTGTGAAGCGATGGAAGCTAATACTTCAGTTCAGTGATGAGGGAGTATAAGAAAGCATTATTCACAGTAGGTACTGTCGTATTCAGATGTGCTTAGCCTCTCAGATTCTTGCTGTCATTAAATGAAAGCCCCACCAGGGGGAGTGAGGGAACAAATCTCCAAGCCCTGTCCAGGCACCTTTCCAACTGAAGGTACACTGGATTCCAGAGTGAACTGCTCAATATTCCCTCCACCCTCCACCACTTCCCCACCACCACCACCACCCCTGCGAATTATTTGCAGCCTGCATTTCCCTGTGGGCAGTTTCTTTCAGATTTACTTTCTCTAGTTTTTCAGCTGCTTTTTTTAGTTGTAAATCCATGCTGTGGTTGAGCACCAAGCAATATTCCAGCAAACTCCAGCAGGGAGATATTTTCCTACAGGATCTCTAAAACCTTGCATAGTCACCAGAGCCTTCCCCAGTGCCTTGGCAAAGGTAGCATTCTGGTAACTGAGCCTGGGGGCTGGGAGAGGCGACAAAAGTAGATGGGAAGGCGATAACACTGCTTAGGGAAGTTCTGGGAACGGGTTAATGACTCAGAATGAAGAACTGGGGAAGCAGGCAGGTCAGCACAATAGATGCAATTAGCAAATGCAATTATCATCACCATATAAATCCCTCCATCTTGACTTTCTTCTTTGTATTGCCAAGGCAACCCAGGCAGCCTCCTCCTTTCCCACCCCCTCCATTCCAACAACCCCAGTCCCCTGCCCCTCTCACTTGCTGCCTCTGCCCTTGGAGTTGATTTTAAACAGGTTGCACCTGGATTAGCACGTGTCTGGGGTGGAGGAAGGGCAAAATGGGCGGGGAGAGCGAGGACCTAGGCTTTGCAGCTGAGATTTTTTGCTGTTGGTTCACACTCTTTCAGGAGTGCCAGTTTAGGAATATTTTATTCCTTTTTGGGATCCTCGCCGGGCATGAAAAACACCTTTCTTTTCATCCTAACATGGGCGTTTGCAGAGAGAAGTGCACCCAGGTGCTTCACTATATGCTCCAGGTGCACCTTTTGCACATTTAAATCTGTCGTTAGAGCTAGTTTGTTGTAAGATGGGCAGTGTTTCGAGTTCATTTTCATGGTCACTGATAGCCAGAAATTGCGAAGAGCAAAGTCACAACTCAGGAAAAGAAATGGAAATGACTAAAAAAAATTGTGTATATATTTATATATGCATATAAACAATAGTAACATCTGAGTGAGAAGTGGTATTGAGGAAAAACGTAAGCACTTTAATTTTCTGACTTAAACAGTTTTGCCTTTTATTAAACAAATATGTAATACTTTTAAAAATATAAAACTAACCCCAAAATTAAAGTAAAATTCCCTTGAAAATAAAGACATTCTCCCAGCAATCCCACTACTGGGCATATACCCTGAGAAAACCATAATTCAAAAAGAGTCATGTACCAAAATGTTTACTGCAGCTCTATTTACAATAGCCAGGACACAGAAGCAACCTAAGTGTCTATCAACAGATGAATGGATAAAGAAGATGTGGCACATATATACAATGGAATATTACTCAGCCATAAAAAGAAACGAAATTGAGTTATTTGTAGTGAGGTGGATGGACCTAGAGTCTGTCATACAGAGTGAAGTAAGTCAGAAAGAGAAAAAGAAATACTGTATGCTAACACATATATATGGAATCTAAGGGGAAAAAAAAGGTCATGAAGAACCTAGGGGTAAGACGGGAATAAAGACACAGACCTACTAGAGAATGGACTTGAGGATATGGGGAGGGGGAAGGGTAAGCTGTGACAAAGTGAGAGAGTGGCATGGACATATATACACTACCAAACGTAAAATACCTAGTGGGAAGCAGCTGCATAGCACAGGGAGATCAGCTTGGTGCTCTGTGACCACCTTGAAGGGTGGGATAGGGAGGGTGGGAGGGAGGGAGACGCAAGAGGGAAGAGATATGGGAACATATGTATATGTATAACTGATTCACTTTGTTATAAAGCAGAAACTAACACACCGTTGTAAAGCAATTATACTCCAATAAAGATGTTAAAAATAAATAAACAAGTAAAAATAAAAATAATAAAGACATTCTGATCAGTTGGGGAAAAAGTAAGATGTAGAATCGAAGTGAAGCCAATAACTCCAATAATAGCAAAGCCTTCCCTGAATGCTTTCTGTGTGCCAGGCAGTATTCTAAGCCCTCATTTGATTCACAACCACCCTGGGATGTAAGTATTTTTATCTCATTTTTGTCAGATGAAAAATGAGGAACAGAGACAACTAGCCCAAGATTACTTAATGCTCTGAACTACCAAGTGATACTGCCGTTCATTTTCAAAATTATCTGCTGTGATTTGTTTATAACATTGTATTTGTCCATTATTCCTTTAGGAGAGAAAGAGCAAAGGAAAGGTAGGCAGCTTGATAACATTAAACATAATTAACCCTCAGGTCAACTTGACTTTGGTCTAGCAAATAATTGTATGGATTTTTGGAGTCAGCTATAGGTAGGTGCATACCTAGCCTTCACCACTTAGTAGCCTGGCAGGCTAGCTTCTCAGCCTTAGTATCCAGATGTGTACAATGGATTGAATAATAGTTACCCGCCTTCTAGACTACCCACTTTCCTTTAGGTTCTCATCCCACCCACCCTGTACCTGCCTACACCTGCCCCCATATTTTGGTTACTTTCTTCCCTCTTGATGGAGAAGAAAGGGCTGGATAAACTCATTCAGATAACATTTTAGTTGCACGGTGCCTTTCTGAGGGGTATTGACACTCTAAAATAGAACCCAACTAGAAACAAAAATGCTTACACCAAAGGCACCGTTGATTATGAAATATTGTGGGAACGAGATCCTTACAGCAACCACACCC
The DNA here is from genome assembly GCF_949987515.2 of Delphinus delphis. NCBI lineage: Eukaryota > Metazoa > Chordata > Mammalia > Artiodactyla > Delphinidae > Delphinus > Delphinus delphis. Next base: position 39,909,494 of record NC_082691.1, read on the forward strand.
TGATTTGCACCTCTCTTTGTCATTTGCATTTTCTACCTAAGGCTTAACTGTAGTTTTTCCACATTAGTCACAGATATAACACATTACAGAGACGTAGAAATGAGGGGAGAAAAGTAAGAGACTTTGTAGAACATTCCTCATACCTGCATGGCCTCCCCATAAGCGTGCTGAGTCTTGGCTCAAAAGGGTGATACGGCCCAAATAAGGTCTCTTTTTTCAACTGATTTTTCCCTTCAGAGGCTGTTTTATGGGAAAAAATAAAAGGCTGCCCATTTATGTTTTCCCAACTTTATTGAGATATACTTGACATAGTACTATTACACTGATATATCGCAAAATGATCGCCACCGTAGTGTTAGCTAACACCTGCATCATATCACCTAATTACTATTTCTTTTTTATGGTGAGAATATTTAAGGTCTACTCTCTTAGCAACTTTCAAGTATATAGTACAGTATTATTAACTATAACCACCGAGTTGTACCTTTTAGATCCCTAGAACCGATTCATCTTGTAACTGGATGTTTGCACTCTTTAACCAACATCTCCCCTTTCCCTCCACCCCCAGCCTCTGGTACCATTCTAGTCTCTATGAGTTCATCTGTTTCAGATTCCATATATAAGTGATATCATACAGTATTTGTCTTTCTGTGTGTGACTTATTTCACTTAATGCCCTCAAGTTCCACCCATATTGTCACAAATGTCAGGATGTCTTTTCTCATGGCTGAATAATATTCCACTATATATATAAAATCTCACATATTCTTTATTCATTCATCCATTGACAGACACTTAGCACTTAGGTTGTTTTCATATCTTGGCTATTGTAAATAATGCTGCAATGAACATAGGAGTACAGATATCTCTTCAAGATTCTGTTTTCATTTCCTTAGGATATATACCCAGAAGTGGGATTGCTGGATCATATGGTAGTCCTATTTTTAATTTTTGAGATACCTCTGTAGTTTTTTCCATAGTGACTGCACTAACTTACATTTCCACCTACAGTGCACAAGGGTTCCTTTTTTCCACATCCTTGCCAACAATTATTTCTTGTCTTTTAGATGATAGTGATTCTAACAGGTGTAAAGCAATATCTCACTGTGGTTTTAATTTGCATTTTTCTGATGATTAGTGATATTGAGTACCTTTTCATATACCTGTTGGCCATTTGTATCTCTTCTTTGGGAAATGTCTGTTCAGTTCCTCTGCCCAGTTTTTAATCATTTTTTGTTTCTCTTTTTTGCTATTGAGTTGTGTGAGTTCTTTTTATATTTTGACTATTAACGCCTTATCTGGTATTTGATTTGCAAATACTTTCTCCCATTTCGTAGGTTGCTTTTGCCCTTAATTTTAGAGACCATCCTTGAATGGGATGTTAAATGGTTTAATCTCATAGAAAAACCTGCTGCCCTCGTGGCAGACTTTGGGTTGAGAGGTAAACAACTATTAGTTCAGAACAGACCCACATCAGTTCACTGGCTCAAATACCTGCTTCTAGCCACCAAGGATCTGAAACTTCCCTTGAGCTATATTCAGGCTACAACTTGATAAACACTGGGAAAAAAATACTACATAGTGTTTCTTGTGTAGATAGTGAATTTGGTTGTATGTCCCAGCAGTTCTGTTGAGGCCATAGGGTTTGGCAACTCCCTGAGAACGGTGGGAGTTTGGAAGTGGAAAATATGAATTTGGAGGAGAGCCGTCCACCCCCAATAAACACACACACACACACACACACACACACACACACACGTCTCTATCTCTTTGACTTGAATTTTCAGGGAATATTAACATGGAACCTGGAGGTTACAGTAGGGACTTTGGTTTAGATTCAGAGACAGATGAGGAATCATAGAAAGATTTTCAGCCTTATACAAACCTCTTGACTTACCTTGTTTTAGAGAACAGACACAGGAAGGTAGGATAAGAAGCAGGGAGACCAGACAGAGGAGGACTGCTGCAATAAACAGATGAATGACGGCTGCAGTTTGGATCAAGGTCGGTGAATCTTGAAAGAGAGTGGATTCTGGATAGACATATATAAGTAGCCTCAAAGGAGGCAGTGACAGGATGAATATAGTACTTGAAAGAAAGAGGAGCCAGAGATAACTGCAGAGTATGGGGTACTCTTTTCTTTGAGAAAACGGGGTTTCATTGCTTTCTTATCATTAGACAGCACTTAGTGGCACAGTGCTACCTGTAAATTGTCAAAATGGGTTAAATCGAGAGAAAAACTATTCCATAGTTTTTTAAGGACCATGCTTCTGTACCGATTGAGTCCCCTGCTGCTAAATGGGCTGGGGTTCTGCATTTCAATCCTGGCTCTGATAGTATCTCACTCTGTTACCTTGGGCAAGTCACGTCAGCTTTCTGGATCTCATTCCGTTTCATTTGCAAAAGTAAAATGGCTTTACCAGGTTATCTGAGGTCCATTTCAGTTCAACAACATTCTATTAATCTTTGTGCCTATTACCTGATGAGGCAAACAGCTCACTCTTCATATGTAATTGAGACTAATTGTAAAAATGTCACACAGAAGATTGTCAAATGACTTTCTGTCAAAATGAGTTTGGGAAGTATTTTATTTCAGAAATAAAAACAGAATTATTTTAAAGCATTACCAGTCCGTAAATTGTAGACATTTCTAAAGGTCAGAATATTGAGCCTCAGAAATAAGTGTTTACCAATAAGATAATTGTTTGAATAAATTGCAGTTTTTGCTTCCCCCCAAGAAAGACTTTCCTGTTGGTCTTTTTAGCTTAATTGTAAACCATCAAGAAGAAATGTTAATTAAAACCAGAGGCATTAGTTTTTTCCTCAGTGTTTAAGAGTTTAAAAAAAATCACTCCAAATTCATTGATAGATTCCCCAGTTTGCATTCTTCATTAACTTAGCTCTATGATATTTATTTATTAGACATCAATCAAGGATTTACCCTTTCTGAGCGCAAAGGTTGTATTTTATGATCAAAGTCCGCCTTCAATGAGTAATTTCAAAATAGTAGAATTTTTATTTTTTCCTCCTGCCCAAGGATCTAATCTCATATTTGCCAAGGAACTATTTTTTTTAATAAATTATTCCATAGGTTGGCTGTTTAAAAGCTATTAATTCTTTCATTCACTCAATATATTATACTATGTGCCAGGTACTGTTTTATGTAGTAGGGATAGAACTGCAAACAAAGTCCCTAGGCCTCTGGAACTTTGCTATAGTCTAGTTCATGTTCACCTTCTACGTGTCAAATGAACAAACTTAGGAGAACCTAGGGTATGTTATTGTCTCTAGGTGTTTAGAATTATAATTCTTAAACAGATGTTGCTGCCTCATATGTTTAAATCCATGTATTGACTACTATTTGTCATTCTTCCTTCTTTAACTTTCAGTACGCTTAACTCTGAGTACTCTTACCTACCACTGCTAGGTAAGCTGAAATTTTTAGTTAGTTTTTCATAGACAATGGATCTTTCAACTAGGCCAATGGACCTTGTGCATTTCAATAAATAAAGGTACCATGGTTAAGAGTAAAGAAATTGGATTGAGAATCAAAAGTTTAAGCTCTGGACCTGTCGTGTACTGTGGACTCAAGCAGTTTACTTATTAACTTGTCTGAGCTGAGGCCTCATTGATAAAATGGGTACCTCTTGAAGTTTTCTTAAGGTTCTAGTGAAATGATATATCCTATTATTCTAAACTCTAAAAGGGCATTCTGTCATGCTAATGTCTAAAACACTGATTCTTAGTTTTAAAAGTAGCAACCAAATTTGTTGTAGACCTATAACGTAATACATACACATTAAAGAGAATAAAAATGAATAGCTTTTAATAAACTTGAAAATTTTAATCATCACAGTATTTTGTTCATCAAGTATATCGGGTCAGAGAACTTTCCAAGACATATCAATTTATTTCCATTTTCTTTAACTTGGAATGGGCAAATCAGAACAGCACACTCAGAGCGTGACAGAAAAGAAAATGTGTTTACCTCTGTTTATCTAAAAGAGGATGAACAAGGATAATTTGTTTTAAAATGAGAGTTTTATGCATTTCAAATAGTACACATGGCTTGTGGACACATTTTTCTCATTTCTAGAGTGATATTACCCTTCAGAGGTTTACTGGAAGTGACATAGATGTTCCACAGGCACGATTCATTACTCATCAGGATGTATTAGGCTCTATGAGATCATAAAATAAGGTACCCATTGAGAGATTTTAGCGTCTCAACAGAGAATGGAAAATGAACGGCACTATCCCTGCAGATAAGTTAAAATGGTCTTTGAGCTTTCCACAGTAAATGTGAAGACTCCAATGGGCAGAACAAAAGAATGGCAGTGCCCGGGGTGGAATGAAGCACAGGTTACATGCTAAGACCATATCAGTCATCTCAAGCAGGACAAGCCATCATTTTCAGCTGAACGTTAGCCTCATATTTTACTCTCTTTGTCTCCAAGAATGTCGTAGTTCTACTGTCTTACTAGGGAAAGTGTTTTATTTCAGAATATATACTTTAAATATTTGCAGGGAAGCATTTTATCTTTACCTATTTAACATTCCTCATAAATGGTACAAGACTTCGAGGAGATATCACAGACACTGGTGCCTGAAAGAAGAAAAAAAAATCAAATGGATGGAGCACATTATTAAATAGTGTTTCTTATTATAAAAGAAGTTGGTACCTAGTCATGTGATTCACACGTGAAAATAATTTATTAAATGTTCATGTTTGCTTGATGAAGTACTAGACATAGCCTTTATGGATCAGGAAATAGGAATATGCAGCAGGAAACAGACTAGCATAGATCACCACTGAGGGGACGTTCAGAAACTGAATGAAGGAAAAACAAAACCAATACAAATATCCTACATGGTTGTTTTACATTATATCACCAGGTAAATAAATTAATCAAATGGTAACAGTCTCATGTAGAAACCAAATAAATGTATTTGGGGAAAGTTTCAGCTCATAAATTGATATGTGATGTATGTCTCACACAGACACCTCTGAAGCTGTTCCTTTCTTCCATGCACTAGCAGTTGAATGCTCAGTGGCTGCACTTGGCAAATTGCTTGTCTCATGCAGCCTTCTACCAATTTTGAGTAAGAAGAAGGGCAAAATTAGAACTCAACTGTTATGCCATTGACAAAATAATAAATAGGAACCCACCAAAAATGTGATTAAAGAACAAAGGCATGAGCAACCCAGTTCTGAAGATGTTCATCCTCACCACGCGTAAATCTAGTTTAATATTTCAAAGAATAAATACAGACAGGAGAGCGAGGTGAAAATAGTTGTCAAACCGCAGCACAACAATCTACATGCAGAAAGGAGAAGGGGTAGTTATTTTAAGAATGTCTTATTATTGCATTTGATAATATAGACTCATTCAAACTTCTTTCCTCAATAAGTCTTAAATTAATATTTACTTTATTTCCTCAAAGGGCAAATAGAAGACATTTGAAGACAGATAATATGTCCTAAAACACAGGAGTAGATAAATTTGTAAATTTACTGTAGTGGATGTTAAGGTCCACTCAATAGACCCCCCTTTAGAAACAATGCACTAGTTCCCTCCACAGCTGAGGGTGTTCCTGGCTCACAACCCTCCCCAAGAATTGCCTTCTGCCAAAGGGAGCTTTGTCTCCACAACAGGTGGAGGAGTAAAAGGGAACAAAAGCTGAGCACCCTTGCCTCAATTTGGGAAATCTCTTAAGGGGAACGCCAACTCCAGAGCCCCCCAGGGAACCAGGTCAGTCCTCTGTGGTCACCCTTTCACAGTCTGTCTATTTCCTCTGACCAGTCCTGCTTGCTTACCTCTCTTTTGGTTGTTCTGAAGAGCGCTGCTCAATACACCACATGCAAGCAAGTGTCAGTCTCAGAGTCTGCCTCCTAGGGCATTGACCTTGGCACTGGCCTCCTCCCTAATTAATTATAATTTGAAACTGCATACACTCTAACAGGAAATTGGAAAATCTCTGCATTTTCTCATTACCTTACCGTCATTTTATTAAATTACTTTGCTCGTTTGTCTCAAAACATACTGCTTCCCTTTTATTCATCTTTCACAATCTTGATCAAATTCTGATCACATCAAGAATACAGGATGCTGACTTTTTCTTTTCTAGATGCATGATTTAATAAGGACAGAAAATTTTGAAAGGTCATTGAGTCCAGTTTTAGTTCTAGTTTTCAAAAGCCAATAGACTATGAACATTCTATTCAGTCCTCCAAATTAGCATTAGTTGTCCCTTTTCAAGATGTCCCTGTCTGACAGTTCATTCAGATTTATATTCCCAGACATGGGCTACTACGAAAATTGAATTTAAAAGAAATAAACCAGGAGTTATATCAGGAGCACTGCCAATTCTATTAGGTACAATTTGTATTTTTAAAAACAACTTAAATATACCAATAAAATGATTACCCACTATCTACTAATGTTTACTATCTAGTATATATCACACTAGATACTTTTTCCATATTGTCCCTAAACCTCACTACATACTACAGGATAAATATTATCAGTATTATACAAGGAAAGAGAAATAAGGTTCATGACTATTAAGTAAATAGGCCAAGATTGCATGTTTCATTAGTGGTAGTTTTGAAGCCCATTGGCCAAAGGCTACCAAGGATACATCTGTAGGAATAGAATGCCAAGTTTATTTAGCTTGGTGTAGCAAGGGAGGACACTCCACAGGCAAACCTTGGGAGTTTCTCAATCTGAGGAAATAATGACAAGCTTTTATGGGGTATTGGGGGTTGGTTTGAGTGGTTTTAAAATGAGCTGTATACACAGTGTTCATTGCTTGCAGCACTATTTACAATATCCAGGACATGGAAGCAACCTAAGTGTCCATCAACAGATAAATGGATAATGAAGATGTGGCACTTATATACAATGGAGTATTACTCAGCCATAAAAAGAAACAAAATTGAGTTATTTGTAGTGAGGTGGATGGACGTAGAGTCTGTCATACAGAGTGAAGTAAGTCAGAAAAACAAATACCGTATGCTAACACATCTATGGAATCTAAAAAAAAAAAAAGGTTCTGAAGAACCTAGGGGCAGGACAGGAATAAAGATGCAGACGTAGAGAATGGACTGGAGGACACGGGGAGGGGGAAGGGTAAGCTGGGACGAAGTGAGAGAGTGGCATGGACATATATACACTACTAATTGTAAAATCGATAGCTAGTGGGAAGCAGCTGCATAGCACAGGGAGATCAGCGTGGTGCTTTGTGACCACCTAGAGGGGTGGGATAGGGAGGGTGGGAGGGAGACGCAAGAGAGAGGAGATATGGGGATGTATGTATATGTATAGCTGATTCACTTTGTTATACAGCAGAAACTAACACACCATTGTAAAGCAATTATACTCCAATAAAGATGTTAAAAAAAAAAAAGTAGCCTGAAGCCAACCTAAGAAAACATCTTTTCCTGGGTTCCATGCCAGACTTACTTAATCAGAATCTTTGGGAATGGGCTCTAGAACCAGCATTTTAAATATGTATATCAGAACATCCCAATGCACTCCAAAGTTTAAAAACCACTACTCTACAATATGACAGCAAGGAAACAGGCAAGAGGAAAACATTTTAAAGCTATAGACATATAATTGATATAAAAATACTGAAAATAGGTTTTTGATTTTTTCCTACATATTTTTTATTTCCTAGGAGTGTACAAAGGATTTTAGACTGTTTGTTTCCCCTTTCATTTGAGTCCTAAACATTTTGAAATTAAAAATTAAATGTTAAAGATGTTAAGCATATGAATGTCTATCAATTGAAGAGTTTCCCAAATAATAAATGATCTCTATAATAGTAAAGCGAAGAAAAAAAAAAAGTTGAGCTGTACAAAACAGAGTATCAGTTGAGACTGGTAGGTTGAGAGAAGCAGGAGGTATTTACTGATTGGTTGAAGGCTCTTAGTAGAGATATTTTAACCACGGGGAAATGTTTCCTGTAGTTTTCCTTGGTCCATAAGTCTGTCATTGTGATATATGAGCTAATACCCTTTAGAGGGCCCATCAAGCAGTTTCTCAATTGACTTAAAACCCATGGCAGTGATCTGAAAGCAGCCAATGGACATGAGCCCGTTTTACCTCTTCAACTCTATCATGCTACCTTCAACCTGGGCAGATATAAGAATGTAACTTTTACCTCTTCAGGATTGGATCTTATTTACCACAGTTAAATATTACTGACCAGCAGTTTATTTATTTATTTTTATTATTTATTTGTGTATTTGGCTGCTTTGGGTCTTAGTTGTGGCCCGCGGGATCTTTGTTAGAGCATGCGGGATCTTTTGTTGCGGCATGCAGACTCTTCGTTGCAGTGCATGGGCTCCAGAGCTCACAGGCTCAGGAGTTGCAGCACATGGCCTCTCTAGTTGTGGCGCATGGGCTCCAGAGCACGCAGGCTCAGTAGCTGCAGTGTGCAGGCTTAAGTTGCCCTGCGGCATGTGGGATCTTAGTTCCCTGACCAGGGATTGAACCCACGTCCCCTATATTGGAAGGCAGATTCTTAACCCCTGGACCACCAGGGAAGTCTCTGACCAGCAGTTTACAAAAAAGTAAATTTTGGAGTAGACAGGAGAAAATACTATAGAACTGTGGAAGGACATGAAAACAAGGATAAGAAGTTGATTTTTAATATCATATATAATTAGGAATTATTGAAAGGTTTTAAGGTAGAAAACGATATCATGAAAGTATTAGTGGAATGAATTTGGGGAACTATGAAAAAGGTAGTGAAGATATCAAACCCATAAATGGGGATTAGGCAAAGATTTTACAATAGATTTTTTAAATGGTAGATATTACAGAGTTCTGATATTAATTTTACTTGAGCAATACAGTAGTTGAAAATGGTTCTAAGGTCTTGAATCTAACTGACTGAACGGTCAGTGTTAGCTCTTTTCTAAAGAGGAAGGTCCAGTTGATCTGCTTTAGAGCCCCTGATTTTGAAGGACATATACACTGACACATTTGCCCTTCTCAGTGTCTCCTAGACCTTGTAAAGCAGAACATGAGTGACTTTGCATGCTCATTATAACATTACATAGTTTAGATTTACTGTTTAGATTTACTGTATTCATTTCCACAGTTCATCACTGTGGCCACTGCAAACAGTGCGTGCCGTTCTGGAGTTAAATCTGGTGACATGGCTTGACAAAGATGATTTTCAAACATATAAGGTAATTATGCTAAAGTCAGGATGACTTACTTAGGAGATGTTATGGTTACCTATTGTCCTAATAAACTGCCCTACAGGTTAGTGGGTGAGAAAAACAACTACTTTAACATATCTTCTGCTTTGGGGGTCAGGAATTCAGGTAGGGCTCATCTGGACAGTTCTTCTGCTCCCTGTGGAAATGATTTGGATCACTGGGTGGTATTCAGCTGTTGGCTGAGCTGAACTGGGGAGTCTGAGACTGTTTCACTTATATGCCTTACGTCTTGGTGGGGATTGCTGGGGGGCTGGGCTCAGCTGGGCTTCTCTTCCTTTCTTTTGTCAGGCAATGTTAGGGCCTCACCATATGATATCTCTAGCAAGGTAGTTGGACTACTTATGTGGACGTTTGGGGCTCCCAGAGACCATGGTGGAAGCTGCCCACATTCTTAAAAGCTAAGCCCAGAACTGGAATAGTTTCACTGTGCCAAACTCTATTGGTCAGTTGTCGTCGGCCAGCCCATATTAAGGGGCAGGGTTGCAAGACCCCAATTCTTAATGGGAAGAGGGCCAAAGCATTTGTGGTCATATTTAGTTGGCCATGGCAGAGTGAGAAGTTGGGTGAGGCCTCCACCCACTGCTGCTTCCAACCTGGCAGGTCCTCTCCCTGCACAAGCAGAGTCCACCTGCTCATCACCTTCTGACACATCAACCCTAAAGGAACCAGTGATGCTAGAAACGCCATCCTTAATGAGCAGTACCCATCCTGAAGCCTTTAGTATTTTCAGTGAAAATATATCATTTGACCTTATCATGGAAAAACGTAGCTTGTAAACAACGTAGGGTGCTCATATTTACCAACTCTCAAAACAACTAAATTGACTTACAGTGTAGACAGTTGGAACTAGTGGAAATGTCTGGGACAGCAATATGTATTTAAATAGTATGTGAACTCTGCTCTTAATTTTTGTAGATCAGATAACCAATATATATTTCAATTTTATTTAGATAACTTTTACCAACCTCAATTTTAAAAAGAAATTGGATTCTTGAATGAGATTTTTTTAAAACAGGCAACAACAATTTTGAATATTTTTACTTAAAGATATCTCTAAATCTAGAATCCTATATTGGGCAGTGTGCTCATTTAAACAAAATTGTATATATATATATATTATATATATATTATATATATATATAATATATATACATGGTGACTAATTGAAATAACAGGTAAATACCACGTGTTCTTATTTTCAATCAATAATTCGTTAACAAGGACATTAGTTTAAATGACAAACATCTTAAAAACAATAAATTTAGAGTTGCTGGGTTTGTAAACATGTCACCAAGTTAAATTGTTCATTCTAACCTGTATAATTGAAAGTGCATCATAGTTAGAATACTGTTGTTATTTAAAGGCTGTCATTGCTTTCATTTTAAGAAACATGTGTTTTTATGAATTTATCTATATTCATTGAACATAAAAATACCACAGATTAAAATATGAAGTCCAACTGGAATTGAAATATTTTCCTATTTTCATAATTATTAGAGATCTGCATGCATGTTTGTAGTACTGTATACTTCTTCCCTGTGTATGAGAAAATAATCTCTCTCCTGCATACATCCTCTAGTTACTCAATTTTCAGAAAATGATTATGAGAGAAACATTTTCAACAACTTTTTTCAAGTTAAGTGGTAAAAAGATAAGTTATATATATGTGGTCTTTAAAATAAATGTTATATACAGATTATCATTTATCCTTTGGCATAGATGTTATAAAGAAAAAAATAGAAGTTTCTGATAAACAGTCACAGAAATTCACCATTTTTACTACAATCTTTGGGTAGATGATACACATGTTCAAAAATGTATTTGTTTATCTTACCAGTTAGATATGAAACAACTGTGTATCTACCACTGTTTCTCAAACTAATTAAGTAGAATTAGTGTTAGTATTTAATGAGATTTATACATCCCCTTAATTCACTTGATAAACATTAATTGAGCTCCTACTCTTATCAGTCTCTTCTAGGAGTATAATGATGAACAAGACAGAATTAACCCCCATTGTCCCGAAGCTCATATTGTTCTAGAGGGAGCAGACAATAAAATAATAAGTAAAATACATATAATTTGAGAGAGTAATTAGTGCCATAAAATTTAATTCAGGCAAAAAGAGAGAGAAAGCTAGGTAGGGGAGCAGTGACCCTGTTTTAGATCATGTGGTCAATCAAGTCCTTTATGGAGGTGACATTTGACAGTGCTGTATACATGGAGAGCGTGGACTGTCCATGATCCTGCCCTCCCCCAGTATTCTATCTCTCCTTCCCTGCCTGAGTTCTTTAATGGCACTAATTAATATCATATATCTATAAATATATATCATAATATTGTATATAAAATGATTTTATTGTCTGCTCCCTTGAAGAGAATGTGAACTTCTAAACTTAAGGAAGGCAGACGCCAAGTCAGTCTTATCCATCATTATATTTCTAGAGGGATTGTTATAAATATATCTAAGTCTACAGATGAGGCAGCAGGGACTCTTTAGTGATCGGGTGTCTTAACCAAAATCATACAACCTACTAAATACGATGAGGAGGTAGAAGGAAGAAAGTGAACACATGAGATTTATACATCCCCTTAATTCAGTTGATAAACATTAATTGAGCTCCTACATTGAGCTGAGTGTTAATATGTGCCAGACATCACGGTGGGTACTTTATGTATATTATCTAATTTAATCCTTAAAGCAACTGTCGTAGGCTGAATGTTGGCCTCCTAAATATCCACATCCTAATCCTCAGAACTTGTAAATGATACCTGGTAACAAAAAGAAACCTTATACATGTGATTTAGCTAAGGATCTTGAGATAAGGAGACTAAGTTGGATCATCCAGGTGGGCTGTAGTCCGTCTTTTAAGGGGTCTTAAAAGACGGAAGCAGGAGATCAGAGAGGAGGCAGATATTACTTCAGAAACAAGAGGTTGCAGTGATGTGAGGCCAATGAATGCAGCTGACCTCTAGAAGCTAGAAAAGGCAAACAAATGAATACTCCCCTAGAGCCTCTAGAAGGAACAAGCCCTGTCAACACCATGACTTTAGCCCAGGGAAACTGATTTGAGACTTCTGGCATCCAAAGCTATAAGAGAATAACTTTGCATGGTTTTAAGCCACCGAATTTGTGGTAGTTTCTTATAGCGCTCCTAGGACATTAATACAGCAGCCCAGCTGGGGAACTCAGGTAAAGGTTAGGTGACTTGTCCAATATCACAGCACCTCGGTAACAGGAAGTTAAGTGTTCTATTTCTGTGCTCTCAGATGGTGCTCCAGGGTGTATCATTGTAGGCAGAAATTGCTCCCCTGTTTTAGAGTGTCAGGTAGTTAGAAGTAATTCTTACAGTACTTAAAAAAAGATGGCACAGTAAGTGTGTGGTTTTGTTTTGCTGGGGTTTTTTGATGGGAAAATATTTATTCGTTGTAGGTTTTCACAAACTCAGCATCAAATACACTTCTTCCGTAGCAGAGACCACCTGCTCCAGAGGACCAGCAGCCCTTCACGAATTAGACCTCCGATAGCACTCGTCAACCCAGAAGTGCTCTGCTTCCTTCTCTGCAAAACGGACCTAACACTGTCAACAAGGTAATTCTAACAAGATTGTGCAGCAATGACAGTGCTTACTGGGGTATGAGATCATTCCAAAGTCTAGTGCTGTAGGCTTAGAATGATTGAGTATCAGTATTAGTGGGGTGAAATAGCTGAAAATTCTGTGACAATAATTCTTTTTTTTTAACATCTTTATTGGAGTATAATTTCTTTACAATGGTGTGTTAGTTTCTGCTTTATAACAAAGTGAACCAGCTATACATATACATATATCCCCATATCTCCTCCCTCTTGCGTCTCCCTCCCACCCTCCCTATCCCACCCCTCTAGGTGGTCACAAAGCACCGAGCTGATCTCCCTTGCTATGTGGCTGCTTCCCACTAGCTGTCGGTTTTACATTTGGTAGTGTACATAACGTGACGATAATTCTTTAGAGGAGGCCATCAAGCAGATGCGCAGCACCCAGTCCTCTTTTCTGGAGGTAAGTGAGGGCAGTGATCGTAGTCCATGTGGCTTATTTTTGGTGTGTCATCCTCAAATCAGATGCCTTGTCTTAAATGGCCTTGCCTCCCCTCTGACCCTTCCTTGTTGCTTTGATAAGATAGAAGGTGCCGTGCCATAGGCTTCTTCATATTCGCTTAACACGGTTCTGTTGACCTTCACGCTCACATCCCATTCAGCCTAAATAAGGTCTAGAAGAGTTTATGGAGGCAGGGAATTCATCTGGGTTGTTGAGCTGGGAGCTCAGAAGAGAATACTGGGACATGGAGACTCTTTCCCTCCCAAGGTAAGGTGACCTGAGAAAAGCGTACAGAGACTGGCAGTGTCTCTAAGAAAAGCAGACTACAGCACACCATGGTTGAATGCTTTAAGAGGCATAAAACCTCAGCCTCATCTTGCAACTTCCCTTGTAGTTGAACGTGAGACATTGCTTAATTGAATCTGGGCAGAGGGGAAGCATTCACGTACATGAAGACTTAGGCCTGTTTATTGCCTGGAGTCTTCTGTGGGTAGGAGAAAGGGTAGAACAGTCCACCATTGCAGAGAGACCTGAGGGGGTGAAGTGGCTTGCATTCCTGCTGTTGGAAATGACAAGGGTTCATAGGCCAATGGATGCAGAATAGAGTAGCCCAGCTCAAGTCTTCTTAAATGTGCCCCGTGAAAGAGGGAAGCTGCCAACAAGAGTCCCCAGAGCCTAGCTTCCACACTACAATCCTATGCATTGTGGAGATCCCCCCGGCCCTCTGAAAAATCCACACATATGCCCTAAGAGAGCAAACATATAGGAATGCTGTCATGAAAGACAACAAAGGCCTGACTACAAAAATATAAGGAAAGACTGTTGCCCCTCTTCCTCCAGTTCCCCCTTTCTCACCTCAGTACAAGAGGAAGCAGAAAAGGAAGGAGGAGAAGGATAAAGGAAAGCGAAAGATAAGTAAAAATGCCTTTTCTCACAGGAAGACTTTGAGCCATGGGCCAGTCTTGAGTTGTGGAGGAGAAACAAGCTTTGAATGGAATTAGAGATTGAAGCTCTGATTTAGACTGGATTGATCTTTTGAATAAAGTTGACTGAGAGTGAGTCATAATGATTGAAGAGGAAATAGAAGTGACTTGGAAGTTATGAGATTTGTATAATGTTCCATCAGGGAGCAGGGAAGGATCAAAAAGGAATGACAAGTGGAATAGTTGCTTAAAAATAAAGAGACTTCCAGAACACATTTCCATCAAATTTAGTTCACTCTGTAAACCAGTCAATCTCGTAAGATGTGGGATAGAACAGTTAGGGCTTGAGATCAGACCTCCCATATTACTTTCAGGTTTTCTGGGCTCTGATGTCCTTAGAAATCACCCTAACATGAGAATTTAGTTTCTCGTGTCTTTTATTTCCATTGAATGTGCTTCTGTAATACATTGTACAGTGCAGTGACTTTAGTGGTCATCTGTCAGTTCTCTTCCTGCTTTACAAAATCAGATTAACTTTAGATTTCCTTGGTAGGTGTTTTCTCATTTTATTGTTTCAATTTCTGGTTTGCCTAACTTGCCACACTTTGTTCTTGCTTGGAAATTTTTCCATTTTCTCATGTAATAGTCAAATGGGAGAGAGACATGGGATGATGAGAAGTTATAAGATATACTTTTAGGAGCAAAATTTAGAGTATCTTTGATAACGCAAAGACAATATTTGGGACTTCCCTAGTGGCACAGTGGTTAAGAATCTGCCTGCCAGTGCAGGGGACATGGGTTTGTTCCCTGGTCCGGGAAGATCCCACATGCCACAGAGCAACTAAACCCATGAGCCACAACTACTGAGCCTGCGCTCTAGAGCCTGCAAGCCACAACTACTGAGTCCACATGCCCCAACTACTGCAACTCACTGTAGTTGCAGTGAGCCCACGCACTGCGACTACTGAAGTCCGCATTCTCTAGGGCCCACGTGCCGCAACTACTCAACCCAAGTGCAGCAACTCCCGAAGCCCACGCACCTAGAGCCCGTGCTCCGCAACAAGAGAAGCCACCGCAATGAGAAGCCCGCGCACCGCAAGGAAGAGTAGCCCCCACTAGCCACAACTAGAGAAAGCCCACACACAGCAACAAAGACTCAGTGCAGCCCAAAAAATAAATACTAAATAAAATTTTAAAAAAAGAAATAGTAAAAAATAAAACCCAATATTTTTGTTTCTTTAGGGTTTATGCTTTTAACCTAAGGAGAGAAGGAGTAAAGGAGTCATTACTTTGTCTGAATGGTTTCTTGAAAAATTTAAGGTGTCTTGAATGTCATCCAATAAAGAGACTGTCGATTTAAATAACTCAATCATGGTTAGATGAAATAGATGGAGAATCACAATGGGAAAGGGAAAACCTATGTTCAGTCATTAAGTGGCCTTAGGACATTTAGAAGATAATTAAATAAAAGCATCTCCTAAACCCGAGGCAAATTTAAACACTAAATATTAGTAAAGCTGTCATACAAACTGTCTTTAAAGACGGAAAGCTCTCTTCCCTTTCCTGTACTACTTGGAAATTATAAGAATCAGCATGTCTCAACTTTCCGTTTCAAGCTTCAAATTTTATTCCCCCACCAAAAAAGAAAAAAAATCCAAGGCGTTTAAACTGAAATATGTCAGGTTTAAGGATGGAATTCTCTCGCTATTCTAGTTAAATGTCATGAAAAACATATCTGTCCATCAAAAATGCTTTCAGCCTACTATATATGTGTCATTGCAGGATGGTAAAGATCTATTCTTTTCCCTGTTATAAAATAAGCCGTTCGGCAACAGAGTCAGATTGTCAAATCTGGTTGGGATCTTAGGGCTTGTCTAGATCACTCCCCGTGTGGTTGAACTCAGTAGTCCAAGGTTTCTCACCTGCTCAGTTACAGGATTTGAATCACTGACCATTTCTGCTGACTCCTCTGCAGTATACCCATTCTCTCTGGAGAGCATTTGTAATTTGTATCCTGGTTCCAAATAGCATACACATTCTTCCCCCCACCCCAGATACTCCCACCCAAAAATACCAAATAAATTTTGGAATGAATTTTATTTTTCTAAATATTTTTTAGTTTCAAAATTCACAATCATGTTGCTTTGTGAAGTACCTTTTCCCTTCCATTTTTTTTTTTTTTTTTTTTTTTGATTTGCGGTACTCGGGCCTCTCACCGCTGCGGCCCCTCCCGCTGCGGAGCAACAGGCTCCGGACGCGCAGGCTCAGCGGCCATGGCTCACGGGCGCAGCTGCTCCGCGGCATGTGGGATCCTCCCGGACCAGGGCACGAACCCGTGTCCCCTGCATCGGCAGGCGGACTCTCAACCACTGCGCCACCAGGGAAGCCCTCCCTTCCATTTTTTGTCTCCCTATTTCTTCTGCTCTAAGCCTTAATTCCTTAATTATTTACACATTTGAGCATCTTTGGACAGTATCGTGGCCTAGAAGCTGGAGGTCAGTTTTAGGGGAAATAGGACAATCTGTAGGAAGATGACAAAACAGAGAACTTGGACAATTTGACCCATTTCCCAGTCACTCAATGTGCTTCCAAGGTTGTTGTATTTTGTGTCAAATTGGCTACTCGTACCAGCATGAAAATAAGATAATTTTGATAATGTTTCCATAATCATTTCTGAATTAGATAGGGGAAGCTTAAGTCCTTTAGCAATAGACTCCGAATTTAATGGCTGAAAAAAGAGACATAAAAGACTTTTGTTTCTTTTTGCGTAGTAGTCTAGGACAGCACTTCTCAAAGTATAAGAAAGAAAATTGTCAGGAAAGTAGATTCTCGAGCCCCACTCTAGATCTGCTGAATCAGAAACTCTGGTGTGGAGGGCCAGCAATGTGTGTTAAACTTTCCAGGTGTTTCTGATGTACATTAAAGTCTGTGGGAACATTTTCCAGCCCAAGGAGATGTATGTTTATGACAGTGAAAGGGGGTTATCTCTGCTTCACTTAGTCATTCAGAGATCCGAGCTGACTATATCTTTGCCATGTTCAACTTGCCCCCATGAAACAGGTAAGAGCACAGAGCAGGATATGTGGGAAGTTTCATAGGACCATTGTAGTGCTTCTTACCTAACTTTAGAGGGAATTTCAGCAGATGGCCACAGCGAACTGCAAGAGAAGCTGAAAAATGTAATATAACTGGGCATATTATGTCCAGTTACTACTAAAGAAAGGAGAAGGGACTTTGATGGATAGTCTATGCAACAATCACGTGATTATCTTTGGACAATCAGGTTTGCTGGTGATGTGTTTCATCTCTTTTCTTCTTAAATTCCTACTGATGTTGCTTTCGCTCAGGTACTTTAATTCTGGCATTGCACAAGAGTATTGCATCATGGGAGCTAAAGTAAGAGGGTGATAGAAGAAAGAGTAAACAGTTAGCAGTGCCAGATGCTGCCGAGAAATCAATGAAATGAGCACTAAAAAGTCCCCTAGATTTGGCATGGGGCCAAAAAATGGAGGTCATTGATGACCTTAGGAAGGATTGTTCCATAAATAAATGGTACAAAAGCTGTGTTGGCATAAACTATGTTAGTAAATGCATAGGAGATGAATAAACAAAGACAGCAAAACATAATTTTTTTAAAAGAGATTAACAGTGGAATGGCAGAGAGATAGGGCTGTAAGTAAGGATGATACGGGATAGAGGCGTAGGAATAATTCCATATAGATGGAAAAGATCTAGTTGAGAAGGTTTGGTTGAATATTCAGGAAAGGAAAGTTGGATAATACTCCTGAAAAATTATAATGGGGTCCAAACACACAGATGGGAGGAGTTACCCTAGATAGGAAAAGAAAAACTGCCTCTAAGGTAACAGGAAAGAAAGAGGAAGGACGGAAAGAGAAAAAAAAATTGAAGTAATAATTGGGGAAATTGAGAGATGAAGTTTCTAGATTAACACAGATGGATTGCTGAGCAGTATGAAATATGTAATTGAAGTTACGTTGTACAATTCTACATAAAATCATTGTAGTAGCCTGTTAATGTTATATTGGGTTGCTATATTAATTTGGCTGCTATAAACCCTAAAAATTACATTTATTGGAGTGTGTTAATTTTTTAAAAACATTTAAAAACTGACCAAGAGTAGGGAAACTATGATATTTTATTTTTGCCTAACCCTGCTGAATTAATCTGTGGTAAGATTTCCTTAGTCAGCAGGTTTATTACAAATATAGCACTTTGTGAAATTCAGTAACTCTCTTAAGGCTTCAAAATGAACACTCATATGGGAGGTTTTTAAGAGCTGACATCACTTCTCCGTATTTTATTGGAATTTTAGAAAATTCTGGAAAGAATCTCATCAAATGAACCAGTATTTCATGTTTATAAAAAAAGTAATTAAGAAAATTGTGCCTAATTTAAACATGCAGTTTATGTGCCAAGAAATGGAAAAAAATATATAGGCCTTTGTCAATCATTAAACAAATTTTTTAAATTAAATCTCTAGGTGCCTATAAATTGTGAAGGGACCTGGATATTTACCCAGTGCCAGGCTTTCAGCCTTTCAGTGCGGCTGCTGTCGGCCTCTGAGTGTAGGATGCGCTTTGCTAGAGCCCACCATGTGCTCTGAAAAGTTAACTTCGCTGACCAGGCGCTCATACTCTGGGCCACGTGGCATCGCCCTAATCACTGCAAGTACCGGACTAGGGATAAGCCCTACACTAAATGATTCAAATCAACCAGTCCTCAGGGAGCCTGCAAAACCTAACTAACCCCCACACTGCTTGCCAAAGCTGCCTACCTAGCTGCACGCCACAACTCTAGTTTGCTGTGACCCCCTCCCTGGGTGTCATTCCCTGTGTGGCCCTGCCCAGCGGCCATCTCTCTCAGTAGCGTTAAGTAACAAAACATTCAGCCTTTCATCTGCATGAATCAGTGTGTTGTATCCCGCCATCAAAAGAATTCTTAAAGTCTTATAATACAGTTGGCACTATGGCCACAACCACTGACTCTTGGATAACTTCTTTCGAGCTGCTCTTGGCTCACTAATTGGCTCCAGACCACAGGGAGAGCAGTTTGGGATGGAATTTGAGCTTGGGCTTTAGTCTTGCAGCCTGAGGCTACTTGAGCTGTGCTTTCCAGGCTGGAAGATTTGCTGGTTCTGCTTCTAGTCACAGTCTGTGTTTGGCAGAGACCTATTCCAGGGGACCCTCCTTGATGGTGGTGGTGTTTCTTCATCATTATTTGGGGCAGAACTCTGGTTGGTCTGTGTGTTTCAGGGGACTCCTGTGCAGGAAGATGTTGGCTGGGCTCCCCCCATGGGAGAGAAATGGCAGCTGGGTGTCATTTTGATGTTGCTCAGGTGTGGGTAGCAGCTACCTCTCTTTGTTGCTGCGTATCTCCTTGCTGTCCACAGAGAGCTTTATGCTCCCTAGACTGTCAGGAATATCACAGGCTGCACCTTCTAAGACCAGCCACCCAACATGTAATCCGGAGGGGCCCTCTGGCTCAAGGAAACAAAGATTTCATCCCAGCAACCCCCTTCAGAACACCTGCCAGGTATCCAATTACTTAAATAATACAAGACCACTAACCATTGTGCTTGGGCCTTAGTAAGCGCCCCAACATAACATGCGAAGGGACTGATACTTCTGACAGTGGGTCTTACTGCACTGTCCCAAGGAGAGGCTGCAAACCCTAGTCCTCTAGTGGTGGACTGGGAAGGCCTGGAGTAAGAGCCGGCTGCCTAAAGGCAGGCCATGAGCCCCTACCCCTCGTTTCCTATAACCACCTACATGCTTCCCACTGAGTTATCAAACTGAAAACACAGGCATAGGTGCCTAGAAGCCCAAAACAGAGGGAAAATAATGGAATGAAAGGAAAAAACCTAGATACAGAGGGAGAAAATAAAAAATGAATTATATATGTGTGTGTGTATAATATTTTTTAAACAAAGGTCTATAACTTAAAACAATTGAAAATCCAAAATTTACTAAAATAATTTCTATGACAAAAAGATAAAAAGGGTGCTGATTGCCTTTTCTGCCTCTACAGCATAGGTGCTAAATTAACTTTAACAACTGCTAAAATGCACCAGTTGACAAAGCTTCATGAATTTAATCATACTGGATCCCATATTACAGTTTTATCAGAAGATCCTACTAAATTTAAACATGGAACTCCCTATAACCCTAGGAGAGTAACTAAACATAAAATACAGGAAAGAAGGGTAGTCCTTATTTTTTGTTATAGTCCTGCCTAAGTTCCCCATAGTCATAATATCTATTGCCCTAAAATATTCTATATTGGAAATAGACACTCTGAAATAACGAGTAATAAATTGAAGCTAAGTAAAGTCTTTGGCACTTAGAAACTGGCTTGACAAAAAAAGACCCAGTTAAAATATTAAAGTGGTCCAATTTAAGTTAAAATAGGGCCTTCAAGAACTCAAACTTCAGGGCTTCCCTGGTGGCGCAGTGGTTGAGAGTCCGCCTGCCGATGCAGGGGACACGGGTTCGTGCCCCGGTCTGGGAAGATCCCACATGCCGCGGAGCAGCTGGGCCCATGAGCCATGGCCGCTGAGCCTGCGCGTCTGGAGCCTGTGCTCCGCAATGGGAGAGGCCACAACAGTGAGAGGCCCGCATACCGCAAAAAAAAAAAAAAAAAAAAAGAACTCAAACTTCATATAAGACCTAATTAATAAAGAGATGATTATATCCACCGCCTCTCCATTTAATAGGCAAATTTGCCTGTTCTTAAACCTTCAAAAATTGAAGAAAAAAAAAAAGAATAATGCCTCACAGTGGATTACTGCAACTTTAATACTATGGTCCCATCCATTAAGGTCCCCATTCCCAATACCCGATATTATTAAAATTACTGATGTCATCCAATTAACAACCAGTAAATATTTTGATAGTAAAAGGTTTGGCTAATATGTTCTCTTCAGTGCCTGTTTTAACAGCTTCTCAGCGTCAATTTGCCTTCACCCCCAAGGGAAGCAATGCACCTTTTCCAGCCACCTTCTAGAGTAAGGACCTCTTTGCAATTGCACACAATCTCTGCAGACAACATCTAACTGCATCCACCGTTCTCCATCAGCACGGATATGATATTCCAGCGATGACATCCTCCTTTAAGGACGTTTGTTAACACACTCATTAAGGACATAAAACTCCAACATCGTTTAGTCAGTGTTGCATTCTGGAGGCAATATAGTCCCCGTGTAGAGATTCTACTTACTCTCTCTGATACTGTTACTTACTAATCAGCTCGCCTTGAATGGGGCCCCCTCCAACAAAAGGCTATAAAACTGGTCCAAATTAACATCGATAGGCCCCACGGGGAAACATTCCAGAATGTACACCTGGGTAGTATGTGGGGTTGGTCCAGAGTGGTTCACTCTGGCCAGAGTCTTGGCTGCCTGAACATGGTGACCACAGGGGGCCACACGTGTGATTGTCTTCTTGGCCCTGCACAGTGCTTGCTGGGGTGCCTGGCTCTGATTTCGGGGGCAGTGTCCTTCCTGCCTGTCATTGACGTGTTCTATGCAGATGCTGTTCACTGGGATAGGCAGTAGCCAAGCCCCACCCCACCCCTGCCCTTGCTCCCTCCCCCACTCCCTGTGGTCCCCAGGAGGTTCTTTTGCTCCTTACCAGACTCCAGAGCCAATCGCAGTAGGCCTGAAAGCTAGATATGCACCTGTGCAAGCACATGGGGAGAGGACATGGGTTTGTGATAATGAAGAGTGTAGCCAAGCCATCACCAGGAACTACCCTGGGAGATGCCACATCCTGATCCACATGGGAGAACAGCTATTTATTCTTCAGAGAGTGGTTGTGATTAAAAATTCAACACAAGGGAATTCCCTGGTGCTCCAGTGGTTAGGTCTCTGTGCTCTCACTGCCGAGGGCCTAGTTTCAGTCCATGGTCAGGGAACTAGGATCCCACAAGCTGCGCCGTGAGGCCAAAAACATTTTTAAAAATAAAAATTCAGGGCTTCCCTGGTGGCGCAATGGTTGAGAGTCCACCTGCCGATGCAGGGCACGCAGGTTCGTGCCCTGGTCCGGGAAGATGCCGTGGAGCGGCTGGGCCCATGAGCCATGGCCGCTGGGCCTGCGCGTCCGGACCCTGTGCTCCGCAACGGGAGAGGCCACAACAGTGGGAGGCCCGCGTACTGCAAAAAAAATAATAATAATAAAATAAAAATTCAACAAAATCAAGCTTGAAGAAACATTTTGCGTGCAAACATGAAAATCAGCAAAAACAATACGTATGCCAGTTTGAAGGTTGTAAGAAGACCTTTAAGAACATCAGCAGCTAGAAATCCATCAGTGCCAGCAGAAAAACGAATCACTGTTCAAGTGAAACCCTGAAAGAAATGGCAAGCACTTTGTTTCACCCGGCAGTCTGAAAGGATGAGAAGAAAAGTCTACGAGAGCCACGTTATGTCAAAAGGGATGTTCATTGTGCCAAAAACATTTGAGAGAAACCCGCTAAAAAGAAAATAACATGTGAAGTATGCCAGAAAACATTCAAGCAGAGAGGTGAGGGTAAGCAACACGTGAAAACTCGTGTCCCAGAAAGGAATGTGTGTCAGTGTCCAAGAGAAGACCACGGTGGAAGCTATGCAACATGCTTGGTCTCAAGAGCCATATTTTCTCCCTGCCTGAGGAAAAGCACCCATTTATGTGTGAATATGCTGGCTGGTGCAAAAGGTTTGCAATAAAACACAGTCTCACAAGGCATGCCGACATGAAGAAAATGAAAATCAAAGTACAAGCATCTCATGAAAAATCGAGTTGGGCCTTTCATCTCAGTGGATGTATCTCTTCTAAAAGGAAACACCAGTGAGGCTTCTCTTTGCCTAAATACAGAAAGTCACTGAATGTTATTGATCTCAGTAATTACTCTCAGCTAAATAATCAGGTTGTATTGTTGAAAGGACTACAAACCAACAAGCTCAGTTACTTTCTCTCAGAAGCACATTTCCCTTTATTAAAAACACTGATTTAGAAAAAAAAAATGACAGGCACTTGCGTTACTCTCCTCAGAGGCTCCTTCACCACAGAAGGTTTAGCGACCTCTTCTCACACCTCCAGGAGTCTCAGGACTCTTATGAAGGCCATAGGTTGCCTTTGGGCTTCTGATGATAGAAACCAACCTTGGCTCTGTGCTGTACACCATTAGAGCAAAAATCACTGGCCACATACTGGTCTTTCCTAGAAATTGTGGTTCTGATGGATCCTTGAGCCTGTGACTTTCTATACCCAGTTGCCCATTATGCCTTGGGTCATAAATGCAGCACCCCTCAATCTGAGCACCTCTACTTAGACCTCCTTGATAAAGAATGGAACCAGATCTGGGCCTTCCGGAATATTCCACCTGGAGGAGGAGTTTGTCTCTCCTCTTCTCAGTTTCTTGCCAGATGCCAGGCTGCTGGATGAGGTTGCCCTTCTCCCAGTTACCTTAGCTACCTGGGGAGTCCCTTGGGATCAACTGATGGAACAGCAGTGAAACTTCATGGACTATATGGGTGGCATTGCCACCATCATAACTGATGCTCAGTGATGCTTTCCATCTGCTAACTGGTAGGTCCATGGTAAAGGACAGGGCCCAAGAGTCAGAAAATTTGCCATTCCCCCCCATAGCGCTGGAGGCCAGATGTAGGGTACATACTCTTCTGGGACCCATTAACCATAGACTATCCCATGGGCCAGGAACCTGCCCATCTGACATGTGACTCATTTGAGCCTAAACTTCTACCACTCAAAAAATCTTCATCAGTATTCAGGTTATGAGGGGTAGATAATTAATCCTGGCTCTCCATCTGATTCCCTCCAGAAAATTAAAATTATTTTTCCAGGACTATTCCCTCAGACAGTGTGGGCTGCTAGGGAGCTAGGAAACTGGACTTGGTAAATAAAAATGGAGATAACATTAGGAGATAATAATAAAATCAACACCATATCCCATAATGATGAAGCCAGACAAGCCTTCATTGGTAATAATACAAGCCAGAGAAGGATTGACATCAAACAGCAAAGGTCTATCAAGTGCAGCCACACACTATTTTGTTGGTCTCATTGCTATTGGTCTGGATGCATTCATTGGTTTGAAGTCCAGAGGCTCCAACACTCCAAGTAAACCATCGTTTTAACCAAACTTAGCAGATGCTGGAGCCCACACCCCTACAACCTGAAGTCTTCACTGGCTTGTCCATTACCAACCAAGCCAACAACCGAGGCAGAGGGCCCATGGTAATTGCCTAAATTGGAGGGCCTGCCTATAGGCTATGCTGGAGGTCAAAGCTCAGCCACAGATATTTTAATTGACAAACGTGCCATCCTATTAACAAGATGCACCCCAAACAGGCCATGTGATTTAAAAACCTATCTGCAGTAGAATCCCTCTCATCACCCATCTGGACAGAATCTTGGACAGTTGGGAGCTTTTAGATTTGGCCACCCTTAATCAGGGATTTAATTATGTCAGTTGGGTTCTGGTGCTTCGGTTCAATGATAGCAACTTCGTTGAGACAAGCGTCATCTTTGCTAGTTGTTTGAAAGATATTTATAAGTCGAGCTCCCAGGACCAAAATCACCTTGATATTTTACAAGAAGCTCAGTCTTGTTACAATACCACAGAGCCACAAAAACAAAACCCATGTTAACTTGAGTGGGTATCCACTTATAAAGGATACCCCCAGTGCCATATCCCAAACCACATTGCCCTGGACCAGGAGCTTGTTCTTGAGAAGGTATCACCCTTGATGACACTACTTGGGCCAAAGACTGCTCCACTGGAAATGACTTTGCACCCTGTGACAGAGACAACTACTCCCTGGACACTGAGACCACCATACCAGCCACACCCACCAGTTGCCTCTCCTAAGATGCTGACAAGAAACAGTTATTGTTGTTTTTTTTCGTTGGACGTTAGGGATTCTGTGTTTCCTGCGTTTGCTGTTTACTTAGCTTGTGGTATGCTCCTTGTTCTGTAGCTATACTTGCATACCTAAAGGGAAATCTTATAAAGGTTACTGCTCTCTGTGCTATTAAAAAATTAATGGAAATTAGTTCTTCCCCAGGTAGGTAACTTCCTCACATTGGTCCACCCTTCAGTTGGACCTCCCACTCCCCAGGGCCTACTCCTACTTCCCTTCTCGCTCTACCTTGCCCCCCACAAGTGCCCACCCTGTGTCTACGGCCACCAAAACCACCCCTTCCCCATGGCTACAAACAAGTACGACTCACCTATACCTTGCTGAACTAGCAGTTCACACTCTCCATCAACAAAACTGCTGTACCTACCACCTTGACTCAAGGGATACACCAAGATATTATTATCAAAAACTACATAATTCATACTGTCACACACCTTACAAGTCCACCATGATCTTGTTAGAGACCCCCAAACTTCAAATCTGTTTTTGCCATATAGACAGTAAACTTGGATACGGTTGACCTATTTATACTTCTACTTGTCTCCCTCCTTCTGACTGCCATAATAAAATGTTTTCCTAGGCAGTTTAGGGGCATTTATATGCCACTCTGTAAAAGTCTCCTCTGCTACTTGGGCTACTGGAATTCTTCAGATAATTGAACTCGAAACGGATGCCAAGACAACAAGAGGTCAACTGTAAGAGAGGTTTGGTTTTGCGCTGTCTTGACCCAGTTTTCAGGACCTGACTAAAAGCTGGTCAGTTCTGCTTCTTGAGTGGCTGATTAAGCCCACAATCCAACCACCTCCCTTATCAGGCTCTCACATTCAGGATCATGGTGCATGCATGCTAACTGCTTCAGGGTCAGGAACCAGACAAAACTGAGGACCACCCCTATGCCCTGAGCCTGAAAAATCATCCAAATTAGCCAACCCACAGGGATCCCTCCGAGCCTCGCTGACTCTCTCCCCTTTATCCCCTACAGCTATAGCTTGCTGATACCTGCTGGGGTGGTAGAGAGGGCAGTTCTTCTGTGTCCCTGTCTGGCAGCCATCTCTCCTCTGGAGTGCTGAATAGCAGACTTCTCCCTTTCATCTATCCAAATGTCCATGTGTTCTGTTCCTCTATCAAAAAGATCTTTAAATCTCATAAAACATGTAGTTCGTTTTCTTTTACTATAAATCAATGACAGGAATGTTTCACCCAAATCTGAAGTTTCTAAATTCTTAGAATTGCCCCAAAGCAAAAATAAGTCACATCAAGTTGCTGAAAAATTAGATAAGACATTTCTACCTCCAATAAAGCCGTGTAACATAAATGTCAAAGAAACCTAAATGTCAAAAGAAGATTAAACTCATATAGGCATTGATTCATCATAATCATTTTCCTTTTTTGTCTTAGTATTTCTTCTGTCCTTCTGTTCAAACCGGTTTTATCTGTTCCCTGTAACCTCAATTTCTTTGAGTCATTGGTATTCTAGAATTGCACTCTTCGATACGCTAGCTCCTAGTCAAAGTTAAATAAAATAAAATTGAACAATTTTTTCCTTAGGTACACTGACCACATTTCTAGGTCTCAGTAGGCACGTGCTACTAGTTGTGACTGTGTTGGTGGGTGCAGAAGAGAATTCCCTGCAGAGCAGAGAGTCCTATTGGACAATTCTCTTCTGCAATACCAGTGCCTAGTAGTTCCCTCAACTACTTCCAATATTATTTGTAGGAATAATTTTATGGAGTATATCAGGTATTTTAGGTGAATGCTTGCTAATTGAAGGATAAGATAGGACAATCTGGGAGAAAAAGTGATGAGAAGTAAGAAAACATGCAGTTAGGGAAAATAATCATTTTTAAGCTAAAGAAGACAGATATACCAATTATGATAAAACATTCTGTGCAATCTTGATATCTCAAATCTTTTTGAATTAATCTTTCTTTTTCTTTTCCTTTTTCTTTTTTTTTTTTTTTTTCTACCAGAGAGAGTGTGTTATCTTGGATTTGATCTCTTCTGGGTGGTAAATGTTTTCCTGGGCACATGTTTAGTAATACAAAACAAAAACAAAGCGAGCCTATGCTCTTGTACAGCATCCAGAAGACTTTACTGAATGGGTCTGAAAATATGCTCTGGACAATATGGTTAGCCATCCAGACAGAGCATGTGCACAATGTAAATAGGCTATCATGCATCGTTTAGGGTTGTACTGTCTAGCAAGTCTTGCTGAGTGGAAGTATGGTGACTTTCCCAAATAGGTATGTATTGCAGCAAGATAACATTCATCTCAGTTGAGCAAACCACATGTTTAATGACAACATATAAGAAACAGTGTCCAGCACTGGTACTGGTTTTGAGGTAGCCTGAGCATGTGTCTGAAAATTGGGATGCTTCACCACATACCATGCTTAAGATTAAACCTTGATACATTAACATTTTATAAGATGCAACTTATTTGATCTACTTTTCTGAGCAACAGTATGTGGCCATGATGATCAGCTTGTTTTGTGTATCCTGTGTGTGTGTGTGCATGCGTGTGTGTGTGTGTGTGTGTGTGAGAATAGCAGTGTTTCTACCCCATGACACTATTGACATTTGAGGCATTTGAGACCATGTCAGTCTCTGTTGTGAGGGCCTGTTCTATGCATTGCAGAATGTTTAGCACCATCCATGTCCTCTACCTAATAGATGCCAGTAGCACCCTCTCTTACCCAGTTGTGACAAACAAAAATATCTCCAGATATTGGCACATGCCTCCTGGGTGGCAAAATAGCCTCCATTTGGGAAGCTCTGATCTATGATAATTTCTCAAGAGTATGAATATATTCATATGTATGTTTCTATAGATGTAAATATAGTGAGCAAACAGGCTACTGACAGCAAACATTCAGTATTGCTTTTGGCCTCCAGTCCCTCCACACTAAACCGGTCTGAGATGGTATGCCATAAAGTAAATGCTCAAAACTGCAAATATCAATTCTGTGACTTGTGAAATTGCCTACATGGAAATAAAACCCTTGATTAATAATACTGAATCAAAATCAGCTCTATGAAATCTATCTTTATTAACAGAGCACTGAGTAAACACATCCTTTTTTTTTTTTTTTTTTGCGGTACACGGGCCTCTCACTGTTGTGGCCTCTCCCGTTGCGGAGCACAGGTTCCGGACGTGCAGGCTCAGCGGCCATGGCTCACGGGCCCAGCCGCTCCGCGGCATGTGGGATCTTCCCAGACCGGGGCAGGAACCCGTGTCCCCTGCATTGGGCAGGCAGACCCTCAACCACTGCGCCACCAGGGAAGCCCAACACATCCTTTTTTTTAATCAACTAAAAGATATTCCTGTCAGTGCAGAGAGATTATCGTGTTTGGCCATGTGTAAGTCACCATTTTTGAAGTGAAATTACAAGGCTGGCAAAGAAGCAATGGTACTTTTTAGAGTCCAACCAATGAGAATGATTAATGAAGCAAATAGCTAACTGAAAGTAATCCAGTTACGGTTTTCATAGTTTATCCTCCAAAAATTGATAGATTTTATTTTAACATCTTTATTGGAGTATAATTGCTTTACAATGGTGTGTTAGTTTCTGCTTTATAACAAAGTGAATCAGCTATTCATATACATATATCCCCATATCTCCTCCCTCTTGTGTCTCCCTCCCACCCTCCCTATCCCTCCCCTCTAGGTGGTCACAAAGCACTGAGCTGATCTTCCTGTGCTATGTGGCTGCTTCCCACTAGCTATCGGTTTTACATTTGGTAGTGTATATATGTCCATGCCACTCTCTCACTTTGTCCCAGCTTACCCTTCCCCCTCCCCGTGTTTAGATTTTACACAGACCAGAAAGTATAAATTTAAAAAACAACAAATAAAACTTCTGAGTCTGGAATTTTGGTATGGTAAGGTCTACTTTGCCCTGAGTGCCTCTGATATCCCTTTATTTAAATTAGGATTAATTACTCATAGATAAAGCATTATGACTGGCCATATTCACACATGCATGAAGGCATTAAGGTCTAAGAATGAGGCTGCACAATCAGTTACAGAGACTCGCTGCCTGGATTGGAAAAGAGAGTAATGTTCTTCCAAATTTCAGCATGGGATCCCTTACTGGTTATTATCCACAGTTCATTATGAATTATTATTTTTAAAATAACTCCTATAATTTTGTGTGAAAAGCTTAATTATTGTATCACAGTTTGATGTTAAAATAGTTTATAAAAAGAAACCATTTTAAATACACAAAATTATAACCCTTTTTGTTTATATATGTTGTTTTCATTTTTAATGTGCTGGTGACCTAAAAACGGGTGATTCCTCTCCATCAGAGAGGTTCTGCCAATGTTCTTCTCGTTGCTTATTGTGACATTAGTCTGCAAGGCATTGGAGTAAGAGGTAATTGAACTACCAAGTATAACATCTGAAGTTTCAGTAACAACCCTTTGGCATGAAAGGTGAGGACTGAAAGTGTTTTGCCAAGATTGTGAGGGATGGAATCCAGAATTCAGGACTGTCACCACCATATCACTTTCGGAGTCCAAAGAAATTAAAAAGGATTTAACAAAATAATTAAACCGAGCCCATGACTTGAGGAGCTTTTGTGTTTGGCAAAGGCACTTGAGAGCAGGATCTTCCTTAGCAACCGGTTAATCATGATCTCCTGGCTTGTTCATCAATATCCCCTTTACCCATTCAGATGCTTTTTTTTAATGTACATTTTGCAGATACATGGATCAATCAATCTGTCTAGAGTTTTGGTCTGCTTTACTTAAGTATAGCCCATTTACCTGTAATATATTAAATAGTATATTTTTCAGCATTCTAAAATGTAAAACACATCAGGAATCAGCACTAATATTTTCTCAGATAAATCGCTGCACTGATTACCATGAAGTACATTGATGTCACTATCACTATGACAACATTATGGCAAGAACTAGTCGCTCTAAGCTACCTAGTAAGAGGAATTGTCATCTGTATTTCCGAATAAAATGCAACACATGGACTTCCCTGGTGGCACAGTGGTTGGGAGTCTGCCTGCCAATGCGGGGGACATGCAGGGGAACCCTGGTCTGGGAAGATCCCACATGGCGTGGAGCAACTGGGCCCGTTTGCCACCACTACTGAGCCTGCACTCTAGAGCCCGTGAGCCACAGCTACTGAGCCCACATGCTGCAACTGCTGAAGCCTGTATGCCTAGAGCCCGTGCTCCGCAACAAGAGAAGCCACTGCAGTGAGAAGCCTGTGCATTGCAACGAAGAGTAGCCCCCGCTCACCACAAGTAAAGAAAGCCTGCGCACAGCAACAAAGACCCAACACAGCCAAAAATAAATAAATAAATAAAATTAAATTAAAAAAAAAATGTAACACATATTAGGACCCGTACTTTCTTGCATAAATTAGTACCTTAATGATTAGGGAATGTTGAATCACAGTTGGATGAGGAAACCATTCACATTTATGTTTCTCTAAAGGTAAGATTTGAATATTTGAGGACTGTATCCTGTAACTTTTCAGTTGGTTAGAAAGGAAGCAATTCTTTTACCATTATAAGGAGCTATTTGAGGCAATAAATACCCTTCTCTTTACCTGCTTTTTTGTTTTGTTTGTTTTGCATTTAAGAAAGGACAGTGTTGTGATATCAACAAGTAGTCTAAATAAATAAGTGAGCTTTGAGAACTATATGAAGGTTTTTATGTGAAGTAGTATTTGAATCAGTCTTTTAGGATATTGCACATATACTTTTAGGATATTGCTTAATTTTTAATTTTCAGCTGCTTATGATAGAAATGAGTCACCCTCTTGTACTGTTCCATTTTTAATTAAGCAAGGATTCAAAATCTTTTTTTCATTGTTAACTTTAAAAATAACTTGACTCTCAAGTGTTCTCTGTTCCCCTCCCACTAAGGATGTCCTATAGAAAATATATAAAGGTGTACCAGAGCCTTCGGAAGAAAATATTAGTCATCACTAACTCCATTCATCTAGAAATGTACTGCTGCCAATATTTTTAGATTATTTATGCTCAATTTTGTACTTTAGTTTGTACAGTAGAGTGTCAGCATTCTGACATTTGTTATGTAGAGAACTGTATCACCACACGATATGACATGCAACAGTTGACAAATGGCAATTTTCCCAGTGATGTTTGCCTTTTTTATTTGATCTGAGCCAAATAGAAACTCTGTAGAGGAATTCCTTCCTTGTAAGATATGGTTGATTATACAAAGAAAAACAAAGGTATAACCTATCTTGATTTTAAAAGTCTACTTTTCATATTCAGCCATTAGAGAATATGACAGGCAGGTAAGTGATAGGAGCTGTAATCATGGAGATGGACACTGTGTTACCTTAATTACAAAATTCTTAATGAACATTATCGAAACACTGTTTCTTTTATTGTAAATTTATGTTGTATCGTTAGGTGCTAGAAATGCTGAAAGAAAAACAAACATTCTCGGCAAAGGGTGTGCTATTCTGAGTATATTATTTGATGCAAAAACTCAAGTATGTTTTTTGTATTACTCAAGTATCTATCTGGAACAATTGGGAAAAATAATTGCAAAAATTTGAACATGGATAATATTTATCTATAAACAGCCTGAAGTTTCTCTGAGAAGTGATATGATTAATTCAACATTCAATATATATATATATTTGTGCGTGTAAATCTCTGTATTAGATCACAAATGTACATAATCTGATTATAACATTTCACCCCAGTTATACTATTTTTAGTAGAAAACTAAACAACTTTTGTTTTCTAAATTCTACTTATATAGCTGTATTATACACCATCTAGACAAAGAAGAAAATAAATATCATTTCAACAGAAGACATTTTGAATATGCTTCAATTAGCATTTAAATAAATTAAACATAGATAAGCATAGATACAGAGAAGAAAAAGAATCAGTCTATTGGATATGCAAAAGCTTCAAGAGGAGAGAATTTCAGAGTTGTATTTTTAGTGAAAAAAAAGTCAAATTGATTGCTTTAAGAGATTTGTTTCCATGAGTCATAATTTCCTTGCAAATTATAGTTTCTATTTTAAAGTAAGCCTTTAGCAGAGCATATTGTATATCACTAAAAAATCTGTTCAATACATTCATCTAACCTATTTTTATCATATAATAACACAAGCATTAGATTTCCTATATCCTATATAAAGTTAACCTAATTTCTACAGTCTTCCCCGCACACACATACAGAAACATACACTTACATGCTTTTGTGTTTATTCTTCTCTGTAATCCAAGTGATATATTTTACAATAATTTTATTTTTATGTCTCTCCTTAGAAATTCTTATAGACGTAAACAAACTTAAAACTCAGTACCCTGAGAACAGTTTTTTTATTTGAAGATTTAAGCAACAGTAGATTTTTTGGTAATCTCTGAGAAAGCTAGGGCATCAAAATCATAAAGCAGTTCAAATCTTAAGAAACATATAGTTCAGATCTCATAGGATATTAGTCCTATATTTTATTAATCATTTTAATGTGATGATTACTCCCTCACCTAGTGTTTTAAATTTATTTAAGTTCTGTGATTTTGTAGCAAGTCAGAAATAGAAGGCAGCAAAGTACTGTCTTCTTTTTTCTTTCTTTAGGCTTTAAAAAGCAAGTGTTTTAGTTAATTGTTCTGGAAATAAATAAAATCTGCTTATACATGTAGGGCAAAAGGACAGCAAAATCTTTGTTATACACGGACTCTGATTTATTACATTTTGCCTGCTTAAGCTACATCAAATAGCTTTTATAGTACACAAGGAATCCTAACGTTTAAAAAAATATTAAATTTAAAATGGAAACTTTTTTCTAGTATGTATGTTAGAGTATATATCAAGCCTTAGTTTATTTGCAGTGCATGGTAAAAGCGGCATTTGTGACTAGAATGACAAGCATTCCAGACACTGATTTTTGTCACATCCAGTTCCTAAGGCAAAGTAGTCTGTCATTATTTTACTAAGGCAATATCATCTTGATTGACCTTAAAGTTACATTCAGTGTTCTTTTACAAGCAGGTTTGGGCATGACTGTGACTTAAAGAAAAAATAAAAGGCCTTCATGAATCCAGGAATGTTTCCACATGCAGTATTGCATTTCATAAGCTTAATGTTAATATGCTTAATTATTTTTCCTTTCTTTTTTCTTGAATAAACCTAATTGTTTTCACAAGTGTTTGTTTTAAATTCAGTTCTTTTTTATAGATTTTTTTTTTTTTAATAAATTTATTTATTTATTTATTTTTGGCTGCGTTGGGTCTTCGTTGCTGTGTGCAGGCTTTCTCTACTTGTGGCGAGCCGGGGCTACTCTTTGTTGCAGTGTGCGGGCTTCTCATTGCTGTGGCTTCTTTTGTTGCGGAGCACGGGCTCTAGGCACATGGGCTTCAGTAGTTGTAGCATGTGGGCTCAGTAGTTGTGGCTCGCGGGCTCTAGAGCGCAGGCTCAATAGCTGTGGCACACAGGCTTAGTTGCTCTGCAGCATGTGGTATCTTTCCGGACCAGGGCTTGAACCCGTGACCCCTGCATCGGCAGGCGGATTCTTAACCACTGCGCCACCAGGGAAGCCCTAAATTCAGTTGATTCTGTCTTGTAGTTAGGAAATGGAAAATTGACTAGATATTTTTGCTCACCTACAAATTTTAAACCAAATAACCATTTAAAAAGTACTATATTTAGTGTCCACAAAGCAGATATCTTGTGGCCAGAATTTTCTGCCAGGAATACACCATAAGTCTTTTGTTAGTATTGTGAGGAAGTAAGAAAGGACGTAGGAAATTTTATTTTCTGCAATATAAATGAGATTTTTTTCCTCTACGATCTCAGAGCTCAGTAAACATAGGGACACCTTAAAATATATTTATTTATGATATTTATTTCATGAGCCCAGGCACTTTCCGGCCTCTGAAGTACACAGGCCTTATTTATTGCTGTATCACCATCTGTCAGAAAATATTTTGAGTTGAACAGAAACAGCAAAAGAACAATCCAACTTGCAGATGTTGTTCAACTGAGAAATTAATTCCAACGACTGAAATTGTCATTTAGGGAGCATGGGTTTATTTGTTTTTTTCATTTTGATACAAATAGTTTACATGATCTGACTCCTTGGGATAAGGAAAGAAAATGCTAATTATTTTTCATTTAGATTTGCATTTGAAATTGCACTTTAGGGCTTTACACAAAAAGGTTTCAAGAGCCCTGTGACACCTCCTGTTGCCCTGTGTTCTCTGTTAGCCTACTATAAACAGCTGATCTGCACTCCAGAGAGAGATCTATAAATACTCTCCGTGGCAGGAGGAGTTCAGGGCCATCTTTTGGAAGAGAGTCTAGGAATAATACACAGTGTGTTCTCAACAAAATTTGTTTCCCTGTTGAAACAAGAATAGCCCTTCCAGGGGAAAAGTCACAAAAAGGCAACTTTGGGGAATGGACAGGAAATTCTGAGGGGCAGTTTTATCTGCATTCTCTTTGAGATTGATGGGTGGGCATTTTGAGAATGATTTCTGTCCTATTTGTCTTTTTCTCCTCCAAATCATTCATTCATTCATTTCCTTTTTCCTTTGTGGCGTTCATTTTTTAATTTATTCATTCAACTAACATTTATTAAGCAATTCAGCATTATAAGCCACTTTTTAATTTTATTTAACAAATTTGTTCCAACTACAAGACTTTACATTTTCCTATTACTATATTTTATTTCTTCAAAGCATTCGTCACGGCTTGATACCATCCAAACAAATGTTGCTACGTTGTCTGTTTCCCTCTCACAAATTGTACTTTGTCAGAAAAAGAAATTCTCTGTGTTGTTCAGTGCTGAAGTTCCCAGATCTGGGGGGCATCTAGTGATAGTAGTGTTGATAGTAAATAATAGTAATAATAATAATTATTATTAATAGCAGCTACCTTTTGCTAAAATTTTTTAATGTTCAGAAATGAATGAATGAAGTCATACTAGAGGAATCACTGGCATTAATTAGGTCCAAATCATGTTAATGCACTTAATGACCAATTGATCCCATAAATTTTCACTTTCAAATAACCCAGAGTTTCCTATAGGCAGAGGGTTTCTGCAGTCACTCCTTTTTACCATTCCTCCAGCATATTTGTATTCAACAGGAATTAGAATTACTTTTTTTGTGTGAGATCTTAACAGTGTATTAAATGAATGATCACTTGAGGCTGGGGCCCTAATTGTCTTTACATTGTATTTGATTCAAGAATCCTTAAAGAGGACTGATGGTAACACCAAGAGTCTACCCTTGCTTTGATTCCGGCATCATCTGTTCCTTGCACAGTTGTTGTTATCAGAGTTTTTGTTAATTCTTTTACAAATGGCAGAATGCAGGACAGGACAGTGAAAGTTCAGGTGAGGAATGAACAATCAAAATAATTTTGACACATGGAAAACAAGTCAAAATAAAGAGCTAGTGTTTTACAAAAATTAATGGAAATTCTTGTATTTAAGTTAAAAAAAATAGTTGACAATACATAATAAGAAAATGCCCAGAATAATAGTATTATTGTGAGAACAAAATACATCACATTCTTTGAATGATGAAAATGTATGGTGAATATGCTAAAAGCATGAAATTTTATGTTCTTTGATAAAAATGTATGCTCAAATAAAGGATACCATACATTGCATTTATAAGATGGATACTAAAAATTTACTTCCATTTCAGCAGGGTCAATTTAATTTAGTCCATGCTTTCCCAAAGAAAGGGGCCTGACTCTCACCACAAAGAAATCTTTGGGTAAAGAATAAATAACTGTCTCTCAGTCAGGTTATAGGTAGAATTCAGGCAATGGATAGTAGAAAGGAGTGGATGATACTCAAGTCACTTCCACGTCTGAGATTTCATTATTGGCTAAATAATTCAAGACTAAAAACCAAAAAAAACCCAAATAGTAACAACAGCAAAAACCCCTGAAGGTAAATGGGAAAAGACAGAATCTTTTATTTCCAGCCATCAAAGGTAGAGGATATATTAATTTTTTTAATCAAAAGAGCTCTCTTGAGAACCTATGATTTTAGTTTCATCTTCTATATTAAAAAGAGCTACGAATGGGTAATTATCACAGATATTTTACTTCTCACTGTGAAAAGAGCACTATTATATGTAGCTTGAATCAGTTAGCCACACATACAAACACAATAAGTCAAAGATCTTTCAAATAAAATTTTCTAAAGCCTCAAGTTAGGAGCTCATTGTTTTTTACTTGTTCACATTCTAATTGTTGCTTATCATCTAACAGCAGGCTTGTTATATTGTGTTTCTTGACCATGATAAGAGTAAGTCAACGGAAGCTTGTTTTTATTATCTTTTTGTTTTTTGTTGTTTTTTGTTTTTATTATCTTAATATGTATTTCAGTATCTGGTGGGGGAAAATGGAAGGGAGAAAAGAGATCAAACTTGTCTGAGATAAAAAGATATGAGAATAATAGAAACATTTGTGAATTCTCTGCTGTCAGTACCATTAAGCAGAAGGTGGGCACAGATATTTCAGTTCTGAATTTCTCTAATATGTGGAATATGGCTGAGCGGGCTGCCACACTTTCCTCTCCATGCCTTTGTCAGAAAGAAGAATATTCCATTCACAGATCCCCAGCAACTATTAGAGTAGGTTCCTACCTTGGACTAACCTTACACCTGTCTGTCTGTCTGTCTGTCTTTCTCCCTCTCAGTTTCTCAAATACCTTTTGCTCTAATTATTTTTCTGGCTAATATTCTCCAGTGGAATTCATTAGTTTTATATACTTCACTGATTTTTACATTTTAAACAAGATGGTTCACCAGCAAAGATAATTCAAGTCTTTTTAAGCTCTATAGTTACATTTTGCCCCCAAATCCTCTGAAATTGTCAAATAATTTTTATAGTAGTTTTTAAAAATTATGAAAAACATCCACCTTAAATGAGTCTGATCACATTTTCTAAAGTTAGAAAGCACTTCTTGTTTAGGGTGTGATGTGGGTAAAAATAGTTTGTATACATTCTGTGGGAGTTTTTCAATCCTCTTAGATTTTTCCCTAGCATATTTAGAGTAAATTTTTCATTTAAAATTGTCTCCATCTTTCATGTAAAAAAAAAAATTCTGTAGATAACCAGCTGAAGTTTCTGTCTAAAACTTAAAGTTAGTATTCATTCAGTAGTTCAACTGAACCAATAACTACTATGAGGCATATCACTAAAATTCATTCATTTCAGATAACTGGCTCCTGCAAAAATTTGCATTATGTGTAGAATGAATGAAATGTGTCAGAATCTGTTGTAAAAAGTACAATTTATGCATATTATGTCCTTAAGATGAAATTCTAAAGGGCTTTAGCTATTAAGAATCTTTTATCATTTTATTTTTATATAATGTTCTGTAACATAGATTTTATATGGTATATTTTAACAAAATTGTGTTAGCAATCAAACGGAAGTATTTCCTTCTCTAATTCTCAGTTATTTGTCTTTACAACATCCCTGTACTTGAGGTGACCAAGAAAGAAAATTAAAAATTAATTAGACTGCCTGAGGTTATCGTGGAATGGGGTCGAGGAAAAAAATCCAGCTCGATCTCTCATCTGGTCATTCTCTTCTAATAGAAGTAGCACAAACTCAGGGAGTATGCGACATTGATTGAACATCCTCTTAAAAACTTCTACCATTGCTGTTTAATTAGGATTTTTCCTTGAACAAGCAAAATGATGCCAAGCCATTCTGATATCACCAGCATGAATCACTGAAAAGTTATTTAGCAAAATTTTGCTATGCCTTTAGTACTGTGCTATGTGAGATATAAAAAAGCCTTTTAAGACAGTCCTTCCATCAAGGTGCTGTGTCTAACAAGGGAGATAAATTTAAAAGCTAAATTGTATCTTGCTCCTTCACTCCTAGGAAATAAGAGAAGGAAATGATTAGCATGGGCTGTTACAGTAAATCACCGTGGAAGAAAAAACCTCCAGCCAGGCCTTGAGAATCTGGGAGGATATAGTTGTGCTGATAGAAGAATGAAAGGCATGTCAGGATGGGATAAAATACAGTTAAATGTATGGAGTCAGGAAGAAAATAGAGCATTTAAGCGGGAGAAGGGAGTGGCCGTTTTCGAGTGTGGCTGCGGAGCGTGAGTTGGAAATGGTTTTTAATATATAGGAGTGCTGCCAAATCGTGGAGAGCATTGAGAAGTCAAATACATGACTTTAGAACTGATCAGAAGGTTTCCTCATAATGTTTTCTATTCTTTTGATGCTAGGCCTATAATAATTTAATGACATGGATAGTGGTGTTAATATATGTTACTATCACTCAGTTCTATTTTCTTTTTCTGTGTTTTGAATCAAATTATATATTTACTTATGACAACTAGTTGGTATGTATATGTGATGAATACAAACCATCACTAAACCACAACTAAGAGACAAGTGTTTCGGTTTTGTTTTGTTTGTTTGAGTTAAGGTCTGTTCTAAAGCGTTTTTCTTAGAAATCATGCTGATGCTCAGGTTTCTATCATTAGTCTTCAATCTTGGGTGTCACTGATTTGGTTAAAGAAATTATACTTCTTGCCCCCGATCTCATTTAATGGCCAACAGTTAGTTACTCATGAATCTTTTCTACATACTCTTGCCAGCAAGATCTCTTTAAAATTAAAAAAAAAATTTTTCACTGCCCCTAGCTCACCCAACTCCTGTTTAAAATTTTTTAATTATGTTGGAATAAATTCCAATATTCTTTTCATAACCTATAAGATCTTTCTTTTTCTGGCTTTGGCTATCCATATAACTCTATCTATTAAGCTTACTCATGTGCTTTTTTCTCCATTTATCTGAAATAGTTACAATTATTCAAAGTGCTGTGTTATTCTGTGACTCTATGCCTTAGCACTTTATGTTCTTATTTATAAAATTCAACTGTTAAACACATCAATTCTTCTAAATGTTCATCAGGCATCATCTCAATGTAGAATCTCTCCTTACTCCCAAATTTCTACCCTTTTTTCCTAAAGATAATCAAGTTTACTGATGTAAAGTTTTACATATAAATTTCTTATAGCAAATATCATATATATTTTCATTATTTTATTTTTACGTTTTTTCTTCCTTTGTATTATATACTACCTCAGGGAAATGTCTATACTATATTTATCCACATATTTCCAGTGCTTAATGCAGTGTCTGCAGTATGGTAGATTGTTATTAATATTGGTTGAATTAGAATAAATCTTCCACCTACTGAAAGGAAGAATAAAAAATTTTTGATACATGTTAGCTGTGGAATGGGTATAGAGCACGTGTTAACACCAGGAGCTCTAGAGCATGCTTATTTGCCAATCAAGTCTTGCTCCATCACTCCCTAGCATATCAAACAGTTGTCAAACAATTGCCTTTGGATTTTAGTAAGGTAACTGATTCTCAAGGACAAATATACCACCCACCCCCATTCCAATGTGAATTTATGAAAAAAGCAAGTAGGCCAAGACAGGCAAAGATGAGCAATGGAGAGAGAGAGAGAGAGAGAGAAAGAGGGGCAGAGAGCACAACTGGTTCACAAGTTCTTGGTTCTGGAGGCCGTAGTCCACATTTGGGCTAAGATCATTTTACCTGCACTTCTATCATTTGAAACCAATAGAATCCTAAATAATAAAATAGAGTATACATCAGCATCTGTGAGATTTTGTATATTTGTTGAAAATAAGATGGAAAATGAAAACCACCACTTGAAATAATTGTAGGAGCATTTATTAGCCTTGCTACTAGTACTGTCTTATTTTGTGTGTACACACACACACAGACACACACACACACACACACACACACACACACACACACACACACACACACACACACACACACACACACCCCCTACATGCACATCTACACCTACATCTACTTACAAGGAATTCCATAAACATTAATGTGTTCTAAAGAGACACAGGGAGATGTTTCATTATATTTTGAGTGAGTTACATCAAAAACTGGATTTGCTAGGATCATGATGAAAAGCTTGTGCTTTTTAATGTAAACATGTACGCTCTACCCCAGAATAAATCATTTTATTTGAAACAAAATGTTAGGGCTTCCCTGGTGGCGCAGTGCTTAAGAGTCCGCCTGCCAATGCAGGGGACACGGGTTCGAGCCCTGGTCTGGGAAGATCCCACATGCCGCGGAGCAGCTAAGCCCGTGTGCCACGTCTACTGAGCCTGTGCTCTAGAGCCCGCGTGCCCCAACTGCTGAAGCCTACGCACCTAGAGCCTGTGCTCCGCAGCAAGAGAAGCCACCGCAATGATAAGCCCGCGCACTGCAGCAGGGAGTGGCCCCCACTCATCGCAACTAAAGAAAGACCACGTGCAGCAATTAGGACCCAACACAACCAAAAATAAATAAATAAATAAATAAAATTTAAAAAAAATGTTAAAGTAATTTTGATCTTTGAAAAAAGCAATGCTGTGCT
Source organism: Delphinus delphis (assembly GCF_949987515.2). Classification (NCBI taxonomy): domain Eukaryota; kingdom Metazoa; phylum Chordata; class Mammalia; order Artiodactyla; family Delphinidae; genus Delphinus; species Delphinus delphis. The sequence continues at coordinate 39,950,092 of NC_082691.1, forward strand.
TTTGCTGTTGTTGCTGCTGTTGTTTGAAGGTAAAATAGGATGTCCTCTACACTTCTGCAGCTGAAGTGAAGAATGACATTGAAGACAGCTCTTTTCGAACTGGAAAGTACCATATTCATTTCTGAAATTGTAGAAATAGGGGAACTTATAATATGGATGTATAATTTATTTCTCATGTTTGAGGGTCTGAAGTACCTCATAAAAATATGTAAACCATTACACACTTAATATAATAAACCAAACTGATGATTATCGATGATTATCGACTTTGTCACACACTATTCATATTGACAAGTATATTTTTACAATTCTAGACAAATGGTTGTACGGTTGGTGAGACTGTGATTATAAAGGACTCATAAATATATCATCCCACATGATATCAAGGCTAGAGCAGGAGTGTTTTTACCCAGTGGATAAATGTCATAATTCAGTAGCCTGCACTAATGTGTTTTCATGTTATGCAATTTGGATCCTCTGAGAAGTAGATGCTGAGGATCTACTCAGAAGGGCTACAGAGGTTTATTGTGGAGTAACACCTGTAAAATAAAGAGGGGGAGAAGAAGCAGGATTCTGCAGGAGAAACTTCCAGGCCAGATTTTGGATTTATTAAATTTTGCCAATCCAACAGAGAGGTCTGAATGAAAGGTTGCCTGTTAGAAGAGTCCTTTGTTAAGCAGAAATGACACAACCTTTGTACCACAGTTTACTCAACTATCCGCTGCATCCAAAGAGTGGCCTTGGCTCAAAATTTGTGGTGAATGAGAAAGACTTCACAAGTGGAAGCTGTCATCTGAACCACACTCTGCAGAGCTGGACAGGGAGTCTGTCCTTGCATCATCATGGCACATCTCCGTGACTGCCACACTGGAGATATATAGGTTAATAAGAAAGGTATATTTTCATCAAGTTAGTGAGTACAACTCTTTGAGAGACAGGACCATTGCCTAGAATTCCAAATGGTGTGTTTTTAAATTAGAAAGGTTTTGCTTACTGAACTACAGCAGGAAGTGCTTGAGTGGAAAATGGAAGGAGAGATATGGAAATAAAGTCAATATGCTGTTCAATAAAACTTTATTATGTAAAAAACAAGCAGTTGGGACTTCCCTGGTGGTCCACTGGTTAAGAATCTGCCTTCCAATGCAGGGGACGTGGGTTCGATCCCTGGTTGGGGAACTAAGATCCCACATGCCGCAACTACTGAGCCCGTGTGCTCTAGATCCCGTGTGCCACAACTAGAGAGCCTGTGTGCTGAAACTACTGAGCCCGTGCACTCTGGAGCCTGTGCACCACAACTAGAGAGAAGCCCGTGAGCCGCAACGAAGATCCCACGTGCCGCAACTAAGACCCGACGTAGCGAAACAAATATTTAAAACAGAAAACAAATACAAACAAGCAGTTAACCTGCATGCCCAGTAATCTACAAAACAAGTGAAACACAAGGCCATTTTCAAAATAGGATAAAAATTCAAGAATAAAAGGAAAGGCAAAACGAATATAAGTAGAGTTATGCCAAAGAAAAATGCAATAAAGAAAGAACCTAAAAAAATAATTTCTAAACTGGAACACACATTAAATAAACCATACAACCCCTAAAATAACTATCACTTCCAAGAATGGGATTGTCAGGTGTGAAAGTGAGTGTGTGGAATTAAAACATATAATAAATCTTTAAATTGGGATGTCATGTTGTCTGGTGTTTGTCCTGAGCCCTTCTGCCTGAGATCCTGGGTAATGAAAAATTTATCAATGCCTTATATTTGATTTGATTTGACAGCAAAAGAAGTATTTGTTATTATAACTTTCAAAATCTGGGTAGAGAAGATAAGTGGATTCACAGTACTAAGCATACAGTATTCACATCAACTTTAGAATGAATAAAAAGACAATGCTATGTGACAGTGACAATAGTATCACACTAGTCAGTATCAATTGAAGTTTTGGAGGAAAATCACAATTGTCATTGTCATTTTCACTCCTTGGCTAGATTTGCTCTATTAAATAAAGTAATATTTATAGATTAAATTTTCTCAAATTACAATATAAACAAGTTTATATTTGCATTCTTTTCTACTTTCAGTGATAAAATCTAACTTTGGAGCTTTTCATTTCTTTTGACAGCAAGGATTGTGGAAGAATAGACCTAAAATGTTTAAATTACTGAGATTTCCAGTGACCTCTTTCAGGTGGGCATGTTGGAGCAGTTACTTAGTCAACTAGCACCACAATGTGTAATTTAGTAACAAAAATGGTTACCAGGTTACAAATGAGTTATGTTGTCCTTAATGGATTGTAGGGCTGTAAATACCCAAATTAGTTTCCTCCCCCAAATTTAAAAATATTATTTAGGAAACTGGATCATGATGGCAGATTGAGTGAATAAAGGCATATAACTCTCATTTTCTTAAAATATCCCAAAAGGATGAAAAATGTATTTTTTTAAAAATCTCTCTACTACACTGGCAAACAAGAGAGTCATGACCCAGGTATAAAATCATTCTGTCAGAATCAGCAGTTTTCATATAAACCAGCTATAGGCAATTAGATAATGTAACTGAAAAAAAAACAAACTATAAAATACCTAGAAATAGACCTGTCCGTAAAGATGCACGGATTTTATGAAGAAATTTATAGTATTTGACTAAATTATATAAAAGATCTGAGCAAGTGGAAACGTATTCACTATTCCTAAATGTGAAGACACATTTGTAAAGATGTCAGGTTTCATCCAGCTTCCCTTCCTGTTGATCTATAACTCAGTGGAATCCCAAACAAAATAACCAAAAAAATACTGAATCAACATCAGTGATTTTTCCACAAAAAGAAATTAATCCCAGAAACAATGTCCACATTGAAACTTTGGCATTATGTAGTTAGGTTCTGTCTTGGCTTTTGATGTAAGAATAAAGATTATTTATTGAGATATGAACTGAGACATTTCCTTATGCCTAGAATTTTAGCCCACCTAAATGTTCCTTCTCAAGAGAAGCTCCTTGTTAAGGACGAGGAGACCACGGTACAATATGCGGCAACAACAGCCAGCTGTGCGCCCAGCAGGTGGCAGGAATCATCATGAAAAGAGCTCTAGTCACATATGAGGAGATGAGATGATAAAAATTGGCTAAGGATGTGCACGGTACTCATGTGGAGATGATCTACAAAGAGGCTGGAGTTGAAAACCCTGAAGTAATGAAAATGCAGGTTACTTTAAGAAAATGGAAATGGCATCTTTGGGACATTTGGTCATAAAAACCAGTCATTAAAGAAGAAAATCAGTTTTGGCTTAAAATAGTGAAACAAATTTCCTGAGGGTTTGACTTTCCCTCCCTCTCTCTGTCTATCTCTCTCCACCCCCCCCCCCCCCACCTTCCCTCTCTCTCTCTTTGCTATTTTAGTAACATCTTCTGGAAGGGGTGTGCATGTGTGTAGAGGTATTGGTGGAGAGGGATGTTAATGTAATTAAACAGGAAGGCCATTAGACTGAGGTGGCTCTAATGCCTTGGTAGCCTATGTAAGCAAACCAAAATCTAAGTCAGAGTCAATGCAGTCAGCTCTGAGGAGATGAAACCCAAGAACAACCCATCACAAATAGCCAACTAGGCTTTCCCATTTAAGGCAGCTGTCTAAGATTTAGCCATTCAATGTCCTTGCTTCCCTTCCTCATCTTCTCTAAAAAGGTCTCCCCTGATTCCTCTCGGTAGAGCACTCTTAACTACATTGGGTTTCATGCTGCTCAATTCAAGCTGATGTATGCTCAAAGAAACTCTTGAAAATTTAAATGTGCTCAGCTTATCTTTTAACAGGGGGTGCTTAACAATTTAGGAGACCACTCAATTCCTTTTTGCATGTTCACCATCTGCCATCGACTTTGTCTAAAACTAAACTACCATGTCTCATGTAAGGGTCCCTCACGAAGAGCCCATCCTCGTGAGATCACGGGTACCTCCTGGAGACCTTCTTAGTTACATCGTGGAGAACTTTGCAGATGGAAGGGAAACTAATGCCTATCACAGCAGTTGGGGATGCTGATGGGTACAGTGATATGGGTGCCAGGGTTGACTGGATGTTGACTTAATTCTTACCAGAATTGTTTGAATAATATAAGAACGATTTAGAAGTTGTATAAGGGTTTCAAAGCAGTGCATTTAAATTGTACGTGTACAAAATAACAGATTCTACAGTTTAACAGATTCTGTGCAACTATAAAGTGTGAACTTAATTTTGAAATTTCACTGTATGTTATATTCACCTATTCATGTATAACTCTATAAATGAGACTATTTGCCTTATTGTCAAATTATATATTTTAGGCATTTTATATATATAATATTTTGGGACAGGTATAAAATCGGTAATATATAGAAATAGGCATGGTAATAAATCATAACAGTCTCATGTACAAAAGAGGAGCTTACAAAACACAAGATATGTCAATATGTAATGTGAGGAAAGAGTATCAGGACCATTGTTAGGTGAATAATAGCTAGTTTCAGAAAATACATTCATAATCCCACCCCATCCTTGTAGACACTTTCCTGTAGTCTTTCTCAGTCTTCCTTGGTTGGAATTAATCTCTCCATTTCTTTCTCCTCATGTTCTTTTGCTCCCCAATTCTTACTTTTAAAGTATTCTACTTTATATTACAGTTGGTTGTATAAGAAAATGTCTCCAATACTAGGCAACATTATTTATTTTACCATCCCAAAGGTGTCACAAGATAAATAACTCTTTAAGTGGGTCAAAGCAGCATTCCACACATTTCTTCTTGGAACATTTCCAAAAAGCTTCAGAAATAATATAGTTAGAAAGAAAAAAAGGAGTGTCAGCAATTTTCAAAGTTTGTCTGGGAACTAACTTTTGGAGGCATTGAAACAGACTAAGAATTTTTTAACGTTTCTTATGCCATCTTTGTTTAAAAAAATGAAGCAAAATATTTAATAAGACAATACATTTAACAACAGGAAATTTCAACCATGAAACTAGAAAACTAAGAGACTCACAAATTCAGATTTGGGCCTTTGATAGCCCATGTTAGCATATGATTGGCATGCCTCAGGTTAGAGATTTCATTCCTTTTGCAATGGAATTGTGAAGGTTGAATTAGAGGAAGCCAGAAAGAGAGAGACAAGAAGGAAGGCTGCAAGAATGTTTAACTTTGTTCTCTGCTCATTTGCCTTTTGTATATTTTTTTTTCCATGAAAAGCCTTTTCTCCCTTTTTTTACCTAAGTGAAGTCTCCATGCTTCAGATACAACCAAAACTTAATCTTAACATCTGCTGTGCTGCACGCATGGGTATATTTATCTTTCTCTTCTCTGAGAGCCTATGTATTTTTATGCAATTACTTTGGTCTGTGATGTTACAATAATATTTCTTGTACAGGCACTGGAATGTTGTTAGAGGATAAGAACTTCTAATTAAAAGCTGAGAAGCTGTCTTATTCATGTAGCCTCTCCGGTACAGAGAAAATGCATATTAATTTTCGGATAAATGGAATTAATGGGCAGCTCACTTTCACGTCCCCTAAAAATTTGGGCCCCTATAATATGTTACTACTTGGCAGCAGAGTTTGAATTTTAACAAAGGCTTCATAAAATCTTTACCAGATATTGAGTGATACTAATTAAATCACAGCATATAGGTGTGATGGTAATCAACTTTACTGTAACAGTACTCAGTCTTTTAACAAATTTAGTCTTTTACTGTGTGGACATCAGAGTCGTGAAGAGGTAAAACTAATTTTGGTTTTGGAAAGATTCTGCTACATAAATCACTGTATTTGAAATTCTTTGAAAAGTGTCAAGTATCCTGCACATGAATGGCAATGGCAATTATCTTAGTTCATCTCTCAGTCTCTATCCAATTTGCACCTCTGTCAAAGCAATCATGCTTCTTAAAGTTACTGGACAGGGGTCTTAACATACTTTGAATTATATTTTTTGATACATCTTGTTATCACTTGAGCTTTGCCAACCTTAGTTTTAATCTCTCTCTTAGAGTAATCACTTTTCCCACATTGCAGGTATTACTGTCCTCCAGACGACACACATCTCATACCTGCTTCTTCAATGTAACTTCTAGTAGTTCTTTCCAAGTAGTTAAACTCTAATGACCTAAAATCAAATTAAGAGATGTCCACCTTCAGATCTGCCTTCTACTTATAGTATTTGTAACAGCAAATACTTATATGGTTATTACCTGTATATTCATGATCATATGCATCATCTGTGAATGTCATCTGAGCACAGTTTCAGTCAGGTATTTTAACTGGCTATCTTTATCACTGCCCTTCTTTTCTCATTGGGTGTTGAAGTTTTAAAGCATCCCTTTTTGTTCCTTCAGCTCCTGCACTCTTTCTTTCCAGCTAACATATTCTTGGACAAGCAGCTTTAGATTTTCCTGAAGCTGAATGTTCACATGAATAATATTAAATGTTTCCCTCTGATGTTCTACAGTCTTCTGAGATGTAGATGTAGTTTTTAAGATGTTTTTGGACTCAATCACTTTGGAATGGAGTGGTTTTGATGGCTTTGAGTGACCTTGACTGTCCTTCAAGATAAGCCATCATCACTCCATGAAGTAAAATTTTATAGGACTGGCTTTTCTGTTCTCAGTCAAGAAGGTTGACTCTATCCCCCAGTGAAAAGTTAGACCTGTTCACATCAATATTAAATTCTGCCAGACACAGAGTTTACAGCATCAGAGGACTGGCCTCCACTGCACATGGTTCAAGGGCATCGAAGGTGTATGTAATGAGTTTTTTCCTCCTACTGACTTCAAGATACTCTATCCTTTAGGCAGCAGATCCTTTGGCTAGGTCATTTTCCCTCAAAGTGCATCAACTTTTTACTGTACAATCAATCAAAGCAGCATAAACCAAAAATTTCAAGGGATGCTCAAAGAGACTTAAGCCTTGTATCCATAATTCAGATAATACCATCAGAGTACCGTGCAGCTGCTGCAGGAGTAGTTGGAAAGACATTTTCATGACCATAAACAGGCCCTCCTTGGTTCCAAAGGGCCCTGAAGCTCTGCCTCTGGCCAGTAGCTTCAGGGTTACAGCTGCATGCCCAGAACCCTGTTAGTGTTCTACTTTAAAAGCAGTCAGTGCCTGGCAACCAGGACAGACCATTGGTGGGCAGTGGGGCTGGGGGAGGTGGACTGGTTTTGTAAGCTAGTGATATCTAACTTTGATGCAGTCGGTGCACAACTAGAAAGTGTTATAATTTGTATAGTACATTGGGAAAATGGAAAAGGCCAGTTACAGCCAGAGCAGATGAATTGTGACCACTCTAGGCCCACATGGCCCCACTGGAAACCTAGGAGATCCAAGCAGTGCTATGCCCAAACCAAACCTGTAGAACCTAGATTTCTGGTCCTGGTTCTGCCTCTTCAATAGCTTCATGACCTGGGTCTTCAAAATTATAACCAATATTTGATAAAAGCAATGGAGAGCATAAATCATTTTCTTACGCAGTATCTTATCTAAAAGCCTGACTATCCTGTGAGCTTGACCATTGTGTTAATTCATTCAGGCTGCTATATCAGAATCTCAGAACCTGGGTAGCATAAACAATAAATATTTCTCACTGTTCTAGAGGCTGGGAAGTTACATGATCTGGGTGCAAACATTCAGTTCTTGGTGAGGGCTCCCTTCCTGCCTTGAAGACAGCCACCTTCTTTTATCCTCTAATGGTGGAGAGGGAGAGAGAGAGTGCTCTGGTCTCTTCCTCTTCTTTTAAGTACACTGATCCCATCATGGGGCCCCACCCTCATGACCTCGTCTGTACCTAATTGCCTCCCAAAGGCCCACCTCTGAATATCGTCACGCTAGAGGTGGGGTTAGGTCTTCAAGATATGAATTTGAGGAGGACAGATTCAGTCTATAACACCATCCTATGAGGTTATTAAATCTCTTAACTGACAAACTTAGGTTAAATGGTTTCCCAAGGTCATTAACTGTTACATTGCAGTTGGATTTTGAATCAAGATCATCTGTCTCCAACTATCATTTTTTGTTTTAAACCATTCTATATGACTTAATAATTTCACCCCACTTTTACAACAAAGTATATGTTAAAAAGTTTTTAAGGTCTATGTAACTTTATAATTCTCTAATCCCAACAATGTTCTTTTTGACTCTTAATACAATAGCAAAGCAACCATTTTTTGTCACACGTAGTAGTCACCCATTTCCTTAACAAGCATTAATAGAATTACTCCTATATGACAAGTACTAGTGCTTCAAAGAAAAGGAGCTCACAGTTTGGTCAAGGGGACAAACAAGTTAACACACAATTACAATTTTCAAAAAGTGCTATAATAGAAACAGTACAAACCTGGGGAGGATGCCTAGCCAGCAGGGGTTGGAGAAGGGAGATGGGCCAAAAGCTCAGTTAATATGGGAAATTATACCTGTACTGAGTTTTGAAAGATGAGTAGGAGTTAGTTAATTTCAGATGGTGTGGCCGAAAGAGTTTGAGCATAAAGGAAAGAATTCATGTAAAAACAGAAAGAAATAATACAGTACTTTGGGAAACTGGTTGCTTTATGGTTTAAGAATTTTATATGGCAGTGGAAGTGGTAGGATATAGTTTGAGTAGATTGTCAAGGGGGAGTGATGTTTTAAAAATTGTTCATTTTGCTAAGGAATTGTGGATTTCCTCCTGGTTGCACTGAGAAACCAACATATTTCAAGAAAGGGAAGTAAGATGATCAAATTTGACTCAAGTAGTGCATTTAATTTGGAGAGTAAATTGTGAGAGGAAGAGGACTGTAGACTGGAAAAACAAAATTGAGGTAGATTGAAAAAAGAAAGGTTGAAAAGAAAGATTGAAAAAAAAATCATACAGGTTGAAAAAAAAAGACTGGCATAGGAATAGGATCCTTGGTAGAGTGGTAAGAGAGACAAAAATCAACAGGACATCTGAATGTTTGTACTTAGTCATGGAAAAGACTAGAAAGTCAAAGAGAACTCCCAAGTTTCTGACTTGAGCAACTTCACTGAAGCTGTTGCCAGTCACAAAAAAAGGATGATGATCAAGAATGTGTGTGTTTATTTGGGGTGAGGACTCGGAGTTGAAGTACCACTGAGAATTTCACAATAGAAATCCATTTCCAGAAAGAAGTTAGGTGAATGTAACGAAATAGCTCTGAGGTCAAAGTTTTGCTTAAAGGAAAAGATATAGTTCAGATAACTTATGAAAGTGTGTAGAATGAAATTCAAAGAGAGGAATCCCAACATTTAAGAAATTAAAAGAGAATTGAGCTTGCAAAAGAGATTGAGAAGCACTAACTTTGACAAGAATTGTTTGCAAGGGTTCTCTCTACTTCTCTTACTGCAGTTGAAAAAAATCTGATTTCTACCCTGAAGTTTGCATTGGACTTGCTCCTGCAAATTATCTTCATTGTTAAATCAAATGTGTGCTTCCAAGTCCTAAATTTATTTGACATCTCAACAGCTTATCACAGTGTTGGTCTCACATTATTCTAGACAGTTTCTTTTCTTGCCTTTATAACCTGATAGTCTTCTGGGAGTTCTTCCTAACTCTTTGGCTTCTTTTCTTAAGCCTCCTTTGTTGGCCACTCTTCCTCTAGAAAATCTTTTAATTTTAGACTTCATTCAGGCTCAATTGTATGCCAGCTTCTCTTTGTATACTCTCCCCACAGCTTCAATGTGTTTTTTGTTTTTTTTTTTTTTTTTTTTTTTGCGGTACGCGGGCCTCTCACTGTTGTGGCCTCTCCCGTTGCGGAGCAACAGGCTCCGGACGCACAGGCTCAGCGGCCATGGCTCACGGGCCCAGCCGCTCCGCAGCATGTGGGATCTTCCCGGACCGGGTCACGAACCTGTGTCCCCTGCATCGGCAGGCGGACTCTCAACCACTGCACCACCAGGGAAGCCCTTCAATGTATTTTTTAAAATATCTACATACAAGTGACACCCACGTTTGATCTTGAACTCAGACTTCTCTTCAGAGCTCCAGACATGTATAGACAACTATTAACTCATTATCCCCACTTGGCTATCTAGTAGGTACCTACTTTACATATTTTGTATATTTTATACTTTCACATTTAATATATTTCATTATATATGCATTATTCATATCTCCTTTTGTCTTTACCTAATATCTAACATATCAATAATTATTGATTTTGGTTCTTCCTCCAGAATATGTCTCAAACATGTCCACATTTGCTTATCTTGTCACCATATGTATAATTCAATAAAATCACCACACTTACCTGGATGACTCTAATACCCTTCTGTTAATCTTCTAACTTTCACTTTTTCTTTCCTTGCAGTTTATTCTCAATTCAGTGGCTGGAGTGATTATTTTAAATGCAAATCTAATCACATCCCTACGCTGCTTAAATCTATTGATGACTTACCATAACTTACGATAGAATTCACCACCTTGGTGTTTCTTACAAGGCTTTGCGTAATTTTATTTTTTAGCCTCATCTCATAACTCTCTACCTGACATTTAATGTATTTCTCCAAACTCTCTCATCCTCGATGCTCATCTCCCTGAAATGCTGTCCACCCACTATTAAAAGACTGTTCTCATAGTCAGTGTCATGGACATCAGTTGTCATCTTATTAGAAATGCAGCATCTCAGCACATTGTGAACAATTGAACTTGGGGGTCGAGGAGTCAGAAATGCAGACCTACGTCATTTTCCCTCTTCACTCCTACTTAAAACGTGAAGTCCCAAAATAGATAAAACTTCTTTTGGAAAACCTTCTTTGATCCCCTGATAAAGTGATTCTCAAATTAGAGCAGCGTCAAAATCATCTGGAGGGCTTAGTAAATCACAAATTGCTGTACCCCACCCCCAGAGTTTCTTATTCAGCAGGGCTGGTGTGAAAGGCTGAAATCGGTGTTTCTCGCAAGCTCCCAGGTGATGTTGGTGCTGCAGGTCCAGGGACCACACTTGAAGGATCCTTTTGCTCTACTAAGTAGTTCTCAACCTTAGCTGCACAGTGGAGAAATACCTGGTGGAGTTTTAAAAAACCTTGATGCCTGTACCATATCAAAAGTCAATTGGATAAACATTTCTGGGACCTTGCTATGGGTCCTGAAGTTGATGCGGCAAGCTTCAGCTTCTTCAGATACCTGGGGGACCTGTAAATAGCATACTGATGTCTGATTGTTGATATTTTAAGGTAAAACACGTTATGTTTTATATTTTCCTTGTCTCTTACCTCTGCTAGAAGTTAAACTTCATATTTGTTGTTGTTGTTTTACAGTTTGGAAATTTCCTTCACGTTTTAATGAACCCAATAGCACATTAAACTTTTTGTATGTTGTAGTTAATACGGAGACTTAATATATTTTAGCAGGGTGAGGGGGTACGAGAGGATCGGTTTGCCAGATCACTATTTTAAATGCCATACTGCTAAGTTTGAAATTAAAAATAAAATTTCAGTAGAAACATAGGAGGGAAAAATTAAGAATTTTCATAACGAGTGGATTTAAAGTAAATGATCTTTTAGTCCAGATTAGGAAAAAAAATAGTGAAGATGGAAAGGGGATAAGATTAGGGTGTTTGTAATCTCAGTTTTGTTATTCTGTTTCCGATGCTCTGATACATTCTTCCTACTGAATCTCATTTTCTAGGCCCCATAAATATTATTTGCCTTCTGTTGACAAGTTTCCTTTCAGATGAAGAAAATACGATTCTCAATATGTTATACTTAGATTTGTAAGCTACCTAGGTAAAGAGAATTGCTTCAGATGCGTTGGTTGAACAAATGACTTTTTATCCTTTATTCTTTTGACCCTTGGGAGGAGTATTTTTCCCTTTCGCTCTTCATAATATGCTTATTTTATGTGGAAGCCAGTGAATGGGAAAGAATAAGAATTAGTATGAAAGGTTCTGCAGTGAACGCAGTAGATTAATGATAATGGGCTGAGTGGGATTATTGAACTCATTGATATAAGAAAAAAAAGTAAGAGATGTTGGACAAAAGAAGAATAGGAGGAACTGAGAACATTCTCTTATGTCTAGTATATCTCTTTCAACGTTTGCTTTTCCCCAACTTCTCTTTGAATGTACATGATAAACTATATGTTATATAAATTAAGATACACACATACATATATTTTCAGGTCTGTTTGATTTTAAAGCTATTCACATATGTAAACATAGAAGAGTGTTTTTCTTATATAGGTATTATTCAGTACCTACTATTATATGCCATATAACTACATTAATTTGACTCCAGTGTGCTCAGAATAATCGTATTAATACAAGGATAACACTTAAATATATATATACATATTTTCCGTATGTTTCGAAAAGTTAAGCATGCAAAAATAAATCTTATTAGGTAAAAATTTACATTTAAACAATAATTGATCCAGAAACAAGTGGAATGCCAGAAACATAAAAGGTTCATAACAGAACAGTTTTGTTTTTCCGTTTCTATGTAAAGAAGTTTGTTTTACAAGCAAAGTAACAAATGGCTTATAACAATCTTCTTGTTGCTAGGCTCTTAGATACCTAAGCAGACCTTATACTTTTTAGGTTTAAGCATAACAAACTGAAACATTATGAAGATGCTTAGTAAAATAAGAAGGTGACACACTACAAAAATTAGAATGTCTCTTTTCTACTAGAAGTTCTTGACATTGTATACAACAAATATTAATTTCTTTTTCAGATTTTCTCCCTTGTTTATTAATCCTTGTGACAACAACAACATAGCTATGTGAATTAATTTCTTTTAAAAAATATAATGCCCTTTAAATAATTTCTTAGATTATAGCTGTAAACTATCTCCATGGATAGCTATATATATTTATAAATTATGCATAAAATTTCCACAGTGAACACTCCACAAAATCCATTTAAGTACCCTTTAATTCTGTGAACCTCGTGATAGGAATTCTGATTTAAATTAATATTTTAGAAAATTATTTATTTTTTTAAAAAAATCATGTAAAACCACATATTGTATTCTTTTATGGATAAGGCAGTCTCTTCATATAACCTCCTCCATACAATCTCAAGCTAAGATTCTTTTTTTCATTATATAAAGCACCACTGATTCAATAATTTAATTTTTTTACATGTGCTTGAACAGATGCAATTTTCATGACAATATCAATTCTATTTGTAATCATTCCCACTGTCCATGCCGTGTTGAAGTTAGTTGACCTTTGCTTTGAGCAAGAATAAGTAATTCATCTCATAAGTTTTCATGAAAAAATATAACTCTGTCTTCCTCACATCTAGTATTTAAATCATGGTCCTTTGTGTTCTGTTTTCTCTCTTAGATGTCATTTCTAAAAGTACATTTAAAAGTCCTTTCACGGCCTTTTGGAAATGGGCAACATAAACATATTTTTAAGCAATTTGAAATTGTATGTGTGTTGAAGAGTTACGGACAATATGCAGTATGTCCATAGATTTCTGTATCACTCACTGCATCTGTGTGAGTATAAACACATGTGCCTCCTCAGGTCCTAGTGTGTTGTATGTACGTTCACATATACTATAGCTGGGCAGAGAGAGAGGCTGTGAAAACAGTAGAGGAAAGAAAAGATAAGGAAAAAATGTCTTATTTATTGCTTGTTTGTGTCAGGTTCTGTCCAGGCATATTATATAAATATTTCATTTAATCTTTGCAACAGTGCTAGGAAGCTGGTATTAATCAGTTTCCTATTTTACAAATGAGATAAATTAGATAATGTATGTTATATGTATCATATATGTTTTGGAGAACATATATATTATATATATTTTTTGGAATGTCATGAAAGAAACGACAATGAACTTGGAATTAGAAAATCTACATCCATATGTACATGTGAGCATGATTGTCCAGTGGTTGGAGCTGACTTGCCCAATTATGTTAACCATACAGTCTAGCTAGATTTTTATAAATATAGATGCATGCTTTCTCTTCCTTTCAAAGGGGGGGAGCATCTTTCCTTAGGAAACCATCCCTCCATATAAACTTTATATTCAAAAAGGATTTGAATCCGTGTAAAAATTAAGCTGCATTTATTGATATAAACAGAAAGATGGCATTTACTTTTATCTTAACTCTATTAGTAATAAATCAGTAGATTAATGCATTGATAGTATTGTGTTGTAAAAGCCCTGGATATATTATGTGAAATAATAAAAAGATGAAAATGTAGGATAATTGTACATCTAATCATTATAATAATGTCATTACCATGATGCTCAGTAATCTAAGGAAGAAGTCAGGTCCAGTTGATTTGGGATGAAAAATAATGATCAGAATATAAGTGAGTTTCATAACACTTTAGCAGAAAGTCATTATAAGGGGATATTTAAACAGCTCCAAAGTGAATTTTAAATAGATTTCCATAAAGGTAAAATCGTATTTTATCACGTAATTTTCTAAAACTACTGAAAGACAAAATTGAGCATGGAGTCATTAATTTTTGCACACTAACATGGGAGGCTCATCATTCTACTTGCTCACATTAATCAACATTGTCCCCCAATTTTGATTTATTTTAGAAAAATGGAACCATGTATTTACCTTTCTTTAATAACCATATGCTTTTTACCAGCTAAAGATTTCTGAGATACAGGAATATTGATTGCGCTAAAATTTTCTTGAAAATTCTGAATTTGTCAGCATTGCCACTCCTTCAGGGCTGTCTGTTCTGTTAAATTTTCTCAGAATTTGAGCGTTGCATAAAGAAGATTTTAAATAGAGAAAAACATTCTAACCACCAAGGTTAAGAATAAAACACTTAAGGGAGTTTGGACATTTCACAAACCACTAACTATATGTTATCAAATATAAGTGCAAGTGATGATTTTAGTATTGAGACTAACTCTTTATAACATACAGAAAAAAGATCTGATCTATTACTGACGCTTTCATACTGGGGAAAGATGTATATTTATTGATCACCTACTTGATTGCCACAGAATTAAATGCATGGAACAGAAATATAATGAAGAGGTAGTCTAGCTTTGAAGAGTTAAAATTTGGTGGGGAAGGTGACTTTATATCATTCAATATGATATAAGGTATGCACACAGAATGCTAGAAAAGCATGCAAGAAGAACATTTAACTGCCTGGAGGTTTGAAGTCATCTTTCTAGTAAGAATGAGTAAGTCTATTTATCTATATTAAATATTTCTTATTGTTGCTTGTAAGAAACTACCAAGTAAGTCAAATTGTCACCTCCAGTACTTAGTACTGCATTAGGTAAGGTTCTGTGGTTGCAAAACCAATTTTGAGCAAGTATGTTTAAAAAGAATACAAAAAGAAAAAGAAGAAAATGAGACTGAGAGTTAAACCTTCACATCATGGGAGGAACAAAGACGAGGGCAAGGGGCTCAGTGATAGGAATTAAAGGCCAGTCTCCCATAAATCCCACAAATGGAATGATTTTACTTTAATCGTCCTCTATCCTGGTGTCATACTCCTAGAATATTCCTGGAAAGGCAAGTTTTTTGTTTTGTTTTTGTTTTTTGCGGTACGCGGGCCTCTCACTGCTGTGGCCTCTCCCGCTGCGGAGCACAGGCTCCGGACGCCCAGGCTCAGCGGCCATGGCTCACGGGCCCAGCCGCTCGGCGGCATGTGGGGTCGTCCCGGACAGGGGCACGAACCCGTGTCCCCTGCATCGGCAGGCGGACTCTCAACCACTGTGCCACCAGGGAAGCCCCAAGGCAAGTTTTATTGACCTGGAAACTTGGGTGCCTGAGTAACAGTTTGAGCAGGATCACAAAAAATGGGCGAAGGATAGTCTCCCAAAGGGAAGTCTACATCTGCTCCCAAAAGAAGGTGGAAAGGATGCTGAGCCGGGAGATGGGCTTGCCCTATGTTTACATGCAACCCTAAACTGTGACCTCTTCCCTCTCAATTCCTATTTTCCTTCCTTTCATGTTTTCTTTAGGCAGTAGAAGAATGATCTGTATAGACAAATCAAAATTATGCAGGACATTTAAGGCCTGACAAAGGAACAGAAAGTGCACTCTAGAAATACCTGTCTGACACTCCCCTGGTCCCCCCTGTTGTAACATGTAGAAGCTTCCAAACACTTTCTTTACCTTCATCCTCCTCTCCATCCTGCTCCTGAAATAAGAGTTCCTCTTCATTCAGGTGGAGTATGTTCACTTGTGATTTTGATCCAGTTTAGTCAGTTTTTTACAGGAACTGTTCTCCATCAGTTTCCTTCATTCTCATTTGTACAGTCCCCAGCTGGTGCGCTGAAGCTTGCCCTTTGCAGAGAAAGCAAAACAAAAGAAATCTTTCCTTCAACCTTGTTACCCTCTCAGTCAGTCTCTCTTTTTCTCCTCATTGCTTTTTTTTTTTTTTTTAATTACTCTATACCTGCTAGGTTCATTGACTCATCTCTATTTTTTACCTACACTTTGGTATCTGATACTGAATACTCCACAAGTTGTTTCTAAAAAGACTTCTTGGGCTTCCCAGGTGACGCAGTGGTTGAGAGTCCTTCTGCCGATGCAGGGGACGCAGGTTCGTGCTCCGGTCCGGGAAGATCCCACATGCCGCGGAGCGGCTGGGCCCGTGAGCCATGGTCGCTGAGCCTGCGCGTCCGGAGCCTGTGCTCCGCAACGGGAGAGGCCACAGCAGTGAGAGGCCCGCGTACCGCAAAAAAAAAAAAAAAAAAAAAAAAAAAAGAAATACATTTCATGTATTTCTTATCCTTTGTACTCTCAAGTTCTCTGTATTTTCTGAAAGCACCAGATTGAAACTTTCTTCTTTTCAGGCACTTCATATGTGGTTATCCTCCTACCTCTGATAGCTCCTTCTCTGTCTCTTCTGTGACATTTCTTATATTACCCACCTCCAAAGTGTGTGTTTTCTAAGCTCTGTTTTTCAACCATTTTTGTTTCATTCCACTATCATGTTTAGACACTAACTAAATTGAGAGGTACAAGTCTGACTTCTCTTCTCCACTAAAAACTTTATTTCTAACTATTGGTTAAGGGTCTTCACCTAGGATCATGCTGATGCCTCAACCATGCCCAAATGGAACTCGCTTTACAGGTCAAATCCACTGAGAATACTGACACCTCTTTCTGCTAATAATATCATCTTTCTTCTTGTCAACCATATTAATACCTGGAGATACTGCTTATCACTGAAGCTCATAGCTCTGAAAAACCACTCTCCTGTTTTATAGTCACACCATTCCCTGATTGGCTGCCCATTATCTCTTGCCTAGATTAACATTTCTCAGAATGAATCCTATATTCTTGCTACTCAAAGTGTGGTTGACAGACCAGCAATATAGGCCTCAGCAGGTCATGTTGTAGGAATGAAGAGTCCCCACACCCTACTGACTTAGAATCTACATTTTAAGTAAGATCCTTGTTTTTGAAGTGACTTGTTTAGAGAAGCACTTTCCTGTCAAATATGAGTTCCGTGAAATTTTTTGGAGAGAGACGGACAGAAATGGAGAAGGAGGGAGGGAAGGAGGAAGGTAAAGAGGGAGGGAGGGAGGGAGAGAGGAGGAGGGACGGTCAGGGGAAGGGAAAGAAGGGAAGGGAACAGAAGAAGGCAGAAGAGGACAGAAGAGGGGGAAGAGAAGAGAGAGGACATGTTGTTTTTCCTCTTAAATATTCACAATGTCATTAGCCTGCTTAAAGCCTTACAGCAAAGAAAGAATATTCTGCATGTAATATACTCTAGAGCATGTAGAACACTGTTCTACATTCACTGACTCCCTCATTTTCTGTTTTTATATGGAATTATTGCTCTTATTATGATGACCAAACCCCACTATAAACAGCCAATGGAAAGATTTACGTGAATGCTTTAGGTCAAGAATGCATGTAATAGTTTCATTATATTATTTTTATGTAAACATTTTTTGTCAGGAATTACATGGTAGGATATTCTTAGAAAAAAACTCTTGACAGATATTCTCATATTTGAGGCGTGTTATTGAGCCTTGGTGAGACTCATTTGCAGTCCATTCAGAAGCTACAGAGTTCATCCTGCTGTTGCTGTAAAAGGAATTTAATTTTTCTCCTTGGTTTAAAAACAAAAACACTCAGTGTGACACACCCACATGTCTTACACAGTTCACAATAAATGCTGTCTTCCTTCTTTGGAGATTTCCTATAAAAACATCGTGAATTCACAGATCGATAAGGCTGCCAAAGCCACTTTAAACTGAGATCCCATTTGCAAGCTCATTAAAGCCCACAGTGATACAGGACCCTGGTCACCACTGATTTGTCAGCTGATGTGTCCGGAATAAAGAAGGCACTGGAATGCTTTCTTGTCCAATAAAACTCAAATTGGCTTTAAGCCTTGTCTTAGCATTCGTAATATGGTTTTAGAACCAGAAGACTCCAGATGTAACATTACGTTGTAGATAAAATGATAACTGCAAACAAATACTGTTATGTGGGGTTTTTTTGTTTGCTTCAGTCACTGATGAAAATCACTGAATTAAAAAACTTGGGCAGATGTCAAGTACAGACCAATATACCACATGGAGTTTTAAATCAAGTTAAGGGGACTGATTGAAACAGACATTTCTTATTGTAATTGTTTGGTTTTGTCTGTTTTTCATCTGCTTGAGTATTCATTCAGAAATATGCCCATTTTTTGCATATTATTTTTACATGACAAAATTTATCATATTATGCAGTTTATATTTTAGAGATATAAACAGGAACAAATTATGGTAGGATGTATATAAAAAGATTCACTCTTGATTATTCTTAAAATTAGCATTTAATGATTTCCTATTGCTTATAAATTGTCTACTTTGGGGTCCTCAATCAACACATTCAAAAAGCAGTAGCTTAATCTCACAACAATGACTGAAAAATAAATACATGAAAATGAATTTTTAATTCAATGAGATCATATTGATGACTTACAGCATGCCAAGCACTTCTGTATGCAAAGAATTGATAGGCAGGTTATCAGATAATTGCATTTATAAATAGCATACTTTTTATTCTTATTATAAATGCTTATTTAGCATATTAAAATGTATTTTAGCATATTTTCATATAAATAAATAAGGTTTGTCATTAAAAATTTTAAAGTAGTATTCATCCCCTGTGAGCTATTTATTAAATTAGTAATTTTGAGTGTTAGAGATGTTAAAAAGGAAAAATAATTCAAACTATTTTTCTGTTGATCAAATGGAAGTTGAAATTATTCATGAGGTTGAAATACTGAAACCTTGTTTATTGAATCCAGAGCTGACAGGTACTTTAAATCCTCACTTTTTCCTGAGCACATTGATCATGTGCAGTTATAAAACAATGAAAGGGGATTCAGAAAGGTGGTCATTTTTTGTGATGCCATGAAGAAAAATTACTACTAACAGAACATCCTTTTTCTACAGAGTCGGGGTAGATTCCGGAGAGGATGTACTGAGGTGTTGTATTGTTAGGGAGACAGCCTTTCCCAGTTCTTCACTTATATGCCATAATTGATAAAAGAAAAAGTAACAAAGCCAATGCCTAGCAGTTTTCAAACGTCAACTGAATAGAGAAACTTCTGGGGCCACTGAAAGTGAAGTATGTTTGCTCTCTTAAATAATTAATTATAATTAATGAGCAGAAAAGCGGAAAGTAGAAAAACTGAAAAAAAAAATTGAGTTCTGAAGCTAGTTGAAATTTTGTCTTCCTAAAATTAACGTTTGTGAATATATGAACTTTTTCTTTTCTTCTCTTTGTATACATCAGTTTTGGAAATTCCATCAATTGATGAGCACTTAACATCGGGGACTGCAGATATGAGTAAGACATCATTTTTTCCCTTAAGGAACTTGTAAACTGATAAAACTAGCACAATAATTATTTAAAGAAAAAGGAGGAATGTAGTAACCTTGAGAGAGGTACAAATGTAGCTTGAAAATGCACTTTATTCATGCAACACACAGTTCCCATAGACTATATGCGAAGCACTATGCTAAGAATAAAAATTTAACTCTGGGGATAAAGAAAATCTTTATAGACAAATCAAATTTAAGAGAGAACCTAAAGGATTGATAGATACAATTTCCAGTGATAAAGAGAGAACAGGAAGAGTACTCCAGGGATACGAAGTTGTCATTATATGATGTGCATAATGGCAAGTTTAAGTGTGTTCAGGTGATAGAGAATAATCTAATCGAGAATAATAAGTGGTGATGGCTTTAGTAGATGATTAATCTGGAAGCAAAGGTTTATCATAAGTGAAGTATACTCTGGTGGTTATTGTTTCTCATTGCCATGTTCACCAATTTTATAATATTCTCTGTGATATTAGAATGGGAATCTGCAAACTCCATTTCTGAAATTCCCTTACTGTCTGGGAAGCAATGGTGTGTGATTGGAAAGTTAGAGAAGAGAAGGGACTGTCTTTCTGCCTGTAGTTTCTGTCAGCATCCTTTCAGCATCAGCAGACTGTAGCAGCTCTAGTGCTGATTGGTACTTCTAGAGCCAGCCACATAGCACTTTCCAAAGTGGCCCAAGAATTACCCATAAAGTTTCCACTTCATTCACTCACCTCTTGTTCTTTTACGCCAAACCCCAGCCAGGTTCCAACATGCCACCTGGAAGCCCCTTGGTCATCATCGCAGTAGCTTTGTTGAACTCCTAGTTTCTGGTGATACTTTTGGGACTTTGTTTCTCAAGTCGTAGGGGCCTCAACTACTTCTTTTATATCCCATTTTTGCTTTAGCCTTTTGATATCTGAGTAACCAATTATTTATAGTAAATAATCTATGTTTGAAAAGCCTAGCTTGGTTTCTAATTCTTGAATGTCCCTTAACTGATATGAAAAGCATTGGGAAATACAACAAATTAGTGAATGTAGCAGAGAAGAAACAGACTCCGAGATATGGAGAACAAACTAGTGGTTACAAGTGGGGAGAGGGAAGGGGGGAGGGGCAATATAGGGGTACGGTATTAAGAGGTACAAATTATTATGTATAAAATAATCTGTAAGGGCATATTGTATAACAAAGGGAATATAGCCAATCTTTTATAATAACTGTAAATCGAGTATAACCTTTAAAAATTGTAAGTCACTATATCGTACACCTGTAACTTACATAATATTGTACAGCAACTATACTTCAGTTAAAACAGCATTGGGAGGGGCTTCCCTGGTGGTGCAGTGGTTAAGAATCCGCCTGCCAGTGCAGGGGACATGGGTTCGAGCCCTGGTCCGGGAAAATCCTACGTTCTGCGGAGCAACTAAGCCCGTGCACCACAACTACTGAGCCTGCACTCTAGAGCCCATAAGCCACAACTACTGAGCCTGCATGCCACAACTACTGAAGCCCATGCACCTAGAGCCCATGCTCTGCAACAAGAGAAGCCACCACAATGAGAAGCCCGTGCACTGGAGCGAAGAGTAGCCCCCGCTCACCACAACTAGAGAAAGCCTGCACGCAGCAATGAAGACCAAATGCAGCCAAAAATAAATAAATAAATAAATAAACTAAATGTATTTAAAAAAAAAAAGTCAGGGAGAAAACTTAATTAAAATAAAAAGCATTGGGAGATTTTGCCCGTGGAGGTGGCATAACCAGTAATGTGTGCTACAAAGTGTAACAGTTTGCAGGATTAATAGAATGTATGAAAATCTGGAAGTGTGGTATGCATTTGGGAAACTATTAGTAATTCAGGTAAAGAGAAAAAAATGTGAGTTGATTTGACAAAAGAGAGGTCCTTGCTGACATTGTTAAGAGTGGTTTAAATGACACATAGAGCAGAGAGGAGTGTGTTGAAGCGCTGAGGATATTAATCCAGCCTGTGTATATCTCTATTAAAAAAGGTTTGCTTTGAAAGAACAAAGAGATTCAATAACATACAAAGAAATTTGTGTGATCAAGGAAATTTTAATAATCTAACAGAGAAAAGAACATATTTATTTATTATTTTGAGAGGCTAATGGTTTCATTAAAATACTGGGAAAATTTTGATATAGTTAGAGTATTGCTAGGATAACTAGGTATTTATATGGTTAATATTTCTTGTGTATATGATGAGTCCTTACATTACCATAACTGCTACTAAATAAATTTCTATAAATTCACCTACTGGGATGCACGTTCCATGAGGCCATGGCCTTATGTTCATTTCTGAATTACTAGTGCCTGGCAAATAATAGTTGCTCACTAAATATTTGTTGAAAGACTTACTCTATATTTTAGTATATCTATTTTCATTAACTTTTATATATAAATGTAATTTTAAATAGGTTTTTGTTGCCAAGTTGAAAGGACTTCCGCAATAAAATTTTATTTAATTAGATTTCTCAGAATCCCGAGTGACTCCATTAGTTACTCTCATCATAGAATCTAGACATAGTATTTTGAGAGATATGTTCGTAATAGGAATACAGGGGACAGAGGGCAAAAGCCTAGGGCCCACTCATTGTGGAGGAGACCACCATCCTCCCCATCTTGCGTAAAATCAGGATGCACAAAATCTAAATCATAATTGAAACAGGTAAGTAGAAATATCCATCTCCCAGCAGCTCCAGCAACAGGAAACTCTAAAATTGCCTGTATTGACACTTGATGCTTGATGTAGAAGGAGAAAAGAATCACACAGACACACACACACAGACACACACACACATTTAATGATAATATATTCAGAAGTCTTAGAGAGAGTCACCACATGCCACAGGGGGCCAGATGAGAGGAACCCTAAGGGAATGGGTTCAACCAAGCAGTGGCAAGCTGAGAGAAAGCAAGGACCTGTGGACAAACGCCTTTTTTGGGGGGTCAGGTGGTGTACACCAACAGAAACTGTGAGGAGATTTCTTTGGTGCATTTGAATGTCGCTAGGTCTCGCTCATAGGAAAGTGAAAAGGGGAATTTGTGGCAGGAGCAAGCCTTATCACACTGGTTCTTATCATCTGAGTGGGGTGCTCATAGCCTGTTTGTGGGGATGTTGAAGCAGCCAGAAAATATAAAGTTTTAAAAATTTGCAATGCAAGTTAACATTCCCATCATCTAATCTCAGAAGCAGAGAAGACAGAAGTGGGACTAGACAAATATGCAAAGAAATGACAGTTGAAAACTTAACAAATTTGGTTAGAGTCATAAACCTAAAAACTAAGGCTAAGTTACATTTTAAAAAGGATAAACTCAAAGGAATCAGACACATTATAATTAAGCTTATGAAAACTAAAGACAAAGAAAAAATTCTCAAAAGTGACCACAGAGAAGCAACCCATTAATTATAGTGGAACCACTAATTTGAATGACAGTAGACCTCTTATCTGAAATTTATGGGGACCAGAAGGAAGTACGTGGCATTTTTCAAGTTTTGGAAGACAAATGTCAACCACAAATTCTTTATGAAAATAAATATCAGGGATGAAGAGGAAATAAAGACATTCTCAGACAAAAGAAAACTAAAACAAAATTATCGTCAGTCAACATACACTTAAGATTCCACTTTAAAAGTGAGAAAGGTAAAGCATTCTAAAGAAAAGATCTTTAAACTTCCTTGAAGGAGGATATATTGTAATACCTGCAACAGTCACTAAGAAGCATATACAAAACAATATACTCAAAAACACCATGAATAAATCAAGATGAAGTCCTAAAAAAATTTTTAAGTCACCTATAGGAATGTAAGAAAAGGGAAAAAGAGGAAACCAACAACAACAAAAATAAAATGTCATACTTAAGATCTAACATGTGAATAATTACTAATAGGTAAATAGTCAAAATACAACAATTAAAAGACATTAAAATAAACATAATCCAACAGTATTCATCTACAGCAGTTTTATTTTAAATATACAGAGGTTGAAAGTAAAAGAAATAATACCTTGTAGATATTAGTAGAAAAATGCAGGAATGATTATATTAATATCAAATAAAGTAGACTACAGAACAAAGGAAATTACTAGAGACTGAGAGCCATTACATAATGAAAAAAGTTTCCATCTACCAAGAATGCATAGTGATCCTAACTATATATGAGGCTGTATTCTCAACAAAGCCTCAAAATATATGGCTTCTGCTGCTGGTAAGCTGATCACAGCTGTGATTCTTTGTATTTGCTTGTGTCTCCAGGTTTGGATGGTATTTTTGCCTTGTGACCTCAAATCTCTGATAGCTACAAGAAAAGCCATTGATTTCCATTTGTTCAGATTTGTCTTGATGTGAGGAGAGGAGTGACAACTTCGAAGCTCTTTATATATCAAGGATAACATTCTAAGTCAAGAGACTATCTTTTTATTCCATTTAGCAATTCATCCTTGAAAATTCTCCTCAAATGTCAAGTACCTAATGAAAAGTTCCATGTCATTTTCTTCCCATTTTTTTTTTTTTGATTTGATTTACGTCATACCCTTCTTTACTCTCCTGGCCCTACTTTTGCTATTGCTATCACCTTCATCTGTAGTCTTTGAATTGCTTGGTGAGCTCTTGATGTTAGGAAAATATGTATCTTTCATCTCTGTATTTATAATGCCTAGCACCATATCTAGCAGGCAGGGCATAATTTCCATGTGTAAGAATAATGAATATTATGATCAGTATGATGCCTAACCTCAAGAAGTTACATATTTTAGTTGGAGTAACAGGGAAACTAATAGGCATTTTATATATAAGGTGAAATGTACAAGAATTGCTGAGTGCACAGGTGCTATGAGAGTTAACAGGAGGATAAATTGTATGTTTTCTAGAGGAGAGGAGACCTGAACTCGATATGAAAGCAAGAGTTGCTTGACCCAAACAAAGCAAAAAGGGGTCACGGGGGACCAATTTTGAAAGGACAGAGGAAACATCTTGAGTTAAGAGTGTGAATGTGAGTGACAGCATGGTGGGGTGAAGACTCACTGACCTGTATCTTGTAACATTATGTGTAAGTCTGGCTAAAGCTGAGCAGAATGCTTCATAGCATCACCTTTCTTGATGAAGTGGAAGACATGGTCATTTGCTATGAGTAAGGAGGTCGTGCAAAGTGGGAGTCTCAAAGAGAACCGTAAAGTCTGAAATAGTCTATTAAGGAAATGAGAGTAGTGACCTTTTGACAAGTTAAATAAGGGACAGTGATTTGAAACAAGAAGGGGCAAGTTAAAGAGAACAGAGAAGAATTTCTTGTACAAGGAGATGTAAGAGATGGTTTGTAGGTAGGGAAGAGGTAGGTAAGTGAGGGGCCATCATATATGCGGGACACTTAGCACTCTACAAAAGAAATAGAGCCTGGAGCCACCATTGAAATCATGAGAATGATAATGGTGAGGAAGCAGACAACTCAACTGGTTTCCACTAAAATACTTAGCTTTGACATTGGCATCTACTTAGTCCTACTCAGTTGTAGCTAGGGAAAAAACAAAAATGATGAATTTTGTGGCTGACTCTATGTAACACTAAATACCTTGCATTTTAACTTCATTAAGACAGTTCTGTCTTGTCATGTAAACTTTTCAATAGCATCCTGTATTATTCTCTTGGTGCTTGTCTCTTTTTATTCTAATACATTCTACTCATGATCACCAGGTGAATCACCCTAACCATTCTCCCAATGAGGTCATTCTTCTGATGCACATTCTGAGTGTTTCATCATTGCTTGATCTAGCTGCTAATGTGCTTGTTGCAGAAAAGTTAAACAGATTGTGGCTACTTGATGCAAGATAGTATCATTCAGCAAATATAAAGTGGTTCATAAACTAAAATAAACCACAGTAGGACCAGGCTTAGAAAGGTTAGGAAACAGGCTGACTTGAAGATCTAGATAGAAAGATTTGAAGATGTTTCTAATGGAATTATCAACTGCATTTGGGAAACTCAAATTTCTAGGGAGAGAATGCGAGTGGCTTAACTTAGGTCCCTTTACCTTAGGAACAGGGTATCTTTACATTGCAACAAAATTGTTTCCAAAGGAAAACCAGAGTTTTTTACCAAAAGACAGGGAAGTAGAGCTAAGTAGGAGTAAGCAGAAACTAAAACCAGTCCAAAAATCAAAACTCAGATGTGTTTTGATCATAGGCCAAAGAACTTAGCCTGATAGCCAACCCCCTTTTTTTTTTTTTTTTTTTTTTTTGTTATGCGGGCCTCTCACTGTTGTGGCCTCTCCCGTTGCGGAGCACAGTCTCTGGATGCGCAGGCTCAGTGGCCATGGCTCACGGGCCTAGCCGCTCCGCGGCATGTGGGATCTTCCCGGACCGGGGCACGAACTCGTGTCCCCTGCATTGGCAGGCGGACTCTCAACCACTGCGCCACCAGGGAAGCCCAACCCCTTCGCTTTTATGGCTTCTATACACTGTTTTAGTGTCATACAACATTCCAATGTATTGTATAAATAAAGTCAGAAAATGAGTAATAGAGAATGGTCCATTAATTCAGTTACTTACTCTCACTTTTATTTTGAATCTTTGGTCTCCTATCTTAGGTTAAATGAAATATAGTGTTGCTACAACTTGGCTTCTCTGGGTCATGGTACCCAGATATTTATCCTGTAGCTTAAGGCACTCATGAAAGCCTCAGGTGATCATACACATCTTTCTAAGATGATTTAGACTTGGAAAAGACAGTGTGTTTTTTGAAGGGAAACAAAAAAGACTTACCAACTCTTCCTGAATTTATTAATTTTATTTAGATGTGGGTAATTAATAGATAAAATTAATAAATCATTAAACTTGAGTGACCATCTGCCAGGCATTGAGCTAAGTGTTGGAGCTATAGCGGTTAAAAAAAAAAAATTATAATCCTCCCTCTCATAGAGTTTACAAGTTAGTGAAATTGACAAATATTAAGCAAACAAACAACAAATACACTGTATAATTATCCTAAGCCCTCAAAAGGAAAATATACTTACTTTTCAACACCAGATTATAACATTTACATAATGTAAAATCAACTGCTTTAAGTATTTTCAGCATTTGGACAGATCCTTACACAAATACATTTATTGATGCTGTGATAATTTTGGCAATGTTTCTAATCCCAACTTTTTTTCAAAGAACTAAAGCTACAAAGGCAAATGAGATATAGTCCTTCCCTCACTGAATTTACAGTGTAATGAGGGAGAGCCACAGAGAAACTACCTGTACTACTGTACCGTGTTCCATTACATGTATGCATTGTAAATTTAACATAGTTATTAAAATGCATAAATTAATGGCTCTATTAATTATTCTTTACCTTGGTATGACATATATCTGCTACAGACTATCAGTTACAATAAATATGCATATGCTTGAAATAAATTTTAACATGAGAAATGTAAGGAATCTTGAATTTGTAGTTTAATTAAAATAGTAAATTGTCAAGAAATCTACTTCCAAGTAATTTAAAGTTAATATAAATTACTGACATTTCAAGTGTTAATAACATCCTGAACTGATTAAACAGAGATTAATCAATTATCTGTTATATTGCTGTAAGCATTCTGATTTCATATCTTAAGTGATATTTACCTGTTAGAAGTAGAGAAGCGATATTGCAGAGCTTAAGAATATGACATCTGCAGCCAACTTATAAAGTTCCAGTGCCTTTGCTATCACTCATCACTGAATCTGGTCCTTGGATAAACTACTTAAGGTCTCAGTACTTTGTTTCTTCATCTGAAGATTGGAAGTAACAATAGTATCTGCCTCATAAGAAAGTTCTGATTGTTAAATGAGGTGCCGTGGTGTAATATATAGCTCTTTGATTAGTGCCTAGAATACTGGAAAAGGATTTGTTCTTATTGAAAATGA
Organism: Delphinus delphis; assembly: GCF_949987515.2. NCBI lineage: Eukaryota > Metazoa > Chordata > Mammalia > Artiodactyla > Delphinidae > Delphinus > Delphinus delphis. Next base: position 39,977,753 of record NC_082691.1, read on the forward strand.
ATATATTTTGGTGGACAAAAAGTTAACATAAAGGTTTATGCTCTATCAAACCTTTTAAAAAGTATTTTTGAATAAATCTTTCCAAGAAAAATTTTGCTTACTATAGGTGTTAGTTTCCCTGCTTTTAAAACAATGTCATGTATTTTGTTTGTATGAAGTATCATGACATCACAGCTTCCCAGGATTATCATAATATGTGAAAAATTTTCCATAAGAGTTTGACGTCAATTCCCGTTGATGTAAAGATGCTTATGTACCAGTGTTTCACGGAACTATTCAACCTCAAAAGCCATTTTTAGATAAATCATCCAGGGCAGATATGGTGCCTGAATTCAGGTCATGCCAACTGAGGAAAAGTGACTGATTTTTAAAAATATATTTAGTCATTGTCTTTTAATTATGCAGTTTATTTTTAGTTTGCAAGCTGGCATGTGATGAAGCCCATTTGCAAATTTAATTTTTCATACTGGCCAAGAAATCTTAGTTCTAAACATTGAGCTGGGTGTAACTAGTAAATCTACGATGAAAAATATTGTTCTTTCTGTTTCTCCCCATAATACTCTAAGAAGATCGACAAAGCTGAATCCCAGTAATGTAATATATACCTGATATTGATATATATAAGAAGAATGCCAAGGCTATAAAAAGCATGTAAGAATGATTAGAAAAAGACAACAGTGCACCAAAACACCCCCTCTTTCAGGAGATCTTTTCTTTATGCTGAGTTTTTTGAGAATCTGACATTTAAAAGTATGGTTACAATCTGAAGATAAGAAATGATTCACTGTAGGGTGAAATGAATTGAGTTTAATAGACATAGCTGTTTGGGGTGTGCAGGTCACATACATGATCATCCTTTCCCTCCTTCAAACTCTTCAAGCTGGATGCAGGGAAATCATAGACTAGAAATCTATCACAAAGAAATAAGAGTTCAGTTTAAAAGAAACAAACAAAAAAACATGTTTGAGGCTTAGAATGAGCTTCTCTATTTTGTGTACATACTTAATATTTTAATATTTATATTTATCTCTCAGTCAGTATGGACTGAGAAGGTTAATTGAAAAAATACATCCTCAGTTTCTCAAACTAACTTCAAGGACAGATACAACCACAGATGGCTGATTTCACAGTAGTGAATATAAAGATAATGAATCTTGTTAAAATTTTCATGATCGTATAGCATTTGTCTTATCAATGAAGTGCTTTGTTAAATTCACCCAAAACAATTTATATGTGTGTGCATTTTTAATGCATAATGCAGGTGGATATAATTACTGTTGCAAATTTTAATACAGGCTCTTCAGGTTACCTGCCATTCTAGAAGTTACAGAAATCTAAGTTTCAGTTTAGTAAAAATTTAAGGTTTAATCACATAAAGGATACAATAGAAAGCTATTCAAGCTCTGCCCCCAACTTAAGGCAGTCTTTCCTAAACTGTAAATGATATAAACCATATTTAACCAGTTAAATAGCTAAAGCTAAAGTATCTATTATCTTGAAATTTATGGCATTCAGTTATAAATATTTAGCTGTTAAATGAAGGCTTATATTCTCTTTCAAAAATGGCATTTAAAAGGATTATTTGTTACAACTCTGTATCAGTGCAATTGAAAAATCTTTGAGTGCTTTCTGTTTGTAGGCTGTGTGCAAATAAATATAATTTGGCCTATAAGTCCAGCGAAAGACAAACAAATAAATGGCCTCTAGAGTATTAGGGAGAATGATGGGATGCTCTTCTAGGGTTAGAGAAGACAAAGGAGAATTCGTTAAATCTACTATCTGGTTTCTTAGGAACAAAAACACAGTCATGAAAGAATATGTATGCTTTGTCTTCTTTTAAACCATTGGTCTAAGTAATAAAATGAGATCATACAATATAAAATATGGCCATTTTCAGGAATTTCTCCTGAAATTGACTATGTGAATGGCCATTGCTAAATGAATTATGGTGTAATCTACATCTATCATGGAGACAGCCAAATGAATGGCTAGGCTGTATTAGAGTCTGCTAATTTCCCACATAAAACTTCAGTTTCAATACTACAGTTTCTCTGTCATAGGCTTTCTATTTTGTGCTTTAAATCGTGTTTTGCTGCATTTTCTATGGTTCCTTAAGTATGTATGTAACTTGGGACTTCACGTACTGTGGATGCTTTATAAAGTTTGATTGAATGGTTTCTTCAGTAATTCATGTTATCACTGTTCCATCAGACCTCTTTAACACCGTTTACCTTCTTTGAAGTAGACGAGGAATTCTCCCTGATTTTAAAAAGGAGAATTCCTTAGGTCAGCGATGTGCTTGCTGCCCCTAAGTGAATCATGCAGAGTCCACCATCGTTACTCGTTTAAAGAAATTAAATAACTGGAAAGTCTTTTACTTAAACATTAACCTCATAAATTATGACTCCAATGAAGAGAAGTAATAATCACAAAACTGATAGTCCGTGTGTGTGTGAATGTGTGTGCATGTGAATGTGTGTGTGTGTATGCATGCACAGGAATGCATGTGCGTGGGCACATTAGAACTCTACCAGGCAGTGTGCTGTGTACTTTACATGTGCCAAATTCTTTGATTCTCTAAACCACTCTATGGGGTAGGTGCTGTTATTCTCTCATTCTGGGAGGGATCAACATGGCAACATAGGAGGCTCCTGAACTTCTTTCCTCTCATGGCTGCACCAATTGTACAGCAGCTACATATACAGAGCTGAGAGAAATCCAGAAACTAGCTGAGTGACTCCTCCACGTCAGGTGAATGAGAAAGTACCCACATCAAAATGGGTAGAAAAGGTTGAGACATACTTTCCCCATAAACCCCACTCATAGCACAGGGCTGTGAAATTGGGAAGGAACCCCCTAACTCTCAGCTTCTCCCCGAGGAGTGAATGGTTTGAAACACACATCTTGTGCCCCAACTTTTAAGGCTTCCACTCAAGGGATCTGAAAGCCAAAGGGGTTTGCGTCCACAAGACCAGCAGGGCTATAGGAAACAAAGAAGCAGTTCTTAACAGGCACTCAGGCACTAGCCACACTCTCACCCCAGGGCTCAGCACAGAGGGAGCAGGCAAAGATACCCATTTATCAGTCTTTTCTTGGAAGGTACTTTATTACGTACATTATTTGATACTGCCTGAGCATCCTGCTTCTAATTTGCATGCTTCTCGGGGCTGGCTGTGATCCTTCACGTTGCCAGAGGGAGCCAGTGGGCACTTCTGCTGCTTTTTCCCTCTAGTGCACTCCAACTATATAAAACCACATCACTCACATCTTTCTTGAAGTAGCTTGTACACATACCCTGGGTGCCAACTTTTATGACAGGCACCTGAGGGACATGGCCATCAGATCACCTGGCCCTGAGAGCCAATGGGGCTTGCATTCACAACTCCAACAGGACTATAGCAAACAGAGTAGTTTTTGTTGTTGTTCTGTTTGTTTTTTGCTTTTTTTTTTTTAAATTGAAGTATAGTTGATTTACAATGCTGTGTTAGTTTCAGGTGTATAGCAAAGTGATATATATATATATATATATATACACACACACACACACTTTTTAATATGCTTTTCCCTTATAAGTTATTACAAAATATTGAGTATAGTATAGTTCTCTGTGCTGTACAATAGACCCTTGATGGTTATTTGTTTTATATATAATTGTGTGTGTATGTTAACCTCAAACTCGCAATTTATCTTCCCCTCTCTTTCCCCTTTGGTAACCATAAGGTTGTTGTTTATGTCTGTGGGTCTATTTCTGTTTTGTATATAAGTTCGTAGTTTTTATTTAAATTTTGTTTTAAATTTCAGCGTTATTGATATATAATTGACAGTAAAATTATAACATATTTAAAGTGTATATTGTGGTGATTTGATATGTGTATCTAAAGGAAAGGATTCCCATCTAGTTAATTAACACATTCATCACCTCAATTTTTATTCATTCATTCATTCAGTCACTCATTCATTCAACTTACTGAAAACACTTGAGTTGTGTTCTCTTAGCAAATTTCAATTCCACAATACAGTGTTATCAACTGTAGTCACCATGTTTTACATTAGCTCCTCAGACCTTGTTCATCTTACAGCTGAAAGTTTGTACTCTCTTACCAACTTTTCTCTATTTCTCTCACCCTACTCTGCTGTCTTTGACAACCACTTTTCTATTCTCTGTTTCTATAAGTTTGACTTTTTAGAAAAGATTCCACATATAAGTGATATCATGCGGTATTTGTCTTCTTTTGTCTTACTTATTTCACTCAGCGTAATGCCATCAAGGTGCATCCATGTTGTTGGAAATGGCAGTATTGTCTTCTTTCTCACCACTGAATGAGATTCCACTGTGTGTGTGTGTATGTATGTGTGATAGATACATACACATTGCATCCTTATCCATTCATTCTTTGATGGACTCTTAGGTTGTTTCCATATCTTGGCTATTGTGAATGATGATGCCATGAACGGGGGGTGCAGATGTCTTTTTGAGATCGTCTTCTCATTTTTTGGATCTGTATGTAGTAGTGGGAATTCGGGGTCATATGGTAGTTCTCTATTTAATTTTTTGAGGAACTTCCATACTATTCTCCATACTGGCTTTACCAATTTATATTCCCATCCACAGTGCTCAAGGGTACCCTTTTGTCCGTATCCTCATGAACACTTGTTATCTCTTGTCTTTTTGATGATAGACATCCTAACAGGTGTGAGATAACACATCACTGTAGTCTTAATTTGCACATCCCTAATGACTGGTGATGTTGAGCACTTTTTCACATATCTATTACCATTTGTACGTCTTCTTCGGAAAAATGTCCATTCACATTCTTTTCCCATTTTGTAATTGAGTTATTATTTTTTGGTTATTGAGTTATGTAAGTATCTTTTATATTTTGGATATTAACCCCTTTTGGATATGTGGTCTGTACATGTACTCTCCCATTCCATAGGTTGCCTTTGCATTTTGTGGACGGTTTTCTTTGCTGTGCAGAAGCTTTTAGTTTGATGTAGTCCACTTTTTTTATTTTTGCTTTTATTGCCCATGCTTTTGGTATTATATACAAAATATCTTTGCCAGAAACCATGTCAAGGAGCGTACCCCCATGTTTTCTTCTAGAAGTTTTATGGTTTCAGTTCTTACATTCAAGTCTCCATTTTGAGTTGATCTTTGTGTATGGTATAAGAAAGGAGTCCAGTTTCATTCTTTTGCATGTAGTTGTTCAGTTTTCCAAACCCCATTTATTGAAGAGATTATCCTTCCCACATTGTATATTCTTGGCTCTTTTGTTGATTAACTGACTATATATATATATGCATGAGCTTATTTCTAGGCTCTCTAGTCTGTTCCATTTATCTATGTGTTTGTTTTTATGACAATACCTTACTATTTTGATTAATATAGTTTCATCCAAAAAAAAATATAGTTTCATAATAAAGTTTGAAATTAGGAAGTGCAGTGCCAGCTTTGTTCTTCTTTCTCAGGATTGCTTAGGCTATTTGAAGTGTTTTGTGATTTCATATTAATTTTAGGATTATTTGTTCTATTTCTGTGAAAAATGCCATTGGGATTTTGATAGGGATTATATTTAATCAGTAGATTGCTTTGGGTAGTATGGTCATTTTAACAACATTAATTCTTTGAATCCATGAGCACAGGATATCTTTCCATTTATTTGTGTCTTCTAAAGAAGCAGTTTTTTGGGTTTTTTTTTGCGGTACGCGGGCCTCTCACTGTTGTGGCCTCTCCCGTTGTGGAGCACAGGCTCCGGACGCGCAGGCTCAGCGGCCATGGCTCACGGGGCCCAGCCGCTCGGCAGCATGTGGGATCTTCGCGGACTGGGGCACGAACCCGGTCCCCTGCATCAGCAGGCAGACTCTCAACCACTGTGCCACCAGGGAAGCCCCTAAAGAAGCAGTTTTAAATGGGAGCAGGAGCACCCCACCTGCACACCATGGTTTACACCCATACTTGGCACAGAAGAAGCAGGCAAAAATGCCCATCTGCCAGTTTTCCCCTGGGAGAGGCTTAAATGCATACTTTCCCAGCTGCTAGCTGAGGATCTGGCTTCTAATTACCCTGCATCTAGGTGCTGACTGCCATCATCCCTCTTGGGGCACTGACAGGTCTTGGAACACTCTCAAATACTGGGAACCACTAAGAACAAAGACTGCAGCTTGGACAATCACAAAGGATTGAGAGACAACCCGGAGCTTGGATCGGACTGATTGATAAGCTTTATCTCCTACAAGAGAGCAGTCTGTCAAGACTATGAGAGGTGGCTGTCTTATCTAATGTTCAGAAACCAACTTGGAGAGACAAGGAAAATGAATAAATATGGGAATATGTTCCAAACAAAAGAACAAGATAAATCTTTAGGAAACCGATCTTAGTGAAACAGAGATAAGTGATTTACCCAATAGAGAGTTCATGCAGATAAGCCAAAGAAAGCAGAGGTAGTTATATTTATATCAGACAAAATAGACTTTAAGCCAAGATGGCAACAGGAGACAAAGAAGGCCATTATATAATGATCAAGAGGCAAATTCATCAAGATTATATGACAATTCTAAATATTTATGCACCCAGATGTCAGAGTTCCTAAATGTATAAAGCAAATATTAACAGATCTGGAGAGAGATATAGACAGCAATACAATAATAATGGGGGACTTCAGTACCCCACTTTCAATAATGGTTTGCTTATCCAGAGAGAAAATCAGTAAGGAAACAGTAGACTTAAATTACACTCTAGATCTAACAAGCATACATGGAACACTCATTCCAGCACTAGCATTCCTTCACAATGCCCATGGAACATTTTCCGAGGTAGATCATATGTTAGGCCACAAAACAAGTCTTAATAAATTTAAGAGGATCGAAATTGTATCAGGCATTTTTTTCAACCGCCATGGTATAAAACTAGAAATCAATTACAAGAAGAAAAAGTGAAAGTTCACAGATATGTAGAGATTAAACAACATACTCCTTAACAACCAATGGATCCAAAAGAAATCAGAGGAAAAATCAAAAACAACTTGAGACAAATGAAAATGGAAACATAGCATACCAAACTTATGAGATGCAGCAGAATCAGATGTAAGAGGGAATTTGGTAGTGATAAATGCCTACATTAAGAAAAAAGAAAGATCTGAAATAAACAACCTAACTTTACACCTCAAGGAACTAGAAAAAGAAGAACAAACTAATCCCATTAGTAGAGGGAAGGAAATAACAAAGATCAGAGCAGAAATAAATGAAATAGGGACTAAAAGATAATAGAGAAAAGATAAACAGAATTGACAAACCTGAAAAGATGCTCAACAATCAGTAATCATTAGGGAAATGCAAATCAAAACCACAATGATATGTCACCTTACACCTGTTAGGATGTCTGTTATCAAAAAGAAAAACGGTAAATGCTGGAAAGGATGTGAAAAAAAGAGGACTCTTGTGAATTGTGGGTGGGAATGTAAATTGGTGTAGCCGCTATAGAAAACAGTGTAGAAGTTCCTCAAAAAATTAAAAATAGAGCTACTATATGATCTGACATTCTCACTTCTCTGTATATATATCCAAAGGAAAGGAAATCATGATCTTGAAGATGTATCTCTACTCCCCTGTTCATGACAGCATTATTCACAATAGCCAAGGTATGGAAACGACCTAAGTGCCTGTGGACCAATGAATACCTAAAGAAAATTATATATATATGCTCACACAGAACAGGATGTGCCTCCACCTCAGCATGTGGACCTTTTCTGGCTGCTGCAGAGCATCTGCTTCTCCTTGGCCTTCATTCTGAGTTGCACTTCTCATCCTAGACTTCCTATCCTGTGTCCTTTGATGGGTACCCTGCAGGAACCAGGGGGTGGCTCTCACTCCAGTAAGCAGCACTAACTGGGACCACTGCAAGAGTCAGCAGTGAGGTCACTGTGAGTCCCACCCATGACCTGCCAGCAGTGTTAATCCAACAGGAGCTTTCTCCTTTTTGTGGCCTCCACCACTCAGCACTTACCCAGGGGATGGATGTATGATATATACATATATATAAAAATGTATATATCATATGACATATATATGATTGATATATATATATATGTATATATATATAATTCAGCCTTAAAAGGAAGGAAATTCTATGATTTACAACAACATGAGTGATCCTAGAGGGCATTGTGCTAAGTGAAATAAGCCAGACAGAGAAAAATAAATGCTGCATGATTTTACTTATATACGGAATAAAAAAAAAAAAAAAAATAGTTGCAGGCTTCCCTGGTGGCACAGTGGTTGAGAGTCCGCCTGCCGATGCAGGGGACACGGGTTCGTGCCCTGGTCCGGGAAGATCCCACATGCCGCAGAGCGGCTGGGCCCGTGAGCCATGGCCACTGAGCCTGCGCGTCCGGAGCCTGTGCTCTGCAATGGGAAAGGCCACAGCAGTGAGAGGCCTGCGTACCACAGGAAAAAAAAAAAAAAGTTGCACTATTAACAGCAGAATGATTGTTACCATGGGCTGGGGGTGGGGGAAATAGGGAGAGGCTGGTAAAAGGTTACAAACTTTCAGTTTTAAAATGAATACATTGTGAGGATCTAATATGTAAGATGGTGACATAGTCAGTAGGACTGTATTGTATGATTGAAATTTGCTAAGAGTATAGAAGTGTTAAGTGTTTTCACACACACACACAAAATCAAATATGTGAAGTGATGGATGTGTTAATTAAGTTGATAGTCGGAATCCTTCCATAATGTATGTGTATCTCAAATCATCACACTGTACACTTTAAATATATTCCAGTTTTGTTAATTGTACCTCAGTGAAGCTGAAAAAAATTATCCTCATTTTACATATGAGAAAACTGAAGCGTAGAAAAGTAATTTTCCCAAGACCATGCAACTAGTCATTGACATACCTGAGAATCAAAGCATGATTTTTTTGTGCCAGAGCTTTGCATGTCTAATACTGTGCTATTCCTCGCCAGTGCAGAAACTGGTAACTGGCCGTCCCAGCAATAAGCCATGATGAACTAAGATGTTAGTTTCCTATCCTATAAAATATGAGAATTGGACTAGATGAGGTCAAAGGACCTATCCATATCCAACATGTTACGATTATTATTTTTTAAAGGTAGTTCCATAAGATTTTATCTTTTCTGGATCTTCCCCAACCTCCCAGCCTACATCTACTGAGTCATGGATTGGAAACCAGTGGAAAATTTCCCATGTGACAGTCTGCTCAATTTAGGAAGTAGCTCTCCTTTCATCATTTAAGTCAACTTTGGCTAGGGTTTAAATCATGTTTGATATAAATTTGAGCTATTTTATTTTTCTGAAACATAATATACTTAAATCAAAAAATTTTAATTACAAAGTAGGAATACATTTCTTTATAGGGCCATATGTCCTTTAAAAGCGGTTGCTGTGACTGGACGGTGTTTCTCTTTCCAATGCTTTGCACTAAATTGATGCTCAGTAAATGTTTGTTGAATAAAATTAACATAAGGTGTTTTTAAACACCAGTTTACATGAAAGTCTGTGATTGAATATGGATCTATATTTACTGTAAGTAATCTATGAAATTTTGTTATTTAAGCTCTGTTTCTTATAATTTTTGTTTGTTTGTTAGCTTATTTCCATTTGTAAAAGGTCAACAAAGGCCTTGCTTGTAATCGCTGATTCAGGACTATTATTTTAGAAACACACACACACACACACACACACACACACACACACTTAAATGTGTAACATTCTATTTTCTTTAAGTGTGTGGTCTGGTACTCAATAGACTAGTTGCAGATTTGAGAGTCAAAAGTGGGGGAAAACCATGTGTTTCTTAGAGACTATATGGGTCCTAATGTTACCATTTGTAAAATGCTCAGGAAATGAGATTCTAGAGAATTTTATTGATTGAACTTGTATAGTAGAAAAAACATTTTGGAGGAATACTGGGGGCAGACATTTATTACACAGTGTTGTGTAGTCTGTGAGTGATACGCCTGAAAGGATGCTTTGAGACCACAAGAAGTGAGTCACTTGCCTAAAGTGCCACAGTTACTTACCAGCAGAGTAGAGGCTGGGAGAATTTAAACATCTTTATTCCCAGTTCACTTATCTTCCCAATGCCCTGCATTCAGAGGTTAATTCATTTACTCATTCTCTCATTTATTAAAAATCTATTTGCTATGCACACATCATATTTTAAGCACTTTGATGGATTCCAGAGGTACATGAGTGAACTAAACAAACAGGGCTTCTGCCGTTGTAGGTTTACCGACCTTTGGCTTTTCTTCAGTGATTGAATATTATTAAATTATGGAATTTAGTTTGGGAATACATGTTTCTATGATAAAAGAGATTTAGTTGAAAATTAAGAAATTATTTCTTTCTATATTCCCATAAATTGTGGATTTTGTTGACTAATGGGAATTTACAGAGCAAGTTCATTTTTCTATCACTATTTTTTTTAGATTGATTAATTATACAATGATCCTTATGAAGTTTCTGAAAATTTAGGCACCTTAGAGCAATGAGAATGAGGTTATAAAGCAGTGATTTATAAGTTTTCCTACAAAATGGAAAATCCTGAATGGCAGGAGTCAGAGATTAAGGGTCAGCCATTAATCCCCAGCTGAAGATTTTCTTCTTCCGTTGCCAAACCTCAGGGACTGTGTGATAGTTTTGTTAAGAAAGCTGTTTCTTCTTTAAATCTCAATAATGTTGTAAACAGTGTTTTAAAAACTAGTCAAACTGGTGTGAAATGCTCTTGACCAATTATTTCAGTACTTCCTGGTTTTTCCTTCTCTACCTAACCTGGATGTTTAGTTTCCTGCTTGTCTGTAATAAAGATAACTAATAAATTCTCTCTCTCAAGAATGTTTAAATTGTAACTGTTCTTCCTAAATATATTTGAATTTTAAAATAAGAGTAAAAGTAAAGCCAAAAAAAGTAAAGCCAAAATACTAAACTATGGAATTCGAAGGGCAGGATAACCTTCACATCACATCACCTATGGATAAAGTTAGCCTCTGTGTCAAATGTATCTCTAGTGTACACTACTTTTGCCTACTTTCTTACATTCCGTTATATATAAGTATGAAAATGTGAAGTTATTCTTCATATTTTTAATATCGATTGTATGTTGTATAATACTTATTTAATAGACAAAAATTGAGGCAAAAATATGAGGCTATTTGACATCATTTTTCATTAGGATTTTGACATTTAAAAAGTTCTGGAGGGCTTCCCTGGTGGCGCAGTGGTTGAGAGTCTGCCTGCCGATGCGGGGGACGCGGGTTCGTGCCCCGGTCCGGGAGGATCCCACATGCCACGGAGCGTCTAGGCCCGTGAATCATGGCCGCTGGGCCTGCACGTCCGGGGCCTGTGCTCCGCAGCGGGAGAGGCCGCAGCAGTGAGAGGCCCGTGTACCGCAAAAAAAAAAAAAAAAAAAAAAAAGTTCTGGATACTCTCAATTTACTGTATTGCATGATTTTTAAAAGAAAACATTTTTCTGTTACAATTGTAAATAGGTTGGTTTTGGTCAATTGATATTTATTGGATAATTGAGAAATGCTTTGCATGTTAACTGACCTTTGTTTAGCTAAAGGCAGTGATTTTCTAAGGTAAACAGATCAGGAAAAGATGTATTATTTAATCCTTTTGGGTTCCTTTCCTTCTTCTGGGTTCTCTGTTTCCAGGGTCTTTCTTTTTTCTGCATTAACACCTGTTCAGTTTAATCCTGACTATACAATTCCTAACAACTGGAAGAATGTATGGCAAATACGAAAATTGCTCAGAGCAAGGCAGAAATACTTAAAGGTGTTCATTACTAATAAAATCAAAAGGAATTAAGTTTATTTTTAGCTCAGAAAATTGAATGCTGAAAGTGGATTAATAGTACTATTCAATTAACTGGTGTGTGTGTGTGTGTGTGTGTGTGTGTGTGTGTGTGTGTGTGTGTGTTTATTTAGGAGGGATTGTTTGTAGTCTCCTGATCTATTACAGAAACAAGAACATGAAGACAAACTGTTGTTAAAGCAAATCACGTTAGTCATTAAGAAGTATTCTTGTCTCTGGGGGTTTGGAGAACGTCTTCAATTTGTAAGTTCTGAATATCACCTTATGTGAGAATAATCTGGAGATATAACAGGGCAGAGAATGAGCAACCAATAAGAAGAAAGGGAGTGTTCATAGGCAGTGGTAACCAGTAGATTTCACCAGAATTTGTAGCTGACGGTGATATTAACACATAGAAATCACACTAGATGTAACACGGGAGCTGAGAGCTACCAAGGCACGTTTGTATCAAGATACTCTGCAGTTAAGCTGTTAAACACGCTCCTGAATAACTAGCTGGCTTTGCACACATTTTGTAAAACAGGCATCGTTATTTACCGGCTTGCCTTTTTGTTACCCCAATGCATTATTTTACACACAGAGTTCAAAATTTGCATTTTTATCTGTGCCCTAATTGGTTAGACATACATACAGCTCTTTTAATATTCACTTACTCTCCCCCATACTTTTCCTTCTTCATCCTCATCCATCCCCCAATCACCTGTTCCCAGGTTACCAAGTTCTAATATAGAAATAGAGTGTGCAGCTTCTACAGTTGCTAGAAGTGGGTTAGGCAGGTGTTTGATGCAAAATGACCCATCAAGGACTATAGTTAGTAGAAGCGAGAGGGGAGACAGGTATCAGGTTTCCTGTTGGAGGGGAATTGTATCCTGAATGGTAGTAATTGCCGTGAATCAAGCTCAGTGTTTCAACAACAGCTAGTCACACCTGCACAGTCTCCTCCCATGTCTTATAACTGGTCCAGCAGTTAAATAGCTGTAAAGCACTGTCTCCCTGTCTCATTTCCCCTGAGTTCCAACAGCAATAGTAGCAATAGCAGCTGTAGAAGCGGCAGCCAGAGATAGGCAGGGCTGTTGCTTGCAGCCGCTGCATGGCGGATTGCCTCGTCGACACACACATACACACGCACACACACACATACACACACACACCCGCACAGATTTCCAATATCAGCGCATCTTGATATCAATCAAGGACTCAAAGACAGGAGAGAAGAGCATTAGTCATGGACAACAGGTATTTCATCTCTGACAAATTCCTCCTGATGCTTGTTGGTTTGGATAATAAAATAATCATTCTTGATACCTAGCTTGAGTGGGAGACTGGAGGTGGCCGCGATAGAGGAGGGGGAAGTGGGAGGAGTGAGGGGTGGGGAAGGGGACTGCCAAAGCTGACTTTCAGGCTCCGGAAACCTACATCTTTCAGCCTCCGCTGTTTTTGAGTTGCAAATTGTCAGGAACCGGGGGATTGCAGGCAGCCCTTGTGGTTGACTAGAAATCGATTTCCATCTCTCAGACACTAGTTAGAATGGGCTGTGTGTTCTGGAAGGGGGTGGAAGTAAGGAGGAGGAGGTGCTGTGAGCAGAGTTCTTGAAGCTCCACTCCTCTGGGGAAGCCGAGCCGTGAGGGGGACTCCTGACTGAGCGGAGCGTGTGAATTGGAAAGGATCCTGCTAGCTGGCTAGTCCCAGTTCCTCTCCAGAAAAGCAGTTGCTCTGGCTTCAGAGATGTGCCTAGCCTTCGCCTGCATCACACTGCAGTAAGTTCAACTCGACACGGTTGGCAGTTTGAGTGGCTTCTGGGTATGTAGTGCGGGGGAAGGGAAGCTGACAAGAAATGGTGAGGAAAGTTAGAAAAGCAGAGCTTTGAATTCTCCATGAGATACTAAATCGGTTTGTCTCCTTGACTCCTGTCCTAGTTACGGTATAGTCGAGTTACTCTCAGTTATTGGCAGACAGAGACCGCTTGTTGGTTAGGTCTGCAAGAAGCACCCTGTTCTTGGTGATTTTCGGCAACAAAACTGGTACATGCATTCTAGATTTAATTACAAGAGTGGGCTTCTGAAAGTTACTAACAGATAGCAGCTTGCATTTTCAACAGAAAATTTGTAAACAGGTTGACTTAGATCTTCAAATGCCCAGTTAATTAAGTTTCATTCCAGACTTGTTCCTAACCTGTAAAGAAGCAATCAAACAAAACAAAAGTCTTTGATTTACTTCATTAAATTAAAATAAAATGTGAAGTAGGTCTTTAGATAATTGCTAGGCAACAGTCGAGGCGAGACTGATGTTATGATAAACACTCAAGTACTCTTTAGTGGGTGCAGGATTCCCCCAGTTTCTTACTACTGCAATCATCTCCTCCACTTGCTAAATGGTGCCTTCCTTGTGATTTCTAAGTGGTGTTTTTTTACATAGATGGCTTTATACTTAGAAACAAGCTGCATGGTGTTCACTGGCAAAAAGTGAGGCTTAAAAAACTTTTTTAAAAATGACTTCTACTGGTGGCTCAAATTGCAGATAACCAACTTTTAAAAGGAGGTAAAAACAGGTCAGCAAAGGCCAGCCCATTGTAAAGCAAATGACCAAATGAATGTGAATGCAGGCAGAATACTAAAGGTCTTTTTCAGGAAGGAAACTAGAAATAATTAATCTGAAAACGTTGGGGTAATTCTAACCAGGTCCTCTTTTACACTGACTAGATTTTTATAATGGAGAAAAAAACGGGAATCTCTTAAGCAGAAAGAATATGTCACAAAAATACTAGACTTAGCCACAGGATCACTGAAGAAAATACTATATTACTATAGTTTTCTCCAAGAAATATTAATGGAAAAACAGAGGTTATCTAAAACAGAATCCAGGATTTTAAGCTGAACACTTTCATGTGTACTTCCATAAATTCTATAGGTTAAAAGGGTGTCAAAACTTAGGAAACAACTATTGTGAAATGCAAAGTAATCTGAAATTCTCCACAATTAGAAAAGAGGAAACTAAAGGTCAGTCTCCTCCAATTATTTCAGTTTTCAGTTGTGTTAATCTTTTTCTAACCCACCTAATCTTGATTATTTTATTAAAAACATATTCTGAATATAATATGAATTACTTTGCCTACTCATCTTGGGGATCTCCAGATATATTTGTGTTATTATTGAAATATCCAACTTTTTAGAGGTAACCCATTCCACACATGCATAATTTCTTGGTGCAAAAAACTGTCCGTATGACTTAGTAAATCACCAAGTCAAATGTAATCCAGGGGATATATTTGTTATGATAGTGCATGCATGATGGTGGTTAAAATTTTTAGCAAAAAAAAACGAGAAAAGGAAACATCTATACAAAGACTAAAAGAACATGTTTGGAGTGAGTTTGCAAGCAGTTCCCTGCTACTCTAGAATAAATCATTACCTGAACCTTAAGAATTTAGCTAAAGAGAAGAAAAATCAGGCTGAGAGCCTGATTGGCATTGATAAGAGTTTAGGTTGGATAGGAGTTTGTCAGAATTTCTTTAAAGATAGAAACTTAGGTAGATGGCATTGAGTTTCGGGAATACCTTGGCTTCATATTTTCGTTGTCCTGCTGGTAAACAAACCTCATGTTATATCTGAGGAGAAGATTTCCAAAACCATTTTTGAAATAAGTAATTATTTTAAAGTTTAAAACATTGGTAAGTTTTGCTGGAACAGTGTCTGAACTAGACGAGTATCCTGTGACTCATGCTTTTCCCTGCACACTTGAAAGAAGGAAGACTTGTGGCCAGACAAGCCAGACAAAGATCAGCTGGTCCCTCCGTCTAATTCTGCCTACTAATCATGACTGTGATGTTGATACATAAGCTTGAAATGACATTCTAAGAATATCATTTCCTGGATGCTTATTTTCCTGGCTACAGGAACAGAACTGGAACAGTACTGTGCTTATGTATGCTTGGTACTCTTGCATTCTTCTCTTAAGCGTAATACCTTTAGCTTAGAAGCATCTGTCTGCAGGAAGCTCTAGATAAACTATTGAAGAAACGTCTTCCTATTGCCCCTCTCCTATCTATGGCATTTTCTTTCTCTTGTAAAACACCAACCTAAAATATGACCTCAAGTAAGAATCCCATACACCTGTTCACCCTTAGGTATTTTATCTATCTATCTATCTATTTATTTATTTATTTTTGGCTGCGTTGGGTCTTCGTTGCTGTGCATGGGCTTTCTCTAGTTGCAGTGAGCGGTGGCTACTCTTTGTTGCAGAGCACGGGCTCTAGGTGTGCGGGCTTCAGTAGTTGGGCTATGTGGGCTCAGTAGTTGTGGCTCGCGGACTCTAGAGCACAGGCTCAGTAGTTGTGGTGCACAGGCTTAGTTGCTCCGTGGCCTGTGGGTTCTTCCGGGACCAGGGCTCGAACCTCTGTCTCCTCTGTTGGCAGGCAGATTCTTAACCACTGCACCACCAGGGAAGTCCCCACCCTTAGGTATTGACTGGTTACCACTGCAACTCCTTGATAACTCCTTGGATTATTTGCATGTATGATTTTCTCACCACACAATGCATGACTAGTTCCTAGTTACTGTGAGTGCACAAATGCCAGGCCCTAGGTTAAGCACTTTGTTTTTTAATTGAAATGTAGTTCATTTACAATATTAGTTTCAGGTGTACAACATAGTGGTTCAATATTCCTATGATTACATTCCATTTAAAGTTATAAAATACTGGCTATACTCCCTCGACTGTATATTACATCCTTGTATTTTATTTATTTTAAACGTAGTAGTTTGTATCTTCCCCTGTCTTGCCCCTCCCAAGGTTAAGCACTTTAAATATGTTTTCTCATTTATGGGATAAAAGCTACAGGAGGGAGATGGCATGCTCTCCCATTTATAAGAAGTTCAACCCCAGAGGGAACAAGCAAATTACATAAAACAGCATATTTAGTAAATGGTGGGCTAGGATTAGCCCCCAAGTGTGAGTAGCTCTAACTCTTAGTGACTTTGCCACATTGTTTTATTAAGATGGTACTCTACCATGGATCAAGTGCAATGAGCCTATTGTTTTGCGGATGGTGTGGGTTGAGAGTGCTTGAAAAATTGTATCAGTCAGGAGAGAACTCCCAGCTGTACTGACACCCAAGATTGGATCTACCTACATAGGAGCCTAAATTGACTCTAGATCCAAACGTGGCATACTTTGCAATTCCAATTTCAGTGTTCTGCTGTGGCTTCGTGAACCTTGGCAGTGAAGCTGGGGCATCTTTGCTGGGACGAAAGATGATGGAGTTATTGTGGGAGTAAAATAAAGAGATCGCATGGCGGGAGGCTGGGACGAGAACTTGTCCAGATTCTGTGTTCCAAGGGACTCTAGGAAACAGCCTCTTCGGGCTATGTGTGGGGTGGAGATTTTTAAAAACACACATGAAGCAGAGACTCAGAATATCTCCTTACATAGGTCTGATTATAAAAATTAGATTAGCTTGTTTTCAGATAATCTCCTTTGTGTGTGTGTGTGTGTGTGTGTATGTGTATGTGTGTGTTGAAGAGGAAAAATGATGATTCAAAGGAAAGTAGGGAGAAAGGCCAGATGATGACTGAAGAGGTAAAACAGTGCTTGGAAATATTACTGGTTCTTGCATAATCACTTTCTGAAAATTTGCCAGGAAATGAAAGGCCATCTTTAAGTGGTGAGGATAAAAACAAAATGGTTCATTTCGGTAAAATTCGAGTGTTAAGGAGAATAGCGTGAATACTGTCATTTGTCGTCTTATCACAGAAGACAAATACTAACAAGGAATAAAATGAAAATGTTATGGGCATAAGCCAAACAATATTTTAAGATTGGTCTTTCTCAGCATGCTAAATTTAAACAGATGAAATTCTTTTTCAAGTATTATCTGAGTCAACAGTTGGAAATGAAGAATTTGCCTTTTAGCAGGGAGTCTGTATTGCATTGTAAATTTGAAACAGTGTCCTTGACTCAGTTATTTCATATTGGCAATAAGCCAATCACTACAGATCAAGGAGCACAAAAGCTCTCATCTTCAAAATCAAAGTATATTTATACTTTTGTACATGCTCCATAAGGAAAGTTGATGCTACTGAGCTATTATTGTCATAGATCTAGATGGTGATGGGGCTTTGCAAATACATTCACATTGTCAGCCCTGATTCTTTCTCTTTTCTCTTGTCATTTGTGACACTGCAGGTCGAGGTTAGAAGTAGTTAGTTTCAAGGGTTGGTTTTTGAATGTGGTGCTTTGGCTCTCTTGCCCTCATAGTTTAAAAATAACGATAGTAACTTTTATTGTGTGCTTACTACATGCCAGTTGCTTGTATAAGCATCTTGGGCATATAATCTTGAAAACACTCGTATGTGATAATCCTATTATCATCATTATTTCCATTTTATAAGAGAGAAAACTGAGGCGTAAGAGGGTTAAAGGACTTATCACCCACAGTTAGAAATTAGAATTGAGCTGGGACATGAACCAGGCAGTCTGGCCCTAGAGCCCATGCTTTTAACCAAAAGGCTCCAAGTCTACTCTTAACTATCACTGGCTTGTTATGTGATTTGGAACTAAGCTACGGTGCAAGCTATTTGTTCACCTCTTTTGTCTCTGCTTACACCTATCTCTGTCTATAACTTCTTTCTGGACACCCAGATCCCTCTGCCCTCAGTCTGTTAGGTTCTACCTGATGATGCATCTATATCCCTTAAGCTTCTGCTCTAGCATCATGACCTTCTTGAATTCTATTTGTATTCTACCACTGGCCCAACTGTCCTTCTCTGTGGTTCCACTGAACTGTGTGCTTGACTTTAAAATTGAATATGCCACAGAAGGTTGAAATAATCTTATCTACACTGAGGAAGGAAACAAAATATTTTTTTTATCTCTGGGACTTCAGTGCTGAGCCTAGTGTCTAATACATTATTAGAGTTCAATAAACACTTCTTTTATAAACAATTCAAAGCTCTAATTCAATTCTCTGAAGAAATAAGGAGTTCCACTTTCACGGGCTTTACCCCCCAAAAACACTAGAGAATGGTCTTTTAAATGCAAGTTAAAAGGTCTGAGCCACATAGTATATTTTAATACATTGAACTCATAATTAGTATAAAATTACTCAAAAGACATTTATCACCCTCTCTGGTATTGCATATCTAGAGTATAGGAGATAATGTTTTAGAATATGACAGATGGCATACTTATTTCCAAATCATAATATTGAAACTTTTAGTGATATCTAATTTCTGGACCAATGTATCTTTAAGGGGGAAAAACAAATATTAGCATAAATTGTTCATTAAAGATGTTTTGCTCTGTGGGACAATAAAGTTGTGAAACGGTGCTTTTTATAAATTGTTTCCTGAACTCTTATTTCTTTTGAAGAAAAGTCCTGAGAGTTTGATTCAGTCATAGCTGAAAAATATTGAGTCATATCAGTGAGCAGACATTAGAAACTTGACTACCACTAGAGAAAAATGAAGAAATGGTGGAAAAATCAATCCCCATTTCCCCTCCCCCAAAAGAACCTTTTTCCGTTTATGGGATAATTTGGGTTTTACTTATTAATGACTTTGTAAATTTCTTTCAGTAAGTATTCAAGTATTATAACAATGCAACTGGATAGACGTCATGTAAGGTTTTCCAAAATACAATATCTTTATTAAAGGTGTCATCTTAGGTCAAATAATTCTATGTTAGTCTCTTTCCAATCCACGTGAATTAGTTATGAAATACGAAATTATAACCAGGAAAAGGACAGATGGAAGGAAAAGTGTGGTAGCTATTTAAAATCTCTTTGAAATTCCATCAACAGACTAATCTCAGGATGAGGTTACCCCAGTGAGGTAGCTAGGCCTTCTTTTATAATGTAAGTACAATTACATTTAAAGAATCTCAGCTTGTATCATGTGGTTTTTTTTTTTTTTTAATTTTTAAAAAAAATTACTTTATTTATTTATTTATTTTCGGCTGTGTTGGGTCTTTGTTTCTGTGCGAGGGCTTTCTCTAGTTGCGGCGAGTGGGGGCCACTCTTCATCGCGGTGCGCGGGCCTCTCACTGTCGCGGCCTCTCTTGTTGCGGAGCCCAGGCTCTAGACGCGCAGGCTCAGCAGTTGTGGCTCACGGGCCTAGTTGCTCCGCGGCATGTGGGATCTTCCCAGACCAGGGCTTGAACCCATGTCCCCTGCATTGGCAGGCAGATCCTCAACCACTGTGCCACCAGGGAAGCCCTTGTACCATGTTTTGATGATTCATGATGAAGGTGTGGAGAAATTGACTCCGTGTATAATTTCTCAGTATGCAAAGATGCTCGTTTGAATTTCATCATTCCATTCTTAGACACTGTGATATAGGGCTTAAACTTATTTTTTGTGTTCAGATTGCCTGGCCTCAAATCTTTACTACTTGTATGACCTTGAGGAAGTTTTACTTAAATTCTATGCTTTAGATTTCTCTTTGAAAAGCAGGGAGAAATGAAAATGATACCCATTTCGTAGAATTACATGATTTAATCATGTAAGGGGCTGAGAACAGAAGGGACATAATAAATAAGCAAAAGTATTAGCTATTTATTTATTTTAAAATTTTATTTATTTATTTATTTATGGCTGCATTGGGTCTTTGTTGCTGCGCGTGGGCCTTCTCTAGTTACGGCGAGCGGGGGCTACTCTTCCTTGCCGTGCGTGGGCTCCTCATTAAGGTGGCTTTTCTTTGTTGCGGAGCACCAGCTCTAGGCACGCGGGCTTCAGTACTTGCGGCGTGTGGGCTCAGTAGTTGTGGCTCGCGGGCTCTAGAGCGCAGGGTCAGTAGTTGGGACACACGGGCTTAGTTGCTCCACAGCATGTGGGATCTTCCTGGACCAGGGATTGAACCTGTGTCCCCTGCATTGGCAGGTGGATTCTTAACCAGTGTGCCACCAGGGAAGTCCCATTAGCTATTTATGGTTTCCTGTTAATTTGGGATATTGCCTCAGGTAAAGAAGGAAGTATCAGTAGCAGAGAAAATGTTCTAAATGAAATCTAAATCTATAAGTAGTTTTCGTTTTAGTTTTATATTAATAAAAATATGACTCATAAAATCTATTAAATGTTACAATAAACACCCTCTATATAGTGTCTTCTTTACTTACTCTTTTGCCCAAAAGGGTTTTATTGAATTACAAAAGAATGGTAACAGTTAACAGAGAATAATTAGATAACACATGAAAACACCCCTCAGGAGAGTGGCTGGCACACAATCAACCTTGAGAAATTTTAATTCCCCTCCTCTTAAATGAAAAACCTCTTATTATGGTTTTAGTTTTCTTCCTCTTCTTAAAATTTGGTCACAGCTATCATTCATTTAAGGTACGAAATGATCTTCTGTTTTCATCTATATTGACTACTCTGCTGTTTGTACCCAAGCAGACTGGGAAAATGTGACCTCTTCTGTGAGGACATGTATTACTACCTAGGTCAGCTCCTTTTGAATTATATGAACTGGAAAGGAGGAAGAAACAGAGGTGCTGTGGAGAAGCATTGCAGGATCCTTGCCCTGAAAACAGACTTCAAGCACAAAAGATGAGTTTGTAGTTTATTCAGCAACTTGTTTTGCTGAGACAGAGGATGTAAGGAAATGTTCTTCCTGAGCTTTCGACCAAGGAATCCCTTTGCCGATTCCTTAATGAAAAGAAATAAGAGCTGGAGAATTCTCACTTGCCTGCCTCTCCTAGTGTGTGTTTTAGAGATTGCAAGCAACCCTCAGCTACTTCTGGGAAATTTAAGGTTCAATAGGCATAGTTATTAAAAGCATCACCTTAAGAAACAGAACTACTAACACCATGACACTGTATTCTGTTTCATCCCTCAGTCATGGATGGGCTAGTGTTATTGTCAGGCATGGTGCCAGGTTCAGGGAAGGAAGAGTGAAATAACAGGCAAGTTCCTACAATACTGAACGCACATCAGTGAAAGAGAAAAACACAGAAGCAAACACACTAAACAAGGAAGCAAGAACATGATTTGTTGTTGTTGTAGTAGTAAGTGCTATGAAAGAAACAAAAAGCTGAAATAGAGAACAAAGGTCCTGTTTACTGGAGGACAGACTGGTTTCAAGACTCATAGGAACTACTCCCCCCAGCCATGCTTTTATTCATTATAGAGCAGGTTTCTGGTGTTGACAGTGAGTAGAAGGGGATTATACCCTTGAAGTAATCCTTAAAACCAAAAAAGATGAACTCATGGTGAATCAGAATTTCAGAATTATTGAGCAAAACATTTTCATTCAGTCAAAAACATGACTCCCACATTGCTTTTCCCTTTACCTTTATGTTACAGGACTATTCAGCTTGTGGCAGCTTTAAAAGATTAGAAAAATGCAAGTACTTAATGTTGCTTAGTAACTCCTCTTGCCTGTCATTTTGGGCTGCACATAAACAACTGTAACTTCTCCACACTTGTCCCAAATTACTAGAATCGGGAAAGAGCACACAAGCTGATGAGTCACTTTGCTATCCTGTTGTTCTTAATAAGAGTTCTGATTACCAGGATGGGTTCTTTACTGTTATATAATGTTATCTGCCACACCATATGTCAGAACTTTCTGTTTGGCAAGTAGAGGTTCCTTCCTTGTCACACATTGAAGAAAGCATAGCAGTAAAGTCATTCAGAGGAGGACTGTTGTTTTGTTTCGGGTCCTTGGTTTTAAATGTACTCTATCCAAACTGTATTAGACAATATTTTGTGGGAGTAAAGTGGTAAGTTGTTTGAGCTTCAAGTGGGGATTGTGTCTTGGAGCTCTTAGTGCTTCTATCATTCAAGCTACCTGCATAAGTGCCTGGTGGCACATTTGGTTTTTAGGTAACAATATTATTTTTATAAGAGCAGTTTCAAAAAATATATAAAATAATGGTTTCAGTGTGGCTGTAACAATTTTTCTATTTTATATGGTTAAATTCTTGAAATTAATAACTTTGTAAAAAAAGAAAACAATAAGAAGGATGATCCCACATGCCGTGGAGCAACTAAGCCTGTGCGCCACAACTACTGAGCCTGCGCTCTAGAGCCTGTGAGCCACAACTACTGAGCCCGCATGCTACAACTACTGAAGCCCTCGTGCCTAGAGCCTGTGCTCTGCAACAAGGGAAGCCACTGCAATGAGAAGCCTGTGCACTGCAATGAAGGGTAGCCCCCGCTCACCACAACTAGAGAAAGCCCGCGAGCAGCAACGAAGACCCAACTCAGCCAAAAAATAATAAAATAAAATTTAAAAATAAATAAATAAATAAAAGATGAGTCAGAGCTATAGTGAAGGCATTAGCACCTGTGTCTTACCATTGAGGAGCATCCTGGGTAAAGAGGATGTGCCATACCCTCTGGTTCTTTAACATCTGTTTTGCTGATCCTAATAAGTTAAAATCCAAACTATCGCAAGACATAAGGAAAAAATGTTTGAGGAATACTAATATGTGTTTTAAAAGAAGAAAAGGGGAAGAAATCTTTCCTTATGTAAACATTAAAGTTAAATAGTTTTCTATATTAAGGACTTCTTATAGTTCTTCAGATGCAAGTGTGTGTTAGACTCCCTAGGAGTGGGATTTAGTACAAACTTCCCTGACCTTATTTAATTATAGAATCTCTCCTTCTGGGAGCATTATTATCTTTGAAAACCCCAGAACACAATTTGTTGTTCATTGTTGGCGTTCAGTTATTCATTTAAAAAATTTCAAGCCTCTAGCATACCTCAGATTAGTAAGTTCTGGGAAGAAAATTATAAATAGAATGTGGCCCTAACATTAAGTAACTCCTGAAGTGGTCATTGGAGGAAGACACATAGATATAGAAGTTATAACACAATGGGCTACGTGCAGCAATAAAAGTAGGTGCAGAGGATTACATGTAAGATTGCTATAGGAGATGAGGAAATAAGAGACAAAAATTCATCACGGATAATTTAGAATTTGAGTTGGATCTTGAGGGAAATTTGCAATTTATCAAAAAAAAGGACAATAAAAGCATTTACAAAGATATATTTAGAGAGCATTATTCTTTTACCCTCTTGTGGAAACCAGTACTCCTTTCATTCATCCAGCATAACTCTTGAGTGAACAGTTGGCTACATGAATAAAGAGATGAGGGCAGCAAACAGGGAAAGAGATGTATAAATTTTGTGATACAGATGATAATCCACTCCTTTGGAATAGATAAGAATCTGTGAAAAATAATGTAGAATGAGAAAGAAGATAATTTTAGGAATGAATCTTGATGAATTCTAGTATTTCAGAGTGTATTAGAGTAGATGGGATTGTGAAGGAGGAAAATGAATTGTCACAGAGGAGCAAAACAATAACAGATTTGTGGTATATCAAAGACCAGAGAAAAACCTCCCATAATAAAGACAAATTAATCATCACTGCCAGATATTGCTGAGAGGTTAATTAAGATGAGGAATTGAAAAAAAAAATCCTTGGATTTGAACACAGAGAGATCATTGCTGATCTTAGCTAATGATGTGATTGGGGTGAAACCCCATTGAAAATATTTTAAGGATTGAGTAGGAGCTCAGGAAATGGAGAGAGTGACCCATTCAAAAAATCTGTCTATGAAGCTTTTGAAAAAAGATAGAGCTGGTTCTGGAGAATAATAGAATTTTGAGGGAACTTTTTGTCTCATAAAGTGGGAACTTTTTGAGCATGTTTAAATATGTATGAGAAGTTGAGATAATTAAAAATATAGAAGCTAAACGGGAATGTTTAATGGGTACTACAGAATGTGGAATTAAATTGGTTTAGAGACATAAGGGGTATGAGTTGACTTTGACCAGGAGTAACACTCTCTATAAAGAAAGAGGAAAGGAAGGAGAAAAAGAGCAATCTGAATACGTGTGCATGTTTTGTAGTGCTAAATTGAGGATATTTCTGGAATTTAAATTTGCTTTATAGAATTTGTACAAAGTGGAGAAAGTTTGAAGTTTTTGGACAGTGTTGGAGGATTTACTGACCAGAGACATCTACTAGAATCTGGATAATATTGGGGGGCTGTTTGAGTTATGAATTTACAATGATAAAAATTTACCTCAATGTGTGACTCCCTTCGGCAGTTCAGAATATGTCATAAGAAAACAGTTTATCCAAGATACATTGTTTTATTTGCTTTGCCTTTTATCAATATATCATCATCACCTACCCTCTTTAGTATCATGTGTCATCTTCTTTATTACTCTTTCAAATTTAGAAATCTGGATGACACTTTTTCTTTATATCCCCTGTCTTGATTATGATTGATTAAAGTATATAGGTTGACAAGTCAACTAATACCCTACAGAAATTCCTTAACCACCTTACCTTCTTAGACATTTCACTCTATTCCGTGTTAACCACTGGACAGTGACTCCATTCCTAATATGGAATGATATTACCTGAAACTTATCATCTTTGAAATGATGAATCATGAAACAATCATCACCTCATTCTCTCTACCTCCCATCAGTCTCCAGTACCTTGACCTACCTTGTTTTCTTCCAGTGATTCTTTTCTCATTCACCCTTGCTGTACTATCCAGGCAAGACCTAGTATACAACTTAAATAACTCTTTTGCCCAAGTCTTTATTCCTTTGTATTCTTTTCTTTCCTTACCTTTTCTCGATTGAGCATTCTGGCTTTGCTTTTTCACTTGGGGTGTTGAATGCTATTGAAAATCACAAAACCATGAAAGCTAGTGTCATAATAAATTTGGGCTCTCCCATCTTAGTACTGACCTTGGTAATTCTGAGTTCCCATGTTTAATTTCCCTTGCCATTCTCCACAGCAGCCTTCGCATAAAGCCCTGCCACACATGTACTTTATATTTCCTTAAGAAAAGAAGTGCTTGAGTATCCGTAACCTTTTCCTCTTTGTGTCATTTACTTTTTTTTTTTTGGTATTGGCATTTAAATATTTTAATTAAATTTGGTTTTAATGTAAAAAATATTAATATCCACAATTACTTCAACCCTCTCTCCCATTGCCACCCACCTTCTCTGTACCCTTGCTTTTAGGCAAAGCTCCATGACATGGCCCCTCTTTATCTCTTCAGTAATGTCTGTTGCCACTCTATCCTCTTCCAATCCAGTGTTCCTTTGACATTAAGCTGCTTAAAATACCCTGTCAGTGCTCCTTTCTCACCTTGCTTGTGTTCCTTTGTGTCTTGGGTTCTTTATTTTCTCAGGGCTTAGAACAGTAGCTGGTACAAAACAGGTACCTAAAAAAAACCACTGAATAAATAAGTGAACTTTGAAAATGCCTCTTTTTTGAGTAGGGACAATGAGTTAACTTGTAAAGCATCTCTCTGGGTCAATGTTTTTATTCTTGATTCTCTGAGAGCTACTCTTTCTTACCTCCTCTCTCTGCCTTTTTTCAGTATGGTTCTTACTAATTCTGAACAACTGTCTGTGCTTCAGCATATGTTTTCCCCTTGATACATAATAATAATAAATATGTTTGCTCATTCTGGAGATAATAATCACGTGATTCTGTTGTGAGAGAATGAGATTATTTTTAATTTGACCAAGTGTAGTCATTAGAGCTTTATTCTCCAAGTTTAGCAGCTTATGTTAGATTTAGGCATTTGTTTTATTTTTGACACATTCTGTGGATTGATTATTGGCATTCAGTTGTGAAACTGCATATAAAGAAGGAAAAGGATCAGGGTTGTTTTTAGTATTTGACAAGAACAAGCACGGAGACTTTGAGGGCTTATAGGAAGTAAACAGAAAGCTAAGAGGTCACATATGTGGAGAGAATAGCAAATAACCTAGTCTGTTTTCCCTGGTGCTTAGTCACTTTCTCAGAGCCTCATTTAAATGATGATGTGCCAGTGACAGAAAGAAAATATTTTTCTTAGCTACATCAAATACTTATTATAAGAAATGTGGGAAAATTCTTATAGAAAGCTTTCCTTGTGATTTCTAGGCACAATTTATGAGTGAGTGGTCACTTGTTCAGATTCTTGCTTTCCCATAACCCTGTCCACCCTCCATTCTTTCTGTAGAAGCAGATATCAACTAAGAAGATACATGAAGGCATTTTTTGGGGGAAACAGTATTCATGTCAACTTTAACTTTAAGTGGATTTATTCATAGCAGTACACTAGTCTACTTTGCAAGTGTGGATTTTTCATTTACGTGTAGCTTCAGAAATCATAGACTGAGGTTGTCCCTGGAAAAACTGTTGAATTTCTAGTATTTCTCTTCTGTGTACTTTTACCTAAGCAATATAAATAAATAAGGTTAGCTGTGACCTAAAAAAAGTACAGTTAGTCATTTTGCTTAGAACACAATATAGTATGTGCCCTCATTAATTTTATTTGTGGGATTTGAAAAAGTGTAACTTTACAAGGAAGTGAAAACTGTGTGGAAAGAGAAGGCTTTCAACCTGGGAAACTGTTAGATTTTAGGATCAGGTAAATTCTCATAAGCTGATACATCATTAATGCATATACTAGATTTTTTTCTCTTTTTTATTGGATTTATACATCACTGAAAGAGGTTAATGTATTTCTGTATAATATTTATTCTAGGCCAAACAGGAAAAGAAATGAAAAACTAATTTTCAGTTTTGAAAAATGAATTCCTTCTTAGGCCTGAGTTGAAGGTGGTAGAGGTCGTAGAGGTCAAGTTTCCCTCTGTCTTACTTGTCCAGATTCTGCTCATTCCACCGTTTTTATTTTTGTCGGTTGGGGGTGGGATTTTATTTTCTTATTTTAAGAGTCTTTTCCTTTCACTTTCCACTTTATATTGCCAAGGGATTAATTACAAACTATCCCTTGATGCCTCTGAAGACTTGTTCTTTCTTATACACTGAGCAAAATGGTGGTGGTCTGTTACTACCCAAGGAATGTTCATTGCCTGTTAGCTAATATGCAATTCTGTTTCTTAAACTGAGTACCGATTTGTGAGATGAGCTTCCTTTCCTCTTCCATCTATTTTGGGGCTGGAGGCGATTTTCCAAGTGGGGTTTGTGGTAGGCTAGAGCCAGACCTGCTGAACTTTACGTTTGGTTGGCCTTATGAAGCACCAGAAAGAGAAGATAGAAGTATCTATCTGTGGTGCAGCAAGAATGCCACTAAAACGAAGAGGGCTGGCATTTTAGTGCTGACATGGGCCCCCTACCCAGATGGTGATAAAAGACCAAAATCCCAGGTCCTGCACTGTGTTAACTGGGAGGATTCCGCCCTCTGCACGGCATTCTGGTAGTATTGAACTTTGACTGCCCTTGTGTGGAATAACACAAAGCCTCAGGGAGCATTTACTTACCTGCATTCTTAATCCTGTGTTTATTCTCTGCAAGGATTATTTGCTAGTGTAATTGTAAATAGAAGTGAAAGCCAAATGTAGCTGAGTCGTGGTGCTAATTCTTGCCAATGCTAGAATCTGAACCAGATTTTTTTCTTTTGACCAGATAAGAGTCAGTGATACAAAAGATCTTTACTGAGCTAGACATAGATTCCTTGACACTTCCTGTATAACATCAGCACTTCCTGGCGCTTGCTGTTCCATGGTGTTCCTCTTTATCCATATCATACCCCCTACAGTGCAAGCTGTATAGTCTTGTTAAATGTTACAGAAATCATGAAGTTTAAAAAAATTCTGACAAGCCAGTAGACAGTTACCAGCCGTTATTTACTTATACTTCCTAATTTCAGTATTTAAATAAGAGGGCTCAAACACTACCTACATGCAGCCAACTTTGAAACTTAACTTTATAGCAGCGTTCTGCATTCTAAGCAATGACCTAATTCCTAACTTTCAGATGCATGGCTCTTTATTCACGCAAAGATAAAAATGAAGATGGTCAGTTCTTTCAGATTTAAAATGCCATTGGGAAAGAGGAGTGGTTAAGTGTGGGGAAAAGAGGCATTAGAGTCCCAGTTGATTTAATGGTGCAGGAAATATCAACACTGGCAGGGACAGTGAAGGAGACCCAGGTGTTAAGAATAATATCTACTATAGAATTCTTACCCTGGGGTCTTCTGTCTCTGTACGTCCCACTAATACCTTAGACAATTATAATTGCTGTCAATATGCACTTATACTACAGTTGGCCTTAAAATTTATTAGTAATTTCGGAATTATCAGGTGCATTTACCTTTTATAATTTCTTGTCATCTTCAGCCTCTTCAGCATTTGCCATTTTTGATAGCTGCACTCACTGTTGCAACTCTATCCTTCTTTGTCATGGGTAAGACTGCACTACTATGATAGTATTTCTATTTATTCAAACAGTCAAAAAGCATTTATTGACCATTATTTGCCAGGCACTCAGAAAACAATGCTATTCAAACACATAAATAATTTCTGTTGCCAGTGACTTTATAGTTTAGTGAGAGGGATTGATATTAATGATCTATTATTTAGTTTAATAAATATACTTGAGCACCTGCTTGGTGCTAGTTTCTATTCTAGGCATCAGAAATGCAGTGTAAAAATAGTCCATTCAAAAACTTACATTTTCTTGGAGGAGAGAGAAAGTAAAAATTAAATATATAATATAATTTTATATATGAGTGTCATGAAGAAAGGTAAGTCAGGGCAAGTGGAAAGTGATAGAGAATGGGTGCTAATTTAAATAACGTACTATTTTATATTTATTTTTAAAATGTCTCATTCTTCTGTGTACATATTACATTTGAAATTATTTTTTTAATTGAAGTATAGTTGATTCACAATGTTGTGTTAGTTTCAGGTGTACAGCAAAGTGATTCAGTTATATATATATATGTGTATATGTGTGTGTGTGTGTGTGTGTGTGTGTGTGTGTATATATATATTGTTTTTCATGACCTTTTCCGTTATGTATCACAGGATATTGAATATAGTTCCCTGTGCTATACAGTAGGACCTTGTTGTTTATCTATTTGTATATAATAGTTTGTTGAAATGTTTTTAATATACCCAATAGGTGCTATTAAGGAGGCAGTTGGATAAACAAGGCTGAAATTAAGGGAAGTTGTTGGAGACAAAAATGTCAGTGTCAACAAAATAAATGAACAAACCAAACTGAACAAAAACAGAGACAGAGAGAACAGAGTGTACTGGTTACCAAAGGGGGAGGATTGGAAGGGAGGGAGAAATGGGTAAAGGGGATCAACCGTGATGGGTGGAAACTAAATTGTTGGTCACGATCATGGTACATGTACACAGAAATAGAAATCTAGTGTTGTACACATGAAACTTATATAATGTTATAAATCAGTGTTACCTCAATTTAAAAAAAAAAAAGTGAACTTAGTTTATAGACCTGGAACCAAGAGAGGTCACCTAGAGATTGAATGTAGGTAGAGAAAGTGCAATGCTGAGGCTTGGGGTAAACCAGCATTTAATGGGGTAGAGAAGAGGTGGAGGAATCTGCAAAGGTAAGTGAGAAGCGGCAGCAGGAGAAAGCCAGGAGAATGTACTTTCCAGGATGCCACATAAGAAAGTGTTTCAATAAGAAGAGGCTATTGAAATGTGTCAGTTGCTACTGAGAAGACCAGTGAGATGGCTGCAGATTGACTACAGGATGGGAGAAGAGAGGTCTTGGTTGACTTTGCAAAGAGCAGTTTCAGGGAAGTGATGGAGCAAAAGTCAGACTGAAGCAGATCAAAATGTGAGTGGTTGGTGTTAAAGTACAGAGAAGACAAATTAAACCCCAGTACAAATAAGTCGGAAATTGCACATGAAATGAGTGGTCCAAATATAACAGTATTGTTTGAGCTAGTCAAGAGGGTTTGAAAGGTTTTATGAAGCGATAATAAAGTTAGGTCTGAAGGTATTAACTAGATAATAAGGCAAGAGTAGAAAAGCATATAAGAAGGCTGTATTGTATGGCAAACTTGAGGGCTGAAAGAAGTCCAGGTAGTTTGGAGTGGGTATGTATGGGTTTAAAGAGGAGACAGATGGTACAAGGCTGTTTTGTCTTTAACCTTAGAGTGCTGGACATAACTGATGATTTAAGGGAGGTGTAGATACGTGGACCACATTATCTGTTTTGATGAGGTTACTCTAGCTGTAGTGTGTATAGGATGAATTGCAGGTTGACCAGATGGACGTTGAGTAGCCCATTAGCAAGCCATTGTGGTAATAAAGATTAGTGATTATTTTAGCCTAGATTACAGCAGTAACAGTGTAAGTGGAGAGAAAGATAAATCTGACATTTATGAAGTGAATAGTGCTTATGACAATCAGGATATGAGTACATGAGGAAACGAGGTGGAGAAGTCCAAAATGACCTCTAAGCTTCTGTCATTTGTCATAGAGAGGCAGTGCCTTGGCACCAGTTGAGAGAAAATTGGAGCAGGGTTCCATGGGTTTGCTGTTATTTTTGTGGGCCATTTTCATCTGCCTACTAGGATTTTCTGTCTATTATCCCACTGACTCCTCAAGAATATTATTAAAACTGAGTTTATTTTCATTCTCCCAGCTTTCTCCTTCCTGTGATCCCAGACTCAGTCATACTGAAGTGTCCCCTCTTCCTAGTACCCTCTCAGCTTCCATATCAGCTGACTCAGTTCCATCTCTTGATCTTTCCCGTCTTGTATCTCACATTTCTTCCTTCTTTTCCATTTTTCCCCCTACCGGGCAATTTCAGACTCTTAAATTTCACTCACCTGTACTCTTAACCTGCTATGTGGTCTCTTCACGTTCAATCCATTCCTTTCTTTATACTTCTTTTTAAATCCTCAGTATCAATTTTTCTGTATAAGATTCTGATTTTCTCGTGTCCTTGCTCAAAATAGTTCAGTGTCTCCCCTTTTCCTTCTAAATAAGCTGTAGGTTCACCTTGGGATGGCATTCAGGCTAAAAAAAAATAAAATCTGTTGGTACTCCTTAACCTGCCACACTGTATAAGACAGTCCTTAGGAACTGCCTGGTTTAAATTCTGACTTTAGCACTTACCAGTTGTGTGATTTGGGTTGAGTTGTTTAGTTACAATTTTCTATTTACAAATGGGGTTAATAAAAGCAACTCATTTACATGGTTGTTTTAAAGTCAAAATTCATGAAATTCTGTTAGCACGGCCCCTGGCACAAAGCTGGCAATCAGTTAATACAGCTTCTGTGATGATTCTGTGAGCCTCCCGCTATGCCCCCTGTATGTACAGAGGCACGTTTAACCGCTTCAGAGCACACCTTTTGTTTCTGTTAGGTGCCACGTTAGCCTTCTCGCATGCTTCCCCTTAGAATGCATTCTCCTTCTTCTTTTTGAAGACTCCCCCCCCACCACAGGGTTTCCTCCTGTCTCAATTCTTTCATCTCTTCAAGGACCAGTTCTAATCTCTCTCTGTAGTAAACATTCCTTTCTTACTCAGCCCTTCCCCCTCCCCAATCCCAGGTTCTGTTCCGCCACATTTTTGTGTACTTCGACATATATCTTATCAGCTCCTTGTCTGTAGTCCTGCATGTTGCTTTCTTATATTAACAACACAATGGTCCTTGAACATAGGAAATTTATTTGTAGAGTATCCATAGTGCTTCCAATATTTGTGAACAAATGACTACAACGTAAGTGGGCAATTCCTTCAGCCACCTGTACATATTCTCTCTTTTCCTTCTCACACAGACTGGTTTTGGCTCTACTCCCCATCAAGAAACATAAAGTTACCTGTCCCAGATCTTTTTCCTTAAGGATAGGAGCTTTCAAGTCACCAGTCTTCTAAACGAATCATTGCTAATGTGTTTTCCTGTGCTCTCAGGAACTGAGTACATTTAACTAAGCCCTTCTGGCAACAGTGGCCCTGCTTTTGTGTTCCAGGTCATCAGTCTGGAGATTTGGGGGTGTTTTTCCCCTCAGTTATACATAATTTGAAGGAAGCAGCCTTAGGAGAAGTAGCCTAGCATCAAGCTTAATACTGTTCCACTCAGAGATCTCCAATAATTGGCTTCTTGAAAAAAAGAAAAAAGTGTCATAAGAGAAGAATATTTAACATCTTTTCTGTTTCCTGCCTAATTTCCTGTGGTCTAAGTTCTGCTGAGCACTGGCCTTTGGAGCCTGAGCTGCCGTTTTTTAGGATGTTCCAAAAACATGAATCAGGATTGATTCCTATTTTATTCATGGCTATACTTGGTGGTAATTTGCACAGCCTGAGATGAGGGTTTATTTTTCCCCTCTGAAGGTTTCAGGGATGTTTCTGTCAGGTTTTGGAAAATGTGCTCTAGGAGAGTGATACATTGAGTGCTGCCTTAGAAAAAGTCAGGCTGTCAGGGAACGTATTTATCTCCATGTTTGCGAAGCAGACCAGGATAAGTACAGACCTTTTAAAAACCTGTGTGAGAACTTTCTAAGGTAAAGGAGAAGGTCAGCCTGACATGGCTTTATGTCCATTTTATTTATAATTTATGGGCTGCCTGGGCATAAAGAATAATCTGGAATCTATGATTATTCAAAGATGAACTTTTTTTTTTCCCTGCAGTACTGCTGTGCTGAGAGGAAGACTTGCTAGTTAAATGGTTCTGCTTCTTTCTGTTTCAAGAATAGATACTATGATATAAGAGAAATAAATAATTATATTAAAAAATAATCTCGGGCTTCCCTGGTGGCGCAGTGGTTGAGAGTCCGCCTGCCGATGCAGGGGACACGGGTTCGTGCCCCGGTCCGGGAAGATCCCACATGCCGCGGAGCGGCTGGGCCCGTGAGCCATGGCCGCTGAGCCTGCGCGTCCGGAACCTGTGCTCCGCAACGGGAGAGGCCACAACAGTGAGAGGCCCGCGTACCACAAAAAAACCCCAAAAAACAAAAACAAAAATCTCCCAGGTTTTCCTAAAGGAGAGGTCTGCCTGTTTTTGTAAATAGAATGTATTGGAACATGGCTGAAGTCGTTTGTTGACGTACTGTTTGGCGGCTTTCGCACTCCAACAGCAGTTATGTAGCTGCAACAGAGACCTTTCGGCCTTCAAAGCCTAAGCCTTAAAGCCTTCTGATCCTTTAAGAAAAAGATTGTTTACCCCTGGCCTAGAAGGAAACTTTGTCCTAAAAGGACATTTCCATTCTGTTTTCTGTAATGACATGAATAGGAAGCTTGCTCTAATTGTGACAAAAGACAGAATTGTGATGAGAGCATCTGTTTATTATTGGTATCTTATTCTACTGATTCATTGGTTTGTTGGGTATAACTGTGTTTAGAATAGGGCTAAAAGTGAAAAGACTGTACATTTACATCAGCCCCATCCAGCTAAAGCATTGATTAGGGGCTTAATTAGATATCACAGAGTTAGGTATTATTTGCAGAATTACTCAGTCTACTGGTGTGAGCAAAATGCCAATTAAACATCTAGGTTCAGGTCACCTCTTCTAATAAGAGGTCTCCAAAAAGTGATTCTCCAGTTTGTTCAAAAGTACAAATGGTCACAGTGGTTAATATGAAACCCCAAATCTTTGAGTACAGACTCCTAGAAAAGCCCGGCAGATTATCTCTATCTCTGCCTGTACCTCTGTCTCTCTTTCCATCTCTGTCACTCTCATATCTGTCTCTAACATCTCTATCTGTGTGTGTGTATTCTTCCATCTTAAATATTTATTCAGAGAAACTAGAAAATTTGAATTTATTAATGTCTCTTACATCTATATATTGTATATTCTAGTTATGTATTGTTTACCAGCAGTCATTAGTAATCATCTAATCAAATATTAGCACTGTGATAGGTACTAAAGGGGAGCAAAAAGGCATAGCTCCCAACTTCATCAAGCCTTCGTAATTGGAGAGGATAAATTTAATACATTGCAAACAAATTGTGTGTATATATATATATATATATATATATATATATATATATACACACACATACACACACACACACACACATACATACATATGTATAGCTTTCCTCTTTTTACCTTTTTATCTGAGAGGAGAGGCACAAATCTTAAGTGTATGGCTCCATGAAATACTCACAAGCTGCACACACCCATGTAACCAACCCAGATCAAGAAACAGAAAGTTCCCAGCAGTCCCCCAGGTGTCCCCTCCTGGTCATCCCCACTCTTCAAGGAAAAGCACTTGCCTGACTTCTAACCTCAGAGATTCAAACCTGAAGTTCCTAAAACACTGAGTTTCTGATATGTATAAACCAGGAAATCTGCGTGTCTGTCATCCTTTGGGAAAGCAGATTTGGATATCCTGGGTGTGTGTACTCCCTTCTTGAAGCAGTGACCTACTGGAGAGGAGCAGTTATCCCTTAGGGAGGGCGTGGCTTCTCCATGGCCACCTGGCTCACCTCATTTTGTCACCTCTTGGCCTGCTGGTCGCAACACTTGTCTTTCTTCACCTCTAGATAATAATTTCAATGTCTTTGTAATTTTGACCACCCTGAGCCTTTTGTCTTTTGTACGACAATGTAGTATTAGTTAAATAAATAAGGATATCAAAAAATATATATATATATATATCTATACACTAAGTACTTCACTCTAATAATCCTATTAATTTTTTTCTGGAAAGCTTGTTTTTATATGCTTAAAAATGACAACCTTTCCATTCTTCTTAAAATTTCAACCGTTACTTTTCATCCAACTCTCAGATCATCATGACTCATATTTCATGTAGAAACATACAACAGAAATTCAAACATTAAAACAGGAATTTCAACACTGCCTACCAAATTATAACATGATTCCATCCCCACCCCTCCTTCTTTCTGCTAGTGTGAGAGAGGAAGATTTGGTCCTCCTGTGGAATCTCAGGTCTTAGTCTGTGCTCTGTCAAACACTCTCCCCTTCTTGTGGACTGCCTTCCATCACTTATTCACTCTCATTCTTTCTCTCTCTCTCTCTCTCTCTCTCACCCTTCATTCCTCTTTCTCCCTTATACTCAAATATATTCATATTTATTTATTTTTAACCTGCAAAATCCACTACTCTTTATTTTCATCACTCTATTTGAGACCACCAAAATTTCTTGCTTAGGAAACTTCTGTTAAAAATATGACTTTCATAAAAATACAAAATGACCACATTCCAAAGATTTTATTCATCATCAATTAATGAACAAATTTGTAAAATGCCCGGACTAATTCAAAAGAGAATTAGACGATGTGAGGTTTACAGAGTTCGTCACTTAAAGGAATGAAGAAATGAATTTAAGAAATGATACAAATGTGGTTAAAGTCATTCAAGAAAATAAATAGTAACAGTTGAGTTTTAGTCTAGAAGTCATTTGCATTTCTCTTGGACAGAAACCATTTAAAATTTTCTTAAAGAAGGGTCATCAGCATTTCAGTCAGTTCTGCAAGTTAACTCTTATGTAGTTGTAGCATATCCTGATCAGTAGTAAATAGGAAGTTGAACAAAGGTACACAACCCTAGAAAGTCAGAAAATCTCCAGTCAGGGTGTGTCTGGTATACAACACCTAGCCACTATACTGAAATGACACCTAGTAATCCTTTTACCTGTTTCCAAATGTAGACACAAGTGTATGATTTAATAGTTCTGTGTACACTCTTAACTCCTAATATTTTCTCAAGGAACATGCAAAATGTTATTTTGACAGTTTTATTATATAGAAATTTAAAACACCTTTATGAAAAAAAGTATCAATTAAAATTTTAAAAATGAATGATTTGTTGGGAGAAAATACATTTTATTCATAAAATGAGGAAAGTGTTAAATTCGCTAATATTCAATGTTGTACAAAAACCAATTTTAAAAAAGTTACAGAGCCATAAAAATGATTCAACAGGATAAGAACAATCAATTTACAAAAGTGATTCTGATATCTAAGCCTGTGAAAAGATACCCAATCTCAATTGTTGTCACAGAAACAAAATGATGACCATACAACTACCAACAACAGTAATATAGTCCAGAATTCACCCATTAGATTGGAGAAATTTAACAACATTTCAATACATCCAGTATTGACAAGGGTGTAGTGAAATTGCTCTCTTATGAGCAAGTTATCAGCAATTCTGTAAATACTGGGGAGAATTTGGAAATCATTTTGCCATAACTTATTAAAATTCAAATTTCTCATCATTTTTGGCCCAACAGCTCCATTATTTTTTATTCAGTAAAGATACTTGGATATAAAATATTGCAGGGATTTTTTATTGCAGCATTATCTATTATAGTATAAAACTGGAAATAAGGGCTTCCCTGGTGGCGCAGTGGTTGAGAGTCCGCCTGCCGATTCAGGGGACACGGGTTCGTGCCCCAGTCCGGGAAGATCCCACGTGCCGCAGAGTGGCTGGACCCATGAGCCGTGGCCGCTGGGCCTGTGTGTCCGGAGCCTGCGCGTCCAGAGCCTGTGCTCCGCAACAGGAGAGGCCACAGCAGTGAGAGGCCCGCGTACCGCAAACAAAAAAAACAAAAACACTGGAAATAAGAGCAAATAAGCATCAGTAGAGATATTACTGAGTAAATTATACTTCCATACTATGTAATATTCTGTGGATGTCATAAAGAATGAGTTAGAATCACCTGTATGTCTATTCTACTTTTAAAGTAAAAATGGTAAATTGTAGAATGTGTAGCCTATGATCAAATCTTTTTTTCTTTCAGTTTTATTGACATATAATTGACATATTGCATTGTATAAGTTTGAGGTGTACAGCTTAATGATTTGACTTACATAAAGATCATATCTTTAAAAAATAAAAACAACTACTAGAAAAGCAATATTCCCTATTTATGATGAGGTTGTATCAGCAAAGAAAAGGTATACACAAAGCTTTACCAGTGGTTAGATTAAGGTTATGAGATTGATATGAGGCTCCTAAAGACCTTTTTAATTTTGATACTTTAGCATTTTATTTAAATGAATATTAATTTTATTATTATACATATAATTTTATCTTTCAAGGCGCTTCTTATGGCATTAGAATGCAATCCAAACTTCTTACCCCAGTCTGTAAGTCCTTTGTGATGCAGTTCTGCTCCAGCTTGACCTTGAGCAACTCTAGCACTCTTTAACTGCATTTAGGAACAATAGCTAGCTTTTAGTTTATTTTAAAAAAGTGTAATTCTTTCTTACCTTAAAGTCTTCCTATTTACTACCATACACTCTGGCTGGAACCACATTTTCCAGAATTTGTTTAGCTGATTTAGTTTAAATGTCACTTGCCTACAATTGTCACTTTGATCCTTCAATAGAGATTATGTCCCCCAGTCATGAACTCTCATAAGGATTCTGAAGAATGTAGTTTTTTGTCTTGTTTTGTTTTGTTTTTGCGGCACGCGGGCCTCCCACTGCTATGGCCTCTCCCGTTGCGGAGCACAGGCTCCGGACGCGCAGGCTCAGCGGCCATGGCTCACGGGCCCATTAAATGTAATTATTAAAAAGTAGGATCCTATTATGAGAGAAAACAAGGATCGGGCGTATAATTGTCATTTATTACTTACATTGACAGTTTCTGGATTGTTTCACTTCAAAAGAATTTTGACTTGTCATACAAAAGTCTCATGTGACAGGATTATTTCAACATAGGGTTAATTTACCTTGGAGAAGAATGAATACCCTTGCTTGATTTTTAGTCCCAGCTATAAGGTAGTTATTGTAAACATTTTTGTTGGATAAAAGAAAGGAGTTTTACAAGTCCGTTTACTAACATAAATATTCAAGATCATAGGCATATTCTTTGGACTTTATAGCCCTAGGTCATTTCAGATTAAAAAAAAAAAGTTTTGGCCATTTGTATTAGAACCTTCTAAAGACATAAATACATAGACAGAATGAAAGTATTATTTTAGATGTTCTGACAAGATGAAGTATAAACTATCCAGATAAGTTGGAAAAGAGTTAAGTGTTTTATACTTAGGGGATGAACTCCCATCTGAAGTGATAGAAACAGTCTCTCTTTCAAGTGATATATCTGATCACAGTCATTTACTGAATGCAAAGAGTGGAAGCTTGTCATGTTAAATTGTCTCATTAAATAGGCCTGGCTAACTAACCATAGACAAATCAGGTATCTAAACAGGATAATATCCTTTACCTCAGGTCATGAATATTTTGAAACACATTAATATAGATCATTTTTATTTGTCATTATTTGGAAAGAGTTATATTACCTTGAGCTGTGAGCCTTGATACACAGTACTTCCTTAATAAAAACAAATATATCAGGAATCTGTATGATACATTATTCTGTCTGGTAACGTGAGACCGTGAATATATCATTTATTCTTTATCAAAGAAAGCATGGATTTTTGAGCCCTAAAATAGAATGATTTATACAGCTATAGATTTTATTTTGTTGATGGTGATGTTTAAATAGTTGTTGGCATTTGATATGAAGTTGAACGGCTTGGGGGGAATCTTATGACCTACAGCTCCTAAGCTAAAATATATGCAAGGTACAAAATGAATTCAATAAGAGGAAAGCAAAATTAGTTTGTAAGATATTTTAATAGATCACATAATATAAATAATATCTATCTCTGAGTTTTTTACACCCAATAAAAATGTAGTTTATAAGGCCTTTCCACCAACTTATAAACTTTGCAGTAAAATGTATACTCATATAACTAACCTAGTTGCTGACATCATTTAAAGCTTCAATGCAGGAACATTAGAGCAATTGGAAAAGAGAAAGAACAATTGGTACAAGTTTTACTCTGCACTACTATTTATAAATGCAGATAAAATAAAAAGGTGGAAGTGTTAACTTCTGGATTATTATTGACATGAATTTTTTCTGGTTAGCTTGATTTATATATTCATATGTTTAACAGACATAAAGAATGTTTGTTGACAGACTGTATTTGTATATGTGCATATTTCACTGATAAAATGTTATTGGCGCATTTTCCCTCTTACTGGACAATTCCAAAGTCACTGTAAGTTAAACAAAATGAAAAGTCTGTTTTTGCCCTTCTGTAAAACTTGGCACAAGTATGAATTCTTTTTTGAACACATACTTATATAAACTAGGCACTAGAGATAACAAAAAGTCATAAAATGATAATCAGTCCCTCAAAGCTGGGCTTTGATTTAATTCTCCTATATGTGATTTTTCCTCATAACAAACCAGCATATTTTCAAAAGCTTCAAGGTGCTGTTATTTGTAGAACTCTGCACTGTGGAGCGTTATTTAATTATCCCCTGGGAAAATTTTTAAATTTGAAGTTACCTTAGTCTATCATATGCTTGATTTTTTTCTGGAAAACATTCCAAAGCAAAAGAAGTTATATATAAGTTATAAGCCACTGACACATGCAGACCAGCACAAGCTGTGCACAAGGGTGACGGAAGTGCAATGCCAGAGTGATTGCCCCAAACAGAATTTTTCAAAAGAATATTTAAGTAGGGATGAGACCAAAAAATCTGGCCAAATTTCAGCAATAATATTGTAGAGGGCAAATCATATATGTGAATTCTCGGAGACTGCAGTGACAATATTCGGTAGTTATGAAACTTCCCCTAGCATCCCCAGCATTGTTTCATAAGAAAAATAACCCTCTTAATTAACTGTGGTCATGTAAATCCTTTGACTATATTTTTTTCATATGCAAGTCTAAAAATATTAATGTCTTCTTATTATCTTTCCAGCACTAAACACAGTTCTAAGCACAGAAAAAGCATGGAGATCTTGAAATGGCAGACATTGACTAGTTTTTATTTTCAAAAACAGAATTTGGTGGATGTTACTAATCTTCGTTAAATAATACACGGCGTATGAGAAACGTGGTTTGAGATATAGATTAAAATTTTATTTATGATTTGATTCAATTGATTACAGATATTTACATCAAATGTACTATAGTAGTGCTAGGGATAGTGGACTTGAAGTATAGAATATGTATGTAGCCTGGCTGTTAAGGAGACATGCCCATGTCATCAAATGACCCTACAGAGCATCATATAGTTCAATTTGAATATCAGTTGTACACAAAAGACAAGTCCAGAAATGCAAGTAAGTTATATTGAGTTGAATTTGTTACAACTTATAATTTAAAAAAACAACAATATAAAACTGATTTGGTAGCACTGATGTAAATAAGCATGAAAACCTAAGAAATAGGAAAGTTGGTTGAGTTCTAGCTTGTTTAGGAAAGTTTAGGAAAGTTGGTTGAGTTCTAGCTTGACTCTTAGTACTCAACGCAAAAATGTAGCCATGATAGTTATAAAGGTCTTATTACTGACTTGAATGATACTTAATAGTGTATTAGGAAAAATCACTTCTTTCTATCCTAATACAGGTCATTTTGAGATAAGGATGTAGTATGTGTATGCAAAATCTAACATGTATGCACATATTAATTCACATAAATTTCATAATGACCTTTATTGACAATTATTGAGCAAAAAGATTGATGGTGGTCTTGATAGTTTTGCATTATTTATTTTTACAAATAAGTAATTGTGAAAACATAAGACATTATACCAACCAGTAGTTACCAAAAGCTTTTTTATTTTACAGAGGGGTGCAAACTGGTATAGTTCAAATATATACTGTTGAGTTATCTTTGGTTTAATAAAAAAAAAAAGCATGATGACTTCTAAAAAGTGAATAAAGTATTCCTAGATTTTAAGGTACAAGCAGATACAGGAAGCAGAATTTCCCTTGCAAAATAAAAAAAATAGCATTTGGCATTCAGTGAGGATGTCTGAAAAAGAATAGAAGGTCCTAGATGATAAATAGTTTTAGAGGAACGGACTTATTTTGTCTGTGGCTTGTAGAGACAGCTTCATTTCTTTATAATCACTTCTTGTAATACGACGTTGATTGAACTGTTGTTAAATTATCTTATTCTTTGTATGCTGTCCTGGATTTCAGGGAAATTCATTTTGACCCCATCACACTGAAATTCTTAATGACACATCAAACTCCTTTGTAGATAATGAGTATTATTTTCTCAAACAGAAGAAAAATCTCTTACCGTGCAAAGATGCTATGGCATTATGCAAAATATCTAATTGTTTAATTATTTTTCCTTAACCTAGCAAGATGAAAAAAGAGTTTGGGAAGGGAAGATATTGCAGAGCTATTTTTTCCTCATACTTATTTTAGAGGAACAACTTGAAAATTTACATGCAGGGGACTGTGTGATCTAAGTTTTTTAATGTATCTAATAATAAATCTATGTGGGGGGGTTGATTATGAATAATGCCTCCAAGCTCAGGGTACAGTAAATTTTGTTGCAATTGTTACTTTTTTTCAGTTTTTACTGAAAAAAGCCATATTTCAGATGACTGCTATCTTTCGTAGCAATACTCTCCTACTTTTTAAAAATCATATATGTGTACATAGTATCATATGTTAATATTTAGTATTATATATTAATAGTGTATTATTTACTGCACTTTAGTGTAGTATTTTTCCTCATTATAATCTCGTGGTGAGATTTTGTAGATAAGAAAATTGGAATTCTCATACATTAATCGCATCTGACATAGTAAGACGAATGAAAACAGTATGTTTATATTGTTTACCTT
This sequence comes from Delphinus delphis, assembly GCF_949987515.2. Lineage (NCBI taxonomy): Eukaryota > Metazoa > Chordata > Mammalia > Artiodactyla > Delphinidae > Delphinus > Delphinus delphis. Next base: position 40,019,931 of record NC_082691.1, read on the forward strand.
AATGGATTGAATTTGAAACGTGGAAAATATATCCTGTTTCCAATGCTAAGCTGTATCAACAAACTTTTCTCCACAAAAATTGTGTCATAGTGAATGCATGTCCACCGAAATGATCCATGAGATCAGTTGTGATAAAATAAATCCTGATTAAAGAGAAGTGGATGAGGCAACTAAAGAGATAGAGCAGAGGAACTCAGGTCCTTATTTTTTGAGCGTTTTCAAAACACGTTTCTCAAGGACAAACGTGTGTGTGCATGCGCATATGGCAGGGTAACTGGATACATCTCTATCTTTAACTAGAGAAATTCAACCTCTGATACATTGACTGTACTAGTAGAATTTTATTCAAAGAAAAAAATACTATTACTAAAACTATTTTTAAATCACCACTGTATATTTTTGATTCATTCTTAGTAACTCAGCATTGTTTTTTTTCACATTTTGACTACTTAATAAAAATCATTATTCTATATCTGTGTTCTAACCACCTATGTAATAATTTCTAATCAACTTACTAATAGAATACATAAATACTGCCATTACTGAATTCTACCAATTATATTTCTTTAAAGAAACCTAATGACTTTTAAATAATTTTCACTCAGTTCAGAGATCTTCAGTAATAATGAATCTATAATTTTGGACTGTAAGGGTAACTTTGCCTAGAAATAGTGGAGCTCAAAATTAACTATATCGTTGTACATGTCATGGAAAAGCATGTGCATATGCATATGTATGTATATATAAATGTGTGTATGCATGTGTGTGTATATATAAAGAATATATATAAAAAGTGGATTGGGACAGTTGATACTAGATTGGTGATATTTGTATTTGTTCTTTCCATTTGAAACATTTCCCACCAAAATCTTAGGTATATTGTTAAAAAAAAACTAATGTATTTGAACTTTTACTATTTGCTGTACTTGAGTAACGTTCTAAATTTATAGCAGCTTTATTATCTTCCTGCCTTATCTATTTACTTTGTCATTGTGATCAGAGTAGAGGGTGTTAATACATTAAATATTTTAAGATGTTAATTATGGTACTACTAAACAGGATACTTTCATGATTAAGAACAAAATGTGAAAATTTTTATTTGTCCTTTGTACCAGAACAAGTAAAGATGGCTAAATTGAGGGATTGCGTATTTGAATGGAAGACTGCAGAGGGGTAATAGAAAGAGGTGCTGTCTGTGTTGACCTTATGTGCCAAAAAGTAATTTCCAAAACAAGAACTTCCTGAAGATAATATTTGATTCCTAAGAAGTTTAACAGAGATTTTAGAAAGTTCTATTGCTGAGCCAGGGTACTTGTCTTTGAGGGTGATTTGAATTTTCCATTACATGAGTCAATTCTTGTAGTTGATTCTACTCTTCGATTACTTTTTTGAACTTACATTTTGGCGTTAGAGGCAAGGGATTGCATTTTAGTGTGTTATGATTGTCACTAAATAGTTGTATTCCTCCTCTGTTGATTATCAAATAAGATGTTGAATTCTTAATGCCTTTCATATTGGCTATTTCAAAGTTGAAGAAGCTTCTCAGAGAAATATGTATTATTTATAACGTGAATATTTTAATAAGCAGGTTTCTTTGCTGGGAGCTAGGAGTGAGGCTAGGATAGTCTTAGAGAAAAGGCACCTATAGAGGGCACAATTCTGAAAATAACTAATGGCAGCAAAACATGCGAAGTTCATTTTCATAATTTTTGGAGCCAGTTGGGTTCTTTAAACAGTGATGATGATGTCACTACTATAGAAATATTCACCGGTAATTATATTATTCATTCAACAAACATTTATCTAGTACCTACTCTAAATCAGTAACTGTACTGGGCATTTGGAGTATAATACAGTATATGACAGACACTTTGTCTAGCTACTTCCTGTAAATTCTGTGATTTTAGAGCAGGTAAGGAATAGGTTTCATTACATATGCCAACATTAATCAACTGGTAGTATTTGCCTCCAGTGCTTTGTACGGAGGAAATGTCTGAGCCTGCCTCTTGACTCAACAGTAAAATATTTTAATTATTTATTTATTATCTTGGCTGTTTGAGTGTCTAGTGGTAGCAGGTATATCATGTATTTGTTACCCCGGTTCTACCATTTTCTTATTTAGAATCAGCATTTCATTGGAAAAAATAGGTATACTTTATAGGTAGCATATTTGTGTAATGAACAATATGAGGAGATTAATAAATGATAGTTCTTTTATTAAACTGCAGAAATGACTTATGATGCTCAACTCTTCATCCTTTGCAAACTTATATTTATTTTTAGATCTAATGAATCACCATTTGCCCTTTGCTTCGCAAAGAACTTAGGGAGGTGAATGTTCTTGAGAATCTCAGTCCTGTCTTCCTGATAGCTTATTTTTGGCAAAGTGCCATATCCATGATAGAAATTTTAGCAAAAAGCGTTAGAGAATGTTAACATTGCAAACTTCTAAAGGTCATTTAAGATAAAAGTACAGAAACTAAATGGGTAAACATTAAAATTCATTTTGATAATGATCAGCTGTTGTCTGCACCATGCCATCCACCTTTATATCTTCTCATACGTAGCAATTAAAATAAATATGTTAATATTTTCACAGAATCTAAACAGTGCTGGGCACTTAGTAAAGGCTCACTGAATGCTTGTTATTTGATAGATGGGTGATCTGTGTGTTCCAAGAATTTTTTTCAGCACTATACTAAGCATGTTTTATAAAAAACAAGAAGCCTAATCCTTCTGAGTCCAAATTCTAGACAGTATTAGCATACCAAGCGTTTAGGCATATTAACATTACCAAAAGCAGAGAACAGCAAGCATTTTATAAATAAATAATAAGCTGTATGGGACTGACCTTAAGGATAGTAAATCAGAATAAGGTTAATCTTGGAACCTAGAGACAAATTTTCTCAAGGTCAGACTTAAGTTAGTCTATGTCAGGATTTCCATAATTAGAGAAAATGGGAAAAGAGTTTTTTCAAAGATGGTAGGGAAAATATTCTCAATAGAAGGCCAAAATATTTTCTAAAGAATTAACTCATTATTTCATGTGTTTATTTCATTTCACTCATTTATTCAATGTCTACAAAATTGCTTGTGTACCTACAGTGCAGGTTATAGGAAGCTACAAGATGGGATTAAACAGGGGAGTGGAGAGAGCACTTCGTATAAGTTATCTGTGGGATACCTAGATGAAAATCTCAGTTTAATATATGGCTCTGTGGGCTTGGATGTCAGGTGAGAATTAGGGGTTCAGATAAGTTTAGAAGGCTTTTTTATGTAGGTGCCAGTGGATCCATAGATGTGGGTGAGGTCACTCAGGGAAAATGTATGTAAAGCCAAGACCCCCAAGATACAACTCTGGGTCAAGGTGTTACATAAAGGGAGAAAAGTTGATAAAGGAAATTAGAAAATAGAGAGGTGGAAGAACAGTCAAAGAGTGTGTAATATAAGTGCCAGATTATAAAACATTTAACATTGTCTCCCAAATCATAAACTAGATCTGACATAGCATGAGCGTTAGTGGGTTATCTCTTGTTTGTTTATTGCTGTGTCATGATCCATTGATAGTGACTAGATACAAGCAAATTATTATAAATGCAAAGCATAATTAATTTAAAAATATGAATATATTTTGTGTATATAATTGTTTCAAAGATAAATTAGGCATGGAACAGAGAAATGCCCATATACAGTAAATGTATGTATATATTCTTCGCTACTAATGAACTACTTCTATATAATTCAATGAGAATAAACTTTCAGAAAAGCTTTTATTGAGATGATCATATTTTTTCAGAGTGAAGTACTTAATTGATATGAATTGATTGATTCATTTAAGAATGGGCATTGATAACAACACTATGAAATAGCATTGCAGCTTAAACATTTTCCTACAAGAGGAAAGAATGTTTTCTTTTGGGAGGAATGTATGCTCAATTACAAAATTGTGATAAAATGAGTTAGTAAAAAAAAAAAAAACCTTTAAATTTTAAAATGCACAGGAAATTATGGACCCAGTTAAGCCTTAAGTATTCAATTGTCAAAACATGATAAAGTCTCTAAGTCTCTAAGGTGGGCCCTAATGTGAAATAAAAACCAAGACTGAATTATTAATTGCATTTTCCAAGAATTACATGGGCTGTTTTTAGTTTTTCATTACTCGTTTTGATGAGGAACATGATTGTTTTTACTTTGTATATAATATTCACTTTGACAAGACGCCATTGCTCATCTCTGTGGGTTTGGTTATTTTAGTGATTGTCGTCGCAAGGATTTATAACATCAAGTTATGAAGAATTCTGACAATGTTTAGATTATAATATCTAGAAGGATTGTCCTTGCAGTTTGATAAAAATGTTCTATCTTTACCTCTAAGACACAGAGGATTTCCTTTTTCAGTGTCTTCATGGAATTGTTTTATGTCTTCATCTTCCTTAAGGTACCTGGAATTTGCATTTGTGCAAGGAAGCAAGGAGCTAACAATTGACTAACATTGACTGAGTGCTGAAATATGCAGCAGAGACTATGGTAGATTCTTAGGGTTTCACTTTAATTTCACAAGAATCTCTTGCTGTAGGTACTGTTTTCTCATATCACATATAAGGGAGGATTTACCCTCTTTCCCACTTCTAAAGAGGGAGACTGGAAAATGGAAAAATAGAGAAGTTGAAGGGAAGAGAAATGGTTCATAAATGTAAAGTGGAGAGTTAAAGGAAGATGGGAGGAAGGCATGAGATTGGGAGCAGAGCCAGAGCTGCTGTGCCTAGAAGGTCTCTAAAGTGAGAATCCATCTCAGAGGGGACGGGTAAGCATGGGGGAGCTACGGAAGGAGCAGGGGCCAAGGGGAGGTTAAAGGAAAATGTGTGCAGTAGTTTCTTCTGTATTTTATCACAACACCTTCCATATAGTCCACATATTGTCAGTGAAAGACTGACCTCAGGAGGGTTCTTGGTCAGATGAGAGCCAGAACAAAGTCCACAGACATGGAGATTACATGTTGATGATGAAACGGAGATGCAGAGATGTTAAAGACAGAATTCAATCCAGGCCTGTCTGATTCCAAATCTCATAATTTGTGACTACATCACGTTGCGTACAATTTGAAATCAGCTATAAATCCAAGCGGTAACACCTCAGAAACGCTGCAGTATCCTTTGTTGATGATACCTTACTTCTTATTCTGTTAACGATATCTGGATAGCTGATTTGATTGTTTTGGCAGATATCTCAGAATTAGACATCAGTCAAGGACTCAGTGCTAGTGCTTCTTGCATGTATATCCTAAGAAACTGTATTTCCTCATCTCTGCTGGTATTATTAATAAGGATGATTCTCAAAGGAGTAAACAGAAGCCTAAGTTAGTTTCATATTCTATTAAAAGTAAAGGAGAAAATATGTTTCATTTCAGATATTTATCTAGGTTTTATAAATATTCAGAGCTTTATTACTGTTTTTCACAAACACTGTTAAGCAAATGACTTTGAAAAATTAGTGTTCCAATTTCAGAAAGCACAAAGTCACTTTTTAAATTTAAAGAGTAATTTAGCAAGTACCATCTTATAAAATAAAACACATTTCAAGAATGTATTATTTTTTTTAAATGAAAGCCAAAAAATATTGGCCTTAATATATTCTTTATGCTGCTGGAAATTAGTTCTTAAAGTGCTTGAAACCCAAGATACATGACATTTCAGAAAGACAGTTTAAGTAGAAAATGGGTATTTTCTGCAAGTATTTCATAAATTTATGTGACTGCATTAAGAAATAGGACCACTCTCTTCAAATAATTAAGTGGCCTATAAAATAGTCACCAGCATCATAAAAATAGTAATTCACCTAGGATTATGCATATCAATAGGTAAAAAGCACCAGTTTACATTGCAGTGCTTTGTAACAGGATTTCTCAACCTTGCTACTAGTAACATCCGGGGCCAAGACTGCCCTGGTGGCGCAGTGGTTGAGAATCGGCCTGCCAATGCAGGAAACATGGGTTCAAGCCCTGGTCCCGGAAGATCCCGCATGCCACAGAGCAACTAAGCCCATGTGCCACAACTACTGAGCCTGTTCTCTAGAGCCTGCAAGCCACAACTACTGAGGGCACGTGCCACAACTACTGAAGACAATGTGCCTACAGCCCGTTCTTCTCAACAGAGACAAGCCACCGCAGTGAGAAGCCCACACACTGCCTTGGAGTAGCCCCCGCTCACTGCAACTAGAGGAAACCCGTGTGTAGCAACGAAGACCCAAGATGGCCAAATATAAATAAATAAATAATTTTTTAAAAAAAAAAGAAGGATAGGAAAAGTTCCTAACCTATATATAAAAAAAAAAAATTGGGGGCCAGATAATTCTTTGGGACTTGTCATGTGCAACACTGGGTGTGTAGTAACATCCCTGGCCTTTACACACTAGATGTCAAAGTGTCCCCACACCCACCCCACAGTCTTAATCAGAACTCTCTCCAGACATTGCCAATTATCTCCTAGGGGCAAAATTGTCACAGGTTGAGAACTGTTGCCCTATCAAAATAATCATTTAACTCCATTTGAGCTACTTTCATACATGATTTTAAGGCTTAATACTTACTTATATTATTCATAATTATTACAAAATAATTTAGACTTCCTATTTGTGCTTACTTTCCACAAGCTTTGTATAATGTTGTAGCTCAAAAGTTAGTACTAGCACATGACAGTCTCCGTCTCTGTCAATCAAGAAGATTATTTACTACCAATGAATGAATGAATGAAAGTCGTTTTATTTGAGGATGCTCTTCAGAAGACTTAAAGTAATACTTGTGGAACATTCTGCATGTGACGATTTATTTTGATGACTGTCAATTTCCTTGACAGCTACTCATTTTACTTTTTAGAAATGGACTTATTATATCTAAGGGAGAGCCCAATAAATTCAAATGTAACTAAAAACTTAGGTGCCATCTGTATTCTAAACTTAATTGAAACTAATTTTTCTGACTTTCTTGTGTGAGCTGTTTCTGAATGGGAATTATGTCATGGTTTGCTAAACTCAGGTAGCAAGGGAGCCAGGAGCTGTAGTAGGAGAAACAGGGACTGGAAATAAGCAAAGACAGAAACTCACAGGTCTCAAAAATATAAGGTAATTTCATTAAAGTCATTTTATTAACCATAACATAAATCCATTGCTTTTCCAGAGTCCCATTAATGGAATTACTATTCACCTGGGTTGTTTGTGATCATCTTTTAGTTCATCAATAGGTCATTAATTCTTTACAGATTTAGCTCTAGAATATCTCTAGAATTTGCCATTTCCTCTTCATCCCCACCACAATGACTTTTGTGTCTCTCCCTACATAGCTCTACTTGTACCTCTGCAAAGCTGCCTCACCAGCAGCTCTGCCTCTAGCTCACCTTTCTATTTTCATTGCCAGCACACAGTTCTGTCTGGAATACGAATAAAGCCATGAAATTCTCCTACTTATACTTTTACAAGAGTTACCGATTGCCCAAAGAATAACATCTTAAGGCCTCTACCTGGTTTCTGACTCCATGTTTTCCCCCAGTTATCATCTATCACCGCTTTGTGCATAGCCTCTCTTTAGTCCTGTTAACTGGCTTATAACACCCTTAGATAATACACGTGTTTTTCTGTCTTTATATATATCGTTCCTTCAGCCTGGCTAGTTCCTAGTGCTTCTCTAAGGATTCTGCTCAAATACCTCATTTTTTGTGAAACCTTTTCTCTAATGACCAGGCATACATAACTCTATTTGTATTTATCTCCTAGCATTTTAAGAATTTATATATACATACATATATATATATATATATATATATGCTTTGTCGTTTAAGTGATTTAAGAACAAGTAGGAATACCTACAGAAACGTTATCTATTATATAAAATAAAGATGATTATAAAATAACTTCTGTAGCCAAATTAAACTAAGATAAAAATTCTTAAATAACTTTAATTTTGCAAAGTCAATGTCCCACTTTTAATTTAGTATCTTTTTAATTTTAACATATGCTACTTCAAACTTTAAAATTATATTTTGATTCATATTATAATATTCTTAAAGTTTTTATACAACCATAAGTATGTAGTAAATATCAATCCTCTTGGGGTTGAAGTGATTTTCCCATTTTCTCATATTAAATAGTATGTTGTGAAATTTTAGTTTTATATTCTAAAATATGTAACTTTAATGGAGATAATATTAGTTTTGTTTCTATTTATTTATTTTTTGAGGCTTGGGCTCTGGCTTTGAAGCAGTAGGCTTAGCAGATAACCTTACACATCTTCTCTGTGGTTCATCCTTCACCTTGACTTTATATCCTTTAGCATCCCCATCAGCCTGGAAGGTTTTCCACTCAGGGTGAGGGCTCGAGCGGGAGACTCCCTGCAGAGGTGCTGTACTACTGCAGTGGGGCAGGTAGGAGCTGTCCTTTCAGCACCCATTGCTCAGCTGTCTCCCCAAATGCCAACAAAGTCCCCCCAAAGTCTGTCAGGTGGCTCCCTTCGCTCCTTATGTTCCCAGACCATAGAACCCTGCCACGGAATGATCTAGTGCTTTTCCTTTTACTGTAATTGCAAACTATACCCAGTATTTTTGAAATTTAAATGAGAGAAATACAACACATGAGACACAAATGATTAATACCTAGTATAAAATATTAAGAAAACAGCATCCTGGTGGGAAAATGGACAAAGTGAAAAAGAAGAGCCTATTCATATATGTACAAAAAATTACAAATGTCTGATAAATATTAAAAGATTCACAACTTCACTAAAACTAAAAGAAGTGTAATTAAAAGTGTTTTAGCATTTCTAGACCATCAAATAAAAATAAAGAGTAATTTTATTAAAATAATTTAAGCATTTCCTTAGGGCTCAGTGCCATGAGCAGGTTTGCATTTCCTGACTCTGTGCTAGTGCTCTTATCATCACCTCTTGTAGTGTCTAATAGAAAATGAGTTCTACTGAAAATTATTTTAAATAATCTTCCCTGAGGGAAAGCACAGAAAAAAACAAAAGTAAATTTAATGATTTGTGTGACCTGTGTAATCCATTTAAGGCAATAGAACTAAAGTGGTTGAAATAAAACACAAATATACAAAAATTGTAAAGGTGAGTGAGGAGATACAACTGCACTATATGTTAAAAAAAAAAAGAATTTGTAAAGAGAAGTGATGCGGGCCCATTAGTTGTTCCTTTTGCTTTTTTTCCCCATTGAATCCCAGACTTTTAAATATAAAATAAAATATTTAGTCTATAAGGTAGCAATAAAATTTAGTGTTTACAGTTGGCTGAGAGGAGGTTCCTCCATTGGTCCCCATGCATCTGAATTCTGGCTCCATCACTCATTAACTGTGTGACTCGAGGCAAATAACTTAAACTCTTCATCTCAGTTTTCTTATATGAAATATGGAAATGATATTATCTCACCGGAAAGTTGTTATAACCACTAAATAAATATAAAGGGTTAAACATGTACCTAGGTTATAGAGAGCATTTCATGATTGTTAGCTATTTTTATATTTTTCTATTTATTGATCATTTACTGTTTTCATTTTTTAAACCATATCACAAATTTCTTAAATATGGATTAAGCTGAAAGTTAAACATTTAAGCATATATTCTTATATTATAAAATCTATTTAATACACTTATTTGAAAGTATAACTGAGCAGAAATATTTTTGTACATTTTTTTGGCTGCCTCAGAGTCTGAGAAATATAACATATAAAAAATACAAGCAGGGCTTCCCTGGTGGCGCAGTGGTTGAGAGTCCGCCTGCCGATGCAGGGGACAAGGGTTCGTGCCCCGGTCCGGGAAGATCCCGCATGCCGCGGAGCGGCTGGGCCCGTGAGCCTTGGCTGCTGAGCCTGCGCGTCCGGAGCCTGTGCTCTGCAATGGGAGAGGCCACAACAATGAGAGGCCCGCATACCACCAAAAAAAAAAAAAAAAAAAAAAATGCAAACAGTGAAAAACCCAGTACATTTATATGAGTCATATACTAGATTTTGTGGCCAAAGAATTTCAGTGGCCTATAATTATATACATATGCCAGCTACCTTGAAATATAATGAAATTGTGGGAAAATCATCCTGAATTTGAATTCTGAGTTTGAATTTCCCCTGCAATGATGTCCTTCATCACTGCTAAGAATCATTTTCTTACCAGGATATAGTTAATATAGGGATGTAATGTATCCTTCACTGTTTATGAAGGAAGTATATGGCATCATTTAAAATTCCCAGGTGATGTCAATATTTAGAATCTTAGAACCTTTAAAGAATGTCACAAAATCTATGAATTTTCTCTTCTAAGTTTGTGCACATAGTCACACAATTTTGCACATATTAACAGGGTGTTCAAAGATCCCCTGACACTGTCCATGAACAATTTAATATCCTGAGGGGAAAAAGTCAAGGAAGGAGATAATTGTATGTGATCCTCTAAATGTAAATAACATTTAACTATGCCATTTGAAACTATAAAACTGATAAATAAGTAACAGTAAAAGCATCCAATTAAACATTTCTCTAGATTAATGTTGTTTCACTGAAATACTCATCCCTTGGGATTTACCTATCATCCAATTTTACAGTGTAATAAAAAGAATAGAATATTTGTCTTTAGAAAATGATGCCAAAATACCATTTAAAAATCATTTTCTTCCTGACTTATCTCAGTTTTTGTCTGCCCTTCACAAGGTAATTTACTGAGCACCAAATTATTAGGCATTATACACACATATAAAAGAAATAAGTAATGGGAGATAAGTATAGATGTGTATGATTGTTATCAGAGTTCAGATTTTGTCCATAAAGCAATTATGTTGCAAAAGAGGCAATGAATTATCAAGAATGAGTGACATTTGTGTTTGGTGAGAAAATATTTACTCCCTTAGAGATCTAAAATGTAAAACATTTTTAACTGAGTGCTTTAAGTTAGAAAATTTCACAATTTCTAAAATGACAGAAATGATAGATGATATTTAAAGTATTTATTATGCTGTCCTTTATAGTCAAAGAAGGAAATACCTGGCACATTGTTGTTAGAATATATCATTTAAGCATGAAAATATAAAGCTGCTTTTTCCATATATCTATAGTTAATGAAATTGTTTCTTGTTGTCATTTTGTTTGTGATGGTGAAAATGAGTAAGATGTCATCAAAACAATAAGATGTCATCAAATTATTTCTTGGTACAATTTTCTGGTCATATGGCTGTTTATTGAAATCACCTAAATTTCTGCTACTAGGCCTTTGTTACAACTTTGGCTATATGTTGCATCTCTTTGGGTGCCCTTAGAGTGTATTGTAAGTGACATTATAACGTAAATGGGATCCTTTGATCTAACGCAGCTATTGCAAGATGTGCATTTAATCTGTTTCAGGTGTTTGCATTTAGTCAGGAAAGGAGGTGAGAAAGGAAGATATTTATTAAACAACACAGAGATTCCACAATTAAAGGAGCAGTAATCTTTAGTGGTTTGGTAGGAGAAGATTGGAGAAGGAAATTTGTGAACTCTTAAAATGATGAAAAAAACAAACAAAACCCAAAATGTCTTTCCCAGCATCGTACCCCACTCGTTACCTCCTCCACTCTTGTATAGGCTGAAGATAAAAAGCAGTGATCCTTGTACTTCAGCTCTCTTGGTTCATCTTTTGAAGTCAAACTTTCCTATCTTTTTTCTGGCTCACTTACAAGTCTGTTTCTGACTCTGAACAAATATATATTTAATAAAGTAATGACAGTATACACTTGTCCCTGGGTATCCACTGGGGATTGGTTCCAGGACACGCCCCCCTCCCCATCCGAGGATGTCTTTTCACATATGACTGAGGAATCAAATCTTATTACCAAGACTGACAAGGAGACCCAGCTCTGACACTGCCCCCCTTTACCTTCTTCTTTTCTTGGTATTCAGATGTCTTGTCCAGGCACCAATCTCTTTTTTGCCCAGATTCTGGTTTCTCTTCCTGACATACCCCACAACCGTCCTCTCTGCCTGTATCATCTCTTGGTTGCTGATCACAATGTTTCTGCTGCCTGGAAAGCCCTCTGTCATGTTCTCTCTCTCCTGGTGAACGTGTAATTCAAGGTCAGACTTGGACTGTGCACTTCCTCTTTGTAGCTCTCCTTAATCTTCTCAGTCAGAATCACTCCCACCTTTGTGCTTCCAAAGCACGGTTATTCACCAGGGTGCCTCATATAAAGGTGAATGTGTTTATGTTTGTCTTTCCAAATAGACTGTGAGGTCACTGAGATCCAAGAACACTGCCTAAATCATGTTTATTTCCCCCAGAGCCCATGACAGTGACATGCACTTGTCACTTGATGACTGTGTGATTTGAAAATCTGCACCTTATCTACTCTGGCTAGTTTTTATCAACTCCCTTGATGATCTGTCTTGTCGCTGTATCTTGGTCATTAACTGAGGTTCCTATTCATATCTCTTGGCTTACTGCTATTCTAGTGGTTCTTTCTCTTTTCTCTCACTCCTTGATCTGTTGCCATCTGACACCATGACAACTTAATATCCCTCATGGTGCTCTGCCACCTAATTATAACACACATTTTGCAGGCCAAGTAATTATACTCCCTTCAAAGCTGCCACCTCATTTAACAAATTTTGTTTGTGTTCCACAGGGCAGGATCTTAAGCTAATGTAGTTGATTGTACACCTTTACGTATGTCTTCCATTGCTTTTACCTGTATTCTTATCTCTGTATACACATACTTTCTATTTTTACTTTCCTCAGGAGGTATATATTCATATCCTAAAACGAGCATGAGAAGAGTATAATCATGCTAGTTCTTTGACTATATTACTGTTGGTCTTCAAAGTCCTTTTAACTGTAGTTATTTTTGAACATTGGGATCTGTGGACGATCTCTGGAGCAGCATCTTATGGAGCAATTGGAAACAAAAGATATATTAGAAACAAAAGAACCTAAAGCATTGTTCTTGGGTATTTTTTTTTATAGTGTTGTAGGCCAATATTAGAAAACAGTTTTACTTCATAGTCCCAATTCTTACCACAATCTTGAATATTCATTTGCATTATGTTGAAAAAATGCTATTATAGATCCCTAGAGTATGAACCTTAATTATAACTGAGCGCTAGTATCTTTTAAGTATTAATTTTAAGAGGTCACAGGTCAAGTAAGAAATTACCCATACAACAGAAGATTCATTCGCTTTGGACATTTATATTTTCTAGACTTCTGTCTCTTGAGATATTTAGAATTGCATGTGGTACTAAAAATGTATAATAAATTATAAAATAAAAATATGTACACTTAAATTAAAATTTAAAATCCTGATGATAAAGTTACCATCAAAAACTGAGATATACTTAAAGCAATAAACTCATATGAACACTCCTATATATGAAAAAGAAAAATGAAAATAACCCAGTAGAAACATGGAAAAATGATGTAAATAAGTAGCTTATTGGAAAGGATATATAACTGGCCAAGGAACACATGAGAAGGTGCTAAGTGTTCTAGAATCTGAAATACGTAAACTAAAACAAAAATAATGGGCCATCTTGTAACCATTGTATTACTTTTACATACCTCCTTAACAGATTACTACAAATTTTTCAACTTCAAATAACATCCATTTAGTATCTCTTAGTTGTGCCCAGATTCCTGATCCATAACTTAGCTAAATTCTCTGCTCAGGGTCTCACAAGGCTGAAATCAAGGTGTTGTCAGGGCTACGTTCTCACCTGGAGGTCTGACTAGTGAAGGATCTACTTTTGTGTTGCCTCAGGTTGTTGGCAGAATTTCTTTTTGTGAGGCTGTAGAATTCATGGAAGCTTGCTTCTTCAAAGCCAGGAACAGAGAGAGAAAGAGACTCTGCTGCTTTAAGTCTCTGACTTCTAGACCCTCTTTCAAAGGGCTTGCTCACCTGACTAGTTTGAGTCCACTCAGGATGATCTTCCTTTTGATGAACTTGAAGTCAGCTGATTAGGGACTTTTACAATCTACAAAACCTCTTGGCATGTAATGAAACCTAATCAAGGGAGTGACCATCGTCATATCCCATTGGTTAAAAGGAAGTCACAGCTCCCACCAAGATTTAAGGGGAGGGGATTATCTAAGGGCATGACCCATTGGGGTTCACCCTCCAGTGTATCTCTCACACTCATGGGCAAAAACTTAATAAGCTCACTAAAGTAAGTTCATTGTGAAGAGGAATTTGGCACCATATAGTGAAGGGTACTCTACAATCCAGCAATTGCATGTATAGTTATATATATATATATATATATAGTTATATATATAGTTATATATATATATATAGTTATATATATAGTTATATATATATATAATTTTTTATATATATATAGTTATATATAGTTATATAACATGTATAGTTATGTGCCTGGAAAATACATGCAAAAATGTCCAATTGCATTATTTTTTTAATAATGAAAAATTAGTCATAAAATTAAATTCTATAAATAGACTAGATGAATAAATTTGGTACATTCATACAATGAATACTTTTTAAAAAATTTATTGAAATATTGATTTATAATGTTGTGTTAGTTTCAGGTATACAACAAAGTGATTCCATATATATATATACTTTTTTAGATTCTTTTCCACTGTGCTATACAGTAGGTCCTTGTTGGTTATCTATTTTATATGTAGTAGTGTGTATATTTTAATCTCTCCTAATTTATCCCTCCCTATCCAGTTTCCCCTTTGGTAACCATTAGTTTGTTTTATATGTCTGTGAGTCTATTTCTATTTTGTAAAGTTCATTTGTATCATTTTTTAGATTCCACATATAAGTGATCTCATATGATATATGTCTTTGTCTGACTTAACTTCACTTAGTATGATAATCTGTAGGTCCATCTATGTTGCTGCAAATGGCATATTTCATTCATTTTTATGGCTGAATAATATTCCATTGTGTATATATACCACATCCTCTTTATTCATCTGTCAATGGACACTCAGGTTGCTCCCATGTATTGGTATTGTAAATAGTGCTGCTATAAACATTGGGGTGCATATATCTTTTGAATTATAGTCTTCTCTGGATATATGCTCAGAATTGGGATTGCAGGATCATATGGTAACTCTATTTTTAGTTTTGTAAGGAACCTCCATACTGTTCTCCCTAGTGGCTGCACCATTTTACATTCCTACCAACAGTGTAGGAGGGTTCCTTTTTCTCCACACCCTCTCCAGCATTTATTATTTGTAGACTTTTTGATGATGGCCATTTTCACCAGAGTGAGATGATACCTCATTGTAGTTTTGATTTACATTTCTCTAATAATTAGCTATGTTGAACATCTTTTCATGTGCCTGTTGGACATCTGTATGTCTTCTTAGGAGAAAAGTCTATTTAGGTCTTTGGCCCATTTTTTGATTGGGTTGTTTGTTTTTTGATATTGAGCTATATGAGCTGTTTGTGTATCTTGGAAATTAAGCCCTTGGTGGTCACCTAGTTTGCAATCTGTAGGTTGTCTTTTTGTTTAGTTTATGGTTTCGTTTGCTATGCAAAAGCTTGTAAGTTTGATTAGGTCCCAATTGATTATTTTTGTTTTTATTTCCATTGCTTTAGGATCCAGATCCAAAAAAATATTGCTGCGATTTATATCAAAGAGTGTTCTGCCTGTATTTTCCTCTAGGAGTTTTATAGGATCCGGTTTTACATTTAGGTCTTTACTTCATTTTCAGTTTATTTTTGTATGTGGTGTTAGAGAATGTTCTAATTTCATTCTTTCACATATAGCTGTCCAATTTTCCCAGTACCACTTGTTGAAGAGACTGTCTTTTCTCCTCGTGTGTATTCTTGCTTCTTTTGTCATAGATTAATTCATCATAAGCGCATGGGTTTATTTCTGAGTTTTCTATACTGTTCTGTTGATCTGTATGTCTGTTTTTGTGCTAGTACCATACTGTTTTGCTGACTGTAGCTTTGTAGCATAGGCTAAAGTCAGGGAGCCTGATTCCTCCAGCTCTCTTCTTCTTTCTAAAGATTGCTTTGGCTATTCGGGGTCTTTTGTGTTTCCATACAAATTAAAAAGGTTTTGTTCTAGTTCTATGAAAAATGCCACTGGTAATTTGATAGAACTTTCATTGAATATATAGATTGCCTTGGATGGTATGGTCATTTTTACAGTGTTGATTCTTTAATCCAAGAACATGGTATATCTTTCCATCTGTTTGTGTCTCCCTCAATTTCATTAGCGTCTTATAGTTTTCAGAGTACAGGTCTTTTGCCTCATTAGGTAGATTTATTCCTAGGTGTTTTATTCTTTTTGATGCAATGTACAATGAATGCTTTTGCTCCACAGCAGTAAAAATGAACGAATCAGAGCTACATATTCATATATATATTTATTTATGGAAGAATTTACTGAAAAAATGCAAGTTACAGAAAAAGATAATGTGATAAAAATTATATAAAGTAACAAAACATGTAAAATGGTACTTATACAGTGTTCATTATATATACATATACACACACAGATATGTATATGTGTGTATGTTGCAAACACAGTAAAAGAATAAAGGAAGCTAGAAATAATACACAGCAGTGTTAATATCTGGACTTTAAAAGACGTGAGTGCGTTTGTGTGATTGAAAACAATATATGCTTACAGTTAGAAAAAAGATCAGTTGTTACTGTGAACTTTTCTATTTGTATTTCAATCAGAAAATTTTTTCAAAGGACATCTTGGGATCTATGTGTTATATTCCAACGAGACAGTTTTTAAAATTTAATCTGGGATTTTTCAGTTCTTAGAAATTAAGCCTCAGGAGGCTAATAAGGCAGAGTTTATTAATTGAAATTTGTTCATTTATGAGTTCCCTTGTATAAATTATCTTGAATGCTTTCAGATTTCATATTTGATTACAGCATTATTTCTATCATTAAAACTGATAGACGTGCGTGCTTCAGAGATTCAGTTGTACTATAGGTTCAGGAAAAGTTTAATTACTAGTATTCATTACATCATCTAAATTAGCACATTGACACTAAATACCATCATATTTCTATAAAATGATATTTTTATATATTGTCTTCTGCATGTTTTACATTAAAATTTATGTTTTTATTACTTATTCCCTGTTCTCAGGATAAATATCTTTTAAAGTACACTTGAGACACTCTTCAAAAGAAAAGAAAGAAAATTTTGTCGTAAGTCATATCCAATAAAAATTAAATAGGGTGTTAATATTTAGAAATGAAAATGAGAACAGTGAATTAAGTATGGAAAGAATCTGATCTTTCCAAAAACATTATATTCAAAAAAACTTTGGGTAAATATCTGAGCTATATAATGACTTATATAGCTCAGGAAAACAAAATGCTCAGTTAGTCTCTGACAGAATGTGTACGTGTGTGTTTGTGTATGTGAGTGTATGTGTGTATGTGTTTAATTCTGTTGAGAGTCAGCTATGTCTGTTGGTCAATGGGAATACAGATTTACAGAATCAACTTTCCAGGTCTTCCTCCTTTTTGAGTATGTCACAGAAACATAATTGTAACAAATATCTCAAGATCAAAACTATGTGATTAAGTGGAAGGAATATATTCTTTCTGAAAAAACTTTGAAGATGGAATCTGTTAGTTGGAAGTAGATCTCATGGCTGATTTAAGCTCTCCCTGGATTTACAAGTGCTGCTATATTTAGGCCATTCTAACCATGAGAGGCTGAGGTGTGCTATTTCTTTGCTGATCTCCAAACAGCTGCTACTGTTTCTCAATCTTTTTTGAGTTAGACCTGATTTAAAATATTACAACCTCATTTCACACCTTGAATTCTTCTCAGAAAGAGTAATTTAATTTCAGTCTCTTTTTTTAGAAACCCACGTTAAAACCTTTGTAATATGGTTCAGTTTGTCACTGTTTCTGGTTTTTGAAGGATGTCCTACAGGCTCTCTTGAATGCATTATACTACATCATGCTTCTACCAAGGAATTATTCTAGTTTAGAATTAGAATCATTTTTTTACGTTTCTTTGGTTATAAAAACTTTCACATTTTTTTTCTTTAGGACAAGTAACATAGACCATAGCCTAATTTCATTAGTTGATTTGTTCTTTTGAAAGAAATCCTTCTTCTTTCAGTCATCCACTATAATAAGCATGGTGCCCTTCCACAGCATATTTAACCCTCCTGAGATTATTTGTATTATCATTTTGCCCAAGATGTGAATAGGATATAAGGAAGTTAAATATTGTTTAAATTGACAGCTTCAAAGTTACCTTATTAAAGCAAAGCAAAGCAAAGCAAAAAATTGATAGCTTCAAAGTTACCTTATTAAAATAGTGTTCTCTTAGCCAGTTTAGAATTTATGGTTGAATTATATATGTTGAATTATATATGTCATATGTAGGAGTCACAAATGCTGATGGATTTTTAGAAAGGGTACCTTGATTTCAGTGCTGATAATGGAATAGAGAAGGCCTAGGACAAATGAATAAAGGAAGATGGCATATAGGTGTTTCATAATGCAATGACCAGTGGGATGGAGACAGTGTATATTTTGCTTATAGAATGTCATGTGAAATTTAAACTAATCACCATTTTTTACATAAATTTTAGAGGAAAGTGGTTATATTCCAAAAGTTTCTCAAGCTCACTTCTAGAAGTTTCTGTAGTTTATGGTTAAAAAAAAATCGCTAATTTTAAAAGATGTTTAATATTCTTCTATGGCTGTCATCTATCTCTGTGTCTGTAAATTGAATCCAGCTCTGTGTTTTTATACTGTGGATTTACTGCAAGCATTACTAGTTTCTCAGAGCAGACATCAAATTTCATTTAGTAAAAAGGCCCCTAGCGTACTTCAATAATGATTTTCCTTAGGCAGTTGTGTACTGTAACTTGAAGTTGAATAACATCTTTAAAGTTGATTATTTTCTAGGGAGTAAAGGTGTGCAAGATACTAGTTCCTTACCAGCAATCATCAATTTCCAGGAAATGCCTGAGACTGAATTTATTATTTTTTTAATTAATAGAAGAAGATTGTAAACACATGCATATTTAATTCAATACAAAATCTGAATGTATTATATCAGAGGCTCTTCAGGGGAACAGTTAATATTTGGAGAATTATTTTTAGTGATTTTCTGCTTTCTTAAGTTAGGCATGGAAAACAGTAAAGATAGATTTATCAACTTACAATAATCAACATTCTAGGAAGTATCTGTTCCTGTTGAAAAAGTCCCAGGTCAAATAGATTGAAAAAAGCCATTTAATGGCCTTCTTCCTTAATCAGTATCCCGTTCTGAGAGTGGAAGGAAAGGGTTATTCTTTTTCATTTTCTCCTCCTTATCTGGGGTTAAATTTGTATTTGGAAAATGTTTATAGAAGATACAAACAGGCCTTCTTCCCTGTCAAAATATAACAACAAAAAAAATGGCATACGAAATGGATCTTTTCTCTTTCTGGGTTCAGGATCTTTGCCTTTTTCCAATATATTCTGCTAGGTTTTTATTTTTTGCTCCAACATTCTCAGTCTTTCAGCAATCCATTGCTGTAAAGTCCAGAGTTAGAAGAAAACCTATGTTATTTATACTCAACTCCCAAAGGCTCTATTCCTCTCTTCAGAGGGAGATGGAAAATACATAGCAATATGAACTTGACCATATAATGTAAGAATGGTAAATTAAAAGTTAAACCCACATACACTCATATACATTTTTCATATTTGAGCATACGTGAAAATGTAATCATCATCGTCATAGTAGAATAACAGTTTTTTGTACTTTTGTATGTTTCAAATATTGCTCTAAGTTACTTCTTTTCATTATCCCATAACAAACCACAAAATACTCTGTGCTTTAAAGCAACCATTTATTGTGCTCATGGATTTAGTGGGTCAGGCTTTTAGAATGGGCTTAATGGGTTGGCTTGTTTCTGTTCCACTCTATTTGGTGCCTCATCTGGGGAGACTGCCAGCTTGGAGAAGGGGGCTACTTGATAGCCTGGGGTGGGATCAGCTGAAGGCATCTTCACTCACGTACTTGAGGGATGATACTGGCTATTGACTGAGACTTCACTAGACTGTTGGCTTGTACACCTATGCATGGTGTCTCCAAATGGTCTCCTCACGTGACTAGTTAGGGCTTTCTTCTAGAAAGTCAAAGAGTATCACTTCCACTGTAATCTGTTGATTAAAAGGTAGTCATAAAGGTACTCACAAGTACACGGGGAAGAAACAGACATCACCTGTTGGAAGAGTATAGCAAGTTTCTAGAAGGGTACTTTACATTCAGGGCACTTTACACTCAGTATTTCACACTGAGAGAAGTTCTACCTAGTACATAATCACCATTTTCCCTTCACCTTATGTTCTTTATTCTAAGATGTGTCCTCCTTAAAACCGTGTGTGGAAAGAAAGAGAAAATTCACTTAAAGTAATTTTCTTAAGAAGAATAAAATAAAATAATAATCCAAATTAAAAACCGGGACTACAAAATGTAGACAATACAAAGCTTGATAGATAGATTTCCCTGTTTTGCACTGTGAAAGCTTTCCCTTAGAAGTGTCAGCAGAGTTCAGAAATAACACAATTATGAATCTTATATTAAGCCACCCCATAATCTTCTGAAAGGTTTGTAGACTTCTAATCTATTTTCCCCATATGCATACTATATGTATGTTCAAATTAAATACTATAGATATATCTTAAATCCTTAGTTACACAAGCAAGGAGAAAATACCCTCTATTGAGAATCTTTTATTTATTATGCATCGTGCACATGTTATTTCATTAAATGTTAATACCTCTGGGAGGTGGGTGGCATGATCCACTTTTCATGAAAAAGGAATTAGATAGGTTAAGTGAATTGCTTTACCTAGGAAAGACAGCTCAGAACTTCAATGAGTATACAGATCTATCGGATTCAGAAGCAGTAGGTTAAGAATGTGATTAATTGTCCTTTATTTGCCTTAGTCTATAATCATTTAAAATCAGGCTGTTATAGTTTTAAATTAATGGATAGCAATATCACATTAGCTTTTAACTCTGCCTGCTCTTTTTACTATATGCCTTTAGTGAGCTCACTTTACGACATTTGTATGTAATTTTTTCATATCTTCCCACTGTTACTTTCCTCTTCCCCCATCATTGCCTAACTAATCTGTCAGCTAATAACATACATAGAGATATAAAATTGTGAAAACCTAAGTCATCAACTAGAAATCTTCCATTTTCTAAGCACCAAATCTATAAAACCACTTGCATCTGTACACATTGGTAAGATTAATTTTGGCCTTCAAATATTTTATGGAACTTCTCTTTCTATTAAGGACTTTTAAAGTCCTTTTTATTTTTTAAGGTCTTTGAAACAGCAGTCAGTTTCTCTCTCCTGAAGCTTGAACCATTCCTACTATAAATTCTTCTCTTCAGTTTACAAATTTTTCCAGTGATTCCTACAAAGAAACAAACAAACGAAATCTATTGGTTCCGTATTCTTCTCTCCATCGCTACTTTTAGCTCTCCACTCCCCCTCACGATCACACTTATCAAGGAGTTGATGATATTCACAGTCTTCCCAGACTCAATTCTACCATGCAACCCATTCCAATTTGGCTTGCTCGGCCTCAGAGAAATTGTTTTGCTAAGGTCACCAGTGACCAGCATGTTGCTTTTGGAAATTTCAATTCTCTTCTTATTTAAATACTCAGCAACTTTTGAAAAGTGCCTTCTATCTTCTCTTTAAAGGATTCTTTTCTTCCTCTTCTGTAGTCTATTTGACACCATATTCTTCTTCTTCTTCTTTTTTTTTTTTTCCAATGTTTTTCCACTTCTAATTGCTAATATGGGAATTCCTTGGAGCTTTGTCCTGGGCACACTTTCTCATACCACACACTTTCTGCAGATGTGCTTCATATTTCATATTTGTCCCTTCAGATTCCCTATGTATCCTCTTCCCATTTGCTCTGTGACTCATGGGGCAATTTCATATAAACTGCACCAACGGCTGTCTTTGCCTTCTGGGTTATGATTGGGTTTGGTCAGTGAGAGGCACTGAAGGATATTGGAGAGTTGGAAGATGACAGGATGAGGGAAGTTATTTTCCCATCTCCTGCCCAGCTAAGTCATTCGAAGAGTGATACATCCTGCTACCTAAGTCCATGGCTCCTGTCAAATGATCTTGTATAATCTGGGGTTTCTTAGCTGCAACATCCCTAGTCCCTTCAAGCTTAGGGTCAGTAAGTTCCCAGCTTTTTCTAAATCAGGATACTGCACCAGCTTCTATTAGCTCTTTGAACCTCTGTCCACACTTGCTAAATAATCCTTTTATTAAACTCCTACTTATTCATTTTAAGGGTACTGTCTGTTTCCTATTGGGATCCTGACACATGGGATCCTTCACCAGGAAACAAAGACTTAGGTGGAGTTACAGTTACAAAGGCATATCCGGAAATTATTCCTGTGAAAGATAAAAAGGAAGAAAAGCAGGATCAGGCAAAAAGAGCCTTCAAACAATGAGGCAGAACTAATATCTGGGAAAAGAAAGAAGGTGGGAGATGCAGGGTTGGTTATGAAAAGCTTCAGATTATAATGCAGACATGACAGAGTCTCAGCCGGTCCACTGGGGTGTTCTGGAGCAAATAGAGATCATTAAAGGATTCCCCCATTGGACAAAAGTGGCATGACCCTCATGCATCCATCATCTTTAATCACTGACCTCTACCTGTGAAGAGTATGACCTTGGTTCAAAAGCTGAATGTATTCTAAAGGCAAAAGAGCTCGAGGCTGTCAGTTAACTGTACTCTTTGCAGCTGATTGCAAGTTCTTTCCTGAAGGCAGAGCTTAGGAGCACAGCTTCATGGCTGCCATATCAGGCAAACTTATGTATTTCTTCCACGTCTTTAAACATCGTCTGTATCAGACAACTCACAACATCATACCTCTGTGTCTCTTTTATTAGCCCTAGGCCTATGTCACTGTCTACTAATCCTTTAAACTTAGATGTCTCTTCATGAATTTAGCACATCCCAAAACAAATATACTGATTTTTCTATTCTTCTCACACCTGATACTGCTCTAGTATTTAGGAACTTTAAACTCCACCTTTTTTGTACCCTGTGCTCAAGCCAGAACTATAGAAGCCATTCTTGATCCCCTCATCCTGCATACAACGTATCCTATTCATTATCAGATCTGGCTACAGAAATGTATCTTGAGTTTGGCTTTTTACCTTCATCTTTACTATGACTTTCCTAGTTAAAGCCACTACCAGCTGTCATCCAGTTACTGGAATAGCCTCCTATTTGGCCTTCCCACTTCCATTCCTGTCACCTTCCAATCCACTGATTAGAAAAAAACTTCTTAAAATATATGTGGACCGTGTTTATCTCCTCCTCAGAATATGTCAATGGCTTCATAATTTACTTAAGATAAATCCTCAGTATGGCCTCTAAGAATGTCCATAATGTGGCTTTTACCTGTTTCTGTGGTCTAATCATGTGCCTCTTTCCCTCGTGCTCACCAGGCTCCAGTCATACTTGCCTTCTCTGGACCCTTCTAATATTTCTATTTTTTTGTCTGTTTGTTTGTTTCCTCACTTCCGGATTCTGCTCAGAATGTTCCTCTCACTCAAGTTTATAACTATTACTCAACTTTTATGATTTAATTTAAATAAAAGTTTTCTGTGGATTGCACTCTGAATCTCTTAATCTAAATCAGGGCTGACTTTTGTACTCTCATAGAATTCCATTACCTGTATTTCATATAACTTATCACAGTTTATAATTATTTATTTGTGCAGTTGGTTTGTTTAATGTGGATCTTTCCCGCAAACAAGATCCAGGAACTGTCTTACTTATAACTACATCACCAGCACTTGGCTCAGTCCCTAGTATGTCACTGGGTCTCAGTTTAGACTTCTTTTCATGGATAAATGAACAAATAATTATAAATCAAGTGATAACAGTAACATTCCATTTAATTCCGTCCTATTTTTCTTTCAGAGGTTCTAGGATTGATATTTTGGGTCTCATCCTTTTTCACTTCTGTGATTTTTCCATGGGTTACCTTATATTTGGGGATTTATGACCCTTGAGACCCAGTAAATATTTTCAGTCATCCTAATACCTTCAGTTCATATACATAGAGTCTTCATTGTGCCTTAGTGTGTATTAACTTTATTCAGTGATCGGGGTTATCACATGCTGACTTTGAATAAATATTTAGAAATCTACACTTAATGTGACTAACATACAGTGCATCCAACCAGCCAGATCCATTTATCTAGACATTGCTTGTACCTTATTCGTGAGGTAATTGATTTCCTTTACTAACTATGGCGACTGTGTTTTAGTCCAGGTACAATAGGCCAAAGAGCCTTCTCCAACTCCTCCAATATAATTATTTCCTGCCACCAACTCACTGACGTGGCACACCCATTCACTAGATGAGAATGCACTCCAACAGCCAGCAAAGTGGATTCTTCTTGGCTTTCATTTTATATGCCTAAAGAAAACCCCTTGCAGAGGAACAGGAAGTCTGTGAAAGCATCATAGGGAATCTCAACTGAATACTCTCATTTTCTTTCTATACATTTATAAAGAGGCAGAGGCTATAAGGAAATGTTGCCATCATTCCTATCTCCTTCTGAGGCATAGAAAATAGCTGTGGCTCTTGATATAATATTACACATGCAACATTTCTCTTTACAGACTTATGATATGTTAGTTCAACTAGTTTAAAAGATTTGATTAGGAGAACCTTCTCCATTTGTACCCCACCCTTAATTTTTTTCTTATCTGGCTGCATGTCATATGATGAGAACTACCAGAATTGTGAGAAACCAAAGGCTTCCAGGCACCCATTAGGAGAAGGATGAGAAATTTTATTCAAAGCATATGGGTGTTGGGATTAACCAAATCTAAGAACCAGAGAATTTACTGTGCATGGTTCAGGGATGCCATTACTCTCTAAATACCTCTTGCTAGAATGCAAATGCATTAGATCAATCCAGAAATGATGTTCTTGATACAAAAAGACCTACATCGACAAGATCACGCTAAATAAAGGAAAGCTAAGTAGTGTTTTTGTTAAATATCTACAAATAAGTTAAATATTGTCCTGATGCTCATGTGTAAGTGTTATTATTAATTGCTTAACTGACATCTCAATTATGGCATTCCTTGGGAATGATTCTCATTTATACAAAGTCAGTTATATTTCACAACCCAACATAAAAATTCTGTGAAATAAAGCTTTTTTCTTTTTCAACTGTAAAAGCTTTGTATCTCTAAGCACAACTTCTTTTGTTTATGTCCATTCAGTTGAAGGGAAGGGGTGAGGCCTCTCAGGAAAGTGAAACCCATAGTGACTTCTGTTCCTGACTCCTTCCTTATGAGCCATTTTCTCTTTATCAACCTCAGGGGCTCCTTCTAACTCGCCTACCCATGTTTTTCATTATGAAAAAAGCCTTTAAGTGAATTCATTCTATAAATATTTATATATACCAAGCACTCTTCCAAGCACTGGGAAATAACACTGAACAAACAGATAAAAATCCCTCCTCTCATGGGATGTGTGTCTTAGAGCCCACGAGAGGATGGTGGCACAAAATCTAACACGTACTTTCAGATGAATATCAAGGGCAAACTCAATACGTATTTTTAGTTGTTTTGTTCTTTTTGTGGAATCCCATCAGGGCTTAAAACCACTTAACGTTACCCCTAATTCTAGTGTGAGGAGACAAATATTAAATAATATAAATAACTTAAACATTTGATAATAAGATGTTATATTCAAAACAAAAGTGTGATGGAGGGATGGTGGGTAGGAATGTTAAATTTTAAATTGAATGACCAGGTGCGACTTTACTGAGAAGACAGCATTCATCTAAAGATCTGACGGATGTCAGTTAAGCAGTCTTTTTTTTTTGCGGCACACGGGCCTCTCACTGTTGTGGCCTCTCCCGCTGCGGAGCACAGGCTCCGGACACGCAGGCCCAGCGGCCGTGGCTCACGGGCCCAGCCGCTCCGCGGCATGTGGGATCCTCCCGGACTGGGACACGAACCCGTGTCCCCTGCAGCAGTGGCAGGCGGACTCTCAACCACTGCGCCACCAGGGAAGCCCAACCAGTCATTTTAAATTTGAGTTTCTTACACTAAATTAACTGGGGAATTTTAATAAATTTCAGCACAGGTAGCCAGGTGGAAAACTATAGTTAATTAAGTAATGAATTAGTATTCTAATTTATTAATTAACTTGTTGGTAATTTATCAGACAGACCTCTGGAATCATCTCAGTTCATGACTACCCATGGGCGGTAAGGGGTAGGCCATGTTAAGGAAAGGAGAGAGCTCAGGGGACCAGCTAAGAAGCTATCACAATCCAAGTGAAAGAGAAAGAATCTGAATGAAGACACTGATATTTTTCCAAAATGACATTTTCCCAAAGTAATCTGGTTTCTGGCCTTTTTTGTGTTCTTTCATTGCTCCTTACTACCTTTAGAATAGTGCCCAAACCTCTTTGTTTGACATTGAAATCCTTTCAAAAATTGGCTGCTTACTGGTTTCTCTAATAGGTGTGTCTGTATTCCAATAAAACTTTATTTACAAAAATAGATTGTGGGCCAATGTTTACTGCAGTCAGCTGTTTGCCTACCTCTGGTCTACTTTATGGGACTCTCTCAGTCTTAGCACATGGCTTCCATTCTAAAAGTTATCTCACTAGTATCAGAAACTGCTGAATTCACAGCCAGTATGTCAACATTCCAGGTAAGAAGTTGGAGGAAGAGAAAAAAGATTAAAAGAGCACTTGCTAGCTCTTTCCTCAAATAGAGCCTTCCTATATATCTCACCCAACATCCACTTACATCTCACTGGCCACTTCTTCGTGCAAAGAACCTGAGGAATATAGCTGTTTAGATGGATATATTTTCATTTAATAAAATTAGGGTTCTGTTACCAAGGAAGAAAGAAAGAATGGATATTGGGTGGGTTTCTAGCAGTCTCTGTCATATCTATCAGATTTTAATCACCCGGTGTCAGTTTCTTCATTTGTCAAAATGGAACACTATTAGCACCTCACAGAGTTGTTCGGTGAAGGTTGAATGATCCAACACAGGAATGCTGTTAGGAGAATGCCATGCACACTGTAAGCTCTCAGTAGAACTGACACATTGTTGGAATTAGCCTTATTTTCGTCTTTTGTGTGTTTTGATCTTTGTTGTATTTACAGTGCCTAGAATGCTTTCTAGCACATAGGAGATCAATAAACACTTTTTTTTTGAATGAATAAATGAACCACCATTATCATCAGTTTAGATTTTTAGATAGCAGGCAACAGAAACTGATTCTGGCCCACTTAATCCCTTATTAAAATAATGGTACTTACTTCTAGAAGTGACAAGATACCTGGAGAGTCAGACTCAGACAGGGACAGGTATCCTATTATTGCTGTAATCATTTAGACCAGAGCTATTTTCACACTGTGCTTGAATAACTCCACTCAACATTTAAAGCCCCATGAGATGGAGTCTAATGATCAAAATGTGACGGAATCATCTGTCTCCCTTTGGATAGGAGAGAACGGAACACCTTTTTTTATAGTCCCACCAAAATGGCATGTAACTGGGGAGAAGCAAAGAATTAGGATGAAATCCATGTGAAGGATGAAATCAGCAGGAAGAAACTGGATGGAAAGCACAAAGAAATATCCATCACATGTTCTTATTCCTTTTAGTTTGTGTTGCTTCCACAAAGTCATGGTTGTGATGTAAGTGCATCCCCTGGGAAGAAAAAAGACCTAGCAATTTGGCCTCTGTTAATGCATCAGTATCTGCATTTTTTTCCATTCAAAAAGCCAACTACCACCTTATAAAACTGATTGCAGGAACCCTGAAGAGATGAGACCAACAAGAGTTTCTTTGTTTTTTTTTTCTTAAGGATAAGATGACAGAATATGACAGTGAGGTTGTGGGATTGATAGAGAACAGTAAATAGATATCGAAAAAAGGTTAGGCACTAATGCCAAATACAGGTACCATGCCTTTAGGTAATGACATCTATATGCATAATCCTTCCAGTCATTTAATTTCATAAATTATCTAAATAATTGTTTCTAAATATTTTAGTTTCTATAATGATTACAGTGCCAGTCTGCTTTGTTACTGAGCAATTGATTACTGTCTCTGATAAAAAGTTGAAACCAGATGGTTTTTCATTTTGTTTGCCTTTTCAGATGTAGCAGTGAATGTAGGTCCATGACAACCTAGGGGTTTATTTTTAAGCATGATTCACAGTAGTTCCGTCTTTCATTATGAAAGTCTGTCAGACATTTGGAATTGCTTTAATTTGGTAAATTTTATTGAGATTTTTATAGATGGTAAAATGAAAATTATCATTTTTTTTAATTGTTAGGGGAAAAAACCCCAATTTATATAACCTGCCCAAATTGATTTGCATAATTGCAAATATATGTGCTACCACTGATGACCATTCCAAACCATTGCTGGAAAGCTGGTAGACTAGCAGACTGTATATTTAGGGAACTTTAGAGCTTATTTAGCTTCATTTAATAATCTGGGTCTAAACATAACATTTGTTTAGATATTAAAAAATTGATAAGTTTAGATTGATAAAAATGACACCCTTCTTTGCTCTTGGAATGAGCAAAGTTTAAAAAACTGAACTAAAAAAAAGTCTCCTTGTATGAAACTAGACCTTATAAAATTTTCTTCACACTGTATTTTTAATCATATTTCTTCTATGATTTGGTGTTAGAAAATGTGTATAAAATGCCATTAGAGTGAGCAATTAAAGATTATTATGCAAAATAGAATAACTGAAATATATTATTTAGGGATTAAAAATCTTTAACATTCTATAACTTGTCAATTTTTTTCTTTGTTTAATGATACTAATCTTTCAATCTTTCTTTTTCTTTTTGCAGTGCTTTAATACGTTATTGAAACTACAAACCCATATCCACAGTGGTCTCATTGTTGACAGATTGCATATTTTGAAAGCTTGAGGTATTTTATAATGAAACATGTGGAAACTTTGAAGCATAAATTCTGCCAAACATCTGAATAAAGAATTTCTCACCTGGTGTGTAAGAGATCTCCTCACCACCACCATGACAAACCAGGAAAAATGGGTCCATCTCAGCCCCTCAGAATTTTCCCAGCTTCAGAAATATGCTGAATGTAAGTATTCATATTGATAATATGATTTGACTTGGTATTTGCACTAAACAACGTAATTATTTACTTGCCAAAACAGATTATAAATCCCATTCAGCATTGGGATAAATACAGGTGTGTCTTTTGTGTTTTCAAGTAAGTGAACTTGAGACTACCAGTTTGGCATGAGAAAAAGGAAAAGGTAAACTTAAATTGAACATTAGATCTCAAAGAAAAAGAACTAGAACTTTAGATGCAAAAGTGAACTTGGAAACACTCTCGCTGTAATAGATGTGAAGCAAAGGATAAGATAGTTTGGGAGAATGGAGACTGGTGAGTCTGTAACCAAGAAGAAGGATAAGCAGAAGTAAGGGGAAAAGTGAGATTTTTTTTTTTTCCTGCATAACATTTCAAAAAGATTGGGAGTAGGGAGTCATAGATACATCATGGCATTGAAATTAGAGGTTGTAAAAGAAAGAGAAGGTGTAGGATCTTACACCACGTTGTTTAGTGTGTGTATTGATACAAAAGATAGGCCATGGTGATTCACTTTATAGTATGCAGTTTTTAAGTATGGTAAGCTTCTTTACACATAAACAGTAAAATTGTATTTATTTATTGTTTTTACCATGGATTTTCAAAAATACATCTGTTTCACAAATTGAGTTTCAACAATAAATATGGGTAGCAACTGTGTCAAGATATTGAAGAGAGAAAATGAAGCAACTAATAAATAGGAGGGAGCAAAAGGCTGGGAGCACGATGAGCAGAGAAAAAATAATATGCAGGGAATGTAATAAGAATGGTTAGTGTTAGAGAATAAAATGCAAGCAGTGGAAAGCAAAAAAAGAACCAATAGCACGCAATAGTGAAAGAGGCAAAAACTGGAACAGCTGGAGATGCTTATGCAGAGAATTGGGTCATGTAGGAGAGAAGTGTCAGGAGTGAATTGAATCATATTATGAAGAGGCAGAGAAAAGGATTAAACTCAAATGGAGGATTGGAATAATAAGAAATAGATATGTGAGTGAATAATAACACATTTACGGGGTACATAGTATAAGTCAGGAACATTAATAAACAATGTATATCATCTGAAGAGGCCGATTTCATAGGTTTTCCAGACTTTTCCTAACTGGAGAGCTGAAGTGTTCTGGGTGAGGTTATCAGAGTGCTGGTGGGTATTTGTAAGGGAGACGCAAACCCATGTAACCTGTAAGTTTTCTCCATCAATAATGATAAAAATATAGCAACTATCAAATGAAGGGGAGAATCAGAAATTGTTGACATCAAAATGTGGTCCTTATACTGAAAAGCTGTTTTGAGCCACTGGAAGCACAATTCATCTACTTATCACATGAAGACAATTTATCCCAGAATGGCTGAATTCTTGTCTGCATGTTTATACTCAGTGATTTCTAAACTGGCTAAACAATGATTTACCTATGTTTTGTAATTTCTATATGCTCTTTACTGTTGTGATATATCCAATAATTAAGTGAATATGTCTGAACATCTTCTTTAGGGAGAGTATTCTGCTTGGCACTGTAGGAGATGCAAATATGACCAGATATGGACCCTCCCTTTTTGGAATTTACAGTTTAATGAAGGCTAGAAACTAATGGATAAACAACTCTAGGATAAACGATATCTAGGTGAAATATCTAAGTGCTACAAGCAAAGTTTAGGGATCTGTAGGGCAATACTATGCAGCTAGAGATGGAAAAAGGGAAGGCTTCATGGAAGAAGTAGAATTTGAAATGAATCTTAAAAAATAGATTCATGTTAAATGCAGAAAAAATGATATAAATTAAAAGAAAAATTTAGCATATATTTGAGGGAGTGGGATGAGCTACATTTAGCCACACTACAAATTAAGGGAGTAAGTGGAGGTAAGGCTATAAAAATGAGATAGAATTTAAATATACAATGCTCAACTTGAGTTAGGCAGTGAAGAGTAATTGTAGAATGTTAAGCGTAGGGCGACATGAACAATGCTATGCTCCAAGAAGCTTAATTTACAAATACGAAAATAGTATATGTGACAAAGAGACTGAAATTAGGCCAGTGGGCTACTGGAATAGACTAAAAAAAACGTGGATGGAGACTGATGACCAGAAAAGCATAGATTCAAATATTATATCATTAAAACTAGTGGAAGAGAACTTAGGCAATAATAAATTACGAGAATTGAGAGAGAGAGAGAGAGAGACAGAAAGAGACAGTTCTAAAATTTAGCTCTAAAAATTTGACTTGGAGGACAGGGGAATTTGGTGACATAATCTCCCAAGTAAAATAAACATAATGGTTTGGTTTAGATTATGCTAAATTTAGCTGGATTATTAAAATATATTTTCCAGTGTTCGGGTACTTACAGGAAACATGCCTGTGGAGGCACTAGCATAAAATAGATAAATTATTGCCATAATAGTTAAATTATTATTTACAATAACTTTTGCTTAGATAGTCAAATTGCATTTGAATTGATAAACAGAATTTAGTACTAAAGTATTAAATATATTACAGGCTGCCACTTTTATTTTATTGGCTAAGGAATATGGAGGTACATTTAATTATATCATTAAAATGCTTGATTTAGTAATAGGTTTGCAGAAATACCTAAGACAAGTGGTAAAAAGAATTGTCATAAATGTAAAAGTTCTAACCTCTTGAGACAAAGATTAATGGGCATTCAATAAGTTGGTAGTGAGTAGTGACACAGTGAGTATAAGAACATGGTTAAAATGGATCTTATGAGAAGACATGTTAACTGTGAAGGAAATAAATAGTGCTGATTCCATGATCATTAGACGTGCTACTCTTTTTTAAATAACCAAGATAACAATGAAGAGTGTTAGACTGAATCCTCTAAGAAGTTTCCTGTATAATTAAATAGCAAAGAATATTATGATTAGATGGATCTTTGTGTAATGAATTGCCATTGTCAAAACATAACAGAAAACAAACTTATTATCCTGAAGATTATAAAAGTGGTATATTTTCCATGCTATTCAGTACATGTGATCAGTTTATCAGCAGCATTTAAGGACCAGATTTTTCATGTTGCAATGTAGTGTTGGCAAAGTGACATCCCTCTGTAGTCTATTAGAAAAGTGATATATTAGATTTTAATTGTTTTGTAACTTTCCATAAGAAATTGTTTCTATGTATTAAATGACTAAATTTTTAAAAAGTTATTAATTTAAGTTTAAATTTGCAGCATGCTAAGATTATATCTGATATATTTCAAATAAGTGTTCTATACGCTTTTGGGGAATGGGGTGGGGTCGTCAAATTCTTGGTTGAGATGAATGAGTTCATGAAACCCCTACCCACAAAACCAAATCATTCAGTGCTGGACTTAAATAATACCATAAAGATCTTTTTCTCAAGTTATCTGATCTTGAGAGTTCTCTCCACAAGTGCCACAATATATCGTGTCGTATTCTGTTTAGGCTGCTATAACGAAGTACCATAGACTGGGTGACTTATAAACAACAGAAAATTATTTCTCATAGTTCTGGAGGCTGGAAGTTTGAGATTAGGGTGTGAGCATGGATTCTGGTAAAGGTCCTCTTTGGGGCTGCAAACCGCCAACTTCTTGTATTCTCACATGGTGGAAGGAGCAAGAGAAGAGCAGCAAGCTCTCCTGGGATTCTTATAAGGGCACTAATCCAGTTCATCAGGGTTCTACCCTAAGAACCTCATCTAATTCTGTTTACCTCTCAAAGATCCCTCATACTGCGAGGTACGGTTTCAACATATGCATTAGGGGAGACACAAATTTTAGTCCATTACACCCTGTAACTATACATATTGTTTCAGTTTCTAGGCTTTCCTCATAATTAATTGGGGGAAAAATAGAAGGACGTTGGCACAGCATTCCTGGCTAGGCAGGTAGCACATCAGACAGCTGTGTTCAAATCCTGGTCGTACCATATTTTAGATGTCTGACTTTCAAGTTATATAACATCTCTGTGTCCCAATTTTCATACTTGTAAAATGGGAAAAATAATAAATAATGTCGAATGTTGTAAGGATTAAATTGAATGAGTTAATATATGTCAAGTAATGAGAACAGTGCCTGGTGAGTTGCAAGTTATATAACTGTTTACGATTATTATTTTAATAGAGAGGGAGTGAGTGTGTTATGTTGGCTGTTTGAACATATTGTTGATGATCAAGTTAAAAAGTGCTGCATTTTAGAGCATTAAGAGCCAATGTCTTTTTTTTCTGCTATAAGACCACATTCTTCCCACAAGGTAGAAGCTTCTGGTGCTGTTGGCAGCCTCGGATCTGTGTTGTCTCCACGAAGGCTGAAGGCAGCTAATGTGAAGCCTGCTGTGGCTGCCTACAGCATGCTGAGCCCATGCTCCTGTTTAGGGTTTCAGGCTGAGTCCCTCTATGGGGAGCATTTCCATTGATATGTGGGAGAGGAGTATCCTTTTCTTTTCCACTCTTCATAAAAAGTCATCCAAACTGTTGTGATAAGACGGACAGCTCTCACTCCTGCCGTGTAGAGAATTGAGCTTATCACACCATTAGTTTGTCGTTGCTTCCTGGAATCTTTTCATGGATAACAATATTTTCTATGTAAAATCTACACAGTATTTCCAAGTGATTCATTATCTGCCCACGTATCGTCACTTAGGATTAGCTTTTTATTTGCTGTATACAAAGCGTGTTATATAGCGTGTACATTATTTTTGAAAAATACTATGTTATTACAGTGGGAACACTTCCAAACTCTCATAAATTTCATACTTTTTATAGCAGCTGGCATTGTAGAGAGTTGCAGAATTATTTGATGACTTGTTCTTTTCAATAAGGACCAGCATGCCTAATATTTGGACCTAGTGTACAGTTTCTTCCATTGAAGTGAGGCGTGTGGTATCGCTTAGTGGAAAGAGCACAGGCTTTGTAGGCAAACTAATATTCGACAGTGTTGAACCGCAGCCCCAACTTCAACTTACTAGCCTTGGGACCTTGGGAAGCTTACATGTACTACCTGTGCCTCAGCTTCCTCACCTGGAAAAGTAGAATTCTACCTCACAGTGTTGTAGGATTTAATGAGACAGTAATCATCATTATCGTAAATAATCGATTTTTAGTACCCTATTCTAAATAATATACAAATATTAATTCATTTAATTCTCACAATAAGCCTTAGAGGTGGCAGATGATCTCCGTCAGGCACATTGCCTGGCCTATTGCTACGGCACAATAAGCGATAACAAAGATCGAAACAGTAGTAATTCATTTATATTTCTTACAGAGATCACTTTCTTAATAAACAGATTGGTAATCATGTTTCTAAAATAGGGGAATCTAGAACCCAGGATTCAGGTCCTCTTATCTCCATCAGCCACAGCCATCTCTCAAAGGGCTTTTGTACACAGGACAAAGCAAAGAAGCAGCGCTTCTAACTATGGCTTTGGCCCCAGAACACCTTTCTGCTCCCTTATCCCGCTACATGGCGGGGATCCTGTGTCAACCTCCGTGAGCAGTTATCATCATTCTACCCACGCTGCTATTCTCCCGTCTCTGGAACCTCCTTCACTCTTCCTTATGAAAAACATAGGAGGGAAAAGAGAGGAGAATAAACTCAGGAAGCAATTATAATAAAAAATTTGGTAAAGTGCTTGGCCATTTTAAGTAGCTTTCCTCTCCCAAGAAACCCCACCCTCTAGCACGATGATCTGTGTCCTTGAGATGTGTTTTGTGCTTCATCCATACATGATGGGTTAAGGAGACTGGAGGGAGAGACTAGACCTCCTGACCTGTGCATATTCAATTTATTGTTAAGCAAATTTAGATCACATATTAGCCCTCTTTCTAATTTGTCCCACTGGGATTAGCTCTTAAGTTTGTCCTAGGCCCTTTGTTATTGTACACTGACTCTGTTTTGGGAGGCCAAGCCACTTAATTACTCTCTTTGTACAAGACAGAAGAATAAATGGCACAGAGTCAATTAACCTAGTGGCTGAGAACACATAATTTGGTGTTAGATTAGACTGGGTTTGAGTTCCAGTACCGTGATGTGCACCTCGTTTTCTTCACCTTTGTCCTAGGATTGCAACGATGATTAAGTGTGAAGAGGCCTGTGAAGTGCTCAGGACTCAATCAGTTATTGTTTTGATGAGGCTCATGATGGTGGTGACTGTGGTGGTTTAATATCAAATGAGGACTTTTTGTTCTTCGATTTATGACTCCTCAGTTATACTACTTATGTGGAATGTCTTGATTTTCCCTGACACTTGTCTGAAATCAGGATCTTTGACTCTATTTTAGATAATACATGTCTCTCATTTCCGACCCTGTTTCTTCTGATTCACATTGATTAGCTCGGCAGTTCCTGGCTCTGACCCAGATTTTATTTCTGGAATGTATGTTGGCTGCATCATCTCTTTCGCCTCATCTCTGGCTCCAGTTCCTATGTGTTGTACTGCTTCAGACTGAATTTCCTGTTGGTGGCTTCTCTGGGTCCATATACCTTAAGTTTTTCAATACCTAAATCTGCAGTAGTAAAAGAAAGTAATAACTATGAATGTCTAAGTCTCCATTATTTTAGTATCCTAAAAAGATATCATTTTCAATGATTTTTAAACCTCTTTTTCAACTTCTCAAACTTGCCCCAAAACCTTAAATTAAGTTTTATGGTCAAACAAACTTTAATAGTGAAGTTAGGACTTCTGTGAAGTATTTTGGTCAAAGTGGACCAAATTAGACTGTGATTGAAAAATTCACAAAATCTCAGTGGCTTAACAAAACAGAAGTTTATTTCTTGCTCCTATTACATTTCCAAATCGGAATCAGCAAATGGTTTAATTTCACATTATCCTTGATCAAAAGTCCCAGTCAGATGGAGCAGTCATCAACTTTAAAATTGGCAGATGCTAGACTTTGTGCATTGGGTGCTAGCTTCTCCCTGATAATGTTTTGCTTACGTTTCTTTGGCCAAAGCAATCCACATGACCACATCTAACTTCAAGGGAGTAGAGAAATGCATTCCTTCTGTCTGTCCAGCATTGGGGGAGACTGAACTACTTGGTGAAAACTACTAATGTGGACAGTATCACACAAATCAAATATAACCTACTATTTACCTTGGAACCTTAAGCAAGTCATCACAATCACTTTAAGCTTGTTTCTTCATCTTATAAAAGGAGGACAGTGCTCCCCACCTATAAATAATTACTCTTGTTTTTATTGCTAATATTAGTATGACAAATTGTAACAAAAGTTATCGCAAAGATTCATACAGATTAAGTTATGTACTTCATCCTTAGATGAAGTAGATTAAAGGTTGTGATTTGCTAGAAGTTTCCTTAGATGCCACCACCCACATTATAGCAGGAAGTGCCGCACACACACACAAATATGAGTCTGCAGACTTAGACGGACTTAATTTTACTCGCTGGTTGTTATTCAGCCAACAGTACTGAGTACCCTTCACTCTTAGGCATTATGCTTGGTTCTAGGTAATAACAGAAATGGATATCGTAGTTCTTTCCATCAAAGAGGTTAGTCTATTCAGAGAGACAAATATCATGGCAAACGATGATAAAGCAGTGAAATACTTACTCCGGATATTATATATGCAAGATTCTTTTTAATTGAGGTACAGTTTACATAAAACGTTGTTTTAGGTGTACAACATAATGATTTGATATGTATTGCAAATGATTACCACAATAAATTTAATTAACATCCATCACCACACAGGGAAAATTCTTTTTCTTGAGAACTTTTAAGGTGCTCTCTCTTAGCAACTTTCCAATATACAGTACAGCATTGTTAACGATAGTCACGGTGCTCTGCTATACTTATAACTGGAAGTTTGTACCTTTTAAACACCTTTACCCATTTCACCCCCGGCCCCTTGCCTTGGGGAACCACCATTTTGTTCATTGTAAGTTAAATTCTGTAAGATTCCACATGTAAGTGAGACTTTACAGTATTTGTCTTTCTCTTTTCTGACTTATTTCACTTAACATAATGCCCTCACGGTCTACCCATGTTGTCACAAATGGCAGGATGTCCTTCTTTCTAATGGGTAGATTATATACGTATACAAATAAGTTGTAAAGAAAATTATATATAAAATATTAAATGCCATTTATATACCATTTATCTGTCTTTACCATTATCTTTACCATTTATTTCTCTACGGACACTTAGGTTGTTTCCATGTCTTGGCTATTGCAAATAGTGCCACAGTGAAAATGAAGATGCAGATATCTCTTTAGGATATTGATTTTATTTCTTTCAGGTATATACCCAGCAGTGGAATTGCTGGAAAATATGGTAGTTCTATTTTTAAATTTTGGAAAACCCTCCATACTGTTTTCCATAGTGGCTGCACCAATTTACATTTCCATCGGCAGTGTACAACGTTCTTGTGCATATCCTTGCCAATACTTGTTATCTCTTATCTTTTTGATGATAGCCATTCTGACAGGTGTGAAGTGTTATTGTGATTTTTAAAAATTTTTATTTATTTAATTTTTGGCTGCATTGGATCTTTGTTGCTGCGCATGGGCTTTCTCTAGTTTCAGCTAGCGGGGGCTACTCTTTGTTGCGGTGTGTGGCATCTCATTGCGGAGGCTTCTCGTTGCAGAACACGGGCTCTAGGCTCGTGGGCTTCATTCAGTAGCTGTGGCTCGCGGGCTCTAGAGTGCAGACTCAGCAGTTATGGCACACGGGCTTAGTTGCTTGGCAGCATGTGGGATCTTCCCGGACCAGGGCTCGAACCCGTGTCCCCTGCATTGGCAGGCGGATTCTTTTTTTTTTTTTTTTTTTTTTTGCGGTACGTGGGCCTCTCACTGTTGTGGCCTCTCCCTTTGCGGAGCACAGGCTCAAGATGCGCAGGCTCAGCGGCCATGGCTCACGGGCCCAGCCGCTCTGCGGCATGTGGGATCCTCCCGGACTGGGGCACGAACCCGTGTCCCCTGCATCGGCAGGCGGACTCTCAACCGCTGTGCCACCAGGGAAGCCCCAGCAGGCGGATTCTTAACCACTGCGCCACCAGGGAAGTCCCCTCATTGTGATTTTGATTGGCATTTTCTTGATGATGAGTGATGTACCTGTTGGTACATGATCTGCAAATAGGCATCTTTCTCTGAGACACTGTGTGTTTCACTCTGTAGCCTCTATGCTGTGCCCTGGGGATCAGGCAGTTAAGAATGGATTGTCTGTTACAGGCTTGTGGGACCCCAGAACATAAACCTCACTGACCACCAGAGCCAGTTAATCAAGAGATGCATCCCCTGGGCCCAGCTGCAAAAGCTGGGGCACTAGACCTGTGTGCAAGCTCCTTTCTGGTATATTAAGCAACCTGGAGTGAGGCAGGGGGAGACAGAGCAAAGGTGGTGCCTGCCTCCGCAGAGTATTGCAGTCAGCCCCTAGATGTGTATTAAATTAGATACTTGCTCCTCAGGCCACAGCTTTTAAGATAAGCAAGTAGTCCTTTTTAATGGAAAGACTGGACATCTTTCCTACACAAAATGTTGCATACCTTCTCCTGGAAGAAACCATTTTACTCATTTAAAATTCTGTATCACTCCATGATCTCCTCCCTGTGGTATCGATCACATTAATGTGTACCTGTATCTATATCTCTCTATCTATGTACAGACATCTGATAAGCAATACATAATATATTCTCATTTTGAAATTTGAGCATTACAGATTTTAACCTGCTGCCTCTGCACTGGACCTGGGGGCTTAGCCACAGGGAGTCCGCCTGAGCCTGTGAAGAGCAGTTTCTCAGTTCCCTATAGCCTGTGGGTCTCTTAGATACAAGCCCCACTGGCTTTCAAAGCTAGATGTTTTGGGGGCCCGCCTCTCAGGTGGAAGTATTCAAAGTTGGGGCACCATATGTGGGGTTCAAACCCCTGGCTCCTCAGGGAGAAGCTGGGAGTTGTGAGCTCCCTCCCAGTTGTGTGTCACCATAGTAGGGGTGGGGTTCATAACAAGCTTGTGCCTCAGCCTCTCTTACCTATTTTTATTTTTTTAATTAATTAATTAATTAACTATTTTTGGCTGTGTTGAGTCTTCATTTCTGTGCGTGGGCTTTTCTCTAGTTGCGGCAAGCGAGGGCCACTCTTCATTGCGGTGTGCGGGCCTCTCCCTGTCGTGGCCTCTCTTGTTGCGGAGCACAAGCTCCAGACGCGCAGCCTCAGTAGTTGTGGCGCACAGGCCTAGTTGCTCCGCGGCATGTGGGATCTTCCCAGAGCAGGGCTCGAACCCGTGTCCCCTGCATTGGCAGGCAGATTCTCAACCACTGCGCCACCAGGGAAGCCCTCTCCTACCTATTCTGATGTTGGTTTTTTCTTGTTTACCCTATGCGTAGGGGTCGTTCACGTTCACCTAGTTTACAGAGTTCTTTCAGAGCAAATTATTCCATATGTAGCTGTAGATTTGGTGTGTCCACGGGAGGAGGTGAGTTCAGCAGCCTCCTATGTCACTATCTTGAACCAAAATCTATGCAAGACTCTCCAAGAGCTTTTAACTCTTCGTGTGGATAGGTATTGAAAGGGGAGTGGAATTGTAATTTTAATTGAAAGTATTGAATGGGGGTTAAAAAAGCAGAGAAACTCCAATTAGATATCAGAGCATGTGCTGAGGCATGAAAGAAGGTGACACATTAGGGAACAATTGGAAGTATGTGTTGGTATATGTACCTATTTGTGTCTGAGCATGTATGTGTGCACATGGACATGTGTATAAACACTGAGGGCAAGATTGAAGAATTCAGCAACAGTCATAAAATATGGATCTGTGAATGGCATTAGTAAAACATTGTCTATCGACATACAGTCATTGGGAGGAAGTAAAGATATTAACTGAGTGGAAAAGAAGAGAGGCAGAGAGAATACCTAAACTACAATTATAGAATGTTAGCCGTGAAAAAAAAAAAAAAAGAGGAAAAATCATATCTAAAGTTAATAGAATAAAAAGAGGGATTTTGTTCTTTCACATAAGAGAAAAAGACATGTTTATAGGGAACAAGGAGGGCAGCATATAAAGGGAAAAACTTGGTGCTGAAAGATTCTGAGCTTATGGCCAAATCTAGATTTTTGTTTTGGTTTTATTCAGTTTTCTTAAGTACTTCTCTACTGTTTATTTACTTAATGTATTCGTTTTGGCCGCTAGCAAGTTACATAACCTTTCTAAAGTTTAATTTTCTCTGCTATGTAATTAAGAAAATAATAAAACCTACTCACAAGAATGTTGTAAGACTCAAATAAAATAATATGTGCGGAAATGCTTTGTAAAATGCAAACTACCATATGTAAGTTAATTATTGCTTTCATTGTTATTATCATTAGAATGTTCTGAGTTATCTTTCTACTATTTCTTTTCTTTTTCTGTAGTTCAGTATCTCTGCTTCTCCCAAATACACGTTTCTAATTTTATTATTTATTGAATTTTACGTTTGCGTCTATGAGATTATGTGAGAAATACATTCCTACTTCTTGTGGCCCAGTTTTCCAGTCCTCGTCAAATCCTGCGGCCTCTTTCAGAGCCTTGCCTAGGCATCTTCAGGTGCAAGGATTATTTTCTCATACCCAAAAATGTATTTTATAAGGAAGAACATTGCCAAGACTGTAGCGGTCTGAGATCTTACCCTACTTACAGTGTAAGAAGTTAGCTTGCTGAGGCGTCATGATGCTAGAAGAAGATGCAAGACTCCTGAGGCAGAGAAAGAGGACTTTGTTTATCATGTCACAGAAAACATCATGTACCTCGTGCTTTTATTGGCTCCCTACTTTATTTTATTTTTAATTAATTAATTTATTTTTGGCTGTGTTGGGTCTTTGTTGCTGCACGCGGGCTCTCCCTAGCTGCGGCAAGCAGGGTCCACTCCTTGTTGCGGTGCATGGGCCTCTCACCGCGGTGGCCTCTCCTGTTGTGGAGCGCGGGCTCTAGGTGCGCAGGCTTCAGTGGTTGTGGCATGTGGGCTCAGTAGTTGTGGCTCGCAGGCTCTAGAGTGCAGGCTCGGTAGTTGTGGTGCACGGGCTCAGCTGCTCTGCGGCATGTGGGATCCTCCCAGACCAGGGCTCGAACCCATGTCCCCTCCATTGGCAGGTGGATTCCTAACCACTGTGCCATGAGAGAAGCCCCCTACTTTAGTTTTCACACGGAAAGATGAAAAGGGCCAGGTAACCTTTGCACAAGCAGTGGGTTGAGTCATAGGAGAACTCCAAGTTTAGGGAAGCTGAATGTTTTTTAATAGACAGTAAACAAACCTTCCGTTTGCTCAACAGAGGGTCACAATCAGTGTCTCTCAAGGTTTTTCACTCCAAAAACATCCTTGAAATGATAGTTTAGAGAAAAAAAAGTAGTCTGTGCCCCTGCTTGTAAAACCTGCAGAAACATGAAAGAAACGTTGAGAATTGTCTCCCAAAGAATATAAGCTTATAATAGTCTTTACCACCATAATCAGTAGCCCAGAAGTTGATGAAAACACATATTTTCCTACCAGGTTGCCTTTCATTCTGTATAAAGGCAGCCTCAGACTTGTGCCCAGAAGTCTCCTCATCTTGGTCTCTGATCCCTCTTTTTTCCCTGTGCCCTACCACTGGGTTTTCAGATCCATCCTATCTGTGCCCTACTTTTCAAGCTAGGAGACTCACCTACTTTTCTGTATTCATCCAGGGAGGATGAAGGGGAACCCATTTACTTACAGGTATTTTAGAGTCTACTCTGAAAAATAGGCTTAATTCGTAAATTTTATTTAAAAAAATTAGTTTCTTAAAACACATTTATGCACACACACACACCTTTTTCTTACAAGTAGCAATCAC
This sequence comes from Delphinus delphis, assembly GCF_949987515.2. Classification (NCBI taxonomy): domain Eukaryota; kingdom Metazoa; phylum Chordata; class Mammalia; order Artiodactyla; family Delphinidae; genus Delphinus; species Delphinus delphis. The sequence goes on from NC_082691.1 coordinate 40,061,873, forward strand.
CATTAATTTATTTTTCAGTGCTTTATATTATAGAATGAACACAGAAAGGAAGGATCTGGGAGAAAGCGACAAATAGCTCCACTCCAGGCAAAGTCTCCCCTTTTGCTGAATGCTTTGAGAACTCCTTGCAACTGAATGAACGTTGAGGGTCCTGCCCCATGTCCTAAGTGCCTTTGGAGCAGAATGTGTTACTGTTTGAGCTTCTACAGCTGCCAAATGATAAATGACTTCTAGACCTTTTTAAGGCTTAGTTTCTTACTAGATTAGGATAATTCACTGTCCCTTGAAACCTGCCCCCAAACTGAATACAGTGGGAAATCAAAACTCTCAAATGAAAAATAAAATCAGGAAAAGAGTAAAATGCTGGTAGCCGCGGCTTTAACTTGGAGAGGAGAGTCCTCCAGATGTTTACACAATTCTGCCAAATCTTTCTCGTTTATAGTTTCCCTATGGATATCAGAGATTAATAGTGGTATTTTTAAATTTTTGCCAAATGAAAGTCTTTCTCTAGAAATTTACTCATAAAAGCTCTGCTTTAGTTAGAAGATATTCAAGGAGGTAGCCTGTAATGAAAGGAATCCCAAAGAAAGCATAAAACAAAGGATATATTCTGATTATTGGTGGGATATGATTTGATGTGATTACTGAAATACCCTATTACCAATATCAAATTAACTGGTTGTGATGGGAAAAAATACTGCATACATTTTTTTAAACTTATGAGCCTGAATTATTTTAAATAAACCTTTCTGGGAGGGCACATTTTCCCTTCCACTCCCCTCGTATTCACTTCACGGGTGGCAGAATTTTAAAAAAATTAAACGTCTTAAACATTTTGGACTCTTTGGGGTCAGAAAACTTGTACTCTAATGATCTCCAGTCTTTTTTCTCTTCTTGGGTGTCAAAGACATCAGGTGTTGCTCTCAGCGTCTCTGGGAAGTATTTCTGAAGCAGCAGTGACTGCTTCCATAGGTCATTTATGAGGCACTATTATATGGTACAGCTCCATTGAATGATAATTTCTGCTATTTCCAAAGTTACTTTGTGGTGAAGGGAACCTTTCGGAATTCTTCCTTCTTTTTCCACTATTGGCTGCCATCACCATTATATTGAGTTTTCTGCTAATTTTCCTTGTATTACCTTATCTCCCAGTGTGATCTAAAAAGCATAGAGTTGAGAAGTAAAAAACAATACCATTAACTTAAGAGTTCCTTAATGTAGTCCCTCAAAGAATCCATCTTGGAGAAACAGACATTCGTAAATTGATCACTGGTAAAATTCCATGTGTCCTATAATTGTATGTTGCTTCAGTGTTTCTGAGTCCAAATTCCACATTAAATGAAAGAACTCTTTCTCCTACTTTGTAGTTTCCCTTTCATCTACTCTTTTCAGTTCCTTGGGTATCTGAAAACTTTCAGTATCAAAAAAAGTTTGTACTTTGTGTTTGGCTTCTTTTCACTGTAGTCTGTAGGCTGAAATATTTGGAACTGCTCTCATGATATTTTTGACCTCTAACTGACCATACAAATTGGCACAAAGGCATGTAAGGAGAGCATGAGAAGATGCCAGTCAGTCTCTCCTGTAAGAGGTAAAGAATAGGGCAATACCTAAAAGAAGTTGGAATTGACCTTAGTTAGCAACATTAGTCTGCTTAACAGGTGCCGGGTCCACGTGCAGGGGCTTCTCAGTGCAGTCAGCCCAGGTGCACAGAACCTTGTACATTTAGACCACTGAGAGTTATGTCCATAGTCTTTCTAGGGAAATGTGGACAGTAATGCCCAGAGATGAACTAAATAATAATAGTCCCCTGAGACTCTGTCCAGAATTCTTCCTCTGTTAGTGCAGACACCTTGGACTCTTTACACTTTTCTCAGGGTCTTGCAAGTTAGGGGCGCCAATAGGACTCTATTACAGGAAGCCCAGTCAGATCCAATAGGATGTCATTTTGTCGAGCTCTAGGAAAGAATCTGTTCGAAACATAATTTATACATATAGCCTGTGCTATGCATTCCTCCCGATTGCACTGGTGTTGTGTGGTGTCCTTTTGCACTGGTGTGTCCTTTTGCACTGGTGTGGTGTGGTGTCCTTTTGAAGTGGATCCCATAGCTTGCCCATGGTGTCACCTCTACTCATGAGGTGAGGTTTGGAAGTTCTTATTTCAGCCACCTAACGTGTCCACTAACATCTCAGCTCTCAATTAGCCATATCTTATGGGTTGATATATGATCCCTCCTCCTTCAACTCTTTCTGTTTTTTTCCTGGTTCTCCATAACCTCTGACTTTTCTTGATCCCCTTGAATTAATAAAAACCACAGAGATATCCAGACATCTTGGCGAGATTGATCGCTGGCAGAGCTTAGCTCTGGGCCATGTGGTTGCTCCTACCAGGTCTTGTTTGAGTCTTAACTGGCTTTCTTTTCCTAAACCATCCTCTCTAGCATATTTTGTAAAAACTTTCTAGTGTATCACAGAATTGCATATATTTATTTTATGTTCTCTTGCCCAGGTGATTAAGAGCTTAGCATATGTATCTCAACATTTCCTAATTTAATGAAAATTTGCTTTCTAAACTACTGATAGCACAGAGCTCAATATACAGAGATGCTGCCACTTTCTCAAGATTTCTCCAGATTCTCCTCCATATATACATATCCACACACACACACACACACACACACACACACACACACACACACATATCCTCCACATAATATAGCTTGCTCCTAACTTTGGAGTGGACACAGCATTTTCAAAGCCTATGTTTCTTCTTCAGGTTCACTGCAGAGTCCAAGATGACTCCATGTTGTCAGTACTTTTCTCTTAAAATGCTCTATGTCTCTCTAGTGTCAGTTTAAATGCCACAGTGGAAGCTTCTGGAACTTTCTATAGAATGCTTGATGTAGGTGTAGCCATTTCACAAAATGTCAAAAATCCTGGGCAATGCCTTCTCCAACTGTTCCCATGCTATTACTCCATACAATGTTTAAAGGGTGTTCGGGAACAGTCCATGTTTCACAAAGAATGTAACACCACTAGTATCTGATCCAAAATATACCTAGAGTACAAAGAAGGAGACAAAACATTTATTCATCTATTCTGCCCTTTCTTCTCCTGTTTTGCTTCCTCTTTTTATAGCCCTTTGTAGTGTCTTGGCTCCATCTTGCCTTAGTTCCACAGGATCAACGCTGGCAAGACCATTATTTTGGTGTCCTATGTAGTCACGATCAGCTATTATTCATGGCTTCATCCCATGAGGACAAAAGATAGCTCATTGCAGACCTTGGGTCTATTTTAGAGTATTCAGAATGGTGCACTTTTAAAGCAAGCCAGATGTTTGCATGCTGATATTTATTATTGCTCAGAACACATCTTGGATGGCAAATATAATATACTATCTAATACTTATAAAGAGATTATCATGAGTTCACTTTGGTCACATTTTTCTAAGTGCCTATGCTTTAACATATTTAATCCCCATGGCAGCTCTATGAGGCCAGCAATTATTATGATTATCTCCATTTTACAGATGAGGAAATTGAAGCTCTGAGAAATTAAATAACTTGCCTAAGGTCATAGAGGTATTAAATTATAGAACCATGGCTCAAATCAGGTGGACTGTGTGTCTTGGATCCATGCATTTAATCACTCTGCTGTACTGATTCTTTATATGTTATCCTTTGGGTGATCATTAGTTTAAAAACAAAGTGTAAACAAACAAAATTGCTCTCCAACAGGAATGAGAATAGGAAGGGGAAAAATGAATAAAGGGACTAGGAAGTTCAGATTATTCATAAAGGATGCACGTGTTTGCTCTGGCTAAGAAGACAAAATATAAAGTTGATATTTCTTGGAGGCTGCTGGGCTGAGGAATGGATCATTTTCCATGTGTTTTCAGTACACCTTTTAAGGCAGCCTTGAGATAGTTCTGATGGGCAGAGAGTTGGAGTCACTTTGAAAGCAGTAAGAGACTCATGAAAAAATCAGAGATTGTGGGCAGAAGCTTCGATGGAGAAGGTACATTTCTTCTTGGCAGAATCCACTTCCAGGCTTTAGTAGGGAGAAATATGAAGAGGTCCGCCAAAGTTGTTTGAGTATGCATTTAAAGGCTTGACTCCTTTTTACTGTAAGTTTAACATTACAGCTCTGTGCAAGCCCGAGCAGGGTAGGTAAAATCAGATAGGCTGCCTCAGGCAACGGTAGTAACAAGAAATGTTGAAGGTATAATCCAGTAAGTGGGCAAAGGGAAGTTTGCATTTGGAGAGTTAATGCAGTTGACAAAAATGAAATGAATTAGTCAGGAAGCCCAGGATAGCTCTGTATTTGTGTTCCTTCAGTCCTCCACCTCACAGTCTAGCCTTTGTTGCTGTAATGTACAGGTAAGAATTCAGTTATGTTTTTGTTTTCAAAAGGTAGGAATTCGATTTTACTTTGTTTCGAATAGAGCGTTAATTTTAAGGAAAGAAGAAATTGCCTGCCTCACTTGTTTAACTTGTGAACCTTTGCAAAAGTATTTTTGGAGGGTGGTGGCAGTGCCTTATTAGGAGGCAACCAATGAACAGCCTGGTATATCTGAAACACCATCCTGCTCTAGAGAGGAGCTCTTCAGTTCAAGCCTGTTGGGTGCCACGTATTTCCCACCACCCAGGAAAACATGCAGGACAACAGCTGAATGACTGTTCTGTAGTATGTCTGCTCACCTGTACATAGTTTTCTTAGTTTGTCTCCAATTTATACGTCCATCAAACAAGCTGTTTCTCTTGGGACTGATCCGTTTGGAACAGGTCATTTATCATGAGAATTGAAAAGTCTAAAATTATGATTTTTATAATCAATAAAAATAGAGTCCTAAGTGACGTTGTATATAAGTTTAATGTGATCTTAAATGACAAAGACTAAATCAATTTAGTAATTTAAAAAATAGTAGGTGTAAATAAACTTAATATGTCTTCTAATCTCTGATGTAACTTGCCTTGGTAATTACACATCAAACCATATATACAAATTTCTCCAAGTCTAGGCTAATGAAGAAACTTTTGAGGATCTTAATAATTTTTTTAGCTATATAATGTAATATCTGAATTCTGATCAGTAATGAAGATATTTTGCTGCTAATTTTCTTCTCCAAAATAACTAAATTTGATCCATCTCTCACCCTCCCTTTTTCTCAGTCTGTATTCCCTCTTCATTCTACTTCATTCCTATTTTCTTCCCTCAATCACTGTTTTTCTTTATCATAATCCTGAGAGAGAAAATTAGTATCCTAGAGAAAAATTAGTATCTTAATTGGCAAAACTAAAATTATTACATTCTCAGACATAGAATCTTACTTCATTTATCACTTCTGTTTATTTAGGGAGAAAAAAATGAGGAGAAAAAGATTATGCAACTAAAAGAAAAGTCAATGTGGTTACAGTTATGCTAATATAGACTGGGGAGTAAGAGCAATTAAAGGAATTAAAATTTATTTTTAAAGGCCATATGTATTCTTCGCAGGTAATCTGCAAAATATGGAGAAACAGGGAAAATTTTAATACCTTTAGTTTCACTTCCTTCTTGATTGTTAATCTAGTTATTTTTGTGTGAGTTGTTTAGGGGTAATTGATTTTAAACATCGCCATTTTTTCTCAGTTAAGAAAATAATCATAAATTTAAAAATTTATCTCTGACATTGTATTGTCAACTTTTTACATTTTCTCAGTTGAAATTAACTAAAATATAAAATCTTGTGTCCTTGTGTTTTTTTTTTTTTTACCTTTAGTAAGATGCTATAATAACTGTTTTTCCCCCCAAAGGTTAATTTCTGTTGCAACAAAAGTATCCTCTCTCTCTCTCTCTATGTGTGTGTGTGTGTGTGTGTGTGTGTGTGTGTGTGTGTGTGTGTATATATGTATAAAATGTGTTACATGTAATATATATTATAATATATTTTATATATATATATATATATAATGACATATATATTCAGTAGACCACAGAGATAAATTTTTTTGAGAAAACACTTTAAAAATCTGCTGGTTTAGGAATAAAAATTTATAATTGAAAATACAAGAAATGAAAATCAATTAAAAATTAAATCTTGCAGCTTATCTACATATTTCAATATTCTGTCCCTTAATTTAGTTATTTCTTTGTCCTACCTAATTTAAGTTTAGTTTGTACTGAGATTGCATTGCTTTCTCAGTTATAGTTTCTGAACAGTTTTTTTTTCCCACTTAGTTTTAATGTACAAAGATATTTTAGGCTCTTTATACTTGTATGAAATGACATAAGTAGATATAAATTTAATTCTTAAATTATGAGATGAATTGTTTACAGTTGTCCACAAAAAAATGAATCAGTTGATCTAAGGAAGAAATGGAAAATTTTATCTGAGTCAAATTGAGGATTATAACCCAGCAGCAGCATCTTAGAAAGCTCTGAGAACTGTTCCCGTCCATTAGAAGTCAAAGCACAGTTATATAAGTTTTTTGAAAAAGAGGGCTATACATTAAATGATGTATTATTGACAGTTTACACAATCCAGATCTGCAAGTATAAAGTGGTGGATCATCATGACCTACCAAGATCAAGAAGGAATGTTATCTTCTTTTTTTTAATTTTTAAAATTTTTGGCTGCCTTGGGTCTTCTTTGCTGCCCACAGACTTTCTCTAGTTATGGCGAGCAGGGCCTACTCTTTGTTGCAGTGCATGGGCTTCTTATTGCGATGGCTTCTCTTTTTGAGGAGCACGGGCTTCAGTAGTTGCGGTACACGGTCTCTAGAGCGCAGGCTCAGTAGTTGTGGCACACGGGCTCTAGAACAAGCTCAGTAGTTGTGGTGCACGGGCTTAGTTGCTCTAAAGCATGTGGGATCTTCCCGGACCAGGGGTTGAACCCATGTCCCCTGCATTGTCAGATGGATTCTTAATCACTGCACCACAAGGGAAGTCCCAGAATGTTATCTTTTAAGGAGCTGTCTTGTTGATGCTAGGAGAATATTGTTCTTTAGGTTGAGCAGGTATTTCTGCTGATGGGGAGGTTTGGACAATGCATAATGCAGGTGCACAATACACAGTCGTGGGGAGAGAGGAGGTCAAAGGGCAGAGAAATTTTTTTTATATTTCAATTTTTTGTGTTTTGCCATAAAATATGAATTTTATTTCACACAATAAAAATATATAAATTGGCTTAAATCCTTGGTGAATTCAGCAGAGAATAGATTACATCATCCAACTATACTTAAAATATTGAGTAGAAAAATATTATAGTTGAAGACATCCCTGATTTCTGAGATGAAAGAAAAATCTTCCTAGAAATAAACCTTCATAATCAGAACTTCAAGTCTTTAATTTGTGGTTTTGAGCTTGTAAGAACAATGGTAGAAGGCTCTAATACTAGTATTTGTCATTTGGTAGTTTATACTTATCCTTTCATAAGCTCCCTTACCCCATTCTGTAGTCCCTCACCTATTTAATTATTCTTTAACTATGAGGGGGAACAGAAATGCCATACCCAAATATACCGCTTCAACGTAAGTATGATTTTGAGCTGGTTATTTTTAAGAAACTGCAGATAAAGGAGAAGCTCTGAAAACCAAGTTAAAGTTATCCTTTTGTAAGAGAGATTCACATTTATAAGAGAAATCTTCATTTGTAAAGGCATCTCCCTCTTTGTACCAGGAAGAGAAGGATGACCAGATCTCTAGAAACTCTTGTCACTGGAGAAAGCACCAACTTAAATCTGAATAAGAAATATACCCTGCTTTACTGTGCTTTTCCTGGTAATCTCCCATAACTGGCCTCCCCTACTTCAACATCTTTCTTTTGTCTTTAACTTGAAATGGTATTTAAGGTGGTGGCTTGGGTCATTTTGGGGAGTTACTCAGTTTTCCTGTGTATCTTTTTGGAAATGTTTTTTAGATGTTAGTAAAGTTCCATCATTTAAGTTAGCAAAACTCTAAAGTTTCAAGTTACCAAAAATATCTGGAAGCTGTTTTTAAGTACACCTACCCTAAAACATAATTATTGCAAAAGGCTTACCTAAAAACTCTTATCCTACTTACATCTATCTAAATCACTTGCTTCCAACAGTTGTGTTTAGATTACTCGTTAAAACTTCATGAGACATTAGACAAAGTCAGCCATCATCTCAAGCTAATTTTCTTGTTGACAAGTTTTGTAAAAGATAAAAGATGAATTTATTTGACTAGTAAACTCAGGCAAAATAAAAGTTGTATGCATTGTATTTAATGCTTATAACTCTGAGTCATGCCTATTTTAATTAAGCCAACAAACTTCAACTAGCTTTTATTTATCGAAGATTATCCCACATCATATGAACTTGAAAAACATTTCAGTTAGTTTCTATATTTCTGAGAATTTTAGAATACCCCAATCCTTATAAATGCTTGCCTTCAACCCCATTAAATAGAGCTCTTTTACAAATTAATGTTGGTAATACCATCCAGTTGTAGAAAAATAACACATATCTACAGTATACATATATAGACACAAATAATCTTATAGACAGACACAGAGACCTTGTATAGTTACTATTATTTGTGGAAAAGATTTTTCACTTGCCCAGTTGCCAAGTGTCCTCCTCCTTTTATTTATTTATTTATTTTGATGAGAAACAGCTCCCTAAAATTTGCATTTCAAGGAATGGTCCTAGAGAACAGGAGGGGGTGGAAAAATCTACATCAGAAAAGCACAGAGAAAGTATCCAGGTTTTTTTTTTTTTTCCACGATGGAGTTTTGGGGGCATATTTCCCTATTATCAGAGGTCTAGAGTACTTACCATTGAATTTTTTTTTTTTTCTCAAGTGCAGAACAATTCTGTTTCTAATCTCCCAATATCTGCAGGCATTTTGGGATGAGTAGGGGAGGTTTGGGTCTTGGTAGTGCTTTGAATTGCCTGTGGAGCCACACCTCTGGCCTTGTGGAGATTTGACAGACAGGATGGTTACTTGCAAATTCTCAAAGAATTGGACTGCAGACTGAGTATCAAGGGCTGACCCACCCAACTAAATTATCTTCAATTTTCTTTATTATATCGTGTTGAAGATTTCCAGCTAAGGTGGAAACCAAAAGATTTATGCCTTTGTAAAGTCTGGATAAAACATTCTAACAAAGGCCTTTGGGTGTTCTTTTTCTGAGTGCATAATTCAATCTTAGACCAATTCACTTTAGAGGGGAAAGGCTCTGGCTTCTATCAAGCCTTGAATATTAATCAGCCTGCAGCGTCTACACCACACTATGTGGTCTCAGGCAGTTTTGTTGATTCCCTTTAACATGTCCAGTTAATATTGCTTAGATTTACATGCCTTCTGTTTTACAATATTAGGTAGAGGATACATTCTCCAGTGAGCTACAGTGTTCATCCCCATAATGCAGTCAGGTAGAAGAGACACAACCACTTCACATAAAGCTTGTTCAAATAGACCATTTTTAATACTGTCCCTGAAAAGTTAATCAGTCGGTCTAAGAAAGAAGTGGAAAGTTTTGTTTGAGCCAAATTGAGGATTATAACCCTGCAGCAGGATCTCAGAATGGTCCCAGAACTGTTCTACCAGCTAGAAGTCAAAGCAGCTATATAAGTGTTTTGAAACAGAGGGCTACACATTAGATGACATATTATTGACAGTTTACACAATGCAGATCTGCCAGTGCAAAGTGGTGGGTCACCGTGACCCCTTACAAGATCAAGAAGGAATGTTATCTTTTAAGGAGTTGTCTGGTTGGCGCCAGGAGAATGTTGCTCTTTATGGTTGAGCAGGTATTTCTGCTGATGCGGAGGTTTGGTCGATGCGTAATGCAGATACACAATGCACAATAGACAGGAGAGAGGAGGCCAAAGGTCAGAGAATAATTTTTTGTGTTTAATTTTTTCATGTTTTGCCATAAAATATGAATTTTATTCCACACTACAAACTTTGAACTTCATTCCATCAACTCTTACATCCTATCTATAAGAATATAGTTAGGACTACATCAGCATGTTTTGGTTTCACAATACCGAGTAGGAGAAGTGCTCCTGCCCAGACATAATATCCATTCCCATAAAGCATTCAGGTAAAGTTCACACAAATTCTTTACATAAAGCCTGTTTACACATTACAGTTTTTTAGGATCCTGTCAACCCTTGCATTTCTATAGTCTTTCAATCCATTTGTTACCCACATTCACCAATGGCTTTTGTGCCACAGCGCATGGGTCTCCTGTAGAGTCCTGGAAATTTTTTTTTCTTCACCTCGGGACCATTTTACTCACTCCTGTGTAAAAAGCTTTGGGTACTCAGAAAGGAATTGATCCAAGGGACCTTGGCCCTTTTGTCAGTGTTAACTTGACTCACCTGCCTAACTGCTGACCCAAATGGTTGCTTTCTGCCTTCTAGTTTTTAAATTTCTTCAAGCTGCGGTAAATAGAGTAGACTAGTTTGGGGCCCTTTAACGTTGGGGGAACAGCAGGAGGTCCCTATTGGCCCACTCAACCTTTGATTGTGTTGTATCAAAACCTCTGTTTTAACCCCATCAATGTCCATTTTATTTATCCAATTCTTAATAACCATCTAAAGATGTCTACACTGCTGGGATGAGTCCTCATATTCTCCCCTTTCTGTTTCCTCTTTGTTTTGCCCCAATCAATATTCAATTTATTCACTCTATTCTTTAATTATCATTTAAAAATTTCCAGTGTTGGGAAGAGTCCCTTTCCTCTCCCCTTGGCCTCTTCTCATTCTCTTGTTAATTAACTTAATGTTTTTATTAGCATCTGTAAGACCCATGAGGGGAAGCTGAGACAGCAAGTTTAATAAGGTTTCCCAAAACTGTTTTTCGGTTTCGCAACAATAAGATTATATCAGATGCTCCTGTGAAAGGGACCCCTTAATTACAGCATTTACTATGTGACCGGAGTAGTGAGATCTCGGCTCTGTATCAACCTAAATGTGCTCTTCTGCTCTGCAGTGCTCAAAGCTAAAGAAGGGGCTCCCAAACAAGTGATAGTGTAACAGGGAAGAGCTAAATCGGACTCCACAATGGATCTGTTTCTTTGACTTTTCGTTGCTTTTGTTATTATAATCTTACATAAAGGCCTGCCTCAGGGAACCCTGCCCACCAGCAAATGGCTGCAAGACAAAAGAAACTAACACATTCCCTCACCAAGGCTGGTCATTCCAGATGTTTCGCAAGGCTGATGGCCCTTTTACTTTATTTCCTCACCTCCTCTCCCTCTCCAATTCTATAAAGAAACTGGCATGCAGACCCAGATAAGATGGTTTATCGGAGATAACTAGTCTGCAGTCTTCGAGGTCTGCCTGCTTTCCGAATAAAGTCGTGTTCCTTGCCTCAGCACCTCGTCTCCAATTCATCGGCCTGCCACGCGGCAAGCAGAGCGAGCTTGGACTCGGTAACAACAGCTGACCCTTGAACAACACAGGTTTGAACTGCATGGGTCCACTTATTACAGATTTTTTTCAATAAATATGTACAGTAGTACTACAGAATCTGTAGTAGATTGAATCCATGAAAGCAGAACCACAAATAGGGATGAGAGTAAAGTTATACATGGATTTTCAACCGTGTGAGGTGTTGGTGCCCCTAAACCCTGCATTGTTCAAGGATCAACTGCACCCTCATAATCCATTTCAATAAAGGTTCCTCAGGAAGCTGATGATACTGATCTACAAAATGAAACAATTCCTTCACACTACACCCTCTGGTTTCAGTAGTTTTTTGAAGATTTGCAGCTGTCCAGGGAACCTGAATTGTTTGCAATGGGAATTCAGGATACAGCTGCAGAGGACATTGTGTAGAAATGTCTGAAGCTGGCAGAGCCTGATTACAGAGGCTTGGGAAGTAGGAGTGTTACTGAACTCAGGTTTGGCTCCTTGCAGTTCAAAAGCCAATACTCAAGAGGCAAGTGTCGGCTGGAAAGGAGGGATTGCTTTATCCAAGAGGCCGGCAACCTGGGGAGAAGGTGGACTCATGTCCAAAAACCAACTCTGAGGCTTCTGCTCGACCATGAAGCTTTTTAAAGGGAGAGTCATTTGGGGAGGGGGTCAGAGTCTTCATTATCTTCCACTGTGTGCAGACTTTCTTCTGATTGTTGGTGGTGAGGTAACAGGATGGTGCTCCAGGAATCTTGGGTTCAACCTGAAGTTACCATCCTCCACCTGGGTGGGGGCGTTAGTTCCTTAGTTCCTTAGTTTTAAGAAGAACTTAAAGATATTGGTATGTATATTCCTTGAGGAGAAACCAGAACCCTGCCCCAAGACTGCACTGTTTGTTTCTTGACTGCTCCTCCTTTGTTTCTGCATTCCCTCCCTTTCCTGATTAGCAACTGTTTGAATCTGCCCTTTGGAACCCTGGGAAGTCTAGGGAGGCTAAATGAGGCTTATTTCCTACACACAAGAGACAGGGGACATGGAAAGAATTTGTACTTGGGAGGGTCCCACAGGGTCCTGCTCCTTTCAGGAGGAGTGGTAAGAAACAGTAAAGTGAGCCCTACTGCCTGTCCCAGGTGCTTCTGCTAAATTTATCTTCTGGCTTTCAGTATTTACATGACTCACCTGTGTACCAAGGTCCTGGAGATCAGGCTGGAGTGCTTTCTATAAATCTTGTAAGAAAAGGGAAGTTAAAACAGGCAGATGGGGTGAGATTTTGAGAAAGGAATTTACATTGGATGTTGGCCTTACTTCTTGTTCTAAGTCCAATTTTTGTTGTTTCATTCCATTAAGGAACTCCTAAGGCCAGCTGTTAATAATTCTTTGTCCTCTTTCCAATTTGGTCTTTCTGTAGGTACCAGTAAAAGAATTGTGCAGGATGAGAGCACTCTAAAAACCTTTTAAAAATAGTCCTATCCAAAAGATCCATTGTCTGCCCATTGATGAGTAAGATCTATTAGTATCAATAGTGATTCAAACTAATATGCCTTTTTGTGGCTTGACTAAGGGTGTAAGAGGCAAACCACAAGAAGAGTGCAGCCCTCACAAGATTCAGAAAGTTCACTCGCAAAGTTTGCCTCAGAAAGCGAGGACTTTCCTTTGTCACGGGCGGTTAAGAATGGTGTAGTGCAAACAGTGTCTCCAGGTTCCCAGGAGAATGTGAGATACCTCCAGCAACAGACCCACTAATCTGTGACATTGTACAGGTGCTACCTGAATGGTACTTTTCCAGGACTAACAAAACAACAAAGGTTGAAATGACAAAGGCCCATTATGGACTGGAACCCCCTTATGACAAACTCCCCTGAGAGCTGTCATGGCTGGACAAAGAGAATGCTGCTTACTAGATCCATGGCCTATTCAGCTATCCACCAAATGCATGCCAGTATGTGCATCCTCCAGTTGTTGGAGACCAGAGAGAATATTCTCGCTGGAAACAAAGCCAATCTATCAGGACACAGAACAAGATGAAAGGGAAACCTCATCAGACCTGTGGTTTTCCTCCTTACACCAATGACACACCAAACAATGACCATCTCTGGGCCATCAATAGAAAACAAGAGTACTCGTAGGAAATTATTACCAAAGTCGATATACACAAATAATTAGTTTCTCAAGTGTTTTCTCCTGCTAATCTAAATTTAGAAAAAGGAAAGGACTCCCACTTTCATCAGACCCTGTAGGCAGAGATTTGTGAAACTGACATCATAAGAATTCTTACCTTTTCTGGCTTTTGTCAAAGTTCCCAGATCGCTCAGCTGCAGTAGTCTTTTAGCAAGCAGTGTCTGGGCAGTAAAGGTCCCTTTGTGGGTTGCCAGCTTAAGGATGAAAACTTTTCCCATCTTCCCTTTTAGATTCTTTGGCTGGTGTAATAATTAACTTGGTATAAGACAGATTAATGGGAGAAAAGCAAACAAAATTTTAATAACGTGGTCACCTTCTATATATGTGGGAGACACCCAGGAAAGCTGAGTAAATCTCTGAAATGGCTGAAGCCGTCACCTTAAATAGCATCTTCAGCTAAAGAGAAAAGATGTTGGGAGTGGGGACTCAGTTATGGGAGGTAAAACACAGTAAACGTGGGTAAGGTTGGTTTGCAGATTTAAGTTGATGCTTTCTCCGTTGGTAACAGTTTCTAGAGATTTGGTCATCCTCCTATTCCTGGTACAGTGAGGGAAAAACCCTTACAAATGGAGGTTTCTCTTATAAATGTAATTTCTTTTTGTTACCAAAAAGTAACTTGTACTCAGTTTTCAGAGCTTCACTTGTGTCTGTTCTTTCTTAAAAACAGCCAGTTTAAAATAATCACTAGGACAAAGAGGCATATATTTTGTTCCTATTCACTTACCTTCTAAAGCTCAACTTTCATTTCCTCTAAATGAAATGTGTGTGACAGTGGCCTCCAGATGTATATTTCTAACCGAATCCTCTCCTCTCAACTTCAGCTCTAAATATGCAGCTGTCTAGTTGACAACTTCAATGGGATGTCTCCTTGACATTTCACATTTAACAGATATAAAATTCAATTCTTGATTCCCTTCTGTTCCATCAAAATAAAACAAAAATTAAAACACAATTCTGTTACTCCATTAGGTTGTTGCATTTTGAATTTGTGCTATTATCATTCCATAACTTTAGAATTCACAGATACATATCCAACTTGTGAACATAACATTTAACACACAGTGGGCACTCAATAAATATGAATCTAATTAAACTTAAGATAGAGAAAATTGTTCTAGTCTGTATATATAGAAAGGGACATGATAGGATACTCGGAAATAAACAAAAGTAAACTTTTGATACAAAAATAAACTTTTCTGATTTTAAGATTCCCTTCTTCCTAGTCATGGGTATGTTATTGACATAGATATGAAGAATGTGAATAGACCTTTTTTATTTTTCTTTTTAAAAATATCTCCCAGTAATTAAGTGTAGGTAGACCTTTCTGGAATCTGGTTGAATATGTTCACAGAGAGTACAGAGAGCTTAGCATACTTATTGCAAATACATGAGATGTTTCTAAAATGCCTAGTCTGAAGTTATCACCATGAAATTTGGGTCAAAAAGTATTCAGTGGATTCACTGCAGTTTTCCTGGTCTAGCTTGACTTAACAACAGAGCCATACTTTGTTCTAGACTTTTCAAAGTGCTAGTTCTGAGATAAATCTCTTTAATAATTTTAGATTAACTTTGTTAGAGTTTCTTGCCTTAAACCCAATAGAAAAGTCATATCAAGGAAAGAGCACTATCCCCCATAACATTTCATGCATAATCCACTCACATTAAAAGTTCTCCATCTGTCCACCCAATGATCAACTATAAGTTCATTAAGAATGTTTGCTTTTTTCTTGTGCTTATCTTTGAAATGAAATAATTTGAATTTTTCAACAAGCTTATTTAATATAAGATTTTAGCTAATTGGAAACCATAAATGATAAACACTATTTCCTGATTATATGTGCAGTTAAAAAATTTTTTTGAAATGCTTTAAAACGCCCAACCCAAGGGAATTTTTCCAAGTGTTATAATATCAGGCATTGCAAAATACCACTGCCAAGTTGTTTTGGTTTTGCTTTGTTTTAGGATTTTAGCACTTACTGGACTAGATTATAGAGACAGTCAACTCTAAGTCGAAATGAAGTGTGGTATAAGCAATTTGGAAAACAATGAAACACTACTGTATCCCGATGTTATATAATACAAGACTGCCATATATACACTAATATATATAAAATGAATAACTAATAAGAACCTGTTGTATATAAAATAAATAAAATTCTAAAATTAAAAAAAAATACAAGATTGCCTGCATATTATTATACTAAAGGGGTAGGATTTTCTGGATGGTGTATAAAAAAAGGGCAAATTTAAACTGGGTTTAAAAGGTTTTTTGTTGATCCAGAATCTCTGTTGTTTATATAGAAGGTGACCAGACATGCCCTAAAGCATAGAGAATTATTAGAGGATGGATGATTGAAGGTACTAGGTAATTTCTATAATGAACTGGCATAGGGCAGTGTGATGAAAGCGTGGAAAAAATTTTGGTAACTTCTTCCTCTCTTCTTCCTACCTTCTATTTCTTCTCTTTCTTCTTTTTCTACCTTTCTCTCCTCCTCACAAGATCTCCAAACATTACATCAGGTGAGGGAGGAGGGTTTTCTCGCTGAATATTTCAACCTGTCCTAATCTCTGTCTTTTCAGAATTTATTACATATATTGGTTATACCATTCATTTCACTCTTCATGTAATGACTTAACCTAATGTTTTTGTACTTTTTTTTTTTAAACTCTTAAGGCGTATGATATAGTGGTTAAGAATGTGGTCTTAGAATTATACTGCTTAGGTTTGAATTTTGATTTACAAGCTAAGCAGCTTTGGGCAAATTGCTTCATTTCTGTTCCTCAGGTTCCTCATCTGTAAAATGTAGATAATTATAGTATATATGTCATAGGGACATAGGGCTAGTAAGTATAATTTTTACCACTTATTGTTATTGGTCAATAAACCAATTAATTTATCAACATAGAATACATATAACTGGAAGTCAATGCCTCTATGTCCATTTATCCCCCTTTTGTATCATATACACTAGGTACTCTGTAGGTATTACAAAAATGGAAGATATTGGTCAAAAGAAATCAAATATGGAAAGTGAATGAATCATTTGCATCTGGAAATAGTAGGGAATGGAATAAGGGAAACCAAAAGGAAGAGAAAAGTGGGCAGAGGAGTAGAATAAAGGAAAGAGCAAATATCCTAATGATTAGATGTAATCAGTTCTTTTAATGAATAATTAAATATTTGCTACATTATATTCATTTTTAAACTGCAGTAGAACTATGCCTGTTTTTGTAATAGGCACATATGTCTGACTTTTTGTTTCTGTACATCATTACAGTACCATCATCTATAGTTATTTTCTCTGTGCCTCAAATAGTACCATCCCTAATAACATAGATTTTGAGCATACAGTAGTCCAAATATTGTTTCAACAATATTTACATGCTATTGTCTTTATCATCATTCCCTTCTCCTCGCTTGCAAAGTGGAAACTTCCACTTGACAACTAAAAGTTGGATTTAGAATCCTGACTGATACAATAATTGGACTGGAGACAATTGTTTTCTTTAGTTGTTTTTCTTCACCAGACAGCCATTGCTTCTGCTTCTGTTTCCCTCATGTTGCAGCTATTTTATAATTCCTTTCTTCACATTCTCTACCCACAGCCTTACCCAGAAGTTTTCCAACACTGTGGCAAGAGGGCAGGAGGCAGAATAGAAGGGGGCACCTGCAGGGTTCTAATAGGCTAAGTTTCTCCACACTGCTGGGGAGCATAGGAGGCCACCCCGCCAGTCTCTTTATTGCTCTCCTTTGATGTACGTTGGTTGGCATTCTCATCATAACCTGCTGGTTCAAGGTTCTAGAACTGCATGAGTTAGAGGGGGCAGAATTAATAAAGAATAGGAATTGGACCACCCCTGAATTTAGCCATTTTATTTTTATTTCTGGAAAATAACTTTCAACAGTCCCTTGTAGGAGGATGTGACAATGGCCCAATTTCCCTTGATATTTTTGAAACAAGTGTGTTTAGTTGTTAAGGGCCGCCCTTCAGTGAGCCTATAGAGGTTTCAGGCTCTTAAGAATTCATGTTCTGATCTTCTGGAACATTGGTATTATCACAGTTTCCTAGCAGAAGTCATGATTTGTATACCCAAGAGAAAATCTGGAGTTTTTCCCAGTTGGTGTCTGGGTTGCTTTCTTTTATATTAGCACATAGTAGAGCAATTCAGAATTAGACTTGGCAGATACATGCGACGCCTACTGATTTTTTTTATTGTTATTGTTACCAGAATTGATTCTTGCTATCAGCATCATGCCATAATCTGTGTGCTTCTGCATGCACATGTACATTTGTATTATTATATTTTACTGGGAATTGATTAAAAATAGACTTTACTTTGTACTGTATCATTATTGTCAATATCTGTGGCAGGGATATGGGAATAGACACTAAGTAGACAATTGGTTTTGACAGTATAATCTAAACATTGTGTCATTTGTGCTTATTATAGATGAAAACATGTATTTCCCTAGTAAAAAGGAAAAAAAAAAGTATGTTAATTAACATATCTACATCTGATTCAAATTCTAAAATCAGTATATTATTGTAGAAGCATAGATATTAGACACCTCAAAAAAGAAAATTTTTTTAAAACTTTGCAAACCAAAATCTAATATTTGCTCAGTTTTTTATTACTAATTTCTCTTTGATCATTTTTGTTGTACTTAATCCCTTAGACTCCTTTATGTTTTTACTTATATTTGGTTGTTTGATTTTTTAAAAATATAGTAATAATATCTGACTAGATTTCATCTTTTTTTAACTAAAGTCAAATATTGTACCTGTGCTTTTTGTAATTAAATTGTTATTCTAATGTAGCTAGACATATATTATGACTGACAAATTGAAACTTGAAACATTTACTAGACTATGAGATGCATTCTTAGCGGGACAAATGACTTAAAGGTATCTCAGTGGCATTTAGTCTTGCATATGTGTGTGTGGTCGATACAGCTGTAAACCAATATCCTCAGAAGTGAAGGTCTCCATCCCTGAGAGAGATTATAATCAAATTAAAGGAACTTGGAGATGAACTTCATAATACTCTTAGGCCTTAGGTATTTCTTGAAATCTGAAAAATTGGAATTAGGTCTGAACTTTAGCAAGGATTTGAAATGAGAATAAAAAGGCAAATATTGATGCATAATATGAAATGGAGCACATTACAGACAGAAAACTGTGTCAGTAGTCCATGAGCTTTTCTGTATTAAGTGTGTCCCATCAGCAGCATAGAACATAAAGTCATACTTCTCATCAGGAGTTCATCCCTGAATGATATTCGCATAAATATGTCGGGTTACCTAGAGGGCATTTTTGGTTCAGAGGTTTCTTGTTTGTTTGTTTTTTGCAGACATTATTGTTATAAGCAATGTTTGTTCAGAAGTTTCTTTTTTGTTTGTGTGTTTGTCTTTGCTGTTACAATAAAAGCATTCACAGAGAATGTAGGTATCATCCTATAATACCATACATCCATATGTAAAACAGTGTGCTATGTCCTTGGCTTGCACTATTTTATTTAGTCTTTACATTAAACCTAGGAGATATTATTTATACTGTTTTCCAGACTAATAAGATTAAGGCTTAGAGAGGTGGCATGCTTTACCACGTAGTCAGAAATGGAACTTGGGTCTGTCTGATTACATAGCCCATCCTCTTTTTTCACTTGCTATTCTGACTAGTACTCACCATTCCTTCTGCCTTACAACAAATGGACACCAAAAAACAATCATCAATGATAGGTTCAGTAACTTCCAACCATCAACATGGTTAAGAAATCAGAAAAACTTGGGGCAAAATGTCAAGCTGGTGGGGAATGAAAAGGAACATAAAGATAATGCCTAATAAGCATGCAGAGGGATTCTGTTGCTATTCTCTACAGATAGACAGTAAAAGTATATTATAACAGCCTGCCGTATAAGCCTTTTATATTTAAAATCTGCACCTTTCTTCTGCAGTTTAACCCAAGGTTATATTTTATCCATTTTCTGGTGTCCAATAAATCTGGTCCAGGGATTTGTCTCTCACAATATTTTCCCAGCTGCTTCCTTTATTTTCATGATTGTACACAGTCTGTGATCTCATGACTCCTTTTTGTTGCTGTTGATAGAAGGAGATGAGGAAGGAGAGGAGGAGTGTTGAGCCTAGCTGGTGGGTAGTTCTGTGGTTTCAAGTCCTTTGACCCCCAAGATTAAAGCCAGGGGATTGGGTGTCCAAGAGCACCACTCCTAGAGATCAGAATGGTGGAAGAAGAGATAAAGACACGCTTCTCTCTGTTAGGATCCTGTCTTAGGCAGTAGGTTTGTTCATGTGCCAGGCACCTGCCTAACGCAAGAGGAAAAATAATCATGAAACGAGTGGCTGGAAGAAGTGAGGCAGACGAGGGGCAACCTATACCTCATCTTTTGGCATGGCAGGGACATGTGAGTTTCCCTTTGGTTAAATGGATTTAGTGAAAGCTGGCCAGGCTTGAATTATCTTGGAAGTGCTGTACCCCCACAGGGAGACCTCCTGGTAAGGGGACCTTGGAAGAGGAACTTGACTAGCTTAGGGTGGGAGGAGAGGATGAGCTGGAGGCAGGTTTCCAGTGTCAGAAGAATGTGCAGTGGGAGGCCCTGAATGATGATTTCATACCTGCACAGGAAACTGTGGGCCCTGCATGCCTGCCCTGCAGTGAATGACAACCAGCAGCCCTAGTCAGATAGGCAGCAGCAATCAAGATGTAAACAAGAAAGCGACAAAGAAGCAAACAAACAAAAATGGATTCCCTCCTTCCTAATTCCTCCATTTTCTGATTATAGCCCTTTGTATTTATTTGAAGTTCATAATATTTCATGTGTAATTCATAATGTTTTCTTTTAAATAATGTAGAACACCAGGAAAATAGTAAATATGAAAACTAGAGAAATTATAAAATACTGTATGTAATTGAAATGCCAGAATAAAAGAGCAGAAGAAATTGATCATAAACATTAATTAATTATGTATTAGAATATGCCTTTCTGCGCTGACGAAGGACATAAGTCTACTGACCAAAGGGGTTGATAGGATTAATGAAAAGAAACATTTACCTAGAATACTCTCATAATATTTTTAAATTTGAAGGATAAAGAAAACATGTATAAGCACTTAAGCAGGTGATTTCTAAGTAAGGACATTTGATCTAGTTTCAGATTTCTCTCTTAACCAGTTTTCAGAAGAAAATAAAGTTACATTAGTTAAATGTTGAGTGGAAAATGACTCCAAAATTCTAAACCCAACCACAGTTCCATTCATACATGAATACAACAGAGACCAATACCCAAACGTTTATATAAAATTTTGTGATCTTGAAATCAGTTAGTCCTTTATTAATCAAAATAGTATTGAAGAAATTTTTACTGTCGAGAGTATCTTCAGCCACAATAATAAAAATCCTGGCTCAAAGTGGCTACAATACATGTATGCCTATATTTTTTCCATGTCATCTCTCTCTCTCTCACTGCTTTTCATTTATGTGGTAGCATGATGTTCCCAAGAGCAATCCTGGCTGGGAAAGTTGAGGAAATATGCCTGATAGGTGTACTAAATACGAGAGTAGTTTTCTTTTGAAGTTGAGGCAAAAATTAAATGTTGCATTATTTACATCTGCTCATCTATATTTCCCTTCCTCTCCTACTAAGGCTCGCTAAAATAAATAGCTGGAAGTAAGGAATATTGAATGTGTTAGAAATTCAGGAAGTCAAGGTCCTTGGAATAGTTCTGGTTATTAATAAGATTATCATATGCTTCTCACAAGTCTTTGAACACTTTAAATATGGCGTCACAAAAGTAAGAGAACAGTCTGCTTTTGCTTTGAGGATCAGTTCTCAAGATTTCATGAGCTTTGTTTTCTTATTTTTAGATCATACTTGGTACATGACTGTGTTAATTTTTCTCCAGGGTTTGGATCATACGTCCTCAAAGCTGTATTTACTAGAGGGGAAGAGATTACAATCGAATCTGAGTTGTGGATTGGGGATAAAATGGAACGGGTGATAGGAGAAGTACTTACTGATGCTGCAAAATTGCTAAGGTGCAATTTCACAAGGCTAAATTTAACCTAACCAAGCACACATGGTATTTTAGTTGTTGAAATTGTATTGCTTTAAAAATGAGTTTTTAATACCAAGAATAGTTCACATGTGGGAGCTGAGAGAACTAATAGAGTGAAGAGAGTTGAAAGATTGAAGCCTAGAGTATGTGACAAGATAAATTCCAACCAGAATGTGAAACTGGGATAATTTATCTGGGAACCAGGGAGCTGTAGGTTAGAGTATTCTGCAGATATTTTTAATTTTCAGAATTCATTATGCTAATATTTCTACATGTGCAGTGACTTAATATTAAAGCATGATGACCTTAAAAGAATATAGTAGAATAAGAACTAGGGAAAAAGGGGCAGATAAAATTTAAGTTTTCAGGGGAATAAATTTATCTGTTCTGTTAGGAAAAATACTGTGTATATTACCAGCACAAAGAGGAGAGATTTGATTTTATTTTGTTTTTTACTACCTTTTTTTTTTTTTTTTTTTTTTTGGCCCCTCCGCGTGGCTTGCAGGATCTTAGTTCCCCGACCAGGGATGGAACCCGTGCCCCTGCAGTGGGAGCGTGGAGACCTAACCACTGGAGTGCCAGGGAAGTCCCTTATCTTATTTTAAAGTGAAAGAAATATCTGCCACCATCTTAATGAAAGAAAAATAGGAAAGATAAGTGGTCCACAAACTTAGGACAGGTAACAAAAGTAAAAGCCCAGGACTCAGATATTTGTACACTCAAGTTCATAGCAGCATTTTTCACAAAACTAAAAGGTAGAAGCAACCCAGGTGTCCATCAAATGATGCATGTATAAACAAAATGTGTTTTGTATATAGAAAGAAATATTAGCCTTAAAAAGAAGGAAGTTCTGACACCTGCTATTACTTGGATGTACTTTGAAGACCTTATGCTGAGTGAAACACGTCAGTCTCAGAGACATCTCTTGTATGATTCCACTTACATGAGGTACCTAGAGTAGTCGAAGTCCTAGGAACAGAGAGTAGAATGATAATTTCCAGGGACTGGGAGGAGAAGGGAATGGAGAGTTAATGTTTAATGGGTAGAACATGTCATGTCCTTGGGGGAGGAATGAAAAAGTTCTGGAGATGGATGCCGGTCATGCTTGCAGAATAGTGTGAGTGCACTTAATTCACAGAACTATATACTTAAAAATGGTTACAGCAGTAAATTTTATGGTATGTGTATTTTACCACAATAAAAAACAGTGGGGCTTCCCTGGTGGCGCAGTGGTTGAGAGTCCGCCTGCCGATGCAGAGGACATGGGTTCGCGCCCCGGTCCGGGAGGATCCCACATGCCGCGGAGCGGCTGGGCCCGTGAGCCATGGCCGCTGAGCCTGCGCGTCCGGAGCCTGTGCTCCGCAATGGGAGAGGCCACAACAGTGAAACCCCAGTTTTAGAAACTTGATAAGTGATGGGATGAAAATGATCAACTTAGGAAATTGTGATTTTAGGCTGTTTTAACAAATTACATAGCTAATTTGAATATTCTTTCAGAGTGGATAGGATTTATTCATTCTCCATTTCCACTTTTATAAATATAGAATAAATAAAAACTATTAAAAGGACTTAGTATCTGAATAATAAAAACTTTATGAGAAGCATGGATTTTATTTTAGAAGAGCCAGTATTTAAAAGTATGTACTGTTCTTACTGTATAACTCTTAGTTATAATTCTTTACCATTAAACACTGAGAACAATTTAAATATTATTAAAATTGCCCTTACTATTTTTTTTTTTAATAGAAGTATGGTTGATTTAAAATGTTGTGTTAGTTTCAGGTGTACAGCAAAGTGATTCGGTTATACATACATTTATATCAATATCTATCTTTTTTTCAGATTCTTTTCCCTTATAAGTTGTTATAAAATATTGAGTAGAATTTCCTGTGCTATACAGTAGGTCCTTGTTGGTTATCTATTTTATATAGAGTAGTGTGTGTATGTTAATACCAAACACCTAATTCATCCCTCACTATTTGGTTTTAAAGCAACACAACTTTACAAGGATTGTATTAATAGAGAGTGAGAAATGCAGCGTATTTCAAATAGGTCTCTTCTGGGCCTCCAGAGCTCCAGCTTTTAGTTATACCATGATAATCAAAGAGCATTTTAAAAATCTTCAAGCTCATGGCACTCTGCTTGGCACTGTTTTTAAAGCGTTTGAAACCTTAACATTCCAGAACTATATTGTCTAATACAGTAGCTGAGGGCCACGTGTGGCTATTGAACATGTGTAATATCATTACTCTAATTGCTCTTAAATGAAATGAACACTACATTTCAAAGACTTAGTAAGATAAAGGTATTCATTCATATTTTAATATATCAATTACATGTCGAAATGTTAATATTTTGGAAATATTGAATTACATAAGTTATTAAAATTAATTTTACCCATTTCTTTTTACTTTTTTTTAGTGTGGCTACTACAAAGTTTTAACTAACTTTTGTGACACACCTTTGTGTCTTGTGTTATATTTAGATGACAGCAAGTGCTGTCCTAGAATGTTATAACCTAAACATAGCCGAGCATCACAATGAGAAAACCAGTTCAGGATGAGACATACTCACTCAGGATAGAGATTAATTGTCAGGAGTGACTAGGTTTCACTAGAGTGTCAGAAACCAGACCATAGCTTACTTGTCTTGTTCCATAGTCATTGCCATTTTTTGAGAGTGGCAACATGGGAGCTTCTGCCACTGATCTCTGAATACAGCCTTGGAGAATCATTTTTCCTAGTTTCAGGCAAGTTTCTAAGTATAGTAAGTCATTCATGTTTTCAATATGGATACGTCCTTTCACTTCTCTAGGAAAAACTTAAATAAAGGACTAAAAAAAGTGGAATTCAGTCATCTAAAGGAGTTAACACAAGATCCTAAGTTACTTAACAGTGGTTTGCTTGTGCACCAGCGTTAGTGGAAAACAGGAAAGTAAGGACAATCCTAGAAGTTTCATATTAGAAATCTACGTAGACATGTTGTTCCTGTTAATGCAGCACCCTGACATTGCTAAAATATGACAGGGGTTGCTGAGTAAAGGATCTGTTACTCACTTTCATACGTGTAATCTAAAGGAACAATATCAGAATTTTCTTGAGGAAAGAACTACATTTACTGTTTTTAATGTTCCTCATTCCCTATCCTTTTACAGCCTAAAACTCTGCTGCATTATTGGCTCTAAATTACTATATATTTTTATTTGATATCTATTTGTCAGGCATATATTCAAGCTGATTTTGTAAAACATATTTCCTAAAACCTAAGAATGAAATACTTTCTGGTAAAAAAAAAATGCCTACTGTTATGCATTCTTTACTAATGAACACTTATGAGAGGATCCCAGATGTGTAAGAATATTTGCTGTCAAAAACCCTACATTTCTTACTTGGGTGGAAGGTAAAATAAGACCTCCATGTTCCTGGGGATGATGACACATCCCATATAATTCACACACACTCCTTCGCCCTAGCTTCAGTTGAACTTGAAATCTTAAACTTGATGTTTCACTCACTCCTTTTGATATGGCCTTGAAAATATGGCCTCTGTTAGTATTTAGCCTGAAATATCAGATATTAACCCCTCGCTTATAGCAAGAAACCTAGTGCTTATGGGTGAATAGTTAATACTGTTGCAAATTAAATCACAATTGAATTGTACCTACAAAGAAATATTTACATATAAACAATTATTTATAAATAATTTAGTAAAAATACTTAAATTTCTATATAGACTTTCTTATGAGATATTCTGATCTATATTTGCCTCTTAGTTTTATTGCACTTTTCCACAATAGCTATAAAGAGGATGCTAGGAGGAAACTTGGCCTACATTAAAGTTAACACTTTCTCAAGTTTTGTTTCTAAAGTTCTCTTTAACTCCCGTTAAAAAATAAGTGCTTTTATATCCACATCATTTGAAAACTTTAAGAAACTTTGAGTGTGTATGAAGGGTGTTTGATACGGCAGAGCCGCTCATTCCTGAAGTAAGAGGAACTTGGAGCTGTTACCTTAGTTGTCATCTATTTTGCCCCTTTAGATTTCAGATGAGAACTTTGAGGTCTAGGTACTTTTCCTGAGTTATACAAGGCCACACAGCTAATTAGTGACATGTCTTGTGTAAGGACCTGGAATACCTGTATCTTAGTGTAGTTATTTCCACCGTTTCTGAAGAGTCTCTTGGCCTTTCCTGGCAAAATGAAGCCTATGTATTAAAAGCAAACATTCTACCCTTGTCAGTTTTTACCTGGGTTGCTGTAACGGCCTATGTCCATGCTTTACTTCATTTTTGTAATGTCTTGTGCTATGTTCATTTTTTTCCCCAATTATTATCTTCATCAAGTCTTCATCCTGTACAAAACTCCTTCACTGGCTACTGATTCCAGCTCAGTGTCCTTATACTGTCCTTGAAATCATTTAGGGTTGCAATCTCTCTTTCCCTTTTCTTAAAATTCAGTCTTACTACATTTCTTTTGAACTCTTAGGCGTTTTAGTGGAGGGTGATGAACATTTAGTAGTATTTATGCATGACTTGAATAGCTCAGAATCTTTTTTTACAGCTATCCCCAGCTTGTTAACCCGTGTGCCCTCTTCGTATTGCTAATTATTTATTACTTTTGTATAGAACTCTTCTTCTTTAAGAACTTATTTGTTTCATAGTAATATTTTCTGTGCTGTAAACATTAACATTTTTTGGAAATAGTATTTTGGGGAACGTTCAGGAAAGGATAATCTGGTCTATTCATTCATAGAAACATTACTCAACAGAAATCCCATTAGTCTACAATAAAGAGACTGAATAACCATTTGCAACGCATGGATCTAGTTTAAAAAAGGAAGCTCTAAAGGGCATTTTTGTGACAAATGGGGATATTTGAATATGGTTTAGATACTAGATATGAATTGTCAGTTATTTTAGCTGTCATAGTGGCATTGTGACATTGTCATTATCCTTACTCCTAGGAGTTGCATGATGAAGAATGTATAGGTGAGGTGTCATTATGTCTATAACACTATAAAGTAACACCAAAATACGTAAATACACAGATAAATGACAGATAAACAAATATGACAAAATACTACAATTACTGAAGCTAGTTTGAGGGCATGTTTTTCATACTGTGAAATATTTCATAAGCAAAACCAAAACCAAAAAAGGACTATTGTTCTAAGAAGAGTCTCTAAAGCAGTAATACCCAAATGTTTCTTACCATATTTGTTGGATAATATAATTCTGGAATGCAGGAGCTCTGTGGTAGAGATGAGAGGATGTGAGCTATGAGGCATTTCCAGGACTTTCAACACCATCCCTTTCTATGTCACTTATCTCATTTCTGATACACATTAGTACTGATCTTACCTCATCAGTGTGATTTGACACCATAGTTGATAACTATTTTTCTAATCTGATAATCCAGTTGTTCATAATAATCCCCCATGGGGCAGTGTAGAAGGAAAATAATATTTATTTGGTGCCAATTCAAGATGTTTAACTCAGGATTATAGACAAAATTATTAATTATTTTAAATTAATAATAACTGGTATTATAACTATAAAATGAATGCATTTTTATAACTATAAAAATGAATAAAAATCATTTGTTCTTTTTTAATTATTAGAGTTGGACACTATGATAGAAACTGAACATAAAATGGTTAACAAGGCATCATCTCTGTTCTCAAGAGACATAATATAGTGGGTGATACAGAGGAGAGAACAGGCAATTATATGATCTGTGAGGTAAAACTCCTGCAGTTACAGAGAAACTAAACTCTATTTGTCTACTACAAAAGAGAGAATGAGAGAAAGAGAGAGAATTTACCTAATTAACTGAAAAATTACAGGACCGTTAGAGCTTTGGGCATAGCTTCATGCCCTCAGGAATGCGCCTCCATCTGTCAGCTCTGATTTTTCTCTCCAAAAGCATCCTTGTCTCTTCTTCTGGTAGCAGGATGACTCGAGCAGTGATTGATGAATACTTTAGTGGGTTACAAATCTGGCAGAAAGAGCTGTCATTGTTTCTAATTGTTCAGGGAAATCCTAGAGCTGATGATGCTAGATGGTGTCTCAGCTCACTTTCTCATCGCCAGGAGTGCTGTGGCTTTCATTGTCTGGGCCTCGATTATAGTGTTATTCCTGTAGCTGTGGAATAGGGAGGGCTCTTGGAACAACACAGTCTGAGAGTAGGAACAATGCGGATTCTTAAAGGAAATTGGTGTGTCACCGGTAAAGAGAGGGCAGCCTATGAATACCAAGTAGGCAAATATGACAGCCATTCATTACAGAAAATAAGATGTGACAATTACAAGGTACCCTGGGAAAGCATAGGAGGAACACTATACATCAACCAAGGAAATGCCATGTGAATTAAGAACATGAGTACAATGTCATATTTAAAATTTTTCCTCTTACGAACTATAGCACTGTAGGTGCCATTCATATGGCTTTTATAAAGCAGAGAATAATTATAAGTTGTCTGTTTGTGTTTACCTTTCCTTTTATTTAAAATCACATATTTACAGAACTAGTTAATGAAGAACAAGGTATTGTGTCATGACCTTCACTGCATTTTAATTTATACATGTATAAGATCCAGATTCTTTTCAGGAACTTTAATATAGGATCTATAGCCATATGATCAGTAGATATAGTACAATGCTAGGCAATAATCCTGTATACATATGTGAAAGGATATTAGTTAGAATCACTCAGATATGAATTGGTTAAAGAACATTTTTTGATCTTTCTGAACCTCACTTTGAATTAAAAAGCTAGCTCTTTTAAAACATAATTACAAATATAGGATATATTTTAATTAAAAAGATATAAATATACTTGAGATTCAAGTTCTATGAATTCTTAGTAAAATTACTTTGGAAGGAAGTTATAGACTTAAAAATTGTGAGAACCAAAATGAAGCATAGGGATCATTTCCTTGGAATACTTATCAAGATGGAATTATAAGTTCACACCCTTTTGTTACAAAAGCTTACTAGTGTTGATAAATTAGGTATTTCAAAAATTGAAAACAGGCCTTCCCTGGTGGCACAGTGGCTGAGAGTCCCCCTGCCGATGCAGGGGACGCGGGTTCGTGCCCTGGTCTGGGAAGATCCCACATGCCGCGGAGCGGCTGGGCCTGTGAGCCATGGCCGCTGAGCCTGCGCGTCCGGAGCCTGTGCTCCACGACGGGAGAGGCCACAACAGTGAGAGGCCCGCATACCGCAAAAAAAAGAAAAAAAAGAAAAATTGAAAACAAAATGATAGTTTATCTTAAAAAAAGCTATGCCTGACGTTATTTTTAAAATGACTAGGGGCTGACATCCTCTTCAATGAGAGATATCACAACACAATGAAAAAATAATTGAAAATGCTCAGGAAAATTAACTGTTAAAGTATAATTTTATAAATTGATATTTATTGCTTCAAGAGTAGAGGCAAATAAAATACTCAGTCTCAAAGTTTTGCACAAAAAGTCCCTGAATGAAAGAACTACTAACAAAAACACCAAAAACAAAAAGTGAACTCAGTGTAAAGAAACAATACAAGAGGTAAA
Organism: Delphinus delphis; assembly: GCF_949987515.2. Lineage (NCBI taxonomy): Eukaryota > Metazoa > Chordata > Mammalia > Artiodactyla > Delphinidae > Delphinus > Delphinus delphis. Next base: position 40,091,043 of record NC_082691.1, read on the forward strand.
TCTAATGCACTACTGAGTGGAATAATTAATAACAAGTAATTTTTTTTAAGTTTCAAAAGAAAGTATTAAAATTCTAGACAGTAGTTACAAGGAAAATAAGGGACATCTTCACTTGTGACTGAAATATGCTAACGTTCTTTTGGAAAAGTAATAGAGAAATTGAACTATTTTAGACATTGTTAGAAAAATTATATTGATTATTTGTATTAAACATATAAGAGTAATCAAGTTAAAAAGTGGTATCTAGTTTTCTAAAGATATAAAGCAAAGAAAAATCACGATAGATAAGACATACACACACGTACTACACACACTCCCATACACTAGGTGATGGAAATAAATTTAATTAAAAAGCAGTCATAATAAATTCAAACAGATTAATTCAGTAATGAAGAAGAGACGGTGTCTAACAAATTTGAAGAAAAAGAAAGCCATTTGATGTTTTAAAATCCACCAAAAACAAGGAAATGAGAAACAAACAAGACAGGGTGAAGTTAAAATAATGGCAGGAGTTATTTAGGTAAGTTATAATCACTCCTTGCACATAAACGTACTGACACAATTAGCTAGTATAGCAATGTTAGATAAAAGAAAAAAGCAAAAGCATTAATAAAAATAAAGAAAGCTGTATCCTGGTATTGAGAGATCCAAACCAATGTAATAATAGAGGAGGAAAATAAACCACTCCTGCTTCTTAAAATGTTTGCTCAAATGACACCTTCTCCAGGAGACTTACATTCATTCCTCTATTTAAATTGCAAACTACCCCTAGCTCACACACTCCAAACCCTCCTTTTCTGCTTTATTTTTTCAGCACTGTCACTTCTAAGATTTTTCATTATGTTTATGCTAAAAAATTTACAAAATAAAAACTTTTATGTAAATATTAAATATTTACTGTCTCTCTGTATATGGATACATAAATAAATATAATAAATAAACATGCAGCAAATGTAAAAAGAATCAGGATGGTGAAGATCCACTTCAGTTTTAGGACTGTGGTTATTTCCAGGTAGGATTGAGAGGAATGTGTATACAGGCTTTGGTGAATCTATAATTTTTTGTGTTGAGTTTTGTAAATGAACTGAAGAAAAATATAACATTTTAACATTTCTTAAGTCTGTGTGGTGGGTACACAGATGCTCATGGTTTTATCCTTTAAAATTCTCCACATATTTGAAATATTACTATGGAATGATAATTTCATCTACCAGAATTTGGTAAAATTTCAACCTTGTTTTTTAAATTAATTATATTAAGAATGTTAATAAGTAAAGATTAAAAAAATATTCCAAGAGGTTCACAGAAATTAAAAATAATATTTTGCAAAATTTTCATAAAATAGGCTGAGAGAAGTCAAATACCTACACTATTGACCTGGCTAATGTTAGGCTGGCTAGATTTTAATGGGTCTATCAACCTAAATGCTGTAGCCCTACATTCCTACTGGTTGCAGTGGACATTTGCAGAAAAATAATTGCATTTGTAAAATTAATAACAAAAGAAAAAGAAGAGAGGCAAAAAAGAATTGTAGAAATGATTGCTCCTTTAAAATTAGGTTGCAGTTATAGTAGTGGCAATAATTTTATAAGCTGGAAATTAAATCAAGTATAGAAATTTTTAAAATCATCTTAATAGTCTTTAATTTGTAATAAAATAGCAAACACTTGATTTAAAAGGAACATAAATTAGGGGCAAGATCTCAGACTTTGACAGTAATTGTAACATTAGATGTAATACAAGAATTTCTCATGGAGATTGTTAATCTTATAATTTTGCTTTTAAAACTTGTACATACACTTTTTGTAAAACCTGTGATGTGTGTACATCTCTTTGATTCTGGCAAGCAATATTAATCATCTTCATAAAAAACTCTTAAGTACTAAGTATACAAAATATTTGAGTGACACTTTAAAAATCATACAATCTTCCCTGATTTCTAAAAGCTGAATATCTAGTTAGGTTCAGAAACCCAGACACAGAAGGCAAAAGCAGAGTCAGTGCATTCAGGAAGCTGAAGAGAAAATGTAGTATTTGAATACCACAAGTGAGGCATGGAGGGAGAAGAGGCAGGAGGGTTTGTTTGGGACAGTAGTGGTGGATTGACACTCCCTGATAAGGCAAGATGAAGTGAGGAATCCCATTCCAATGGTTTTGTCTTTTCTGAATCTGAGAAGTTCCACGTACCATTTCTTTTTTTTTTTGAATTTTTGAATTTTATTTTACTTTCTATACAGCAGGTTCTTCTTAGTCATCCATTTTATACACATCAGTGTATACATGTCAATCCCAATCTCCCAATTCATCACACCACCCCTACCCCCTGCCGCTTTCCCCCCTTGGTGTCCATACATTTGTTCTCTACATCTGTGTCTCTATTTCTGCCCTGCAAACCGGTTCATCTGTACCATTTTTCTACGTTCCACATATATGCGTTAATATGCGATATTTGTTTTTCTCTTTCTGACTTCACTCTGTATGACAGTCTCTAGACTCATCCACGTCTCTACAAATGACTCAATTTCGTTCCTTTTTATGGCTGAGTAATATTCCATTGTATATATGTACCACATCTTCTTTATCCATTCGTCTGTCGATGGGCATTTAGGTTGCTTCCATGACCTGGCTATTGTAAACAGTGCTGCAATGAACATTGGGGTGCATGTGTCTTTTTGAATTATGGTTTTCTCTGAGTATATGCCCAGTAGTGGGATTGCTGGATCATATGGTAATTCTATTTCTAGTTTTTCTTTTTTTTCCTTAACTTTTTTTTTTGTGTGTGGTACACGGGCCTCTCACTGTTGTGGTCTCTCTCGTTGCGGAGCACAGGCTCCGGACGCGCAGGCTCAGCGGCCATGGCTTACAGGCCCAGCCGCTTCGCAGCATGTGGGATCTTCCCATACTGGGGCACGAACCCATGTCCCCTGCATCGGCAGGCGGACTCTCAACCACTGCGCCACCAGGGAAGCCCCTCCTTAACATTTTTATTGGAGTATAATTGCTTTACAATGGTGTGTTAGTTTCTGCTTTATAACAAAGTGAATCAGTTATACATATATATATATCCCCATATCTCTTCCCTCTTGCATCTCCCTCCCTCCCACCCTCCCTATCCCACTCTTCTAGCTGGTCACAAAGCACCGAGCTGGTCTCCCTGTGCTGCAACTGCTTTCCACTAGCTATCTATTTTACATTTGACAGTGTATGTAGTGTATATATATCTATATATACACTACCACTCTCTCACTTTGTCCCAGCTTACCCTTCCCCCTCCCCATGTCCTCAAGTCCATCCTCTAGTAGGTCTGCATCTTTATTCCTGTCTTCCCTCTAGTTTCTTTTTTTTTTTTTTGCGGTATGCGGGCCTCTCACTGTTGTGGCCTCTCCCGTTGCAGAGCATAGGCTCCGGACATGCAGGCTCAGTGGCCATGGCTCACGGGCCTAGCCGCTCCGTGGCATGTGGGGTCTTCCCGGACCAGGGCACGCACCTGTGTCCCCTGCATTAGCAGGTGGACTCTCAACCACTGTGCCACCAAGGAAGCCCACCCCCTAGGTTCTTCATGACCATTTTTTTTTTTTTTTTTTTTTTAGAATCCATATATATGTGTTAGCATAAGGTATTTGTTTTTCTCTTTCAGACTTCGCTCTGTATGACAGACTCTGGGTCCATCCACCTCACTACAAATAACTCAATTTTGTTTCTTTTTATGGCCGAGTAATATTCCATTGTATATATGTGCCACAGCTTCTTTATCCATTCATCTGTCGATGGACACTTATGTTGCTTCCATGTCCTGGCTATTGTAAAATAGAGCTGCAGTAAACATTGTGGTACATGACTCTTTTTGAATTCTGGTTTTCTCAGGGTATATGCCCAGTAGTTGGATTGCTCGGTTGTATGGTAGTTCTATTTTTAGTTTTTTAAGGAACCTCCATACGGTTCTCCATAGTGGCTGTATCAATTTACATTCCCACCAACTGTGCAAGAGGGTTCCCTTTTCTCCACACCCTCTCCAGCATTTGTTGTTTGTACATTTTCTGATGATGCCCATCCTAACTGGTGTGAGGTGATACCTCATTGTAGTTTTGATTTGCATTTCTCTAATAATTAGTGATGTTGAGCAGTTTTTCATGTGCCTCTTGGCCATCTATATGTCCTCTTTGGAGAAATGTCTGTTTAGGTCTTCTGCCCAGTTTTGGATTGGGTGGTTTCTTTTTTTAATATTGAGGTGCATGAGCTGTTTATATATTTTGGAGATTAATCCTTTGTTGATTCGTTTGCAAATGTTTTCTCCCATTCTGAGGGTTGTTTCTTCTTTGTAGTTTCCTTTGCTTTGCAAAAGCTTTTAAGTTTCATTAGGTCCCACTGTTTACTTTTGTTTTTATTTCCATTACTCTAAGAGGTGGATCAAAAAAGATCTTGCTGTGATTTATGTCAAAGTGTGTTCTTCCTATGTTTTCCTCTAAGAGTTTTATAATGTCCGGTCTTACATTTAGGTCTCTAATCCATTTTGAGTTTATTTTTGTGTACGGTGTTCGGGAGTGTTCTAATTTCATTTTTTTACATGTAGCTGTCCAGTTTACCCAGCACCACTTATTGAGAGACTGTCTTTTCTCCATTGTATATCCTTGCCTCCTTTGTCATAGATTAGTTGACCATAGTTGTGTGGGGGTTTATCTCTGGGCTTTCTGTCCTGTTCCATTGATCTATATTCCTGTTTTTGTGCCAGTACCATATTGTCTTGATTACTGTCACTTTGTAGCATAGTCTGAAGTCAGGGAGTCTCATTCTTCCAGCTCCATTTTTTTCCCTCAAGACTGCTTTGGCTATTTGACTATAGATACCAATGTGTCTCCATACAAATTTTAAGATTTTTTGTTCTAGGCCTGTAAAAAATGTCATTGGTAATTTCATAGGGGTTGCATTGAATCTTTAGATTGCTTTGGGTAGTATAGTCATTTTCACAATGTTGATTCTTCCAATCCAAGAACATGGTATATCTCTCCATCTGTTGGTATTGTCTTTAATTTCTTTCATCAGTGTCTTATAGTTTTCTGCATACAGGTCTTTTGTCTTCTTAGGTGGGTTTATTCCTAGGTATTTTATTCTTTTTGTTGCAGTGGTAAATGGGAGTGTTTCCTTAATTTCTCTTTCTGATCTTTCATTGTTAGTGTATAGGAATGAAAGAGATTTCTGTGCATTAATTTTGTATCCTACAACCTTACCAAATTCATTGATTAGTTCTAGTAATTTTCTGGTGGCATCGTTAGGATTTCCTATGTGTAGTATCATGTCATCTGCAAAGAGTGACAATTTTACTTCTTCTTTTCCAATTTGTATTCTTTTTGTTTCTTTTTCTTCTCTGATTGCCATGGCTAGGACTTCCAAAACTATGTTGGATAATAGTGGCGAGAGTGGACATCCTTGTCTTGTTCCTGATCTTAGAGTAAATGCTTTCAGTTTTTCACCATTGAGAATGATGTTTGCTGTGGGTTTGTCATATATGGCCTTTATTATGTCGAGCTGAGTTCCCTCTATGCCCACTTTCTGGAGAGTTTTTATCATAGTGCGTGTTGAATTTTGTCAAAAGCTTTTTCTGCATCTATTGAGATGATCATACAGTTTTTATTCTTCAATTTGTTAATATGATGTATCACATTGATTGATTTGCATATATTGAAGAATCTTTGTTGTAGTATCATTGTCTGATTTTGGTTTCAGGGTGATGGTGGCCTTGTAGAATGTGTTTGGGAGTGTTCCTTGCTCTGCAGTTTTTTGGAAGAGTTTGAGAAAGATGGGTGTTAGCTCTTCTCTAAATGTTTGATAGAATTCACCTGTGAAGCCATCTGGTCCTGGACTTTTGCTTGTTGGAAGATATTTAATCAAAGTTTCCATTTCATTACTTGTGATTGGTCTGTTCATATTTTCTGTTTCTTCCTGGTTCAGTCTTGGAAGGTTATACCTTTCTCAGAATTTGTCCATTTCTTCCAGGTTGTCCATTTTATTGGCATAGAGTTGCTTGTAGTAGTCTGTTAGGATGCTTTGTATTTCTGTGGTGTCTGTTGTAACTTCTCCTTTTTCATTTCTAATTTTATTGATTTGAGTCCTCTCCCTCTTTTTCTTGATGAGTCTGGCTAATGGTTTATCAATTTTGTTTATCTTCTCAAAGAACCAGCTTTTAATTTTATTGATTTTTGCTATTGTTTTCTTTGTTTCTATTTCATTTATTTCTGCTCTGATATTTGTGATTTCTTTCCTTCTGCTAACTTTGGGTTTTGTTTGTTTTTCTTTTTCTAGTTCCTTTAGGTGTAAGTTCAGATTGTTTATTTGAGATTTTTCTTGTTTCTTGAGGTAGGCTTGCATAGCTATAAACTTCCCTCTTAGAACTGCTTTTGCTGCATCCCATAGGTTTTGGATTGTCATGTTTTTTTATTATCATTTGTCTCTAGGTATTTTTTGATTTCCTCTTTGATTTCTTCAGTGGTCTATTGGTTATTTAGTAATGTATTGTTTAGCCTCCATATGTTTGTGTTTTTTACTTTTTTTCCATATAATTGATTTCTAATCTCATAGCGTTGTGGTCAGAAAAGATGCTTGATATGATTTCAGTTTTCTTAAATTTACTGAGGCCTGATTTGTGACCCAAGATGTGATCTATCCTGGAGAATGTTTCCTGCGCACTTGAGAAGAAAATGTAATCTGCTGTTTTCGGATGGAATGTCCTATAAATATCAATTAAATCTCTCTGGTCTATTGTGTCATTTAAAGCTTGTGTTTCCTTATTAATTTTCTGTTTGGATGATCTGTCCATTCGTGTAAGTGAGGTGTTAAAGTCCCTCACTATTATTGTGTTACTATTGATTTCCTCTTTTATAGCTGTTAGCAGTTGCTTTAAGTATTGAGGTGCTCCTGTGTTGGGTGCATATATATTTATAATTGTTATATCTTCTTCTTGGATTTATCCCTTGCTCATTACGTAGTGTCCTTCCTTGTCTCTTGTAACATTCTTTATTTTAAAGTCTTATTTTATCTGATATGAGTATTGCTCCTCCAGCTTTCTTTTGACTTCCATGTGCATGGAATGTCTTTTTCCATCCCCTCACTTTCAGTCTGAATGCATCCCTAGGTCTGAGGTGGGTCTCTTGTAGACAGCATATATATGGGTCTTGTTTTTGTATCCATTCAGCAAGCCTGTTTCTTTTGGTTGGAGCATTTAATCCATTCACGTTTAAGGTAATTATCGATATGTATGTTCCTATTACCATTTTGTTAATTGTTTGGGGTTTGTTTTTGTAGGTCCTTTTCTTCCCTTGTGTTTCCAACGTAGAGAAGTTCCTTTAGCATTTGTTGTAGAGCTGGTCTGGTGATGTTGAATTCTCTTAGCTTTTGCCTGTCTGTAAAGCTTTTGATTTCTCCATTGAATCTGAATGAGATCCTTGCCTGGTAGAGTAATCTTGGTTGTAGGTTCTTCCCTTTCATCACTTTAAATATATCATGCCATTCATTTCTGGCTTGTAGAGTTTCTGGTGAAAAATCAGCTGTTAACCTTATGGAAGTTCCCTTGTATGTTATTTGTCATTTTTCCCTTGCTGCTTTCAATAATATTTCTTTGTCTTTAATTTTTGCCAATTTGATTACTATGTGTCACGGTGTGTTTCTCCTTGGGTTTATCCTGTGTGGGAATTTCTGCACTTCCTGGACATCGCTGACTATTTCCTTTCCCAGGTTAGGGAAGTTTTTGACTATAATCTCTTCAAATATTTTCTCAGGTCCTTTCTCTCTCTCTCTCTTCTCCTTCTGGGACCCCTATAATGCGAATGTTGTTGTGTTTAATGTTGTCCCAGAGGTCTCTTAGGCTGTCTTTGTTTCTTTTCATTCTTTATTCTGTTCCACAGCAGTGAATTCCACCATTTTGTCTTCCAGGTCACTTATCCATTCTCTTGCCTCAGTTATTCTGACATTGATTCCTTCTAGTGTAGTTTTTATTTCAGTTATTGTGTTGTTCATCTCTGCTTGTTTGTTCTTTAATTCTTCTAGATCTTTTTTAAGCATTTCTTGCATCATCTCGATCTTTGCCTCCATTCTTTTTCCGAGGTCCTGGATCATCTTCACTATCATTATTCTGAATTCTTTTTCTGGAATGTTGCCTATCTCCACTTCCTTTAGTTGTTTTTCTGGGGTTTTATCTTGTTCCTTCATCTGGTACATAGCCCTCTGCCTTTTCATCTTGTCTCTCTTTCTGTGAATGTGGTTTTTGTTCCACAGGTTGCACGATTGTAGTTTTTCTTTCTTCTGCTGTCTGCCCTCTGGTGGATGAGGCTATCTAAGATGCTTGTGCAAGTTTCCTGATGGGAGGGATTGGTGGTGGGTAGAATTGGCTGTTGCTTTGGTGGGCAGAACTCAGTAAAACTTTAATCCGCTGGTCTTTTGATGGGTGGGGCTGGATTTCCTCCTTGTTGGTTGTTTGGCCTGAGGCAACCCAGTACTGGAGCCTACCTGGCTCTTTTGTGGGGCTAATGGCGGACTCTGGGAGGGCTCATGCCAAGGAGTACTTCCCAGAACATCTGCTGCCAGTGTCCTTGTCCTCACGGTGAGCCACAGCCACCCCCCGCCTCTGCAGGAGACCCTCCAACACTAGCAGGTTAGTCTGGTTCCATCTCCTATGGGGTCACTGCTCCTTCCCCTGGGTCCTGATGAGCACAGTACTTTTGTGTGCCTCCAAAAGTGGAGTCTGTTTCCCCCAGTCCTGTCGAAGTCCTGCAATCAAATCCCAGTAGCCTTCAAAGTCTGATTCTCTATGAATTCCTCCTCCCATTGCCGGACCCCCAGGTTTGGAAGCCTGATGTGAGGCTCAGAACCTTCGCTGCAGTGGATGGACTTCTGTGGTATTAGTGTTCTACAGTTTGTGAGTCACCCACCCAGCAGTTATGGGATTTTATTTTATTGTGATTGCGCCCCTGCTGCTATCTCATTGTGGCTTCTTCTTTGTCTTTGCATGTAGGGAATCTTTTTCGGTGAGTTCCAGTTTCTTCATGTCAATGATTGTTCATCAGTTAGTTGTGATTCTGGTGTTCTTGCAAGAGGGAGTGAGAGCACATCCTTCTATTCCGCCATCTTGAACCAATCCCAAGACACATTTTCACCATTTCTTATAGAATGCATTTTCAATAGTTTTGCCAGAATGACTGCCATTATTTGTCTTAAAATTTAGTACAGTATTTATGCAGAGTAGCAAATGCACTTTTTTCCTGTTGGAATTCTAAGAAGCTTCTCTACCTTTTGTCTCTGATGTTTTCAGTTCCTCTTACTCTAAGATGTATATTATACACAAGTATGGTTAGTATGTGCAGTCCTTTGTCAAGCATCTCAATTGGTAATTTTGTCTCACCTGACTTTTTGTATCGTTTATATATTTTCTCATACCTGTGCTTTCCTTTTCTCCTTAATTAGAATGTCAGTGCTCTGCTGAAAGAACATTTTCTTTAAATTCATTTAATTGCTGAATTCAAGAAATTCAGTTTAACATGGAAATAATTCCCCATAGTATTTCTTTTTTAAAAAATATATTTATTTCATTTATTTATTTCTGGCTGCATTGGGTTTTTGTTGATGTGCACGGGCCCTCTCTAATTGCAGTGAGTGGGGGCCACTCTTTGCTGCGGTGCACGGGCCTCTCTCTGCAGTGGCCTCTCTTGTTGCGGAGCACAGGCTCCAGGTGGGCGCATCTCAGTACTTGTGGTGCACGGGCGTAGCCGCTCTGTGGCATGTGGGATCCTCTCAGACCAAGGCTCAAACTCGTGCCCCCTGCCTTGGCAGGCAGACTGCTGATCACTGCGCCACCAGGGAAGCCCTAGTATTTCTTTTTATGAGATCAATATTATGTTTCTATGGGGGAAATTTTTCTAGTGGATTGAATTAAATGTATTTGCAAAGAAGAAGTATGAAGGGCCTAATGATAATTCTGTAGATACGATGCCTTTTCCTTAAAGCCGTTTTGCAAAAAGATGAGGTGTCAGTATATTAAGCAAACCCAAAGTATTCTGATATTACATTTATAAAGTAAGTTTTAAAGTTTGCTCAACAGATTTTTGTTTGTTTGCCTTAGTGTTCATCTTTTGACTTGAGTCTACCAGCCTATTTTAACTGGTACTGTTTCCCTAGCAGTCTAGAAAGACCTTTCTCACTGTTTCTTTATAGCTACATTGTATTCTTTTTTTTTTTTTTTTGTGCTGTACGCGGGCCTCTCACTGTTGTGGCCTCTCCCGTTGCGGAGCACAGGCTCCGGATGTGTAGGCTCAGTGGCCATGGCTCACGGGCCCAGCCGCTCCGCGGCATGTGGGATCTTCCCAGACTGGGGCACGAACCCGTGTCCCCCGCATCGTCAGGTGGACTCTCAACCACTGCGCCACCAGGGAAGCCCTACATTGTATTCTTTATTACCTAATGAAGTTTTCTCTCTAACAGTCCTTTTTCAATGATTCCCAAAGTTATATACATTTGTTTTAGTAATTGGGCAGGATCCTTCTTTCACTCCTGGCAGTTAACAAATTCATCTTGTACTTATACATAATTGTAGAGAGAAAGTCATTTCAAATAGATATCTCAAAGATACAGTAATATGATTAAAAGAGAATGTAGTTTTTGAGAAGTTAATTGATAAATTAAAAAGTGGAATTATATAATGATAGGTTTGGGAGACCCAAAAAACCCCCTAAAATATAGCTTAGTCATTAGGATCAGAGAGACCTGGATTTGAAGTCTTCTCTGATACTTATTGAATCCATGGACACAGATAAGTTGTTTAGCATCTCTGATCTTTATTTACCTCCTTTGTAAAATGGAGAATATAATAGGTACCTCAGAAGATCATGATGAGGATAAATGAAATAATTAATATGAATCTGAAGAGTATATGGCATATAGTAGCCATATAGTAGGCATATAGTAGAAAATTATGTTTTCTTTCTTCCCTCTATTGTATTATTCAAGTTCATATTGCAAAAATATGAGTATTGTCTGCTTTTCCATCTTCCTCGTCTAATCTTGTCATTGAATGATTTAAGATTAGAATGTCTTTCTTGGTCTATATCAATGTGGATTTCTTTGGGACTGTTATGTAGTCTCCATCTTTCTATTTGGTCTCATCCTCTTTCTCTGCTGAGCTCTTAATGATTTTATAAGAAGCATCTTAAGTGATCAAGGCCACCCACTGTTTTTAATCAGAGCCACAGACCTGCATGTAGCTGAAAAAGCATTAGAAGGGTAGCTACATGACAAGGTTGAATGCTAATTGGATTTGGGGATTAGAGTGGCATGAATAAGCTCGGCACTTGTTCATTCTCATATATGGTGACTGTTAGAACATTTTGCTCTGGGAAGGCAAAGCAAATGATAGGTTTGAAACAAGGTGAATGACTGTACAACTATCAATCAGAATTCTGTCAAGGTTTCCTGCCGCTTGTAAGCAAATCTATTCCTGGAACAGTAATAACCACCACACCCACCTACTTGGCTATTTTAAGTAATACAGTACTGAAAATGTCAGAAAATTCTTTAGACAGTTTAAAGTGGCAAGTTGCCCTCTGATCTGTGATTCATCTGATTGTCCATTTTTTATTGCTTTGGAACATTTGACAGAAGAATAACCAATAAGGAGACAGATGTGCTCATATTTAATTTCTGATGGAAAGTGTTGGATGTGTTATGTTAGAGCTGAAAACAACCTCTATGAACCTTTCAGAAAAGCAGATTAAAGACAATTTTTAAGATGCACCAAATAGTTTTTCTTTTTACTTACAACATATTTATAGATATCAGCAAAATAAAGCTGATTATTCTGCTTTTCCTGTGCTTTTATTGTCTCTCTTCAAGGACTGGTTTACATTTTCTTAGGTCCCTCAGTTTTACTCTTTAACCTTCTTGCTCTCATGGCCATACCCATGAATGTCAGCCTTTAAAACATATTGTTGGATTTTTTTTACTTACATGCAACACTTATTCTGCTTGAGGTGTGAAGTTTGAAAAATCATATACTAGCATAGCATAGTATATTCATGTAAGGAATATAGGATATGATTAGTCAGTCCAATTGCTGCTTTACTGCCTCTACTAACTTCCCAAGATTAGTGACCTTAGGGAAATTGTAGGTTCTCTCTGAGTTGCAGTCTCATTAGGTTTAAATAACAAAAGGATAGCACGAGCTATGTAGGAAAGTTCATATGATGATTACGTGAGATAATGTATGAAATCATTTTGCAAAGTACTTTAGACATGTAGTAATATGATTTTAACTGCTTTGAATTTTTAATTTGCAATTTCCATCATCTCATAGAGTTCCTTCCCTGCAGCCCACTTTATGTCAGTTCACACCTACCACATGCAGCCCATGGTACCACTAATTTGATTCTTGTCTTTATAGTTTTTTCTTTAAGTATGTCATAAAAATGGAGTCATATATTGTTTTCATTTTGTTGTTGTTTTCTTTTCTCCTTTCACTCAGCATAATGCTTTTGAATACATCCTCATTGCTTGCATCAGTAGTTGACTCTTATTTCTGCTGCTATATTTCACTGTATTGATGTACCACAATTTGTTTATGAGTTTACTTGTGAATTTAATGTTATCAGTTTTCAGCAATTAAGGGTAATCCTGCTTTAAACATTTGAGTACAAGTCTTTTTATTTCTAAATATTTTCCTTTCTCTTGGCAAAGTAAATGTATGGAGAAGAAATATTTAAAACAATTATATTATTAACAGGGGAGGGTAAAGCCATGTAGAAGAGGGTCAGTTTCCTACATTTCACTTAACTGGCAAAATGGTGACACCAGTTGATTATGATAACCTTTATGTGTGTAGTATAATTCCTAGAGAAACTACTAAAACCTCTTGAAGGGATACAGTCACAAACATAAACACTAAAGAGAAATCATAATGGAATTCTAAAAGATGTTCAAGTAACCCATGAGAAGACAAGAGAAAGAAAAGGGAGAAACAAAAACAGAGAAAACAAAACAAAACAAAAATTCAGACTTAAGCCATTAAATACAAATAGTCTAAGTGAGTCAATTAAAACATACATAGTTCCAGAGTAGATTAAAAATCATGACCAACTGTATGCTGTCCACAAGGAACTCTATTCGAATATAAGGATATAGGCAGATTGAAAGTAAAGAGATGAAAATACATATATATAATGCAAGTATTAATCAAAATAAAATAAGAATGGAAAAATTAATATCAGAAAATGTAGACTCAGAGCAAAGAATAGTTCCATAAGTAGAGAGGCACATCATATAATAGCAAAAGGAATAATCTACTGAGAAGACAGAGCAGTCCTTATGTATTTACAGCAAACAATTAGCTTCACAATGTGTAAAGCAAAACTGAAAGAACTGTAAGTAGAAATATTCAAATCTGTGGTTAGAGTTGGAACGTCAAAACTTCTTTTTCAAAAATTGATAGAACAACTAGACATAAAAAAGCAAGGATATAAAAAACTTAACCACACCATCAACCAATAGGATACAATCATTTTTTTATTGAACTTTCCATGCAACAGTAGCAGAATACTTACATGGCACTTTTCAAGTGCCCATAGAACATGCAACAAGATAGACCATATCCTGGGCCATAAAACAAAATTTAACACATCTAAAAGAATTGAAATTGTATTCCCTGGGCACAGTGGAATCAAACTAGAGATCCATAACAGGAAGCTAATAGGAAATCTCAAAACACTTGGAAACCAAACAACATATTTTTAAATAAACAGTGGGTCAAAGAGGAACTTCCACAGGAAATAAAAATTTAGATTGAACTTAATGAAAATGCAAATAACAGTATTTGTGGGACACAGCTAATGAAGACTGAGAGGGAAATTTATAGCACTTAAATGCATATATTAGAAAAGAGGAAAAATTCAAATAAATATTCTAATCTCTCAGTTCAAGAACCTAGAAAAACAAGACCAAATGAAATCCAAAGGAAGGTTGGAGGATGAAATAATAAAGATAGCAGAAATCAATGGAGTTCAAAACAAAACAAAACAAAAAAAATAAAGAAAAATAAAACAAGAGCTGGTTCTTTGAAAAGATCAATAAAAATTCACAAATCTCTGGAAAGAGTGACAAAATAAAGAGAGAGAAGACACAGACTGACAATATCAGGAATGAAGCAGAGGATACCACTGTAGATCCTGCACACATCAAAGGGATAAGTAGGGAATACCATGAACAACTCTACACACGTAAGTTTGACAACTTAGGTGAATTCTTCAAAAACCAGAAACTATCATAAATTCCATAATATGAAGTGGATAGTTTGAATAGCCCTATAACTATCAAGGAAATTGAATTCATGATTTAATAACTCCCCTAAAAGGAATCCTTGGACCCAGATGATTTCATTGGAGAATTCTATGAAATATTTAAAGAAGAAATAACACCAATTTTATACATACTCTTCCATTAAATAGGAAGGAAGGAAATAGCAGTTCATTTAAGAAGCTAGTATTACCCTTATCCCAGAACCAGATGAAGACAGTACAAAATCAGAAAACTATAGACCAACATCCCTCATAAATATGATGCAAAATATCTTAACAAAATATCAGCAAACAAAATATGTAAAATGATACACTGTAGTCAAGTTTGGCTGTATTCCAGGCATATCAGATTGGTTCAATATTAAGAAAATCAAACAGTATACCGTTTTGACAGACTAAAGAATGAAAATCTCATAATTCTATCAATCAGTGCACAAAAGTCATTTTTTAAAATTAAATGTGTATGATAAAGAAATGCTTTCAGGAAAACAGGAATAAAAAGGAATATTCTAATCTTGATAAAGAACATTTACAAAAAAGATACAGCTAACATTCTACTTAATGTTGAAAGACAAATGTTTTTTCCCCAAGATTGGGAACAAGGGAAGTATGTTTACTTTCACCATTCTAATTCAAATAGTGTTTGAATTTCTAGCCAGTGCAATAAGGGAAGGAAGGAAATAAAAAAGCGTATAGATTAGAAAAGAAGAAATGAAACTATAGCTGTTTGCAGATGACATAGTTGTCTTTGTTGAAAATCCTCAGATATCATTTTTTAAAACTCTTAAAATTATTAAGGGAGTTTATAATGTTTTCAGGATAAAAGAAACATTTAAATGTCGATTATAATTCAGTGAATTAGAAAAGAACATATGGACACTGAAATTCAAAACAATATCCTTTATAATTACTCAAAAATATACTTAGATATAATTCTAACAAAATATGCACAGGACTTATGTGTTCAGAAGTAAAAATTCAGATGAAGGAAATCTAAGAAAATCTAAGTAAATGGACAGATATGTTCATGGCTTGGTAGTCTTAACATAGCAAAGATAGAAATTATCCCTATAATAATATACAGATTGAATGCAATTACTATCAAAACCCCAGCAAGATTTCTTTAGTAGATATAGACAATATTATTCTAAAATTTATATGAAAAAGGTAAAGGAACTAGAATAGCCAGAACAATTTAGAAAAAGAATAAAGTGGGAGGAATTAAACTACTCACTTTCAAGATTTTATTGTATTGCCACAGTCATCAAGACTGTGTAGTATTTTCAGGTTAGAGACATGATTATTGGAGACAGAGAACACTGAAATATACCCACAAAAACTATGTCCAGCTAATTTTTGACAAAAGGTTCAAAACTCAATGGAGAAAAGAGCTTTTCAAAAAGTGCTTAAGTGATTGGGCATCTTTTATATGAAGAAACCAACAAACAAATGAGCCTAAATTTTAAATCTTATTAAAAAATTAACTCAAATCACAGCCTTATATTTTAGATATAAAACCTTTAGGAGAAAAGCAAATAGAAGAAAATCTTAGGGATCTAGTGCTAGGCAAAAATTTGTTAGACTTGACACTAAAAACACAGTGCATAAAAGGAAAAATAGATAAAATGGATTTCATCAAAATAAAAAACTTGTGCAATACTTTGTTATAAGGAAGAAACGACAAGCTACACATTGGGAAAAATACTTGCAAAACACCTGAGAAAAAGGACCACTATGTAAAGTATATAATGAACTCTCAAAACTCAACAGTAGGGGAGGAGTCATGATGGCGGCGTAGGAAGATGTGGAGTTAGCGTCTCCCCACAGCTAGGGTGC
The DNA here is from genome assembly GCF_949987515.2 of Delphinus delphis. NCBI lineage: Eukaryota > Metazoa > Chordata > Mammalia > Artiodactyla > Delphinidae > Delphinus > Delphinus delphis. The sequence continues at coordinate 40,107,203 of NC_082691.1, forward strand.
CTGCCAGCCACTAGTGGGGGATGCTAACCCCCAAGGAGACAGAAGGAACCCCACAGTGAACCAGTAGGATGTAGAGGGACCAAGTTGGGGGGGGAGAAGTGGAGGCCAGACAGATTGGTGCCCCTGAAGCCAGGAAGATCAGGAGAGGTAGGTGGGAGGGTTCCTCAAGGAGGAGCGGGAGAGAAGTGGAGGGCGATTGTCCCATCCACTCAGACACAGGGAGCCTGCTGGGCTCCCAGGTGAAGTCCCCTGCCCTCTGAGATCAGGGATTCGGGCCACACCTGGGCCCCTTTTGTTCCTTGAGCCTAAGCTCCACCCCTCACAGGCCCCAGGGCCTTTTCCAGCCCTGTGGGTCCTGAGCATTGGCCCTGCCCACTGCCCAAACCTCTCTCTTGCTCAGGCCCCGCTCTCCACAGCCAAGGCCGCCTCCCTCGTCCTTTTTTTTTTTCCTTTTTCCTCCTCTTTATTACTATTGTGGTAGTAATGTATCTTCCAGTTATTGATTCATCTATATTTTTAGTTTTACATTCTTTCTAACATTATCTGTTAGTTTCCTAGTCTAATTTTATTTTTTAATTTGTTATTGTTCTTTTTTTTTTTTTTTTTTTGCCACCCCACGGGGCTTGCGGGATCTTGATTTGTGAGCATGGGTTTGGGTGGAAGCTCTTATGGTGGTAGCTCTGAGTCCAAACCACTGGACTGACAGAGAACCTCAGACCCAAGGGAATATTCATCGGAGTGAAGTCTCACAGAGTTCCTCATCTCAGCACCAAGACCCAGCGCTACCCAATAGCCTACAAACTCCAGTGCTGGAAGCGTCAGGCCAAATTACCAGTAAAACAGAAAAACAACTCCACACATTAAAAAAAAAAAAAAAATTAGACGGCAAAGAAACATGTCACAGATGAAGAGGCAAGGTAAAAACTTAGAAGACCAAATAAATGAAGGGGGAATACACAATCTACCTGAAAAAGAATTCAGACTAATGATAGTAAAGATGATCCAGAATCAAGGAAATAGAATGGAAGCACGGATTGAGAAAATGCAAGAAATGTTTAACAATTAACAAAGATCTAGAAGAGCTAAAGAACAAACAGAGATGAACAACACAATAACTGAAATGAAGAATACACTAGAAGGAATCAATAACAGAATAAAAGAGGCAAAAGAACGAATAAGTGATCTGGAAAACAAAATGGTGGAAATAATTGCTGAGGAGCAGAATAAAGAAAGAAGAATGTAAAGAATTGAAGACAATCTCAGAGACCTCTGGGACAGCACTAAATGCACCAACATTCGAATTATAGGGGTCCCAGAAGAAGAAGAGAAAAGAAGAGAAAATATTTGAAGAGATTACACTTGAAAACTTCCCTAACATGGTAAAGGAAATAGTCACCCAAGGCCAGGAAGCACAGAGAGTCCCATAGAGGACAAACCCTAGGAAAAACACACGAAGACACATATTAACCAAACTAACAAAAATTAAATTAAAAAAAAATAAAAACAACAAGTAAAAATCAAAAAATAACATACAAATGAATCACCGTAAAGTTATTAGCTGACTTTTCAGTGGAAACTCTGCAGGCCAGAAGGAAGTGGCAGGATATACTTAAAGTGATGAAAGACAAAAACCTGCAACCAAGATTACTCTACCCAGCAAGGATCTCATTCAGATTTGATGGAGAAATTAAAACCTTTACAGACAAGCAAAAGCTGAGAGAGTTCAGCACCACCAAACCAGCTCTACAACAAATGCGAAAGATACTTCTCTAAGCGGGGAAACACAAGAGAAGAAAAAGACCAACGAAAACAAACCCAAAACAATTAAGAAAATGGTAATAGGAACATACATATCAATAATAACCTTGAATGTAAATGGATTAAATGCCTCAACCAAAAGGTACAGACTGGCAGAATGGATACAAAAACATGACTCATATATATGCTGTCTACAAGAGACCCACTTCAGACCTAGGGACACTTCCAGACTGAAAGTGAAGGGATGGAAAATGATATTCCACGCAAATAGAAATCAAAAGAAACCTGGAGTAGCAATACTCATATCAGATAAAATAGACTTTAAAATAAAGACTCTTACAAGAGATAAGGAAGGACATTACATAATGATCAAGGTATCAATCCAAGAAGAAGATGTAACATTTATTAATGTTTATGCACCCAACATAGGAGCAACTCAATATATAAGGCAAATGCTAACAACCATGAAAGGAGAACTCGACAGTAACACAATAATAGTAGGGGACTTTAACACCCCACTTATACCAATGGACAGACTGTCCAAACAGAAAATAAATAAGGAAACACAAGCTTTAAATAATACAATAGACCAGATAGATTTAATTGATATTTATAGAACATTCCACCCGAAATTAGCAGAATACACTTTCTTCTCAAGTGCACATGGAACATTTTCCAGGATAGATCACATCTTGGGTCACAAATCCAGCCTCGGAATATTTAAGAAAGTTGAAATCATATCAAGCATCTTTTCTGACCACAACACTATGAAATTGGAAATCAATTACAGGAAAACAAAAAACTGTAAAAAACACAGATACATGGAGGCTAAACAGTGCACTACTAAATAACCAAGAGATCACTGAAAAAATCAAAGAAGAAATAAAAAAATATATAGAAACAAATGAAAATGAAAACATGACAACCCACAACCTATGGGATGCAGCAAAAACAGTTCTAAGAGGGAAGTTTATACCAATTCAATCTCACCTCAAGAAAGAAGAAAAATCTCAAATAAACAATCTATCCCTACACTTTAAACAACTAGAGAAAGAGCAACAAAGAAAACCCAAAGTCAGTAGAAGGAAAGAAATCATAAAGATCAGAGCAGAAACAAATGAAATAGAAATGAAGAAAACAATAGCAAAGATAAATAAAATTAAAAGCTGGTTCTTTGAGAAGATAAACAAAATTGATAGACCCTTAGCCTGACACATCAAGAAAAAAAGGGAGAGGATGCAAATCAATAAAATTAGAAATGAAAAAGGAGAAATCACAACTGGCACTGCAGAAATACAAAGATTATAAAAGACTACTGCCAATAAAATGAACAACCAGGAAGAAATGGACAAATTCTTGGAAAGGTACAATTTTCCAAGACTGAACCAGGAAGAATTAGAAAATGTAAGCAGACCTATCACAAGTAGTTAAATTGAAACCATGATTAAAAATCTTCCAACAAACAAAAGTCCAGGAGCAGATGGCTTCACAGGCCAATTCTATCAAACATTTAGAGAAGAGTTAACACTGATCCTTCTCAAACTCTTCCAAAAATTGCAGAGGGAGAAACACTCCCAGATTTGTTCTATGAAGCCACCATTACCCTAATACCAAAACTAGAAAAAGGTATCACACACACAAAAAATTATAGACCAATATCACTGATGAACATAGATGCAAAAATCTGAAACAAAATACTAGCAAACAGAATCTGACAGAACTTTAATACATACACCATACACCATGATCAAGTGGGATTTATCCCAGGGATGCAAGGATTCTTCAATGTATGCAAATCAATCAATATGCTACGCCACATTAACAAATCAAGGAATAAAAACCATATGATCATCTCAGTAGATGCAGAAAAATCTTTTGACAAAATTCAACACCCATTTATGATAAAAACTCTCCAGCAAGTGGGCATAGAGGGAACCTACCTCAACATAATAATGGCCATATATGACAAACCCACAGCAAGTATCATACTCAATGGTGAAAAACTGAAAGCATTTCCACTAAGATCAGGAACAAGACAAGGATGTCCACTCTCGCCACTCTTATTTAACATAGTTTTGTAAGTCCTAGCCACGGCAATCAGAGATGAAAAAGAAATAAAAGGAATACAAATTGGAAAAGAAGAAGTAAAACTGTCACTGTTTGCCCATGACGTGATACCATACACAGAAGATCCAGAGATGCCACCAGAGAACTAGTAGAACTAAGCAATGAATTTGGTAAGGTTGCAGGTTACAAAATTAATCCACAGAATTTTCTGGCATTCCTATACACCAACAAGGACAAATCAGAAAGAGAAATTAAGGAAACTCCCATTTACCACTGCAACAAAAAGAATAAAATACCTAGGAATAAAACTGCCTAAGGAGGCTAGAGATTTGTATTCAGAAAACTATAAAACACTGATGAAATAAATCAAAGATGACATAAACAGATGGAGAAGTATACCATGTTGTTGGATTGGAAGAATCAATATCGTGAAAATGACTGTACTACACAAAGCAATCTACAGATTCAGTGCAATCCCTATCAAACTACCAATGGCATTCTTCACAGAATTAGAACAAAAAACTTACAATTCATATGGAAACACAAAAGACTCCAAATAGCCAAAGCAATCTTGAGAAAGTAAAACGGAGCTGGAGGAATCAGGTTCCCTGACTTCCGACTATACTATAAGGCTACAGTAAAAAGACAGTGTGGTACTGGCAGAAAAACAGAAATATAGATCAATGGTCAGGATAGAATGCCCAGATTTAATGCCCAGAAAAAGTAGGAAAAGAACACATGAGATCTCTCTGCCTTATTTGTTAGAACTACATATACATCTACCATTATCTCAAATTTAAATGTTGAATTAAAAAAATTTCCCCAGTAGTAAACTGCAGCTTTATTTTGCTGAAGGTCAGGTCTGGAATGCTGAGGTGGTTTTCTCAGTGTCCTTGCTCCACTGCCATCTTTCAGCAGATGCTCAGTACCTGCGGCACAGATGAAACTTTCTGCTGCCTCCCACTCGTCAGATGTAGACTGCTGTCATGTGTCACTTGGTGTAAGGTGTTTCTAAAAATATATTAGACAACTGATGGGAACGTACTGTATAGCACAGGGAACTCTACCTAATGCACTGTGGTATTCTAAATGGGAGGCAAGTCCAAAAAGGGAGGGGATATCTGTATGTGTATGACTGATTCATTTTGTGGTGCAGTGGGAGCTAACACAACCTGGTAAAGCAACAATACTCTGATGAAAATTAATGTAAAAAAATAGATTATATTATTATTAGGTGTGGCAAGGCCAACAGATCAGGGAATGATTGCAATTGAGCAGATAGTTTGTTGCACTTACAGATCCTAAGAGAAGGGGGCACACCCTGTGACAAGGGGCCACTTGGGGAAGCACCAGGGTCAATCAGGAGGCAGAGGGAGTGAGGAGAAAACTTGAGTGAGAGCCTTTATTGTGATTTCTGTGGGAAAGAATGGGTGAGGCAGGGTAAGCCAGTTTAGGATTGGTTAATTTGAATAATTTCAGCAGGCTGTCATCGGGCCTGTCCCTAGTTGTCTGGTACTTGGCTCTGGGGTAAGGAGAGCAGATGGATTGTGGTCCAGAGTGAGAGCCTGACTAAGGACGTAGTTGGGATATAAGCTCTGGATTGAGATGAAAGCTGCACTCACAGGCAAGACTTTTACTCTCTCTAGGAATTAGCTAACCCTGAAAGGAACCATCCCTCCAGGTTCAGCAAGGCCCTAAGATACCAAAGCACCAGAATACAGAAAACCAAGACATGATTAATACACATGGCTTTAGGTGGGATGGGGATGACAGCAGAGGGTTTCCTATCATCTGCTGTGTCCTCGGACTGAGAAAGATTCTGTATACCTGATCATCAGGGCTTGTAAGGTTCTAAATTTTCCTGGCCTTACCCCAAAGGCAACATACCTCTGCTTGGTATCCGGGCAAAGTTCTAAAGGGCGTTAGAACTGCTCCTTCTCCAACAGCAGCAAGCTTTTGCTTGGGATCAGGGTACAGGAAGGCTATCCTTCTCTTTCCCAGCAGTGTCCTACTGTGGCTTGTTACTCCGTGCAGTGTCCCTGGGGTCTGGGGTGTGTCTTTGTTCTGCTCCAGCCTCAGTCTTAGCCATGAATTTTTTCACAATCTGTAATACTGTAAGAGTATATGTTTGTGTGTGTGTGTGTATTCCCGAAAATTTTTCTGACCTTCGCGTCCTATGAAGTTTGTAACACAGGAGATCTCTGTACCATTGCTTAGAAATGTCATGAAGAGCAAAAAAAGACAGATGACTCTCCCAAATGATTTTCAGCCAAAGAGTTCAAAAACTATTTCGTAAATAATTCTTGCAGCTTATGGGACAAAAAGTTGTAAGTTCTTTTATCCATAGGTCTTTCAGCTGTAGCGAAAAAGAAAAATTCTTCTTCCTTTCATATCTGAATATTGCACTTTCCAATACTATTCAGATAAATTTGAGTTACCCCAAATTTTGGAAAGTAAGATAAATATTTACCTTAATCTGGTATTTCAGAAATAATCTTATGATTTTTTGAATGTACAGTGTCTGTATATTTTGAGATTATGATTCAATATTTGATTTTCTATTTCAGAATTTTAGCTTGGAAAAGTGGGCTTAACTTTCTTTGTGTCACACTCTTCCTGTTATGTGCTCTTTCTCAAGTTTTTGATGCAGGTGGCCTTGGATTTCTAGTTCAGTTCTCTATTACATATTTATGTCATATATATATATATATATATATATATATATATATGTACACACACACACACATATAGATACATATATGATTTTAATGAACTACCTAGATGGAATGAGTCAGTATTAGAACCAAAATATTTTACTTAAAAATAAATCAAATGACAAGGCAAGGTTAGAAAAGGCAAGACCAAAACCATTTCCTAGAGTTAGTAAATTTTGCCATTTTTTATACTTTTCTTGAGATACTAAGAATAAGATACCTGAAAATGATTTTAAAAAGCCAATTAGCTGTTTCTAAATCTTTGAAGTATCGTATTTTTATATGCTATTACTTTTTACTGTATATTTTTCTGAGACTTTGATATGATAATCATATGATAAAATAAGTGTAAACTGCCAAGGGGAAATGGAAAATAGAGATGAAAGTCACTCAGAATATTTAGATGACTCTTTCTTGCTCTTTTTCATAGAAATTACATTGGTACCTTCATCTCCCACTACCTAGGGATGTAGGACATGTTACTGTGACACAGCCAGAACCTTAGTTGATGACAACTGTGCTCTAGTAAAAGAATGAGAGACTCTTTCATCAGTGTGGCAGTCTAGCCATATTGAGACATCTTTAAAAAGTAAGCATGCATTAAAGTATATTGTTGTTGAACTCACAAAAAGCGTGGAAAATTCTCAAAGTCCAAAAAAGAAAAAAAAAAAAAATCTAGCATAGGATGGGTAATAGAATAAAGAAGCCAAGTTGCCCTGGGAAAAAGATTAATACCAGAAAGTTAAACCAATGTTAAGTCTATAAATAATCATGATAATTTCTTATGATGACTAATAAATATATAACTAAAACTAATTGATATAGCATATAATTTGGAAGGGAGGTGAATATGTTTAAAGTGTTCAGTGGCTCTCTTACTGTTCAGATTTTATATTAAAATTAGGCTTTTCTAATATAAGTATGTATAGTCTTATCTCAAGTGTAACCATTCAAAGAATATATTACAGGATACAACATACAAAGCAGAAGGGTACATAAAAGAACGTATGGGGGCTTCCCTGGTGGTGCAGTGGTTAGGAATCCGCCTGCCAATGCAGGGGACATGGGTTCGAGCCCTGGTCTGGGAAGATCCCACATGCCGTGGAGCACCTAAGCCCGCAAGCCACAACTACTGAGCCCACATGCCACAACTACTGAAGCCCATGCGCCTAGAGCCCGTGCTCCACACAAGAGAAGCCTACATAATGAGAAGCCCGCACACCATAACGAAGAGTAGCCCTGGCTCTGGACAACTAGAGAAAGCCCATGCACAGCAACAAAGACCCAGTACAGCCAAAAAATAAATAAATAAAATAAATAAATTTAAAAAAAGAATGTGGGCTGAGGAGGACAAGTCAATAGATTGTGATAATTGAAAAAAATACAGTATATCCTAATCTCACTACATTTACTCTAGGAATGAAAGAGTTTTTGACACTTAAAATGCAGTTAATTTCAATTTACAATAAGAGATTCATGTTGAAAAAGAAACATTAAAAGCATTTAATAAAACTCAATAGATATTCATGATTAAAAATTTTTTATAAGCCAGAAAAACAAAAAATGTCTTCAACTTGATTAAAAGTATTTAACAGAACAATATAAGTATCATCTTGAATGGCAAAACCATATAGGTATTCCTTCTAAAATCTGGAACTCAGCAAGGATGTCCATTGTCACTACTTATGTTGAACATTATAATGGAAGTCCTTGTCAGTAAAATAAGAAAAGAAACAAAAGATATAAGGGTTGGAATAGGAGGAGCAAATTATCATAGTATATGGATGATATGGTTATCTATATTTAAAATTCATGGTAACTGGACTTACAGTGATGATCATTTTGAAATGTATGGAAATACTAATCACCTAATTGTGTGGAAGGAATTACAGTAGTGTTGCAGGGTAATTATACTTCAAAAACAAACAGACAAATAAACAAACAAACTCATAGAAAAAGAGATCAGATCTGTGGTTACCAGAAGCAGGGGTAAGGGGGAGGGGAAATTGAAGGAAGGCAGCCAAAAGGTACAAACTTCCAGTTATAGGATAAATAAGTACTTGGGCTGTAATGTACAGCATGATAAATATAATTTACCCTGCTGTATGTTATATGTGAATGTTGTTAAGAGAGTGAATTCTAAGCGTTCTCATCACAAGCAAAACAATTCTTCTCTTTATTTAATGTTGTATTTGTATGAGATGATGGATGTTCACTAAACTTATTGTGGTCATCATGATGTATATAAATCAAATCATTATGTTGTACACCTTACACTTACATAGTGCTGTAAGTCAATTATATCTCGGTAAAACTGGAAGAAAGGTAAAAATATATACATTAACCCAAGGGAGGGTGGAGAAAATTTCTGCTTGCATTTTCTTATTGCTTTTGTATATTTATTTACAGCTAATTTGTACAGCTTTTGTAATTTAAAAAATAATAATATTAATGATAAAGGAAAAAATTCAAACATTTTATAAACACATTTTGAGAATTAATAATTGAAGTAACCAGGTGCTGGATGTAAGATAAATATAGAAAAAAGCTCTATGTTCCGAAAACAGCAACCAGAAAATGTAATTTTAAAAAAAGATGTCATTCAAAATAACAACAAAAATATACTGTACCTAAAAATAAATCTAACAAAATATGTATAACACCTAATGGAGAAAGTTAGAAAGTTTTATGAAAACTTATTGAAGCTGACATAAATAAAAGGAATAATATTTCATATTCATCCTAGGAAGACCCAATATTGAAAAAATATTAATTTTCCACTAAAGTATAGGTTTAATTAATATTATAAAAAAGCATTTGTAAGTATTATTGTTAGTGAGATTTAAGAGAATGTTTCATCACAAAACAGGAAAATTTATGATGAAATAGAAACAAAGATTAGGAAAACATCTCTGAAATTAAAATTATGATGCCAATGTTAAAAAAATGTTGAGTAATACAATATATATTTGAAGAAGACCTTAATGCTCTGACTGTAAATAGTGGATCCAGTTTACACAAAGGGCAAAATAACAGAGAGATATAAGGTCTAGTATTCATTTAGTAAAAACTCAGAATAAAGTAAGGCATTAAGGAATTTTGAAAAAATATTGATAAATAAAAATATCATGTTCAAAATACCATGCAAACTAAAAGGTGTGGCATGGTTTGAGCTGTTGATTGAATATAAGAAAATGGAATCTACTTGATGCTTGAAACATTCTTTTTCAAGTGACATAAGATTAATTTAGCTTTCAGCTCCTTCCCTCAGGGACAAATCACACTGTTTGGTTAAGAAGTAAATTATACTATTATATGCTTATTTTTATAAATGCTAAGTGGTTTTGAAATTTTAGAATAAAAAACCAGGCAAAATATTGAAGTGTGTTACGGTGGGCTAAGATGTGAGAACAGAGAGACGAAACTTTCTGAGATTTAAAGAACAAGGAAGTTTATATCCTTCCTACACAAAATACGTGGGGCATGTTCCAGATCTTTGGGTGGTTCTACTTCACAGAGTACTTTTATCTTGTGGCCTTGCCATTTAGGCTGGGAGTAGGTCCTGTTCATTTTCCAGGTGGCAAAAACAGGGAAGACAAAGCATGAAGAAGGTGTATCACTATTTAAGTGTCCCGATTTGGAATTAGCACAGATGACTTTCTTGCATTCCATGCCCCAGTTTTACATCTAAGTTGGCCATACGCCCAACCACAAATTTAATTATAGAGGAGGAATCTCCATCACAGAATAAAAATGCAAACATAAAGGTGTGGTTAAGGAAAGTTGGAAAAAGGAATAGAGAAATAGATTGTAGGCCAAACAATTTTCCCAGACTTCACAGAGAGCAGACAACAGATACTTTGAAACTGAAGGATCAAGAAATAGAGTTTTAGTGAATTATTTGCAGTTATCAGTTATAAAATGTCAATCAGGAGAACTAAAGCTAGTCATATAACCAGTAAAATTTTGAATAGATCTGTGTGTTTTGGGGGAGGTGTATATAAAACATAGCTCTTTTATATCAGGTAATAAATAGATATTGTGGCAAGAAACAGAAATCACTAAGCAGAATAGAAATGGTGAAAATAGTTAATTCTGGGGTTTGGGTGAGCCTTTACTTTTATTTTATACCCTGTGGTACTGATCGAATATTTTAATCAAGTTACTTTAACCATATTACTCTTAAATGATGATTATAAGCATACTACTTCCATAATTAAAAATAGAGTAATAGAATAATGTTAAAACAGGGCAGCTATGTCTCTTAATTAAACCTTTCAATTTCCCTTTGTTAATTTAAGCAATTGACATAAAAATAAAAACAAATATTTTCTTCTTTCTACTAATTCATAATATATTTAAAAGTCACAGAAATGAAGCAATACATACCTTGAAAATGCAGAGCTATCTATACAAGAGTAGAAGTTAAAGGCCAGTTCCCTCTTCAATTCTCTCTTTAAGCTGAAGGCGAGAAATATAAAAACAAATGCTTTCTTAGTTGACTGAATATTTTGTATCAGTAAATGTTACATGGGACCTCCACCTTTTTCTCTTTACTTTCTGGAAAAAAATCAAGCAACTTGTAAGAATGGTTCCATCTGCAAAGGGTTATAGAGTAATTAATACTGTAAAATCAATTCTTAGTTTATTTTGATACAATCCTATGAAATGAGATTTGGTTAATAAGCAGCTGGCATACTCATTTACAAAGAGATTTTAATGTAATCTGTGTAGCATATAAAAATGACTTTTATGGAAGTACTTTATGTGCCAGGTGCTATGGGAAAAATTAAGAAAGTAAGTCATGGTCATTAGCTTAATGCAGCTTGCAATGTAGCATATACAGTGTTTTACAACGGGAAAAGGCTTACAGATTGCACAATCTATCATCTTTATGTACAGATAAGAAAAATTAGGTCCAAGGAATATATTTGCCCTAGTAGTACAGGTCTCCAAACTCTGAATGTTATGCTCATTCCACTTGAGAGCACTTTTATTCTTCAATCCCTTTATCTTGATAATCTTTAAGAGCATGATGCTGAGTAATCACTCTGCTACAATGCAAGAAAAAATAGAGAATTTATATACTAGTAATACCTACGTCTACTTAATTATTCATAGCAATGTGGAATCTGAAATTAATGTGTCATTTTTACTTCAGCACGTGATTAATGTAGTTAGAATGCAAGTAGATTTGCACCACATTTGAATCATGTACAGATTCTATACACATTAACAAACATCTTCTACTTACACACTGTTATGACAAATTAAATTGGTACAAACTTGCTGAAGAGCAAATCAGCGTGATGTAAAAAAAGCCTTAGGGCTTCCCTGGTGGCGCAGTGGTTGAGAGTCCGCCTGCCGATGCAGGGGACACGGGTTCGTGCCCCGGTCCGGGAGGATCCCACGTGCCGCAGAGCGGCTGGGCCCGTGAGCCATGGCTGCTGAGCCTGCGCGTGCTCCACAACGGGAGAGGCCACAACAGTGAGAGGCCCGCGTATGGCAAAAAAAAAAAAAAAAAAAAGCCTTAAAATATATAAAACCTTTGACCCATGTATGTGTCCTTCAGGAATTTATCCTAAGGATGGAACCAAATATGGTGTAATGATACGTGTATATATCATGTTTATTATACTTTTAACATTAATGTAAATTTTAAATAATTTCAGTGCTTAAATATAAGAGATTAGTAAATGAAACACAAACAAGGACACTCTGTTCAGCCAATACTAGTGATACTAATGGTTTGGATATATGTTTATTAACATGAAAGAATATTTAAAATACGTTAAATATAAAAGCACCTTGAAAAATGCCATGTAACCTGTAATCCCATTTTTCATAATTTCTGATGCCAGTTTTATAACTATGTATTTATACATGCATATTGAAAATATTCCAGGAGGATATCACAATGATAATAATAGTCATTTGCAGATAGAGACATTATAGATGGTTATCTTTTTGTATTTAAGTGCATTCTGTTTTTTTTTTATGGGCATTATTATCTATGTAGTCATAAAAAATACAGTAATCTTGCCTTCATACTTGAAAATCTTAATGGCAAAGGGACACATGCCACTTAACATGATGTCATCCGGGGCAGTGAGAGCCGGGGCATGTAATCTGTGACAGAAAGGGAGGAAAGGAATCGCAGAATTCTAAAGACAATAACAAATTATTGTTTTTTATATTATGAATTTGGATAAATTTGCTGCCAATTTCATGTAATTGGCCATCTGTCTTGGTTAATTCAGACTTTCTTAGAAAATCTAATAATTTGGAAAAGATTCTTGCATATGACTACATAGATTCTTAAATTTAAAAAAGGGTAATTGATATTCAACTATAATCTGCTCAAGATTTAAATAACAGTTGCAAAGCGACAGTTGTTGAAAAGGTAATCCGATAACCTCATTCAGAGTAACATTCAAGCAAAACCAGTAAGTATGCCATAGCAAAATGACAATAATAGTAATATACGAATAAGAGAAAACCTAAAATCTTTCACACTTTCCACTTCACACTGCCTCTTCTCAGGTTGTCCATAATTTCAGATTTTAACTGAAACAAATATCCAAACAATTTAGAACTTTCTTTATAGTTGTATATGTGCTAGAATAATGTGCCTTAGGTAAAGCTCTTACTAGGTAATAATGGAAGTTTATTTTAATTTCTTGGAATTCTCTTAATTTAACTTTAACTTTGGAGGAGATACTTTCCCAGTCTTTCTCAGGTTCTTCCTGTCATAAAAACAACATCAAGATGATTTCTCCACAGCTTGTAAATCTCGTATGCACATTCAGACTTGTAACTTGTCGTTATACTCCTCCCAATTCTGTAGGTGAGAGCAGATAACACTAAAGCAAGTCAGAGCCAAAAAACTAACAAGGCAGCTGGCTGTCACACATTCTAGTAACACAAGCCAGTTTACAAAAGTCACACTGTCAGGAAAATGAGCTTACTGTTATTTTTTCTCCTTTGCAGCGCACACTACAAAAATTTTGTGAGGCAGTATGGGTTTATGAGAACGTCGCTGTCTAGTATAAACATGATTTTATCATGATGTTTGACAGGTTGCAACACAAAAGCATTTCCCACAGTTATTGGACAGTATAGTCATTTTTACTCAAGATTCATTTATACCTCCTGGTGATCTCATCTTTTGTCCACTGCAGAAGCCCTCCCATACTCATCTCCTGAAGTTTTCTATGGTATAGATGGTTTGTTTATGCATTTCTCTGTTCCTCATTATTGATTACTTAGAACAGGTTTATTTGACTCCTCCAATTGGCTGGGTTATATTCCAACGCTGTTCTTGGCTTTTCTCACACTTGCGGTCTCTTCCTCATTACCTTCTTGGTTATTCTTTAGTTACTTTGAATTCACTGACTTTATACATTCTGTTTCTACTTAGTAGGTGTAATGTATTCATCCCTCATTATCTGAATCAAATCCATTATTGAAAATGTGTTGACTATTGATTTTTTAAAATAGTAGAAGCTTCTATGCCATTATTTTTAATAGGAAAGTTAACATGCATTCCCAGCCTATAAAAACACCCAACCAAATCTTCCAAAGTAGTAATAAATACTGAAGCACCTATACAAAACTCAACAGACTTTTGCATAATATAAAGCACTCATGCACCAATTACTTAATCATTTAACACTTAATTATTTAGCACTTTTTGAGCTTATTAGTGTATATGTGTGTAGTATATAATGATACTGCTGTGTAAAGTATTAGCTACGAATTACCTAAGCAGAAACTTGAAGAACGATTAAGTTACAGATGCAGTAAATAAAAGTAACCCTTAAAACAAAAACAACAAAGAAACGAGGTAGATTTTTTTTTTTTTTTTTTTTTTTTTTTTGCGGTATGCGGGCCTCTCACTGTTGTGGCCTCTCCCGTTGCGGAGCACAGGCTCCGGACGCGCAGGCTCAGCGGCCATGGCTCACGGGCCCAGCCGCTCCGCGGCATGTGGGATCTTCCCAGACCGGGGCACGAACCCGTGTCCCCTGCATTGGCAGGCGGACTCTCAACCACTGCGCCACCAGGGAAGCCCCTATGAGGTAGATTTTAAAATTAAACTCTTGCAGACTTCTTGATTGAAGTGAAAAGTGGGGTGGAAGATGTAGTCAAAGCTGCTGCTTGCTGAAGGGGGAGGATGAGCAGAAGGGGGCTGGTGAAGCGGGGAGAGAGGCAGGAATAAATGCCTGAGGTTTGACCATGTCCAAGTACATGGAACTAGTGGACAGTTTTGTCTTGTTGGCTCTTTTAACTCCAGAAATGGGTGGTTGTTAACTACCAGCTGATGCCAGAGATCACAACAATAGGAGGCTTAAAACTCGAATTCCGCATCTGTTTCCATTCCCTTTGTTTGTGTCAATTAAACTGGTGATAATATAATATGAGATGCTCATATTCCTGTCATGATCACATGCACTTGTCAAATTATTTTTTAAATTTATTTATTTAAGAATGTCCTTGAAGAAATATTACAAATAATCAGTTTAATTAAATCATTGCTGTTGAGTGCATCTTCTTAATGTTCTATGTAATAAAATAGGAAGTATGCATAAGTAATTCTGATTGACACAGAAAGATGTTGTCCCAAGGAAAAGCACTTGCTTTGATTATTGGAGGTGCAAGTTGAATTATTCACTTTTCTCGTAGTATACCATTTTTAGTTGAAAGAATAATTGGCAGACTATGTTTATTCAGGTATTTTGCCAAATTATTTTTATCTGCATGATCTAAAATTTATTTAGAGATTTGTACCAAGTATTTATATTTTCTTTGAATTCACAGTAATAATTACACTGAATGAATTTCTTGCTGTAATTTCTTGCTATTGCATACAAACCAATTCTGCAACATTTTCACTGTTCACAGTAGTAAATCTGGGCTCTTATACTAGACCCAAGATGTGTGTTTCATTAGTTCTCTTCATAAAACTTTTGGAAGTTTACCAAAAAAGTATAGAACAGTGTGTTTTTCCATACTTTATTGTTAGGCATGAGGTCTGTTTTAAAGCCCAGTTGATTAATATGAGTACCTTCTTGCTCTCAGGACCATTTCACTAATCCTTTGTTAGAGCAGAGTCATCTCCATTAGCACCTCACTGCACATAATGCATCACTCGTATCATATAATATGCCTTCAAGGTTGTCAGTACCCCTGGCTGTAACAGTAACAGTGGTAATGGGAGATGTAAAGATCACTTGTACGTTATCACAAAATCAACAATCCTGGAAGGATGTCCTTGAGCAGGACATACCCTAGATATACCAAAAGAGCTGTTTGCAGATTTTTCCTTCTTCTTGAATTCTTCTTGAAACTTTTTGATGAATGGTGACAGAAAGCTTTTCACTGAGCTTTGACTACCTCTTCATCATTTAGCATTACGCTTTGGACTTACTACAGTATTGATGGTGAGGCCATTCTCTCCCTGGATTGCTCCCATGCAGTAACCAAGCACAGTGGTGTTGGCCTGGGGGCCAACCGGGAGCTCACTACTTTCTCAGAGCTTCACCACTTCTGAGGCCTGCCTACCCAGTTTTCATCTTCTTGTCTCCTTTCCCAAGTGCTAGACCTGCTTTAGAATCTAAAGGCTCTCCCTGTCTATGCCCAGTCCCTTTTATTTTTCACAGATATCTCTCCAGTGTCTTTCATGAACGTCTCAGAGAATCTGAACTAACATACCTTTTAATAAAAAATAACTTTACAAAATACACTTTCTTCTCAAGTGCACATGGAACATTTTCCAGGATAGATCACATTTGGGTTACAAATCAATCCTCAGAATATTTAAGAAAATAGAAATCGTACCAAGCATCTTTTCTGATGACAACACTGTAAGACTGGAAATAAATTACAGGAAAAAAACTGTAAAAAACACAAATGCACGGAAGCTAAACAGTGAGCTACTAAATAACCAAGAGATCATTGAGGAAAACAAAAAAGAAATAAAAAAATAGTTCATAGAAACAAATGACAACAAGAACACGATGACCCAAAACCTATTGGACACAGCAAAAGCAGTTCTAAGAGGGAAGTTTATAGCAATACAATCTCACCTCAATAAACAAGAAAAATCTCAAACAATGTAACCCTACACTTAAAACAACTAGAGAAAGAACAAAGAAAACCCAAAGTCAGTAGAAGGAAAGAAATCATAAAGATCAGAGCAGAAGTAAATGAAATAGAAATGAAGAAGACCCGGGCAAAGATCAATAAAACTAAAAGCTGGTTCTTTAAGAAGATAAACAAAATTGATAAACCCTTAGCCAGACTCATCAAGAAAAAAAGGGAGAGGATGCAAATCAAGCAATTTAGAAACGAAAAAGGAGCAATCACGACTGACAATGCAGAAGTACAAAGGATTATAAGAGAGTACTACAAACAACTATATGCCAATAAAATGGACAACCAGGAAGAAATGGACAAATTCTTGGAAAGGTACAATTTTCCAAGACTGAACCAGGAAGAATGAGAAAATATAAACAGACCTATCACAGGTAATGAAATTGAAACCATAATTAACAATCTTCCAACAAATAGAAGTCCAGGACCAGATGGCTTCACAGGTGAATTCTATCAAACATTTAGAGAAGAGTTAACACTGATCCTTCTCAAACTCTTCCAAAAAATTGCAGAGGGAGAAACACTCCCAGATTTGTTCTATGAAGCCACCATTACCCTAATACCAAAACTAGAAAAAGGTATCACACACACAAAAAATTATAGACCAATATCACTGATGAACATAGATGCAAAAATCTGAAACAAAATACTAGCAAACAGAATCTGACAGAACATTAAAAGGATCGTATACCATGATCAAGTGGGATTTATCCCAGGGATGCAAGGATTCTTCAATATACGCAAATCAATCAATGTGATACACCACATTAACAAATTAAGGAATAAAAACCATATGATAATCTCAATAGATGCAGAAAAATCTTTTGACAGAATTCAACACCCATTTATGATAAAAACTCTCCAGCAAGTGGACATAGAGGGAACCTACCTAAACATAATAATGGCCATATATGACAAACCCACAGCAAGTATCATACTCAATGGTGAAAAAGTGAAAGCATTTCCACTAATATCAGGACAAGACAAGGATGTCCACTCTCGCCACTCTTATTTAACATAGTTTTGTAAGTCCTAGCCACGGCAATCAGAGATGAAAAAGAAATAAAAGGAATACAAATTGGAAAAGAAGAAGTAAAACTGTCACTGTTTGCCCATGACGTGATACCATCCACAGAAAATCCAGAGATGCCACCAGAGAACTAGTAGAACTAAGCAATGAATTTGGTAAGGTTGCAGGTTACAAAATTAATCCACAGAATTTTCTGGCATTCCTATACACCAACAAGGACAAATCAGAAAGAGAAATTAAGGAAACACTCCCATTTACACTGCAACAAAAAGAATAAAATACCTAGGAATAAAACTGCCTCAGGAGGCTAAAGATTTGTATTCAGAAAACTATAAAACACTGATGAAATAAATCAAAGATGACATAAACAGATGGAGAAGTATACCATGTTGTTGGATTGGAAGAATCAATATTGTGATAATGGCTATACTACCCAAAGCAATCTACACATTCAGTGCAATCCGTATCAAAATACCAATGGCATTCTTCACAGAATTAGGACAAAAAATTTTACAATTCATATGGAAACACAAAAGACCCCGAATAGCCAAAGCAATCTTGAGAAAGAACAATGGAGTTTGAGGATTCAGGCTCCCTGAGTTCAAACTATACCACAAAGCTACAGTAATCAAGACAGTATGGTACTGACACGAAAACAGAAATATAGATCAGTGGTAAAGGATAGAATGCCCAGAGATAAACCCTCATTCTTATGGGCACCTAATTTATGACAAAGGAGGCAACAATATACAGTGGAGAAAAGACAGCCTCTTCAATAAGTGGTGTTGGGAAAACTGGACAGCTACATATAAAAGAATGAAATTAGAACACTACCTAACATTTAACACAAAATGAAACTCCACATGGATTAAAGACTTAAGTGTAAGACCAGACACTATAAAACTCTTACAGGAAAACATAGGGAAAACGCTCTTTGACATAAACCACAGCAAAATCTTTTGGATCCCCCTCCTAGAGTAATGGAAATTTAAAAAAATAAACAAGTGGGACCTAATGAAACTTAAAAGCTTTTGCAAACAAAGGAAACCATAAACAAGACGAAAAGACAACCCTCAGAATGGGAGAAAATATTTGCAAATGAACCAACAGACAAAGGATTAATCTCCAGAATATACAAACAGCTCATGGAGCTCAATATCAAAAAACCAAACAACCCAATCCAAAAATGTGTGGAAGACCTAAACAGACATTTCTTCAAAAAAGATATACAGATTGCACACAAACACATAAAAGGATGGTCAACATCACTAATTATTAGAGAAATGCAAATCAAAACTACAGTGAGGTATCACCTTATGCCGGTCAGAATGGCCATTATCAAAAAAGCTAGAAACAATAAATGCTGGAGAGGGAGTGGTGAAAAGGGAACCCTCTTGTACTGTTGGTTGAAATGTAAATTGATACAGCCATTATGGAGAACAGTATAGAGGTTCCTTAAAAAACTAAAAAGTAGAACTACCATATGAACCAGCAATCCCACTACTGGGCATATACCCTAAGAAAACCATAATTCAAAGAGTGTCATATACCGCAATGTTCATTGCAGCACTATTTACAATAGCCATGACATGGAAGTATCCTAAGTGTCCATCGACAGATGAATGGATAAAGAAGATGTGGCACATATGTGCATTGGAATATTACTCAGCCATAAAAAGAAACAAAATTGAGTTACTTGAAGTGAGATGGACCTTGAGCCTGTCATACAGAGTGAAGTAAGTCAGAAAGAAAAACAAATACCATATGCTAACACATATATATGGAATCTTAAAAAAAAAAAGAAAAAAAGGTTTTGATGAATCTAGTTGCAGGGCAGGAATAAAGAGGTAGACATGGAAAATGGACTTGAGGACATGGGGTGGGAGGGCAAATTTGGGGAGAAGTGAGAGTAGCATCAACCTGTGTATACTACCGAATGTAAAACAGTTGGCTGGTTGAAAGCAGCAGCATAGCATAGGGAGATGGGCTCGGTGCTTTGCGATGACGTATATGGCTCGGATAGGGAGGATGGGAGGGAGGCTCAAGAGGGAGGGGATATGGGGACATGTGTGCGCATATGGCTGATTCGCTTTGTTGTGAAACAGAAACTAACACAGTATTGTGAAGCAATTATACTCCAATAAAGATCTATTTAAAAAATAAATAAATAAGTAAATAAAAGGCAGAAGAGAAGAAGACACAGAGAAATGGAGAAGACTGTGTTCCGACAGGGACAGATATCAATGTCATTGGTCAACAAGGCCAAGATTGCCAAGGATTTTCAGCAGCCCCTGGAAGCTAAGGGAGAGGCATCAGACAGATTCTTCCTCAAAGCCTCCAGAAGGAACCATCCTTGCAGTTAACTAATATCAGATCTCTGGCCTCCCGAATTATGAGAAAATAAATTTCTGTTGTTTCAAGGCACCAAGTTTGTGGTAATTTTTTACAGCAGCCTAAGAAACTTACAAACAGTGTTAGCTTACTTTCAGCAGCCTTTGTGTTCCTGGCAGGTATTTTTTTTCTCCCCCAAAATGACCGAGAATTTTCTCTGTAGTAGATAGAAGCACCTTGATCAGTGGATTCCTGCAGTTCCCTGGGAGGCTGCTACAGCCTCATTCATCTTCTCATTTCTGATTCGTAACTTGTGCCATGGTACACAGTCCTTAAACCATCTCTGAGTGCTCTGTAAGTAAATTCCTTTACAAAATTATCACCATTAATCATTTCCTTCTTTTTTTAGATCTCCAGAAATATTTAAACAATGTGGGAGAAGCCTTTATCCTAATAGGTAAATGGCTGGAATATAGCTAAATTGCATCAGAAATCCTCTCACTTAGAATAGCCAGCTCATTTATTAGCGTATTAGCATTTTTTGAAAATTTGATCACAAATTATGGCAAAGTTTCTTGGAAGCATTATAGCAAATATACCAATGTAAGATGTAGACTGTGAGAGATACCATTAAAAAACCCACCACCACCATAAATTTCCTTTCTGAACACTGCCTGATAGGGATATTCAGAAAACCAAGCGACAGTATCCAAACACAGTGTTTCATCTTCAGTCTGCTCTCTGATCGATAATGTGTAAACATATAAAGATTGATTGTCTCATGGTAGGTAAATTCCTCAGCTTAAAGTTGTCAACTGAAGGGAACTTAATCAAAGCCAATCACTTTTCAGAGTAGTAAGTATAATTCTAAATACATTTCTCAATTATAATACCAGTACTAATATTATTAGAGGTTCTAATGTCCTGAAGAATTTGCCATGCCAGAAAAACATATTCCTTTCTGAACTGGAATTCTTGCTGCTTTCTCCTGTTTTCAGTTTATCTGGTAGTGGGATTAGACATCTCCAGATTCCTCAATCTGAACTTTCTGTTCGAAAGTTGGATAAGACTTAAGTAAGAATTAGAGATGGGAACATTTAGGAGGCGGATATTTAGGGGGTGTGGAGCTGAGTATCCTTCTAGGGTATCTGGAGATGTTTTAAATTATGAATCATAGACTGTTGTGGCTGGAAGAGTCCTAAAATATTGTGTCTTCTAATCTCTCAGTGTTAGAGGGACAAAATCGAGGTCTGTTTTATGAGAGGACTCTCCTACAGATCATCTGAGAACCAGGGTCTAGAATAATGCCATGTATAGTTACATCCCGCCTTTTCACGTTAAAGCTTTCACAGCCTCCAGAGGCATGGTATGGGTGAGTGTGGGTACAGAAAGCCACAAGGTAAATATGCTCCTTTTCCTTGAGGTCTATTTTGAATTTAAAACTTGGGGACACTCTTTTGGAGTTTTACGTTCTTTAAAATATCTATGTGAACAAATTATATTCTTTGAAATATGTATGCCAGCAAAGTAAATAGTTTTCTATTTTTCCAGGTTGCCTAATATTGTGTTTGTTGGTAAATGTACAGAGAGCTGCCAATTTTTATGGTCAGAAACTACTTAGAAATGTTGGTAATTTTGTATTGTCTTAAAACGGGATATTATTATCATTACGACTACAGAATATACTATTGTTTCCAGAATGTCTGATTCCTCAGTAAATGTTTTGCAACTCACAAAAGAACTTAAAAAGTAAAACAAAACTTTCATCTTCTGAACTAGTGTGGGTTTCAAGATTTTTAATGGTGTACAGATTTAAAATTGTAACTCATAGTTGCATTTCATTAAATATTTTGATTGAAACATATAATGACTGCACTTAATGCTATTGCCTATCAAAGTGAATTTTCCATAACAAGGTCAAAATTGATAATTTAAATATAACTTTAATTGAAATCATTTTACATTGTATCTTGGTTGTTGTTGCAGATAGGAAGTTTAAAGCATCTAGTGAAAATGCAAAAGTAAATGAAAATTGATAATAATCTGAAATTAAGTTTATGGTTAAAAAAAATTTCCCAGAGCTGAGTATAAATCTGACAGCAGAAATGCGGATAAGGGCTCACAGTTAATATAATAATACTTAATGTGCACCAGGTACTAATCTCAGCAGAAGCACAAGGAAGATATTATTATTATCATCCCCATTTACTAATAGCAACATTGTCATCACAAATAGTGAATGGTGGTTAATTAGCACTAGCGAATCTAAACATCTTGATATTTAGTTGAAAATGAGCTCATTAGTTTGAAGATGCCACATCATATTTGTGAAGGAACGACTTGAACAATACTGCATGATCATTTCTTGCAACTATATATATATATATATATATATATATATATATATATATATATTTACATATATATATAAATCTAGTCTCTCTGGAAAAATACAGTGAATTCAATTTGTAAAGCCTACCCTCACTAAATCTAATAAATGACTCAAAATAACTTTTAAAAAGAAAGAAAAAAATATAGGGAATAAAAGAGCAGACTTTAAGTTCAAGGAGTGGGGAAAAAATATGTAACTTCAACCATACAAGTTATAAAGTGTTGTCAAGGAACAGAAAGTGTCAGTTATCTTCCTGTTATTTTTCAGCCTCTCCAAAATGAACGGAGTGAGTGTGTGCTGGCATGGGTAGAGTCGTCGGGAAGGAAGGGAAGAGCAGGGGTGGTGGAAAAAGGGACAAGAGGCTTATGCCTCTCTAGAGAAATAACCCTTTTCATTACTAACAATGATGGGTCTACGTAGACCTTAACTACTTGAGCTTTCTATTTTATCCTCTGGACAAGGGGGAAGGCTGAAAAGACAGTTATTAAACAGAATGTTATGTGTCCAAGCATAATTGGCCACTTAAGAGAATGGAGAAAAATTGAAGGAAAGGGGACAAAAAGAAAGACAAGAACCACCGAGGTAGTGTTAGCTCTGGGGAAACACACATAGAAAATAACCTGAAGTACCAATTTCTCTCTTTCATATCCCATTATGGCTGGTACAAAGCAGGTTGGCGTCTGAGTAGAGGGCATAGAGCTCTGAAAAGCACAGTAACTGCCCAAAATTTTTCTCTCAGACTGAAGAGGATGACCAGAGGAGTCACAGGGGACTCTTCCTGAGTTGAAGTAATGATCTAACACCCGAGGGCAGTGCCCCATGAGAAGTCATTGAAATAGTCTCCTTGTTTCCCCCCGTAACTCTCTTGCCCCTCTCACTCCATAGCACTTGGATGGACAAACCACAACCCTAGTTAATTTTAACTCTCCCCCTATTTTATAGCTGACTAGCCTTCCGTGTGGCCTGACAGTCATGCCCCATTTCCCTTGTCCATTGACTTCCGCTGTCTTTTCAACACCTCACACCTCTCCTCAGATCACCATCTTTTCCTTTGTCCTCTCTGCTCAGCTCATGGCCTTTCTTTCTCCTCCATTGACTAAAGTAATCAGAGGAAAACTTTACACACACCAACTGGACATCTATCTCCCGCATCACATGAATCCATATATTGTCCCATCTCACTTAGGTAAACTGTCCATGCCCCGCACCCTAAGCCAGACCTTCTGACTTCCTGCTGTGAATGAGATTGTGTTCTTTCTTATCCACTTAAGGACACCATTTTAGTGGCTTTCCCTTCTTTTCCCTTCATTTTCAATTGTTCCCGGTCTACTGGATCATTTCTATCAGCATGCTGTTTTCTTTTTTTTCCTCTTAAAGAATTATCTTGAGTCCACTTCCTGCAGTCCAGCTACTGCTCCAAATTCTTCGCTTCCATTTGTAGCAGATCTTTTTGAATGAGTTGCCTCTGTTTGCTGCCTCCCACCCCTCCCATCTTATTTTCTCTTAGCTCACTGTGATAGAGCTTTTGTCTCAGCACTAAACTGAAACAGTTCTTGACAGGACACGAATGACTTTCTTCTTGCTAAATCCAGTGATCAGTTTCTGCCCCTCATCTTACTTGACATTATGTGACACTGAATTCATGCCACTTGCTTCTCCTGGTTTTCTTGCTATTTCACTCGATACTCATTCTTCGTCTCCTTGCATGTTCCCCTTCTTTTCCTGATGTCTGAAATTCAGAGTGTTCCATGTCTCAGTCCTTGGTATCTTTTCTACATTTATTCTCTATGTGGTATCATCCAGCTCTGGATTTAAACATCATTTATATAAATAACACTCAAAGTTAGTTTTTTAGCTCAGACCCTCTTCTGAATTCCACACTTATGTATAATTGCTTCCTTGATTGCTTCACTTGGATGTCTAATAGATTTCTCGATTGTAAAATCCCTAAAACTAGAGTTGAGAACTCTCCATCCCAAGCCTGCTCCCTCTGTAGTGTTCCCCATTCCTCTTTATCCAGTTCTTCAAACATAAAACCTTGGGATCCTCTTGACTCTTCACTTTCACAACCCATATCCAATCCATCAGGAAACCCTTTTGGCTCTGCTTTCAAAATAATCTGTCAAAATAAAAAAAAAAAAATTAAAAAAAAAAAGAAAAAGGGGACTTCCCTGGTGGCACAGTGGTTAAGAATCTGCCTGCCAATGCAGGGGACATGGGTTTGATCCTTGGTCTGGGAAGATCCCACATGCTGTGGAGCAACTAAGCCCGTGAGCCACAACTACTGAGCCTGAGCTCAGAGCCCACGAGCCACAACTACTGAGCCCGCAGGCTGCAACTACTGAAACCTGTGAGCCCAGAGCCCATGCTCCTCAACAAGAGAAGCCTCCTCAATGAGAAGCCCGCGCACCACAATGAAGAGTAGCCCCTGCTCGCTGCAACTAGAGAATGCCCACGCACAGCAATGAAGACCCAACGCAGCCAAAAATAAATAAATAACAATTAATAATAATAATAAAAAATAATCTGCTCCATCACTAATACCTTCAAGCACAGTCATATCTCTAGACTGGATTAATATAGTAATTCCATAATTATTTTCCTGCTTTTATCCTTGTCTTCTGCAGTCTATATTCAATACAGTAGAGTACTCCTTTAAAAAAATATTTTGAAGGAATGATAGATTCACAGAAACTTACCAAAAAATATGTACAGGAGGCCCCATGTACCAGCTGCAGATGGTTATATCTTACATAAATATGGTTTATAAAATTCTATCAAAACACTGGTATGATGCACAAAGCTTATTCAGATTTCATTAGCTTTATGTGAACAGAGTGCTTCTTTTAAAACATAAGTTAGATTCAGTGTTTTGCCCAAGTCTCGCCTTTTCACAAAAGTCTACTCTAAACTTGTTGTTTAAAATCACAAAGTGTCCTGCAAGCTGATAATCCCTTTTACCTTGTACTATTTTCCATAATAGTTGAAATCTTTTAACATTTATGTATTATGTTTATTTTCTATCTTCTTGCACTAGACTATAAACCACGTGAGCCAGAATATTTTTGGTTTTGTGCAATAATATATTCCAGGTACTTAGAATAATACTTGTATTAAACTCAATGCATGCCTCTCAAATATTTGAGAGAATAATTGCACACTTGCAGCTGGGGCTTTTGTTTATGCCCTTTATCTTTATTTGTTTTGAAAGACTTGTTCTTTCTCCCTAGAGTATATAAAATTTTATGTTTATTAGTTCATTAACTACTGCTCATACGAGTCCAATGTTATCGTCTCTTCCCAACTCCACATTCACGATGTCATACTGAAGGCTTGAAATGGCCATGATGGGAATATTTATAAGAGCTAAATCAGCAAACATTTCAAGTCAGCACTCTGTACCCTCAGCAGTTGTTAAACATTTGCCAGCACTCCACTGAATCTAACCAGGCAATTCAGCACCAATTAAAATTCTTTTTTTTATTAATTAATTAATTTATTTTTGGCTGCATTGGGTCTTTGTTGCTGTGTGCGGGCTTTCTCTAGTTGCGGCGAGAGGGGGCTACTCTTCATTGCAGTGCATGGGCTTCTCATTGTGGAGGCTTCTCTTGTTGTGGAGCACGGGCTCTAGGTGCACAGGCTTCAGTGGCTGTTGCACACAGGCTCAGTAGTTGTGGCTCGCGGGCTCTAGAGCGCAGGCTCAGTAGTTGTGGCGCTCGGGCTTAGTTGCTCAGTGGCATGTGGGATCTTCCCGGACCAGGGCTTGAACCCGTGTCCCCTGCATTGGCAGGTGGATTCTTAACCCCTGCACCATCGGGCAAGTCCTAAAATTCTTAATTAAAATTGTTTTCCGTATCAACTTTTTGTTATTGTATAGATGAGTGGCTCAAATGAGCGCATATATTTTCCTGGTGAATTTCCTATACATTACAATATGCATGCAATATAAATTATTTCACGGGTTCTTAGGACAGTGTCCAGCTGGCTTAGGTTTATTAACAAAATTCTCAGATACTTTGTTTATCTAAGATTCACTCCTACAGATATTTTGTCCAAGGCATTGCAGTAGATGCACACATCAAAAGGTTAAGCATAGGTAGATGAAGAAGGGGAAAAATAATAGCAAACGCATAAAAGTGTTTTAAGGACTAGTCGTTTAAGAGTATTATCAGCAAATAATGATATTAAAAGGAGAAAGGAGATTTTCTTCATGGTCTCAGGTCAAGTTATTCTGGAGTTAAATAGTTGTCTTTCCAGGTAAGTAGACGTAGCTAGCTACTGCAATGTGTATAGCCCTTTTCTGGAAGATATTATGGCCGTTGTCTTTTCAAGTTAACAATGATCCCAAGAACTTGCAAGAACACGTGGAGAGGAAACTTATACTAAGGACACGTGAAGAGCTTATTTTACATCTTTTCCTAGTGTAGTTGTATCATTAGAATATTCTTCCTAGGGTGTATTTTAAAATCCAAGTGTATAGATTTCAACTAGCCTATAAAGTGCTACAGTGTGACTATTTTTTAACAATAGTTACTTCTTTTTTCAGTCTCTTGGTCGTTTTATTAAAATTTTCACGCAAGTAGATGTGAACTTCTGTCTCTTGATGACTAGTTCTCCAAATGTTTTATTCTATACTGCTGTAGGTGTTTCTTTTCTGCTGCTGACTACAATTTAAGTAGAGCATCTTCTGTATCACCTGAGGAATTGCATTAATAGCAATGTCAACTTCTGGAATTTCAAAATACTATTTTTTGCCATTGTGACCGGAGGTGAGAGTAGAAAAATTTTTATATAAAATGTTCTAATAAGTTTTTGTTTCCCTGATAGAAGCCCACTGAGCAACAACCAGACAAAATATATATACATATATAGGAAAATGTAGCAGGAAAAATTTGCTGATTAACTCTCAGTTTCTTTGTGTATCTTTTTTAAGAATCAGAGCAATGGTTAATTCAACCTTACCTGAATATGAGAATCATGTGAGGAGCTTTTTAAAAATCCTTATGTCTGAGATCCACCCCAGACCAATGCAATCTGTATCACTGTGTTTTGGGCCCAGGCATCAGTGTATTTTAAAAATCACTCAGGTGATCGTAAGATGGATCCAGGTTTGAGTACCTCTGGTTTAAAAACACAACTGTTTTGGTTAGACAAAGATAAAGCTCTTTTGCTAATTTTAAGTACTATATATAGCTAAGGGAAATGTTAATTATCAAATTTAATTTTGTATCATTTACAGATGGTCCTCAACTTACGATGGGTTAATTTAATGATTTTTTGACTTTATGGTGGTGCAAAAGAAATATATTTTCGATAGAAACTATACTTTGAATTTTAGATTTTGATCTCTTTCCAGGCCAGCCATATGTAGTACGTTACTCTCTCATGATGCCAGGTAGCAGCAGTAAGCGGTAGCTCTCAGTCAGCCATGGGATTGCAAGGGTTAACAACCCATGTACTTAGAACCATTCTCTACGCATACAACCATTCTCTTTTTCACTTTCGGTAAATATTCAATAAATTACATGAGATATTCAATACTTCACTATAAAATTGTTTTTGCGTTTGATGATTTTGCCCAGTCATACGTTAATGTAAATGTTATGAGCACATCTTCATTAGGCTATGCTGTGCTATGATGTTGGCTAGGTTGGGTGTATTCAATGCGTTTGTTTGTTTGTTTTTTGCGGTTCGCGGGCCTCTCACTGTTGTGGCCTCTCCCGTTGCGGAGCACAGGCTCCGGACGCGCAGGCTCAGCGGCCACGGCTCACGGGCCCAGCCGCTCCGTGGCATGTGGGATCTTCCCGCACCGGGGCACGAACCCGTGTCACCTGCATCGGCAGGCAGACTCTCAACCACTGCGCCACCAGGGAAGCCCTTCAATGCGTTTTTGAGTTATGGTATTTTCAGCTTATGTTGGGTTTATTAGGACGTTACCCCATTGTAAGTTGAGGAAGATCTGTGCTCATATGTTATGCACATGAATGCTAGTTCAATATTTATATTAGAAAAGTCTCTTCTTTAAAACAGTTGCAGCTAACACAACCCTATTACTACAGGGTTAAAACAGCCACTGCAGAGATGCTTCTGACTGGGCACAGGAAAGATTTCTAGGCCAAAAATATCCTTTGTGATAAGGGGAAAAAAGTCTCTGCTAGGGAGTCTAGATTTTGAAGGAAACTTTTGAAATCACTCAGTTAAGAGAAGTAAAAGATGACTTTTCCATGGTCCCATGTAACATGAAGATTAAAGGCATTGGTAGCCTCTCTCAAGTTGTCAAAGCTCTCAGTTTTCCCTGGAAACCCAATGTCCTCACTAAAACAGGGACCCATGGCACTGTTTACTTTGGCAGATAAAGAACAAGATTATTGGGCTTCCCTTGTGGCGCAGTGGTTGAGAGTCCGCCTGCCGATGCAGGGGACGCAGGTTCGTGCCCCGGTCCGGGAAGATCCCACATGCCACGGAGCGGCTGGGCGTGTGAGCCATGGCCGCTGGGCCTGCGCGTCCGGAGCCTGCGCTCCGCAATGGGAGAGGCCACAACAGTGAGAGGCTTGTGTACTGCCAAAAAAAAAAAAAAAAAAAAGGACAAGATTATTAATCTACAGTCAGTTCTTTAAAAACTTGTTATTTTTAAAAATGACAAATTAATTTTATAAGTCTGATAGTCTTGTTGTTAACCATTGGAATAGAATAATCTTCTCACAGTGGCTATGACTGTTATTTGGGTGGTAAAACTACTCCCTGCCACCATCATGTGTCCCCAGGGTGAGACACTGGGGACTTGCCTTTCCAAAAGGCTCTTCAGGATCAGTAGCTGGGTCCGATCCAGGCTCCTCTCAAATTACTGCCTCTGCCCTTGGTCTCAGAGCATGTGAAGATTTTGCTTTTGCCCTTTAAGAGCAGCGTCTCTGTTTCCTAAAGCCCTTCTGTTCTCCTGAATGCCAGTCCCTCTAGCCTTCAAAGCCAGATGTTCGGCTTTCTGCTGCAGGGCTCTCGGGCTGGGGAGCTTGTTGTGGGACCCCTCACTCCTCGGGGGGAACCTCTGCAATTGTGATTGCCTTCCAGTTTGTTGTTCTTGACTATACCACATTTCCATCCCTCCCACAGTTTTGTGGTTCCTTCTTTATATCTTTAGTTGTAGAAGATCTTTTCTGCTATTCTTCAGGTCATTCTCATTATAGTTGCTCTGTAAATAGTTGTAATTTTGCTGTGCCCATGGGAGGCGATGAGCTCAGAATCTTTCTCTCCACTATCTTGACCCCTCCTGTTATATTTCTTGTATACATAGAAGATATATCCTTCATCTGTTAATTTAAGTCGGTAAAAAAGCAAGAGAATATTTCCATGTACTAGAAAAATAAGTGATAAAATTCTCTGGACTAACTTAACAAAAGTCATGGACTCCAAAGAAGAAGACTTGACTGTAATGGAAAATTCTATTCGTTCTTTTTCTAACATAAAGAGACCAGATTTATGTCATATACAAGAATTTGGATCAGTACGTTAATCTCTTATCTGTGTGATTTTTGAATAAATAATGACTTCTTTAACCTTGATTTTATGTTTTAAATGGGGAGAAAGTTTGATGAAGTCATAAGGTAATTTTGAGTTTTCTTTTTTTTTTTTTTTTTTTTTGTGGTACGTGGGCCTCTCACTGTTGTGGCCTCTCCCGTTGTGGAGCACAGGCTCCGGACGCACAGGTTCAGCTGCCATGGCTCACGGGCCTAGCCGCTCCGCAGCATGTAGGATCATCCCGGACCGGGGCATGAACCCGTGTCCCCTGCATCGGCAGGCGGACTCTCAACCACTGCGCCACCAGGGAAGCCCAATTTTGAGTTTTAAATGACATAAGAAGATCAAACACTTTGCAATCTCCAAAACACTCTACACATGCAAACTTTAATTCATAGTGTTAATAGTACTCAATGCATAAATCGAGTATAGATTCTAAGAGAATTATTACGAGGAGTTCCACACAGGGCAAATTGCTGTCTGCTGTAGTTGAAGGTGGCCCTGAGAAGTTTTGCAGACAAGGTGGCAGGTAAACTATGGCATATATTATGCTTGAACTTCATTTGACATTGAAGGGAATGCTGGGCAAAAAGAACATAATGAGAAAAGGAAGGACTCTGGAATCATGAGATACCGTGGGAATTGGATGTCTATATATTGAATTGTAAATATGGAAGGCACAGAAAATAAATATCCATAGGTACGTTTGGATCATATTTTGAGACATCTGTGATGCCAATTGTGCTTCAATTCAAAGACAAAAGGAAATATTGAATGATGATGATGTGTTTGAAGTCTGTTTAGGATGGAACAAAGGAACAGGAATCTACTGGGCACTAGACACTTTGCTAGACACAGTATTTCAAGGTCTGTATCATTATTCCAATTTCAAGTATTAGAAAACTGAGCCACAGAGAGGTTAAATATATGCCCAGGGACATTCAGCCAAGAGTTCTGGAGCCAAGACTCAAATCCAAATTTATCTGGCTTTACATCTTTCCATTATTCCATGGGGCCTTTGCAATTAATCTGACAAACACATGTTGAGTTTTTTGGAATAAAGAAGCAAAGAGGCAGTAAAATCACAAGGGAAGCTTATTCAAGATGCAACAGACACCTAAAGAGATAGGAAGTAAACTAAAAGTGTTCTATTTTTTTATGTAGCATTTTTTGGGACCCATTAGCTTGATTCTTCTATTTTCTAATCATTGCCAAATACACTTTTCAATTTATTTTTATGTCAGAATTATATGAAAGGATTTAAATTTTCCTTGAAAATCATGTACACATTCAGAATATTCCTAACTGAACATTTCTGAAATGTAGCTGCTTTAACTCTCATGGCATTGGATATTATGTGACTCAGCCAGACATGAGGGGATTCGCAGGGAGCGAGTACTTCAGAGGACCTCTGGGACGACTCATGCACTAGAGCAGGTGCTAGAAAGACAAGCCAGAATCTCCTCTCTCAATCCCCAGGTAGATTTCCTCCATTTCAGCATATATTAAAAGTGTTTGCTCAACAGAATTACTCCTGCTTTTGGGCTTACTACCACCTTACTTTTTAGATGATGCTGAGAGTGATGGAAAAGACAACCTAAAATGACCCTGTTCTCTTTGTTGTGGTTAATAACATTAAGTTACTTCCTCGTAAGATGGTTATGCTAGTCAGAAGGCAGCCATTGGTATCCAGTGTTCTTCTCTAAGTTTTCTGCCCTAGTAGCCAAGGCAAGCATTGTTGACTCTGGAATTAGCCCTCTATTTCAGAATTGCCTCATCATGATCCTCCTTTGCTTTCTAGGAGACCCAATAGTTTGTGCTGAGCATCTGTCCTAATCCCTTATCCCAAGGGTTAAAGCAGCTGTTTTAACCTGGCTGCCTGGCATTTCAGTTGCCAGTCTTTTTTGGAAGCCGGACCTTTGTCCCATTACAAATACGTATTAGCAGTGAATTGATCTCCCAGTTCACAGCTGCCTGCCTGTCTGGCTTCCTGCTTGGATTTCTCAGCCCAGAATCTGTCACTGTGCTCTCATACTTGAAGTTCCAATATTAGCTCAAATATGACTGGAACTATGTCTTTCACTCAACTACTATCTATTCATCTAGGTGTCACTTCCTTGGTATGTCTTGTACTAGAGGGTAGGTTGGACATAGTTATGCATCCTTTCTTCTCTTTGCTGCCCCAGTGTACTTTTGCTTTTGTTTTTTGGCCAAGCCATGTGGTTTGTGGGACCTTAGTTCCCATACCAAAGATCAAATCCATGCCCCTTGCAGTGGAAGCACAATGTTTCACCCACTGGGCTGCTGGGAATTCCCGCCCAATGTTTTGCACAGACAGTTGATTATAATCAAAAGTTAGGAATGTTTATGTTGATAGGTAATAGGAACAAATCCAGAAAAGCAACTGAGTTACAAAATAAGTAAGTGGGTGTTCCTATAAAGATACTAGAACACAGCAGTAGGTATTTCACAATCCAGTGCAATTTGGGAATCCAAACAGATATGTAGACAGTTTACATAAGGGAATTCTGTTTAAATAATACAGGGCTAAGGCAAGATATCTGGAACCCTCTGATATTCCATGTACAATCTCCATCTATAGAAGATTGGCTGGAAAAGTCAAGACTTTAGTCTCAGGGAGGTTGGACCCAAAAAGTTTACTGGGACATGAATAGAAGAGCAAGATAAGGCTCCAGGTTCTAAACTAGATTGTGAAGTGGGAATTGGATTGTGGGTAAACTTCAGATGTCAAGATGTTAAAAATGGAACTTGAGAATTGGAAAAGGAGCAAGTTGAGTTGATGGTGATTCATCTGAATATGAATCAGAGCTTCTTAAATTGTCCCAGACCAAGATCATCACTGAGCCTCAGCTCATGGAAAATGCAGTCACAGAAATAGAGATTTTGGCTCTTAATTCATTAATTTATTCCTAGCGGTCTCCCACTAAGAATATTCCAGTGTAAACTATGACCAGTAAACTGTTAAAAAGTGACGTGAATAATTTTGAAGGCTGTTGCTTTCTCCAGGGCATTTATAAATGATTACTGATTGTGTATTCCTATGCATATGTGAAATGAAAAGCCCATCTTCAGGTGGTATCTGTGAAGTTCTGTGGAAGTCCTGTGTATAAGAAACCAAATTTTTCTTCTTCCCCTTCAGTTTTATCATGGAGCCAAGCTATGGTTAAAATAGTCTATTGGGATATATTATTCCAGAATTTACACATCTATATATGTATGTCTCTGTAGGTACGTACAGAAGGGTCTGAATCTACATCTATAAACAAGAGGAAGTAAAAGGTGTTTTGCTAACTTAGAATAGTGCTTTATCATCCCCAGAGAAGGATTTGGGAGTAAGGAGTCAGCTTCATGTCTCTTTTTAATACAGCACCTGGTCTCTGAAGTAGTATAAGTTTCTGCCAAGGTGCACATCAAAGCAATTACTGTAATTTGTTGTATTTTAGGAATAGCTGTGATTATTTCAATCCCAATATTTATTGCAATTCTATTGTTTCAGCTTTGTAATAAATTGAATGCTGTGCAAAAATGAAAATGTGCATTGTCTTCCATAGGGAAACCTTCAATTTAGCAAGGGACACAGAATAACAAATAAACCTTGATCACAGTATTGAAAGTGCTGGCAAGATATGTAATGAAAAATATTTATATATAGGAATCTGTACGGGCTTCAAGCACGTTATAGTGTGCGCGCACACACACACACACACACACACACAGACGCACACACACCCAGAGAATCTCAACAAAAAGACAAACAACCCAGTTAAAAAATGGTCCAATGGCCAATAAGCACGTGAAGAAGTGTTCAAGATCATTAGTCATTAGTAAATGACTACTCAAGTGCAAATCAAAACCATTTTATATCCATAGGATGGCTTTAATTAAAAAACTAAAAAATAACAAGTATTGGCAAAGATACAGAAAAACTGGAACCCTCAGACGTTGCTGATAGTAATGTAAAATAGTACAGCCCTGTGAAAATCTGTTTGGCAGTTCCTCAAAACGTTAAACATAGAAATACCATATGACCCAGCAATTCTCCTCTTAGGCATATACCCAAGAGAACTGAAGCACATATTTGAACAAAAACATGTATACGCTAATGTTCATAGCATCATTATTCATGGAAACAACTCAAATGCACATCAGCTGATGAATGAATAAGCAAAATGTGGTATATTCATAAAATGGAATATTTTTTACCTGTAAAGAGGAATGAACTACTGACACATGCTACAACATACATTAAGTTTATGCTAAGTGAAAGAAGTCAAACACAAAGACAATACATTATATAATTCCATTTGTATGAAAAGTCCAGGGTTTTGGGGTTTCTTTTGGGGATGAAGAAAATGTTCTGGAAACAGATAGTGGTGATGGTTGCACAGCATTGTGAATATACTAATGAACCACTGAATTGTATACTTTAAAATGGTTATTAAAGTGGTAAATTTATGTTGTGTGAATTTTATCACAATAAAAAAATACAGTCACATACATATAAAACTAAACAGAATTTGCGGTATAAAGAAACAAATTTATAAATACAAATGAAAGTATAATTTATAAAATACAGGCATGATGCATTTGATGGGCGTCTAAGAGTGAATTTTTAAAGAGTGTTTCAAAAGCTCATTTGTAAATTAGTTTTTTGGGAACTGGAACTTGTTTTATGATGATTCAAAAATCACTGAGTCTTAGGAGGTAGTCAGGAAAGATTATATTCAAATGCTAGGAAATAATATCCGTGCCCTGTTTCCTAATAGGAAACTAAAAATCTTTTATTTCCCACATTTTAATTTCAAGCTGTTTTTATCACTGTTATTTAAACTGATTGAGTATTTAAATGACAGCAGTATTTGTTAGGTGTTGTTTTCCTCTCATTTAAATATATAATTCTGAGATTTCTTAGTGAAAATTATATTTTGATAACTATGAGAACATTATGTTAGTAGATTGAATACATATATTTTATTATATTTATATATAATTTTTAAGTCTCATAATATTGTGTTCTTCCATGACATTATTTCATGCATTAATTCAAGATTCTTTTGTTACCATCTTAATATGATGAAACTCCTGAAAATTATAAAGATTTTGACAAAACATAATTTAAAATACTTTTCATAACATATCTAAACTTTTTTCTTAATTGATATAAAATAAGTTGAACTTTATGTATGTTTAGAAAATTCTCTCTGAAAATGCCTGCAAAATACTAAGATCTATAGTTTGCCTCTGAATGGATTCTATTTTTCTTATTTATTCAGCAGGGCTATTATTAGTTAATAGACTAATTCTTGAAAAATGCACTGTGTATTGTTAAGTTTAACAAAGAATACCTATTTTTTTTTAAAAAACGAAGACTATTTCATTAATTTAGAAGTTATGTTATCAAAAGAAACAGGGAAGAAGCATACTACCTATTCATTTATTTGCACATTAGTTTGTATAAACTAGGCAGTGTCCCCATTCTTGGTCAAAACATACTTTTTCCTGTTTGTTTGGGTTTTTTTTGGTCCTGCAGTGCAGCTTGCGGGATTTTAGTTCCCTGATCAGGGATTGAACCTGGCCCCGGGCCGTGAAAGCACCGAGTGCTAACCACTGGACTGCCAGGGAGTTCCCCTGTTTCTTTTCTTGTGATTGCCTTTTCCAATTAGATAGCCCTTCAAAAATGGTAAAGAACATTTTGCATGTTTGTCTTAAAATTTAATTAATCTGGTGATATTTATTTATATTTTAAGAAGTCTTTGTTTCTGGACTGTATTATATAACCACAGCAGCATATATAAATAATCTGTGTGTTTTCTATTTCTTACAGATTCTACAAAGAAATTAAAAGATGTTCTTGAAGAATTCCATGGTAATGGTGTGCTTGCAAAGTATAATCCTGAAGGGGTAAAACCTTTTTTCTTTATTTAAGTTTCATATAGATGTTTGGAGGAGAGATTTCTTAATAAAGAGTCCTTGGAAATAGATATTCATATACAAAATGAAATTCATAATGAAATGCTATTCTGGAAGATACATTAAATGGTGTACTACTTTTTTCACCCAAAAGCATTTTTCTAATGAAAAGAACATTTCTATATTGTGTGCTTGGAAGTGTATAGATTATTTATAATACATGCTAGGTTCTTTTCCTAAAAGTCAGGAAACAGTTTTAGATAAAACGGGAGAGAAAGTGTGTCTGACTCTCACTCTATGACCTACAGATGTTAACCCCAAATGAACATTGGCGTGGGGCAGGCAGTATTCCCTTGACTGAAGAAAGATTCCGTGATGGATATAAGTGGTCTCTTACTTTAAAGAGCAGGCTTGGATACAAAGAGAGGAATTTTTTCTCCTTATCTTGTTTTAGCCTGTTACCAATAAGCTTATGAATGTCTCCCTATAAAAACTTTATGTCCTGTCAATTGCTTTGAAGCACCTTGCTTGAATGAATGTCTTTCCCTCCCTAATTATTTGTTAATAACCTTGTCTTTAAGACAAGGTTAGCTGAGAAATGTTACATGTTAAACGTTTGATCATCATTGCTGTAAGTTCTTTTGCAGCTTCACCAAGTGACAGTTGGGTTGTATGGGAGCTAAAAGAAACTGCCCTTTGTAGAAGACTCTTTTGCCTGGATGTATTATCTAGCCATTCATTAGACAGATTTGTTTGCTGATGAAAACGTGATCTGTTTTTTGTTTTCATTACCACTGTGGTTTTGAATGTTTACAAAAGCACAGTTCTTGGCTATCCTTAATATTTAACTTCTCTGGGATTCATAGAACTAATATTTTAGTCAAAACCGAATCTCTAAATTCTGACCTCAAAATGTTCATATTGTTTTATAATTTCCTTTTAGTATTTCCAGTACTTACTATTCTTACTCCAATATTTACTATTTTTCCTTCCATAGTTTTATTCTGTCTAC
Organism: Delphinus delphis; assembly: GCF_949987515.2. Classification (NCBI taxonomy): domain Eukaryota; kingdom Metazoa; phylum Chordata; class Mammalia; order Artiodactyla; family Delphinidae; genus Delphinus; species Delphinus delphis. The sequence continues at coordinate 40,144,102 of NC_082691.1, forward strand.
ATTCTGATACATAATTATACTTTTTAAAGCTCTTTAACCTAAGATTTATTTTCTTTTTAAAAAATAAAGTTAATGTTTAGTGCCTACAAATGATGCAGAAAATAGACAATTTAAAGCTACTCCCATTTGCCTATATCATGAGGGAAAAAAGCAGGCATCTGGCCTACAGTTTCCTCACATTTCATTTTCCTAGATGCTTTAGAGTGAGAGAAAGAATGTTGGCAGATAAATTGGTAGAACTGAAAATCTCCAAGACCAAGAAAGCAGGGTTGGAAAGGTAAAGATGACAGCTTTACTGAATTGCTGTAAGACCCCAAAAATTCATTAATATTTACATTTCCCAATCATAGTTGAAAACATGCATGTTATCTAATCTACATACAGAGAGAAAAACAGTTTTTTCCCCCTAAAGATAGCTGTCGGCTATAAATTCAGTTGGAATGTGATCTTGTTTGCTTCAATTATTTCTTATTTAAAGGACTCTCAAGACTTAGTCTTACTGATATTATATGTTTCATGGGGATTATCAGTCACCATGTACTGGATTTATTGAGGTAATTACTAGATTCATTGTTAGACACACATATGATGTCAGCCTTTTCAATAATGTAATACCTCTCCATAAGTGCACAGGTCTGCTCTTGAAGTGCATTATTAAAATAATGAACAGTTGAGAAACAAAAAAGTTAGATCTCATTAAGACCCAAAAGTATTTCTAATTTAAGAGTGAAATCACTCTCAGATTTTAAAGCTGATAGGTATTTTCCCATCAGGAGAAAAATTTTAAGTTTTTATGAGTCTTTTAAACACTAGTATGTATTTTACAAAAGCCAATAGGAAATATTTAGGAATATTCAGTGTTTAGAAATAAATCTTTAAAGCCTAGAGATTCTGTTCAGTACATGCCTTCATCAAGTTTATAAAAGGTTACTTTAATAGTAGGAAATAATTCATACTGTCAACTCACATGTGCAGTTACCACTCTCTATTGACTGGTCAAGTTGAGCCCAAAGTAGGCATAGATGAGTGACTACCTAACTGATGTTCAGTTGTACAAGAAAAGTGATTAATCTAGTCTTGCTTTGGAGTAAATGACTAATACTTTGTTTTCTAAAATGGAGGTGGCTTGTATCATCCATATAAAATGTATTTACAAAGAGAAAACAACCTAAATATCTTTTAAAATTGCTTCTCCCCTTTACAAAGTAAAGCTGCTTAAATAGTAGATGCATTATTTTTCTTATGATTCACTTGAACTACTGAATTATAAAAGCTCTGTGTATAAAAGCTTAATCCAATGAAAATGTGACCTGTTTAAGTCTATTTGAATAGAGGAGAAATACTGTGTAATATATGGATGACTCATTTATTTTTAATTCCTATGAGGAAATAAATGACAGACTCATAAAATACAAATTTAAACAATGGCTTTAAAGATTCTTTAAGAATAAAAACTTGAGAAAGGTGTTGAGATAACCAAACAAATATGATTATAAAGTTTTTAAGTAAAGAAACTCATCTTGAGAAAAGTAAAATGGGGCTTCCCTGGTGGCGCAGTGGTTGAGAATCTGCCTGCCGATGCAGGGGACACGGGTTTGTGCCCCGGTCCGGGAAGATACCATATGCCGTGGAGCGGCTGGGCCCGTGAGCCATGGCCGCTGAGCCTGCGTGCCTGGAGCCTGTGCTCCACGACGGCAGGGGCCACAGCAGTGAGAGGCCTGCGTACGGCAAAAAAAAAAAAAAAAAAATGTAAAATGACTTTCCCAAGATTAACCATCTAGGTTTGTGACAATAACTGTAGTTAAAATCTGGTTGTCTGGGATCCCAGTCTAAGACATTTCCTCTTCACTTAATTGGCTAGGCCATTAGAATGAGAGGGAAGACCTGAGGAGATGAGAAGGATAAGGGGAAGGGAAAGGTATTTCACATGCACTGAATGACATTGCATGTCATTGCAAGCATTACATTGCTTCTGTAATGAGCATAGCATTGTTCCATTGCACATAATTATTACTGACTCATGCCCAACAAGGTAAGAGATACCTATTAGTTTCCACCTAATCTTATGTGGACAATATAAAGAATATGATTACAGGTAGATTGTAGTGGCCATCCAGTCCTTGTGAGAAGGTTCATAGTAAAACACACTCAGAACATCTCAGATGTAACTGATTCATGAGAGTCGTCGAATTTTATAGTATGAGAAAGAATCAGTTTGGCATTGCATATATAAATATTTTTTCCCTGGATTCCAAATTCCACACCAAATTATTTCATTGACATCTAAATAGATGGGAAGAAATTAAGCAGTGGCTTATGTATAGAAAGATATTTGTCTTTAAAGGGGTGGAGAGAGGCTGGGTATGTTATTCTAATAGAAGGAAATAGGAGTGGGGAATAAGTATAATCGCATTTATCTATATATGTACTGTTATATTTTCACATTCTTCTCTGGAAGGTTTTAATTATACTGTATGTGTTATTCATTATTATCTCATGTCAATTAGAACTGTTTGCTTCTTACATTCTAAGATTGATTGATTCAGTGATTCTCACATTTTAGCTGGCATCAGAATCACCTGGGGGGTCTTCTTAAAACAGAGGTTGTTGCCTCCTCCCCTTAGTTTCTGGAATGGGGCTCAGAATTCTCTGTTTTTATCAGTTTCCCAGCTGATGCTGAAGCTGCTATTTTCGAACCACATTTTTAGACCCATGGATCTAGGGTCTGCTTTAAAATCAATCTGTAAACTTGACTTTTTAGTTAAATTATCAGCAATATGAGATGATAAGTATAAATTATCTTACCTTAACGCACGTATTCTTTCTTTCCTTGCATGCGCAGAAACAAGACATTCTTAAACAAGTAAGACATTTTCTTTTCTATTAAAATCTGTCTTTTCTTTCTTTATTCTGATGTGAGCTATGAATTTCTTATCCGTATCACTGAGCTATACTTCTGTGCCAATAAGATTCGTATAATATACAATATTAACTGTAATACTTATAAAGTTGTAAGTGACAGATATTTGTTTAAATTAAAGACTCAAATGGAGGAGCTGATACCTCAGTAGAATCAAAAAGGGTCCAGAGTGCCGGCTTCAGTTTTGGAGACTCTTGAGCTTAATTTTCTAATTTCACCGAAATAGAATCAGGCTCTGGTAAAATGATCTATTTAATGAAAGTCTTAACTTATTATTTTACAGTGGGAGATTTAATAATTGCTTTTAAATGAGATGGATAAGGACTTTTTAATTGGTCTACAGTGCTGTTAGAATCTGTGAAGAAAATATGAGTGAAAAGCTCTTGATTTTAGCCCTCCTGGGAAAAAGAGCAATCCATCTGTTGTTTCAACCAGTCTCTCCTAGTAAAGTCCATTTTGTCAAGGAAGTTTTAGGTCCATAGTTCTGTTAGATCCCTAGAATTACAACACATTTTTGAGTTCTCTAAATGGAGATGTTTATATCCTGCTGGGAATATATCTTACTAAAATGCATGAGCTGCCTAAAACCATAACATTGTCTCCCTTGGACAATACTGGCTATGTACTAGTTGCTTCTTATTCACAAGTTTCCCTGTTGTTTCAATGACAACAAGCACTGCAGTTTCATCCCCAACATGTCCCAGTACAATTGATTACATCAGAATGATCTTGACTGACTTAGACACTGGTCCTACATACTACAGTCTCCTAGGATGAAGCACAACTGAAATGGCAACTCATTGACCGTGATGATTTTTACCAGCCCCTTTCACAGGATGGCCTTTCCCTGATCTCATCCCTGACCTCTGTGGAAACCTACTAGCTCCCCCAAAGACAGTCTACATGAGCTTGATGTTGTTAGGAGGCAACCCCTCAGAGTAAACAGTTGCTTTTATTAAGCAGGCCCTAGTTTTTAAAGGGCATTTGTTGAACACCTTACTCAACAAACACACCATTCTGCACAACCTTCATCCCTGCTCCAGGCTGTTTGAAAACTGGTGGCAAATGAGCGTCTTTTCTTGGGGTCGGTAGAATGAGCTTCTTCCTTCCTTTTCCTGGCTCAGCCTTTGTTCCATATGCAGTTGTTTAGTAGGGAAGCAATTTCAGTTGCAGAGTAGAAAGAATGCGGAAAGCTGAGGGTAGCCAAAAGGAAAAAGAATGAGGGCATGCATACTTATTACTCTGTGTGTGTTCTTTGTTTATCAGTGTTCTGTGAGTGTAGGGTTTTCTTTTTACATTTCCTGTCATTAGATGATTCTTGGCCTAAGGCTGAGTTAAATTTTCATAGCTCCCTGGGCGTACTCTATCTTTGTACTCAGTACTCTGTACTGGGTTTGTGTTATTCAGAAAAGTGAGTTGCTTCAACCCCTTAATAAGAAACCTGGGATTTCAGAACCTACATTTTGTAGTGCTGCTGCCTAATGTATATTTTAAATGTCTTTAACAAGGGTATTGACACTATTATAATTATTAGCAATGATATAAACACCCTTGTATTGTAAGCTATAATTGTACTTCCAGAACCAAATTCAACCTTTACCATTAAAGAAAGCACCTGGAAAGTATAACAGAGAAAACGTGGTCTTAGGGGTCTTAGGTTTCCAACTGAACTGAGTTCAAATCCATATCTGCCACATATGAGCAGGTCTTGGACAAGTTACTTCATCTCTCCTAGCCTGAGTTTGTTCACCTATAAAATGAAGAGAGTATTGTCTCTACTGAGTTGTTAAAAGGGTTAAATTCTAAAGTATATGCAAAATACTTAAGTCTCTGTCTGCCAGGTGTTCCATTGATGTTTTGAGGCAATGGCTGTGAATCACGCTGTAAGGAGCAACACGATTTCATATGAAAGTTCTGGAAAATTTATGAAAGGTGAAAGGGAGAATATCTGAGACACACCCCAACCAATCCTGTAACCTTGATTTTCTCAGAGCCTCACTTTCCTCATCTATAAAGTAGTAAATATAACGCTGTCACTCTGATGTCTTTCCCAACGCTAAATTAATTTCCTTCTACCGTGAGATATGAGTGGAGGACATGACATGGGATTTGCTTCCCCTATCAGGCCTGGTTGCAATCCAGAGCGCTGTCCTGGCAGTAGTTATGGTGTCTGTTGTATTTGCTCCACCTCTCACAACTGCATAAATGCCAGGACAATTAGTTAGCAAGGAATGGATGTAACATGTTAACCAGTATTTCTGCTTCTCTTCCCTATTACTATCAGCACAATTTCAGTCATCTTCCTGCTCTTATCAAAGCTACAACCAGAACAGTTTTGAAAACGTACCAGCAAATTGAAGAATAAAATGCCACTACAATTGTTATTAACCCTATTTTGCCTGTGCATTACTTATTGTTAAATACATAGTAACTTTTATTTCGCCATGTTGCTTCAGTTTTTATGCCTTGATACTCAGAGAATTGCTCTTGCATAGAATGGAACCACATCCAACAATTTGAGAAAATATTTGCATGGATACTTATGAGATTAATTAGTTATGTCATAATTAAACAAATCAAGTTGAATAACTTCTTGCAGGTTTCTTTTAATTGCACTGAGGATCAAATCTCAACATTTACAAAAAAAACAAACTATTTTATATCTCTGAAAACATCTAGAATTTGAGAACGGACCATCTGCTACATCTATCCTAAATCGAAAACTTGGATTAATGATTTGACTGCTTCACGTGGCTAGGTGATATCTGTTACAGTTGATATGTCACAGTTGATCCATTTCTCCCTTAGTGTTCTGTAATAAATATACAGAAATTTAACAATAGGTAAATATTTAGGGTATATAAAATATAATTATACTAATTGCTTCCAATTGCTTTCTCTACAGATGAGTTTTAAAAACAAGGTTAAATAATTTAAAAAATAAACTAGTAACTCTCCTGAGTTTAATCATAACAGCTAACTTTGATATGCAGTATTTAAACATTCTGTGTAGGTCGCTCTTTCATTTCTTTCATAACATTTATTAAATAATTTATATGAGTTAAAAATCAGGTTAGAGAAAAAATGACGCTGGGATCTTCAGGTGATCTTTTTCACTTGTTCAGGGACAAGTAGAGCAAACTCTTTAGGTGCTTTTGCTACAACTAAAACTTATCTTAAGGTTTGTATGTTGTTTCTGTTTGTGTGTTTTCATCAATAGGAATAGTTTTTTTGAACAGAAGTACATTTAAGGATATTAGGGGAAAATAAATCTAGAGATTTAGGTAGAAAGGCCTAGAGTGTCTAAGGATTTTTTTAATAGGTAAAGGAAATCATGAATGATATTCCTAAGATCAACGAGTTAAATTTTCCACTTAGGAAAATACTTCTAAAGCCAATGTGAACAACAGGCTTAAGTTAAAGAGAAGACCAGGTATGAGTTATTGAAGCAGTCCAATCAAATGATAAAAACTGGGAGGGCATTTGGGATTGTAATAGAGGCCAGGGGCAGAGTTAGAACACATTGCAGATATATGTTCAAAAGTAATAGGTTAAAAAAAAAAAAAGTAATAGGTTACACTTAGTATGTCAAAAAGAGTTACAGTCAACTCAGTTTTCAAGATTGTGGAACTGAGTAGAGATAGTTATGCCATTACTTTTTATTTTTATACTTTATTTTATTTCCCTTTTTTCTCTAATGGCTAGTTTATTGATACACTAGTCGATACATTTGACGGTGATAAACCAGTGGTACTAGGTATGAATATTGAAAAATCAAAATCTGTCTATAGAATTATACTTTGATTAACTATAACATAGTAGCCTTTGAAGTCAGAAATATTTAGGTCCTTGGCACTAACTAGGAGCTTTTGGCTTTGGGCAATTTGCTTGACTTTTCTGAGCCTCAGCTTTCTGTCTATAGAATAGGAGTGGTGGTAGCATTTACTTAAGGGGTTATCGTGAGGATTGAAGTATAGCATACACATAACATATTAATACTTAGTGCGGTTCCTGGAACACAATAACATTTAGAGAGTTTCCATTATATGCAACAAACATATTAAGCAAACACCTAATTTTATTTTTCCACTTATGGATAATAGAGTGTATCACTATCTATGAAGATTAAAAGGAGATATTGGAGGCTTTAAGAAAGAGTTTGGCATAAAAGCATGCACTGGTGACAGATAAATATACAGAAAGTGAGAAAAGCACTTGGAACAAAAATAATTGGGTTGCGTCCCAAATGCATTTATTGCATGTATGTTATATACTGGATATTGTATCTGGACCTGTGGGAGAAATAGAAATGGTTAAGATGATCTTTGCTATCAAAAAGTGTCAAACTATTAAATATATTTTCAAATTGCTGACAAAATGCTTCAACTCAGGGAATTCTTAAGCCCTGAATTCTTAAGTCTTTACCCAGTTGTAAAATGTCAATCCCTCACTCTCACATGCTGGCTGAGTATTTCCTAGTCTGCCTTCTATACCTTCCCATCTTGATTTTTCTCCCAATAATAACCCTGGTATATTTGGGCCTTGATGGATTAGAAAGAATAGAATTTATAGGATAGTATATATTTGAAACCATTCCAAATTTTTGGTTATTTTGTTACCATTAGCTTTATTGATTTTATTTTATTTTAATCTACAACATTAAATATATAACCATATGCTATTATACTTTAAAATAATCTCATTTGAGATTTATTAAGTGAAACAGTATATTCCTGCTCAGAAGCTTTTTCTATTTATTCTATTTCACAAATTCTTACCATCCTACCTGAATCAGTTTTCTTTGTTGCTAGATTTCCTACAAAGAGGTAATTGAGTGAAATTGTGCTACTTTTTTCTTCTTTTTTTGCTATTCCAGTGTCCATACTTCAACTATATAAGGAGGACTTACAATGTAAAAGACACTATTTTAAGCACTATGTGATGCAGTGTTGTGTTGGATCTTATAGTCTAGCAGGGAAGAAGAGATACTTGTAATTCTGCCTGCACACATACCTTCATTAAGAGAACTCCCTTTGGAAATTTTCTTTCAAAATAAAGATGCAAGTAAGCAGTCATTAAAAACTGACATTGTTAATGAAAATTATATATGCATAGTTGTTCCCAAAATCTTTATTGAGTTTTTGAGGAGAAATAACTTTTAGAGCATATGGTGTGTGCCTCAGTAACAGCTCACAGCAGTTCTAGTGACAGCACTGAAACATAGGCAAGACAACGTCCTACTCTGTGAAAGTAGGACGGATTCCTGCTAAGTACAAAATGTAGTTGGATACAGACTCTTGATCACAAGATATACTGAAAATCACGATAAAAATAATCTGCTTAAAATTCTTCTAATCCATTATTTGTATTTCATAATTACTAAAATAACTTGGAGTAGCATTGTTTGTTATTCTTGCCATTTATCGTCTTACTGAAAAACATGTTTCTAATTTTCTCTTTACTGAGACTTAATAAATGTTAGTTTTAGGTAAAGACAAGTACAACTAATAAATTATGCACCTCTGAGGTAGTAAAAATAATTTCATTTGCCAAAACTAAGCTTTAAAAATCCAATGTGAAATTCACACTTTCACTTTCACTCTTTATCTTTAACAGAAGTTTCTCCATGGCAGTTTTAGGAGACTATCAAGGAGCTCTCTGAAATTTGAAGTAATGAACAATAAATTGCAATACAAAATAAGCATAAACAATGAGACATTTAAAGTGCACAGTTTTCTTCTGAAAGTATTTTAATATAAAAAAATATGTATTTGAAATCTCAGGAAGTTAGCCATGCTACATATTAATTTATATACTTTGGTTCAGTGACCTTAACATCAATGTTCAATTTAATATAATTAGTTAATGATATAAATTAGACAGCAGAATTGAAATGGAAATGGTGAAAGAAAGCCTCTAATTTAAGTCACTGCCTACCTCATTTGATCAGAGTTCTTTTGCCCAGTAGCCAACAGTATTGTACACATAGCAGGTAATCAGTCCATACTTGCTGGTAAATGAATTAAAGTCATTTCTTTGTGAATGGTTTTAGCTAGTACCTTAATCTATAATAGTTCAATGATTCCTTTTTTCTTTTAAAGATCACTTATTAATCAGCTGTGTATACAAGTTTGTTAGACAGTGTGAAAATTGGACAATCTTTTGTGTGATATAAAAGTTATAAGATCCTATTATATAAAATGATCGTATTATATGAAAGAGTCTTATGATCCTATTATGGTCATATGATCCTGTTAAAATGTGTTAGACCATGTGATCTCCTGCTGCAATCCCTCCAGTAACTGTTCCTCTCTACCTTAAAACCATAATGCTTTATTGACTGTCTAGTACATGTTACAGGATCAGCCCCCATCCACACACCACCAAAGATCCTATCTCTCTAGTCCTCCCTCAGTCCTGCTCGGGACCCCTGCTTTTCCTCACTAGCTCCTACAGCAAATCCTCTACAACAGGACCATCTTAATACCTCAGGATATTCACACCACCTGTTTGATCTGGAATGTTCTTTCTCCAAATATGTACGAAGCTCTCTCCCTCATCTCATTTAAATCTTTATTCAAAGAACCAATTCTCATTTCCTAGTCCTCAGATTTAAAACTGTAAGCACCCCTCCCCCATATATAAACATTTCCTTCTTTATTTTTTTAGGCAACATTTAATACCTTCAGACACTGTACTTTTATCCTGTTTATTTTGGATTTTTTCTTATTCCCTTCATTAGAAGATAAGCCTCCTGGTGGAAGGAGTTTTGCATATATCAGTAACATTTTTACCACACCACTGAGAACAGAGCCCAGTACAAAGTGGATGTATGCATGATGAACATTTGCTGAATATGAGAAAATCTTCATCCCAAGACTGCCAAAATAAATTAAAGTAATGATAGAATGACGACATTTATTTTCATTCACTTTGAATCTACTTGGATGAATACTAGAGTTATTTCTTTAGTATTAGCAGGGATTTAAACACCAAGAAACCAGATGGTCAGATATAGTAATGAAAGGCATATAGAAATGTGTTTTTGGGTTTGTGCCAACTTGGCAACAACATCTGAGCAGCTTCCCAAGTTTGTATTCTTTACAGATTCTCTGTGTTATCTCCCTAAATAGTCTGTGCCTGTTCCTTCAGGAAAAAAAAAAAAATGAAAAAGCAGTTTTCAAAATTTTAAACATCATTTGATGTATCTGTCTTTGAGCTTACAGCCAGTTCGATTTTTGAACACTCATTCAATTGCCTGACCCTACTTTTTTCATTAGTGTTTCCATTGCTATGCATATAAATGATCTCATTCTATTTAAAGGTCACAGTCTTCAAAAACCAATGCTAATGCTGCTAGATGATAGCAGTAGAAAATAAGATACTTAAATTTCAAGATATTCTGCTAAATCATGAGATAAGGAAAATGTATAGATTGAGGACATTATCCACTTACAGAAATGTTTGGTACTTTGGACAGCATAGAATTTTAGAAAAGATTGGAAAATCTTTTGCTAATAAGAAAAAAATGGGTTAACCAGTAAAGGCATTGAAGATTAATTCCTCACTGAATCTGAAACACTGAAGCAGCTGCCTTTTGGCTCTGAAGAAGTTTGGGGTTTGCAGCATTTTAAGCTGTGTGTAATGACAGGAAATGTAAGAGAAAGGAAGTTTGCTGCCACCAGTAATGTAAAGAAGTTGGAGGAAAAAGTTGACATCATCAGTAAAACTTCAGTCATGAATAGGATGACATCATCTCATGGAAATCATTTAAGAACTAGGGAAATCTTTATTCTATTCTTATGTCTATGATAAGTTTTTATTTTTTTAAAAGTAAGATAATCTATTTTTAAAGACTTGCTTTCTGAAGGCAGTAATTTGCCAATGTTGCCTGACACAGAAAAATTACAGCAAAATATCTAAGACCCCAAAAACAGAGGGTTAGATTTGGAAAAATGCAATGAAATTCTAGTTTCTTGGACCAATAAAGAGGTGGGAAAATTAAGATAATGAAAAAACCCATCTAACCTCAAACAAGTGCTTCTTTTTATTTATTCCTTTTTTTTCTTTTACTATTTTATTTCTTTTACATCCTATGTGTCCAAGGGTGCGTTAAGTGCTTTATGTCAATTTATTATTACGTTTAGGCAGCAATGCTGAACAGTTGATCTTATATGGAGGAAATTAAGGTGTAGTGATGTCAGATAATAAAACTAAGCTATTTTTTGATTGCTGAGCAAGGGAGAGCTACAACACTGGAGAAAATTCTGAAAGTTTTCCTGAGATCTGAAAAAAGAAGGACCAAGGAGAAATGTATTCCTTATTAAGAGGGATGTCATGTGTTAAGTTCACTTCTTCCTTTTGGTTGTCTATTTTTCTGGTTTTCATCATGAAATCACAAGCACCAATTTCAAGGAGGTCCTATGTGGGTTATCACGCTTGAGATGTGGCAGATTTTTCATTAAAAAGAGAAAGTATGTTTCTTGCCCCAAATCACTCAGGTGGTGAGTGGAGGTATTGGAATATGAAACAAAATCGTTTTATTCTGGAGTCCTTGTTTTTGTTTTTGTTGGTTGTTTGGTTAGTTGTTGTTGTTTTCCTGCTCCCACATCAAACCCTTGGCTTGAAATAATTGTTTTAAAATATAATCTTATTGTAAAGGAAGATTCAGAGAAAAAATTTTCAGCAATTATAGTCTTTGTTCACATTTTATTACTTGGTTTCTCAAAAAACAAAACAAAAAAAAGTGAAAAACAAGTAAACAACGACAATTTTAAAAAACACCCACCAAAAAACAATGAACCATGTAATGATTTGTTAAATGCAAATGGAAACATTTAAGTTAATATGGTTTTAAGGCCCATTCGTCAAATACGATTTGGAATTCTTCCTAACAAATCAAGAGGTTGGTATTATAGATGAAGAATTTGAGGCACAGAGAACTTAATAAATTGCCCACTGTCACACAGTTGGAAAGTGTTGGATCTGAGAGTTGATCTAGGTAGTCTGACTTCAAAACCATGCTCTGTCATGTGTTATGTTTCCAAACACAGTGCTGACTACAAAAGGGTACAGGAAGAAAAGCAACTATAAGTAACTTTGATTTTAATCACAATGCTTGTGAATGTTTACCATATAAGTTTCCTATAACTTTGCATATAGCATTAACTCCTGCGTTCCCCATAGACCTTCTTACATGTTGAAGATTATTGACAAGTGTTGGTCACTCATCCAGCTGAGTGTGGATTACTTCTCTTTTGATACGCCATCCTGAGGAATCCTATTAGTAAGAATAGGTGCTCAGCTCAAGGCAACTTATTTGGATATACTAGTCTGGCTTCTGGCCTCATTTGTGTATTTTGAAACCTTGGCTTCATTCATTGTGGCAATTTGCTTTTTGAAAGTACTTCTGCTAATTGATGCTATTCTTTATATATTCATATTATTCACAGTTTTTAGTTTTGTGGTTCAGTCCTCTAGTAGAATTTACAATATTCTGTGGTGGAGGTGATTCATTAAATATGGAAGGAAATGAAGTCTTTTCACCGCCACCAATATAAACATCTGAAGTGCCCTTCTGAGAATTAATAAGCAAAACAAGACTAAGTTTAACCAAAAATGTCAGATTAAGTTGTAGACAGAGTCTTGGAACCATTAATAAGTAAAGTGACGTTTTTGGTTTTGTTTTGTATTAGCTTGAGGTTATGTTAGGTACAAAAGCATACACAGTACATATACTTAAAGGGCATGCGATCTAATCTGCAAAAATTTACTTTCTCCTAATGATACCCCTGTATGTCTGATTCCCTTTTAGGTTTATTCAAAACAGTACAATAATAAAATTAGTTGTTCTCTACCACCTTATCCCAATATTTTTACATAGGAAAAATAGACTTTTTGTATCCAAAATATCAGTTTATGGAATTAATTTTATTCTCCTCTGCCAGGATTCTGTAAAAATTTAGGAGCATTAATCTGCCAAGTTTTATTTTTTCCTTATTTTTAGTTTCATGTCAGTTACGTTAAACTGGGTAATAAAAAAAGTGCCCTTCAAGGGCTTCATATGAGGCCTATAGCCCTTGCAGTCTCTTGATCTGGACAGATGTGGCTTTATCTCAGTTTCTTCTCTGTAGGTTTCCTAGTCCCTTCAAATGGCCTACTGGATAGTATCCAGCACAGCTCCAGGGGCCTTCTCTTCCATGAGGTCTACAGCTATTTCCTAGGCAACGTTTATGCATTATTGTCCCTGCAGTCACAAGGAGGGTTGGCCAAGCCCAGTACAATACCATTTTCTTGTCTTTGTCCCAAGTACCTGTAGCCTTGTCCTCAGTTTCCCAGGCAGGAGTCAGATCCTGGCCCACTGTCCTCATTTACTTGGAGAAAGCAAGCTCTCCTAGTAGCTCCTGTGAAATCCTCTCATTAACTTGAGGATAGAAATGGCTCCCATCACCATTTCCCCAAGTGGACATGGAGATTCCCAAAGTAGCAATGGTTCTTTGCATGTAAATGTCGACGCTTTTATAGTCCTGCAATGAGTAAGAGTAAGCATGGATCGTGAAGTAGATTTCTTTGAAAATCTGCATAGGAAGATTTAGAATTTCACTTTAGAATTTTATATCCATTCGTCTTGGTGTTAGGGTGAAACTTTCATGTCAACCACTTTCTCCAATTGTCGAAAACAATGTTCAGACAAAGAAGGGAGATGAGAGAAATACCTTTCTTTCTGAGTATTCATGACTCTCCATTGGCATCTTCACATAATTGTCTGATTTAATCATCATAACAACTTTACGGGATTGGGAATATTATACTCAATTTACAGAGGAGGAAATTAAGTTTCAAAGAGTAAAAATGTTAAGGCCACATAGATACTGTGGAAATAGATATGTCTGAGTGAAAAGCTCCTGGTTTTCCTGCTCCATTATTTCAGGTAAGACATACAAATCTACTAACCAGTGTCAACCTAGGACTGACTGCCGGATTTACTTCTCAAATAGTTACCTTCCTTTTGTAGACTTGGATTTAAGAATGTTTGAGGTCATGTCTCCTACTAATGATTTTGAGCATAGCACAGAATCTTAACATTGGCTGAGTCTTAAAATATATGTTTGAATTTTTTTTCCAGACAATAGATTTTGAAGGTTTCAAGCTATTTATGAAGACATTCCTGGAAGCCGAGCTTCCTGATGATTTCACAACACACCTTTTCATGTCATTTAGCAACAAGTTTCCTCATTCTAGTCCAATGGTAAAAAGTAAGCCTGCTCTCCTCTCGGGTGGTAAGTTTAATTATTTACTTTAAAAATGTATGTAATGCAAAAACCTGAAAGGGAAAAATCATTGTAAGTTCTCTGTAAGCTGAGATGATTTGTTTAAAAATTACCTTTATTGCAGGATTTATCCTTTCATACTGAGACTGTGCAACTAAACATTAGAGAAAATATACTTTATCATTATTCATCACTTGTCATTTCAGTGTCTTAGAAGTCTATGTTTAGGTAATAATTTTAAGAGATACTTCCATCAAATATAGGAAAGTGCTCTTTTAAATGACTGGAATATATATATATGCGTGTATATATATATGTATATATATATATATATAAAAATATATGTAGTCACAAGGAAGTTATGTAAAAACATAGTATTTAATATCATTTGTTCAAATTACCAATATACTTTCACATTTTTAGATTTGTAAACTCAGAACAGAGTTTAGATTTTTCTCTTAGATACTTAATTCAGTTTGTCACCATAGAGATGGTTGGTTCTCTCATTAGGTGTAGCTTTTTAGAGATGCCTAATGCATTACTACCTGTCACTAATTGTATCACTCTCCACACAGTCAGGAAAATAGAAATCTCACTATATTACTTTAGAAAATGTACAACAGGAAACTGGTTAAACAGTGTTGGAGAGTTGAAAAAGTGAAGATGAGCACTGAGACACAGAGGTAGAACCACAGGAAGCAGATGCCTCCCCTGTGTTGGAGTCTTCAAAACCCAGAAGCTTGGAAGGAGGACCTCTAGGAGCTGGGAGGCAGAGTTGGGGAGTGGGTGTTGCCTGGCAGGTCTCACTGTCAGACTGCTGTGGAGGGGATCCTTCCTGATTGGCTCTGATAGCTCAGGAGCTCAGGGAGGAGTGTGCAGCCCTGGAAGTCAGACCTCTTACAGCATCACCATGGTCTGTGCAGGACTGAATGCGGGAGCTCACTGGGCCTTCTTGGTGTGGCAGTAAGCTGCCACGAGACTAGAGCGCCTTGCTACTGGCACCAGATGCTGGGACGGTGAGATGCTGGAGAGATCTAACAGATAAGTGCAGGTAGACCAGCAGGAACTTGTCCCTTCTCCCTCCTCCCTTCTCTTGTCTCTCTAGTGCCCCCTGTGAACCCAACAGGTTTCTATCTGGCAATGGAGAAATATAGTCTACAGCAGTGTTTCCAAAACTCTTTGATCTCAGGACTCTTTTAGGCTCTTGAAAATTATTGAGGACCCCAAAATGCTCTTGTTTATATGGGTGATATTTATTTCTATTTACCATATTAAAGATGACACATTCTAGAAATTACAATGATCGTCCCCTCAGATGTTGACAAAAATAACATCTTTATGAAAAATGACTATTTTCAGAAACAAAAAAAAATTAGTGAGAAGATTGACATTATTTCACACTGTTGCAAATGACTAACATCCAACTTCATAGAAGACAGCTGAATAACCACATCCGCTGCTGTGTTGCCATATCATGTCAGGTAGCCCCTTGAAAAGTCCACTGTACACCCATGAGAGAATGAGAGTGAAAAAAGCAAATGATATCTCAGAATCATCACTGATAGCATTTTGACCTTACAGATCCCCTGAGAGGGGATTAAGTATCCCGTGGGAGCCTCTGGTCGAGACTTCCCGTCCTAGCGTCACAACATAGGATATCGAAGTGTGGGTAAAGAGGTGAGGAGAATTTTACTAATTAGCACTCTAATAAATAAAAAGCTTAAAACATATAATTAAGAAATAGGTGATTGAGCCAGAAACAAAACTTGGGCAATCTGATGAAGAGTCCACGCTATTAAGCCTTACGTTGTGCTGCTTCCCTTTCTGTTAATGGAGTAAAATATTTTTCCTTGAGCAATCACATGTTGGTCCAAGCTTTTTAAAACAGATGATCCCTTCAAAATATAGAGCAATTAATATGCTTATAACCTTTAACTACCCATCAAATACTTTTTGTTCCTGAAATGATTCCCCTTATACCATGAACTGAGAGGACTCCCCACACTTGCTGTTTTCTCTGAATGAGTTCCGTTTAGTTTGTCCTAAAGTGTGGTTTCAGAGCTTACAAGTGTTCTGGGCTGAAAATTTTTATATGAGACAGGTTTTTACTTGGATCTAGAAATGAAAACTTCTGTGTTCTCCACTTCATGCTATAAATGGATTGCATATTCCTTAGAAATAACAAAGTTGTCCCTTATTTAAATTTACATGAAGCAATACTGTCCTTGGGAAACACTGTCTTCTTTAAGAAGACAAATACTGTCTTGAGGAAGAAGGGGGAACATTTTTTGATATGTTGTCTCTCTGAGTCAACAGACTCAGACTAATTGTGTCACACTTGGAGGAAAGAGACAATCTAATTACTTTGGTAGTTTTATAAGAAATTCAAACCACAAACCCTCTTTTCTTCAGATAGCACATAGTAAGTACTACGTAGAAGATACCAAATTTACAAGGAGTAGAGATCAAACCATGTTTCAAAATGGGAAAAAAAAATAAGGAATAACAAATTGTACTTCTTTTGGGACAATCACACATCCTGCATAGACCTACTTGAAAGGAATTGTAAGATAGGCTGTGTAACCCTCATGCAGCAATAATAAATTAAACTGTGATGCCTTTTCAAAGCGTGGCCTCCACATTTTAAGACATAGGTGCATAGTGTCCTTTGTAAGACTGTTTCTCATCCTGTGTATTTTCAGAGTTACCTTTGATAGTGGTTTTTATTCTGGGAAATAAGGAACCCTGGACAGTAATAAAATTTTCAAGGCCTGGGGTAGCCTTGACTCAGAAACTGAAAGATAAATAGATTTTTATTCCTAGAAACTTGCTTTGCAATAATCTAAGTTATCTACGGAAGATGTATTTGTGGTTGAAAAAAATTACAAATTAATTTTGAATAGAGGTGCTATATAATCTGCTTTGTTTATCTGCTCTGAGAGTTCACATATTTCATTACCACATTACCATCAGGAATATGGTAGCCATTCTTGATTCTGTACATCAATTGAACAATATAGGTTTCTCAATAAGAAGACAAACTTTTTAAAAGGAAAAAAATGTTATTCTTGTCAATGAACAATGATCACATACTGGGTAAAAGTAAAGCATTTAGTTTTTATAGAATAAAACATTTAAAAATAATTATAAATAGGTATAAAAGTTATGAGTGTGTATGTAGTTGTGTTTTGTTGAACCTAATGATCCATCTGGCATTTCATGTAGTGGATTATGTATTGTTTTGGAACATTTTGTTTCCGTTAAGTGCCTCTTATCCCCTATTTAAATATAAGATGATTAATTCTGCTGTTCCCATGTTGGTCTTTTAGTTTTTAAATATATCCCCAATATACCATCTTTCCAGCTTTCTTATAACTTTTTCTGCTTCATTGTAAATCCCAAATCCCTAATCCTAAACCTCTCTGCTAGTCCAACAACCAATTTCCGATCTTACCTTCATCCCTAGAATCTATCACTTGAACCATTATCTTTACAGAAATGTTTAATTATTTGGAATCCTTTTTTTTTTTCCGCAAGTGGCTCACAAACCCTCAACCATGGATCACTATTATGATCCCATATTTCAGTCCCTGCTATTTGCACACTGAGCATAACCAGGGAGAAATCTCATAAATATGCATGCAGGTGGTTGTCACTACACATTCCTAACACCCAGTATTAACATGGCCTTAACACCTCTTCAGCTCTTAAAAAAATCTATTCTGAAAAGTATTTATTCTTGATACTGTCTCCTAGATCAATCAGGTTAAACTTTTTAAACCTCCTTTAGTTTATTGATCTTTCCCCTCACTCTCAACAGATGCCATTTTTTTCACATCATACAAAAAAACAGGTGCTGTCTAAAATAAAATGCTCAATTGTTTCCCACACAACCCAAAACGGTTTATTCAGCTCACAGAGAATGCATATTACTATATTCCAGATGGAGCCCTTCATCTGAGTGAGTGTTCCATAGGAGTCAAACTAAGTGGTTTGGAAAGTCAAATAATTATATTCTACCCAACTCTGCTTCTATTCCTATCTTCTTTCTGGTTGAAAGGAACCTGAGTATTTACCAATTTCCCTACCCTAAAATCTTGGACCCTTCCTACCCTTCACTGCCTCACTACTTAGGTTTAGTTAATCACAAAATGCTATTACTCGTTGTAACTTCTTCTCAAACATTCTGCCTCTGTCAGTTTGATACATCATTGTTTGTGTCCTAGACTATCAATTAGCATGACTCCCAGCCAGGCCCTGCCCTCCCATCTGGAAAATGTTCTTTCTAACACAGAAGCCTGATGATATTATTCATGGGTTCCCAAGTGCAGACTTTCACAATCACCTTGTGGAATGTTTTTTAAACCTTTATTTCCCAAGTAAACATAAATCCTTGATATTTAAAGCCGATTAAAGCAGAGTTACTTTGCTTTGAGGGTGGTGCAGGAGAGGTCTGAGTACAGGGAGTCCTAGTCACTCTGCCTTCCCCCTGCCTCTGGAGACACCCCCTCCTGAAGTGACCTTACGGAGACTCCAGGGCCTGGACAGTGCAGTTAAGAAGATGATAAAATCTGAGTTCCATAGCATTAAGCCAATGCCATGCAGCGTATAGAGTCTGCCTACCGTCCTCATTCTCTGTCTCCTTGCCCCATGCACCCAGATTCTTTTCATATCCAACTGTTTGCTGTGACTTAAAACCTGCTGTGCTTACTCAGGACTCCGGGCTTTTCTGCATGATGTACCCTCTGCCCTTATTTCACAGCAAAACCCAGCTCCTTCAGGTCTCAGCTAATGCTTCATTTTAATTCAAGAGCATATGCTGTGTACCATGCTATGGATGCAGTGATCAGTAAGATGGGATACCTAGAGAGTGTAGCTGGGAAGCAACCCTGTCACCCTTGTTAAAGTCCCACCATCTGCCTCTTGTAGATTAGCTGGGACATCCCTGCCTCTCTCCAAATCCCACCTTTGACAGTTGTCACACAGAAACTCCTGGAATTAACCCTCTTCAGCTAAATTGTTTTTCTTTTTGTGTAGGATAGCAATTAACAGCAGTTATTAATAACAATTACTTTCTCTAAGAATATGGCAATTAGAAGAGAATGTGATGTGATTTATTAACTGGTTCAGACACTCATACTATATATTCCTGTTGGGCTCCCCAGTGTCCAAAACATTGACTTTATAATAGGAACATCCTTTATTAACCATGGGTCAGTGTAAGAGTTTTTGTTATTTCTTATTAGTTGTTTTATAGCACACAAAGATCATGTAGTGAATTGACCAGTCGTACCATTTAATTATTCATTTTATTATTTCCTTAATTTATGCATCCAACCATTCATTTTTAAAAACACATTAATGTGCCAGGAATTCCACAAGAAAGCTGAGGATGCTTTAGAGTCAGGGAAAAAAACAGATAGGTGGTCAGTTTTACTACAATAAAGCAAGTGCTGTGCTGTATGTGTCAGGAGCATGTGACTGAGATTTTAACCATAAATTGAAATTATCCAGGTAGAGGTAGTGGGAGGGATGGGAAGGAGTGGATTAGAAGGGAGCTCCAAGAAGAGAAAGCAACATATACAATTTCTGTTTAAATCTTAAAATCATGTCCCATCAAAGGATAGTGCACAAACTTTAAGACATTCAATATTTATGCATTCAAAAATATTTATTGATCACTTACAATGTGCCAGGTACTATTCAAATTACTGGGAGTACATCAGTGAGCAAAACGGAGCTACCCCTCCCATAGTCATATACATTCTAGTGGTGAGAGAAAGACTCCTAAAAATAAAAATTTGTGGCACGTCAAATGGAATGAATGCTGTTGGCAAAAATGAATCAGATAGAAAGTGCAGGTCAAGGCTGAGGATGACTGAAAGTCCTAGGTTTCTCATGACTGACTGAAACTGGGATGAGGGTCATAAGGTCATTTTTGATGGTCCCAGAGTAGATAGTAGTCATGACCTTGGAAGTATTGGGCACAGCCTGGAGGTAGAGTTGGGGGAGCAATCCTGGCAGGATTAGAGTCCTGACTGCCTTCAGAGAGTGGAGGAAGGTAGACTTCTGGGGAGTCTTGAGAGATCTGGGGCTGTGCCTTGACTCAGTTGGGCTGGGACAGATGACATGACTGGAGGAGAGATGAGGTGGGTAGCCAGGACCCCATGGTAGAGAGTGTTGTCCATCATGCTATGTTTTGAATTTTATCCAGAAGAAATTGGAGAGCCATGAAAGGGATGTAAGCCAGAAAATAATTACACTGTCAGCGGTGTGGAAGCTATCATGAAGACAGATGAGGCTAAAGATATATAAAAAAGTTCCAGGACTTCCCTGGTGGCGCAGTGGTTGGGAGTCCGCCTGCCGATGCAGGGGATGCGGGTTCGTGCCCCGGTCCGGGAAGATCCCACATGCCGCGGAGTGGCTGGGCCCGTGAGCCATGGCTGCTGAGCCTGCGCGTCCGGAGCTTGTGCTCCGCAACGGGAGAGGCCACAACAGTGAGAGGCCTGCGTACCGCAAAAAAAAAAAAAAAGTCCCAAAGATATTTAAGATTGAGAATAATAAAAACTATCTCTGAAAAACTTCAGGTACTTTATCTTGGGTCCCCTCTCATTGCTCATTTGATGTGGCAATGGTTAGTGAATTCTGTGAAGCTACAATATCAGTAATGGTGTTTAGCTCTTTTCATGTTGTCTGTACAACCAGAGAGTCATACCACAGTGGCATTTTTTAGACAGAAAAGGAGAAACAATGCCCTTTTGTCCATAAGGAAGTTAATCAAGTTAAGAACAGAAAATTGTGCAATGAAAATGAAGTACTTAAACCTTTGGGAAAATGTTCTTTTGCCAAATGACCTTACTGAGTGTTCTTGCCAGGAAACACACTTCATTAACTGTGCTGAGAAGAAAGTATTACTCTTATCAGTACTGTTTTAAGGATAGTAAAAATGTGTGTGTGTCTGTGTGTGTGTGTGTGTGTGTGTGTGTGTGTGTAGTGTAAAGTAGCTTTATAGGCCTTTTGTGTCTAATAAGCTCCTTCAGTTTCCACCATGCAAACAAGGGCAGGCCAGGTTCCATAAAACACAAATTGAACAGAGTACAAGACTTATGTAGCTATGAGATGCGGAGATTCTGGGCACACAGTAGGGCATTTCAAATATATTTGTGCTTTTATCACTGTTGATATGCTTTATTGATAATAACAATTATAGTCTGTGCAGCTTATATACCTACATACAAATGCCCTAGAAATGAAGATACAAGAATTTCTATCCATTGGCCAATAAGCATTTATGTATGTCAGCCATTAAATTTTTTATGCCTCTATAGTACCAAATTCAGACTTCTAATCATCATTAGTAGTAGTAGTAATCTAAAAATTATTTTACTCCAATAAATTTTTTATCCTGAAACCCTGAAAGCCCTAAAAATCCTTCCCTGAAACCAGAGAAAACTCTGTAACTTCAAGGCTCCATTGATGATAAAATTACTGTCGGTAAAAGAAAAGTTTCTCCCAAATCTCCTCTTTAATTATTAAATGGGTTTGAATATACTGAACTTGATTATATAGGTTTCTTTATTGTTCTGTCTGAATATGCTAAGTAAAATTTTGGTTTTCAAAGTGTTCATTTTTGCTATTAAATTTATTGACCCAAAATAAAGGGGTTTTGTATTTTGAATTGCATCTTAATAATTACATATTAAATGATAGTGTTATCTTAAGATTTTTGCATAATATGTTAACAAATACTTATTTACAGTTTTTGAGATCCTCATGAGGGCAATAAGATATTTAGTACTTTACAGAGACTCATATCAATCATAATATTATTTAATTTGTGTTATGCTCTAAAAATACTTAGTAGCAAGCTAGAAAATGAGCTATGGTATTGAGCATTTGCTTTGATCTGCTAGAAGAAAAACCCTATGAAAATCGGAGTTTTCATCTCCTTTGTTCAGTACTTTATCTCCAATGCCTGGAACCTGGTTTTACATGCCTGGAACCTGGTTTTACATGCCTGGAACCTGGTTTTACATGACTAATATTAAAGGACCTTAATATTTATTTAGGTTTATGTTTATAAAGGATATGTTAGTTGTATACCTATTAAAAAACACAGTTAAGAAAAATCATTCATAATCCATTTCCCATAAGAAAATGCAGGTAAAGATTTGGTAAATATGTATTTTCGTGGGTGTATTAAGTGGATGGCCCAAGGACTGATCTGAATGGAAGATGAATTTAGAGCTCTCAGCCATGGCTAGGATTTCTAATTTCCTTCCAAAGGTTTATGAAATAATGTATGCACTCTCAAGAGTCTTGAAAACCAGACCCTTAAAACAAAAGGTCATTTATTGAGAGACAGGAGACAGATTTTTCTGCTTTATTTTTCTCTCTCTAGCCCCACAAAATTATACTTAAAGCATGAAATCCCACATCAGGCTGCCTTTTGAATTGTGGATGCACAACTGGTCTTTGTTTTCTCAAATGCGAAACGGAGATAAGAAGTATATGTATCTTACTGGGTATTGTGGGACTCAAAAACGTAATGCATTAGGTACCTTAGGAATGCCAACTTTTACCATTATTAATTAAACAGATCATTTTCCTGTGTTTTAGTTTGCAAACACAGGATAAAGGTCAAATTCAATATAGTTCTTTTTTTCCACTAAGATGTCATACATCCTGAAAGAATACAGTCAAATTTAAGGAGTATTACTGGGATTTCTTTTTAATGTGACAAATATACAAATTTTGGTAGCATGACTTCTTTTCATATATGGTGGCTTAATTCCCATGGTTAGGTATAGTCACGAAACAGAGTAATTCAACCAACTCTCAATTCTCTGCCTGTAGACAGTGTGTCACCTGCATTATGGTTGCCACCAGCCCAATGTAACTTTGAAATCTAAATTTAAGTTAGTTAACAATCAATTAAAACAATTCAGTTCTTCAGTCAAACGCCAGCCACATTTCATGTGTTCAACAACCATATGTGGTTAATACTACTATATTGAACAAGGTGTACATAGAACGTTTCTATCATTGAAGAACATTTTACTGGACAGGACTGATAGAGCAAGTCTTCCTTTTACTGCTTTTGAAAAGAGCTCAAAGTTTGGAGTTAGATGGCCTGTCTTCAACTCTGAACTCCTGGGATTGCTATGTGACTATCAGTAGTTTAGTATCTGATTTTCCACCCTTTTTTTTTTAAATTTTATTTTTTAACATCTTTATTGGAGTGTAATTGCTTTACAATGGTTTTCTCTCACAAATGGAATTGCAGGGTCAGTGTTGTTGGCACACAGCCAGGAGCCTTGCTCCTTTGCACAGTTTGTTCTGCTCCTAGAACATCACCCCCAAAGACCTGCTTCAAGCCTTGTTCCTTATAATTGCTTGTTTCAGGTTTTTGCCAGTGGCCAAAAAGATGAAACCCATATGATATTCTTAGAGGGATTTTGCTGGCCCTAGTCTCTTGTCAAGGACTGTATCCATTGCCTGTCCTCATTTTATGAGGAATCACAGTCTAGTTTACCCAGGCTATCTCATCTTGCTGCAGGTTTGTGTAAGCATAAAAAAATTGTTTTAAAATTATATTATTTTAAGACAAGCATAGTTAGAAGGTTGTCTAAAAATCATGAAATGTGTGATAATATGAAGTAACTGTTGTTATTCTTGGTTATCTGTGCTACTCATCATGACTATTAATATGAATGTTGGAAGTACGATATGTGACTACACTGTGTGACAAATTGCTTCATAAGCCTGTTAAATTTCTGCAAATTGAACCAGTATAAAAAAATGGAAAAACCAAATTGCCAGAGTGTTTTATTGCCTTATAAGTTTAGAATTTTAATTCGTATCATTATTTCATAGTAATAATAACAGTTTTGAATATTTCATTTTAATAGATGAAGGGAAACAGTGGAGATAAGGCTACCGTTTTCATTATCTGGAATGCAAGTGTTTGAAAATAAAATAAACTGGAGCAGAGGCAGTAATTGAACATGTACCCAAAACTGATTTGCTAACAATTGAACCTTGAGACTAGAATTAAAAGTATCTATTAGAATAAAACTTTTTAGGTCATTGTTTTAAGAAATGGAGTGTCTGTATTGGAATACAATGAAAATCGTGTGCTTGAAGAATGTGATAATCGTAGGCAATATTCAGTTTGACTAATGCTAACTCTTTTTTGTAGTTAAAACTTTGAAGAGAATAATGTTTATATATATATGTGTATATACATATATATAATCATCATAAAAACAGAAAAATGCCATTGAAGTACAAGATAATTATTCCTAATAAAACTAATAGGCTCTAATTACTTTGCCTATTTTTCACTTTATTTTGTACTTTGTTGTACCTTGTAATATATATTATATGTGTATAGGTATATATGGGTCACTTTTGTGGGGAAATATTTAAAGAAGCATAGCCTTGGGCAAGTCAGAGAACCTGCAAATTTGGATGTCAGTCACATGATCTTCAGAGCTATTGACCACTTGAGGCAAAAAAAAAAAACACAAAAACACATTGTGTTTTACCTAGCTTCATGTGCAGTTCCAATTCTAAAGAGAGTTTCACCGATGCTTGGATGGGTTAAAATGGCCTTTGTTAAAGGGAAGTAGACCTTTTCTTTAAATTATTTATTTATTTATTTATGGCTGTGTTGGGTCTTCGTTGCTGTGCGGGGGCTTCCTCTAGTTGTGGCAAGCGGGGGCTACGCTTCATTCTAGTGCGCGGGCTTCTCGTTGCGGTGGCTTGTTGCGGAGCATGGGATCTAGATGCGTGGACTTAAGTATCTGCAGCACGTGGGCTCAGTAGTTGTGGCTCGCAGGCTCTAGAGCACAGGCTCAGTAGTTGTGGCACATGGGTTTAGTTGCTCTGGGGCATGTAGGATCTTCCCGGACCAGGGCTCGAACCCGTGTCCCCTGCATTGGCAGATGGTTTCTTAACCACTGCACCACCAGGGAAGTCCCAAGGGAAGTAGACTTTTGAACCTCTTCTTCAGAGGCTATTACTGCTAAAGAGAAGTGTAAGATTCCATTTACCATCTCGTTTCCTTGAGGAGCTGCAGCCAAGAAACCAGGCTTGCTATGTCCTGTTTGCCAGTTACATGGTCTCGTGTGTGTCCTGTATAAGCCTTAGCACAAACTGCTTAAAAGGAAAAGGACTTTTCTTCTGGGAAGTGAACTTTCCTAGAGGGAGGTAAATACTGGGAAAGAGCTATAGCCAAGCTTAGGGACAGGAAAAAAAAAATTTGAAAGGGTTAGAATAGGGTGTAAAAACAACCTCTCTGAAGACAGATTGAGGCCCTAGGGTCTGCTCTCAAAATATTAAGTGAAAATATAAGGAAACATTTTCACCACTTAAGAGAAAGTGGGCTGATCTAGGGTAGGCGGTTAGGAGCTGAAACAAACCTATGAGCTTTTTCAACGCAACACGTCAAGATTTAGTGGTCCAGCTCTATAATTGTTTTGTTGTAAAGTAATTGTGGAAAAGCTCATTGACATTTTATTTTTCTTTCTCTGATGCACCCTATAAATCATTGCGAAAAGTATATGTTTTACCTCTCAAATTTAGCTGAAATTGCACTTAAGGAAAAACTGATTAGTTTTTCATTGTGTGTTGTCATACATGCCCATAATTTCTTTTTAAAATAACCTTTAAATTCTTTTAAATGTTAAACTATGACACAGTTCAGTGCATGCTACAACTTTTTGTTTACAACCTCTCATGAACAGAAAATGGCAAATAGTCAACTCATTTTGTCAAACAAAATAATTTTAGTATAGTAACGTTTCTTGTTCAAAAATAGTGTTAAGTTGAAATTATACATTAATGTTCATATTCAGTATGTACATTACATACAGGAAAGGCAAACAGAAATTTATGATACTCATATTTTCCAAATGTTTGTGTTTAATATTATGAAAATTGATAATGAAATACCATAACCTTTATTTTATATATACAAATGATCATAAGTGAATATATATAAGTGAAAATGTATACCTTTTGGCATTCTTTCAAATGAATGTGATGATACATGCTTTTTATTCTTGTTTTACGCTGAGTTTTTGTATAAAAGAGTTAAATCAAGCTGATTAAATCATTTCAGTACCATAAGCGGGGAGCATAGAAGAGAGGATTAGCTCATCAGGCAGGATGGGTTAGGTCATAGTTTATCCAACCATAATTCAAGGGCTGTGTTCTCCGAGTCTGGAAGTTATGGTCATGTGAAGGATCAGTGCCAAAATGTCTTTTATCATAAGTTGAAACTGCTTATTTCTGCAGCTGGCTAGGCTTTAGATGATTAGTTAGAATT
This sequence comes from Delphinus delphis, assembly GCF_949987515.2. NCBI lineage: Eukaryota > Metazoa > Chordata > Mammalia > Artiodactyla > Delphinidae > Delphinus > Delphinus delphis. Next base: position 40,170,626 of record NC_082691.1, read on the forward strand.
AGTCAGGTATTTTCTTTTCAAAGCTCAGGATTGTCTTCTGTTCTCTGCCTTTGGTTTATAAAAGTGACTATGTTAGTTTGTATCAGATATACAGTGACACTTTTGTTAAGGGAGGAAATCCATTTATAATATGTGTATATATATATATATGTATCTTTTTCAATAACTATAAACAGAAGTGGAATCAATGTGAAGCATAGAGATGTATTTGAAATAAAGAAGACTTTGGTAAAAAAATGAAAGATGTAAAGCATTGTTTTTCAAACTGTCAATTGTGGCCCATGGTGGGTAATGAATTCAGTTTAAGGGGTCTTTGACAGAATTTTAAGAATGGAATAAAAAAGAAGAGAATAGGTTAACACAGAAAACATTGGCACAGTTATGAAACCTACTAGTGTGTGTGTGTGTGTGTGTGTGTGTTATTTGTGCTGGATTAAGATGTAAACTGTTTTTCTTACTTTTCCTTACTATTGGCCTTGAACAAAAATAATCTATAAGCTATTAGTGTAGAATAAAAAGGATAAAGTTGCTAGTTATGAAACGCTGGGCAGTTCATCTCCCTAAGCCTGTTTCTCATCTGTAAAATGGGATTAATGCAATCTCCCCTCACAGGGTTAATGGGAGAATTAACTGAAATGATACATGTTCAAGTGCCCAGCATGGTTCCTGCCACATAGTTTACATTCAATAAATGGTACATTTTATTAGTAGTAACATTGTGACTACTAAACTAATTAACTGCTGGCTTTTTAGCATGCATTAAATTATACTCCTGGATATCTTGAAATGGCTGAAGGAAATCACAGGTGTTCAATCAAAGTTATACATGGAAAGAGATAGACCAGAGCAAGAGATGTGGTCAGGTGGAGGTGTGCTGATGAATGCCAGATGAATGACAGGCTTGTAGAACTGTATTTGGTTAAGATTATTCCCTGCATTCCAGTAACTCCTGGTTAATTAGGAATCAAGTAGCCATTCAGCCCATCAGCCATCTAACCCACATACCTTTTATATGGCCAAATAGACCTCAAAGGATAATTGGGGTTTACGGTGAGGTCTTGTCAGATACATATGATCTGGTTTCAGATACTTCTCTGTAAGATGGAACTATTTATTGTGAAAGAGTTTCGATTTAATTATCAGATACTCTGCAGTCGTCAGCTGTTGTGAACAGATATTCAGGTTCTCTACCCTTGTCTTGGAATAGGCACAATGAATGGATGTAATAAATAAAGTATGGACCATATTAAAACCAAACTACAGTTGTATGTTCTTACCTCTCTAATTAAATCTGTCATGTTTATCCAGATTTTTGTTTATGTTCACTTTCTCTCTTATTCATGGGCAGATTCCTTGATGGCAAAAAGGATGTCTTATTCACGGTGCTGGCAACCGTTTGACATAAATACATGTTATTATGTATGAATGATTCCTGACCATCAATATATAAATCATATTGGGACAGACTCACATTTCTTCAGTTTTTTGTGAAAGACCATTTTTCAGTCGTCCCAGCTGATTCACAGCTGTCGCTGCCTAAGGCAGAGAAAAGTGGAATAGGAAAGTAGTTCTTCATGCTTTGAAATCTGTCTACCAACTAACTCTGGGCGATAGGATTCTGGCCCAAACACCATCCAGTGAGTAGGCAGAGCAGTCCCTATGTCCCCAAATCCCAAAGGACTCTCCATTACTTAAAAGAATCATAGAATGTCTGTCTCTGTTATACTAGAGACCGAAGAATTTGGTTATTTCACGCCTCAGAAGTACACAGTTTCTCTACATGGTCTAGGCATTATCTCTCTATTTCCTTTGTTGGCTTTTGTTTGAGAGCACTGTGAATATTTTTAAGTATATGAAGACAAATCTTTTTTTCCAGGTCTGAGAATGAATAAAGGTGCCATCACCTCTCCCCGTACCTCTCCAGCAAATACGTGTTCCCCAGAAGTAATCCACCTGAAGGATATTGTCTGTTACCTGTCTCTCCTTGAAAGAGGAAGACCTGAGGATAAACTGGAGTGTATGTGTTTCTTCATTTAGTTTACTTATCACGGTTGGGGTGGGGGGATAGGACTGGATATTGACAAACTTAAAATTGTATATACTGTGGTTGTTTACATTCTTATTAAGTAACGTGACCTTGGTTAATAATTATAAAAAAATCCTCCAATTGAAAATCAGACAATTAAAAGATACTAAGAATCTATCAATTTTAGGTTATTATTGATCAAGGTCCATTTATTACTGAGTATTTCTTGAGCATGTTTATCAATTGATGGTTTTTGTTTTTGAATTTGCTCAGTTTGGTAACCAGACGATATTGAAAAGTATCCTTTGTGTTGTTTTGAAAATACACTTATTTCTAGTATGTAGGAGGTCTTCCCATTAAGCAGAAAAAGGGTTCACTATCCACAGGCAACCTGAGCCTTTCTCTCTGGAAATCTTCCTTGAAACCTTCTGCACTAACTTTCGTTGCCGTGGACAAATAATTTCTTAAATGCCAAGCATGAGAGTTTCATTTCTAGAAGTTGACTGAATATTATAAATAATTAAACAATAGCTTTTTTTTCTTTTACCATGTAGCAGGCGTTTCAGATAGAGAATTTCAATCTAGTTGAAAGGAAATAAGTGCTCTCTTTAATAAAATACAGTAACTGAGCTCTCTCTGGTGGCAAACTGTACTCATTGCAAGGCAAGAAAATATTTTTCAAACCTTTACTGCAAGCCCCGTCATTTAATAATCTATTCTATCTCCAAAGCCCTTGCTAAATACAGAGCTGGTGGTTTGTTCAATAAGCTGATTAACCTGATTGTATTAGATATCATTAAAATGAATTAAATTTTTTTTGCTACTGAAATGATAGTAAAGATAATGAATCCTAAATTTGACATTTCTAAAGTAAATGTAGAGTATTGTGACACCTCAGAATTATGACTGGGTAGCATGTTTAGTTTAACAGTAACTTTCGATAATATTTCTCTTACTAATAAAGAATTTAATGTAATATGATTATTTAATAGTAACACCTGCTTAAGTTATGAATAAACCATATTAACATCATTCTTTAAATACATATTTATTAGTTCTAAATGTTGAATATTTGCATTTCAAGATTTATTTGTTTTCCTAAGAACCTACAGAAATCTCTCTCATTCCAAAATAAATATTAACGTTTAGTGAATTTTTATTGAAGTAATGGCCAGAGAGAAAGTTTTCTCAGGTGTTATTAGGACTGTGTTTGGGATGATTTTAAAAATACAAAGATTCGGGCTTCCCTGGTGGCGCAGTGGTTGAGAGTCCGCCTGCTGATGCAGGGGACACGGGTTTGTGCCCCGGTCCGGGAGGATCCCACATGCCGCGGAGCGACTAGGCCCGTGAGCCATGGCCCCTGAGCCTGTGTGTCCGGAGCCTGTGCTTCGCAACGGGAGAGGCCACAACAGTGAGAAGCCCGCGTACCGCAAAAAAACAAAACAAAACAAAGATTCTATTCCAGGTCTGAGAATAAATAAAGACACCATTACTTCTCCCCAACATGGTCTTTGTGATCCAGTTTAATTATTTTTAGGTCAACTGCAAGTATTTTGTTTTTAAGGTAGAATTCCTAAGAGGTATGTTGTAAGTTCTCAGTGTGAATCTGTGTCTCAGCAGTCCTCGTCCACAGTTGCCAGCCATAATGTTAACCCGCGAGTGATTCAGAAACACTTGATGAATCAAGTTGAACCTGACCTGCCACTTACCTCTCTTCAGTGTTATCAATCTCCTTCCCTCGGTTCTTTAAGTTTTCCAGCTCTTTTTCGAGCTTATACCATTCATTTCTTTAGACTTCCTGCATAGACAGACTTGTTACCACCTGGCATTACTTCTGTGATTTTCACCAGACTCTTGAAAGAAAATGCATTTCAATTTCAGAAACTCATTAAGGTTCTAGCTCTGTTCTAGTTTTCTTCTCTACTCTCCTCAAGTGTGGAGGACCTTAACCTGGTCCTTACTCATCTGGAGCTTGTGTTTGTTGGTTTGTTTTCTAAATGCCAGGCTTTTTCCTACATCAGTTAAATCAGAATCCATTTCTTTCGCCCAGCTTCTTAGCTATGTACTTATACATTTTTCCCTTCTACAGTTGCGCGTTTACAAATTCCTAACATTCATATAGTATATTATAGTTATAGATTCTAAAATTTTTTCAATGTCTTTAAAGAAATCTAATGGTTGTTCATTTAATATATATTTCCAAAATGGTTATGACTTATTAAACATAATATATACTAGAGGAAAGAAGAGAAGAAAATAATTAAAATTAACACAGAAGTAGATATAATCAAGCATCTAATATAGTTAACTTTTGCAGGTGAGTGATGTTTTTGAATCTCAATTTCTAAGCAGCTAAGCAGAAAGGAGTACAGACATGTTGTCTTAGGCCAGAGGTTCTTGAACTTTATCGCACATAAGAATCACCTGCAGGGCTTACGAACACACAGCTTGCTCTGCCCCAACTTGAGTATATGTGATTCAGCAAGCCTGGAATAGGACTTCAGAGTTTTCATTTCAGGTCATGCTGATGTTGCAGGGACCACATTTTGAGAAGCATTGGTTTATGCAGTTCCTTCAGTCCAATGAAAACACACACACACACACACACACACATAATTCATCTGAAACTACAATTGTTCTTGGAATTGATGGTGGCATTATTTGATACGTTCTTTTACCTGGGTTATTAGATAAATTAATGACATGTTTTAAATATTTTTTCCCCAAAAAACAATGTTTTATAAATCTATTCAGTGCTTACTGCCCCTTCTAATCTCCCCCACCTCTCTTTTCTGCCAGGCATTTACAAAATGTTTAGAATAAAGCATTCTTTTTTCATTGAAAGGAAACTAACAAACAAACGCTTTTGAACTTTCCACTGATTATATGCCATTTCTTCAACTTGCTTTCCTTCACTCAGTCTTTGACTCAATCCTAATGCCTCCCTGTGGTCTTTGCCAGTGCTGAGGCCCTGTCAAGTAGAAGGTATTTATTTACCTGTTCCCACGAACCCTTGGAAAGTATGTGTGCGTGCATGTGTGTATGTCCTGAAGTTGTGGAGGAATTCTGTTTTTGTCTTGGTGGAAGTTACCAACCATCGAGGTGCATAGATAAGAATATTGTACCAGGTCTGGTTTGCCCTCTTCACCTTAAGCCCACTACAGTACTTTATGGAGGGCCATTCAATACATCCCTCTTTGAGTCTCCTTAGATTCCTCAAATACTGTGACCTCAACTCCATTTTATTTCAGTCACCCACTTTTGTTGCAATACCCCAAGTCTTTTAATTCCCAAAGACTGCTCTTATTCTATAAATTTAAATTCTAGTATTTTGCTTTGACCACAGCCTAAGCTCACGTAACTTTTTACTTTTCTGCTTTGAGTTTAAATATAGCATAACACAGTACGCAGGAGCCTGGACCCTTCACTTCACTAACTGAATGAATCTTAGCTTTGACCCTTACTATCTGAGTGACCCAGGCACATTGTTAAAACCTCTCAGGCCTCAGCTTCCCCAGCTGTAAAATTGGGATCATAATAATGTCTATCTTGTATGTTTGCTATGAGAATTAAATGAACCAATATTTGCTCACATAAATTCCTTCACATTTATGTGAATGTTAAATGAAATAAAAGTAAGTTAATGGGCTTCCCTGGTGGCGCAGTGGTTGAGAGTCCGCCTGCCGATGCAGGGGACACGGGTTCGTGCCCCGGTTTGGGAAGATCCCACATGCCGCGGCTGGGCCCGTGAGCCATGGCCGCTGAGCCTGCGCGTCTGGAGCCTGTGCTCCGCAACGGGAGAGGCCACAACAGTGAGAGGCCCGCGTACCGCAAAAAAAAAAAAAAAAAAGTAAGTTAAGAATTCTTGCCCCTTGACCGCTTCACTTCCTCCTAAACTTGCTTGCTGCTTTTGGGCCTCCCACCCCTTCAAATGTAGACTGACCCCGTAATTCGTGAGGTCAATCATTCCTTCTCACTTAGTTTTGAACATCCAATTTATTTGCTCATATACTGAGCTGCCAGAGATTTTGTGAAATGATAATATAATTCTGTGGATTAGAACTCTTCTCAAAACCTCAGCTGGCCTTCAGTGCCTTCAGTGTTTCTCTGGTCATTGACTTCTCCTAGTTAAAAGTTCATTCAGATGCTTTGTTACTTCAAACACCTACTTAATTAATCATCATCTCACTCATTAGCTGTAAATTCTTATAGCTTTCTCTCATGTTGCCTAAAACTTGTCAACTTCTATACCTGTTCTTTCCTCTTCTTCTGACTCAGGAAGCATGTGTCCCTTTTGTAGTTCCCTCTTGAATAATACATCAAAGTAAGTCCTTAACTTAGCATCCATAAACTAATCTGGCTCCACAATTTGACCCCAGCCTACTTGGCCAGTCTTGCATTTGGCTATGACCTGCACAAAAAAGTCCCAGTCATATGAATCTACTTTTTAATTATCAGACAAACCCTGAACTTTTCCACCTTCATGCCTTTGCTTATAATGTGCATTTGCTAGGGGTGTATATCTTTCCCAGTGTATATCAGATCCAGTCCAGTCTACACTTGAAGCCTAAGCTCACATCATGAGTCCTCTTGCCATCTCTAATCAGATTATTTTACTCTCCTTCCTTGTACCATTGCACTGTGTGTAACTTCCCACTCTAGCACCTACCACTTATATATGTGTGTTTTTCAAAAGATAGATGCTCAATAAATGCTAGTTAAATGGAACTGTATTGAAGTCTATGGGTGCTTGACAAGAGGAAGATAATGTGAATTATTGAAGGCATCAAATATTACTAATTTTATACTTTTATTTAAAAGTATAAATGTGGCATTCACATTGGGATTAGAGTTTATCAAATTATTAATGACTTAGCTAGAATAAGTTAGCTTACAGTTACTGAAAATATATCACTAAAAAGAAATCAATAGGAAAATGTCCAGAAAAATACACAGTTGACATGCAGATAATGAGGACTACCCTGTATGTTAAAGTTACGGCTCTGTCTAGTATTAATCTTAGAACCACTGAAATTTAATATTGAAAAGTCCTCAAATATCATCTAGTTAACCTTCCTATATTGTCAATGAAACATTTAAAGCCCAGAGAGACTGGTTATTAATTACACCACCAGTTTAGCTATCTGTGACTAAAATGTATGATTTCTGACCTGCTGTATAGGTGCCCTTTTTATTTTGAAAAGCTGCCTTTCCTTGTTTAGATTATTGTTTCTTTTTTTTTTCCGGTACGCGGGCCTCTCACTGTTGCCTCTCCTGTTGCGGAGCACAGGCTTCGGGCGCGCAGGCTCAGCGACCATGGCTCACGGACCCAGCCGCTCCGCGGCATGTGGGATCCTCCCGGACCGGGGCACGAACCCATGTTCCCTGCATGGGCAGGCGGACTCTCAATCACTGCGCCACCAGGGAAGCCCTATTGTTTCTTCTGTGGAGAAAAGAAGAAAGTATAACACCATTATATTAGATGTAAAAAACTCCAAACAAATGATGTTCACCTCTGCCCTTGTGGTTTATTAGATAGGTCTTGAAATACATAAAACAGTAAAAAATTGTGAGTTAAACAAATTCTGGCTTAAATGCTTTTTAAAATATATACTTTATAATCTTTAAAAACAATTTCCATAATAATATTTTCATATCAATAACATATTATACAAAGTACAAAAACATATTCTATGGGAAAATAGATTAAAAACTTGCACATCTTTTGGAAAAGAAACAAATTCTAGATATAAAGAATTGCCCTCATATTGTGTAATGTGCCTTTCCTTTGAGCTTTTAACCAAATTCATGTGTGGGCACATAATTGTTTCTATATAAAGTGTAATTGCATGAGCATAAAAATAGAAAAAATGTGGGTTAAACTGGTTTGTAACTTTTTAAGAGGTACCCACCTTTGGAAGCTATCATGTTGACAGAATAATTTTAATATTGGGCTTAAATTATTTTTGCACCTAAAAATCTATATCCTTATATGTTGGTTTTAAAAATAAAACCTCTTTGTTCAGTGATTCACTTGACCTTGGAGACTAACTTTACTTTTAAATTCTAAGGAAAAAATAGTCTTATTATAATGTTTGAGGATCACTATTAATTTTATCAGTATTATTCAGATATGCTTTTAAAAGGGAAAGGTTCTATAGGCTTACCAAGCCAAACAATTTTTATTTTCTGTGGTGTTAATAACTGCTTTTTTTTTTCTCTTTATTTGATTAGTTTCTTAATTCCTGTATAACTAACTAATTCCTAAATCCTCCACCATAAATTCTGGTTTGGAAACTTGTGCTCTCCATCTATTCCTTCATCTTTTCATTGTTAGTTACCTTCTCCTTTATTTTACTTGTTCAGTCTTTCTGAAATCACTATTATTAGATGTTCAAACTCCATGACAGAACTTTGACTTATTATATTTTTTAATTTTCCTGTTTTCCAACTTCTTTTCTTTTATGTCTTTCATTTGACATCTGGTACATCTTCTACATCTAGGACGACTTTTTTTTTTTTTTCTCTTTCTAGCATAATTTTCACTTCACAGAGAATCCTTTTTGTTGTCAGCACCATCCTTATTTGCTATTATTCTTATTTATGGATTGAATCTTTCCTCTTATTTATAAGGTTCCCGTCTCCCTGCTTTGCTGGTTTCTTCCAAATTACTTCGTTTTGAAACAACTACTTGGTGGTTGTGGGTAGGTGGGTGGGTAGATGAGGTTTAAGTCTGACTCATTAGAGATGAACAAGGGGACTTAACATTTCTCAATGTTCAGTATATCCATTTTCACATGATTACACTCTTTGGTATTGGACCCCTACCATCAGAATGCCTGAGTACCCTGAACTCAGAGTCCCTGTTGCTTGACTGCTAAAAAGCTCAAAGATCCAGTCTTCTTTAAGGTAGAGGGCTGGCATACCCTCAGGTGCAAGCCGTGAGGGGTAGTGTTTAAAGGTCTAATTTCTTTTCATGAAGATTATGTTTCCTTTTCTGTGTGAATCTGCGCCTCCTCTTTACCACCAGCTTACGTCTATATTTCTCAGGTTTCTACATCGGACACCATATGTTTTCCAGCTTCTAAAATTTTATTTTTCTTGTCTCCTCTCACGTTTTCTTTGTACTTGTGGGTTTATGCCTGTTTCATCCCTTACTGTTACTGTAGTGGACCTTCATTAGAAAGGCAATGTAACTATGTGTGTTCAATATTTCTTGTTTTGCATGACCCCACTACAATTTTAAATTAGGAAAGTAGACTTACCTCTGAAAACTAAAGTTCTAGAATTCCTCTCTCGCATCGGAATCAAAGGAAAGTTTTATCATTGATTTATAATTGGTGAGATTTAGACTACAAGATACTTAGTGCTCAATATATGTACACTGTTTTTATTATTGCTATAATTATTAACTAGAACTTAAAGTTCTGCAACTTTGTTCCTTGGTGAATTAGACAGGATTTATAGATAGCCATTAACTCCTATTAATGTGTGTAGAAATTAATATAAAAATATACTAGGGCTTCTACTTCATACAACAGTAAAGTGTTCTCAGACCAACTTTTCTGCTAGAAACAACTAGAACATTTAAACTCAATTTTTTTTTTTTAAAAATCTGTTTGTAAATTTTAGGAAATTATCAAGGCAAGTTGGATTTGTGGGTTAAATTTCTGGGAGCAGGGAGCCAGGCTTTTGCCAGTATTTTTTTTTTTTTTGCCAGTATTTTTAAACTGTAAATTCGTAGGCACCTGAGAGGCTGAGAAGGTAAGCAGCTTTGGTAGACTGGTCTTGGGGAAAAAACTTGAATTCTGGAGTCTTTTTAGAAGGCATATGATGGTCTCGTGGTTTAAATTTCCATTTTCTTTACGATTGATGATGTTGAGTACTTTGTTATGACTGACTACTCACCTCTCTTCCATTTTTGAAGCATCTGTTCGATTTTTTGCCTCTTTACTAATTGGGTTGTTTGCTGTTTTATTACTGAGCTAGGGTTTGCTCATATATTGTAGAAACAAGTCCTTTGTTAGATATATGTGTTCTGAAAATTTTTTTTCAAATCTGCAGCTGGCTTATTTATTTTCTTAATAGTCTTCTTTTTTTCTTTTTGATGAGCAGAAGTTCCAATTTTGATGAAGTTTAATTTACCTATTTTTAAAAAATCTTTGATGGTTCATATTGGCTTATGTTGAGGTTATGAAGATATTGTCCTGTATTTTCTTTTAGAAGGTTTATAGCGCTGATTTAATGTTAAAGTTTAGTTTCAAAAAATTTTAGTTTTAAAGTTAAAATTCTGTTAGACTTAATGTTTATGTTTGGTGTGAAGTAAGGGTCAAGGTACTTTTTTTTATATGAATATCCATCCAACTGTTCCATCATCATTTTTTGAAAAGACTTTTCTTATCTCATTGAATTGCTTTTGTCCCCGTTGACCATAAGTGTGTGGATCTCTATCTATATTCCTATTTCCCATTATTCTGTTGTGTAGCCCTTAGTCAGCATGTCACTATCTTGATTCACTTGATCTTTAGCAACTCTTGAAGTCAGGTCATGTAAATCCTTCTGATTTGTTCTCCCTTTTCAGGGTTGTTTGGGGTATTGTAAGTCTTTTTTATTTTTATGTAAGTTTTAGAATCAGCCATGTTAATATTTAAAACAAAGCTACTGGTATTTTTATTGAGATTGTATCTGTTATATAGAACAATCTGTGGAGAATTTACATTTTAATGATATTGAATCTTCCAATTCATGAACATAATACATCTTTTCATTTATATAGGTTTTCTGTAATTTTTCTTGGTGAAGTTTTATATTTTTTGCACAGAGGTCTTGTCCAACTCTTGATAAATTTATCTTATATATTTAGGTTTTTGGATGTTATTGTAAATGATATGTTTTATGTTTCATTTTCTAATTGTTCTTCACTAGTATGTAAAACTGCAACTGACTTTTTAATCTGACCATATCACTAAATACATATACTTATGTATATTTATATATAAACATATGTCTTAATATTTATACATTATATAATTTCTAATATAAAACATATAACCTATATGTTATATAAGATCTAATTATATAGTTATATAAGTTCTAATATAAGATATAATACATATGATATATGTTCTAATAATAAGATATAGATAACATATCAGTTACATAAGTTCTAATACGTATATACATAATGTAAATTCTTATATATATATGAAATATGTATACATATACGTTCCAATTCTTTTTGATGATTCAATAGAATTTTCTAATGGTACAAACATATCATTTGTAAGTAAAGATAGTTTTAATAACTCTTTTCTTATACATATGACAACCCATTACTGCTTCTTTGTGGACAGACAGAGCACCTTTCAGTGCTACTATCCCTACCACACACCCCTTTCTTCAATTACTGCTGTTGCTGCTGCCTCTCATCAGCATGGATTCTGTGAAGCCCCTTTTTTCTTGGATCACTAGCATCTGATTAATCATCTGGGCTTGTGCTTCTGATTGGTAGAGGCTGGGTCATGTGCAAACCCTATTTTCAAGTCAGGCTAGTAAAGGAAGGTATCTGGCCTTTCATCTGTTATTGTGCTTTATAAAGTCTGGCTTTCAGAATTTAGGAAGATGTTTCAGATGCTGCCCAAAATGAATGACAGGTACCACACACCCACCCGACTTGTGTGTACGTCTTTGAGCTCATGTTTCCAACAAGATTTACCAGTAGACATAGGTAAATGTCCATATACCTGAGCTGTATGAAATGGTTTAGCAGTCATTTACTCCAATAAGGATTAACAGAGTCACAAGCATCCCTCATTCTAAAATGTAGTTAGGTTTTGGAAGTCCTTGCCTTGTTCCTGGTACTTAACCCCTTCTCTGAATGGTGTATGAATTTTTGCCACTTAAAAAGGTATTTTTACCATTTTATGCTATGCTAGAAAATCTTGAAATGCTTAGTATCCATGTTGTGGTAAGTTTTTTTGTTTGTTTCTTTCTTTCTTTCTGAATTTTATTCTCATTTAATATATAACAGAGAACAGTTATCATGGTTTGCAAATCAAGATATTTATATTCTTTAGCAAACCTAACATTCTATCCTTTAATTCAATAGGTATACATTTCCACTTACATTTCAACATCTTTAAAGTCTGTTTCCATTTTACAGTGAATAGAACACGTTAGCTAGATTGGCAGCATTTTTTTCCTTTTAGTGATGTGCAGACTAGTTTTGCATCTTATAAATATCTTAGAATTTTTGAAATATAATACTTATTTTTAAATATAAAAATAACAATGAGTTACAGATTAAGGTCATTGCATAATTATGTCTCCTAGTTGTCAATGTCTTTGGTTGATATTATAGACTTCAGACATCAAGACTCTCCAGGAAATTATACAAACCCAACACAAACCCTCATTTCCACTCCTCTATTTTTACAGCTGTGTCATTCTTCTCTGTTTATCTCAAAACGGCACCTGCAGCCTCTTTTGTAGTCTCCTGGTGGTGTGTGAATTATACAAGGGAATCCTCAGGCCAGGCATGGACCTCTGCCATCCTGCTTTCCTGAGCTCCCTAGCACAGAGCCAATAGTGTCTTTTTCCTCATTTGATTAGTTCAAAGAGTGGTTACCCTATGAAACTACATCTCCGATTTAAACAAATACACCATTATACCCATGATAATAATGCCATTTATGTCTTTGCATCCCCTATCAGGAAAATTCCCTTATTTTGCACTAATTTTTCCTTTCCCATACTGCTTAAGGATTAATCAAAACAATGGCTTATATATTTGTGTAGTGACCTACAGCTTTTGATACACCTTTGTGTGTATCATCTCACTTTCACAACAAATGTGTCTTTTTTTTTTAAATTTTCATTGGAGTATAGTTGATTTACAATGTTGTGTTAGTTTCAGGTGTACAGCAAAGTGAATCAGTTATACATATACATATATCCAGCTGACTTACAACATTATGTAAGTTTCATATGTGCAACATAGTGATTCACAGTTTTTAAAGATTATACGCCATTTATAATTATTATAAAATATTGGCTATATTTCTGTCTTGTACAGTATATCCTTATAGCTTATTTTATGCATAGTCGTTTGTACCTCTTAACCCCTATCCCTAACAAATGTGTGTCTTATGACAGGGTGATTATCCTTATTTTATAGATAAGAAAACAGCGTTTGACTAAGCTCACATAACAGTGGATGGTAGATTCCAAATTATAATTGATTTCCAGACCTCTGAATTAGTTATTTCTTCTTATCCACTCTGTCCTTTAATATTCAGACTCTGAATGTCTGAATTCCTTCTCTTCTGTTATTTTGAATTTCCATTTAATGATCTTGTAATACAAATTTGAACAAACAATAGCACTTTTTAGTGTTTTCTAGCTATATAACAAAAATTGGTAGAATTTATATCTGATATCCAGTATTTTTATTAATGATTAATTCATCTTTAAGCTTGAGAAATGATCCCAAAATCAATTGCTTTGAGGAGGGGAGGGATTTAGTAGTATTTGTTTTTGACAGAAAATAAATTTTAAAGAATATGCCTTATTCTAGCATTGATCTTACTCACCTATAATCTTTTTTTCAACACCTCTTTTATTTCTAGTTATGTTTCGCCTCTATGACACAGATGGAAATGGCTTCCTGGACAGCTCGGTAATTTTTTTCTTCAAATTTTCTGTGAAAATTTCAAAGTAGTTTGTTCTGAAAAATGCAATGAATAAATTTATAGCTATTACCACAGAAGATACAATATAATTTCCATGCACTCACACAGCATTTTTATCATCTGACTTTTTGAAAGCAAGTGATCTGAGGAAACTGTTAGGATTACAGTTGTTCTATTGAATAATTTTACTACAAAAAAGTGACTTTTTATGTACAGAAAGATAAAAAAGACTTCAACCCTGTCTGAATAAAATATAAGAGAAAGATGAGACCATTGATCTAAAAAGAAAAAAAATGTGTGTATGTGTGTGTATATATATATATATATATATATGTGTGTATATATATATATATACATATATAGGAAAATATCAAGAATACAGGTAGAATTTAAAGGAATTACGAAGTTGATTCAATCATTTTATTATTTTCCCACTTTTTAAGTACTGTTACTCACATATGTTGATGAAATGGGTAATTATATTTAAAACTGCTTTGGCAAACTTCCCTTCTCATATGATTTTAAATCCAACTTGCACTCTATCTATAATTTTACTCATAAAAATCAATAGAAGAAAAATACCATCTCACAGAAAGTAATAATTAAATGTTTATTTTATTTGTAGTATATGCAAATCATTGACAGTTTTCAGAGGAGAAGTTAGAGTCTTAGTTCTCAAGTCAGGGCCTCCTGAATATATCCATCTCAGTTTCCACCAATGATGTATTTTCTATTTAACATTTTGTATATTATATCATGTCCTGTTCTATGAAGGTAATATAAGAATATTAACCAAAGAGTAAGTGTCACATTATGGAAATTTTGAAGTACATAGGTACATGTAAAAACAAATGTTTTGATATATTTAATATTGATTAAAATAAACATTATTTCTGATAATGAGTTTCTCTCATCATCTGATATGTCTCTCTATGGCAGAACTCAAACAGACTGTTACAAGCAAAGCAGTGAAGTTAGAGACATATTTATGTAACACTGAGTAGGATAATGGTGCATTCGTTTCTCCAGAGAGAGATACAAATATATAATTCTTACTCTAGGAAATGACCACCAATCTGAATTGATGCTGTGATTGTGGGATTTCTTATGTTAGGGTCTTTCTAATTTTTCAAATGCTGTTATTTTTAAGTGCCTAGTAGTGTTCAGTTTTCCACTTAGGAATATTAAGCAACGTGATACATTTGCTCATTTTCTGGTAGCATTTCACGGCTAGAAGTTTAGATTTCTTCTACATATGTCAATATGCTTATTGTAGCGTTTCTGACTACACGAATGCAAATTATATTTTTAATGCAGATTTGTTTTCTTTTTCTTTTTAATTAAATTAAAACAATGTTTCTTTACTAGGCTCTTAGCCATGAGTTGGCAGCTGAGTAGAAAATTTAGTCAAATGCTGTTCTTGGTCTCTGGCCATTTTTTGGTTAACATATAGTAGATTACTAGCAATATTTATAACTATATTCCCAATATTAAACAATGAGCTGAGGATAAATAAGTTTGTTTATGATTAAATTAGTCTTTTTTAAAATAAAGGTCTGGATTTAATTTCTGTGATTTTCTCCATATAACTTACTACCCCCGGATATTTCCTTCACTGTCAGGTAGGAAGCGCACCTTCTGATATCATTTGTCTTTGAAATTTAAAGGCTATGTTCATATACTGGAGACACAACAGAAGAAAATTAATACTTTGAGAAATGACCAGTATGTCTAATAATGCTAGTTAATGTTTATTGATCACTTGTGCCAGATAAGATAAATGTATTTCATATAACAGCATATTTAATCTTGGTAGCAACTCTGTGAACTAGGTACTATTAGAATACCCATTTTACTGTTGAGGAAACTTAGAGAGGTTAGATGACTTATCTAGTACCACATGTGTACACAATAGTCCACCAAAAATAGTTTCTGTTCCTCCAAACATATCCAGAGACTTTAACGGTTCCAAACCATTAAGGCATATATAAGCAAAGATAAAGTAACTGGAAGATTAGTTACACACACACACACACACACACACACACACACACACACACACACACAAATTCTAGCCTCTAATTGCAAGGGATTAGTGTTTAAAATTTTTCACATCTGTAATAAACACATTTATATTTGCATTGTTTCTGGGATGACCTGTGTTATATAACATTTTCATGATTTCATATATATATTTTTGGAGAGAGAGAGTGTAGCTTTCATCAGCTTCTCAGAGGGATCCATGAATCCCCCCCCCAAAAAAAACCCCTCTTTTACTATATTTTCTTCTTCATTTTATGCATATTAACCACGTACATTAGATCAGAGGTTTTAGTAGAATAAATTTTATTAATATACTTTCAAGCCTTATTCTTTATATTTCTTATATTTTAAATTATCATACTATGAAATACCGCTTTCAATTGTCATGGACGGACTACCCTTAAAATTATTAGCATTCACAAAGTATGTTTAATCTTTTCTGAAGATACAGAAAAATTAAAACATTAAATAAATCGGTATGAAAAAATGTTATAATTTATTTAGCCAAGGCATATATATTAACCAGCAGTTCTTCAAAGACTTGACGTTGAGCAGAAGAATGTGAATATTCAGACTAAAATTCTATCCCCTCATAAAATAAACTCTGCATGCACTTAGCCTCCAAACCTTAACCTGAACGCACCTCTAGCAGAGCAAATTTTACCAGTAAATGGCTAGAACCGTCAGTATACGTTCTCAGTGTATCAGAATAAAAATAAAACTCTCAGCTGCCCTCAAACCCTTCCTCCCACCACCCTTCCACACCTGTTTTCAAGCTGTGGGGTCAGGATACTCAGTACGTAAAAATCACAGCTTTTTGTGAAAATATGCAGGTTCCTACTTTCATCAGATGCTGCTTTCCAAACAAAAATTTTCTTAAAAATCTCCTGGAAGAAAACCTTTCTTTGTATAGTTGTGCCCTCTCCTGGTGAAGGTTTCTAGACAGAGTACAAAGGAATGTATATTTAGGCTCTTCTTTTATGTATAGTTAAGTAGGCCTTTAAAATGCAGAGGTATATGTTTACTTTTTATGTAAAATTAATCATCTCACTCCTTTAGGTTTTGAGCTACATGTTGAACAAATCAATTCCTGTAAGTCAAAGTTGAAGAACTTACTAAGACCTTGTATTCATTTTCCCTCTCCTTCCTTCCCTCCCTCCCCTTCCCTTCCCTCTCCTCCAGGAACTAGAAAATATCATCAGTCAGATGATGCATGTGGCAGAGTACCTTGAATGGGACGTCACTGAACTTAATCCAGTAGGTATAGGAATGATTTAACTGTTGGCTACATTCTAGAAGACCCCTTTCTCTTTCATCTTTTTTGCAATCCTAATATATTACTGGCATTTGATTTTTTAAAATTTTTTTATTGGAGTATAGTTGATTTACAATGTTGTGTTAGTTTCAGGTGTACAGCAAAGTGCATCAGTTATACGTATACATGTATCCACTCTTTGTTAGATTCTTTTCCCATATAGGTCATTACAGAGTATTGAGTAGAGTTCCCTGTGCTATACAGTAGGTCCTTATTAGTTTTCTATTTTATATATAATAGTGCGTATATGTCTTTTGATAACTCTAAATTACTATTTCTAATCAATAGCTGAAGTGGATTCTGAACAAGAAAAAGTATATGTGGTTTTCTGAAGCCCTTAGTAATAATAACTTTTGCTTTTCTTCCTCATGGAAATTAATTTGCATGGTAGTCTAATATAGGTGTAGGTGAACAGAAGCTGCTGATGACACTGCTAAGGTCATACCATGCCACAAAAAAGTCAGAACTGACATGTTTTTTATGATCGCCATGATTTTCCTTATATGGAAATAGCTAAAATATTCAATCTAAAAGAGGATAAAGGCGATTAAGAAGACACTAATGATGGTTTACTATGCACAGTGCACTGTTATCTTTGCATATGTGTTATTTAAGGCTCATAACTCTACAAGGTAGATACTACTATTTTATTCATTTTACAGATGAGGAAATTGAGACCCCCAATTTTTTTTCATTTATTTTATTAAAGTATAGCTGCTTTACAATGTTGTGTTAATTTCTACTGTGATTCAGTAGAAATTAATTTCTGCTGTGATTCAGTAGAAAAATATAACTGAATCAGCAAAGTGATTCAGTTATATATATATATATAAAACTATATTCCCATTTGGGGAATATAGAATGTGTGTGTATATATATATATATATATATATATATATATACACACACATACACACACATTCTTTTTCAAATTCTTTTCCATTCTGGTTTATCACAGGATATTGAATATAGTCCCCTGTGCTATACAGTGGGACCTTGTTGTTTATCCATTCTATATATAATAGTTTGTATCTGCTAACCCCAGACTCCCAATCCATCCCTCCCCACCCACCTCCCCCTTGACAACCACAAGTCTGTTCTCTATGTCTGTGAGTCTGTGTCTGTTTTGTAGATAAGTTCATTTGTGTCATATTTTAGATTCCACATATAAGTGATATCATATGGTATTTGTCTCTTTGTCAGGCTTACTTCGCTTAGTATTATAATCTGTAGCTCCATCCATGTTGCTCCAGTGGCATTATTTCATTCTTTTTTATGGCTGAGTAATATTCCATTGTATATATGTACCACATCTTCTTTATCCATTCATCTGTTGGTGGACACTTAGGTCACTTCCATGTCCTGGCTATTGTAAATAGTGCTGCTATGAACATAGGGGTGCATATATCTTTTCGAGTTATAGTTTTGTCTGGATATATGCCCAGGAGTGGGCTTGCTGGGAGGCCCCAAAATGTTAGTTACTTGCCCAAAACTCTGCAGCTAGTTAAAGATTGAGCTAGGAAACTTTAATCAAATTGTTTCAAGAAATAGTATCTAACAATGCCTATAAGAGCATTAAAAACCTCTTATTTTCAATAGATTTATACCAAAGCTACAACATTATTCAAATGTGTATTAAAACAAACATGATTCGCAACTTTTACTTTGGCCACAGGAATATTTGGGGGAGAATATTATTGATTTTAGTTTCTCTTTGAAACCAACTAAGTTTAGCATATTGTACATTAATTAAGTAAATACAAATCAATTTTATGTAAATGGTTTACATTTTGTATGAATTCAAAGAGCCTATTTAACCATATAAATTCACATTTATGCAGTCAACAGCAAGGTAATGGCATGATTATGTGATAGGAGAGGTCTGATAGCTTTTCCCTTGCTTTGCAAACTAATGCGGTTAAAGTACAACAAAGTCAATGCAATGTCATGGAAAGGGAGAGCACCTTTCTTACTGGGATTAGGATTTTCCAAGTTTTAACTCAGCTGATTTTTCTTTTTCCTTTTTTTATTTTTGAACATGGAAACACACATGCTGTGCACATGATGAGTGGCGGGTATCATTAACAAAATTGCAGTATGCATATGGAATAATAAAGTAGATGGTAACGTATTTAATTCTAAGAATACCGTTTGATTCATCTTAATACTATTTTCACTGAAATCAAAGGACTCATAAGTTCTGCTGCCTTTTCTGGTTATGTTAATGTAAAACACAACATTGTAAATGTAAAAGATACATGCACTTTTATGTTCATGTGAATATAATTCACCTATCAATCAAGGCTCTTGTCCTCACTGGAGTAATAGAGGGAAGGGGGGTCTTTTTCAATCAGCTTGGAGCGCAGAAGGAGGCACCACCACATCACCATATTTGGCGGTGGGGGGTTTGAGAAAAGAGGGATCTGGATGCTCTAAAGAAGGAACAGTTAGTGGTTGGGCAGTCTAATTAGGACAAATACCTACTGGAAAATACAAATAAAAAGCTATATAGCATTATTAGTCATTTGTGACACATACTGACAAGTCTGCCCTTTCTGTGGACAGTATAAAGAGTAAAGATAAAAGACGGCTGTTTGCTGTCATAGTAACTGCCTCATCCTGCCTGATGATTCAGCAGCTCTCCCCATTTTAAACACATGTGTACATTTGTACACGTTGTCTGACTCCTGGTAAGTTTGCATAATAACTAAAGAGAATTGTACATTTCAGGTTGATGGCTCAGGGTAGACTGAGATGCCCTCGAAGGGAGTTTTTAAAAACTAACCCAGGTTCTACCATTAGATTTATTAAGTACAGTATGAAAGTATCAGCCCTCTGAAACAAACACTCTGTGTTTTACTTCTCTCCTCATTTGTTCATTTCTGCTAGTTCATCAGAGTGTCTTCAAGGGGGAGGGCCTTTTAATGAGACCTTATACCATTTTGCCCAATTCTAAATGATTTCCCTTGTCTTTCATTTTGAGTGTGATGAAATAATTATTTCAACATCACTTTTTTCCAGAGTCTCTTTCCGCTACCTATAGATAAGTTTGTTTCAATGAAGGAAAATAATCTGATTTTCAAAAACTTGCTGAGGAAAGACACCAATCCACTAAGTTCAGGGATGTTGAGGCAAATAATACTTCTGTCCACATATCAAGTTATTCCATTTATTGCACCTTTTCAAATTTTTCTTCTAATGCTCTCTGTACTTCTTTCTGTTTTCAAGTTGATTAAAAGCTCCATATTAGGTAAATGTGGTGAGTTACTTCCTTCACTGCATTCTACCATGTTTGCCACTTTAGTGCCATTAGATGGGAGGTACTTTGCCTTCCCAGCAGCCAGGGGTAATATGTTTGGGTAATATATATTAGCAAATATAATTTCTGCTAATATAACACTAACAACACCTATATTACACTTACTATATATGCTAGACACTCTTCAAAGATACTTATAATGTATTAGCACCTTTGACCTCACAACAACCCTTCGAATTAACAGCTAATATTAGCGCTGTGCAGCCGAGAGATAAATATATTACAAACAGACACTACGGAGAACACTTTAGGACACTCTGTGCAAGTCTTCCTTAGAAAAGAAATCTAATCAAAAAATTATTTGATTGTTTAACTTCTTGGCTCCATTAAGTTCTGATAGGCAGTTAAAAGCAACTTAATTCCTCTGCCCCACACCACTTAGCGAAGAATTATTTCAGCTCTTTGCCGTGAAGTTAATTTGGTCTGTCATTGTCTGGCATATATTTGAATTTTTTAAAGTAATCTAGAGAAAGCAATTAAAGATCACTTTCATGCTTAGAGATACCTTCCTGTTTAAGCTGTACCATCCAGTGACAAAATATTAATAAGTTAAGCGTTTATTTATAAAAGCTGATCAGTGTAAGTAGTCAGGGTTTTGAAATCATAGCAAAGCTACTATATGCTCAATAGGATTAACATGGTACCGAGTTATTTAGATATTTACCTCAACTCTCTACTTAGCTGCTGGTCACAGTTTATCATAACCAATTCAGTGCAATACTTTGTTGTGTCATATGAAATTTATCTTACTGATTTATTTCAAGTTTTTCCTCATCTCCTCTTCTCCAGATCCTTCATGAAATGATGGAAGAAATTGACTATGATCATGATGGAACAGTCTCTCTGGAGGAATGGATTCAAGGAGGCATGACAACAATTCCACTTCTTGTGCTCCTGGGCTTAGAAAATGTAAGCATTTACGGAGAGGGGGTGGCCTGGTGGTAAGTCAGTGGGGTTCTCTTTTATACATTTTGATTATAAATTCATCTGGCTATTTTCTACCATTAAGTATATAGTGAGTGCCTGCTTCTAATATGTATGTCACAGTACAAGCTGACAATAACTCCTTGTATAGTAATACTTGCCACGAATATATTAATTCTTTCTAGGTATTACCGTATTATTTAATACATAATCTCTCTCTTTTTTTCCACTATTTAAAGTGCAATCTTGTTAAAAGAAAACATTGGCCTTATTTTATCTAATGCAAGAAACATCCCAGGATTATTGCATTCTGTGCTCCCCCTCCCCATGAAGATGATCTATTTTATTAATAACCAAACCCATACTTGGGGGAGCCAATTATATATAGAGGTGGTTGAGTATATATGCGTGTGTGTGCGTGTGCATGTGTGTGTGTGTGTGTGTGTGTGTAAATGTTTTCCTTACATATCAACAGTCTGTCAAAGTTCTTCCTTCTAAGCCTGTCGAAGTTCTCTTATATCATTGCCTCCAGTGGTAATTAAAACTGGTGGTTTGGGGAATAAAGTAGATCCATATAAGGTCAGAATGTGATATGATAGTGACTTTGAGTCCAAATCTTGCTGCCCCGGCTTCGTGTGAATTTTAGTAATAGTTAATTTAAAAATCCAATGAGTCAATGCTAGATTTTTATACTTAGCTTAATAAATAAGAATTAACTATAACATGAGTATAGTAAAATTTATACTTAGATTCAAAGAGTATTACTGATGGAGAGCACCCTGACACACAGAATATTTAGAGTTTTGAGATGCAAGAATGTAATGTCCACCACTTTGCTGCTGACCTCCACATTTTTCATGCTTCCTGTTACCAGCAATAATGATTTTTCAGATTCAAGACTATACCGCAGTTACTCAAGACACCAATTTTTTTTAAAGACAGTTCTCAAGAGATCTTGCAGTCTGTGTTTGTAAAACATGTGAGAGTATATAAAAATAGGTTTGTACATATTTACATATGGGTTTGGGAATATATAAATGGGTTTCAGATGGTAGAATTTGTCTCCAGTTCACCTGGATCTTCAAATTCGTTTACATTCAGGTTAATCTTAGCCTTCATGAGGCCCATGGGATTTTAGACATGGTCAGAGGAAGGAAAAGAAAAATTACTAATAGATGATAAATAGGAAATTACCCTTAAAGTAAATAATTTATTAAAACAAAGTTAATATAGACCTTATTGTTAATAGATACATATTTCTACATTTTACAAATTAATGAAGCAATACTTCCTGTATCTGATGTTCTTATACTATACATAACCTAGTATCTTTTGTAATAACTTACTATATATCTCTGTATCATAAATATGTGTTTATTGTTTAATATACCTTCTGTCAAAAGCATATGTAAATCAGACTGTTGGGAGAAAACAGAAAGAAAACTGACTAAATGTTAACTTTGTAAGGTTTGGTGTATATTCTGTACTGAAAAATAGTTGACAAATGACTATTCAAGAAATACTATTGATAATGGTTCCCAAAGGGAATTTTATATTTGTAAAGATAAAATGTTTTTATTCTAAATATTTATGGAAATTCTTGCATGAGAGAATGAAAGAAGTAAGTAATGGAGATATAGCCATCTATATTTTTAATATCACAGAAAGATTTTGAAATAATGTTTTCTTTTGGAAAATATTACTTAGAAATTCTTTAGTTTTATTCATAAATACATATATTTGTGAAATTATGAAAATAGCATTGGTAAATATAGTCCACAAATCTATGTGGATTTAACTAAAAATATTTTAAACAAATACAATGTACCTCATCAGTTTCTAGTGTAGCAGTAACTTTATTTCAACGGAATGACAGTTCTTTGCCATTAATGTCCATCAGGTTAATGATACATAATTTACTTTATATTCATATTCTTAGATTTATATTTTATGTTTTTCGTTAAAAGATTTTTTTTTTGGAGCTAATAGGAGAAATCGATTCAGGGTTTCAAAGAAACCCAAGCTGTGTTCCAAAGTTTTGTTCCCAGTGATGGCCACTAGATGGCAGGGCTACATTATTTAACATTTGTAGATCAACTTGGATATGAGGTTGGATGGTTCCCCTGTGAAGAACAATTCTGAGAGTATTTTCTTCACTTCTTAAAAAAAGAATAAGTCAATAATGTTTTTAAAATTGGCTTTTAATAAGATGGAAAATCTATGTAATTATGATCACAAATCAGAGCATCTATTTGTTAAAAACAGCTTTTTAATTCCCAGGCATGGTAGGTGTTTTACAAACCAGTAATGACACAATGACAACTGAGTGATGAGGGCCTTTTTTAGTAATTGAGATTTATTTCCTTTTCTGTAGGCAGTAAATGTGTTTTGTTATTACCTGTAGAGAATTTGATTCATGGTGTCATTCCCTCCTACTTCGCCCCCCACTTTTGCTTATGAGATTGGAAATCTAGAAGCTTTAGGTTGAATTCAGCCATTTATTGTGAGGCCTGTCTTGTTATGTTGTCCTATATATTCTTGTCTATTGTCAATTATGAGCTCAGGGAGTAGATGCTAATTGATAGTGCATGTTAAATACCACAGTGTATTTGAAAGTGACCGTGGTGTATTAGCCCAATTACCCAGATAAGAATATTGCCCTGGGAGAGCAGTCCTCACGTGAAATGTAAGGTAGAGCAGTTGTGAGTTTATTGTAGTTCATTTTTCTCCATCAACAGAATTTTTTAAAGTACTCTATTTTACCTAATACCCATTGTGGTGCTAGGATCAGAATTGTAGTTTATCAGAACCTAATTCTTTATCAAATGCTAGGGAGTAGAAGTCATTTCCTTTCTCTTACAAGAAGTCCTTCACACTTCATGAGACCCAGTATGAAATGGTATAGTCTCTTACATCTGAAGTAAAATCGAGTGTTTGGGTGGCATATGTGATTTTGATTACAATGAAAAATTTATGCCTGAGACTTACTCATTCTTCCTTCAGCATTCATCTCAGTGAAGAATTGCTTTTTTAAAAAATCTTATTTTGAAGGAAAATGATTTTCTTTTTTAAATAACTGTATCTAGCAATAAACTCTGCTCTAGTGATTGGCAAACTTCGCCTGTAAAAGGACAGATAGTTAATAGTTTAGGCTTTGTGGGTCATAAGGTCTCTGTTGCAACTGCTAGACTCTGCCACTACAGTGCAAAAGCCACCACAGACACCACCTAAATGACAGCAGGGCTGTGTTCCAATAAAACTTTATTTACAAAATAGCTTGCTGGCCATATTTTACCCAAGGGCCATAGTTTTGCTGACCCCCAAGTTATTCTATCATTAATCTGTCATACAAACAGAATGAGTGTTAACTGTTTTAAAATTATCTTGGAAAGAGAAATCTGATTTTTTTTTTTCAATTTAGCTCAATTAGACCACCCCAGCAAGACATAAGAACTAACGAAGAGATAGTAGAGTGGCAGTGAACGTTATCAAATTGGCCTTCACCCTGGCTTGATTATTAACTAACTAGGTCACTTTTTTGCCAGTCATCTTATCTGGACATGTAAAAAGAAATTAGTCAGGAATATCACTTTCCTTTCCTGATATCCTCTCAGTTCAAACATTTGTTTTCCTCGATGAACAGGATAATTAGTAATGCTCCAGTTCCTGAAATCTGTAATCTTGGATCATTATTAGGTTTTTCAAGGAAAATTCCTGAATTCATATTATCATAAAAACAGGAATGCACATTTAAATAGGAGCCTGGCTTAAAATAAGGATACCTTCACTTCTTAGTGTTGGATTGTTGGGCCCAAATCTGGCCTGTATGATTTTTGAAAGGTTATGTATGTTGATTTCACTATATGTTCTCAGAGTCCTGGTCTTTAATCCCTATGTATAGTTTAAACTTTGCCATTGATCGAAATGTTTTAGGATACAGTTTTTTGCCTGATTCAATAAAGTAGAAGTCATTCTTTGGTTTGCTTCCTGATTTCTGATGAAATGTGTCCCTTGATGAGTATGATGGAAAGCAGAAGATGATGTATTCTTAATAGACTAAGCTATATTTGGAAAACTAATGTTTCACACTCTATTTTTTAAAATTTAATTTGATTAAGATGTTCTGCTGTTTGCACAATCTAGAAAGGAGTTATGAAGCTGGATAAATGCAACAATTCTTGAGATTCCACACTGGGTCATTCAAGGAAAATTAACCACGTGATGCTACTGACAGTTGAAATGGCATTTGAACCTTAAGACTATTAGGGTCTGAGCCTGACTTCAGAAAGTGGGATCTGGAGATGGGCAGTTGATTGCAGCTCCACTCAGAATTTCAAAGCTTCTTTCTGCATTCTCTTCCCTCAGGCTTGATATAGTTCATCTTTTTGGCTAAAAGAACAGTTTCTTTCATATCATTATAATTTTGGGGAGACCTTGAACAGAAATGTAAGGTAATTTAACGGCACTTATTATTTCTTGAGTTGGAATCCATGTGCGACCTTAGCTCTTCTATGTGTCATAAGTGAGGTCAGTTGAAACAGGGACCTGGCTAGGCAGGGGGATGGGAGCATTTTGGCTGTGACATCAGTGAAATTTCTCCTTGAGGTCCTTCGAAAAAAATGATATTATTTATAACAGCCCTAGTTCACTTGAACACTGTCTGCAATCTTTGAGGTATTTACAGAAAAAACTAATACTTTAGAAATCACTAAGATAATGAAATAGTTTTCAGTATTTTCCAGAGAGCATTCGTCCCTTCAAAGCCTCCTTTTGACTTACAAGGGATTAGAAGGCGAGGAAGACCCTGGCACTCCCTCTCTGTGTTAATTTGCCTGTGTTTCATTAAACGTTTCTCTGACACATGCACAGAACTGAACTGCTTCATTATAAAATACAGTGTTTACTAAATATCAGGAATAAATTTTCATTAAGAGTAATGTCTGGTAATGAAAAAACCAGTAGAACACAACTTTTATGAAATAAAGTATCATAAACCTACCAACATCCTTCTCACATGTTTTGGCTGAAACACTGGGATGTTACACAACTCAACCCAATGACGGTAATAATATTTGCTGTTTATATAACACCAGTCTTCTGAGGAGCTAAATTGACTTCACAGGTATTGTATAATGAAACCTCACACCATGGCCTGGGTGAGGAAAGTGGTTACTTTCATTTTATTAGAGAGGAAAATAAGAAAGGTGAAATGGCTTATCCACATTTTCATCAGAGGCCAGGAATCAAGCCTTCCAGATTCCCTCTTCATTGCTTTTTTATAAAAATGAATTCCTCTCTATGACAATAAATATTTATTTGCAGTGGAAGTACTAAGAGGCGTATGCTTTACTGGCTGATAGAATATAGTAAGGGACAGAGTCTCCCCCTTCCCCAGTAAGTTTACCATCTAAATAAGACAAACAAGACAAGACATGAAAATACATAGCGTTGGCGTTTAATTTGCGCTGCTTAGAAGTAGTTGGCTCCTGGTTTCAATTTCTTCTCTTGAAGTCACATACATATTTCATCCTCTGAATATTCTGGCAATGTATCCGGCTAAGAGCTATAAAGTGATTTAATTTGTTTTTTGGTAGAGCATTTTATGTCGGGGTAATGGATTTGTGCATCAGTGGCAGCCTGTAACATGGCTAAGTGTTCTGATTGACAGAACACCCACGTTCAGACTTGTTTATTTTTTGATAAGGAAAATGCCAGCTAACTTAGTCCATATGTGCTCTTCAACAAGAGAAGGCTTATTCACATGTAATGGACACTCATTTAAAAATAAAATGACAAGGCTTATGAGAACAGTAATACATATGAAAATTAAATTTTCTTTTCTCCTTTTCACTTAAAAATGTCTTTTTAAGCATTAATCTAATTATTTAAACTAATACTTAATGCTAACTTTATCAATATGTTAAAAAAAAATTAACCTCTTTAACTTTTAACATCAGGGTATCTTACTCTTATTTGAAGGAATAGAAATTTTAAAACATAGTAGTTTGGAAGCTATAGCAAAATTAAACAAATATATAAAGCATTCCATTCACATAATAAAGATACTAGAAATCATATGACTTGAGCAGACCAGAACTGGATTCAGAAATTACTATAAAATCTATTTCTTAAGCTTTGGGAAAAAAAACCTGAAACACCATTGTCTTCTGATGTCCCCTCCATGGCACCTTCTGCAGAAGTGCTTTTGCTGAGAACTTGTTAGTTCTTTGTCAGGAAAATGAAGCTGAGCATTGTCAAGAACCATGAAGGGTCTGAGAGTTACCCTACCTGCAAGTGAACAAGTGAGCTTGCCACAGTTCCATGGGTGCTGGCAGAGGACATGAGTGCCTGGGTCAGAAACAAAAACTTGTTTACTCACAGCAAAGAAGCAATAGGAGCTTCACATCTGAGCTAGTTCTCCTGGCCCATGAAGTCTCTTAGGGGTGATGGAGAGAGGTCCAAGTAATTGCCTTGCACAGCATCAGAGCTCAGAACCCCTGGCTTGGGGAAACTAACTCTTTTATAATACGCAGTAAACAAACTTGCTAAACCTTTGCTTAGAAGGGAGAAATTATCTTTATTACACCAGACAGTAAGGAAGCCTGCCCTCTGCACATCTCTGTTGTGCAAGGCTGTATGTTATTCAAACACCTTTGAAAAGATAACTTGGAGAAAAGGACAGTTCTTCTGCTTACAAAATGTGCGGAAATTCAAGAGACCCATGGAGAATTATCTCCCAGAAAGCATTTTCATTAATGTTTCATATTATGATGCAAATTTGACATTTCTGGTTCTAATGTAGGAATTAGTTACTGTGGATTCAATTGGGTACTTCAAATCTGGTGGTTTATCTCTTGATAGGGAATAGGAAAAAGTAGTTAGGAAGCATTATTATTAATATTTTATTATCCAGAGAAACAAAATGATCTGGACATGTTTATACTGTCTCACTACCACAGAATTTGTATTAGTGCCCCAGCACATAATAGGTGCTCAAAAAAGTATTAGCTCAACGTGTTCTAAGAAGTATGGCAACTTGACTAACCTAAAAAACCATGACCTGCAGTGGTTTCTATAGAATACCAATAAATGATGTCTAAAATTAATCTGAGTTTGATATAGTTTGGTACATGATGTACAAGGACGACATGTTAATACAGAAAATGATGGTAATAAAAGTAATGATGTATAATAACTTCATTTAATATCTTCACCTCCTTGTAAGGAATCTTAAGCATCATATTATTTCATTTTACTTCAATGTATCTAATAGAGAATAGCTATTATAATATTATATAGAGTTTTACTTAGAAGAATAAATAATAATTACAGTCGTTTTGCTAAAATGTGAATTAATTGAACTCAAGGTTTTATTGTGGCAAATAATGGTAGAGACTTATAAATAAATACAGTAATATAGTTTTAATGTTTTTGCCATCTTTCCATGAGATTAAAATCATTCATATTTTGTAAAAGAGAAGCAAAATAATAATTTAATTAGAGCCTTATAAAAGTTTGTTTTTAAATTTTGTATTTGAGACATACAAAAATATATTAGCGTCAATTATAACATATAAGCAATCCCCCAACTGAAGCCTTAGAATATCATGAATAACTTACTTTTAAGTGTCATTCTTTCCCATCCCATCCCACCCTTCTACCTCCTTATAAGAGCTAACCACCATCATGAAATTTGCATATTCCTACCATTAAGCAAGGGTTAACATATTCTGTCAAGGTTTTAATCTCTCAGAATCTTCCCCTCAAGAGTATTTTCTCTTCCTTTATTCACTGATTTGTTTATGGAATTGTGCTAGGAGTAAAGTATACAGAGGTGAGGCAAACACGCCTCTGTTCTGAGGAGTTCTCAGTTTGGCGGACGGTTATGATGGTTGGGACCTGCTGTTGAACTGTTGATATTAGGCAAGAATTTGTGGGTTGCTATAGCATCCGATATTTGTTAGCAGGATCTCATTCCACTAGAGCACATGTGGTTTTCTAGACTCTGTGGCAATCTTGGAGAAAGTCAGAGATGAAATAACAGATTGTCTTCAAATGCTTCAGTCCAGCTCTGAATTTTATTGGCACTTACATATTCCACTGTTTACTTCATTAAGTGAAATCTTTTTCTCTTGCGTCCCATGCAGAATGTGAAGGATGACGGACAGCATGTGTGGCGACTCAAGCACTTTAACAAACCTGCCTACTGCAATCTTTGCTTGAACATGCTGATCGGCGTGGGGAAGCAGGGCCTCTGCTGCTCCTGTGAGTATGTTTGCTTTGCCCGGATGTCATCACCTCTGGTGAGAAGCGATTGAGTTCGTGAAATAGTCCTATTTGTAGACGGAGTTAAGAAAATCACCTGACCCTTCCGTACCTATGATTTATCTTTCCCTGAAGTATGTTTCTGAAGGTTTAGATCACTCTAGTTTTAACTTTCTTCAATTTTGGAAAACCTTCTTCTTGGAAAAGAAATAAGGACATTTCCCCATTCACTAGCCATTTTCTTTCCACTGTAGTTTAATTTATTCATGGTTCCCATTTCTTCTGGGAGTATTATGAAAATATCCATTGGTCTCTCATATTTATATCTTATGCATATTTGTCTTTTTTCCCTCCCTAAGTTATTGCTTTATTCACATTGTCTTCCTATTATGAGCTAATTCCTTTCAGTCTTTTAAAGATAATTGATTGATTATCAGTTTCCATTCAAACTAAGAAATCACAAGGAATACACACTAATCTTATACCTCAGGCACATGATTCTTAATTCTATAATGAAGAAAATCTAATATATGGTTAATGGATATTAGAACCCAAAGCGTTGCCAGTTCATGAATTGTGGCCATTATTTTTATTTTGGTACACTTATCTTTACAATATTATTTTATTCTATGGCGTACTTTCTGGTAGTATATGTAACAATTCATAAAAGGCACTTAAGAAGTTTTAAATAAACAACATGTATACCTGAGGAACTTTTGCATTCCCTGATGCCTCTGCTAAAACAGAGGGAGGGCTTCCCTGGTGGCGCAGTGGTTGAGAGTCCGCCTGCCGATGCAGGGGACACGGGTTCATGCCCCGGTCCGGGAAGATCCCACATGCCACGGAGCAGCTGGGCCCGTGAGCCATGGCCGCTGAGCCTGTGCGTCCGGAGCCTGTGCTCCGCAACGGGAGAGGCCACAACAGTGCTCTCACTGTTGAGAGAGAGTCTCCCGTGTACCGCCAAAAAAAAAAAACAGAGGGAATATTGAGTCCTCCTCACTAAAGTGTGACTTTGTCTTGGTCCAGCACGTTGTCCATCCACGCCCTTTTCTGCAGTGTATGGAGTTACTGAAATTGTCAAGTTCATTAGACATATCCCATTTTCGTGCATTTATATTAAATCTAATTTTTTACCTGGCTTCCATATAATACATAATTTTCAGATATTATTTTTAGCTAAGAGCTTCTTTGGTAGCATATTTGGGAGTTGACTTTCTCTCAGATGTTTTATTTTACATTAAAAACCATATAGTAGGTACACTTTTAAGTGATTTCTTACGTGTTTAAGGATTTCAATAGAGTTACATAAAATTACCTCGTGCCGCTTTAGAGGGTAGTTTCTAGTGGCCACATTTAAAAGGCTGTTTATACCAGAACATTCTCCATGTACAAAGGAAGCAATTTGTTTTCAAAGTTTTATTATTTTTAAGGAAAATAATTTTTCATGGTACTGTCTATTGATGGGAGCTTATGAAACAAAATGGTAATTCTCAAATAACATGGGCAATATCATATAAGAGTGAGAACCTTGCTCACAAATTTTAACTGATTAGTGTGCAAATGTAATACTCAACATTATTGCCAATGTGGAAGAGAAGAGAAACTGCATTTTCTTCCTCAGTGTTGCCAAAGGAAATCACAGAAGTGGATGTTTGGGAATAGTTTTACTATATAAATATTATATTTTCATTCTAACTTCATGCAGTGGTCAATTTTTGTTTGTTATGTTGAGAGAGCTGCTTGGTTGCTTTTTACTTAATTTTTATTCTATGTATTTATGCATTTAGAATTCTTAATTTGAAACCAGTGTTTTATTAAAGAGTATCTGTATATGCCCCTGAGTTATATTGAGAATCAAGCCATGAAGTAATTTAAAGATGCCAATAAAGTGTACGTGTTGGTTTTTTATATACATTATACGTTTTATATACACACACACATATATATGTTTGTACATGTGTTTCTATACATATTTGCAGATACATATAAAATTTTGCATATATATATACAATACGCTGCCCAGCAAAGGTTGTTCCTTTTGGACAAACAGTGCCACGATGGCAATGAGGGATGAAGTTTAACTGAAGGCCTGGCATATGATGAAATCTATTCTCTGGAAATAGACTAATCAGCCATTTAAGGTTTAGATAAATCAATAGACAAAATAGCATAAACTCATGGGCTTTTATTCCCATGCCTGCCAGCTGCTCTCATGCCTATACTTTGTAAAATATAGATCTCTTCCTTCTAGCAAATGACACCAAGCCATTTGGCAGTCATCAATTTGTCTTTAGTATGTTTGTCATCTGGGAATTATTGTGAAAAATTTGAGTGAGGCCTGATTTAATTAAGCATTTCCTGCTATTGCCATGATAGAGGAGTCTTGGTTCTTCACATGCATAATATTTCCTGTACTAATTGGCCTTTTGTATTCCATGGTAAAAACAGTCGAGTTGGACTTTTCCTTGATGTGGCTGATTGGATTGATTAGGGAGCAGTGGCTATGAAACGAGCTTCTGTTAATGTCATTCTTTATGTATAAAATTGCAATCAGGACCAGGATTAGCTCTGAATTTGCGTACATGTTTCCTTTCAGTTTGCAAGTACACAGTCCATGAGCGCTGCGTGGCTAGAGCACCTCCTTCTTGCATCAAGACTTACGTAAAGTCCAAGAAGAACACTGATGTAAGTGTGTGGCCACGCTTGCTTTTTGAGGGTGGTGTTTATGGATGCCTCCTCTTACCACAGTGCTTCTGTTGTGTTCTAGGTGATGCATCATTACTGGGTTGAAGGCAACTGCCCAACCAAGTGTGATAAGTGCCACAAAACGGTTAAATGTTACCAGGGCTTGACAGGACTGCATTGTGTTTGGTGTCAGATCACAGTGAGTAACATCGAAGGATAAATCTCTAGCATTCACTCACGATGAAGATGGTATATCCCATGTTCTCTGATGAGTCCTATCCTGGAAGGCCATTCTGAATTTTAGACTAAGTCCAAGTTAGCATAAATTCGTGGGGGCCTCTTATAGCATGTGTGGCTCCCAAAGGGATAAATGTCAAGGTCAGATTTGTCCTCATAGAATCGAGAATTTTAGAGCTAGTGACAACCTTAGAGATAATACTGTCATAAGGTGTTCAATCTGTACTCCATGGAGTTCTAGGAGCTGCCAGAAAGGTAACCAGACACCATGGCTGTGGGTGGGCAGTGAGCCTGGGATACTGACTGGGTAGAGCTCAGCTATCCCTCTGCCCGAAAACACTTTTCTGGTAAAATTTTCTATTCTACGTGTTCTAAATTTATTCCAATCATAGAATCTATGGGCTTAAAAAGGGTAGCACAATGAATAATGTGGTACAAAGACTTAATTTTATAGTGAGGACACTAAGACCAAGAAAAATCTATGCAAATCATCAATGACCACATGACTAGGTAGAGATGCAGGTGGTCCATATTTTAGTTCTTGATGCTTCTAAGAACTCACTTACCCCTTCTTTACAACATGGTGTTGCCTTGCTCCTTTAGTTAAATCATAAATTGAGGGATAACAAATATGGATGTAAACGCTAGTCATTAATGGTATTGACAGTCGAGAAAGAAGAGATCACTTGGTCTTTCCCAGGAAATCTTAGCACTCTACCTAGTTTGCTTAATTGTCAAAGCTGCTTCAAGTAACTTCTGGAATAAATGCAGTTGTTAGATGGTACCTCTAGTGTTTCATGTTGTACTTCTGGAAATTAATTAGAACGCACATTTTTAAGAATAGCCATTTTTTACAATTTGGTCCAAAAACGTTTATGGGGCTGGGTTTTTTCCCCCATCGGATGTGTTTTCTTTTTACAGCTAGTGTATGAGTCATCTTGTTATAGGACAAATTATTGCTTTTGTGGAAATAAACTGGTAGGGAGCGTTGTTTCAGTTAAGCAGATACGTTTCTCTGTAGTGCCCCTCAACACCCCTCCCCAACACACACGCTATTTAAAATTTTTTCTTAAACACACACACACACATACACACAGGATAATGAGAAAAACAAACTGTGACTTGCATTTCAAAAGTACAATTAAGTACTTTTTAAAAATGAACACATTTTCTTCAATCATTTTCAGCTATTACTCGGTTAAATTATATTTACATTTGAAATTTCCTCAATTATAAAAGACAGTTTTATTTTTTTGAAGTGTTTGGTTATTGTAATAAAGCATCTAACAATGTTTTAAATTACACATAGAAATTACTTAAACATGTTGAGTTCTCAGTTTTAAGAAGACCAAAACTATTTCATTTTTTAAAAAATTTGGGCCATTAAAAAATATTAGTTTTCTTTTTTTTTGTTGCTAAGCATCTATAAAAATATTTCGGTTTTATTTCTGATCTTATAGGAGCCCGTTCCTCTTACTTTCCCCATAAAGTGCATCTTTCATTAATTATATCTTTACTATAAGCTGAAGTTAGAGAATATCAGAGTTTATTTCTTCGTTGTATTTCAAGTTATTTTGCCATCCTTCATACATTTTTTTTTTTTTTTTTTTTTTTTTTTTGCTGTACGCGGGCCTCTCACCATTGTGGCCTCTCCCGTTGCGGAGCACAGGCTCCGGACGCGCAGGCTCAGCGGCCATGGCTCACGGGCCCAGCCGATCCGCGGCACGTGGGATCTTCCCGGACCGGGGCATGAACCCGTGTCCCCTGCATCGGCAGGCAGACTCTCAACCACTGCCAGGGAAGCCCTCCTTCATACATTTCAAGTGTAATGTTTTAGATCTGTTATTTTCTTTCCTGTTTTTTTTGTGTGTGTGTGGTACGCGGGCCCCTCAATGTTGTGGCCTCTCCCGTTGCGGAGCACGGGCTCTGGACGCGCAGGCTCAGCGGCCATGGCTTACGGGCCCAGCCACTCCGCGGCATGTGGGATCTTTCCGGACCGGGGCACGAACCCGTGCCTCCTGCATCGGCAGGCGGACTCTCAACCACTGTGCCACCGGGGAAGATCCTCCTATTTTTATTTCTTGAAAAAAAACCAATGTGTTTAAAGTTAGAACACTCTAAAAATATGCATTGCTGGGCTTCCCCGGTGGCGCAGTGGTTAAGAATCTGCCTGCCAATGCAGAGGACATGGGTTTGATCCCTGGCCCGGGAAGATCCCACATGCCACGGAGCAACAAAGCCTGTGTGCTACAACTACTGAGCCTGTGCTCTAGAGCCCACGAGCAACAACTACTGAAACCGGCACACCACAACTACTGAAGCCCATGCACCTAGAGCCCGTGCTCCACCACAAGAGTAGCCATGACAATGAGAGGCCCACACACCGCAACGAAGAGTAGCCCCTTCTCGCCACAACTAGAGAAAGCCCACGCGCAGCAACAGAGACCCAGCACAGCCAAAAATAAAAATAAATAAATTTAAAGAAAATTAAATAAAACTATGCATTGCTACCTTTCCTAATAGAAAAGCTGTTGGAGATTTTAACTTTCTTTACTTGACTCCTCTTCTCCTTCCCCCATTTAATCTCTATGAGGTATATCTTCTGCCCTTTTCATTCTATGGGAATCATTCTCCTCAGAGTTGCCATTGCTAACGGTCTTATTGATAATCAGGGCATCTTGAGATTTTTTTCTTGTTTTATATTCCATTTTGTTTTTCTTGTTTTCTTTCTTTCGTTTTAGTGGTTCCTCTCATCTGTGACTCCAAAATCTGTATTTCTAGCCCAGGCACTCTCCAGTTACATATTTATATTTGGTCTTGATCCTGTTCCTAGTGTTGTAAGAAATTAGGCCTTTCCTTTTATAGGAAAGAAGGTGCTACCTGTGGATAAACTCTGCTTTTTAAAATCTAAGGATTTCATATCTAATTCAGTTCAGACAGCATGTCCCTAACATCTTATTCTTAACAAAAGATCAGAGTGTACATGAAGATGACTCTTTGGTCACTACAGCAGAGCACAATATCAGCTGTAAATGTATTTAAATCCCGAGTTCTACTCAGGACACAGGCTAACCAGGGACCACTGAAGGGTGTAAGGCAGAGTCAGGGAAAAGT
This sequence comes from Delphinus delphis, assembly GCF_949987515.2. Taxonomy (NCBI): domain Eukaryota; kingdom Metazoa; phylum Chordata; class Mammalia; order Artiodactyla; family Delphinidae; genus Delphinus; species Delphinus delphis. Next base: position 40,206,244 of record NC_082691.1, read on the forward strand.
GGCTGCCCTCTTAGTAAGCTCTCCCAAGACCCGAGGCTTCTGGCTAACTCTAGCCTGATTTGCTGTAAACCATGATCTCCGGGGTTCCTGTGGGTGTTTGGTTCATGAAACAAGACTTGATATTTTTATGTAAGTCCTCATGTATCCAGAAGAATATATATAGCCTTCTTAAAAATAACTTCAGCCTCTGTGCTGTTTTGGTTTTTAATGTTAAGCAATTATAAGACTATATCTATTAATTTATAGATTTTTTTTGCCTAGGTTAAACAGAGGATATTTACCTCTAAACATTTATATATTTAGTATAATTATACTTTCTTCCTGAACTATTGTATGAAAATTTTAGTATAAAGTTGATCTGCTTTTGACTGACACTTACACTACTGGTTGCCTTTAAACAAACTGAATCTACTTTCTTATGTCTTAATGCTTCCCAGAAGGTGCTATTAATATAGCAAAGAACTAGCAGAAGTTGCGATGGGATATGGCACCGTCAAAGCTGAGCTTTAGTAAGACCTATCTGAACGGAGTCCGTGAGGAATAGACCGCAGAGAGAAACAAAGATAACGAAACCTGGCTTCATTTCAGTGGTTTTCCAAATGCCATCACTTCCTTTGTACATATGACTTTTGGAAATGGCTTGAGTTTTAACTTAGTCATAAGTTAGACTGACCAGATTCTTAAGAATGTCTCTGTCCAACCAGTAAGATAGTAGCTGTACAATCTTGGGCCAAGTATGTAAAAAGCTTTGGCCAGCTTCCTAATTTGTAAAATGGATTTAATGATACCCATTTTGTAAGATTTTTGTAAGAATTAAATGGATTTTTTAAAAAAATGTATGTCATTGTGTTCAGGGAAGGCCCTATACCTACTAGTGCTTATGGAAGGACAATTATTATCATAGTGAAAACTAGCTAAAATGTCATGTGAGGGCACAAAACCCATCCCGTGGCTCACAGAGGGCACTCCATGAATGTTACTCATGCCACCTCTTACTCACTTCTGGAAGGGTCTGTAGTCGCCCAGTCTAAGAATAGCACCTGCATATTCTAAAAGCACCCAGAACCATGTGGTCCCGAATATCACTAAATCCTAGACTAAGCTGATTTATTTATATTCACTAAGAACAGCTATTCCAACTGTATTCTATGAGACATGGTAACATCAGGCTTGCAATCATTGGAAACAGAAGTCAATCTCTTTTATCCTTGTCTTTCACCTCTATTTCATATATCCAATCTATCTCTGAGACTTTAAGTTTTCCCCTTAAAATATCTCTCTCAGATTTGAGTTTTTTGTCTTCACCATTCACAGCCCACGTGCAGGCTCTTAGCACCTCTTAACTAGATTAGAGTCAGAAATCTTGGCTTATCTCCCTAACAGAAGGTACTTTTCCTATATCACAGGCTGCAAACCACCTCCAGAGTCATCTTCTGAAAATACTAGTTTGTTATCATATGCCACCTTCAGCAACCTATAATAGTCCTGTGATAATAAATGCAGCTCTCACCTCTTCCTACCTCAACCTGGTTTTTACTTCTCCAAATATCCGACCCAAACCTAAGCACGTGACGTATATAGTAGTCCCCTGTATGCCCAGTCCCTGCTGTAGCCGAGCATGTCTGTTGACAGGCCTCTGGGAAAGCCATGCTTCCCCCCTATTTTGCTTACTCTAGTATTGCCCTGAAGGCACCCACCTCAAATTTTGACTATACCTCAGGAATCAAATTAAGTTCCACAGTTTCCTTGAAATTTTCCTTGATAATAATGTTTGCCATTTTCTAAACACTTTCTAGGCTTTTATTCCACACCAAAGGAAAGACTGAACTGCTGTCCAGCAGTGTCACGTCTGCATGCTAGCGTCATCTACACTGTTAGACTACAATCTCATCCAGCTCCGGGTCCAGTATACACATTTTTCTTCTAATAACCCCAAATCTTGATGGAGTGCTGACTTTCGAGGAGGTCCTCGATAATTCACTTTCATGACTGATAACACTGTTCTTCTTACTGCTAAATAATGAATTTTAAATGCATGATTTAAAATTTTTTTTAAATCATCTTGTAATACTCAAATCTGCATCAAATATACAAGTATGTATAAACAAATGCTTAAAGATAAAAAAACCATTTTAGCACCTTTTTTATTCAGAACCTGTGGCTTCTTGATGTAATACTATTTGCCATTATGTAGATAGAATGTTAGGCTCTTAGAACTGGGTTTTATCTCCTTCTGTAAATCTAACCACTTAAAAAATAAAAACAGAAAAATCCTAAGTGAGAGCAGCATAAACTACCTTCTACCATTAGGCAACCATTTCCCCTGGGCTTTATAATTCAATCAGCCGGGCTGAATGTCATCATTGCTTCTCTCCTCCTCCCCTTGCTTACGTTCTCTGATTCTTAAGATCACACTGTTTATACCTGTTCATTTCTGCCATGAACATATTTTCTTGACATGTAAAACCTCTATTTAAAACATGTTATCGTTTGCTCCGGTTGTGGTAACATACCCGCGGTCAGGCAGGACTCGCAGGATGGGAGGATGATACATGTCATTTGAGCTTCGCAAACGAAAGCTTATACAATGACTGTGGATTATTGACTTTTGGTATCATGTAGGGCTGCTACTTCTTTTAAAATAGTAACTCCTTATTTCTGTTCCTGCCTTGCCCCTAGGTTCTTCATGACCATTTTTTGTTTTTTTAGATTCCATATATATGTGTTAGCATACGGTATTTGTTTTTCTCTTTCTGACTTCATTCTGTATGACAGAATAAAGACGCAGACCTACTAGAGAATGGACTTGAGGACATGGGGAGGGGAAAGGGTAAGCTGGGACAAAGTGAGAGAGTGGCATGGACATATATACACTACCAAATGTAAAATACATAGCTAGTGGGAAGCAGCCGCATAGCACAGGGAGATCAGCTCGGTGCTTTGTGACCAGCTGGGGGGGTGGGATAGGGAGGGAGACACAAGAGACAGTAGATATGGGGATATATGTGTACATATAGCTGATTCACTTTGTTATACAGCATAAACTAACCATTGTAAAGCAATTATACTCTAATAAAGATGTTAAAAAATAAAAAAGTGAGGCAAATACCCCCCCCAAAAAAATAAAAAAATAATAACTCCTAACAATAATGTTTAAAGGTTTCCGATGCCTTTAAAATAGAAAGGTTCATGCTTTAGCCAATGCCAGCATTAAGGCAGCACCCTGAAATGGCAAAATGTTAGAAAAAATGTATATAAACCAGCAAATGTACCTCTAAATCTGGTCACTTCATTTTTCTGTAGGAAAATGATTTATTTCTTTTTTGACTCCAAATTCTTATGGAAATTTTTTTTTCTATTTTTCTCCCTTTTGACTTCTTAGATTACATTGCTTTCTTCTCAATACAATGCCTTCACTCTTTTCTCAACTCCATCCAGTAAACACACACACACACACATCATTCACACATTTTCTTTTTCTTCCTAAATTGAGACAGCTGTTTTCAATAAACATAGACCTGGCTCTAAATTAGGTGCTATTGGAAATTGTCATAAACTCTGAAATTATTTCCAAGTATTTAATTCACTTCCAGGAATAGCTGGTTTATATTTTATGAATTTCCTAGGTAAGGGACCAATTCCCTTAACATGAATGGACGTTTCTGTACATATAATAAAATAACGACCTGAGATTTTTATGCCTTACTCTTTAAAAATGCAGAGGTAAATGTGAACAAAAATAAAAACACTTTTAAAAAGGTAACGATTTCCTTTCTCTGGGGCTTCACTGGCCGTTTCATTTAAGAGGCAGGATTCATCAGTGTTCTAGTTTATTTCTCTTTTTGACGAGGCTTTTTCTGTTTTGCTGATTTGGGATCTGGGTTATCTTTAAGACAATTGTCAGACTTCAGTATCTTATTGACACTGAGAAGGACTCAGCTGTGCTGTGACTTTTTCTGTAAAATGTCGTGGTGACCAGTGTTAGCAACTTGTTTTTATTGCTGGTTATATTCACTTTTTTTTTTCCTTTTTACAGTTTTACTGAAAAATAACATACATGCAGAAAAGCATAACTATCTTAAGGGTAGAGCTCAATGAGTTTTCCACAAATGAGCACCCTGTGTAGCCACCACCTAATCAAGAAACAGAACATAACCCATTTTGGGGTAGTTTTGGAGGAAAGTACCTTTTAAATTCTATTATATGGTTTCTATTTTGTTGATATTTGCTCTTTTTTAAAAAAGAGACTTTATGCAGAAGTTTTAGTTTCACAGCAAAAATGAGGTTCACTTTTAATCTTGATAAATAGTCCTGGGAACTATAAGCATTTTCTCATTGGCTTTCACGTTTTATATTTTGTCCTCAAGTATGTCTCTGAGCAGTATGATAAATGCACTAGACCTGCTATACACCTTGTGGAATGATCAGTATTTTCCAACATGGTGTCCTCTGGTTTGACACTCCTGGTTGTAAATAATCTCATGATGTTGATGGACATCCAACTATAACAGCTGCCAGACTCCAGTGTTCATAAAAGTATAAGGCACCTTGCACATTATTAGTTAATACAGACTTCTTGGGGAGGAGAATTTTCTTGCACTGCGTCTCCCTGTTTCACTGATGATGATATGGTTACTGACCTCCTTGTAGACCCTGCTATATGCCTAGGTTCTTGCAAGACTCTGCCTTGCAGCTGCCTAGACAAAACTTGGGAATATGGACCACGTGACAATCAAAATGGACAATGCCATGCTGGTTTTATTTAGCTCTGCAGACAGCAGTATTTCATAGGACCATTTGCTGGTACCTATGCTCTGAAACCCTCCAACCTCAATACGAAGAGTTACCCTTTACACACACATTCTGTTTGGCTTATCAACTGTGTGATTCTACCTGAGTCCTCAGTTCCTTTTTTTCCCCCCTGCTGGGAAACTAGCCTAAATGCCAAAAAGCTGTCATTAAATTCATGTTATCTTTGTTATCTTTCCTTACATCTGGTAACCCTCAAATAACTGTATAGAGAGGTTAGTCATCCCTTATCATATCAGTTGTAGATTGTTAGAAACACATGGTATGGAGGCATGGAGGAGGCTGAGGCCCTCAGCTTATGTACCTGTGGTCAGTGCCCTGCATCTCTGTCCTTCAGAGTTGCATGTAAAGCTTCACTAACTGCAGTCAAGAGTGAAAATCAGTACTTTCTCAATGTGTACAGACAGAATTTTTTTCTTACATCTCTTCGTAGAGCCTTGCATCCTTGGCTGTCCTTGGTGTCCCTTGGCCTGTGGCTCCATCACCAAATCTCTGCCTCCGTTGTCACATGGCTTTCTTCCCTTCATATCTGTCTCCTTATGTCCAGATTTCTCTCTTCTTATAAGGACACCAGTCATTGGATTAGGACCCAGCCTAATTCAGTATAACTTCAACTGAACTTGAATACATCTACAAAGATATTTCCAAATGAGTTCATATTCACAAGTACTAGGATTTAGGAAATCACTTGGGGAAAGACCAATTTAACCTGTAACACTTGGTAATCTATTGGTTTAAATCCAAAATTTCAGGGCCATGATTTATTCTAAGAAAATTAAGTCCAATAAATTAATATATTTAAACCAGTCACTGATTTTGTTTGGAGGAAACTTTGCATTTGCCAAGTGAGTGTCTGTTAATTTATTCCTATTTTGCATGTGACTTCAACAGCTTCTTTATCTTCAATACCTCCTGCCTCTTGACAAAGATCAGCAATGCCTGATAAGATTAAACCACTTTTTCAAAAGGAGTTTACATCCACGGAGAAGCAGAACTGCTAATTATTGATGAATGTGTAAAGATACTTTTATTTCATGTAATGTGGCCTAGTGTGAGTTTATTACTGTGAAGGTAGCCTTAACTCCAAGGCAGGACGTGACAGATGTTTTAGATTCAAGGATGACAGAAATACCCCTTCAATAGTGGTGAGGTATACTATCGCTAAAAGTAGATCAACCCCATTAGACTCCTATGGTTGGTTGTTAATTAACTGTTACAAAGGTAGGTTTGTTGCGGAAATTAATTAATGTAATCATGACGTAAACGGGGTGGTTTGGATTCAAAACTGAAAAATGAAGCAGCTCCTTTTTGGTTTTGAACAAGACGTTATTTTATTAATATGTATCATTTTTCTAAAGTATGGATATTTATATTAAACTGATAGGGAGTGGAGGGCAGATATACCCCTAGATGCCTTTAAACAACTACTACTTTAGCAATTCTGTATGGTTCCAATAAGAATTATCATCTCAATTTTTTAAAAAATCACTATTTAATATACTATGTTATAACACCTTAATTTAAACTTGTGACAAGGTTGATAAAAATATCAGCTTAGATTTTTACATGTAGAAAAGGAAATAACATGTTACATGATTATATACATACTTAATGTAGAGCTGATAAATATAAATTTTTATAATCATAATCGTCTTCTTATATTTATATCCTGCTCCTACTGAGATGAATCTCTGGTTACATTTACATATTGAATTAGAAAGTTAAAACTAATGATGGGATCAATTATGCCCCATACTGAGCTGTGCACTTTGGAATGACTTTGAGAAAACAGGAGGGTCAAAAAAAAAAGCATCCACAGTGCGTAGTAGTTTCAAGATTATGCTAACAGATAAGCCAAGGAAGGACTGTAATGGACAATAATGTGTGTTTGTCAAAGAAATCAGGCTTTTTGGTAGAAAACCTAAAGCACATTTCGAATATAAACATTTCTGAGAACTGGAAAATATATAGGCTGGGTCACAGAAGTTGCTAAACAGTTTATTTAAGGTAGAACATATATAAGGGCAAATGTAGTATGAATCCCTTTATGATCTTGTTGGTTTGTTCTTGTAATTCTTTAAATATATTTGCTGTATCTTGGGCAAAATATAATCTGCTTCATGTTTGCTGTTGCCATGCAAAATTTGATAGTGTCCCCTTTCTCCTTTCCTAGCTGCATAATAAATGTGCTTCTCATCTGAAACCTGAATGTGACTGCGGACCTTTGAAGGACCATATTTTACCACCTACAGCAATTTGTCCAGTGGTGCTGGTGAGTTTTTCCTTCTCATCATTCTGCTATAACTGGGGGTGTCTGTGACTAACTGGTACACTCTACCACTCAGTGCTTCCAGAGATCATTTTTCCATTGATCAAGGCAGAACTCAATAGACCTAAAATACCTCATGGCTTCAGAAAATACCCCTTTGCCCACTATATTTCCTTTTTCCTTCGTGGCACAATAAACGTCTTAGTAAGGTATGCTGTAACTGAAGCTGACTCAGGTTTTATCACTTAGTCATGCTGTAGTTACCAGAAATTGTATGGGAAGAACACTTCCACATTTTACATGTTTTATAGATCTGGTTTCCCAGAATAATGAAGTTATTCTTATGGACAGTTTTGCTGGAGATGCACGTTATGTATCTGCAGTCGGGAGGTCTTTCACCTAAGTCAGAGGCTACTTAGAATGAGGACACACACCTTGAAGAGAGTTACGCACTGCCATTTAGGTGTATTTTATCTTTCATTAGTAAACAATAAATTTACCTGCAAAATAATTTCTTGATTTAATAAATATACAAGGGAAAAATGTGTAAGTGAGGTAATCCTGAAAAGAACAAATCTTGATAGAAAGAGAAGCAGCTATTCAAAGGTAATATTCATATTACATTTCAAAATCCAAATTTTTTCTAAAGTGAAACAGTTATTTTACAAAACAAACTATCATATCTATAATGCAGTTCTCATTTTCTTAAAACAACATGGAAGTTAACTAGCTGGAACTTCAGTTTGATATAATAAAAATACAACAAGTAAGAAATGTTAGACAAATACTTTTCTAAAGGTCAACTTAGAAATTAATCAAATTACTCAATTTGCACCCACTTATGATTCATTTTGTAATTATCTGTAAAATGCTGGTTGTATCTAAATTCCTTTATTTAAAAAAAAGAAAACTCTCTTCTCAAACTGCAAATATAAAGCAGAAGTAAATACCTCCATGGGGCTGAGGAGAGCAGTAACTAATTCTAAATTTCCTTTCTTCATGTAAGATATATTATACATCTTGTAGTAAATAAGATTAATTAAAAATAATGAGAGCCATATTAAAATACATTTTAGATGAATTTTGGTATTATGTTCTTTTGTAGTGTTTTCTTAAAGAGAAAGAACTTATAAAATTTTTATATATTTGCATTTTCTTTAAGAAGTGTAGTAATTTTACTGTTTTAGATGCATCCTTGTGCTCAGATTTTAACTATAAGAAGAAATCTATTATGTCATTCTGTTATCCAGCTATCTAGGTATAAAGCCCTGTTCAATTCAGTGAGACTACTTCTTTGGCCTACTTATATCAACCTCTGGTCTTACAAGTTCAAACATGAGATACATTCTTTTATTATTCCATCCTTGCTTTCTTTGAGAGAATCAAAGGTAAAGAACATGGGTTAAATGAATAGTCCTGTCTCTAACAATCTTGCAAACTCTTTCATTGCTTTTGTAGATACTTTTGATTCTGAAGATTTACTTTCACTCATTAAATCTTCCTGTGGTATTTAATCATGATTTGTAGCTCGACATTTGCTACGTTATCATTTCCTTGGTACTGTATACTCTGAAGTATTAGGCACTGCTAACCACCTCTTCTTTCATGAGTGTCTGCCTTACCTTGACACCCATTATACTATCGTCTCCTTATTCTTCTTCTGCTTCTCTGGATACTTCCTTTTAATATCTTTCCTAGCTTTCAAGATTTCAACCTGCCCCATGTTGGCTCATCCGTACGCCCTGCCCTCACATGCCACAGCTTTCTGCTCTTAACATTTTTCCCAGCAGGATCTTGTTTATTTATTTATTTCATTACCGTATTAATTTATATTAAGTTCCTCCTACTATTCTGAATCTCAAGTGCTGAAACCTGGAGGTTCCATGTTGTTTATGTGCCTGATATGTTATCATTATTATAAGTAATCACAGCAACTTATTTACTGAGCACATATACTATACCAGCTACTATGCTAAATATATTAATCCATTCAAAAAGTATTTATTGAATGTCTAGTATGTACCCAGTAGTATTAACCATAGAAGGAAAAACAGTAAAAACCCAAATCAAATCTTTGCCTTCATAGAGTCTTCATTCCAGTGGAGTGAAATAGGCAATAAACAAAGCAATAAGTACAGTATTTAGTACCTGGTTATATTAAATTACTGGTGGTATGTAAAGCTTAAAGGACGAAATTAAAGTAGGAAAAGAAGAGAAGAAATGCTGGAACCACAATTATAAAAGAAGTAGTTAAGAGTTCACCAAGGAAATAATTGAGTAAAGAGTTGAGGAATGTGAGGGAGTCATCGATGTGACTCTCTGGGGCCAGCACTTTGTAGACAGAGGAGTCACCAAAGAAGGACAAGCAAAGACTCAGAGGCAGGAGAAGCCTGACATAGCTGAAGTGCATCAAAGAAATTAGTGACTGGGTCTCCTTCTGCAGGGGGAATACTAGTAGAGAAGGTGAAATATGTCTTAAGATTTTCATATGTGTAGAACAATTTAGGCTATTCTAAGGTCTTTAGCTTTTCTTGTGAAAGAAGTTGGAAGCCATTAGAGGCTTTTGACCAAAAGAGAGAGTGATCTGACTTACATGTTTAAAAGAACAATCAATCTAACTGGTGTGTTCAGGGGGTAACAATGGAAAAAAGATATGACACTTAGATTTTCTTAGAAAAGTAGGAAGGTGGGTCATTGCTAAGATCAAAGACGGTATGAGAGTTTTGAGGATCAGGAATGAGTTACACACGAGTCACCTGGGAGAGTGGGAGCTACGTGGATCAAGAAATACCATATGATTGCCAGGGAATAAAAAAGTCTCTTCCTGTTAATAACTGTGGATTTAGAACAAGATCAGTCAGCTTGGATGGGTATATTTCTCTGGTCATATTTAGTCATATTTCTCCAGTTAGATTCTAGGCCCAGGAGTAGAATAGGCATGGGGCAGCCTTAATGAGACTGTGTTTTGCCCAATATGATGAAATGAGAGAGAAGCAAAGGAGTTGAGAGTATGAGCAAGGGAGTAATTATAGGGATTGGCCATGGAAATTAAGCTGGGAAACAAGGAAGTAAGGACATGAAGAGTGAAGTACAGTAAGGGGTGTTAGGAAAATACATTGTGGATTACAATGGAATCAAAGATTGTTTGGGGGCTTCCCTGGTGGCACAGTGGTTGAGAGTCCGCCTGCCGATGCAGGGGACATGGGTTCGTGCCCCGGTCCGGGAAGATCCCACATGCCGTAGAGCAGCTGGGCCTGTGAGCCATGGCCGCTGAGCCTGCGCGTCCGGAGCCTGTGCTCTGCAATGGGAGAGGCCACAACAGTGCGAGGCCCGCGTACCGCAAAAAAAAAAAAAAAAAAAAAGATTGTTGGAATCAAGGTTTTTGGTGTCAAATTACAAGAATGAGTGAGGTAACAAACAGTTGAGATTATGAAGGGTTTGCAGTTATTGATAATGATTTGTATGAATTAATTTAATCATCACAGCGGCACCATAAGGTAAATATTGTAACTATCTCTATTTTACCTATGAGGAAACTGAGAAACAGATTAAGTAATTTCCTATGTCACATGGCTATGAAGTGACAATTCAGGACCGGAACCCAAGAACGATCGGAACCCAAGACCCAGAGCTCATACCCTGAGCTCATCATTTCTGCCCTTTCTCCAAATCCCAATACAGGCCTTCTCCTATTTGCCTTCTCTAGAACCTTCATTCCCCAACTTTCCCAAGCCAGAAACCTAAGAATTATAATTGGTGCCTCATCTTGAATATCAAATTAATCATTAGACAGCCTATTCTGATGTTCTTTCTCTTTTCTTCAGCCCAACTGTAACTGTCTCATATGTCACCCAAAAATTGTTCTCCAGCATTCTCCAAGTACTAATAGCATAATCTGTGAATTTCCTCTTTTCTTTGCATTCTCGATACTACTCCCTGGATCCACTTTCAAAAATACAATAAAATATTTTCATTCTTAAATATTTAAAGTATTTTAAATCAATGCCAAACTCTCTAGCATGGTAAACAAGGCTCTTTAACTGGATCAACCCGTCTAATCCCTCACACACCACCTTACACACTAGAGTCAAGGATTTGAACTACTTGTAATTCTGTAAGTACACCTGCTCTTTGAAGTCCTTGTGGTTTTGTACATGTCAATAAATTAGCCTAAATCACTTTACCTTGCTGCCTTGCTAAGTAGAAATTAAAGTTTACTTTCCAATCATGGAATAAGTACATTGACTCTTAAACTCATTAACTGTTTAAATACTAAAACTTTAAACAAATTAATAAAGTTGTTTTGCACACAAAATTGCTTAATATGCTACAACTGATGGGCTTGGGAAGCTTTTCAATTTGTGAACTCTCATTAACTTCCCAGGAATGATTTCACACTGTATCACCTGCTGTAAATTTTTAAAATTTCATTGAAGGAAAATAGTCCTCACAAATAATATGAGTTTTTCATGATCATGTTCTCCAAGAAGAGCAGGTGAGCTTCAAACTCAATTATTGCAAAGTGGTCATCAATATCATTTCTAGCTTATTCTAGAAAATGTGAAATGAAGAACTTAAGACATAAGATTTTATTGAAGTTTTTTATCCCTTGCTTTTGATCCTGTGGTCAGGAATTGGTTATTCAATGAGCAATATAAACTCATTACAGATCCCTTTTTGCTGGTTGAAGCATTTTAATGACACACTTTAAGGTCGAGGTCCATAGCAGCAGTCTTCTTATATTTCAGAACATCTCTTCAGGTATTATTTTTATTTATTTATTGTTTAAAATTTCTGTACCTCTCTTTTCATCCCTCAATCCCTCCTCAACACTTATTAACTTTAATGATTCAATACGTATGTGCTCACCTGTTATGAAGATTAGCAAGGTCAGCATCTTCTTTGCACTGATGACCTGCTTTTATAAGCATGCACTAAAATAGGATTCCACAAATAATTAAATAGGATTCCGCAAATAATTTGTCTTGATGGTGCTTATGGCCACAAAAATGGATTAAAACCAACTACTCTGAAATTAAAATAGAAATGTAATCAGTGATTCCATACATCAAATATAATCACGGATTTCTGGAGTTGCAGTTGGCTTCTAGTATATTTTAAGAATACTATCACAAAACACTTCATTGCTTAAAATTTATCAAGATTCTTTGTGACCATGTTTAGGTACTTATAATGCTTTCTTTGAGAATTTTCCAGCAAAAAATGATTGGAACCACAGTCTATTTACTGCCATATTGAAGATAATTCTGAACTGTTTACAGAGGTATTGCATAGCTCATCCCACCTCCAAACAAGTAGAAAGTGAATCTAATGCAATCAGTCAGGACTCTTGATCAACAACTTAATTTCCAGAAAAGGCCATTAACCTTTACCAACTGATTGTCAAAATGGATGTTCTGCCTTTGATGGACTCCATCAAAAATGCATTCCTGATTCTTTTTTTGGATCACACTCAGAAATCTCTGCTGTCCAATCCCAATCAAATGTCAATGCAAAAAACTGTAGCAGTTTCACATAAAACATGACCTGATGAGCATGGAGTTTGCCCGCTTCTTTATGTTCCAAGTTTTACCCCTAACTCAAGACAGACTTGGTCCATGTTGTGTTAGTCCCTCACAGATTTGCTTTAATTAAATTTGGACTCGCCATTGTGTCATCAACGTGCACTGAAAGGCTTTAAAAAAATTATATGAAATTCCCTCGTTGTAACAAAAAAGGTATGTTTTTGGAGATGCCTTCATTACCTAACAGAAGTCCCTCTCTGCTCTGTTTATCATGGTTTGTTATCTTTCGAACCCTATGAGCCTTATTATTATCATGTTTTATCTTCTATCCTTGAGAAGAGTAGAGTTCAATTTATACTGACATTTGAACATGATGATGGGATGTGTGTTTATTTCTGTGTGCTAATCTGTAAGTCTGTTGTCCTTTTCATAAATTTTTCTTCACTGTAAGAAAAAATTAGTAAAATTTAGAAAAATTTAGCCTCATTTAGTACTTTAAAACTATTTTTGTTAGTATATAACTTTTTTAGTTTCCAGAAATCAATAGAATAAGCTAGATAGAGTCCCTCTGATTCTCAGAATAATTTTATAGTGGAAGCTGTATATTTGATCAACTTCTCTAGAGCTATGGTATAGTCTTACATTCATTATAAATTTTATGTATTTTTTTAATTATCAGGCTAACTGGGTCTCTGTGATTACACGTGTTTTTATACTGATTCTTCAATTTGGGTTAGGCTTTTATTCAATTAATTCTGCTACTGTCAACAAATGAATACTTGAGATGTCTCATGAAGAAGTAGCTTTTTAAATTTTATATTTGAACAGCACAAGCAGATCATCATTAAAATCATTTCTATTATATTTAGCTCTGTGATTTAGTTTTCTTTTTATAAAATATTTTACATTATAATTTAAAAGCAAGGTTCTAGTCTGTAAATAAGGGGTTAATTATTAATAATTTTCTACATCAACATATATTAGTAAAGCTGATAAAATACATCATGTAACGTTGATTACTTTAAACTTGGGTTTTTTACATTTAAGTATCCACTCTTCAAATAACTGTTATGACTATGCCTTTAAAGAATTTTTAAGATCATTACTGATAATCAATGTACATTATTTTTATTTACAATATCTGCAGTGCCAGTTTCCTTCTGTTTTTTTCTTCTCTTTCCTTCTTTCTTTCTTCCTTCCTTCCATTGGCTTTTATTAAAGTAACTGGAGCTAAAAATTCAGATAAGAACAGTTCTTTTATTTACTGTAATTTCGAGTCTGTTGGGCCAGACAGGCAGGGAGGTTACATATTATGGTGAGGTAAATATTAACTTACTGAGGCTTTAGTGAAGAGAATCTTCATCTATCCTGAGTGTAATTCAAAGAGTAAATGAAAACTTTCTTGAAGATATGATGCCTGAGCTGAATCTTGAATAAAACAAGAATTTGGCCAGCAAATACAAAGTGAACTTTATATGAATAGTCTCAGAAATAAGAGAGTACAGAATGAGATCTTGAAACAGCAAAATGTTTATTAAGTTTTATTAGTAAAGGTGAGGTGTGGAGAGACAGGCAAGACAAGGTCTGAGATGGTGAAAAGCCTGACCTTTCTTGTCAAGGATTTGGGCTTTATCCAGTATAAATAAGAGACTACATGATCAGATTTTATTTTAGAAAGATAATTCGGCTAACAGTGTGAATTACAATAAATTTAAAGCAGGGAGCAGAGGAGATATGAGAATATAATTACTGGGTTGTGAGGCAAATCATCAGAAAACACCAACAGAGGAAGAAAATGAGGGAAACAGGAGAGAATATTGTAGCAGAGAGCAGAATATTAGGGTTTGATGTGATTTCAGAATAGATTAGTTGCAGAGGATGGTAAAGTCCATTATGCAGCCGTGGATCTGGGTGGCTCAGCTGGTGTGCAGAGAGGAGGTTCGCTAGGTGTTAGGAGGTCAACGAACTCTGGGCATGGTCTGTTTCATCTTGTCCATAAAACCACCTGGGATAATTACAGGGTCTTGGTGGAAAGGTTGCTGTATCACAGTAATGAATAAGAGTAGAGGGGAGAACTATTAGATTCCATGAGTCTCAAATGATAAGAGTTTCTACTTTGGGGCTGGAAGAATGATGATTTTAATGCAAAGCCAAGCTAGTCCATAAAAAACAAAACAAAAACAAGCAAACAGAAAACGATCAAAAAAATAGAGCAAGTAATGTTTGAGAGAATGAGCAACCTCGGAAGTGTTATAGAGGTAGTGGCAGGGACTTAGAAAGAAAGAGAATAATTAGTTTGTTTTGAGCAAAGTTTTCAGAGACCCCAATGAAAAGTTTTAGAAATGAAGTATGGAAGATCAATTGAAGAGAAAGAAAGTAGAAGTAAGCATGGGATGGTGATAGCCAGAAAGGATGGAAGACCAGAAACTTAAGTTTCTAACATGAACTCTGGATTTGTAGGCAAGTTATTTCAAGTGGTTACAGCCTGGTGACAAATGATTTGTGTCCAGAATATAAAGATAATTTACATAAACCAATGATAAGCAACAAACAATCTAATCCAAAAGATCTAAAGAAACATTTGAATAAAATATATATACACATATCACTTATAAACATATGAATATATGCTCACCATTTTTACTCGTCAGGAGAGCACATGTTTAAATCTCAAGAGATAACACTACACACCCATCAGGATGATTAAGATAATTAAAAATCCTAAGTTTGGAAAGGACATGAAGCAATCAGATTGTTCATACTTTGCAAGTGTGAGAGTGAATTGGTTCAACCCAATTAAGGCTAGCAGTATACTGTGTTTTTGAGCCCTGGCTTTTTCATTAGTTTTACGACATGAAGCAAGTTATTAACATTTTGTTCCTATGCATTCCATTTGGAAAATGGAATTAAGTGAATTAATTCATGAAAATTTCTTAGAACTATGCCTAAATATAGTAAGTTCTCAGTCAATATCATCTAATATTACTACTATTTTAAGCATTATGTTGAACCAGAAAGTGAATTTTAACCCTTTATTAAAAGAGAACTATGCATTTATTAAATAAAATTTATAAAAACAATATAAGTTGAAAAGGAAAACATTTAAAAATCTCTAAAACAGTTATATAGGAACCATTATTAATGTATAAATAGAACCACTATTAAAGTGTGCCTCTTGATTTTTAAATGTATATTTTGGCATTTTTGTAATTAAACTTGACATATCATGTGACACCCTGTTTTTACATTTAAACTGATATCATTAAGTGCTTATGTATTTCTGTATACTATGTAACATCACTATTAATGGCTGCATAATATCTCATTAGTTGAAGATATTATAATTCAGTTGAAACAGTGTTTATATTTAGCATGTTTGCAATTCCTTATTTTAATCTCATAAATAACACCTTAGCGAACATCTTTATGAAGAGTGGCTTCTCCAAGTTACTCTCTAATCTATACAGAAAAGTACCATTTTTTCCCAAAATGTACTTATTTGGTTGTTCAAATGAGTCAGATTTCACAGTTGTTTAGTTCTTTCTGTACTGTAAACACATCTCCGAATCAGGAACACAGTGCTTGAAATGAATCCTAAAGTCAAAAGTTAGTTTTACAATAAACTATTAATTATTTAAACATTTAAAAAACTAATTTGGTGGGATTATTTTATCTTACTTTTAAACAGACATAATATTATCAGAATATACAGTAAATATAGTGTTCATTGGCAGGAAGTGATATAAAACAAAGAATATGTTCATCATTGTGCTTCTTTTGGACCAATTGTGGTGTGTTCTTCCTGGAATACTTTCTCTTATTATAATACCCTATATTACCTTAAATTAACCTTTAAGAATGCTAGCAAAATAAATGATAAAACTTGTTAGATCAGAGAAAGGAAAACAAAACTATTGAGAAAATATAAATTTTAATCATAGTCTTTAGATCTGATTCAGATGGTTCCAGTTCTACCTCTCTCTCTTCTTTACTGTAACTCTGTAAACTTGGCCAAGTGATGGTGTTGCTGAAGCAGCAATCTATGTATCTCTAGGTATAACACCCTCAGAGAACCATATGTCTACATTAACTTTTCCTCTTCTTCCGATCTTGCTTGCTCTTCCACTATTATAAGAATTCTACTAAATTATTCATTGTAGATATGGTAAGTCTTAAATAGCATAGAGTATGTTAAATCTTTCCTTCGAGCATGTGTTTACTCCTCAGTGATGTCAGGGGCCTGTTAGGGAGTGGAAGTATAGCATGCATTTCTTTCTCACGGTCCAAGGATTATGGCCTCTTCCTGTCTTATCTTTCACTTAACCCTAACCAGCAACAGTTAATAATGACAACTTCAATACCAAACATCAGCTAATTAAAAGAGGGAGGGAGATATCCGAATTCTCTGTAATTCTGAAAGTTGGATATTGAATTCTCAGTAACCTTATTTCCTGAACTAGTTAGAGAGCTCCCAGAAGTGAGGAGAGCCTGGTGGAGAGGTGTGAACAGTTGGCTAAGGTTGTGACTTGCTGCACTGAGCTTCAGGTTTTATTTAACATCCATTTCAGCTGCTTCACTCTTCTTTTCCATTTACCTCTTTAACCTTAACCATAGTAACTGAAGTCATCTATTTTCTTGAAAATTCTTTATGTAAGGTACCATGGGTTTGTGCCTATGCAATTTTCTTTTTTGTCTAAAGAGTGGGATAAAGCACATTGTCAGTGCTCAATAATGTTTCATCAATGTCATTACTTAATATTCATTTAATTAATATTCATTATAGATCAATTCATAATTGTCATCAGAGTAATGATAGGCAAGAAGGAATCTCATTTTTTCCCCATATTTTGAAACTCTAACTCAGACTCAATTTCATGGTATTATACATAAAGGATACCTGCTTTTTATTTATTTTTTTAAGTATGTAGAATTAAATTCTTAATGTTCTTCTATTTTTTTGCCTATCATTTTCTGCTTCAAAATCCAATGAAGGATATATTCAGCACTAAAGGGCGATAATGTTTATAAAATATGTGTAGATCCGTTTTGGTTGGGCATAGTCTTCCATGTACATATACTTTAAAGGCACATAGTAAAAGAAATCTGAAAAAGCCCCAGCATCACTAAGTGATGATTCCATCATCTGCATTGTGAGATGAACCATTTATCTGTTACATTGTCTTAATTAGATTGGTTTTATTGGTTTATAGCCCATCTTTATGCTAACCTAGGCTATATTATATAGAATATGTATACCCATAAGCAGGATCTAATATAAAAGAAAAAGTTCATATATCATGGTTAATGATACTTTTTACCTAATGAATATGATAGAATTCTATTTTTAGGACTCTAAATAGAAGTTTTAGTTTATTTTTTAATAGGCTAAAAAAATATTCCTACAAGTTTCTATAATTTATGCTTAAAATGTTGCTGTATCCAGAGCAAGTTATAATAATTTTTTAAGGAAAGAAACATGTACTTTCTTGGTTTTGTCATGATTTACAGAAGGTGAAAAACAAAAGGCTAATATGACATAAACTGGAAGTTCAGCTAAGTGAAAATGTGATAGAGATCTAAAACATGTAGACAAAAATAAGCATTATCTAAAGAAGGATTAAAAATATTCAAAATTTAAAATCTATAAAATAGACTCAAACAAAATAAAGGATATCATATATGTGTCTGATTCAAAGGTGAGGATGCAAGATTATCTATTAGTGAATTGTTATTCTACAACTCATTACCAACAATTTTCAAGGCAGCTTATGTGAATATACAATAAGCAGCAATATAAAACATAATAAGTTTGTGCCAAAATTAAGTTAGACTTAGAAATTCATATCACAGTATCCTAAAAAGTTGACAGAGGTGGTTTGCAAATTTGTCCCTGAGTTTCTTAGTAGCCTTTGGAAAAGGGGGGAAATATTGGCTTGACAATTGTTTTAAGTTGTGAAGACTCACAACTTAAAAACAAACCATCCACTTAGAGCAACACTTTTTTCTTGTTAATGTTATTATGAAGACCCGAGATTAATTTCTTCAATGTGAAATTGTATTGGTACAGGACTACACTTCAATAATATTGCTATAATTGGTATAGTACTTGTTTCCTTTGGTTTTGCTTTTTTATAACAACTGTCATGCAGACTGATGGCTTATGGCCAAAGTGCATTTTAGTGTAAATAAGTACCTATTGCCAAAATAAAATAGTAATAATTCTGCAACAAGAAAACAAAGAAACATGCATAGCAGTTAAAAGTTAGAAGGATGTCATACAGGAAGATTCATTGCAGCAAGCAGATGAAAATGTTAATAAATTTACATGACCAAGAATACTAAAAAAAACATCTCTTTCACAGTATACTGATTTGAAAGGGATATCTAGAAGGTTAAGAATGTAGAGAAAAAAGTAAAGCCTTATCAGAAACTAAAATGTATCAGTATCTGCATAGGGAAAGATCAGCATTGAGAACAACTGAATCAGTATTTGGAAGAGAAGGTTAAGAAAATCTCCTATAGTACAAAGGAGAATGAAAACAAGGTGGAAGGAGGAGACCTTGCTACCCCTAAACAAAAAATTAAAAGTATTCTCTTAAGTCTAAGTATACTGAAGAAAATCAAGTTGAACTAAAAAGTACCTACATTTCTTCACATTCACTCATCTACTTAATTCAATTTCCATGTGATATTTTTTGCTTGACAAAATTATTCCAAGGTTTGCCTGGAAGAATAAATGTGCACAAACGTAAATTCTGAGAAGGAAGAGTAGTAAGAAAAGACCTGTTTTAACAAATGTTAAGAATATGTTTACTAAAGCTACAGTGATCAAAATGATGTAATAGTGGCTCTAGGAGATATAAAGAACTGGTAGAAAGTCTAAAACATATTGAACTCTATGTAATGGTGTGGTATATGATGAAGGTCGCATATCAAATCTGGTAGGGGCTAGTGGAGATTAGGGGAGTTGAGATTACTGTATAACCATATGGGAAACTAAATTAAGATAAATTCTGCTTCATACCTATTCCAAAATAAATCAAACATGGATTGAAGATTTAATTTTTGCCTTTAGAAGGTCTTTTTATCTTTTTTCCTAAAAAGAGAAATAAAAGGTTGACAGCCTTGGCCAATCAAAAGTTTCTTTAGAAAATGGTAAAGACCAAAATTTACAAATCAAGATAAACATAAGCATTATAAAAAAAGCCCTGTTTTGTAATATTAATGCAAATAACTAAAAAATAGTTTTAAAACCTAAAGCTTATAAATATTCAAGACTATCAAACTGAAAAATGAAATAAACTTTTTCCTTCCATTTTGGCAAATATTTTTAAAATGATAGTACTCAGTGTTGGCAAGGATGTACAAGATTGGCTATTCTCATTAAACGTTGGTAAGACCAAATGGCCCCAAACTGTCATAAAAACTCCCAAGTATACCTTTGTGTTGGTATTTCTGCTTATACCCCCCAAAGAAAGATTGGGGTTAGTGCAGGGCAATTATCCAGATCTGGTTTCATTACAGTAGAAATAAATGCTTTATATCATTCACATCTTCTAAGTTTTAAATTTTGAGTTCAGTAAAAATCAGTCCCTTCACCACTAGACACTTAAGAATAAATTCTACCTTGCAAAGGTAACCTTTGTGGTTTTAATGATTCCAGATGAAGTGGTGGTGCTCATGAAGTATTTAGATACGTGCTTTCCTCTGTTTTACTATTAAATATAACTTGTCTATTCTCAAATTTCACTTGAAACCTGAGCCAGAATTAATTTATATATAACTTTTTGTCCATACAGCAGTTTCATGCATAGTGAAGTGATTTTTGACTCAATCCTGTGTTCATTCCTTAGTTCAACCTTCTTTCCCTCTATATGGAATAAGGATAGTTTAGTTCTATGGGAGACCTCCATGCCCACTCCTTGCTATTCAGTCTAGATGGTAAAATCTATCATTTTAAATTCTGTTCCTAATACTCATAGGAGCGTTCACCAATTCCTTCTCATTTGCCCAAGGAAACCCAAATTCTGGAGGAATACAGCTGATCACCTAGTGTTCTATTCCCTATGACATTACTCCTATTTCATCCCAACCACCAATATTCTCAAGTTATTTCATTTGGTTACCAGTTCTCCAACATCCTTGAGTCATCCAAGGCCTACATTCCTCCAGTTTCTTTCATTTGAGCATTTTCTGCCCCTCTCTCTCCTAGAACTCCCCATTTTTCTCCCTTTATGGCATTAGTCACGATCTGATAATATACTGATCTGTGAGCTTCCAATTGAAAAAAACTCAAACAAGATGTAGTCCAACATGCTCATATTAGGTAGCATTTGACAGCACTGTAATTTTGAGTCCAGCGCTTGAACTTCTCTGTTTATACCCTTAGTTACTTGTCTGTCAAAGAACCCATACCAGAGGAAGAATTGTTCTTTATCCTGTACAGTGTTATTTTCCATATTTGTTTATGATGTGGTCTTTGCCTGCCTCTTAATGTAGCCATAAGTATATGCAGGTGTAAAGATACCTTCGCTGTGTCAAATTTCCTCCTTCCTCTTCAACCCACATTATTCTAATTTCTGACTGTAAAATGAGTCTAAAACTATTCTGGCCATCCATCCTAAATCCAATGGCACTCTTTTTAGTTGGATTCCCAAGGAGTAGAACATGAACTGGGGATTTAATTATGTGTGATATATAAAGAGAGGAATGTTTCTTTATTTAAAAAAGAAAATCTTTAAGGGAGGAGGAAGCAGAAGAGGAAAGAGGCAGGCTTTGAGCAAAGAGGTGGTCACAGAGAGAGTTTAAGCCTTGGCCGAAACCTTGGGGGCTCTGGAACAAAATCATACCATAGGATTTTTCTCAACTTAAAACAAGGGGCTGGCATTTTGTAACCCGTGTCAGTCATTATTAGCCTTGGCCTCCTGCAGGATACGTGGTGCTCCCTGGAGAGCCTGCTGCAGTGAGCAAAGGCTAATTCTGCAGAAAATAGGACAGATGGGTGTTCTCAGCACTCGACACTCAGAGCAGCTGAGGGTAGATGCCCTGGCCAGGTAACTAAGGATCTGCTTTGGAATACCAGAAGCATCTACTAGACATCCTTCCCAAGAATGATCTTTTTTGAATCCCCTGCAGCATTTGACAGTATTTGAAATGTCTGGTCTCATATGTCTGTCATCTAAGACATTTCTACTAGCTTTTCTTCTACCTCTTTGGCCACACTATCCGTATTGCTAAACTCCTAGACCTCTTTCTGTTCTTAAATATGTTTAGGTTTCCATTTTTTAACTATATTCTAATGTCATTATGCTCTGTATAAATTACCTTGTACAATTTCATGGCTACAATTACCACCTTTGAATATATCTAAGCTTGTTCTCCCTTAAACCCTCTAGATCCGAATACTCAGCATGATGTTGTAAATTTCCTCTTGGGTATCCCACAGAGATCTGAAAGCCAACATACTACACCTAATTCAATTTGACATGAAGTAGGTGCTCAACAAATATTTCCTGAGTTAATGAATAACATTTAGTCAGCTCTTTTACTCCAACAGTCATCGCTCTTTTTCCTGAGTCAAGAAGAAAATACATCAGACAGTGATATAAATATTAAATACAAATCAAAATGAATATGCAACAGGGAAGCTTATGTTTTTAAAATCATTGATAACCCATGATAATTGAATTTTATTGTTATAGGCTAATAAAATTGAGTTTAAAGTGTATAATGATGAGATAATATTAATGAATGTCAAATTAGCATTGTGTTTAGTTTCTGGAGTAGCATTTGAAGTATTTTATACTTATTACTAAATTTTGAAAAGCTTGTGATTGTTATGTTGTTGCAGTAGTATAAAGTATCCAATAGATGGTACTGTAAAATGCCTAATATTTAAAATAAAATGGTGTTGCAGCTAGAGAGTTTAAATGAACAGTTCAAAATTCTGGGGAGAATTAAGACATTTTTCTCTGGATATTAAATTATATTTAAAACCAGATTTTTAAAAATATAGCTTAAGTAATACAGTAGTCCATGTGAAATATTATAAATACTCTCTTAATTCTCAGAAAATGAAAATTGATGTTTACTACAAGATGCAATTTTAAAACTGTTCATATTATATTAGAAATTTTTTTGTTCTTTTTGTGGTGATTACCATTAGTAAATGTGGTGTTTTAGTTAATGTTAGTCAAATCACAGCATTTCCAGCAAGGAACTATAGTTGCATGTCTTTGTTACTGAAGTTCTAAAAAAACTTTTCATGTTCAAAATAAATGAAACCTGTCTGCAGTAATCTCCCTTCTTGCTTAGCAAGAGTGAGTTCATTATTTCTTTCAGTTTTTGGTCTTGCCTAAGACCAATCTAATATCTGAAAGAAACATTATACCATTTTGTAAATATAACATACATTCAGAACGTTTAAGAATATACAACTTTATGGAGTTAAAATTTCTTAAAAAATAAGCAATAATTAGCAATAATTGACAGATTGGCTGGAGTTTGCTTCTAAAGCATATATTAAAAAGAGTAATTTGTAGACGGTTTCATTTATCTTAGAGCTCATTCAGAATTTCCACTGCATATTTACTTATAAGTGTGAATACCAAATTTTGATTACCAGAATAATGTTTTATAAAACCTACTTCTAAAGCTAAAGATGTCTGAAGAATTATGCAACAACATAGAAAGTTTGAAATTCTCTGTATATCTTACTATACAGAGATGCTACATAGCTTTAAAATTTTTTCTACTGTTTATGATATCGCTCTTGAATAATGCTGAGTATTCCTTTGTATTATGGTTATTTATTAATTCAGTAAAATGTTATTGCATATGACAATATGACAGGTTTAAAGAAACCAAGATAAATAGCTTTTAGGAAGAATGATTTTATGTGAATCAGCAGCTTCCCGTGGGACATGGATCATATGTCCTATGGCTTCCTTATGCATTTACTATTTTTTCCATGTTTTGTGTAATTGGAATGTGTGGTGTGATACCATGCATACTGTTAAAAAGAATATATTCTTAGGTGCATAGGAATCTTCTGCTTAAAGAAAATATGCGATTGAAATAACTTGATCTAGCCTGAGTAATTGAGGCTATTTTCTCAATTAACAAAAAAAAAAAGTAGTTAGTGCTTTGGTAAGTCTAGACTTTCCCAACTATCATGTCCTAAGCCAGATCAGAATA
Source organism: Delphinus delphis (assembly GCF_949987515.2). Taxonomy (NCBI): domain Eukaryota; kingdom Metazoa; phylum Chordata; class Mammalia; order Artiodactyla; family Delphinidae; genus Delphinus; species Delphinus delphis. The sequence continues at coordinate 40,230,043 of NC_082691.1, forward strand.
AATAGGTCAGACTTGTAATAAAACGGTATGAGATGAACAACTAATTACCTGACTACTTCAAGTAAAAATGACTTTTGTCCACCAAATATGTTCCATTTGATGGTAACAAATTTGTAGGTTCATCAGGGAGTGGTGGGGCCTTTGGAATTTTACCCAGATTCTTTAAGATGTTTGTATTCATTGTGTATTATGTTCTCTTCAAAAACAATGGCACACACTGACTCATTTACTCAGATTTCCTAGCATACTGGATATATGTAACATTACGTGGTAAAGCTCCTACTTGAGCTAAATGGGTTTAAATATAAACTGTGCATGCAGATCTCAAGTGATAGTCTCTTAATAGATATCAGATACTCTTTATCGCTGCCCTCTTTTATTTCAGTAACATTTTAATTAATTCACACTGATTGAATAAATGTACATTGAGACTTGTTTCCTAATGAGGGCGCATTTAGAGGAAAGGTTTGCATCATTCTGATATCCTGTGGGTAATTATATTCTAATTATATGGTCGGGGGAAAAGAGTCTATAACTCAGTACTGATATTGTTCGTTGGACCCAATTAATTACATGCACATAATGAAAGTTCATGATAAGGTTGACTGGCAGTCAGTGTAAAATTTTAAGTCAATTGAATCTAAGCCTAATGTGAGTACACAATTGGACTTTAACCTGGTTAGAAAATGCTTTGGTGTGAGATCAGTGGATATTTAGAGGGGCAAAGGATGAGAACAAATCTCATTATAACTTATTAGTTTTTAAATTCAAAGTCTTTTCCAAGATTGATGAAAATGAAAACTTAGCAGTATAATACTTTAATTCTAAATATTATTTTTAATATTCTTTCATTACCTTCAGTGATTTTTCTGTATTTTAGAAAGCAGTGGTACACTAACGATACGATGGTACATTTCTAGAACAGGTTCGTATATTTGTTGAGAGAAAAAATAGGCATAGCAGGGAGTATTATTGATTCATTTTATGAATGTAAATTCAGTAGGTACTAATCTGTTCTATTTGGGTGCTTTTTTATTTCAAACCACCGACTGCATTTGGACTCCTGTGCCCAAAATTCACAAACAATTATATATATACACACATACCCATAAATAGGTAACTCTTAATTATCTATTTGTAAAGTAAGAGTTCTAAAGAATAATATGAAAAAATAATGACGTGTATGTTTCATTTTGAAATGCATTTGGAATTATCTGAATCTGATATTTAAGAATTTTGCAGTACTTCAAACACAAAACTAAAGCCATGGTCTAAATATTGACTCCCATCTTTCCTTTACTCATTGTTTCCTTTGCTCAGATTTTGGAAGAGACAGTCTGTAAGATTAAGGAGACTTTCTTCTTCCCACCCTCTTCTCTTCTAAGCCTCTCCGCTCCCCCTCTCCTTTTGGTTCATTGCTTTCTGGCTTTGATCTCTTCTCCCCACCCCCTCCCTTTCCTTCCTTCTGTCTCTTCTAATAGCCCTCACATAGATGCTTTCATTAAAAGATAAATCTGTGGGGTCCCTCCTTATTAGCAACAAAAATATTTTCAGATGAAGAAAGTGCAGTCAGTCCTTTCTTGCTGAGCCCTAAGCAGGCAGTGGAAATATTTGGGTTCTACAGTTAATAAAACAATTACCATTTATTGAGAACTTATTAGCTAGACATCCTTTTAATTCTAATGGTAGGTATAATTATGATACTCCCTCTACATTTGAAGAGAGTAAGAAACTTAGAGAGATTAAGAAATTTACCTAAAGTCACAGAACCTGCAAGTGTCAGAAGCAATACCTGCCTTACCCTGAATCCCATGTTTTAAACTTATCTTTTATGTTTGTGCTGCCGCCCCCTCCCCCAAAAGAAATTGGTGAGGTATGAAATAAATTTAGGGGATCTATACCTTCAAAAAAGGAATGGGAAGAAAAATAATGAAGTAAAGTAGAGGAGAATAGAAACGAAAAAAGAGAATAATAGATCAGAGAGTGGCACACACTGCGTAAGTGGTCTTTGTGAAATTATTTTACAAGTGTGTAAATATACAAATATTTATTGTGGATCACAGCCAGAAAGAAATTGAAGAACACTTCTGTAACCATATTGGCTTCTGAAAATTTTACGAGACCTAACCAAGTAGGATAACATTTCTAATGGCTTTATTTCACTAGATAATCAAGTAGGCAAGACAATAACATTATTCTTGCTGATTGCTTTTATATGTAGAAATCTGTGTTTGAAATGATTTTAATATCGCTTTTAAACATTTTTAACATTTTTATTGAAAACATTTGGCACCACCTAAGTCTCCAAATGTCCATTGTACTTTGCCTGACGGTTCAGGGTGCTTTCTTTCTGGACAGAGACGTGAATGTTGATGGAGCTGTTAAGGAGGGAGCTTCACACGCCCTTCTCTTCAGTATCTCCTGAACGAAACTCTGCAAATATGCATAAACAATCACAGTAACAAGAGTAAGAATAGAACATTTTTGTGAGCAGTTATAAGAGTAGTGAAATCATCTCAGTTAAAAATGTTTTTTATCTTTCAATTTATGTTGGTGCAAACTTCAAAATTTGGCTCCAGTGAGAAGTGGTTAGGCAAAGGATGCTGGATAAGATTACAATATGTGTATTTTCTAAAACAATTTTTTATTGAAGTATAGTTGATTTACAATGCTGTTTTAGTTTCTGGTGTACAGCAGGGTGATTCAATTATATATATATATATATATATATATATATTCAGTTATATATATATATATTCATTATGTATAATATATATATATATATATTCTTTTTCATATGCTTTTCCCTTATGGTTTATTACAGGATTTTGTTTTTAAGTCCTAAAATGGCATTTTTATTTTTTAATTTTTTTCCATTTTATTATTTTTTTAACATCTTTATTGTAGTATAATTGCTTTACAATGTTGTGTTAGTTTCTGCTGTATAACGAAGTGAATCAGCTATACATACACATATATCCCCATATCTCCTCCCTCTTTCATCTCCCTCCCATTCTCCCTATCCCACCCCTCTAGGTGGTCACAAAGCACCGAGCTGATCTCCCTGTGCCATGCAGCTGCTTCCCACTAGCTATTTTACATTTGGTAGTGTATATATGTCAGTATATATACTACTCTCTCACTTCGTCCCAGCTTACCCTTCCCCATCCCCGTGTCCTCAAGTCCATTCTCTAGGTCTGCGTCTTTATTCCTGTCCTGCCCCTAGGTTCATCAGAACCATGTTTTTTTTTTAGATTCCATACATATGTGTTAGTATACGGTATTTGTTTTTCTCTTTCTGACTTACTTTACTCTGTATGACAGACTCTAGGTCCATCCACCTCACTACAAATAACTCAATTTCGTGTCTTTTTATGGCTGAGTAATATTCCATTGTATATATGTGCCACGTCTTCTGTATCCATTCATCTGTTGATGGACACTTAGGTTGCTTCCATGTCTTGACTACTGTAAATAGTGCTGCAGTGAACATTGTGGTACATGTCTCTTCTTGAGTTATGGTTTTCTCGGGGTATATGCCCAGTAGTGGGATTGCTGGGTCATATGGTAGTTCTGTTTTTAGTTTTTTAAGGAACCTCCATACTGTTCTCCATAGTGGCTGTATCAATTTACATTCCCACCAGCAGTGCAAGAGTGTTCCCTTTTCTCCACACCCTCTCCAGCATTTATTGTTTGTAGATTTTTTGATGGTGGCCATTCTGACTGGTGTGAGGTGATAACCTCATTGTAGTTTCGATTTGCATTTCTCTAATGATTAGAGATGTTGAGCATCCTTCCATGTGTTTGTTGGCAATCTATTACAGGATATTGAATATAGTTCTCTGTGCTATACAATAGGATCTTGCTTTTTATCTGTTCTCTATATAATAGTTTGCATCTGCTAGTCCCAAACTCCCAATCCAACCCTCCCCCGCACATATTTATTAGATATGTCAAGGACCAGTTGAAAAGAAAAATAATTTATGTTTCTTCTAATTGATACGCTTGTCATACACTGAAATAACCTTTGATTAAAGATGTTAATAAATGCAATAGTAGTATAAAAATCACTTCTGATCGATTTCTTTTTAAAATTTGTATTGTGTTCAGATGTGTGGGTGTACACACTTAAGGATGTGTGAAATCATAAAAGGTTAAAGAAATTATGAAGCTTCAATGTAAAAATAAAATTCATGGAAACCAAATATGTATTTAGTTTCTATACCTAGAGATGCCCTGGATACATTTTATTATCATGTGTGAGGAAGGAACAGCTTCCCCTCTTAGACTGTGGCAGTGCACCATTTTAGGAAGACAGTTGTTCTTTTCCCAAACCTGCTTTTCTGTCTCTCACTTTTTTTAATGCCAGGGATATCCAGTTATATAAGGAAAAGAAGCTATTTAAAATAGTTTGATTTGGCCAGTTTACGTTTATCATGGCACTGGAGTTATTGTATTCAGCTACTCCATACTGATATCCAAGCCTGTCAGAACCGGTAATACTTTGTGGTTTCTAAATATTTGGAGTGTTCATCAACATTTAAACTAATTTTATTTCCAAATTGCTTAAAAAATGAGACATGGCTAAAAAGAAACTTTTTAAAATAAGTTCTTGTTGAACCCTGCTGTTCTTTTAATAAATGAAGCCTGCAAAGGGAAGCAATAGATTTGGATTCTGCCACTAACTTAATTTTCTTGGCTAGTCATCTAAACTTTCTGATTCTCAGTTTTCCAATCTGGAAAATGGGATTTCTTGTTTTATTGGGAGAATTAAATGAGACCATAAACATGAAAGCAATTTTTAAAAAATATGAACATCCTTATATAGGTAGAAGGTATAATTCTGTTCATTTTTCTTGAAATAACTGATGACCCTTTTAATGTGAGTACTATACTCTTATTATAGTTAAACTAAGTCAAACCTCTAATAATCTCTCCATCAAAGATTTTTTTCTTTGTCCTATGACAATTTGAATTAAATTGTCAATTTAAAATGATTACATGTTAGGAAATATGAAGACAAGAGATATCTCAATACTTAAGAATAATAGGACTTTTAAAAATTCTTGATATTAGGTTAAACTTAATAAGTGCCCTGAAGGCAAATGCATCTTTTAAACTAATTATCTGTACTGTGTATTCTATTTAATATTAAAATGATACTGATTAAATAAAATCAATCACATTCCTCTGTAGTCACACCTCACATTTGATTAAATAAAAAATACACACTTCCTGTATTAATTCTGATTAAAAATACATTACATTTAGAATTACACACGTGATAATTTTCAAAAAACTGAAACATTTACTCTGTTCATCCTAGATATTTAAAAATTATACGTGGTAGAATAAAAAAGAAGTATGTAATTTCTGAATTTGTTTTCTTTCAACTTGCTTCTTTTTCTTTTGCCCAGATGCCGTGGTTTTCTTATTGTAACTCAGGGTTAGGCTACTGATGAGCATGTTAATTTAATGTATGCTCTTTGCCTACATATCTTGATTGAAAGTGAGCTCATATATATGTTCTTTTCATCCCCCTTATTCTTGGAATGAATTTCTAGTGTTGCTCTCAGACGGCTGAGGATTACTGGAGAAATTCTCAGAGCTGGTGGCTTTCTCTCTTACATATTTATTACTTCTAGTTCCAGCTGAGCCCTTAATTTCGCTTGATCCTGTTACTCATCAGCTGCTTTCCCATTCTCAGAGAAGTAGTGACAAAATCTCTACTATTTTCTTACTTTCTACATCTTGCTACCTCTCTGCCAATTTCGCTCTCTCTCTCTGTAGATAACTCACATCACCACTACTCCGAGAAAAACGAAGGCTGCAAACATGAATATCTGTAAATTACAGATTCTCTATGAAAGTGGTAGCAACACGGCAGCCAGGCTTCAATTTCATCCCATCGTGTTTCTGTGGGGGATGTCTTAAAGTGGGATTTTTATTATCCAACTTGGCACAGTCTTTGCCTTTTCGTGGCATTGGGCCCATTTGTATTACCTTCTTGGCCCCTGTACATTTTTGCACTTGAAACCCCTGTGAATAAAAACTCAGAACTCTTTTTCCATCATTAGACACTCCCTCAAAATGAACAGATTTGGAAAAGGCTAATACCTGACTATATGAACTTCTGCCTCATCTGAAACATTATTTTTTTAAGGAACCCCTTTTATCGTTTATTTTCAAATGGTCCCTCTCTGTCTCTCTCTGCTTCTTTTTCCCAGCAACCTAGATGCTTACCTATATTTCTTTATAAGATGTTACGGAAAAACCCAAACAAAGTTTTTGGCCAACCCAATACACACATACACACACACACACACACACACACGCGCGCGCGCGCGCGCGCACACACACACATATATTTTATTTCGTTGTAGAAACATTTTTGCACTCTTTTAGGAATAAAAGGATGTATAAAAAATTTAGAAAGGGAGATCAGTTTTTCTCCCAAATTTCATTACAAAAATTCTAAAACAAAATACAGTGAATACAGTATATCCTCAACCTATATGAACTAATTATTATTTTTCAATCATTCTTTATATACATATATGTATATATATGACTATGTATGCATAAATATACATTTTTACAATATACACGTAATATATAATAAGTTGGACCTTTTGAAAGTAAATTGCAGGTAGTATGACACAACATCAGCAGGCACATTCTAAGATAAGAACAATTTTCTATACATTTACAATAGTGTTATCACACCTGAAAATATTAACTATTCCATAATATCAGTAGTTATTCTGTCTATATCATATGCCCATAATTAGCTCAAAAATATCCTTTATTGATTGATTGATTGATTTTTTTTTTTTGGTGGTAGTGGTGGGGTGGATAGGAGCTATGCTATTTGAAGTCCTTGCACTGCAATTGGTTGTTAGTCTGAATCATTTGGTAACTATAGTCTTTTCACTTGGCTTTCTATTGACTTGCTCTGTACAGACATGCACAGTGAGCATTGACGCTTCCCAAGACAGAAAGCATCTGAGACTCATGCCCTAGAAACTGCCTGATGGGCATCTTAGTTTGATTGCTTGAGAGTCCCTGGTCAATGGGATGGGATAGGATAAGGCACTTAATCTGGATTTGAGGAGATCGAATATTTGTATATTATGATAAAGATGAAAGGGCTACATTCATGTCTTTAAATGTTTATTTAGGTCTAAGGTTCAACCAAGAAATAAGAAAGAAAGAAGGCTGACAAAATGCTTTGAGCTGGTCCCGACTGAAGCAAACGCAAACATTTTCCCCACCACCCATTGCCCCAGGTGTTATATAGGCTGACTTGGACTCAGAAATCCAGAATATTACTGACATCAGAAGCTTTCAATGAAAGTTCTACCAAACCTGTTGTCAGTCCATCTGAGAAACAACAGCAATGGCCCTCATAAGGCTTCTCCTGTTAATGGGTTAGTTGACTCGAGTTCATCCTCCCAGACTTCATGATTTTTTTTTTTTTACTAAAAATCTGTTGCTGCAGAATTTTTTACTTATATTATGGAAATATATTCTTTTTTTTTTTTTTTTTTTTTTTTGCGGTACGCGGGCCTCTCGCTGCTTTGGCCTCTCCTGTTCTGGAGCACAGGCTCCGGACGCGCAGGCTCAGCGGCCATGGCTCACGGGCGCAGTGGCTCCGCAGCATGTGGGATCTTCCCAGACCGGGGCACGAACCTGTGTCCCCTGCATCGGCAGGTGGACTCTTAACTACTGCGCCACCAGGGAAGCCCCTGGAAATATATTCCAAATAGAGTTGTATTCCTGGACACTTTAATTTTATCTAGGGTTGCCCTAGACTTCTCCTTCTGTTCCGCTTTTGGGTACATTGGATCCTTCTACTCCATATCTGTACAAGCAGCCATGAAGCCTCACATGCAGCTATTTATTCTTTTGTGTTTTGTTGCCTTCCTGGAGTTCTACTGGGTAAGGCAGTAAACTAATAACTGTGCTCTCAGATCTTTCATTCTCATTTTGGGAGTCTCACACACATAGCTTGGTCCAGGAGAGGAAACTCAAATATACTGACTGCTCTCTTCTTTCTAGAGACACACAATGTCTAAGGACTAGCTTCCCATCCAGCTTTCCTACTCCCTGCAACCAAGGAAAATCTTTATCTAGTATTGAGTGTGATTTATCACCTATTCTTCCAAATTTGTGTTTTATGTTATAACGTCCCACAGGACACAGGCTTTTGGAATTTGGTAACCTTTTCTCTGTTTCTTGCCAGAAAAAAACTTTCCCAATGTGACTTAGAAAAGGAAGGGTGGTGGGTAATTGAAGACATGCTGTCATGAAGACTGGTTTTAGTGTATTTAACCTAATCTTTTAATAATTACTCTCAAGTAAAATTTTACTATTTATTTAATTATCTTTTTATTTTTTACTGCTATTAATGGAATATATATTTTTTATCTCCAGAGTATCACAAAATAAAATCAGCACCATAAGCTGTCAAAAGACACTGAGTATTTGTAGAAAGGGTTGAAAGTTGGACTAGAAAGTGAAATGGTGGGCTGTGTAAATGGGCAACTTAAAAAATTAGTAAGAATGGTTTATGAAGGATAATGGAACTTGGAGATGAGTTCTCATCCCAAAATATGAATGTAATACATCAGTATTATTGTAGCAAGGTCTGTGAAGCTGGCCAAAGATTAGTCTACTTTAAGTATATGAAATTGTATTTTGGATAAGTAATTCTACAGTCTAATCCCCTCTGCATTAGAATGTTCCTCATTTCATGAAAAGATTTTGGTTTATTAATGGAAGTAAGCAGAAAAATTATGACAAGGAAATGTATTTGTAATGTATTCATTTATTTCACACGTGTGTAGTGATATAAGAACCTTCATTGGTACTTGTTTTCAGTATGACTTTTTTTGTTCAGCTTTAATATGAGCTTCTCTTTTTTCAGCAGACTCTGCCCACTTCAGGAGTTTCAGTCCCTGAGGTGCGTAAGCAAAGGTTTTCACACTTGCAATTATAGGTCATTTATACATCTCGTATTGTTATAAAGAACATTTGGCGCTGTATCAGTGACATACTAAAATTAATTTGTAGGCTTTATTTTTTCTCATATTTTGATATTTGAAATTGGGATCTTTGTATTTTCATGTGCGATAGACTTGCAGCCTTTATAATCAACATTTGTGACAAGCATTAGGGAAACAAGAAGATAAATGGCACAAAGTATGCAGGAAAAAATAAAGGTTACTTTGCAGAGTTTTGACCAGTGTATAAGAATAGCATTATTCCTATCTGTCACATTTAAACCTTGCAGAAAACCCAAACAGTTCACTCCTCTAAGCCATTAAAATGTAGCTTTTTTCAATGATAGAAAATTGAGAAACTCTTGCTCACTTTGAAGTCCTCATCACTTTTTAAAGAGTAGGTCTACATTAATCACTTAGCATATGACATTGCATAGAAAGTCAATGGATAAAATATAGTCACAAAGTAAATGACTTTGATTTTGAAAATAAATGTAGGCATTGCCGCAACATTTATTTTCAGTAAAGTGTTAACTTTACCTTTTAATTAATTAAGCAAAGCCTCCACATTGTTCTGTGACAATATCGCATTCAATTGCTGTTATCTCTAAAGGATATCCTCAGGTGGTATTCTTTCACCTAAATTTATAATTTGAATCTGCTTGCTTAGAAAATATTACTCGTAGTATCTGAATACTATATGAGTATGATTTATTTAGAGAATAACATAATTGCACGAAAATGTAATAACCTCTCTTCCCCCGAAACGTTTTCTAATCAGTGTAGACTGCCTCATTAAAATTTTTTAAAATTTCATTTTGTAACCATAGATATACTTACAAATATACTAGGAGCTATGCTTGAAATATAATGTTTCTACTCTAAGAGAGATGTTAAACTGTTTTTATATTCTTTAAGTCAGTTGATACCATCATTATCATAATTATTATAAAGTAGATGTTAAATTACACACTCAGGTGGCAAAGGTATTAGGAAAGTTTATTATTTAGTCTAATTATTTAAGTGTCAGAGAATTAACTTTATATGTTAAGATCCTTGAGTTTATTTCTGCCCCTATCATAGCTCATCAAATGATGAACTGAGAGATTTAAAGTTTTCTCTTTAGACTTGTTAATCTCAAAATATCTCCCACATTTAGTTAAATAATATGTATTATTATAGATTGAATAAATAGACCAGAACTGCTGTTTTCAAAACATGCTTTTTTTATTTGTCAAGAAAAACTCTTTGTCTGCTGTAAAGTTTTTAAAAGTCTTCCTATACTGTTTTTTGTTTGTTTGCTTGTTTTGTTTTGTTTTGGCAAGCTGTATTGGTTTACATTAACTTAAACTTTCTACCATGTCTGAAATCATTATATAAGCTTTTTCAACTACATTGTTCCAAAAATTTCTTTAAGCACATGTATAGATATATACATGGGTGACTGTGTGAATACACACACACACACACACACACACACACACACACACACACACACACACACACACACACACACACACACACACAAGAAGCCTTATATACCACCATCAAAAACAATTGCTTTTTGGTTAATTGAGCATGTGGTTAAAGTGTATGTAGGGGAACTTATAGAAAAATGTGTATATACCTTAAACATTTTACTTAAAGTATGTAAACGTATATTCATTGGCTAAACTTTTCACATAGGATCAAGGGCTTTTCTATGTGGATACATCTATTATTTGAAATGGCATATACCCTTTCTTGCATATAGCACAGCCTTAACACCCTTGATAAGTTTCAATTATCAATTGTTTTAAAGTATAACAAAAGCATTCCTTATTTTGTGAAGAGATATTTGTTTATTAATGAAAGTAATTGCTTTCAATTACTTTCAATTGTTTTAAAGTATAAGAAAAACTCACAGGCATCTGCAAAGCAATTTGATTGTAAAAAAAACAATCTCTGTTTCTATTATTAACTCTCAAATCTTTTAGTCATTGTGTCCAGCCCAACTTAACTGCTCTTCCTACACACACACACACAGACACACACAGACACACACACACATACACACACACACACACACACAATCTTGTTTTATTGTGCCTTTCCAAAGGATGCAAGTAATTTTTCATGGAAATAACTTATTTTACATTCAAAACTCAATAGTTTGAGTGCTAATTAAATTCCACAGTACCAATAATAAAATAAATTCTACTTAGAACTTGAATAAACAGATTGGGGACTACATAGAAATCACTAGGTTAAGCATTTAACTCAACTGGCAGAAAGAGATGATGAGTATGAATATACAAGAGAGCTGCCTCTTGGCTTTTAAGCTTCAGCTTATGGTGGCCATCAATTATTATAGTTTACAAAGGGAATGGAGAGTGAGTAAGGTTGAGGTCCATACACTCATACAGAATTTTACAGTGGCCCAACCATATGCTAGTAAACACAGCCCAAACAAATGATTTAGACATGGACCGTCCCATTCCTAAATTTCATTTCTTCCAATCAGGATTTCTTGAACAGAAATCTTGTAAGTGGTTCACACTCAGTATGAAATTATCCTAGGAGAGAACATGCACATGATGTGCGATGTATGAAAACCAGGGCTGTGGATCAAGATATAAATTATACCTTCAGGCTGAGTTGGTGAGTAGTACCTGCAAGTACGTTAAGACTAGGATTGACTCTGTCTAGTTTGTTGTCTTCTATCCTCCTACAAAAGACTCAGATTGGGCTTCCCTGGTGGTGCAGTGGTTGAGAGTCCGCCTGCAGGGGACACGGGTTCGTGCCGCGGTCTGGGAAGATCCCACATGTCGTGGAGCGGCTGGGCCCGTGAGCCATGGCTGCTGAGCCTGTGTGTCCGGAGCCTGTGCTCCGCAACGGGAGAGGCCACAACAGTGAGAGGCCTGCGTACCGCAAAAACAAAAACAAACAAAAACAAACAAACAAACAAAAAAGACTCAGATTATCACAACAATTATCCCAAGTTATGGTGACATAGTGGACAAACAAATAAAATACTGTAAAGTAAATAAAGGACTTCTTCACAACACCTATCTTTACTATAATCCAAGCAGTGTACCTGTGTTAAACTTAATGATAAAACATACCAATTTTTTTATATTTTAAAAATTACTGCCATTTACTGAGTGCCTAATTTACGCTGGTACCTTCATTGACATTTTCTCAATTTGTCATCACATGAACCCTCCCATTTTATAGATTAATTAAATGATGGCTTAGAGGTAGTAAATAACATGCCCAAGTCTTTACAGAGACAGAGCTAGAATTCGGCCTCCAAGCCCATATTTTTGTCTCTGCCTGAAGTAATTTTTGTTTTTGTTTTTGAATAAGTACTTATTTAACTGATTAAAAAGAAATGGAAATCTTTATATCATTTATTATAGTTATGTTTAAAACTTTATAAAAGTATTTCTAAAAACCAAGACTGCTACTCAGCCATGTCTCGCTGCAACTTCTAAGGATTTCTAGTAGATTTAAAGCCTTTGCCATTTTTGAAATGAATTAATGTTTCTCAGCAGGAAAATGTTCAAATCCCATAATAAGGTTATGATAATTAAAGGTGCAACTGTCATTAAGTTGGTTTCTTGGAGCTCATAACTTGTATAAGCCCAGATGAACATGGTAACACTCCTGCTTCAGGAAGATCTTTTGTATTGTGAATATCCATATGTTCCTCAGGTTAAAATTCTAGGGTTCCTGGGAAATTCTTGGGGCCTAGATCCAGTGGCTGAATGGGCTAAGTCTCCACTTGGGCAAGCGGTGCAGTAGCAGAGAAAGCAAGTTCCAGGGTTCCAGTAAAGGATGCTCTTGGCAGCCAAGCACCGCCTACCCCCACCCTTTGTGGCTTTGTACCAATAGCGGTGCTTTGCTGCTGCCTGTCTCTCATGCTGAGGTTGGACAAAAAGAAGAAAACCTTGTGCTTGAGGTAATCATCACTTGCTGCTTGTCGTTTGTTAGTGATCGATAACAGCAGGCTCAAGTATCGTGGTAAGCATCGCTTTTGTGAAAGCAGTTTTCAACAACTTACAAATACTCTACTTCTGAGAATCAGCATGATATAGAAAAAGACTTATTTTAGAGCACATATTTAAAGTGACATCTTTTTATTTCATTTATTTCATCTTTCTGTTTTCTGTGAATGGCCTTTCAGCTTTTCTTCTCTGTTCATTATGATGATTATTCTTTTGGAATTCTAATGCAATATATTCCCCAGTTAAGATCTGTTGCTCTACTTGTAGTCTAAGGATCACAAAACATTGAATTCTATATTTTAAATGTCTGCATAGCAAACACAAATGGTTGATATTTGAAAATGCTGAAATATCAATACCTGTATTTTATATTTTGTTGTTATATGTTCTATATTCTTTCATGATTTTTTTGTTAGAGTACCCCTTTTCAGTGTTTGAATAATTTCTATTGATTAAAGCAATCATTTTCCAACTCTTTATTTTTTTTTTTGCGGTACGTGGGCCTCTCCCGTTGGGGAGCACAGGCTCCGGACGCGCAGGCTCAGCAGCCATGGCTCACGGGCCCAGCCGCTCCACGGCATGTGGGATCTTCCCGGACCGGGACATGAACCCGTGTCCCCTGCATCGGCAGGCGGACTCTCAACCACTGCGCCACCAGGGAAGCCCACTCTTTATATTTGGGATAATTTATCTAGCAGAATAAAATTTGCCTTAATTATAACAAAGTAATTTATTTTGTGATTTAGAGCCCAAAAACTTTAAAAAAAAAAAAAGAACTGACGGTGAAGTGATAAGCACTGCCCCCTATTATTAGAGAGCAATTTTATCCTGAATAAAGGTGCAGAATAAGGCTGGTGAGCTCTTCCTGAAACTTTTCAATAACTTCAACATAGGAAGTAACTTTCTTAAATATCATCATAGAACTCAGTCAGTCAGGGTGAATTAACCCCCCGAAGAGGCCAGTGAAATTTTTGTGAACATCAGATTTTTCAAAGATGCAATTACTTCACCCTTCCTGTCCCTCATATAAAAGAGGAAAGAAGTAAAGATTTTCTTAGTGGAAATAGGAAAAAGTATCCAACTACCCTACTGTTAGCTTATGCTGCTTAAGTAGAATACAGTGAATAGTTCAGAGAGACTTCCATACAATTTGGAAATAAACCTAAAACAAATGAGTATAATAAAAAGAAAACCATGGGAAAAATTAAATGATTATGAGTCTCTCCTGTTTTTAAATTGTCAGCCTTGATTAATTCCACAAATTCTACCCACTAAGCATATTTCCCTCAAAGAAACCACTTGCTTTTCTTGATTGTGTGTGTGTGTATGTGTGTGTGTGTGTGTTTAAACAAATGTAAGTTTTAGTATTATCCAGATTATATAATAAAATTCACCTGCCAATGGGTAGACTGAAGATTTTTTTATTAACTTGTTATATACCTCTTATGAGTCTAGATTTCAAAAAGAAAATCTTATCAATTGAAAACACAATTTAGAGTTTTAAAATTTCTTTTTATATTTCAGTTGCTACAGTTGCTACTAGAAAGCATTAGTTTAGTTTAATCCACAATTTATTCAGAGGGATGACTCCCTGGAGAGACATGAAACCACTTAATCAACTGCTAACTGTTAGCTGGAGATTCTCACCACACAGGATTCTCCCTAGCTATATGCATAGCTAAGAATAAAATAATATTTATAGATAATTTGGTAACTCTTTACAGACATATACTTACATGTCTTAAATTTCCAGAATTACATTTATAAACAGTCTGGTCACAAATACCAAGTTCCAATGTGGCTAAAATTTTATTTTACTTCTTATAACCTAAGCATTTAGGAATTAAATACTAAATAATAATTGTTGGATTACATGGCAGAATATAAGACATATAAGATAAGTTATAACTTTCACAATATAGATTTTTATAGAACATTGTTCCCATGTTTTATTTACCTGCATGCTAGAACCCGGAAAAAAATTATTCCCATACCCACCAACAGTGTTACATGCTTGCATTCAGCACAAGCTGCTGTGGATTTTCTAATATAAACATTGAGCTTTACTTATTTAAACATATGCCTGTTGTAACTAGTGGATCTTTTCATATATATGTATTTGGAAATATAACAAGCATTTTGCATAATGGTGACATTGATGAGCACCCTAACGGAAGAACCATACCTATTTTACATAATTCACAATAACTTTCATTTATTGAGCACATACACTAATATAGGCACAGTATTAGAACTTTATACATTTTCTGTCAAGCCATACACAACTTTGAGAAATAGGTATTACTAACTCCATTTTGAATAAGAGTACGTTCTCTAAGTCTACATAGTATTTAAGTAGCAGAGATGGGATTCCACTTGGGATGTCTGATTCCAAACCTCATCCTATAATTCACTCATTTATGCATTATACCCTTAACTATCTATGGACAAAATGTTATTTGCAAGCTTAGAAAAAATGATCTATTTTTTAAAATATCAATATTTTTGCCAGAAATTATGCTTATATGAAAGTACATCATTTTCCAAAGAATTTGAATTTCAGGAATCCTATTACACCATCCATTTTCAGCCACACAAAAAATATATTCAGTATTTTTGCACCATGAAATTGCAAGGACTATAAAAGGACTACACTGATTAGCATTTATTTTGGTCTGAGACGTTTTCTGTTCCATCTGGCCCTAATATATTTAAAAAGAGCTTTACTTTTAAAATATTTCCACTTAAAATATTTTCCTAAATTACAGTAATTGAAAAGTAATCGACAAGATATATGTAAATATAGGAACAGAAATGTATATATATCTGAATAAGTGATAGGAAATACGTGGCACTCAAACTTTTAAGCACACATGGCAGACATTGCTAATTGATCAGGACAGTTTTTCACAACAAACCTAGACATGCCCCAGGAGTCCTTCTCAACACAATATTTCAGGCACTTTAAATTTTTTGATTTTTTAGTGTTAAGATTAATTTATTTCCACATTCATTTATGGGGATTTTATCAGGCACTGATCTAGAATCTGATGTGAAACAGTGCGCGCGCACACACACACACACACACACACACACACAGGAATAGAGTAGCCTGTCTTACATTTGACCAGGAGCAAGAACAGTCCAGCAGAGTTCAGAGTGGTTGCAAGATCCGTGTTTTAAGAGCACAAATGTTGTGATCAAGAAACAAAGGTGAGGTAGTTGTAGCTGGAGTGAGTAAAAGGGGATAAGTGTGGCTGTTATATAGAAAATTGACTGTAGGGAGACAAAAGATGGACGCTGATTGGTCCATTAAGGTGATGGCCACGATAATTAAGGCAAATAACGGGTGCTTAAACCATGTGATGATGCATGTGGTGAATAATCGTCCAGTTTGGGATTTATTTTTAAGGTGGGTAGGCAAGTCTTCATTATCAAAGTGAAATTGAAAGCCTTGGTTTTAAATGAAGTTACCTAGGGAGTGAGTATAGATTGTGGAGATGAGCGGTCCAAGGGAGAGGTCAAATGTTAAACGTTACAGATTATAAAGCTGGAGGAGAAATCAACAAAAAAAACTATGAGGGAGCAGCTAGTCAAGTAAGAGGAGAGCTAAGAGAAAGAAGTGTCCCGGAACCCAGTTGAGGCATGTTTTCTAGAGGGTAGATGTCAATTCTGTCAAACTGTGTTTAGAAATTGAGAAGGTGAAGACTGACCAACAGGTGAGGCGCAAATGAGCAGGTCATTGGTGATTTTAATAAAAGCTGATTTAGTGGATTAATGGTGATAAAAGTTTATTGGGTTGTGTTGAAAAGAGTGAAAAGAGAGGAAATAGAAACAGGAAGAATACCACTATAAAAATTTTTTCTATTATGGTGAACGTAGCAATTAGCTGGGATGGAATGTGTGTTTTAAGTTATGTGCCATTCTTGATAATCAATAGTAGCTTAAGGGTCCATCATGTATTCATTTTCAATATTGCATGTATTTATAAGCATTATTTTCAGTGCTTAGTACCAAATCCTTTCCATTACAATCCTGTATTATTATCTGCACCATTGTTTTTGAAAATGATTAGCTTTAGTGTTCTTTAATCATTTTTAACAGAGTCATAATTGGGTACGTAGGGATAATACAGTTTGGTTTTCTTTCACATCCTTTCTTTAACTGATATTTTGATCATACATCTATCATATATTTTGAGCCAGTAGAAAACATTAGCTTTCATATTATTCACTAGAAACTCCAAATTTGGAACCTGGGCCCAAGTTTGTAGCCATGAAATTCTTCTCTATGTTGCCCATTGTAGTGAAACAATTCAGTATTTTTATAAAAGATTTTTTCCTTACAGGAAAGACAAGCAACAGTGAAAAAGGAAAAGGGTGGTTTCCAGCTGTCAAACAAAGTGATTGACAAGAACAAAATGCAAAGAGCCAACTCTGTTACTGTGGATGGACAAGGCCTACAGGTATGATTTTTTTTAATCCAAATGTTTGTAGCTTTCATATTTGTTACTTCCATGCCCTTAGAAGGGCATATGTCCAGCTATCAACACGTTTATTTAATGTGCAAATTTGTTCACTTGACAATTTCAGAAACATTTTTATTAATTTATCAAGATGTCAGTTTTATAGTTGATTGACAGAGTGACATTCTGATTGGATTAATCATTTATGATGTTATCTCCATTTAAACTCAACTTGGTAAGAGATCTTGTGTCAATCTGAAGTTTTGGCAAATTATTACTACATATATACCTTTATTATATACATATGCATTATTTATTTCTATGTATACGTTCTCCGCACATATTATTATATCTATTTGGAAGTGATTTTGACTCACAAAATGTCTTCAGAAAATAATAAAATGAACTCTACTTGTGTGGAATTTTTTTCTAAATCAATAATAAAAATAAAGAATCTGGGCTTCCCTGGTGGCACAGTGGTTAAGAATCCACCTGCCAATGCAGGGGACATGGGTTCGAGCCCTGGTCTGGGAATATCCCACATGCCTTGGAGCAACTAAGCCCATGTGCCACAATTACTGAGCCTGCGCTCTAGAGCCCGCGAGCCACAACTACTGAGCCCGAGTGCCACAACTACTGAGCCCGGGTGCCACAACTACTGAAGTCCACACACCTAGAGCCCATGCTCCACAACGAAGAGTAGCCCCCGCTCACCACAGCTAGAGAAAGCCCACGCGCAGCAACGAAGACCCAACACAGCCATAAATAAATTAATCTTACAAAAAAGAAAGTTTATTTAATAAAATCTATTATAATTTATCCATATCTTCCAATATTTTAAGTTGAAATTAAAACTCCATGTATATTTCTAGTTTAAATTAACACAGGTAGCTCAAAATCATGTTTTGAGTACTTTAAAAACCTCTAAATTACCCCTAGGGTCTCTGACATCAAAAGTAACATTTCTTTCCATCTGTATTTTAAGGCATCCTGCAGATTGAATCTATTGTAATTATTTGCCTGTGTTTCTCAGTCAAACATGAGCACAATCAAAGAATTTGGCTTAATCTATGGATTAAGTTCTTTTGTTTTGTTTTCCTACCTATACGTTTCTCTCTTCCAATTTTTAATTCCTTTCCTTAAGAATAGGCTTCAAGTTTCATGTTCTCCAAGAAAATTTACCAACCTCTTACCGCACAAAGATATATTATGTCACATAGTTGTGTTCAGTATACATGATTTTATATCTTTTTTTCATTTATTATTTTATCTGTGATTCTGCGGGTTATTATGTCTTTTATATTTCTTAATTTACAAGCACGGTTGAGAGCACACAGTAGTTGCCTAAATGCTTGCTTCTTCATTGTTTTGAATATCTCATTGAAAATTTAATAATTATTGCTTAAATATTGATAACCAGTTTACTGCTTTGTTTTGACATAATAAAACACATTGAGAATAGAATATTGTTCATGAATTATTAATCTCAAATGTAAAAAGAGGAAATTGGGAACAATAAATTTATTTACATTGGTTAGAGAGTATAGAAGTTAATTATCGAAAGAGAAAATCAGTGTCCACACCTTTTGAAAGGCATACTTGGGTGTTAAGCGATCTCATTGAAAGCCCCAAATATGAAATCTATTCATAATTTTGATAGCAAAAGCTTTTAGTTTGTTAAGTGATCCTGTGAAATTTTTAGTGGAAAATAATCAACATTTGTAGTTTTAATAAGTCAGTTGACAATATCAATTAGTTTAAATCTTTAGTCGCTCTGGGTTCCTGCAATGAAAATAACAAAAGGGAAACCTAATTTTAAAATTCAAGTATATTTTACATATGGCTAGGCACATACTTCTCAACATGGAAGGGAAACACGCATCATTTGTTAAACAGTATATTCTAGGCACTGTGATGATATTTTATGTGTATTAAGTGACACCTCTCAATGAACATATGAGGTAATTATGAATTCTTAACT
This sequence comes from Delphinus delphis, assembly GCF_949987515.2. Classification (NCBI taxonomy): domain Eukaryota; kingdom Metazoa; phylum Chordata; class Mammalia; order Artiodactyla; family Delphinidae; genus Delphinus; species Delphinus delphis. The sequence goes on from NC_082691.1 coordinate 40,249,483, forward strand.
CTCTAACATATGATAAATATTATTATTAGCACTTTAAAAATGAGCATATTGATGTTCTGAAGTCAAATTATTCCTAGGGCCTCACAGTTAGTGAGGTGTGAATGAGGACCATGTGACTCAGAGTTTGTTTTACTGCTAAAATCCCTGTCTCCTTGGTTAACAAATTTTAACAGGTCCAGAAATGCTATATTTCTGACCACCTTGCTCTTCCATGTACTATTACATTCTTGCAAAGTTTGAAATAAAAAGCATGAATGCACTAGAATTATAACTGCTTTAGTCTCAGTTTCCTAAGATTTGTGTAGTTACATCTGACTTCACTCAGACATCAGAACCAAAATTAAATGGTGCATGCGGAGTGTTCTAAAGACTTTAAACTGACATAGCAATATAAGTTGTGTTTTCTTTTTTATTCAAAAAGGATCCAAAATTTACAATCTTATTACAACTAAATTAGTCACATCAAAAACAATAGGTGATTAACTTTCTCTGTGGATGTGTTTCATTTCTCTAACCAGATAGTAACTTTTCATAGCTTTCTTTGACATATAAAAGTGTCAGGTAGGGCTTCCCTGGTGGCGCAGTTGTTGAGAGTCTGCCTGCCTATGCAGGGGACACGGGTTCATGCCCCAGTCCTGGAGAGGCCACAACAGTGACAGGCCCGCGTACTGCAAAGAAAAAAAAAAAAAAAAGTGTCAGGTAAAGTTGTCAGTTAGCAAAGGGAAGACATCAGCCCTTATAAAACAGCAGTAAGTAAATACTGTAATCATCATCATTAAAATTTTTTTACTTAAAAAAATATTGGTATATAATCACATGCAGTGGTCTGTTTCACCTCAGCAGAATGGACTAAAATATGATGCACATAGGTATTCACATAATTTGGGAGAAAATATTTAAAAGGTAAGAGAATAAAATTATTGGATAACCATTTCATACAAAATGGAAAAATAAGTCATTTTTGTTGTGGTAATCAATTTTAAAATAATAAAATGCTTATTCTTTATCATAAAAGGTAAAAAGTTCTTACAGAAAATTCTTTCTGCAAGTTTTAAAAATTATATATATCATAAAAAAGCATTGAGTTGCAGCCCAGTTTGCATATAACTCAGTGACAGAAGAGATTTACACTACTTAAAGACTATTAATCATAGTTAAGCACATTCATCTTACTTCTTTCCAGCTAACCAGCATAATGATCAGGATTATTATTTCTAATTAGAGGAAGTAATAGATCATGTATAACCTTAGGATGAGTCTCATTAATTAACCCCAGTCCTAGGGGACTTCAAATAGAGGTGGTTAGGTACTCCGTCTTTGTCATCGCTCATACCATAGGTTTACACTTAATACATATGATCAAATGTCATTGAAACTACAATTCCTTAATGTGCAATAGATGTGAAAATACAGATGATTATCCACATGTGAACAAATAAGTAAAAAAACAGAACTGTTGTTTAAACTGTATTAAGCCGACGTTACCGTGTCCCTAATTATTCTTTGAAAAAAGTTTCCAAGCATAAGCATCACTTGCAAACCAAAAAGTCTAGTTTGTAATACTCTTAGCAAAAGATAAAAAGGGGAACTTTTATACTGAAATATCTAAAACTGAACTAGTGTTTTCCCCACCACAACTGCTTTTCTCTATCCCTACTGTCTTTATTATTTGTAATATCTCATCCTTATAGTTCCCAATACTGTAAACATACATATATGCACTATACAGAAATGTATAGAGTGTGTATAAAATTAACTCCTTTTCTTTGATGATGTGTGTGTGTATGCCCACTTGGGGTCCTCAGGCCTGTTGATTCTTATAATCAGCTCTTCACTGTCATTTTAACTCCCTAAGTCCTCTAAAATGAGTCCATGTCTCCATCCATATAATGTGCTAGGTTATAAATGGAATGAAAAAAATGGAACTGAATAAGATAAGATGTGTCAGGGCTGAGAGTTGTCTATAATTTTAAGTCAGATAGTGGGATTAGGCCTCATTAAGAAGTGAAGAGTAGGGACATCTCAAGAACTTTGGCCCATGGAACTGCAATGATGAAGTTGCCATTGACTGAGATGGAAAAGGATCTGGATGAATAAAGTTTGGAACGAAATTTCTGATGCTGTTAGATATCCAAATGGAAACGTCGAGCAGGCAGACAGATATGTGAATCTAGAATTCAAGGGTGAGGACAGTTATGAATTTGGGAGTGAAAGGCGTATTGATGGCACTAAGGGAGAGCATATCTGTAGAAAGGAATGGTTGAACTGGGATCCCAAACCAGTCTGACCCTAAAGTCCTATTCTTCAGTGTTTACTCTATATGATTGAAACTGCCCCTTTATGTGAGTAAATACGATCTCACGTGATTAGCTCTATTCTTTATAGAGGAGAATCCATTCTGTTTGCTCTTGCAGTGTCCTTCACACCTAATTTATAACCATTCTGCAAGATTTCAAGTACCACACATGCTGTAAAATATTCCTGAACACTTTCTCCCACCGTCAGTATTTTCTTTGTTATACTGTATTACCCTATCCTGATGTTTTTGTTTGTTTGTTTGTTCTTGCGGTACGCGGGTCTCTCACTGTTGTGGCCTCTCCCATTGCGGAGCACAGGCTCCGGACGCGCAGGCTCAGCGGCCATGGCTCACTGGCCTAGCCGCTCCGTGGCATGTGGGATCTTCCCGGACCGGGACACGAACCCGTGTCCCCTGCATCGGCAGGCGGACTCTCAACCACTGCGCCACCAGGGAAGCCCCCCGATGTTTTTTTAAAAAACTGTTTTGAGAAGCCCAGGACTCCGTAGAGATGCCTCAAGCACAAGAGTGGGGTGATGGGAAGCTGAGAACAGGTTCAGGGTTCTTTCACACTTCAGACATAGTAATTTGCTTTTCATCTGTTTTATATACTGTTCCACTTGAAATTACTTCAAGTGCTATAAAAATATTTAGTCCCAAGATCAAATAGTTTTAGGCTAACAGAATTTTTTAAATACTTGTATTTTTGTCTAACTGCTTCCCATCCCGCTAAAGTCTATAACAAAATGCATATGACATTTTAGGATGACAGTACATCACTTTTCAAAATAAATGAGTTTTATATCTTATTTCAGAATTATTGTATGAAAGTAAAGAACCAAAATTTGTCCTGTTAAAGACTATATTAGATACAGTTCAAAAGAGAATTAGTGAACTTGAATATAAAATTGATACATTAGTGCTATCTAATCCTTAGAGCCCATTCAAGTTTCACCAATTGTCTCAATAATGGCTTTTATAACAAAAGCAGCTAGTCCAGAATCGTGTTAAGTTCTCTATGTTGGTGGTCGTGCTATGTTTACATAAGAGAATGTCCTCATATGTAGGCAATCCTAAAACTCAGGGTTCTTTTACTAAGGATGAAGAGGAATATGAGAATTAAGTGACAAATTGCAGTCTCTGTCACTAAGATGCTGCTTCTTATTTCAGGACTATTAGTGAACACAGAAGTTGTTTATTTTTAACTTGTAGATTTGAAAATGGCTATGCAGTACTGTAGGTCTTTGGCTCTCAAATCTAAAAAACGCTGCCTTTGGTCTCCTGGCACCTAAATTTACTCTGCTAGATTGACCTTCTTTTTATAGTACCAAAGTTTAGCAGAATTTAAAAGCTTTTTGAATGAGCATTGAAAACGATGCCGATTTGCCTGAAACCTTGACATTTCTTGTATAAATACCACCATTAAATGATCCCCTAAAACCAGAGTTTTAGTGGGTTTGATATTGAATCACATACTACTCCTTAAATGGAGATTACATTAGGTCAGGTGTTTTAATCTGTTAGAATCATTGTCAAAGGGGTATTCCACAGTCCCTGTTAACTTACAAATAAATATCTAAAGTTTCCAATTTTTATACAGTCTTATTTTACAAGCAGAATTTATGTTAAGGGGATTGTGAGGAAAAGTTGGCTAATTTGATTTTATTGTTTCCTGTACTTCCGTTTTGGGTTCTTGACTTTTATCACTTGTAGAGTATCATCGTTATCCTAAATTCTTTATCTAGATTCTCTCCTATTTTTCTAATCCATTTGATCTAATTATCCATCTACTCACCCCTAAAAATGACATCTAGGTTTTTATATTTTTATATTTTATATTTTCATATTTTCAGATCCTCTACAGACCATAATATAGTTTAGTGGGATCTTTATTTGTTTGTAATAGTGTTTCCTCAGAACACAATTTTCTGTAGCGTGGTACTGTCCTTTATTTGATAAGTCATAATTATGCCTTTAAACACTTCAATTAATAAATATTTCTGAAAGTTATTCCAAAATATATTTTCAAATGAATATGGAAATTTGCCCAAATGAACTTAATGTAATTTCATGTAATGGTAAACTGAATATTGAATTTTGGGACAATCATCCTAATTAGTATTTGGATTCAGATGTTATGTTTTGCTAAAATATTTTAATTACCTTGAGAATCTCCCCTCTCTTTAAAAATAAGGAATAACAATTCAAATTAAATGCAAAAATCAACTAAAATCCACATTTGTTAGTCTTACTTTTTGCATGTGAAAACTTTAGGAGTTCTATCTGATTTTGTAATAGAATGAGAAGTAAAGGAAACTGAATACTAGTAGTCAGAGGTGTGTTTTGGTGTTTCTTTTAATGGGGGGAGGGGGAAGTCACATTGCAAGTTTATAGCACAGTGTCTTAAGCTAGTAGGTACTTTCTGTCCAGTAGCTGATTGAGCACATGGAGTTCAGGGGTGAAGAGCTGAGGAGTTACTACAGATCCAGCTTGTCCATCTCATCTCCCAACTGAATGAGAGACAAATCAAATTGTAAAGAGGACACATGGGACAAAACCCATGTGTCCTCTTTACAAGAGGAAGTAAAACAGAGTCAGAAAGAATAGATTGTAATGGGAACAAGTTGGGTAAGAGTATAAGAATTGAGAATATTTTACTCAACCTTCTCATATAGTGTGAAGATTTCAACAGTTTCCCAGTGCCTATACTCATTAGAAAAATGGCATTTCACAAGAATTGGAGGAAAATATGTTGGTAGGGTATTTTAACTTATATTGTTTAAACAAAAGGAAGAACCTGATATGGTAAAATGGTTGTTTTTAGTCTTCTCATTAAATATTTCAGGTACTTTCTAAGGGAAAAATACTAGAGCAATGAAGGACACTTTGACTCTACTTTCAAAAAGTAAATTGATCTAAAACTTTTCAACTTAATATTTAGAGGACTGCATTGGTTGCATATTTTTGTTATTAAAATATTGTTTTATCAAACTATGTTTAGATGGGAGTTACATAGGTATACACTGAATAGGAATACTCTTATTTAAAACAGCTTACCTCTTAACATTGAATTCAAGTAAAATACAAATGTTCTCCTTTGCCACTCTATCAAAAACAGTTTCTGCCCCCAACCGATGAAGTGCTAGCACCTTACCTGCTTTATTTCTAGTGATACTTTTCACTACAAAATGTATATTTATTTGTTTGTTTCTCTTTTTTAAAAATATTTATTTATTTATTTTTTTGGCTGCGTCGGGTTTTAGTTGCAGCATTTGGGATCTTCGCTGTGGCACGCGGGGTCTTTCCCTGCAGCACAGGCTTCTCTCTAGTTGTGGTGCGTGGGCTTCCCCGCAGCATGTGGGATCATAGTTCCCTGACCAGGGATTGAACCCATGTGCCCTGCATTGGAAGGTGGATTCTTAACCACTGGACTACTAGGGAAGTCCTTATTTGTTTGTTTCTTGTCTGTTTCTCCACCAGAATATAAGCTCCACTAAGACAGGCACTTTTTTTGGTTAAAAGGAGAATGTATAGTGATGAAAGCAGTGCATGGCATATAGGGACACAGTCAATTTAATGGATTCCTGTTTAGCAAATAGACTGGATTAACTGGCATCTCTTCTCAAGCAGGAAAAGAAAGCATGGAGGAAACATCGTATAGATGGGGACTCTGACTGAAAGTGGCCTCAAACCATCTTATTTAGATTCTAGTTTACAAGTGGTTGGGAAGATGGATTCCAAATGTGCTATAAAGCTCTAAAGTAGGGATTGTCTATAAGAGTAGGGCTCACTTAAACTTTGATCCCTTTCTTTTCTAATCTTTTCTACCACCATAATCCGCTCTATTCTGGATGGTTTACACACGATCCCACGAATTGTACCTATTGTTTTCATCTCCTAGCTATTGAGAGGTTATTCCCTTTTCATAGCTGCCTTCCCCTCTGCCCTATTCCTAGCTAGAAAAATCACCTCTTAGTGGAGTGGGTATTTATTTTGATATATATGGAGTCAAAGCACAGGATTTAATTATGTTGCTAATTAGATCTATCTGTTATCTATGTATCCTCTATCCACATTACAGAACAAAAGAACCATATTCTTGAATTTGCTAATTGGCATTTCACGACTTAGAAATAACGGGGGGGGTTCTCTTTATATATAATATAAATAATTTGTCCACGTATTCAACTTTTCTTCTAGATCACTCCTGTTCCTGGTACTCATCCACTTTTAGTTTTTGTGAACCCCAAAAGTGGTGGGAAGCAAGGAGAACGGTATGTTTTTAAAAATCACATTTATTTACTATGTTATATATCTGTAAAAAGATAAACTAAATTTATAGTATAAAAACATTTAAAAATATTATACCTCATGGTTCACTAATTTTAAAGTGAAATAAGTGTTACTCTCATCTCTATATAACAATGTATATTGGTATGATCTCTCCTTGTTTTTACAGTTGAAATTTTAATATAATAATGGCCTTTTGTAGATATTTTTATTATCATATCTCAGGTGTTTGAATTCTCTCTACCCTGCCTATCACCCCTAGCCATTAACAAGGAGCTTTGCATACAACATGGCTCCATAAATACTGTTGAATGAAAATTGGTTCTCTAAATGGTCAACAAGGTGACTTCAGGTAAATGATTGCCCAGTAGTTAGAAACAGAATTTATATCCAGCTTCTAGACAAAATATATTATAATGATTTTCTGCATGTTCATTTGGAGAACATGATGCCATATATCCTGGAGAAGCACAGTATATTTAATCAGAATAACAATGAGCTGCATTACCAGGTATCTCAGTATTCATGTGGACAACAAAAAATTTTCCTTTTTGTAAAATTAATGATTAAATCATAATATTTAATAAAAATCTGAAAATCACCACATTGAAGAGTAAATCTTATGTCCTTCTAAGAAGGAGTGTCAGAAACAGAAATGCAGTTGTACCTTTCTTAATAATTTCTAGAACTCTTTACTAATTCCAGCCAAAAAATGAGCAATCAGATAAAAGCACTCACACAGACGCTATGATAATAAAATAGAAATTTACATTGTGGTTTCACCAAATAATGAAATTGAAATGTTTCCATGAATAAAGGAATTTTGAAAAGTAATTTCCTCTCCTACCATTTAACTTTCCAGCTTCATTTCAATTAAATGAAGAATGGTCATTTTCCATTCAACAAAATATTATTTCTACTTAAAAAATTTTCCCTTTTATCATCGTATAGTTATACTTTTAACTCTGCTAAATAAGACAAGTTATTTTAAATAACTGGTGACTTAATAATATAAAATATTTACAATGCTTTATTAAAGAGAATAGTTGCCTCACTTTTAGGTATATAAATGAATAATGATGCTAAAATTATTTTCTCCTTTCCTACTCACAGTTTGTTAGTTGTATATATTATGGATATCTTGAAAAAGAAGTAAACTCTTCACAAAGCATTAGATGAGACTTAAATTCATGTTGGAAATTAGAAACAAATGAAGTATCAAGTGAAAAAATATATATTTCAAATGGAAACATTCCCCTCAAATTAAGATAACATTAATAATGTAGAATGACCCTTAATTGAATATCTGCCTCCCTCTTCTCCCAGTACATAAAAATAATTTTCTTTAAATTAAAAAATATATATCTACAGATAGGTGCACTGAAGTCATCAGTAAATTAAATTTAATGGGGGAGAGGGAGGATATTTGAGTGCTCCTATATGCACACCCACTTATGCTTTGTCCTTTATACACCCACAGGGACTGTTCAAAGCCAAAAGAATTATAAATATGTTTAAAGGAGATCTATTATTAATGCAGTCATAAATTCTCCTGAATGCATAAGAAGCATCTTTCACAAATAATGGAATTCTATTCAGGGTTTTCCTTTCAAAATATGTAGGTTTTCTTCTTCGATGTATTAGATAAGCAGAAAAAGGTAACAATTATATATTCACACATAGTTTCCCATACCAGTCAACAGGTGTGAAAATGTTCACACATCATTCAGACAGCAACACTTGAGGGAATCCAGTCTCTACTAGGAACTGGGGATGAGACAGAAGACACGGTCATACAGGGAGGCAGACACGTAAACAGATTTACTACAGTAACCCCAAGGCAAAAGCTAAGCTAGGACTGTTTAAAATAAAAGTGCTATGGAAGTTCAGAGGAAGAAATGATTGTCTCTGAAGACTTAGAAGTCTAGCTTTTGAGTTGGTTCTGATATAAGTAGATGTTTGCCAGGTGAAGGAAGAAAAAAGACAGATGTGTGGAAAGAGGTGTGGTGTTTTGGTAGGGAACCAAGAGATATTCAGCGAGGTTGAAGTTTAAGAGGAAGGAGGAGAAAGATGAGACATAAACTATTTTAAATATAATAAAATATTTAATAAGTAACTTGCGGGCTTCCCTGGTGGCGCAGTGGTTGAGAGTCCACCTGCCAATGCAGGGGACACGGGTTCGTGCCCCTGTCTGGGAAGATCCCACATGCTGCAGAGCGGCTGGGCCCGTGAGCCACAGCCGCTGAGCCTGCGCGTCCGGAGCCTGTGCTCCACAACGGGAGAGGCCACAACAGTGAGAGACCTGCATACTGCAAAAAAAAAAAAAAAAAAAAAAAAGTAATTTGCCACTGACAGGAACTTTTCATCATGGAAACAACATGACTGTACTTAAATAGAAGTACAGAAGAAGGCTGAATAGGCAAGACTTTTACAAAGCTGGTGAGAGAACTTGTAAGGCAGTGAGAATAACCAGGTATGATAGACATTACTCAGTTAGAAGGTGCAGGATTGTCCTCGATTTTAGATGCTGGGGAAAAGGAGGTACTGAGAATGACTCTAAGATCATTCTTGAGATGCTAGGTGATATCATTATTCAAGATCTAGAATGTGAGGGTATTGCACAAGGACGTGGGAGGATATAAGTAGATATTTGGAGAGTTTCAGTACACATAATATGAATATGTTAAGATATATAGTAATATTTTCACATGTATATATAAAAACTAATTTTAAAAACCAAATATATTCCTTCACTTTTAATATTTTGTCTCAGAATTCTGATATGGGATGTGTGTGTACTTAGAAACATTTCTGTTGCATTTGTTATGCAAAGATTGAGTTCTTTCAGAAAAAAATGAATTATTTAATATGTGCCTGTAGAAAACGTTTAGCAATTTTGTGATCTAGCTCATCAAGATGATTGTTCATGTGAAATAATTAAGCAGCTAAAGTCACAGTCTTTACTTTCATGCATACAGTGTCCAATCCCATTTCACATATGGGATAAGTAACTTTCATCTCTGTTACATTGGCCCAATAATCTGTAAATTTCCCAAGGATCTATTAAGAGAAGATATTTAACTAATTGTATACTGATATTTTAAAATATTAATTTGAACTCTTATTAGCTAAATAACATTCCAAAGCAGGATAGAGGGTGTTCTAAACGCATGTGCATATTTAGAATAAAAATATCACTAAATTTTATTTTTTCCTTCCATATTTTCATCTTTATAGAATTTACAGAAAATTCCAATATCTGCTAAATCCTCGTCAGGTTTACAGTCTTGCTGGAAATGGACCAATGCCAGGGTAAGCCTATATATATCATTACCATTAATTCATTTAACACTAATTAATTAAATAAGCAGCCAGACAAACGTAGAAGTAATTTTATTCAAATACAGCAGCCAGATTAGTATACAAAACAACGTTGAATATCAACTACATAAGAGAAACTGACACAGGTGCTGTTTTTCAAAATGGCCTGTTTCAATAAGATTTTCCTCCTTTCTAAATATTGTGAAGTAATTCTCATACTGCTAGTAGTAATGTTAATAATAATCACACCACAGACATACACATATATTAGCTGGGTCCTTAAATTACTAAACCATCTATGTGTTAGAAGAACTGCTCTCCTTCCGTTTATTAAATACAGGACATAGATCTACTACAGAATAAAAAAAACTTTTTTTTAAATTCTTCTCATTAACAAAGAATGGAAATCATAATATGATTTTTTCACTTACTACTTACAAACTCTAATACATATCACTCTTTTATAAGATACTTTATTAATAGGCAAGGTGTCGTGAAATACAATTATTTTTCAACAGATACATATACTTTTGATATCCCAAGTATGCACTGAAATAATTCATCATTAACTTGGCCTAGTTAACTAATTAATGTCATTTTCTTCCACTGATCTGATTTCTCTCTATCAACATGATAGTAAACATTAGACCAGATGAAGTAGAGAAAAGCTCTATAACTAAACTTCTTTAAAAAAAACAAAATCGGTATGGTTAAAATAAGTCTTCTAGGTTATTCTCAGAAATGAGAAACCAACTGTTAAAATTGTCTTTTAAATACTCAGAATAAAATTTATGCCATCATATCTCATGTTAGATAAATGTAAATAATATGCAATTAATTAGCACAGGCTCCCACAATTATACTCATCTTTTTCTTCCATTGACTGCTACCTGTTGTCCAGGGCTAGTTTCCAAATGCTGAGCCATGATGTGTGGAACTCCTTGCTGTAGAAGGCAGGCTCACCACAGGAATTTAGTTCAGAACACTGCTTTTGTCAAACTCCAGACTCTACCAGGTAGAGGATCATGGTCAGATTATTGGCTAGGTGAGACACATGCTGGACGTTCCAGTCTAGTTAAAGACAAGGAAAAGTAAAGTCTTGATATTAACACAGAAGCTCAGTCAGGATGCCTCTTTTTCTTGTTCTTTAGTATTCTCTGAACTTCAAAGAAGTAGCTCTTAATCTGCAGGATTAAGGAATTTTGCATTAAGAAGTTTAGCTACTCCAAGACCTCTGTAGGTCCACCAGACCAAGTAAATCCAGGATTTGCTTGTATTTTATAGTTAAACTAAATACGTAACGACTCTGCTAATTATAAACCTTATCATTTAACCACCCTGTGTCGTCATGGTCTTTTCCGTGAAATGAAGGAATAGTACCTGCCTCATAGGCTAGTTATAAAATTAAGTTGGGTGCTACCCATGAAGCATATAAAAATGTGCTTACAACATAATATGTCCTCGATGACTGTTATTTGTTATCAATATCATTTATTAATTAATAATCAATAACATAATCACTTTGTAGCTCTATGTAAATTTATTGCAATAACTTTGATTTTAGCCTTTTCTCATTTTATTTTTTTCCTACTCCACTTTAAATATCTATTACATGTTTCCTTTTACTCTTTAACTGTTAGCCATCCTATTATCTTCTCTAGTTTAATATACTGAAAAATAAAAGTAATAAGTGTACTTGTACAATTCCACACTACAATGAATATTATTTAGAAATTAAGTTAAGGGCCCCACTTTAAGCACTACCACCTCTCAAGTATATTATTGTGAATTGTTTGTGCATATCCTCCAAGAACTTCTATAAATATAAAAACTACTGTATGTATAGAATGTATTCATATATATACAATATATTCATATATAGACACACATATATGTGTTGCATAGATAAATGGATATTTTAATATAACTTAGACTGTAGTTTTTTTTACTGCTCTGCAACTTGCTTCCTTTTACTCAAAAGCATATGGTGGATATTGTTTGAGTTCAGTAGATATTGATAAGTTTAAATGTTTTTAAGAGCTGCACAGTATTCCATAGTTTTGTTAACTATTCTGTTATTGGGAAATATTTACATTGCCTGCACTTTTAAATAATTGGCATAATTTAAGTTAATGTCTATCAATTTATCTGTTTTTAGAAGCATATTCAAATATTTTCAGTTTTACTTCTCAGGTTCTGCCAAATTACTATACAAAAAGTTTGTATCAAATTATAATCCCAGCAGCAATATCTAATGTTTTATTTCCTATGCCCTACTTTAAATTGGCTATCTTCAGTAATTTTTATTATTGTTAAATATACTAGGTGAAAATATATCCTTATCATTTTTATTTGCATGGCTAATCAGTTATAAAGTTGAATATGGCATTAGTTAGATTGACTTTTCTATAAACAACAGAAATATAATCTGGCTTATGATCCAAAATAGAGTTTACTGGAAAATTGTGAAGTAGCTCATATAATTAATGGAAAAATGAAGAACTATGTTTCAGAAAGGATAGGAATCAGGACAATTTGAGGAAATTATGACTAAAAAGACAGAGTCCGTAGGAGTTACTGCTAAGAGAAATTGATTCCAATTGTTTCTGGTATTCTTGCTTTTATATTCAAAATTTATATCCCCAGGAGAAGCATATTTATTAGCCTCTCTTGTTTCCCATGCCACAGCCTTGGCTACTTTGGGATGGAGCATCTTGACTTAACAGTCCTGTCAAGACTATTATCTAAATTGTTTGTCTCCTCAAAGCCAAATGAGGATGCTGTATAACCTGAGGATGAAAGATGAATTCTCGGTGGGAATAAACAATAGGTGTTCACCACGGTCCAACCATTGAGTTATCCAATATCTCTTCTTTTCTGAACATAAAAGTTGAAAAAAAATACCATTCAACATTGCTACTGCTAAATATGTAGCCAGAAATACACATCCTCCTAAAATGTAGACAATCCCAAGTCTCAGATTGTTACTATATCCAGCTTCAAGTCCTGGTTCTCTAAAACATCTCTGGAGATGACTATTTTCTCCTTTCCCTTCATCCATTTGGTCTCAATATACAGAAATGTAATAAGAAAATTACATATTTAACTCTAAATATGAATTTCATTAAATGATATTCTTAATAATACAAAGAATAAAACACATGTAAAGTCTATAGTCCTGGTTTTACTACTGACTGAAAACTGTAGCTGAAACATAAAACATTTCTCAGCTTCTTGGAAATGTTTCCCCAGCGTAGTGACTCAAATATTTTTACCTGATAGGTCTGAGATTTTGGTAGTACTGCTTGTATAGGGCTGAATTTGTTTCTCGTGTGCCTTGAATGACAGGCATGGTAGTACCTGACGGTATTAGTACTGTTTATCAAATATTTCCAGGTCTTCTGCCAGGCACTTGATCTTGATTTCAGTCCTTTCACCTTAGGTATTAAGAGTGGCTCTATGGCTTTCTCTTACAATAAACTGTGAGCAGAAAGTAAATTTTCCACTCTTTCTTTTCCTCTACCACAGTGACCAGCAGTATTCAATATTGGCCCGTTGGTTAGCTTGGATGCCAGAGTGAAAACCACGCGAGAGAGCCCCTACCCCCAGCCCCGCTTAGCCCACGTCCCTGTAGAATGGATGATAAAGAAGCCTCTGTGAGATTATGCCATGAAGATTTGGGGTTGTTTGTGACTGTATGTCACCTAGCCCTTACAACTAAACCAATGATCGGAGTAGAGGTCCTATTAGTACTCCCTTTTCCCATTCTATAGCAGCAAACCTAATTTCTCCTTGGGAATCAGAGTCAGTTATACCAGTTAACATCCTATCTGTCTTTTTGCCTGTTAGTCTAGTGGTACGAGGAGCCTCAAAATGCCCAAGTGTTAGCTTCAATTCAATGAAAATTTTACTGTCTCATATGCTGCCATTCCTCTTTGGTGTTAAAACATCTCAACCCTAAGAGTTCAAAACCAAGGGAATGTGAAGCAAAATATTTGAAAGTGCATGTATTAGTCAGTGTTCTTTAGTAAAACAGACCAATAGTACATATGTGTAGAGAGAAATTTATTATAAGGAATTGGCTCACATGCTGATTGAGGTTGACACATCCAAATCTGTAATTTGATCTTCCAGTTTGAGTCCAAAGGCTGGCGAGCTGCTGTAGAACCAGGAAGAATCAACATCCCAGTTCAAAGGTGATCAGGCTGGAGAATTTTCTCTTTCTTGGGTTAGGGTCTGCCTTTTGCTCTATCAGGCCTTCAGCTGATTAGATGGGGGTCACCCATGAGCGAGGGCAGTCTGCTTTATGAAGTCTACTGATTTAAATGTTAAATCTCATCTAAAAATACCCTCACAGAAACACTCAAAATAATGCTTGATCAACTTTCTGGGCATCCGTGGCCCAGCCAATTTGACACATAAATTTAAGATTCACAGTGAGTATTAAGTGTAATTGTAAGTTTCCTCACCAAGCTTTACATTTAGGTCCCAGAACCATGTTTTGTGAATTGGGTAAAGCAGCATCGTATAGTTCAGAGCACATGATATAGCTGTTTGATCATACACCATTTAAGTGGCCCCAGTGATTCAGTGATTGAGTCTTTAGTAGGTTATTTCAGTGTTCTGTGGACAACTGTCTCTCCTTGATAAAACATATAAGAAGGCCTTTATGTCACAGGGGCATCAGCCCACTGTCTTTCTTCCTTCTCTGTGAAGGTATTCCTTGAAAGGAGACAGCAATATGTGAGACACTATGATAGTGGTTAAGGCATTCAGTAAGTCATTTGCTATGACCATTGACACAGGCATAATGGGAAAGAAAAGTAAATCCAATTGCTAGAACAAATGTCTAGTTAGTGAGGACAAATGGCTGCAGTTGCATTATGGAAAGGGTCCAGGGATTTTAGGCTACCCTTAAGTAGCTGGCTTAGGTTCCCTTGAGGTATAGCAACATATTGGAATTCACTAATTGGTTCATTTGATGACAGTTGAGTACTCCAGAGTCAGTACCTACTCTTCTTGTTGAAGATAAATTCATGTTGTTTATCCCTTCCAAAGCTTCCAACCCTACCAACATGAACGTGAGTGTTTTGAACACTCACTGGGAGTGACTAAGAAAACTTGCTAACTGGCATTCCTTTGGAGCAATTAGACTCCCAATTATGGGTCCATTCTGAGAAATTCGCTCATATAAATTTTGCTTCCATCACTAATTCTCCATTCTTATCCTTTCCGAGTCCTTAATAGTGTAAGAAGTATTTGTTAGTCAGTACTATTAAATTGGTATGTTTCCTAAACTCTAAACATCTCTGTCCAGAAAAGGTAAACAGGACATTTTATTGTTTGAGATACTGCCCAGAGGTCAAATGGCATTCTTTTCTGTCCTCAAATTATTCCCAGTTTATTTGTACTGCCATAGCAGCCTACCTCCAGCTACTTCTAATATATCATGGAGAGGCACTGGTAAATCTGTTTTTTTATCCTTAAACTGTGAGAATGGAGAACTCCCTATGAGGGCATAGGTATGGGTTGAAGGAGGTGTTGGGAGTACAGCCAGATTCAGAATATCTGAGTGGTGGGCTTAGGCACTTCAGTTTCTTAAAAGCTCCCCAGCTGATTATGTGGAGACAGCATGGAAAACCACTGATTTAGTAGATTAATTACTATATAATAGGTATTATAGGCCATATTGATATGCTACAATTAGAGTAACTTCCCCATTAAATTTATAATAATTACTATAAATTCTTAGACAAGCATTAGTTTTTTGCACCAGCAACCTATCGTGATCTTTGTGTTTCACATTTTTCAAATTCAGAAAAGAAGTGTCTCATAGGCCTAGGTTTGGCCACGTGCCTACCGCATTGTTTGGGTCAATGCAGTTGGTTTCCTTGTTTGATAGACGTACCAAAACTGCATTCAGCAGCATGTTTCCCCACAGTCAAATAAGGCAAAACCAACAGGTGCTCCAAACAAGCATTTTGTCTTATACATACTAAACTTTTGATTTCTTATGTAAAACGTATGCTCTTTTTTCTTTTTTTTAACATCTTTATTGGAGTATAATTGCTTTACAATGGTGTGTTAGTTTCTGCTTTATAACAAAGTGAATCAGCTATATATATATATATACACATATATCCCCATATCTCTTCCCTCTTGCATCTCCCTCCCTTCCACCCTCCCTATCCCACCCCTCTAGGTGGTCACAAGGCACCGAGCTTATCTCCCTGTGCTATGCGGCTGCTTCCCACTAGCTATCAGTTTTACACGTGTGCTCTTTTATTTGCCTATTTTCCTTCTGATTTGTCTTTTTTGTGTTCATTTTAAAATCTTATTGTATAAATATTATCATTTTATATATGTTGCAAGTGTTTTCTTCTCATTTGTTCTGTGTGCTCTCAGTTTGTATATTTTGTTCTTTTTCTTGTCCATATAAATATATAAAATTTTCATTGCTAATTCTACACTGAATGATTTCTCAACTTTATATTTTAGAAAAACCTTTACTCAAGCCAAAATTACTGAAATATTGTTATGTCTTTTATTAATTTTTCATTTTGTTTTCAATTTCTAACCTTTAATCTTTAAAGATTACATTTTTCTTAGAGATGCGTTGACAGACTAGGATGATGTAGGCATGGAACATTTTTTTCCTTCAGATTGAAATCTAGCTGTCCCAACGAAAGCTGTTCATTTGTCCACTATTTCACCACTGATTTGACGTACTTTATATATGGTGAAATAATATATATGTTAGACTGTTGCTTCCCTTTCCTTTGCTTCATGGATCTATTTGTTGATTCTCACTGGAGACTGTTTTATATAATGTAACTCCCTAATTATTCTCTCAAAATTTAATGACATTTACTCTCTTCAATGTGTTGTTATTGTCTCGAGTTTTTAAAGTATGAGTTTGAATGGAATTGTATTGAACTTCTACTTTCATCTCGATAACTATGAGAATGCCCTGTTTTATATCTGATGCCAGTGCCCAGGCTGCATGCCCAATGGTAGACGTGTACTTCTGTTAGAGAGCCGTTCCTCAGTTGTTATCCAGGAGGCAAACCCCCAGGTAGCTCCTCTGAAATGGGACCCTGGCCAGGCAATGCTGTAATCCTTCACTTAATCCCATAGCTGACCTCACGTGTCGTAACTCTTCCCACCCCTGTTTCTAGCTGTGCCATCCCTGATCCTGGGTCAGCCATGGGGGCAGAGGGTGCCTTTTGCAGCAGTTCCCTTTCAATGTATTGGTTTCTAAGTTGTTCTATTCTGTAAGGTCTCTTTACTACTCTAATTTGTGATTTAATTTCATTTCTATTCCTGGTTTATTACTTTTCCAATGGTACTATAGATACACTTTTTAAAAAATATTTTATCTGCCACCCTGAGCCTGCAGTTATTCATTCCTTTAATTTCCTTTTTTTCCCCATTGTTCCTCTTTACCATACCAAATTTTTAGATCTTTTTGTATGCCTCTCTTCTCTCATCCTATCTTTATTCTTCTTTTCTAACATTTTGTTTAGATGCTTTTCTTGATGTATTGAAACTCTGCTAATCCCTAGTGTAAATTATCTAGTAAATACCAAAACTCTCTGGTCACTTCCCTTTTTATCTTTGTTTTCAAGATAGAAATAGATGTTTATTTGTTTGTCTACTGTATCTCTTTACATAAATTCTCTCACTCTGATAATGACTGCTTAAAGGTATCTGAAACTAGAGTCTGTATCATGTAAGTTGTTTCTTCCTGATGAAGCATATTATGATATAATTGAATGAATGGTTTTGAGGTATAAATTAGTTGCAAAAATGAAATATAAAACATATATCGCTCATTGGTCTTCACAGAATGAGATTTTTTTTCCTTCACAACATTAAAATAAATATGCACATCTCTAGCTGTTATACCAACTGCATATGCTAATGTGACTTATGAAAAGTTAATATCAAGTTTTTTGTATACTCGTGATGTTGGTTGTTCCCTTCTGACTATCAGCTTCATGAAAGTACAGATGGCTTTTTCTCATATCATCCCTAAAATATTTAAGTAAAAAATAACAAGTATTTATTGAATTGAAAAAATATATAAGATAAATATTTTTAAATTATGTAACTTATTTTCCAGATTGTTCAGCATAGTGAACAATCACAGCAATGAATTGTTTGTGAAATAGGTGCTTTAAAAAAATCTTTGGTTTCATCTACCTGAACTAACTGTAAAACATATATAATTAAAAAAATAAAATTTAACAGTCAACATACAGATTCACATATTCCAAGTATCACACATATTTCCATAGTAAAGCCTTGGAATACATTCTCCTGTTAAAATAAATTTGTAATTTAGAAAACACATAACACATTCCACAGATTTCATTACTTTCTTAATTTAAAATATCATTTTATATAACAAAGTTTCTACCATATTTTACTTAAATAAAAACCCTCTTGAATCAGAACTATGACATATTACATATGTCTCTTGTTATGAAATCTTGTTGTGTCAGAGAGCTGAACAAAATCCTCAAAATGCTAAGAACATGTTCATCAAAATTCAATGCAGCTCTACTGCAAATTTCCAGGAAAAAAAAATCGTTGCTTTGCTAATGTAAAAACAATGCACTCAATTGACCCTTTCAGTCCTAATGATTAATCGTAAAATATGATGCAGATTATTTTGCAATCCCCCCCAATTAAATGTGTGAGCATAATTTTGTCTCTGCCTTGATCAATGGAGTGACTGAGTTTGAGAAGCGATATATGCATCTGTATTAAAGATCAACATGTCAAATACAAGTAATAAAATGTAACATGCTTTACAGTTAAAAGTCCTATAACTTCTAGCCTCGTGAAAGAATTTTGGGCATTACAAGTCTATAGTCACTTTCCACAAACATCAACAAATCGATTATTACTTTAAAGATGTTGAAAACTCTGAACTTTGGTTACTCAATTCACAGAGAAAAGAAGAGCTCAGTAACAGACTGTAGATCCATGTGTTATTGTTTAGAGGTGATTTTTTTATCCAAATTCCTTGAACACTCTAGAAGAATATTTTCTCCTAAGTTGGCTGTTGGAAATAACGAATGCATTTGTATATATCCTTCTACCTGTTTCTTATTTTATTCTACAAAAGGCAAGTTTCTAATAAGTATCATAAACTATTTTATTTGACTATCGTCAGTTTGCTATTATTATCTAAGCCTGTCCAGCAAGCTCCCTGGCACAACTTCACCGTCAGCTCCAGGGAGTCAAATAACAGCATCTTACTAATGAGTGAAAATAAGAAAACTCATAGCAGATGATTATCTCAGAATCCTTTATTAATGATAATGTAGTAACATACTCCTATAATTTAATTAGAAATAATAACAGTGGACTATTGAATGTAGTCCACACTCAAACAGAATAATGATTCAACAACTAAGTAAAAGTGAAATGGTAGTTTAACAATAACAACAGCAATCTATATATATATATAATAGTATTAGTAATATAAATTGATTCAGCATGTATTAATTCAATGGCTACCAGGTGTCAGGAAAAAGTCTTAGCACTGCCAATTCACTATGAACAAAAGAAACATCACTTCCTGCCCTCATGGTCTTAGTGGAGGAAGGCACACATTAAACTAATAAAATGTACACATGTCAGCAGGGAAGGTAAATAGAGTGTACATTGGTAGTGAGTGTTCTGTGATGGTTATTTTAAATAGGCTGAGCAGGGAAAGACTCACTGAGTATAGATATGAAGGAGATGAGGAAGCAAGCCATTTGGTCATCACATAGAATCACATTTAAAGCAGAGGGAGGAGCAAGACGAAAAGCACCATGATGGGAGAATATTTGACACGATTGGGGAACATTAGCAGGAAGGCCAGCATGGCTGGAGCGGAATGGATAGAGATAGCATATTAGAATAGCACTGACGGGCCAAATCACATAGGGTCTTAAAACTACTGCGACCATAATAATTAAGTTTACCCAGGACTCTTCTGGTTTATTCCTGGTGTCCCAGCATCCAACTCAATTTAGTATTAGCATAAGAATTTTGTATTTTTAGTTTAAGTATTATTATTAATGGATACATTATAATAAACTTGAGGGGTTTGAGAGCTAATTTGCACATTCCTGCTTCTGCTGTTATCCTCTAGTCAGATGTAAGACACTTACATGTCCAGTGGACACAGTTCTCACTTTAACCTATAATCATTTCATCTAAAAAAGCAAAAAAACTTTCTCTTCCCAATCCTTCCCACATATAAGCAACAACTTCTTGTGCAATACAGTGTACAGAGAATTCAAAGACAAAAATAAATGTTCACTGAAAGCCCTTGTTGGCCAACTGGTATACTTGTTATACCAGTCCATTATGCTGTGGCCTGTGCCTCTCCTCTCCTTGTGAGATGCAAATGGGAACAAATATAGCAATCAGCATTGTCAGTGGAGATGTGGGAAATCACAGGTTAGATGTACATGAAATATATGTGAGGAAGAGAAGATGAGCAGTCATGCCAAGAACGTTCAATGAAGTTTGAATACTCTTTCTTGGTGTCTTACAAATTAAACATGTAGTTTATAAATATTGTGTTATATTATGCATTTTTATTTTGCAATAAAACTTTTCAGCAAATATATCTCAAAAATGAAAATGAATATTAAATGAAAAATTAAGTTCTGCATTTCTATGAATTTTTGTTTTAAAAAGTGTTGATGATGAATACATAACTTCTATGAAATATTTATCAATCTTTACTATCAGCGATGGGAGCTCTAGCGATATCACTGGCCATGTGGAAACCATAAACACAAAAATGCTAAAGAAGCATCAGTATCTGCCTCAAATTAATAGCGAATTCTCTGCTTGAAGGCAATCATTGAAACTGCAGAAAATCCCTTTGTATAGCACTCTTTTAAGCATGATTTTTCATTTAGATCAAATGTGACTTCTAAATTAATGTGCATTTTCAATTTCAAGTTTTCTTATGTGTGTTGTAAGTGAAGTAATAGCTGTTAAGATTTTGGTCCACTAGCAAAAGAAGAACTTTAAAAAGATCCAGTAATGCCATTTTTACATTAGAGTGATCAGATGTTTTAAATAGAAAATTCATTTATTGCAATAATGATTTGAGTGCATGCAACTTGTGGACCCCCAATCAAGTTTTTGGAAGTTCATTTGGATGATGGTAAAACATTGGACATTACTGATCATGTTATCACAGACTCAGTTAAAAAGTTCAGCGCTTAAGATTCAATGATTTGTTCCTATGGTGATAATTGTAATACAGAGTTTGGTGGAGTACATCATCATGACAAAAATACGTGTTTTACTAATGTAAGAAACATACAGATAAGAATATATGCTTTGCATTGGTTTTGGTATGCACATAAATCATAATTGCTTTCAAAGACACTTTAATAGTCTATGAATTACAATGAAGGCCTTAATTGTCAAGTTGTATGCATGTGCACATGCACACACACACATTCACAAATTATTCAGTCATTCTCTTATTGGTCCTACAGGTGCTAAGGGACCTTTAGGGGAAAAAAAAGTAAGACTCAAGTCTTAGGTCACTGAAGTAATGAAGTCTAACATTTCTATGGATAATACTATACCAACTAGACTTTTTCAAATTATGCCCTGCTCTTGCATTTAAAACTCTAAAACTCAAGAAGCATGAAAGTTTAAGGCAATTTGATATAGAGGCAATCAGCTTATAGAAATATACAATTTGATCTCATCTTTTTATCTCTTCATAAATATGTTATTCAAAATTGTTCATATGAAAAGCCAATAAATGGAAAATTTTTAAGTATATCAAGCTAATTAATTATTATGTTTTTATTCTAGATCATATGATGTCATATCTGTGAGCTATCTTAAATTTTCAGTTTGTTGTGATTTCTTATTTTAAATAACTATTTATGTATATATTCATATATTACATTTATATATTTATATATAATTTATCTAAACCTAAATTTATATACATTTTTTGCATATTTTTTCTTAAAGAGGGTTTCAGATTTTTCTAAACGTCACATTCCACAAAACCAGTATTCATCCCTGATCCTAATTAATCAATCAGAGGCCATGGCAAGTAAATTATTCTAACTTATTTTCCTTACTCCTACCCTTATGAACACACTGATATTCATACCCATCCTGACTTCCTTCCCTCCCACTGGATGAGGCATCTCTCCTCCTAAATAAGGTGCCTTCAACTTCTGTTCTGGGTCCCTGTTCCTCTTGGTTCTTTGATACTTAATTTATTATTCCCACCCTCTTATTATTACATCTTGAGCTGTTCCTATTCTAATGGCTTTTTAGCTCAAGTATGTAATCCCTTTTTAACATATGACTACTCTGTGTTAAAGTGACTTGGATTAGTTTATGAAAACATGTGTGATGATGAAAGTGTTATAATAATTACAACAGGAATGGATAAAGGATAGAGGTTCAAGACCAAAAGGAAAACAGAAAAACAATTCCCACGTCATTGTGGAGTTGCAAAAACATGAGCAACATGTGAAATTGAGGATACTCTCATTAATTTGAAAAATCTCTATGGATACGTATAGCTACTTACCTTCTCAACTCTTTTGTCTCTTCACAACTACATTCTTAATAAAATGGGCTATTCTTTCACTTTTCCATCACCTCTTCAGTGCAGTTGGGGTTTTGACTTTACTCTCCACTGACATTGCTATTGTCACTGATAAATTGCTAAGTGTTAAGTCACGTAGTTTTAGCTGTTTTCACCTATCTTAAAAGTCTCATCTCCCTTGGATATTAGAAAATCAATGTCTCCTATCTCTGAGATGCTGCTTATTATATATCTGGATACATTCTCCTTAGTCACTTCTTTTAATATATTTTTTCTTAGAATTTCACACTCAGAACTTCATTCATTTCATGTATATATGCTTTCTTAATTTTATAATAATAATAGTGATTTGTTGGTTGTATGCTAGGGAATATGCAAAATACTATCACTTTAAGAGTTAAGCATTTTCTCCATTTGCCAATAAGGAAACTCATGATCAGGGAGCTTAAGATTTGCTCAAGGTTTTAGTCTCATAAAAGAGCAAATCCATGTACATGTCTGTTGTACTGCAACATGATCGTTTTTTTTTTTAAGTTATTGAAGAATAGTTGATTTACAATGTTGTGTTAATTTCTGATATACAGCAAAGTGATTTAGTTACATATATATATAGTTTGCATTTGCTAATTCCAAACTCCCAATCAATCCCTCTCCCTCCCCCTTGGCAACCACAAGTCTGTTCTCTATGTCTGTGAGTCTGTTTCTGTTTCATAGGTAAGTTCATTTGTGTTATAATTTAGATTCCACATATAAGTGATATCATATGGTATTTGTCTTTCTCTTTCTGACTTACCTCATTTAATATGAGAATCTGTAGGTGCATCCATGTTGCTGCAAATTGTATTATCTCATTCTTTTTTATGGTGGAGTAGTATTCCATTGTATATATGTACCACATCTTCTTTATCTATTCCTCCATCGATGCACCTTTAGGTTGTTTCCATGTCTTGGCTATTGTAAATAGTGCTGCTATAAACATAGGGGTGCATGTATCTTTTCAAATTATAGTTTTGTCCAGATATATACCCAGGAGTGGGATTGCTGGATAATATGGCAATTCTATTTTTAGTTTTTTGAGGTACTTGCATACTGTTTTCCACAGTGGCTGTACCACTTTACATTCCCACCAACAGTGTGGGAGGGTTCCATTTTCTCCACTCTCTCTCCAGCATTTTTTTTTTAATATATTGGAGTGTAGTTTTCTTACAATGTTGTGTTAGTTTCAAATGTACAACAAAGTGCTTCAGTTATACATATTTTCAAATATACAACAAAGCGCTTCAGTTATACATATACATATATCTATTCTTTTTCAGATTCTTTTACCATATAGGTTATTACAGAGTATTGAGTAGAGTTCCCTGTGCTATACAGTAGCTTCTTGTTGATTATCTATTTTATATATAGTAGTGTGTATATATTAATCTCAACCTCCTAATTTATCCATCCCCCCACACCTTTCCCCTTCAGTAACCATAAGTTTGTTTTCTAAGCCTGCAAGTCTGTTTCTGTTTTGTAAATAAGTTTATTCATATCATTTATTTTAGATTCCGCATATAAGTAATACCATATGATATTTGTCTGTCTCTGTCTGACTTACTTCACTTAGTATGATAATCTCTAAGTCCATCCATGTAGTTGCAAATGTCATTATTTCATTCTTTTTTATGGCTGAGTACTATTCTATTGTATATATGTACCATATCTTCTTTATCTATTCCTCTGTCAATGGACATTTAGGTTGCTTTCATGTCTTGGCTATTGTAAATAGTGCTGTAGTGAACATTGGGGTGCAGGTATCTTTCCAAATTATGGTTTTCTCTGGATATATGTCTAGGAGTGGGATTGCTGGGTCATATAGTAGCCCTATTTTCAGTTGTTTAAGGAACCTTATGGTTTCCTTTGCTGCAATACAACTCTATGTTCCTTCTTCTTATTCTCTTTTCATGATTTTGATCATCAAGCGTACACGGATTGCTTCCGACTATCTTCTTCCATCTCAGATTTCTCTGTCCATGTAGGTTTATTTGACTTAGTCTACATTTCCATGTTAATGTCCCATAGGTATCTCAAATTTCACATTCTAATACTAAACTCATTTTCTCACCCTTTTCTAAACCTGTTCACTAGCTTTATTCACTAACTTGATGCATGGAAAGACCATTCACTTTCCCATCCCCTCTGACAATGCATTTATTCTCTTCTAGTTATTCTGCATTAACTGTTTTTAAAACATCCCATAGCAATGTGAATCAGATGTTTTCTTGTCTGCCTTCTCAATTAAGATACTTGATGGCAAGGACTCTTATCTTGCTTTTGAGTCTCTGGACTCTAACCCAGTTCCTGATACACAGTTGTAGTTAATAAATGCATATTAAATAAGGAAATTGATGCAGGTGCTATATCATTCATAAAATTACTTTTCTAGGTATATGGATTTTCCATGAAATGTATCTCTCTTTCTTAGGCATAGTTATTCTTTTGTATTTGATTCTAGTCAAAGTAATTTTTTAAAATAGATGTCTAGATGTATTTATTAATTCAAAATAACTTCTTCACATTCTAAAGTTAACTTGGTGGAATGATCTGATGCATATAAAATAAAACTCACTAAGTATTCCTTTGTTTTTATTCACTCACAACTGACTTGAAAGGGCTTCCCTGGTGGCGCAGTGGTTGAGAGTCCGCCTGCCGATGCGGGGGACACGGGTTCGTGCCCCGGTCCGGGAGGATCCCACATGCCGCGGAGCAGCTAGGCCCGTGAGCCATGGCCGCTGAGCCTGCGCATCCGGAGCCTGTGCTCCGCAACGGGAGAGGCCACAGCAGTGAGAGGCCCGCGTACCGCAAAAAGAAAAAAAAAATGACTTGAAAGCATTTGATATTCATTTTAACACATTAATTTTCCAAAAAGTATGTGCACCATTCAAAGAAGGAACAAATATTTGGATTACTTTACAGAGCTTATTTATTGACTTCTATTTTGTATTACACTAAGGAGAATACTGAAGTTATTTAATGGCATAATATCATAGGTTTCCCAAGAGTAAATATTCATTCATTTTCTGTCTCTTTTCTCTTTTTGTCATTTTTCTCTGCCTCTCTCCCTTTTTCTTCTAAAATACACATACGCGTACGAGATGTTTTTGAGATTTCCAGAGATAATGAAATTAATGTTTCAATTATTAATGGCTCATTGGGATATATATTTTCTCAAATACTCTGAAAGTTTTTCTGAATATGATGAGAACAGCATTAAATTTTACTGGGTTCATAATGATGAGTCCAAATAACATTTTGTTTATAATCATTCCACTGTTTACATTAAATGCCCCCCCAAAACAGTATAAATTCATCTTCATACAATATCTTCAAAAGACTAGCCAAATTCGTTGAAACAGGTGAACTTCCTTATTTACCTAAACTTTGTAATTTATTGGTAAAATAGATTCAAGATGGGAAGACATAGTTATAATTAGTTTTACTTTAAGCTGAAATGATGGGGAAGGTACATTAAAGTTGATGAGTCATCAGTTTGAAGCTGACATTATCAAAATCCACAGAAAAAGATGGCATATCCCCCATCCCTTGTTAAATATATAGCATAGAGAAATTTTGAGGGACATAATTGCTTCATGCATAGATTTTGTCAGAGTGGCTGCAGCAGCAGTAATAATATCAGTGACACCAAGGTATGTATAGATACAGTTTGGGTATTAGAAAACGAGTTGGAAGGTATTAAGAATTGGTTTTCTAGACCAAAAAAAAAAAAGTTTAATAAACAATAGCAACATCACAGACCAGAAAATTCTGCCTGATTTTAGTGAGACAGTTGTGAAGCCATCTAATCCTATAACTGTAAGAATAATATATAACTGTGTACATACAGGTGTGAATATGAATTGAGCTGAATAATAAGAGATAAGTATGCTGTATCTGGCTCAAAATGTTTAAATCAAAATGCAGACCTTTCTTAAGGCAAGCTCTTTAAGTAAACTATTTTTTCTAAAAGGGGAGGAAGAAGAAGAGGAAGAGAGTTGATGACATATGATAAAATCATTTTTGATCCTTCAGCCTTGTATTTCTTTAATACAAAGGGATGAATATGTACAATTAAATGAGTATTCACTCTGGAGTATTATGCTAACAGTATTTATCAATCGCACATTGGTTTCCTTTAACTATTAAAGAATATAACTTTATAACATATAATGTACAATATGTACACTCTTTAGTAGCCATACATTTATTATATTTATATGCTCAATCTGATACATCAAAATTAGATATAAATGGCAGGCATCACTTATGTGCTATTGGAATAAAAAGAAATTCCTACACATTGTCATTTAAGAACTCTCATTATTAGACACTTTCCAAGATAATGGAATCAGTACTGCAGTTTTTCTTTCTTAACGAGTTGTTGTAGTGTGCTTTTTAGATACTATTGTCAGACACTAATTTTTCTATATCAGTTTTATCCTAAAACTTATTTAAAATGGAAAGTAGACTTCTGAATCTTAGATGAAATATTTTGACTTGCTTTTAGTGGTATTAAGCATTATAATCTTACCACCCACTTTTTTTAGGATGTGCTATAGTGGTGACTGTTGAGCATATGTGATAAGAAGGCATTGGACACAGAGCTACTAAACATACATTAACATAGGTTCTTTTTTCAAATTTAGCTATCATGGATAAATTAGAAAACTCTCTAGGAGAACCAGTGCTATAATTACGAACACTGAAGACTCAAGAATCATTATCTGCTTTAAAAATCGTTTTAATTTTTTAAAATTTCCATAAAATGGCAAAAATAAATTCAGGAGCCATGAATGATTATTTCATTACAAAATGTTCATACCTACTAGTTTTTCAAGTGAAATGTTGAAATTGATAGGTGGAACGTACAGTATATGGTACTAAAGTTTCCGCAAAAGGGAGTCTTTTCAGACGCTCCACATGGCTTCACCTTCCCCATCGTTAGGATGACCTATGAAGTGGGAGCCTCACATCTGCTGGTCTTTGCAGCTTAATGAATGAAAAGTCAATGGTCACATAAAGCCCTGCATTTTGACTCTTTCCACGTCTCTTGCATTTGTTTGTTCTCAGTCAGAGCTGTTATCATCTGAACTTACTATCCCCAGTGCCATAAATAGGTCTCCTAATAGTATCAGCTTGGAGGTAGGAGAAGTCTCATCAATGTCCATCCAGCTTCACTTGTTAGAAAATTCTCTTGCTGACTATTTTGCCAGAATGCTGTGGGTGGGAGAGGTGGTAAAATAGAGGAGTGGCAATCTGACCTATGAAATGTGTTTACTACTTTTAATAAAGATAAAATTATTAAATTAATAATAACCTCT
Source organism: Delphinus delphis (assembly GCF_949987515.2). NCBI lineage: Eukaryota > Metazoa > Chordata > Mammalia > Artiodactyla > Delphinidae > Delphinus > Delphinus delphis. Next base: position 40,277,360 of record NC_082691.1, read on the forward strand.
GGATAGTACCATGTAATTTACATACACACTTTGTTTATTCCTTAAAACAGCCCAACAAAGCAGGTGGTATTATTTTAATTTTAAAGATAAGAAAACTGAAGCTCAGAATGATTAAATAATTATCCAAGGCTACTATTCAAGGAATGAATGAAATAAGGAATGAATGACTCTCCAGGGAAAACTGCATGGATGAAGTGGATTAAGAAGTTAAGATAGAGAAGTCAATTTTTCAATCCATTTAGCAATCAACTTACAGAGAGTAAGCTGGTCTGAGAGTCACATGGGGTTTATGTTTGGGGTTAGGATGCTGCTGAAGAACCAAAGATGACAATTTTAAAAGAAAACAGATGAAACATCATCATGGATGGAACAGCGATGGTGAGTCCTGTGGATGGTTAGGCTTTCACCAGAAACAACTATGGTAAACTTTTCAGCTCTATGATAAACTTCTCAGCTCCTGGCTTAATTTGAAAAGCTTTTGTAGGTTTCAGTGACAAGGTCTTTGAAAACTTAGGAGATAGACAAATTAAAGTAGAAATGTAATTGGTAAAAACTGATTTAGAAAGAATTAGAAAATAGGATCTTTTTCAGTAATAATTAAAGGAATTGAAACAATTATTTAATACCTCTTAATTAAAAAAAAAGAAATCAAAGACTCACTAGAAATTGGATAGTTGATATGCAAGTGCTACCAGTTTTAAGGAACTTCCAAAATTATATAGATGCCTCCAAAAAATGGAAAATAAGGGCGGCATCTTCTACAGTTCATTTTATGAGACAGAAAAATTTTGATAAAAAGTTACAGATGGTATGAAGAAGAAAAATAGTCTGTTGTGTTCATGAATGTAGACAAAAACTTCTGAACAAAGTGTTAGCAAAGCAAAACCAATTTTCTATAACAATATTAATAACAGTGTCCAATTTGGGTATATGAAAGTATTATAAGAATGTTTTAATAATGCAGAAATATGTAAGTGTATATGCCCACATTACCAATGAAATGAAATCATCTCAATATCTCACAGGGTGCAGAGAGTATTAACATTGATTCATAATAAAAATTCTATATAACAGAAATAGAAGAAAACTTTATAATCTGTATGAAAGGTGTCGCTCAAAAAAGAAAAAGAAAAGAAAATCCGTACAACAAACATCATCCTAAGTTGGGAAATTATGAAAGTATTCCATTTAAATTCCGGGACAAGATACGGATATTCTGTATAAATACTCTAATTCAATAAAGTATTGAAGCTCTGGCCAGCACAATAAGACAGGGAGAGAAATAACAATTATAAGGATTGAAGATCTCTAATAGTACCATTGTTATTAGCATATGATATAGTTTACATAGAAATCCAAATGAATCTACAAACATTATATAGGCAATAGAAAAGAGGAGTAATGTGGCTGTTTTTGAGATCAATATATAAAAGTCAAATATATTTATATATACCAGCAACAAAAACATTAATTTTAATAAACAATTTAAGAATTTAAGATACCAACATAAACTTTAAGACAACCAAGAATAAATCTAACAATGACCTGCAAGCAAAAAAATGTTGTAATTTATTTAAGGATATTAAAGAATAAGTTGATTGAAAAATCCTATATTCATGGATGAGGAATTAACACCATATAGATGTTATTTCTCCTAAAACTGCTCAATAGACTTCATGTAATGCAATTTTTTAAAACATTTATGATTTTTGTGTGTGTGTTTTTATTTTCACCCTTATGGGATATGACAAGTTAAATTTAATATGTGTACAGTAAAGCAAAGAAAAAAATAATAGCTAAGATTTCATGTTCAATGAGACATAGATTAACTATAAAGCTATAGTGTTGTAAGAGTGTGGTACTGGTTCAGAGATGGACAAATTCATGAATAAAATAGAACAGATTCTAAAAAGAAAAATACCCATATATGGAAATTTGATTTATGATGGACTTGCATGATAGAAAACTGAATTATCCAAAACATGAAAAGATGGATTTAAAAATGAAAAGAAAAATAGTTGCACAACACCCAGAAGGACAGAAGAAAGGAGGCAAGAATAGGAGGATGGAGAAAGAGAAAGGGAGGGCAGAGGGATGAAAGAAGGCAGTGAAGAAGGGAAAAGAAAAAAGGGATCACTACTAGACAGAACCACTCTAGAATATTGTGTATATTTTATATATATTATCTATTCTATTCCAATAACTCACACCATCCAATCTTACATCACCACATAAAATTTCTATGTCAAAATTAAAACTAAGGGGCTTCCCTGGTGACTCAGTGGTTAAGAATCCGCCTGCCAACGCAGGGGACACGGGTTCAAGCTGTGTGGGAAGATCCCACATGCCGCGGAGCAACTAAGCCTGTGCGCCACAACTACTGAGCCTGCGCTCTAGAACCCGCGAGCCACAACTACTCAGCCCACGTGCCACAACTACTGAAGTCTGCATGCCTAGAGCCTGTGCTCCACAACAAGAGAAGCCGCCGCAATGAGAAGCCCACGCACCGCAACGAAGAGTAGCCCCTGCTTGCCACAACTAGAGAAGCCCACGTGCAACAATGAAGACCCAACGCAACCAAAAATAAAATAAATTAAATAATTTTTTTAAAAAATTAAAACAAATTTTAGGAGAGTAAATGTGAACTCTCTTCTGTCCACTGAGGAAACATTGTTTGTTACACAAAGAGGCCAAAGTGCTAGCCATTTATCAAAAGATTGATAAACTTGAATACATTAAAACTAAAATGATACTTGTTAAAATATACATTAAGGAAAGTAAAAAACTTTAAACCTATAGGAAATATTTGCCCAAAGAAAGAGAAAAAAACCCAAAAGGATTAAAATCAAGAAGTAAAGAATTTTTACAAATCAACAAGTAAAAAAGGAGTAAAGATATGAAAAGGCATTTCACAAACGAGGAAACACATAAAATTACCAAGTATGACATTACAAGTGTTAGGATGGGCTCGGCACAGATTTTTTTCCACCTTTTACGTACCTACATTGGTACAACTTCTATAGGAAACAGTTTGGCATGATATTGTAAAGTTGCAAAAGTGGTCACTGTCCATGAGCACCAGAAACTGTCGAAAATGCATTTTTTATGAGAACATAAAGCTAATCAATCCAAATATCCATTGTATGGATTTTAAAATGCATACCCGCATAAATGGTATTAAACACAGCAGTAGAAATAACTCTTCAACTACACGTGGATGGAAATTCAGCTACTACGTGGAGGAATGTTAGTAACAATGCTGAGATGAAAAAGCAACATACAATGTGGTGTTTATGGCATACACATGATAACCTGAAATTCAGAATAGTGGTCACCTTTGTTAACGAGGAAGGGGGTGCTATAGGGAAAGAACGCAGGTATATGTAAGTTATTAGGAATAGTCTACTCTCTGGGTTGGGCAGCTGGTATATAGGTGTTTATTATATTGCTTATATAACAGCAAACTAACCAGTGATAGTCTGGAAGAAAATATTTCAACATGTCTGACGAAAGGTAAATGCCCACAATACAATGCATGAGGAAATACAGGAAATTTTCATGTTCTAAATATTTATGGCTCTTAGTATCAGGGGATGGGGTTTTAGTTGATTTGTTTACATTTCTATTATGTTTACGCACTGTTTGTATGACATTAACCAAATGTTTTTTTCTAATGATGCTAATTTAAATAAAAATATCACTCATAATACATAGTTTATAAGATAATAAAATGCAACTTATGGAAAAGAAGGACAAGACTTTAAAGATGCAGTTCACAAAGGAGGTCACACATCTGTAAACCTACAAAAATATGTTCAACCCACTAGTAAACAGGCATGTGATTATGCAATAACAGCACGATGGTATTTTTCACTTATTGAAGAAACATCATAAAGTTGTTTATATGTAGTGTTTTGGAGTTTCAAGGAAGTGGGCCCTTTATTTTCTACAGTGGGCGCCATTCAGAGGGTATCATAATGTTGTAGTGGAGTATTTCCCTTATAGAAGATTAGCTTTCAGAACATAATGCACTTGTTCACATAAATGTATTCAAATAATGTTAACTGCAATACCTGTTTTTTTGTGACAGTGAAACACTAAAGAGTTTAAAAGTACATGAAATGACTTATTTAATCATAGACTATATACCCTATTTAATATTCACTTATAATAAATCTTTATATGTACACTGACACAGATCTCTGACGTTTTTAAGTCAAAAAATGCACACGGATAAATTAAAAGGATGTATAGCATAATCCTGTTTATGTTAAAAATATGTGTGTGATAAAATTTACATGTGTACATTTATATATGTAATCCTATAGAAAACTTTCTTGTGGTATCCACAAGAATACCTGGGGATGGTTTCCAGGACTCTCCAGATACCAAAATCCACAGATGCTCTTAGTCCCTTATATAAAAAGGCATAGTGTTTGCGCATACTTTAAATCGTCTTTAGGTTACTACAGTACGTAATAAAATGTAAATGATATGTAAATAGGTGTAAATACAATATAAATCTTTTGTAAATATATAGTTGCGGCTCACCAAATTGGAGTTTTGCTTTTTGAAACTTTCTGGATATTTTTTGTTTTGTTTTGTTTTGTTTTTTTGCGATACGCAGGCCTCTCACTGTTGTGGCCTCTCCCGTTGCGGAGCACAGGCTCCGGACGCACAGGCTCAGCGGCCATGGCTCACGGGCCCAGCCGCTCCGCGGCATGTGGGATCTTCCCGGACCGGGGCACGTACCCGTGTCCCCTGCATCGGCAGGCGGACTCTCAACCACTGCGCCACCAGGGAAGCCCTGGATTTTTTTTTTAAGATTTTTGATCCCTGGTTGGTTGAATCTGCATATGTGGAACTTGTAGATATGGAGGGCCAACTGTATTATATTGTTACCATTGGGGCAAGAAAGGTGAAGAGGCACATTCTAAATATTCTGTCCTATTTCAATTCTTTTTTTTTTTATATACAAGAAAATAGGCATGTATGATTGTATAACTGGAGGCACTACCTGCCTTTGTAATTTTCCCCAAGGTAGGTTGCATTAATAAGCACACTGCATGCAGTAGCAGCAGAAGCAGTGGACATTTATCACAGCTGACCCCGCAATTAGTCTTGAGTATTCCTGGGTGGCAAACACTGCCAGCCAGGTCAAAAGACAGGGGGAAGCCTGGCTTCTAGTTGCAGATTCAGTCAGAAGGAAACACTGAATACAGTTGGCTAAAACCTCATATGCAGTCTGATCATTTTCTCCCAGTAATAGAGAAGGCGAAAACTCTCAAAGACATATTTACTGACCTATTGGTCACATTTATATAATTATTCAAAAGAATTGTTTATCAATAAAAATTAGTAAATGAAACAATTTTGTATATGTCACTCTGCATTATGTGAACTGCATACCGCATATGGGAGTATATCTTAATGAAAATTATTATAATTTATTAACTTTATTTTTTTAACTTTAGAGTTGATAAAAGAAAAAATATATTTATTATAGAATATAGAGTATATAATGACAATGTTTAACTTAGGACATGTTAATACTTTTATTTTAGAATTCCATTCTACATAAGAATTTAACGTTTTTCAATAAAATCAAAATCTTTCATTAGATGAAATGCTAAATATACAAAACTAAAAATGTCCTAATTTTGAAATATCAATCATGTGCCATAACGTGCTTATTTTTCAGGTTAAGCTTTTTCCGTGATGTTCCTGATTTCAGAGTGTTAGCCTGCGGTGGAGATGGAACTGTGGGGTGGATTTTGGACTGCATAGGTAATGAAGACACACATTTAACGTAGCTGGGGTGAGAGTGGTAACCTTAAATTCTGTGTATTTTGTTTGTTTATTTAGTGCATCCATATCTTTGGATGTGGATGCATTAAATAAACAAAGTACATAGTGATACACTTAGACATCTGGAATGTTACACACTGTTTACTGGCTTAATTTATTCGTCTATATTTCAAATTTTTAACTGACAAAATAATTTACAAGTAACTAGAAATCCCTCTTTTCTCATTCATTTCTCTTGGAATTTAATAAACCCTCAAATATTTCTGGATCTGCATTGACCAATCTTTTTTAAAAATAGGCCTCTTCATAAAAAGGAAAGATTGATTCAAAAGAAGTTTTACTATCTATATATATTGAAGCAAACTTTTATTTAGTCAATGCAGTTGAGAATATTCTACCTTTTCATACTCTCAAAAATATTCAAATTAAAAATGAATACATATTGTCAGCACACTTTTGGTAAGCATCTAACGACTTTAACCTACTAACATTTTTAAAACAGGAAAAACAGGGAAAATTGTATTCTTTGGCCTTCCAATAAACAATGTCAGTAGTATTAATATATTTAAGGAGAAAACCAGAGTTCAAGAACTGCAAAAATTAAGGAGTTGCTTGAACAGTATCTGAGAACTTGTAAGAATCTTAGTGAAAACAGGAGGATATTGTTGGTTTGCATTAGCCCTCAAAATCTAAGCCTTGGCTAGTACGCTGTGGCACATCCCTACATAATCTATTCCCTCCCCGTTCCTACACACCCACATATGCTTACTTTGAAGGGCTGAGAAGGGAGAAGAATAAAGAAAACTAATATATGTTTGTGAGATTTGCTCAGTGATTCAAACAAAAGCATGTGGAATTTCAGTGGCAAATATCTTTACTGGACTCAAACACTATGTTGTATAATGTTGAACCTCAAACAAAACCAGGTAATCTTTTACGTCGTTGACTCTGACACAGAACAGCACAAAACCATTGTTAGCGTTTTACTAACCTTTAGAATTCCACTACTTTCAAAATATTTTATTCCTTCAAGTGTACCTCGAGTTGATGTTGCAAAGGACTTTTTATAGGAAGCTACTTCTCCACTCTGCTTACGTCCTTGTATGAATATTCCTGTGTTGTATGTACCTGCATCCTTGAGAATTTCAACGGAGTTAATTCAAACACGCTACAATTTTTAACTGAATTAACATATTTAAAAGGCTTTCCTCATGCATAAGTCTTGAAAATTCCTGTCACTCTGTGAATTTTGGTATTTATTTGTTTTATAAATTGCTAGAAATACATACAAATTAATCAATTTATAATTGTATATAACTATAAAATAGAACGTTTTATGTTTATAAGTACCTGGTGGAATGCCTTCCATGCCAAGCTGTGTTTATTTTATTGTTGTTCTGTCTGTGATCAAAAATTTATTTTATTTCAATTTTTCAATTCTACAGAAAAGGCAAATGTAGTCAAGCATCCTCCAGTGGCTATTCTGCCTCTCGGGACCGGCAATGATCTAGCAAGATGCCTGCGATGGGGAGGAGGTAAAATAGCTAAAAAAAAAAAACAAAAAACTTAAAAAACAGAGATATAGTACGGAGCACCCTTCCCCCAAAAACTAAATCCAGCATTTCTTCACTGCATGACAGCTGCCATGTAATTTCAGCAAACATAATTGCTGTCAGATATGTAGTATAATTTTGAACAATCGTCTAGAGTAGAGAAACAAATAGTGGACCAAGAGTTAGACTGTGAGTGCTAATTATATACTTGATGGGGCAGGCAAGCTTCCAACCCTTTTTGGTTTGGGGGTTTCCAATTTAAGAAATGAGATAAGCATGGGTTAACTCTAAAATAATGTTCACATTTGTAATCTCTGAGTGTGTGAGAAAATCACAAACAAAGGAAAAGAACTGAAAGGCTAACAAATGACTTGTCCAGGAATAAGTACAAGAGGTAACACATTTTCTGAGACCCACTTTGCACCAGGTGGTGTGTTCTGCACTTGGGGTACAGGGTTAAGAATAGAAAGAAAACAATATCTGCTTTCAACGGAGCCTTAAATTCTAGTGGAACATGAAGTCATGTGTAAATTGTGAGACTTCCTACTGACAAGTAATATAAATGATAATGATATCAACATATGATAATCAACATAATGAACGACCTCACCTAGGAATTGATGAGGTGACATAAGAAGAATCCTAATAGGTGGATAATGACGGAGCCATATAGAACTGGGGGTGGACATTATAGGCAGAGGGAACATCAAGTCCAAAGGCCCAGAGATACAAAGGCACTTAACATTACTGAAGGAACTGAAAATGGAATAGTGTAGATGGAACAGGTGAGTAAAGGGAGAATATTTCAAGATGAGATCTTAAAATAATTTGAAGTGTCATTAACAGGCTAAACTTACCAGAAGATATCAAAGAAAAGAAAACCATATTTTGCTAAATAAACAAGAACCTAATCCTAAATATTTTTAGCATCTAAACTCAGAGAAGTTTGAAAAGTGTCTAGTAAGACAGTGTAAATCAGAAGCCCTTGGGAAGCTTGTTAAAAATATAGTGGACCGACCTTACTTCAAATATGCTAAATGGAAATCTCTAGAGATGGGACCCGGGCAGTTGATTTTTTTTTTTAAGCAAACTCCCTAAGTAACTTGATTTACAACAAAATTTGAGAAGAATTGTTCCATGAATACCTGGGCAACTTGTGAACTCTTAAGATGTATATACATTGTATTTGTGTATTTGACAGAATTTGAAACCAAGTTAAAAACATGGTATATGATATATTTGTAACTTTCATTAAGGATATAACTTAGTAGAAGAATATTATAAAATACTGAGTTAAATTGTATAGAATCTAAAGATAGATATAGATAGATAGATAGAATGAACCATTGCTTACGAGATGCTTATATTTGCCAATGTTAATATACGTGTATTGATTAAAAGGAAGAGAATCATGCATGTGGCTTCTTACGTATTCCTCTGGAAATATTTTTGATATTTGAAAATTAATAATTTTATTTTGGCTTCAAGCTGGCAAATGACTTAAATCTCAAAATTGATATAGAAGTTCCATTCAGGGCATCCTTTAATTATTTCCTTGTAAACAGTTTTAAAGATATTCTTATCAGTGGCCAAAGACACATGGATTATAGTATATGTCAAAGTGTATATTGATGATGAACTCTTTGTGCATGTCTAGCATGTGCTGGCACTGTTCTAGGTGATGGATATTAAATGAGAAAATAAATAAAGGGTTCTTACCCTTTTGGAGGTTACATTTTCATTGCGTACACAGACAATAAATCACTGAATAATGAAATATATAATTACAAAATAAGGTCAAGGATATGAAAGAATCAGAGTGTATTTTCAGAGAATAACCAAGGGGAACTATTCAGCTATATGGTCAAGAAGACCTCTCTGAGGAAGTAACATTTAAGCTGGATTTAAAATATGAGGAAGAAAGAGCGAGCTCTTTGTACTGAAAGGACTGAAGGAAGGCTGATGTAACTCTAAGAGGTCATGGGGCAGTGGGTAGGTATGGCCTCAGCGGGGTGAATAGGATGACGTTGGAGAGAGAATCTGGAGCCAGATTATGCAGGTCTTAATGGTCATGGTAAAAATTTTATGTGATTGACTTTGAAGCACACAGTGAAACTTTGGAAGAGTTTCAAAAGCAGAGTGGCACAGTGACATTTGTGTTTTCAAAATAGGTTAATTTGGGGGCATAAAAGACTGTTAAGAAAATGTGGCAATGTGGGGAATCATAGTTTTTGAAAGGAGAATTTGGATTACCATTGTATTTAGAGGATAAATGGGCTGGGCTAGGGCGGTGGTAGTACAAATGAGACAAGTGCACACACTGACATTTTCAGGGATAGACTGATACAACGTGCCAATGGATTGGGTAGGGACTTTGGGGAAAGTGAGGTATCAAGGGGGACTGCAAGATGCCCAAGGTGAGCAATTAGGAAAATGGAGGTGCGATCTGCTAGAGTTTACTAATAAAGAAACATGCTCTGGGGTGGCATTATTTCCTGTCAGGTGTCTAACTTTGAGCAAGTTGCTTAACAACTGTGTGCCTAAGACTCCTCATCAGAACTTGAAGAAAATAATGGTATCTGCCTTGGAGGTTCTTACACCCAAGTATCAAATTGTTTCCCCAGTGTCTGGGCTGAGTCCTTCCTGTAATTATAGTAATTATCATTATGCTTAACATTTGGGAAAGAAATTACTTTATTCAACCAATAATCATTTTGTTCACGTAATATCACTGGAATCTATTGACTGGAAGCTTAATTTTTATGAGTATATTTACATATTTTGGAAAACATAACACTGTACAAATATAAGATGTTGTAGGACATTTGAAAAAAATACTTAATTTACATTCTCTTTGCAATTTTTCTGGCAATGATTAATCTCTCAAGCAAAATTCTGAAGTTTACTGCAAGAAAAATGTTGTTTTGTGAAGAGTAAGGGAGTAGGAGGCAGAATTTTACATGGAGCACACTCTTACAAATATATGTTGTTGCTTTTCTTTATGTGATTTTAAATTTGTAAAAATTCCTATGACATTTTAGATAGAATCAGTCATTATGATAACATCATATCATTAAAGCAAAGATAAATACTAATTACGTTTTCATTTGGTTGCTTAGCCTAGAGTGATTATACGCTTTAAATCAAAATAATGGAAGCAAAATAGCATCATTCTTTTCTGGAACAAGCTTTGTTTGCATATTTAGTAAGTTTAATTTATCTTTTTTTAAAAAATATAATCTTTTTGAGTTCAGGAATCCTATTTATAGTTATGGATCATTATTAAACAAGCTTGAGCACAGATAAATCTAAACAAGTAGGGCATAGATATTTGTTAAATGGGGAACTACAATTTGGAATTCTTCACCTTTGAGAATTAGCACTGAACTGCAGGTATGATTCTCCAAATAGATTTATTGCCTCTCTCTTTCCATTTTTCCTTGGCTAGAAGACTGATTGATACCAGCCTTTTTCATACATAGCCATAAAAACTTTGAGAACATATCCAGTGCTAAAGAATTTAAGTTAATTGACCCTACTTAATCTAGCTGTATTAATTCTTTCATTAAATTCAATTCTATTATGTTGTCTCCTGGTCGGTTGCCGTTCCTACATTTTTCCGGTGTTATGCTCAACAATGTTTCTATTAACCGGAGATGTAGCTGAGGACAAGCTCAATGTTTGTTTTAGAGCATTATCATTTATTCATATTTCTGCTGAGTGGGTTTGTGTATAATACTGTATATTAAATATACTATATTTTCATACTATATTATACATTAGTTTAATGTATATAAATTCATTTATATCTAAAACGATCATACTTATTTTCAAACAAGAGTAGAATTTGGAAAATAGGTGAATATATTTAACTGTTTTTAATTCAATGCAATAGGTAAACATATATATATATATATATATAATTTATTTGGGGGGGCGTTAAAAGAAATTAAAAAGAAAATAAACATTGGGAATGAGGGTGGAACTATTAAGAAACACCTGAAAAATAAGTACGCTTAATTACTATACTCTTGTAGTTTAAACAATTCAGTGTTTTATCACTGAGTACAATTATATGTATATTATGTAAGTTCATAATTTTTGAATTATGCTATAAAATATGGTATGACATTTATTGAAATGGTTTTTAATACTTCTAATGTTTATATCTGTGTAGTTGTTGTTTGTTGTACTTTTTGCTGTGTGTATTGAATGGTGCATAATTAGTTTCTAGACCTGTGTAAGGTAAGAAGAGATGGTAGGCTCCAAGATACGTATTCCTGGTTTCTGGCTGCCTTGCCCCTCTAATAAGTTAATTCAACAAATACAGCATAAATGTAATTTAATCTTGCCATATTACAGTGCCTATTCCCTTTTCTTTTAATCCAATCGGTTTTTCCAGAGTTATGTGTGCTAACACATCTAACGAGGACTCATAGCCTCTGGCATTTTCTTGTTCAACAAATAAATTATTAAAATATAGAATGAAGTTGGACACGGAAAAAAATCTATGAAAATATTGTTGCTACTCAAAATATCATTGTAAGAATGTGTATAGAGTTAGAAAGATTATTTAACTTAGTACATTTCAAATTCTAATGTCATTGTCAGTATTATTGTTGACAACTTTCTATTCTTTTGCCTTATATACTAAGACCTTTTATGCATTTTCTCATTTTTTTTTCTCAATTAATTCTCACACCAAACCTAAGTTTTTACAGAGGAAGAAACTGTTTAGAATTTTAAAAGCAGACACTGAAGTAAATAACACAGCCAGGATTAGGCTACAGCCCTAATTAACTATAATGTTAGATACCTAAAGGTACATTTAAGAGAAAGTATAATATTAAGCAACAAGTTTCTTTTCTGGCCATCGTGGCTATCTATAGTAGATCTATTTAAAAATGGATTTGTTGGACATTTACTGTAGGGCACACCTGGTAAAAGGAACTTGTGGGGAGAAAAATGAAAATAACTATAGTGCACCATGCTCGTTCTACGGTAGGGCTAGTTTTGAGAACTGTGTACTGTGGTACTGTACAGAATCCATTATTTTGGGAGGGTGGCTTCTGGAAAAAAGTGTTATCAAATATAAAGCCTGCAGAGGGAGTAGAAGCAAGGGACAAGTCTAACATGGCATCCAGGCTTTTTACTATAGCAACTGGGTGGAGGGGAAAGTCAGCTGTTTTTCGGAGGGAGAGTTCACAGGAGGATGATACCAAAGCACATCATTAATTCCACTTTGAATAAATACATTGATAAAAAGTTTTGTGAGGGGTATGCATTGGAGATGTTCATTTGGCAGTTGGCTGTACTGTGAATTTGTCCCACAGGAGCGAAATATGAGTTACAAATTAAAGCTAAAGATAAAATATTAGTATGAGTATAATAAGATTATAGTTAATTCTTCAACCTGTGTTAGAATTTGCTTTAAAATGCATTATTTAGCTTTAGAATGATACACACATATTCACACGCTTAAACATATATAATTATAGCTTTTGTTATTTGGTTATATTTTTTTCTCAAGATAATTTTTTTTTATTAGGTTATGAAGGTGAGAATCTGATGAAAATCTTAAAAGACATTGAAAACAGCACAGAAATCATGTTGGACAGGTGGAAGTTTGAAGTCATACCTAATGACAAAGATGAGAAGGGAGACCCAGTGCCTTACAGTATCATCAATAATTACTTTTCCATTGGCGTGGTAAGATTTTCCACTAACCATTCTTTTTTTACCAGTTCTGGATAATCGCTGATGTAAACTCTTATACTATGAAGATTTACTGATTATAAATAATTTATTTTATCTTTGTGTCAGCAAAGCACCTCTTCTAATGGGTAATAGTAAAGCTTATGAATTTATTTAAAGTCAGAGAATCAGTGATGATTTTTTCATGTGTTAAACAAAGGAAAGAAACTATATTTTATGTAATTGGCTTGACCATTTGTGTTAGTAAAATGAAGCTTAGAATGGTTTATAAGGTAGTTATAAGTTTTAGAGTATAAGCTACAGTTTCACATTACTAAAAATGTGAAAACAATGCATCAAATTTTTTCTTATTTTGAAATCTACATTATAATATCATAACCTATTAGGTTTTTATTTATAGACATTATTTTAAAATTTATGGTTTAGTGTAAAGTCTAAGAAAAATGCTGCTAGTATTCTCAAGTGGTTAATAAGTCAAAAGGTTAATTTTTCACTTACTTTCTTGAAAAATTTGAGACCGAAATTAAAATATCTTTTGGCAATTTAAAGAGTTATTGAAATTTCAATCCCTAAGAAATTAATAATTTTAACAGTAATTTTACTTGTATTTATATATATATTACCCAGTAATTATGAAGTCTTAAAATATATTATCTACAGCATTACATTCCATTGAACATATTTTCCCAATATTAGTCTTACATCATGTCTCATTTCTCTCTTATGCATGTGCATGTGCACACATACACACACAGACACAACTAGCAAACTATAAAAAGCATTGGTTGAGTCCATGAACTTAGGAGTCAAGCTACCTTTAGCAATTTTTTTTTCCTCTTAGTGTGCATTCATTTACCCGTATCATGGTAGTTATTATTTTCTCTCTCATAGTTGTAAATAATGTGATTATACATTTAAAGAGCCTCGTATAATGATGCATAATGAAGGCTAAATGTACATCTTTACTAATACTATGATAATGATTATTATTATTTGCAAGAAAAATGTAATGCATTTGATCCATTAAAATTCTATTTATATTTGATATGAATAACAATATTTTAACAGCTTTATTGGCAAATAACTTACACACAACCTAATTCACTCATTTTAAGTAAACCTTTTAATGATTTAATAAATCTATCCCATATTAGAGCGTTTTCATCGCCAAGACAAGAACCCTCATGCCCACTTCTAGTCAATTCTGGGTCCTTTCCCCAGTTCCAAGCAAAGCTCTAATCTTTCTACCTCTAAGATTTGCCTTTTATGGATAGTTCATATAAAAGAAATAATACAATATATCGTTTTTTGCACCTGGCTTCTTTCACTTCACATAATGTTTTGAGGTTCACTTATATGAACTACATGAATACTGTATTCCTTTTATTGCTGAGTAGTAAGTATCCCGTTGTGTGGATATATCATATATTGTTTATCTCTTCACGGGTTGATGTACATTTAGATTGCTTCTGGTCTTTGGATATTATGAATAATGCCACTGTCTTGAGTCCCTATAGTTAATTTTTTATTTTGCTTACTGTACTTTTTGACTCAAGAATTTCTATTTGGTTCTTTTTTATATTTCTAGGTCTTTAATTGATATTTGAATGGTCATTGTTCTTATACTTTCCTTTATTATTTAAGCATAGTTTACATTAGTTTTTTTGATCAATTTATAATAGCTGTTTTGAAGTCTTTGTCTGCTAAGTCCAACATCTAGAGTCCATCAGAGACATTGTTTGCTTTTTCCAAAGTATGTGAAACACTTTCCCATTCCTCTGCATATTTGCTAATTTTTTGTTGGAAACAAGAGATTTTATATAATATATTATAACAACTGTGGATTTGCATTCTCCCATAGGTGTTATGCTTGTTCCTGTGTTTGCTTAGGGATTTCCCTCCACTGATTATAAGGAGCCTTTCTCCCCTGTAGTGTATGGATATACTGATGCCTCAGTATTTTTGTTTTTGTTTTTTCTTCTTGCTTTTATATTAATCCTGGCTTCTAGGGATCATTCCTGTGTCAGCATGCTTGACCAACGTTTGTGCTTAAACACCTTGAGACAGTTCATCCCTTTGCCACTGAACCTGTATGTTCATTGGGGAACACATACAAACTGCAGGCAATTATTAATCTGATTCAGCTTTTAGTATCTGCTGGCCTTTTTGTCTCTTCTGCTCATGTAGAAGGCCTCTCACTTAGCCAAAGATGTATAAATAACTATGGCCCTCTTTGGACTTTCCTGAACATATGTGTGACCTTGTACATTCATATAGCCTTTCAGACAGCCAGGAATATGACAGAATATCAAGGCCCATTATGGCTGTCTCATTCTCAAGATCTCCTTGAATATCTGGCTAGTTGGCTGGTTAGTTGCTTGCCTTAATCACTTCCGCAAACTGAGGCAAGCTGCTACATTTGCCACTGAGATCACTATTATTTTGGATAACTCTGGGTCATGGAGTTTCTCCAGCTTCCACTCCAAGTCACGTGAGCTCCCCTGACAGTAAAGTTGCTTGCTTTCATAACTTGCCCCACCCTGGTAGATCTTTAGTACTGATGGAGGTGGAGGGTAGGGTAGCCGCTCAAGGTTGAAACATCACAGATTGCCAGTGTTCTTCTCTTAGGTTCAGTAGTTTTTCTTGAATAAATAGTTCTCAGTTTGTTATATGCCTTTGATCAATTTTCAGTGGTCCTCAACAGAAGTTATTTCCTTTCCATCCCAGGAGACATTTGGCAGTGTTTGGACACACATTTGATAGCCATGGCTAAGAGAGGATTCCTACTGGAAGCTAGTGGGTAGAGGATAGGGATGCTGATAAACACTCCCAGTTCATAGAATAGCCCCCAAATACATAAGAAAGAATTACATAGCTCAAAATGTCAATAGGGCTGAGGTTGAGAAACCTGGCATCAACAAACCAATATTAAATACAGAACTCAAGATGTTGGAAAAGGGGAAATAGCTAACACATGAAGAAAAGGAAAGCTGTAATAGAAATAAGACAGGACATACAGCAAAGAATAACAAGAGCAAAAAAAATTGAGTATGTTAGTGAAACCAAAAACTGGATCTTTGAAAGTAATTAATCAAATCTACTGCAAAATTGATTTTATAAAAATATTGTAAAGAGAATTGCAAATAAATAATATAGAGTGAAAAAAGACCAAAAATCCCCCCCGTAAAGACAAAACATAATATCCCAACTGAAAATATTTTAGGACTAAATAAGGAAGTGTAGCAAAGTTACTAAATATAAAATCAACTTAAATATTCAATATTATTCTATTATATAAGCAATAATCTATACATTTACAAAAACAGGAACCAAAAAATTAGAACTATCCAAAAATTAATAAAGAATATACAAGACCTAAAAACAGAAACATTAAAACTCTCTACAAAGACATAAAAGATCAGAATAAACAGAGACATTTTCTATTCTTAGATGGGATAGCTTAATAATTTGTAATATGCAAATTAATGTATACCTTTAACCTGTAAGTACTCAAAATTAGAGCTGGATTTTATGACAAATTTGAAAAACTTCTTCCAAAATATATATAACAAAGTAGCTCAGTCAATTTTAATAAAAAGAAATGGAGAACTGTTTTACCAAATAAGACATGTTACAAATGAATTGGATAATTATAATAAAATAGTGCAATGAATGATAGAGGAAGGACTCAGTGGAGAAGCAGAGAGACACATATCGAAACTCAGTATAGATGTGGCCCAAAATCTCATTGGAGAAGTAATGGTGCTTAGTTGATAAGTGTTCAAAAACTACCTTTCTAGGGAGAGAAAATTTTGTTAGAACTCTACATTAGATAGGCAATTGCTGGATATATTGAAGTACTAAATTTGAAATGCAAGGTTTAGGACCTAATTCAAGAATATGTAATAGAATTCGTTTATGATTTTAAGGTAGAACAGAACTAAACAAGGTAGATTTTGATTGCGTTTCTTTAGAAGGGTCCTGTTCCATTTAAGTTGGAGCCTCTTTCACTGAGTTTGACATGGGAAGGAGAGGTGTGAAGAGAGGGAGAGCATCCTTCCCTGAGATATTTGCCTCTGTCCCAGCAAGACGGAGGATCAACACTCAGGGTCACAATCAGACCAGTAGACCTTATAGAGAGTTCAAGCTTTGGCTGTCACTCAGCCAGGCCACCTTCTATTTAGCAACTTACATTCCTCTGCCCCAGTGAGTGAATCCAGCAAACAACAAAAAGAAATGAATTGTGTACCTCAAGCTTATATATTCCTGAATATATAAGAAACAGTGGAACTGGAGCATTGAAAGAATAAGGGGGACATTTCAACTTTTTTTTTTTTTTTTTTTTTTTTTGTGGCACACGGGCCTCTCACCATTGTGGCCTCTCCCGTTGGCGGAGCACAGGCTCCGGACGCGCAGGCCCAGCGGCCATGGCTCACGGGCCAAGCTTAAGATGGCACATAATTTGTACTTGAAATTATCTCTAGGAACCCTCCTACCTCCTAGTTACAAGGTGGTCTCAAAACTTGACTCTACTGTCAGTGTTGTTTTCATTATTTCAATGATTGCCTTTTATATACTGACTGTAAATGATTTACAGTGTAAATAAAACCTTCAAATTTTTAGAGAACCTGTGAGGCAAACCTCAAAATATTAGTGGTCTGACAACAACTAAAAATTAGTTCTTCCCTCACGTTAGGACAGCAGGGGTTGACATTTGAGGAGAGGCTCTGCTCCACTTGGTCAGTCATTGACCCGGGGTCCTTCCATCTTGTGGCTCCACCCTCTTCTTGATACACGGAGCCCTCTCTATTTCAACAGTTGGGCAACAAAAGAGGGTGAAGTGTTGGCGTTTGTGTTTTTTTGTTTGTTTGTTTTTAATAGACCAGGCCTGTAAGATGTTCAGCTTGTAACCCATTGGCCATATCCAAATCAATTAGATGCACCTAATTGTAAGGAAGCTGGGAAAGGAATTCTGTCTGCCCAAGAAGAGAAGGGAAATTGGTGAATAACTAGCCAGTTTCTGCTAATTTCTTTTTGTAATGCCTTTCACTTTTAGCCAGAACAATTGGAAATAATTCTGAAATCATAATTAAATCTGAGAATAGGTATTCATCTACAGTGGTGATCCTTAAATAAAAAGCACATTTATTTATTACCTTCTATGTGCCAGATACCGTTTGAGGGTTGGCAGTGAACAAGAGAGAAAAAGTCTATATAATCACTAAACATATTATTGTGAGGTGAGAGAGAATTCTCATGAGAAACTTAACAGCTGGATGTTATATAGATAATAGAAGTTAATAAGAAAAACTGCTATGTTCTACCTTTCATTCTGATTTTGCACTTTAATAACTATAGATAATCTCAAAGATCACAGTTAGAAAATTGTTCACCCGTTGCATCACCATCAAATTCATACATGCCATTAGTTTTATCCTCACTGTTGATTCTTCATTCATTTGCTTAATAAACAAAAAAACTAAGTACCTTTTTTTTTTGGTCAGGCCCTGGAGTTATAGAAGTGAATAAAAGAGATCACCTCATTATTAGAACTTGGAGTTTAATGGTAGAAAAAGCATTGAAAAACAAATGCACAAATACAAGTTTTTTGGAAACTTATGATGTATACTGTGAAAGAAAACAAAAGTTGCCATGAGCTAGAATAAGGGACAACAACGTTAGGTCTCATGGTCGAGGAAGGCCTATATAAGGAAGATACATTTAAGAGAGAATCTATGGAATACACATAAGTCAGGTGGACACCAAAGAGATGGAAAGAGCATACCAAGCAGGTATAACTGTATGTGAAAAGCTCAAGGAGAGAAAAGGCCCGTTGTGTTCAAAGACCTATAAGGTCATTGTGCCTGGAACATAAAGATAGAAGGTGGGAATGAATGACAAAAAAGGCGGTAGCAGAAGTGGCTGCTGCCATGTCTTGAAGACTTGGAAGCCAAGGTGTGGTATCTGTCTTTTAAGAGAGGCCACTGAATGATGCAATGAATATAATCGGGAAATGAAATCCAATTTATGTACAGCAGGAGTTTGTCTACGAGAGGTAATAGTTAGACATTAATTAAAAGGTAAAACAAGTGTCATAAAAAAGGTACACATAGCTTTGGATATTTCATTTAACCTAAAACCTATAAATATAATTGAATTGACGAATTTTTTCTTATAGGTCCAGCTCATGTCCTTTCTTTAAATGTGCATCATCGACTGGGGTTCTACAAAGTTTGCTTGTATAAATCACATTCCATAATAAACCATCTGTGATTTCCATTTTTAGTTTCTTTTAAGTGGAACAAAAATTCAAAAGATACTTGTGAAGCAATCAGTATAAAATCCTTTTAGATTTTTACAATAGTTTAAAAAATCTTTTATAATGATTTTTCTTACATATGATTTTATAACAAAGAATATATAATTCTACAGCAGTTTTAGAATTGCATTTATATCAAATCTTCCCAAATCATCTTCGTTTTCATATAAAATACTTTCTTTTTGTAATCATATTTTCCATTTATATAATAGGTAATTGAATGATATAATAAAGACTAAAACTGGCATAAACAGTGTTGGGAACAACACAAATGACTGTTGGTAAGTGTAAACCTCAAAATGTGGAAACACTGCCAGATGTAGTAGCTGAGAGGGGCTGGAACTGAGTTACAGGCTGCTTCAATAGCCACATTGGGCAATAGGAAGGACGTAGATGGGCATGTCTCCCTCTGGGTCCCTGAGGAGACAGGACCACTGGGACCACTGCTAAGAAGGACTGAGGCCAGGTTACAGGGCTGCTTCAAGAGCCATAGTATGCATTTTACAAAGCAGTCACCTTTTCCAGTCTTTACTGACCGGCCTGGGCATAGAAACACCTTGCCGTAGCAGCTAAGGATTCTGAGATTCTGTCGGATTTTTTCTATAGATGCACCTACTCCCCGCCTCTTGTTCCCGCTTTGGGAAGGTGGGGGGAGGCATTCTTAACATTGTTTGCTTTCTCTCCATCCCCCAAAGCCAGGGTGGGTGCTGAGAGCCTTCTGTGTGTTTCCCTTAGGGCAGAGCCCTGAAATGCGCAGATCTGGGGAACTTCGGACAGTTCCGCGGAGCTGAGCCATCCGTCCGCGCATGCTCACCAGCAGTCCGCAGGGGCTCGGCCTCCCACGCGGCACACACGCATAGGGCACGCATGGCGCGTCAGCCAGGGGGCGGGGCGGGGCGGGCTGAGGCACGCAGAGCGTGGCAGGCGCCAGGTGGGCTGAAATCATCAGTTGAAGCTTCCAGAGCAGCTTGTTCGCCAGCCTGCTGAAGGAGTCCGTGCGTTGGTCTGTAGGCTCTGTAGGCTCCAGCGCCCCTTGTTGAGGTCCAGGCCCTTGTGGCTCTGAGTCCTCCTCTCGCCTACCTGCTCCCAGCCTCTTACGACACCGCAGCTTGTGCTGAGACCCTCGCTATTCCCGGTGAGGCAAGAAAGAAGTGGCCTTTGGGGCAGCGTCCTGGAGGCGTGGGAAGCTGAACACTCACTCCCAACGCTCCCACTTTCCCCACCCCCGGGGGAAATCTCGGGCTTAGTGGAGCCTCTCTTGGCACTGCGCTGTGCCACTCTGGGGGAGAGGCCATGCAGGTAAAGGGAATAGTGTTCTTACCCCCTTCAATGGGTCTTATCTCGGATTTTTTGCTCAAGTGGTGTGCTGGAATTTCTCCGCTGGACTCCCCGACTCCCAACAAAGGTATTACTATCTATTCCTTAGTGGTTGTCAAAATCTATGTTCCTTTAGGCGGGGGTGGGGGGGTGATGGCTGAAAACGCCTCTTCCGCCATCTTGCTGACTCGTCTCTCCAAGAATTTTGTTTTTGTTTTTAAAATAAAAAGAAACACAGAGCATAATAAATTTGAAAATATAACCACAGCTATGGAAAATATTTAAATAATTATGAGTATATCCTGTGCATCTGTGCTAGTAAACTTTATCATGTGGAAGAAATTTGAGTATTGTCAGTCCAAATGAAGAAAGTTGAAATATGCTGAAGAGGAAAGGGTAGGAAATCTAAGGCAGTAGTTCTCAAACTTAAGCATGTATCAGAATCACCTGAAGTGCTTGTTAAAATGCAGACTGACGATCCTCAAACCCAGGCTTTCAGTAGGGCTGAGCTGGGGTCCAAGAATTTGTAGTTCTAACAAGCTCCCAGGTGATCCCAATATTTCCTATCCGTGGTCATACTTTGAGAACCATTTCTCTAAGCACATAGCCAAAGAGGAAGACGTAAAAATGTAGTAAAAGAACTATTAAAACTGCTGTCATTTCAAATGATTTTTCATAGAACAAATAATTATTACATTTTAAAAATTGTTCCAGAATATAGATTAACATGGAATGTTTTCCCATTCTTTTTACATAGCTGGCAAACCTCAGTATCAATACCTCAAACACAACCCCCCAAAAGAGCATACATATGTGTATATAAATACAACAGTTGCAAACATCAAAATTAGCAAATAAATTCAGGTATTCTATTTAACTAAAACCTATTGACTGTGTAGGGTTTATTTCAATAAAGTCAAAATGGGTCAATGTTAGTATAATTATTTAAATAAAAAATAGGTTTGCGTGTGTGTGTTGGGGGGGTGGGGTACCTGGGCGTCTCACTGTTGTGGCCTCTCCTGTTGCGGAGCGCAGGCTCAGCGGCCATGGCTCACGGGCCCAGCCACTCCGTGGCATGTGGGATCCTCCCGGACCGGAGCACGAACCCGTGTCCCCTGCATCGGCAGGCGGACCCTCAACCACTGCGCCACCAGGGAAGCCCAGGTTTGCTATTTTTTATAATTAAAACTACTGAAAATGTGTAAAACATTTTCTGCAAATTAAGAGTTAATATTATAGCAGTAGTGGCATACTAGAGGCATCCCAAATAAAATCAGGAAGAATACAGGGATTTTTCTATCACCACTCTAGTTAATCACTTTTAGAAAAGTGAGCTAATAATAATAAAAATTTAAATGTCATAAATATTGACAAGAGACAAGCTTATTGTTATTTGAAGATGATACGATGACGTATATAGTAAATATGCATCAACTAAAAATGAAACTAGTAAATCAACTTAAGCTGCCAAATACTAGATAAATATACAGAAAAATGACCCTGAAGCCTTCCTTTATAAAGTTACCTGTTAGGGCTTCCCTGGTGGCGCAGTGGTTGAGAGTCCGCCTGCCGATGCAGGGGACACAGGTTCGTGCCCCGGTCCGGGAAGATCCCACATGCCGCGGAGTGGCTGGGCCAGTGAACCATGGCCGCTGAGCCTGCGCATCCGGGGCCTGTGCTCCGCAGCGGGAGAGGCCACTGCTAGCAGTGAGAGGCCCGCGTACCACCAAAAAAAAAAAAAAAAAAAAAAATACCTGTTAATATAAATTTAGTTAATGATATCAGAAAACTATGAAGTATCAAGGTTTACATCTAGTAAGAAAGACACTGAGCTTATAGGGAGAAAACTAATTTAATACAGAGTTATAAAATAAAACCTGAATAAGTCATCTCATGTTCCTATGTGGGAAGAAATCAAGACTCCTCGAATTAATTTATAAATTTAGTCCATTGCTACTGAGAACTCTAGTAGGATTACTGGTAGTCGTTTTGATAAATGATAATTTACAATTATACAAAAATGCCTTTATATTTTTGAGATAATTAATATCCTTTAATGGTCAGTTTCCTTGCTATGTGCAGAATACTGTCAAGTTAATGTAACTAAAATATGATAGTACAAAAAATAGATAAATAGAAAATAATGTAAAGTTAGACCAAAACGATGACAAAGATATGCAGAGAATTTAGTACTTGTAAAATGTTGAAATTTCAGATCATTGGATAAAAATGAAGTGCACAGTAAATTAGGTGACAGAATTGGTTACTCTTTTGAATGAAAATAAACTTACATTTGCATTCATATCCATGTGAAATATACATCCACTAGATTAAAAATGCAAATTATATCTTATAAATTAATATATAGTATAAGATAATGTTAATATAATAAGTAATACATTTATAAGATATTAGAAGAAAATATCAAAGTATATTGCTTAGGGTAGGAGAAACCTGTGTGAGGCAAACCAGAAACTTAGGACCCATAAAAGAAAAGGAAATTAAAATTACTTTTCATAATCTTTCATTTAAAAAAGTATATTAAAACTCATTAACAAAAGTCAAAGAATATTTCCAACACAAGTAATAAACATGGTGTTAATAAATTAAAATGTTGAATTCTTAATAAAAAACATCTAATGGAAAAGTAGACTAAGACTATGAAAATTACAATGAATAGCCAGATAAAAAGATTCCTGTTATTAATTTATAAGGAAATGAAAAATTATACAATGGGTTATCTTGTTTCAGATTATTGAAAATTACAAAGAGTAGTAGTATCTAATGTCAATGGGTGTATACAAAAACAGGCACATTCATAATTGTGTGGTGGGTCTATCAATTTAATCTTTTGGAGAGTAATTTGATTGTATCTGTTAAAATGTGAATACCCTTTGAGCCATCAGTCCCATTTCTAAGAATCCATTCTGCAGAAGTAAATAATACAAAAGCCTAAACTGTACCAATTATATTTAGTGACATACAGTTGGGAACAACCTAAAAGTTTATCATTTTGAACAGGAAAAGAGGTCTCAAAATTATAATGGTAAATCACAAAAGCAAATTGTCCGTAATTAAGCACTCTTTTTCCTATTCTTTAGAGAATGAGGATAATAGCTATCTTAAGGAAGTATTGGGGGTTGAGTGAGGGACTCTTAAAACTCACAACAAACAGTATCTAGTGCTGATGCTCAATAAATGTTAAGAATGATGATGGTGATAAAATATGAACGGTTTTTTATGTAGCTTTGTCTCTAAGAACATATAAAAGAGTCAGCAAACATATGCCAAGATGTTAACTATATTAACATTCTTACATAGGGATTTGGAAAGGGAAATGATACTTTCTCTTCTTAATGTGATTCAAAATATTGTAAGACCATGGGCAATCTTTAAAATTTCACAGGATTTTTCAAATGTATCGAAGTCTCTAAACCTGCTACCATGGTGCTTAAATTCTTCTTCAGATATTCACTCTGACCTGTTCTATATCCCTGCCTCTTATAAAAATTGTCTTAATAATGATTTGAAATTTGATGTGGTTTTATTTGCTTATTTTAAGTGGATAGACTTTACTAAATTATACTTGCCATTCTGTTGATTCTTGTTTCATACATTCTCATCTTTTCCTTAAATTTCTTCATGTTCACTATGTGCTGGACATTCTGTAAACGTTGGGTACTATAGTGAAAATCAGTATTGGAGAATAGAGCAGACATAACTTCAGTTCTTATTCAATCTGCATTTTCATGGGGGGGGTGAGACAAACAAATGAATTTGAAGTGGTGGTAAGTGTTATGAAGGAAAAGATGCAAGGTACTATGATAGAAGGTGACTAAGCGTGTGCATGGTCTTTCACTGCTGAATGGAAAATATTTTCTGTTTTGTATGAGATTATTTGGTGCACTTTGCACAGTGAATTCATCTGTTCTGGGCTGCCTGTACCAGACCATAACAAAGGCTTCTGTTTCAAGTGTTGTTGCCTTTGCTTCCTCTTCTTTTCTTTCTTTTTTTATTGAGGTATAATTGACATATAGCATTATGTTTGTTTCAGGTGTACAACGTGATTCAATATTTGTATACACTGCAAAATGAACATGACAGTAACTCTAGTTAACATCCATTACCATACACAATTTTTTTCTTTTTTTTGTCTTGTGATGAGAACTTTTAAGACCTACTCTCTTACTTAGTACCTTTGAAATATGCAGTGTGGTGTTACTGACTGTAGCCACCATGCTGTACATTACACTCCCATGACAATTATTTTATAGCTGGCGGTTTATACCTTTTGATCCCCTTCACCCATTTTGCATCCCCTCTCCTGGCATCCGCCAGTCTGTTTTCTGTATCTGTGAGCTTGGTTTTGTTTGTATTATTTTTTTAGATTCTACATACAAGTGAGATCATACAGTATTTGTCTTTCTCTGACTTAATCTCACTTAGCATAATGTTCTCAAGGTCCATCCATGGTGTCGCAAATGACAAGATTTCATTCTTTTTATGGCTAATATTCCATTGTGCACGTATACCACATCTCCTTTATCCATTCATCCATCAGTTCAACTTAGGTTGTTTCGACATCTTGGTTATTGTAAACAGTGCACGAATGAAATTGGAGGTGCATGTATCTTTTCAAATTAGTGTTTTCTCCATTTGCAACAGCTCCACTTTCTCTTTGGCCATCTCCCCTTTGCCGATTTGGCCTTATGCATCCCAAAGTTATCAAGGCCCTCATTGTTAGCCTTAAGACCACTGGCTCATTAATTTTACTTTTCACCTTTCTGGTTTTGTTGATAACTGTGACTTTCCCAGTCCATAACTACAGTGACCCTGACTTCTCATGTTTTTGTCCTTGTGGCTTTGAGCTGGAGAGTTAATTTCTGGAAAAGATACTGGTGGGAAACTTGAACATCTGGGAACTGTAGAACCCAGGCTCCATGGGAGTTCCCTGTTGAAAAACATTCACTTTTCTCACCAGTACAGAAAGCAAGAGAGATTATATATTTAAAATGCAAATATAGTTCAAATTAATAATAGCTGCCTCACATACACAAAGGATCATTTTAAGTCCCTTTAACCATTAACTTTTTCCTGTCGTGTGAGTAATCATCCACCCAAGCAACACGTGCCATATTGCAATAAGGAGAGTATGAACGTGTAATGTCAGAGAAGGAAGGGTGTTAGAACGCAAAGGTACTCCTAGTAGAGGATCCAGTTTAACAGAACAGCAGAATATTCCTCTTATGGGCCATTTACCAGGATTTATAAATGGCGTTGTTGAATAAATATTTCTTAACTTATGGTGTATACTGTACTTACATTAGTATAAAAAATTCTAAAATATTGAGTCATCGTGGTCATTTAGTACTCTAGTTCTGATTAGTATTTTAGTCAGAAAAGAGTTCATTTATTAGGTTATTCCACAAATACTTATTCAGTGCCTGCTGTAATTCCTGGATAAGCGTTACAGTGGATACAAAGATGAACATCATGCCAGAAAGAAGTGTGAATTCCAGCATATTGGACGTAAAACATTACACACATGCATCTTCCCTTAAATGTGGCTACAAGAGATATAAATAAGTAACGTTTCAGGGAATTAATTTTTGTCCCTTTAAACTGTCAGCATATTTATCTTGTTATTTTAAATTTATGATATTAAGTTATTATAAAGAGCATAATTATTATAAAGAATATTTAGCCCTAGAAAAATAGATATAAAGGATTTTTAGGATGTATGTCAGCCATTACCTTACTGTTAATTGGGGCATCAGTGTATAATAAACCAAATACGCAAACATCTGTATTACCTTTCAGTTTAATTTGTGGAGAAAAACTTTTAAGACTCATTTTGAGTTAGACTGCAGTAGCAATAGTGTGACATAGTATTTCAACCATAATAAATGTGAAAATAATAAAAGATTTAAGTAAACCTGTTTCTCACTAAGTATATCAGTGATCATCTTTGCAACTGAGAATATGCATAATTATGCATAATTAAAACCTATGAATCCCCACCCCCTAGGTCTCTGAGGCTGACTCTGAAAAGCCCATGGATTATATCCATGGAAATGCTTCTACTAACATAACTTATATCTGGCTTGCTGACATCGATAGATATTCAGCCACCGAATAGTGCTCATGTAAGATTGTCTTAGCCCAATTCTGTTTTCCCTACATAGAGTATTGATTTTGTAGCAGCTGTTAATCATCCCAGTAAGTTCCAATTTGGATACTCTTCAACACAGACGTCAGCACTGTGAGCAGAAACAAGCAAGGCAGTAAGAATTTCAAAGGCTTCTGGAAAGGTCCTCCATTTTTTGTAGAACATATCCAGAAACAAGTTAGTATCGCTCGCTGTGTAAAAAGTGAAAGCCAACATGAAATTTAAAACCTTTTCCATATTAGTACTTCTGAAATTGGAAATGGGTCTGTGCGCTCTGTGGAATTACTCTCTGAGTCTGGAAGAAATCTGACAAAGACTAGTGGACTTCTAGTGCACCATTTATATTACCACCCAAATGTCCTATCAAATAGATACTTGCATAGTTATGATTTAATATCCTTCAGCCTTAGTCACTAAAAGCCTCTTACTCCTCCAGTGTAGCAAAAATGTGACTACTGAATTCTCATAACTATAAATTTCAAGTTAGTGGCATAGTTAGCAATCAGAATTCCTTTAGTTATTAGCCCTTTCTTACATTACTTATTTCCTTGTGCCTTTACTGAAGATACAAAGGAAGTATCTTAACCGTATAAATTTAGTTATGATCACAGACTGGTTAAGAACATAGAGTTTGGGGGCTTCCCTGGTGGCGCAGTGGTTGAAGGTCCGCCTGCCGATGCAGGGGACGCGGGTTCATGACCCGGTCCGGGGGGGTCCCGCACGCCACAGAGCGGCTAGGCCCGTGAGCCGTGGCCGCAGGGCCTGCGCGTCCGGAGCCTGTGCTCCGCAACGGGAGAGGCCACAGCAGTGAGAGGCCCGCGTACAGGGAAAAAAAAAAAAAAACAGAGTTTTTGGTCTGGTCCTGAAATCAATAAAATTAGACTCTGAACATGATCAAATCTATTTTTTTAAATCTCATTTCCTTTTGTATATCCACTTCATCTATGATTTTATTATAAACATATAATTTTTAAGCTACCACCCTTTTATTACTTAACATTAAATTTGTTTTGGCCAAATTCTGTTGGTCTAAAGATAATTCTGTTATTAAGCCAACAATAATTTATGTGTTTTCCTAAGTGAGGAACTTGGATTATACATTTGAGAAATTGAAAACATTAATCAAGTAAAGCCTATAATTCTCATTATAGAAAGACATTGTTTTCAAAAGTTTTTTTCCCATTTTATGACAAGAAGAAATTTATAATGACATTAATGCTGTATTGGATAATATGTTTTTCCTGGATAGTCTACTTCATGCTTTTATTGGAAGATTCTGTTTCATAGGACATTTGTTTCTGAAATAGGTTATTTATCTTAAGAAAGATTCACGGTATTTGAATAAATTGTCAGTCACCAAAAGATTGCTAATCTCAAATGCTTGATAATTTTACCACACAGCAGTTTATTTTACCTACAAAATTTTAATGTAAATTCAGTTCTAATCATTTTCTTACGATTCCATAGTGTTCTCTTTTTTTGGCTAGGCCACATTAAACTCTTCAGTAAATTATTTAAAAAATAATTAACTTACTCTTTACTGAATGATAAATAAGTTATTCATTAAGGATCAAGCAAAATATTGAGAATTTTTTCAAAACAGATCCATCATATAAAAACCGACAGTGAATACTATAATTTGATTTTACCCCCAAAACCAAAAACCCCAAACTAGAAATTTGAATCTAAAACTGAAACAAAATTTTTCGTGTTTTATTAATAAATTTTCAAGTATTGCTCTTTCATTAAGCAACTGATTGCTATATTTTCCAATTGTCTTTTTTTCCCCCACCAGGTATTCTTTTTTTCTTTTTTTTTTTTCATGTGTAGACTTAAATACTTTTGAGTTACTTTTCCTGTACTTTCTTTATCACTCAAGAAAGTTTATAGTGGATTTTGATTATTGACACAAATTTTTGATCTCTGAAGATGATACAATGCAGTGTTTAAAATATTTAATTAAAATATAAAATATTTGGGGAAAGAAGAAAGTGCAAAACCCACATTACATTTAAAAAAGGAAATATTTATTCCCAGATAATTTCTGAGCCCAAAACAATTAATTTTAGTTGTCCCCACTTCATCTTGCATTTGCTGAACCAATGCAGGCTGGCTTTGTATGTTACTACTTAGTGTCTCACACACTAACGTTCCTGAAACTTCTCCGTCTGTTGTTACCCTTGACCTTCAAATGTACCAGTTCAGTAACACTATCTTTCTCAATATTTTGCTTCATTTAACCTTGAATCACTTTCTATTTCTTGAATTTCTTTACTTACTTCCTTTGGCTTCCTCAACCCCATACCCTCAAAACTTATAATTCTTTTCTGACCACCTTGCTGAGTATGTGTCACCTTCATGTGCTTTTCTGACTTCATCTGCCCTTTAATTGTGAAAGATTACCAGGACTGCTTTTCAGTTCTCCTCTTTCCTCTCCATATCTGCCTGGGTTATTTCATTCCCCATGATTTCAAACGTCATCAGAAAATAGGCCAGCATTCTCTGTACCACTCACATAGATCTCATCTTGGAGTTTCACAAATCTCCAAACCTAATGGAGGACTTCTGATGATTCTGTATCTGAATATTCTCTAAGTATTTTCTTTTCCTTTTTTTTTTTAGCCCTGAAGGAGCTCAAACCCTTATCACCTCTAATTTTCACTATTGCAGTGCTTCCTTGTGGTTCTTCTCTGCCTCCAGTCCTAACTCTTCAGGTCCATGCCCTGCTTAGACAGCCATGCCTCTAGTGGCCCACTATTTCATACAGATGAATTCCAAGCTCCTTATCGTGTTCTGGCCCTGACACATCTTCAGCCTCATCTCCATTTTGGAAACTGCCAGTAGTTTCTAAAATGCTTCTTCGTGATCTGTAGTTTTACTCCTGTCATCAAGTCTGTCTGGGTGAAACCGATCCCCTTCATCCCTCCCCCAGCCCCGACCACTAACTTATCACAAATATATCTACCCTTTTCTAGTTAGCAAATTATAAGGTCAGCAGCTGTCCATTTGTGAATAATCAACTCAGGCTCTTTTCCCCTTAAAAAGTCTTTCCTGAGCTATCAAAGTGGGTTTGCCACTCTTTTTTGGTACCTCATGTTACTCTTCACAGATCTTTATTTAACATTAATCACATTTTCATGTTTTTATAGTCATCTGTTTGTCTGTCTTTCCCTAGAATCTGAGCACCTTGAGGTCAGGAATGTAAGTTATTCAGGTGTGCCTACTCTTTGCACATACATTAGCATACAGCATTTCCCAATAGATAATTAAATGATCATTTACTGTGAATGAATAAATGTTCCACTCTCTTCCAGGCTACAGACAGATCTCTTTGGTTCCTCTTCTCGCTCGTATTTAATTAAGAACATTCTCATTGTTAGAGAAAAGGAAGCATTATAAAATTTCCATCATAATTTAAACAAAACTTTCTATATGTGTATAAAGGTTAGCATGTTATTCTTTTGACTATTTCTAACAATTTTAGAAAATAGGCATATTGAAAAGCTGCTTAATGTGCATAAAGGAATTCATAATGTGCTGTACATTTTCTGTACATATATTTCAAAGCATGGGATCTTCCCAAAAAAGCTATAAACGTAGGAGAGGCCTTTGTCTGACTTGAATGATTTTTAACAGAATTTTTATTTTATTTTTTTTTACAGTCATTTAATTTCTGGGACATGGACTTTCCTAATGTTCCATAACTAATTTAATCTCACCTGGTTTTAGCTGTCATGTACTTTTAATGACTAAACTTGCAAAATGTATCGTAGCTAAGGAATTATTTTAATATTAAAAAAAAAGCCCTACACACTTGCTAAGAGCTACAATGCTGCAAGTGACAATGATAAATGAGAGTGTATTCTTGAAGATGTAATTAATCTGCAGCAGGGTCAGAACAGCTCCTTAGGTAAATGAAACTAAATCAGCTGTGTAGTCTATAATTAACTTACAACCATATTAGTCCAAGTGTAATGTTATTCATTATATATGTAAGGTATTATTTTCTCCATACGAAAGTGGTAATTTGCTAAGTAATGATTAACAATCCATCTTAATACGTTAGTCATATTATCATAATATAATTGTCATACATTTGCATTTTATTCCATTTACCGTTTCTGTTTGAAAGGCAGGAGTAGATGTCTATTCTTTATATTGTATATACAGAAATGAATAAATTGAAGATAAAGCCTGATTTCTTGTGATTAGGTTAGTTCTCCCTTGCACTCCATGCATCAGGTCTATTTCGGATTATTTGATAATGTGGAGATTTTTACAATAAGCATTAAAGCAGAGGTATGGCATTCCATCTGCACTGAGTATGTGTAAGAAAAATTCAAAGAAATAAAGTAAGGAATTAGTGACTTTTCAAACCCATAACCAGATTTTTATTCCATACGTATCATTCCATATTGAGCCCTGAACCTATAACAAGTTCAGGCATTCAGTGATTGTCATGGATATCAATTAACCAGGAAAGAGCTTACTTTATGCAACGTATAGTGCTTTTCCAAGAACATTTTAGCAAATTAGGGAAACAAATGAGACTCAACACAGAAATAAAACATGTTTTCTAAGGACTGCTTGGGATTCACATGGCCAAAACCCCAGTCATGCTAGTTTAAGCTAAAATGGGAACATGTTGACTTACATAACTGATCCAGGAGTGTTTCAGGCTTCAAGCTGGGTTTGGAGGCTCAACACAGTCATCAATACCATATTACTTATTCTGTCCCGTGGCTCAGTTGATCTTTGATTTATTTTCTAGCTTGGGTCCAGACAGTATTGTCTGGATTCAGTTTCTCTGT
This sequence comes from Delphinus delphis, assembly GCF_949987515.2. Classification (NCBI taxonomy): domain Eukaryota; kingdom Metazoa; phylum Chordata; class Mammalia; order Artiodactyla; family Delphinidae; genus Delphinus; species Delphinus delphis. The sequence continues at coordinate 40,309,052 of NC_082691.1, forward strand.
TTTCAGATCTGCTTACTACAGACTCGTCCCATCTAGTGGAAGAAATCACTACCTGAAATTCTACATCCATAGTAGAAAGATGCAGTCTTACCTCACAGTTCCAGCAGCAAACCCTAGGGAAGTATTTGATTGAAAAAGTTTTGGACATCCACTGAAGATGGGCTACGTAATTTGTAAGGACCAGTGTAAAGTGAAAAGAAAAAGCTTAACTTGTTCAAAAGTTAAGAGTTCAAGAATGAAGCAGTAGAACCTGTTGAAAGGCCGTCCTGATGGTGAGGCTCCTTTTGATTACACAAGTCCTATGCCCCTGAAGCCCAGCCCTGCAGAGACTCATTCCTAAAGGAATCACTGTGTCCTGAGGTACTATTGCATCAAAGAAGGGTAGTCCTGATGGTGATGAGTTTATTTCTACTTGAGTCACAAGGGATAAGTTGTCCATTATAAAGAGAGATTTTATTCTGAAAAAGAGGGAAGGGATATTTGATAGGCAAAGCCATATGCTCACCAGAAGTCATTAAGAACTTGGGAAGTCACTTAAGAAGGAAACTGAAAGATTAATTCAAGTAAAAATCAATTCAAATCCTTGGTTTCTATATACATGCAAGTAATTGTCCTAGTTGGTAAGAATATTACTTAAGTACCATAATAAGTGATATTTCCTCTAAAGAACATTGCAATATAGCTGAGAAGATTTGAAAAACTATGAAAAAATTGAGTTATTTTTGACTCTAGTTTTTTACAGATGCAGTTACTAGGTAAAAGCAGAATAACAAGTTAAATAAAAGTAATATGTGTATTTGCCAAGATAGACTAGGTTATGCTGAGCAAACAAACCCTCAAAATCTAGGAGCTTAAAAAAAAAAAAATCAAAGGTTTGTTTCTTGCTAATGTGTTATATATCCCTCATGGTCCAAAAGGCACTATATTATAGGTCTGCTATTTCAGGGGACTCAGGCTGATAGAGTCTTCCCCTTCTGGAACATCTCCTTTCACTATGACAGGGGAAATGGTAAATTCATATTGGATTTTAAAGGCTTTTACCCAAAGCTGGCACGGAAGAGTTTTACATTTTATTACTAAAGGAAGTATGCAGCCACAGGTAACTACAAGGGGGCAGGGGAGTTTATTTTTACCGTAACCCGTTAGAAGAACAAGAATATTGAGGGATATGTCCAGTGATTATCAGAATCAGGTCTTTTGGTTAGAAAATACTCAGTTTAATCTCTGCCCCACACCCAGTACTGTCGTGCCCTGATCAAGGATGCTAACCCTATACTCCTAGTCAGTCATGTCCAAACTGGTCGGAGTCCACGATCTCAGCCTAATCGGACTTTTCTTCAGGAGGTGAGGAAGTAGTCTACCTCAGTTCTTTGGATGACCTCTCTTGAGTTAGAAACGTAGAATTAAAAATAACAATTGTCTGCCCTCTTTCTCACCTGATATATGGTGAATCAGGAACAGGATAACCGCAGTGCATGCTCCCAGAAAGGAAAAGAATGGAAGTCACCCAGCTGAGCCTGCATTTTAGCGTTTCTTAAAGGTTGCTGAGCATATAACTGTGAGGATTCCAACACTGGGAATGTGAAATGGAAGCTAATTAAACCTTTTTTCTGCTTTGAAGGGACCCCGTTGTCCATCGTTCACAGTCCCTTTGCTTTAGTCTTTTTCATTGTCTTCTTTGGCTACATCTGGGATAGGCATTTAGAAACTGGTCTCTCTTGAGAGATGATATGTTTGCTCAGCACAGATTCTACTCATAGATTGTTGGGGCCTCATCGGTCATCTCAATCTTCTACACTTATCTCCTTTAGTTCATGCTTTTTAAAATATTTTGACTACTTAGTTGACTAGCTGTTCGATTCCAGTCAGCAACATGGTCTACTACCTACACCCAGAGTTCCTTTTAATTGAGGGTACTTTATTTATATAAACTTCAGCTATAGACACTCAACTTTAATCATTTTTTTCCTTGAGCCATCTTTTGCAATTAAAAGAATTTACTATGTGCCACACACATTAGCCTGACTTCTCTAATGCATGTTAATCTTTCAGAGGTTGTAAAAATGTGCATGAAGACTATAACTTGAATCACAGCCTTATCCTGAGTCAGTTTAATAAATTGAAAGTTTTTAATAATAGCTCTGAATCCATATTTTTTCTTTACAAAAGCTGAGTTTTAATCTGCTTTTGTGTCTCTAAAGCTGTCTCAGTTTTATCTTGTACGGTTTGAGAAGTTTCCTCTTCCTGCCCTAATGAATTCTCTCTTTATATTCTTTTATTCTTCATTGCAAAATCTCCAGTTCTTTTTTGTGTTCATTTCTTCCTTGAAATACCTTGCCAGATACCAGCAGTGACAACCGACACAGAGTACCTACATTTTTTTTAAAAGTTCTTCTCTTATAGCTCAAGATATTTAGTACATGATCCACTGCACTTCACCAAAGTATAATGTGAATCATCACCTTGTTTCCTACTACCTCTGATAATAGTTTCCTCACTACATAGCATCCTACCCCTAACAGCTAAGCCAATGTCATATGTGGTTTTTTTTTCTTTACTTAAAATATCATGATAACATCCTCCATAAGATAACAATTTCTGTTACAGTGTGGTAACAAAAAGCCCTCCAAGTCTCAGTGGATTAAAAACAGTTTATTTTTCATTCAAGCTGTGTGTCCAGCATATGTTGCCAGGATTCTCTGATCCATATCGTCCTCATTCATGGACCCATAATTGAATGTTGTCTCCACAACTTGGAAAGTTGATGGTTGCCTTGGCAGCAAAAAAGAGATAGAGTGAATTACACACAGGCTCTTCAAGGGATCTGACTGACAGTGATATGTATCACTTTGGTTCACTTACTGTTTTTTTTCCTGTAGCAAGTCACGTGTCCACTCCTAATTTCTGATAGTGCCCAGAGAAAGGAGACTGAAATATGGATAAACAGTCCTCATGACTATCCTAGCATGAATGCATAAAGAGGAGTAGAAGTAAATGCAGTTTAAGGAGAATCTGTGAAAGAGATAAAACATTGAGCAATAGAGGGAGTTAGAAGGGATGGTGATAGAAAGGGTGGAATAGCAGGTATAAAGGAAATGGGAAACGTTCAAAAGCTGAATTGAAAAAAAATACATATCTTGGCACGAGCATAAAGAAGCATCTGACAGTAGAAATACAAGTGGGAGTGAATGAAAGGGAAAATTGACATTTGGGAGCAAGCCTAGAAAGCAAAGAAAGAACTGACTTTTAGGGGGAAAAAATAGTGTGATAGGCCTAAAAAGCAAAAATGGAGTTCTATAAAAGAGAAAACGCCACTACTGAGGAATTTATTAACACCCTTGTCCTAGAAGAATTTTCCCATCAAAAACAGTGTGTGAAGTTTTATCATTACTATTTTCATGCCCCAGGATTTTTGACTATCCGTATAATCCAAATAATAAATGTGCCAGATAATCTGGATATTCTTTGAAAACTAACCTGAATTGTTTTCCATTGGACACAAAAATTTGGCTTGCGTATCAGCTATGTTAGGGGTCCATGAGAATAAAAGATGTTATTGACATTTTTTATACACAAAAATGAGTGACTCCAAACATGTGTTAATGAATTTTAAATTCCTATCATGAAGATTTTTGTATTGTTTAAATGATTCTGAATGTTAGGTTTATTCACTTTGTTTTATAAGCACATATCACTTGATAAATATCTTCAAGGCTTATGAAAACCACTGCTGTTCTACTACACATTTGCAAATACAAAATTCCAACTTTACTGAGATATAAATGATATCACATTGTCAGAGTTAAAGATGTACAGCATGTTTATTTGATACACTTATATAGTACAAAATGATTACCACCATAGAGTCAACTAACACCTGCACCACGTCACATAATTACTATTTCTTTTTGTGGTGAGAACATTTAAGATCTACTCTCTTAGCAACTTTCAGTATATAAAACAGGGTTATTAACTATAATCACCATGTTCTACATTAGATCCCCAGCACTTAATTCATCTTATAGCTGGAAATTTGTGCTATTTGAAAAATGTCTCTCCATTTCCCCCGACCTTCAGCTGCTGGTAACTGCCATTCTAGTTTCTGTTTCTATGAGTTTGGCTTTTTTTAGATTCTGTATATAAGTGATATCATACAGTATTTGTCTTTCCCTGATTTATTTCACTTAGTGTAATGCCTTCCATGTCCAACCATGTCACAAACAGCAGAATGGCCTTTCTCATGGCTGAATAATATTCCATTTTATATTCCATTTGTGTGTGTGTGTATATATATATATATATATATATATATACACACACACACACATATACATACACACACCATATCTTCTTTAGATGGACATTTAGACTGTTTCTGTATCTTGACTATTGTGAATAATGCTGCGGTAAGTATGGCAGTGCAGATCTCTCTTCAAGATACTGTTTTTATTTACCTGACATATATCCCCAGAAATGGGTTTGCTGGATCATATGGAAGTTCTACTTTTAATTTCTTAAGGAATTTCCATATTGTTTTCCATAGTGACTGTACCAATTTACATTTCCACCAGCTAAATATTTATAAATACAAAATTATAAGAATTTATATTGTGTAATTTTTATTAGACGAGGTTAGTCAGTTAATATTCTCAGTGACTGCACCGAAATAGAAGGAATTTTCTTTCACTGTTATAACCTGTACCAACACAAAGACTTTCTTCTGATGTTCTGCTGAAATTTCCTAAATATATGTGATTACATATCTGATGGTTATAACTGTAACTTGAATATTTTTTAATTATCTCAAGGTCATTTGAAATTTCAGAATTAATGGCTAGATTATAGAGAAGTAAAAATTCTATCCTGAAAGCAATGTAATGTGTTTAATAATATATTAAAAAGAAATTTTAGTTAATATCTTTATTTTTTATCAAGATGAAATTTTTAAAAAATGCTTATGGTGTCCTACACTTAAAATCTTCTTTGTGTCCTTTTGAGATCCCTGAGGTACATGCAGTTGTGTCCAGAAAGAATTTGTGGAGCTTTCTCTCTAGCATGTACAACCGGTCATTACCTTCTGAGCTAGCGATATCTTGAGTTTTAAATTTATTGCCATAATAATGAGCTGCTGTTTATTGAGCTGCTACTATACGTGAGCGTATTTGGTACTAGATGCTTTACAAATTTTAATTCATTTAATTATCTCTACATCACTGTGAGCTAGTCACTGCTACTCCTGTCTCATTCCTGCTGATGAGAAAACTGAGGTTCAGGGAGGTCAATTTTCTCATCTTCATGCAGCTGGTAAGGGGGAGGGCAATATCAAAATTCAGTCTTTTTTTCCATTCTTTCAGGTAGGTTTTCTGACTCCATGAACTCTAAAGTTAGTTCTTTCTTTGTAAACAAACCCTTTTTAAGTACCGTAGCCTTGATAAAATGGAAATTTGTTCATCATTGTGCATTTAGAAATTATTTTAATTTCTGACCTTTTTAAGACGGAATAAAACATGACGTGGACCTGTAATGTGTTGTGGCCCATAGCATGAAACTGTGCAAATAAATCTTTATCTCAGATTCCTTAAATAGTTCCAGTGGACCTATCCACTCTTTTTTCGAAGCCATCACAGCAAAGTCAGGTAAACACAGATTTGGGAGCAGTTTAGCTGTAGAGACAGCATTTTATTTGCGCACCACAATCTCCTGAAGTACCTTGACCTCAATGGTTAACTTAGCTGGCAGTCTGCGGGGGGGGGGGAGGGGAGGGGAGGGGAGGCGTGATTGACGTCTCAGGAAGATAGTCCCAAGCAGAATCTTCCCCAACAGAAAATCCTCCAATTGTGTGCCTGGACCACTGGCAGGCAGAAGTGTTATATTCATATTTGAATATCTGAATCTTTCGCCTCTGCAAGAGAGAGGCAGCTACAGCTTGGTTCAGGTGACCAAGCAACGTAGTGAAATGCAAAACTGGTAAAATTATATGGAAAATCTTCTTCTCCTGGATTATTCAAGGGCATGTAGGAATTAAATAGGAAAATAAAGTATGCGAGAGTTTCCTGGGCAAGAAGAATGATGTGAGCAAAGTTATGAAGTGGGGAATTTAGGTAGCATGAACAATGTTTAGGGGAGAGTGACCACTGTGACTTGACAGGTTTTTGCAGGTATATGATCGTGTGAGAGTTCAAAAACAGCAGTCTGGTTCACCATGAAAAAATTGATAAGGAGTTTGGAAGTTAAGATGTAGTCTATAAAGAACCATTGGAAGATTTTGGAAAAACATTGGAAAGGAATGGCATTTTAGGAAGAAGAATCTGACTTCAGCCAATAAAATGTATTTAAAAGTGCTGGCAGGGAGGCCAATAATGAGTTCAGAGGCTAGCAGTTTCCATGGTATGCAGTGATGATGTGATGAAACAGAACAGGATTTTTAGAATGGGAATATTAGAAATCAGTGTGCTAAGGACCACAGGAACAATTGAGAAATTTTGGTGATGGATCTGAATTGAGGTTGACATGGCTATTAAAGATGTTTTGACTTCAGAAACACTCTGGTACTGATTGAGTTGGAAATTCAGGGTCTGTAACACAAAAGAGGATGTGGTGGTAAAAATTTGAGAGTAGGTTAATGTGGATGTGATTGGGAAAATCCTATAGAATGTAAAACAGAGTGGCCTGTGGCTGAGAGAATAAGTCATTTACATACTTTGGGAAATTTTTAAATCTTTAGGTTGCTTATGTATAGCTCTCTTTAAATATCAGTCTATTGTTTCTTAATATAAGAACTCTAAAACACAAATAATTACTTTAAAGTGTTATTCCATACATGTATTCATGGGGAAATATCAGTGATATTTTATCTTTTATTACTTGTTTACCCTCAGTGGGCTCAGTTCATTCTTGCTTCATTTGTTATGTTTAGCAAGTAGCAAGGTATATTTCCTACAGTCCCACGTTTCCATTTGGGCTCCAAGCCACTGCCAAATCTTCTAATCCAGTTTGGAAGCATTTCACTGTGCCTCACAAGTGAAATGGTACTATAACTGACCTGTGTTTGTGAATCATTTTTATTTCAGTGTTCATTAACATGAACGAATCATCATTTTCATAATTCTCAAGTAAATTGCTCTTTACTTAAGTTATTGTCTGTTCCCATGAATGAAGGAATATCACAAATCTTTGGACAGGTTATCGCTTATAATATGAGTCTATCTGGAAGAAAAGAGACACAACATTTTTAATGCAGTATTTTTCAAAGTGTAAACCATGGACCACTAGTGGATCTTTATAACCTATCAAATGTCAACCAGGTGTCTGGTGGCTTCGATGAAACCACAGTGAAATTTTTTTCACATGTATTGCACAAATTTGAAAATAACATTAATTACTATTTTCATAGATACCCTATTACACTACTAAAAATAGTTGCATTTGAAAGGGTATATGCATGCTAAAAGGACAGTGTTGATCAGTTTATCCTAGAACATGTTCAGATAACAGGGTAAATTTCCTTTCACCTAATATTTTCATATTATTTGCATTTATTGCTTGTGTGTTTTAAATATGCATTTGTCATTTTTACAGTTACATTGAGTTTTATCCACAGTTCATTGGAAATTAATCAAAGCTTCAAAATAAACCATTCGAATATAAATATGATGAAATCAGTCATGAAGTTGTAACTCAAACTGTGAACCAAACTCTTACAGGTGTAGGAGGTAAAACTGAATATTCTCAGGGAAGCAAATTAACAAGTGTGATGACTTTGCACAAGTAGCCAAAACAGAAAATGATATGATAGGAATTATGAAGATAAAAATCTTTTAAAATTAGATTTTATTGTATTAATGATTTTTTTTGTAGCTCACCCTAGAGCTTTTTAGGTCAGATGTCTCTGACAATTGGGGGTATGAACTTTTGCTTAATTTTCAAACAAAACACAATAACCTCTCTGGTAAACCAATTGAGTTATTTCAGGACAATCATAATACAATGTTTACAAAATTGATTACTATTACTTTTGCCAAAGGCAAGGAAAAGACCAACATTTCAAAGGCATCATTAAAGTCACATTTTCATAGTAAATATGTCACACGGTTGCTGAGAGTATTATAACAACATCTGCAAGGTTAGTAAATTTTATACCCCAAAAATGATGTATGGGAAAATTCCTTTATCAAATGATACTGTTGACTGTGGCATAATGTCATTGGCCTACACCTTGCAAGAGCAAACCCAGGGTTTTTGCATACTATCAAATATTTCACTTAAGTGAAACCAATGATGTGATAACGGAAACGGGCTTGATGTTTTTTTCTGCTTATCACATGAAAATTCATGCTATAGGAGATTATTCAAAATTATTTTACAAATTATTACATAGAATTAAAAGTATATTGTGATCAATAATTTAAAAGTCTAAGTATTACATCCTGAAGGGTTTAACCCTAAAAGACAATCAGTCCACGTACTGTGACTATTTAATGGTCAAATATACACCTCTGGATCTTGATTAAGTGTAGAAGCAAATCAGTAATTTGAAGGTGACCAAAAGACATGTCCTAAGTATAAACCATTTTCGTGTGCTGTTTGAGGAATTGGATAGCAGCTCCAGGATTGAGCTTTTATTACTGAATTACTATGGCTGTCAAGAAGAATGAATATTACATGGGTCTTTTTGAAATTAAAAATGAAAAATTTTTAAATTGTGGATAATGTAAGTAATTTACTCAACTTTCATATCTCAGCAATATTTTTAAAACATTTAGGATATATAATTTACACACCATAGAATTAACCCATTTAAGGGTAAAGTTCAGTGATTTTTATTAAATTTATATAATTGTGCAACCATATGCATAAAACAGTTGTAAAACATTTCTGTCATCCCCAAAAGTTCCTCATGTTCTTGCAGTCAGTCTCTGCTCCCACCTCCAACCTTAGGCAGCCATGAGTCTCCTTTCTCTCTCTTTTGTTTCCTACTTTATTGCACTGGCTAGAATCCAGTGAGTAGGTATACTTTCCTTGTTTACAATATTAAGGAAGAGACACCCAGTCTTTGGCAATTAAATTTGAGTTTAGCAATTAAATTCCAGTGTCTTTAGCAAAGCTGAGGAAGTTCCTTGTTAATGCTAGATTGTTGATAGATTTTTTATCCTGATGAGTTTTATTGCATTTTATCAAATGATTTTTCTGTATCTATAGAAATGATAGTTTTAGATACCAGTTTCCCTCTGTGCACTGCTTTACCTGCAACCCATACTTTTTTTTTATGTTTTGATATGTGTTCAGTTCAGAAATGTTCTAGTTTCCTTCATGATTTCCTTTTAGATCAATGGATATTTAGAAGTGTGGTGTTTAAGAAATGTTTGAGGATTTCTCTTTTCTTTGTTTCTCATGTGGTTGATTTCCAGTTTCATGTCGTTGTAGTGGAAGTGCATCCTTTGGCCCATTACAGTAAATTTAAAATTGTTGATACTTTTTACTGGTTTAATGTATAGTTTATCTTGGATAATACTCCTTGTGCACTTGAAAAGAATCTGTAGCTTCTGTTGGGTATAGTGTTCAAGAAATGTCAACTTAGTCGATATGGTTGGTAGTGTTGTTTTAGCCATCTATTTTTGAATTGTTTTACCTAATATTAAGAGTGGGGTATTTGACTCTCCAAATATAATTGTTAAATTGTCTGTTTTTCTTTCAATTTTGTCGCTTCTTATTTTATGTATCTTGGAATCTATTGTTATGTGTGCATACTTTATGAGTATTGTATCTTCCTTATGTTTGATAGTTTATTAATGTGATACCTCATTTTCTTGGCCTCTAACAATATTTCATGTTTTAAAGTTTATTTTCTTACATATTACTATGTTGACTCTAGCTCTCTTGTGGTTATTATTTACATGGTATAACTGTTTGTCACCCCTTTGCTTCCAACCTATTTGTGTCTTCGAATCTAAAGCCTGTTTCTTGTAGAGAGAATATAGTTGGATCTTGTTTTGTATCCAGACTGACCATCTCTACTTTTTGATGCAAGTGATGGTCCTTTCGTATTTCTATAATTACTGATATGGTTGTTTTCACATCTGCCATTTTGTCTTTATTTTCTATAGGACTCATGAAATTTTGTTCCTTTGTTCCTCGTTTACTGCTCTTTTTTGGGGGGATTTTAACAAATTTCTGTTCTGTATCATTTTTATTCCTCTAATGTTTTTTTTAATAGCAATTGACGTATAATTTACATGGTGTAAGATTCAGTTATTTTAAGTGCACAGTTCAGTGGTTTCTTAGTGTTCATTTGAAGTTACTACCAACTCCCATCTTCAGTCACAGACTATCAGTGATATACTTTCTGTCTCTATAAATTTGTCTTGCCTAGACATTTTATTGAGATATAACTGACATCCAGCACTGTGTAAGTTTAAGGCATACAGCATAATGATTTGAATAATATACATTATGAAATGGTCACCACAATAAGTTTAGTGAACATCCATCATCTCATATAGATACAAAGTTAAAGAAGGAGAGAAAACATTTTTCCCTGTGCTGAGCTCTTCAGATTTACTCTCCACAACTTTCATATGTAACATACAGCAGTGTTAATTATCATGTTGTACATTCCTGGTACTTATTTATCTTTTAACTGGAAGTTTGTACCTTTTGACTGCCTTCATCTAATTCCCACTCTCCCCACACCCACCTCTGGTAACCACAAGCCCGATCTCTTTTTCTGTGACTTTGTTGGTTTGTTTGTTTTTGAAGTATAATTGATCTACAACAATATGGTAGTTCCTGGTAAACAACATAGTGATTTGATATTTCTATACATTTCAAAATTATCACCACAATAAGTCTAGTTACCATCTGTCACCATACAAAGATATTATGTAATTATTGACTATTTTTCCCACACTGTACATTTTATATCATGACTCATTTATTTTGTCAACTGGAAGTTTGTACCTCTTAATCTCCCTCCCCCATTTCTCTCCTCTCTCCACCCCTCCCCTCAGGCAACCACCTGCTTAGTCTCTGTATCGACTGTGTTTCTATTTTGTTATATTTGTTCATTTTTTGTGGTGTTTAGTTTCCATATATAAGTGAAATCCTACAGTATTTGTCTTTCTCTGTCTGACTTATTTTACTTAGCATAATACCCTCTAGGTACATTCATGTTGTTGCACAGGGCAAGATTTTGTCTTTTGTATGGCTGAGTAATATTCTATTATATATATGCATATATTTTTATGTGTCTTATATGTATATAAATTATATACACACACCACATCTTTATCCATTCGTCTGTGGATGAACACTTAGCTTGATTGTGTATTTTGGCTATTGTAAATAATGCTGCAGGGAACATAAGGGTGCACATCTTTTCTAATTGGTGTTTTCGTTTTCTTTGGATAAGTACTCAGGTGTGGAAGTGCTGGATTTTATGGTGGTTCTATATTTAATTTTTTGAGGAATCTCCATACTATTTTCCATAGTGACTGTACCAATTTACATTCCACCAAAAGATCAAGAAGTTTCCCTTTTCTCCACATCCTTGCCAACACTTGTTATTTGTTGTCTTTTTGATAATAGCCATTCTGACAGGTGTGAGGTGATATCTCATTGTGGTTTTGATTGGCATTTCCTTGCTGATTAGTGAAGTTGAACATTTTTTCATGTGCTTGTTGGCCACCTATATGTCTACTTTGGAAAAATGTCTATAAACATTTATAGAATTAGAATCATAAATATGCAGTCTTTTGCATCTGGTTTCTTTCATTTAGCATAATGTTTTAAGTTCATTAATATTATAGCATACATCAGTAGTTCATTTTTTTAAAAATATTGAGTGGCGTTCTATATAGTTATATCAAGTAGTGTACATCCTTTCATTAATTAATGTGTATTTGGATTATTCCCAGTTTGGGCTGTTAGTATCATAAATAATGATGCATTCACATGCATTCCTTTGTGTGGACATATATCTTCATTGCTATTGGATAGACTCCTAGGAGTAGAATTGCTTAGTTGTTTGGCAAGTACCTGTTGAACAGTTTAAGAAACTGTGAAACTGTTTTTCAAAGGGGCTCTGTGTGCCATTTTACATTCCCACCTGCATTACATGAACAATTCAGTTTCTCCATATCATCACTAACTCTTGATATAGTCGTTTTTTGAGCCATTGTGGTAGGTGTGTAGTGGTATCTCATTATGATTTTAATTTGTATTTTCCTGATGACAAATGATGATCATTTATTCACATGCATGTTAGCCATTGATATATCTTTTTTGATTAAATACTCAAATCTTTGTTCCATTTTTAAAACTTGGGTCTTTAGTGTTGATTATAAGAGATCTTTATGTATTCTGGATATAATCCCATTATCAGATATATGTTTGAATATTTTCTTCCATTCTGTGACTTGTCTTCCATTTCTGAATGGTATCTTTTGACGTACAACAGTTTTAATTTTAATGAAGTCCAATTTAAAAATTTTTTGGTGGATCATTGTTTTTTTGATGTCATGTCTAAGAACTCTTTGTCCAACCCAAAGGTCATGAAGATTTTCTCCTATATTTTCTTCCAGAAGTTCAGTAGTTTTAACTCATCTATTCAGATGTGGGATCCATTTTCAGTTAATTTTTGTATACGCTTTGAATGAAAAGCCTAAGTTCTTCTTTTTTTTTTTTTTTTTTGCATATTGTTTTCCATTTATCCCACTGCCATTTGCTAAAAATTCTGTCCTCTACCCCATTTGAACTAATTTGATGTCTTTGTCAAAATTCTGTTGACTATAAATGTAAGGGTTTATTTTGGGACTCGTAAATGTGTTCTATTGGTCTGTATGCCTATCCTTATACCAATACCATACTCCCCATTGCTATAGCTTTTTAGTAAGCTCTGAAATCAGATAGTTTTAAGTCTTTCAATTTTCTTCTTTTAAAAAATCGTTTTGACTATCCTGGGTTCTTTTTATTTCCACATAGGTTATAGGATCATCTTGTCAATTTCTCCAAAATAAACTACTGGCATTTTGATAAGGATTTCATTAAATTTATAGGACATTTCTGTAAAATTGCTATCTTGACAATACTGTTTTCCCATCCATGAACGTAAACTATCTCTCACTTTATTTAGACTTTCTTCAGTTCTCTTAGCAATATTTTGTACAGGTTTTCCCCTTTATATGAAATGTATTTTTGAGAATTTAGTCCTAGGAACTATTATAAATAAAATTATTTTCTTGATTTTACTTTAAGATGGTTCATTACTAGTATATAGAAATAGAGTTGATTTTTCTAGATTGATTTTTGTATCTTGTTTTAGTAATTGTTTGTTGGGCTTGTTGGATTGGAATTTTCTACGATTACGTTATCTGCAAATAAAATATAGTTTTCCTTTCTTCTTTCCAATTTGGATGTTTGTTATTCCTTTCTTTTCTTTATTGCTCTAGCTATAAACTCCAGTGGAATGTTTGAATATAAGTGGTGAAAGTGGATATTCCATTTAGTGTAGCAGTTTTTCAAGGGATAGATTCAAGTGCATTTGAGGACATAAACTTTCCTTTATATGCGTTTGCCAGTATAAAAATGTAAAAATAATTGCAAAAATTTTTTGACAGACTATTAAATGGACTAAAATTACTTTCTTTTTATTCCATATTATATAGCAGGTTTTTATATGGTTTGCTTTAGATTTAGATTCTTTAGCTCTACTATATGTTTTCTTAAGATATTTATAGGGGAAACAGCCTAGATAAAATGAGCTGGAAAACTTTGTATCCATTTATGACATTTTCTGCTAGCTTCTTTGTTTTCTGAGAAACGCCATCCTGTACTAGAGCAATGAATTAGTAGGGAAAAATGAAAACAAAGAAGAGGTTTAGTCTAATGGTAAATTACATAAATGATTCATGGTGCGATTGTTAAGAAGTGAGTTTGAGCCACCTTTGCTGTCTTTTGTGTGATGGCACATTTTTTCTCAGGAACCTGATGTAGTGGGTAGCTTGAGCTCATGGATGTGTTCATGGGACGCCCAGTATTGTATGGTAAACTCACTTAAAGCATCTTTTCATATTTTATATATGCCATTCACTTTTCAGCTTTCCTTTCTCATAAAGGAGACAGGAATTTTAAATTGTAGGCTGTATCAGTTGACAGGCGATCAAGGAAGAAGGCGACTTGAGATGAGTTATTATGTAAACAGAATGGCTAGCCATGTTAATTGCTTACTACCTCCCTTCCTCAGCCTGACCAAAGGCATTACCCAATGCATGATCTTTATTTATTACCTCCCAATTTTTTATGCTTCATGAAACAGTGTATAGTAATTTATTTTAAAAATTAACAGTGGTACGATTCACTTTGGAAAAGCAATTATAAATAAGTTTTGGTTACAACATGAGAAAATATAGTCTCAGTAAAATGGCATTCCTGTCTTTGAAGGATTATTGATGTTTTTATATAAGACAGAAACCTTTAATGAGATCTCAATCAAAGAAAATACTTCATTAATGATATGAGAATTAATCGATGCTGATCAAATAAATCTACCCCAGTCCATTTTGGATTTCACTTTATGAGTAGCTGCTCAGGTTAAAAGATTAACAAGGTCGTAAGTGACTACTAATAGCATTTCATTTGACTATGCATTTGTATCTGGCTAACTATACAAGACAGTATTTGAAAGTACTTCAGATTGCAGTTTATTGTAGTGTAGAATTCCTTGGAGTAGGAACATAGCAGGCAAAACAATATAAATCAAGGCTTATAAATCAGTAAATCAAATGCAAAAATACTTGAAGGTATATATTGTATTTCATGGGGCTGTGGCAGAAAATAGAAAAATACTAAAAAATAGTAGCATTAAGACTATGTTGAAAAATTTAGCAAAGAATTTGAAAGTAACCAAGCTCCATTTTGATAGCGTTATCATTTCTTTGGATGCTGTCAACTCAGCCTTATCCTTTAGAGAAGGAATTTTTATCTATTGCTGAAAGACATTTTTTCATGGCAAATGATGGTATTAACACATTCTAGAGCTCCATGCCAACATTACATTCAAAATGTCATCATAATTACTTTGTAATGGAATCAGCATGATCTTTATTTCAGGGCTCATATTATTGGTTTTTTAATCATATTACTAAAGAAGAAATAGTTACTTAAAAGGTTTTACAGATTATTAATTTTTAGCACCATTCCTCAGCGAAATAGTTGATCTTCACCCTCAGCAAACACATATGTAAACCATATTCCATGAAATCCTCCTGGTATCCTTGCCACTCCACAGTTTTTGTATTTGTTTAGGTTTCTGAATTCAGCCTATATCAGACAACTTTTCAGGAGAGGATCCTTTATTATTCCCTTTCCAAACTTAAGGTTGAAGCTTTGAAAATAATTTTAAGTAAATATCTTCAGTGTGTTTCAGTACCATTTTAAATAGTTATCCAGACAGTTCTCATGTCACTTAGTAATTTCAGGAAGAGAAGACGGTGAGGGTGTATAAATGATTCCAACTTGGGTCCTACCAGTTAGTAATGAATTTAAGCTACACTCTTCATTTGGATTAAGCCACTAAACCCCAGTGCAAATGATCAATTTCTTAACTTTGTCTCCTTTGACCTTATAGTATTCATTCCACTTCTCTATCCCTGTCTCAGTTATTTGCCCTATCACTTTTTTTTGAAGTAGTGTGCAAAGAAGCAGTCGCATAGCACAGGGAATCAGCTCGGTGCTTTGTGACCACCTAGAGGGGTGGGATGGGGGGGTGGG
Source organism: Delphinus delphis (assembly GCF_949987515.2). Classification (NCBI taxonomy): domain Eukaryota; kingdom Metazoa; phylum Chordata; class Mammalia; order Artiodactyla; family Delphinidae; genus Delphinus; species Delphinus delphis. The sequence goes on from NC_082691.1 coordinate 40,324,817, forward strand.
AGGGAGACGCAAGAGGGAGGAGATATGGGAATATAAGTATATGTATAGCTGATTCACTTTGTTATACAACAGGAACTAACACAACAATGTAAAGCAATTATACTCCAATAAAGATGTTTAAAAAATGAGTATTAAAAGATACAATAGTATTCTGTATTTTATAGGTAAACCATAACAATTCCTATTTCAGAGACTGATTACCTATCTTGTAAAATATATATCCCCATTCCCATGTTTTTCTAATGAGTTGTGTAATATTTTTGGTTACCCATATTTATGCTCTATTAGTATAAAGTATTGATTCTTTTCTGTCATCACTTTATAGAATATATATTACAATATAGGTATTCTGCAATTACTGTTGAGAACCACAATACAAATACCATTTCTACGGATTACTTCATAATTATACTTCAAGTTAGCATTTTTATATCTTGTAAGCCTACAGTTTAAAAGACAGGAATAATCAGATAATTAGTCTTTGATTACATAGTACTCACCCTGTTCTTAAATGTACTTAAATGGCCAGTAATTACCATGTAATTACAGAGCAATTATTGTAGTGCATTCACACCAGCATATGTAAGGCAGCATGTCAGTGATTTCATCCCCTATGTTTAGGGATTTATGACTCAGGCATGGAAAGGTCACTGCAGGCTGCCTTGGGGAAGAACTGCCTGAGCGAGTGGGCCATGTTGTGAAGGTGAGAGCAGGTGGCATTGCAGTAGAAAAGCCTATTAAAGTAGTGGTGACTGCTTTTTGAGATTTTTGACATGGATAATAAATACAAATATGTACAGAAAGAGAAAATCCAGAGTTTATATTAACTGTTGAAAATTTTGTAGTCCATCAGTTTGTTCATTTTTGCTAAAGTATCTCTTTTCATTTTACCCAAAGATGCTTTTTGGGAGGCTACTAATAGACCATTTTAAATTACACAGTACAAGGTTCACACACTAAAAATTTCCATCTCACTTTCTTATCGCAAGAAGTTTTAAGTGCCAGCACCTGGCACTCAGCAAAAGATCATAGTTAGCACATTTTCTTTTTATTGAGTTGTTGCATGGCAAGAATTGATAATTTTCCACTTTGAGAGTTAAATAAAAGTTGATGCTTTAAAAATAGCTTTACATGGTTGAATTTCCTACTGAACTATGTAATTCTTTTAATTCTGTAATGCTTTATTTTCTACGTTTATTTTAATTACAGCCATGTTTGATTCAAAGAAATTGGCGTTATTGGTGTTAACAGGGAAAAGTATATCCTAAACCGAACCAAACTTATAACATTTACAGTAATATTGTCCTGCACTTTCTTTGAAACTCCCCAAAGTAATTCACACAGAGTCAGGCATGTATAAAAATTCCAGGAAAACTTTGAGTTGAAATCCATTCTAACCTTAATTTGCTGGTGCCAAAAGTTGCTATTTCACCAGCAGTTGTGGATATTTACTTTTATTATTATTATTATTTATTTATTTATATTTTATATATATATATATATTTTTTTTTGTGGTACGCGGGCCCCTCACTGCTGTGGCCTCTCCCGTTGCGGAGCACAGGCTCTGGACGCGCAGGCTCAGCGGCCATGGCTCACGGGCCCAGCCGCTCCACGGCACGTGGGATCCTCCCGGACCGGGGCACGAACCCGCGTCCCCTGCATCGGCAGGCGGACTCTCAACCACTGCGCCACCAGGGAAGCCCTACTTTTATTATTTTTTAATTTTGGCTTTTCTTCCATGGAGACGCTAAAAGCAAGGTGACTACAAAACAGGAAAAATGTTCCTCAGTTTAAGTCTTAAGTATTTACTCAGGCTTTATTCTGTTCCCAGTGCTTTTCTTTATACAGTGGACAATGCTAACCAAACGAGCTTCCTATGTAGTTGTAGAGATGAAATAAATCAACTAGAGATTAATGCTAAGATATGCAAGCATATTCAAGGTAGTTCAAGGCTATCTTTGAACATAAATGCTGAGTATATTTAGAATAAGATAAAGATCCTCAAAAGCCAAATAAATGAATATGTTATTACTTGTAGGCTTTGTAAATACATAAGAGTAAGTTCAGTTAGCTCTTCAAGTAACCATATTTAACATTATCACTTGATATTTTAAAAAGGATGGTGGGAGAAACAGGTGAAATGCTAGGTAAGTAAAAAGTCAGTTTACTCATATCAAAGTGTGTGTGTGTATTTACCAGTGACCAATTTTGGCTTTTATGTATGAAGGTTTAAAATTCATTCCTTTTCTGTGATGAACTGTTCTAGATGAAGGTATAGCAAAGCAAATTGATGAAAAATGCATTGCTTGCCATCCTACTATTTCCTGGGCTTTGTAAGCAACTTAGACTTGCAAGCAACAGCTCATTGTGGCGCTCTCTTAGAGATCCTCACATTCAGTACACATTACTTGAAATTATTTCGTTTAGAAATGTTTTTAGTCGAAAACCTATTTCTTACCGCAACGCCTTTCTCAAAATTCTTCATTTCTTTTTTTTTTTAAATTTTATTTATTTTTTTGGCTGCACTGGGTCTTCGTTGCTGTGCGCGGGCTCTCTCTAGTTGCGGCGAGCAGGGGCTAGTCTTCGTTGCTGCGCGTGGGCTTCTCATTGCAGTGGCCTCTCTTGCGTGCAGAGCACAGGCTCTGGGCGCTGGCTTCAGTAGTTGCGGCTCGCAGGCTGTAGAGCACAGGCTCACCAGCTGTGGCACATGGGCTCAGTTGCTCTGTCGCATGTGGGATCTTCCTGGACCAGGGCTTGAACCCGTGTCCCCTGCATTGGCAGGCAGATTCTTAACCACTGTGCCACCAGGGAAGCCCCTTCATTTCTTATTCTTGTTTAACTCTTGCTATTTTTTGAGTTATAATCCTTTGGTAGTAATTAGAATTTAGGTAGATCCAAAGCAATATGCCCCTTAAAGCATTGGTTCTCAACAGCGGGTAATTTTGTCTCCCCAGGGACATCTGGCAATGTCTGGAGACATTTTTGGTTATCATAGACTTGGTAGGAGGGATATTACTGACATCTATTAAGTAGAAACCATGGATGTTCCTAAATATCCAACAATGCAATATCTACAGTATCTTCACTGTAGAGGGCTGTAGACAGCCCTCTATAATCTCTTAGAAATAGTTGTGCTGTTTGTGTTCATGGTAGGACCACCAAACTAGAGATAATGTTAAAACTATGTTATCACACACCATTGTAAAGCAATTATACTCCAATAAAGATGTTAAAAAAAAAAAAAAGGAAAAAGAAAAACAAAGTAGCCATAGTAAAAAAAAAAAAAAAAAATTAACTTTTTACTCTGGAAACGTTCAACTACACCAGAAAATGGAGAGAAGAGTAAAATAAAGGTTATGTACATTTAAGCAGCTTCAATAATTATCAAAGTCTTGCCATCTTTATTTTACCTGTAAATATTTTAGTATGTGTCTCTAACTGCTAAAGGCATTATTATACAGTTACCATACATTTATCATATCTAACAAAATTAACAATAATTCCTTAATATTTTAACAATCCTAATAGGAAACAGATGGCACCATTCAAATTGGGATAATTGAAAGTAGAGTTTAATGAATGAACTATTTTGAAATATGTAGGTGGGATCTGGGGATTTCACAAGTAACAAATAGCCTGGCTCATGTTTGGGAAAAGAGTGTTATTTTTACAATTCCCTTGTCTGGAATTCAGAAAGGAGTGAGAACAGTTACCTACACTCAGAGAAAGGAACTATAACCAATTCACTGGGAATGCTATTTCCCAAGAACATTGGCTTTTCTTTTTTTCAAACTTAAATTTAAACTGCTAGTGTGTTTCCTAAGAAACTATTTTGGAATATGAAATGCATCTTATATTTTGAATATAACACAATAAATATACAGTACAAAAATTTAATAGACAATCATTTCTCAGCTCTTATTAAATCAGTGTGAGATATTTCCAAAATGGCTATTTGAGGAGGTACAGAACAATCGGTTTATTCAGTATGCCTACATGCCTCCATTCAGAGCTAGGGGATGTAGAGAGAAGGGCAGTTATTACCTCTGGTCTATAATGTCAGATACTTTAATAAATATCTCTATGTAGTGTAGTATCATTTAGTTATTAGAGAAATACAGTATAGGTAATATTGCAATCCTTGTTAATAAGATGAGGAATCTAAAACAGAGAAGGGCTAAATCACCCAGCTAATAGGTAGTAGAGTTGGGATTCAAGCGCTGATAAGTCTGACTCTGAAACTCAAGGTCTTTCTACTACAGTATTCAGTGTTTCATATGAAACATATTCATCAGCAGTTTGATATCTTATGACTCATAATTATTTGCAGAGAAAATTTGTATGTAATAATTATATCCAAACAAGATGGCATATGACTGTTTTATTGATAATATTCATATTACACTATGTTCTAATATATAAACATATTTTGTATGTAGCCTTGTTTTGGAGTGTAGTTTTAACGCAGATATTCTCAGGGATCCTGAGCTTACTGTAAGTAAGTCTACCTTCTGGACTGTTAACTGTATAAAGGAAGCAGTTCTTCAGAATAGAGGAATAACCTATTTTTTGTCAATCAAGAAGGCTGTACCTGTGACAAGCGTGCATGTGGAATGTCTTGTACCAGCTATTAGAAAGACTAATCTCTTCAGTTTAAACAACTTTCATGAACAAGGGAAATGGAAGTCTCTCTTCTCAGATGGTTTCCATGATACCTTCTGTCAAAGGAGATGTTATCAAAATTAAGTGATTTTTAGAGAACTTGTGACTGATAACTTAGTTTTTACCTTCAAATATGTTTTTAAAGAGAATTTATTATTTAGCAAAGAGAGGAAAGGGTGTTATCCATTTGATCTGGAGTCACAGCTTTCTATTATTGAAGGTTATCTTTTTATTTTAGCATCAACAGCTATCGACTGTAATAGTTCTGACTCCTTTGGCTCAGGAAGCATAATGAGATAGATGGTATGGGGCTGTTAAAGTTGGGTTTAGATTCAACTTGGTCAAAAACTTTTAGTTCAGATCTGGTCAGTTTTATACTTTTTCTTGTCTCAATTTTTTCTTCTGCACAAAAAGAGGTCGGTTTCTTGATCTTAAAAACTTATTTTATTTTTTAGTAATCCCGTATAAATCAATCAAAAGTCAATGGATGGCATGACCAAGTGAGGGGTCAATAAATCCTTTCACCCCCAAAACAAGTATAAGGCTGGATAAACTTAATAGCAAACAGTTCTTTGCTCTAGGATTAAACCAAAAATATAAAGCGAAGGGTGCTGATTCATGAAAAATTTGAACTTAAGGCAAGAAAAATTTGAACTTAAGGCAAGAAAAATTCAGGTCTATCGTATTATTGCCTGGATATGCTATCACTCCCTTCCCCGGCTGTATCAATCTGATAGTTAAATCAGGAGGGGCCTGCCTTGCTGCCACTGCCAAATGTGGCTCATTTAATTTGAAGTGTTGTCAGTTAAAGTGGTCAGCTCGGTAGCAAATGAACAAGGATGATTTAGTACTTTTCTAAGACTTAGTGTGCAAGCCCATATGGCATATGCCGGGCCAGTAGAGTGTCCAAAAACTTGACAGAGAAGTATGTGAGGGACAGACATGAAGGGCTTGGTAAACTTGCTATATATCACAAGTTGACAAAAACTTAAGCGCATGCTCTTAACAGAATAGTCCTAAGCAACCCACAGTCTCTGGCCTGTAGAGCCTCTGTCTGTGTGGCAGAGATGTCTTAGAGCCTTATAAGAAGTAAAACCCTGGACAAACTTGTAAACACAGTCTAAAGTTTAAATGTACTATCTGGGTCACAAATAGATCTATCAGCAAAAAATAAAAAACTTAATGGCCGAGGTAGGTGAGGACAAACTTTGACCAAGCTTCATTGGAACACTGAGGTATATGATCACAAAGGTGACTATTACAATGCCAGGTTTTAAAAAATACAAACAAGCTGAACGATACATTATAGGACATCATGCATTGCTGGAGAGAGAGATTTCACAGATTTAGTCCAGGCAAGTTAGTTAAGCAAACTAGCAAAACAACAATAACAATAGCCTTAAGAACAGAAACGCATAATCCATGATTGTTTTATTATCTAAAAAGTTCAGTATTCAACAAAATTATGAGATGTGCAAAGAAATAAAATGTGAGGCTTCCCTGGTGGCGCAGTGGTTGAGAGTCCGCCTGCCAATGCAGCAGACACGGGTTCGTGCCCCGGTCCGGGAAGATCCCACATGCCGCGGAGCGGCTGGGCCTGTGAGCCATGGCCGCTGAGCCTGCACGTCCGGAGGCTGTGCTCCGCGACGGGAGAGGCCCCAACAGTGAGAGGCCCGCGTACCGCAAAAAAAAAAAAAAAAAAGAAAGAAATAAAATGTGACCCATTCTTAGGGAAAAAAAAGTCAGTAGAGAGTGCCTGAATTTTCCCAGATGTTGAAAATAGTAGACCAAGGTTTTGAAGTAGCTATTATAAATATGTTAAAAAATAAACTTTATTTAAAGAATTAAAATATATATGAAAACAATGACTCAGTGAATAGATTATATCAAAGGAGAAAAAATTATTTAAAAAGCAGTGGGAATTGTGGAATAGTACAGTAACAAAGATGAAAAATTGACTAGAAGGGCTCAATAGCAGATCGATGTAAAAAGAGAAGGAAAAAAGAACCAGTGAACATGAAAACAGATGAATGATAATTTTCTAATCTGAATGCACAAAAAGACTGAAGATAAATGAACAGAGTATGAAACTTTTGGGACAATATTACATATACCAATATACAGGTAATGAGAGTCCTAGAAGAAGAAGAAAGAGGGACGGGGGGTAATTTGAGATACAGTGGTTGAAAACTCCCGAAACTTGATGAAAAAGTGTAATCTACAGATCCTGGAAATCAACAAATAAGCAAATAAGATAAATACTAAGTGAATCAAACTGAGACGTGCCATAATATGTCACACTATTAGAAGACAGTGAAAATCTTGAAAGTAGCAAGAGAGAAACAACTCATACAGGGGAATGACTACAGAAAATGGCTGACATCTGACCAGAAACAATGAAGATGAAAAGAGTGGAATAATGTATTCAGACTACTGCAAGAAAAAAAACCCGTCAACAAGAGTAATATATTGAGCAATATTATCCTTTAGTAATAAATGTGAATAAAGATCTTTCCAGACAAAGACTGAAAGATTTCATATAGGATTTCTTGCCATACAAAAAGTACTACAGGAAGTCTTTCACGATGAGAGAAAGTGACACCAGTGAATAACTCATTTACAGGAAGAAGTTAAGACTGCTGGAAATGATAAATGTATGAGTAAATATAAAAGTTTCTATAAATTTGGTTTTTTCTTGTTCTTCTATTACTTTAAAATATATAATATGGTATAAAGCAATTATTATAATTTGGCATTATTATATAGAGAGATTATTGTAATATATTGATTATAACAATACATATGGCAATAATAACATAAAATGCAGAGGGGGAAAGGAGATATATTGGAGCAAAATTTCTGTATTTTAGCAGAATTAAGTTGAATTAGATTTAGATAAGCTTAGATACATATTGTTATCGCTAACAAAACCACTGAGAAAAGTATCATTTTTTAAATCAGCAGAGAGGTTGAACTGATACACTGAAAATATTTGTCACAAAATAAGGCAGTAAATGAGAAACAAAAGAGTAAAATGTCGTTAGACAAGAAGAAACAGTAACAAAATAGCAGACATAAATTCAGCCTTATTAATACTTACATTAATTGGGAATGGACTAAATACCCAAATCAAAAAGTAGAGATTGTTAGACTGGATTTTAAAAATCCAATTATATAGGGCTTCCCTGGTGGCGCAGTGGTTAAGAATCCGCCTGCCAATGCAGGGGACATGGGTTCGAGCCCTGGTCTGGGAAGATCGCACATGCGGTGGAGGCGGCTAAGCCCCTGAGCCACAACTCTTGAGCCTGAGCTCTACAGCCTGCGAGCCACAACTACTGAAGCCCGCACGCCTAAAGCCCATGCTCCGCAACAAGAGAAGCCACTGCAGTGAGAACCCTGCGCACTGCAACTAGAGAAAGCCTGTGTGCAGCAACAAAGAGCCAACGCAGCCAAAAATAAATGAAGTAAATAAAATTTTAAAAAATCCAATTGTCGGGCTTCCCTGGTGGCACAGTGGTTGAGAGTCCGCCCGCCGATGCGGGGGACACGGGTTCGTGCCCCGGTCCGGGAGGATCCCACATGCCGCGGAGCGGCTGGGCCCGTGAGCCATGATCGCTGAGCCTGCACGTCCGGAGCCTGTGCTCTGCAACGGGAGAGGCCACAACAGTGAGAGCCCTGCATACAGCAAAAAAAAAAAAAAAAAAAAAAAAACCAATTGTCTATATGTTATATACGAGACTCACGTTAAATTCAAATGCACAAATAGGCTACAAGTAAAAGAATAGTAAAAGATATACCATGCAAACAGTAACCATAAGAGAACTGGAGTGTTAAAGATGACAAATGGCAGTACATCAGGACTATATAAGACTTAAAAATGTACATGCACCCTTGGAATACAGGATGTAAATGTACATGCACTTCTAAATGTGTAGAACCCCTATATATATGAAGCAAGAACTGAAAGATTAAAAGAAGAAATGAAAACTTTAACAACATTGCCTGGATTTTTTGATCCTTCACTCTTCGTAATTTATAGGAAAACTAGACAGAAAATAGCAACGATATAGGAGTCTTCAACAACACTGTCAACCAACTATGTTAAATTGGCATATAGAGAACACTCCACCAAATGACTGCAGAATACACATTCTGTTCACTCACTCACACTCACGGAACATTTTACAGTAGAAACAGTTTGCTGTTCTGCAAAACAAGTCTCAATGAATGTAAAAATATTGACATACAAGGCGTTGCTTTGACCACAGCAAAATTATATTAAAAATCTACAACAGAAGGAAATCTGGGAAGACCCCAACTAGTGGAAATTAAACGAGATACTTCTAATCATACATGATCAAAGGAAAAAATCACGAAGAAAATTTAAAATATTTTTAACTGAATGAAAATAAACCCCCAGCATATGAAAACTTATAGGATGTAGCTAAAGCAGTGTTTAGAAGGGAATTTATAGACTTAAATGCCTATATTAGAAGAGAAGAAATGTCTCAAATCAATAACGTAAGTTTCCACCATAAGAAACCAAACTAAATCCAAAGCAAACAGAAGGAATGAAATAATAAATATTAGAGCAGAAATCAATGAAATAGAAGCTAGAAAAGTAATAGAAAAAAATCAGTGAAACCAATCAAAGATTTAGTCTCTGATAAAATGAACAAAACTGATGAAATCTAGCTAGACCAAGAAAATACGAGAAAAGATACAAGTTACCAAAATCCAGAATAATAACTAAAAATATAGAGGAAAACTGGTGAACATCTTTGTGACTTTGGGTTAGGCAAAGTGTACTTAGACACAGTAGTGAAAGCATGACCCATGAACTAAAAATTGATAAATTGGAGTCCAATAAAAGTAAAAATGCTTGCGCTTTAAAAGACACCATTAAGAAAATAAAAAGACAAGCTATAGTGGGGAAAATATTTGCAAATCGTATGTCTGATAAATGACCTTTATCCATATAATATAAATAACTATCATCCAAGAATAAGACAACTCCATTTATAAAATGGACAAATGACTTGAATAGACATTTCACCAAAAAAGCTATTTTTAAAAGCTAATAAGCAGATGAAGAACACAACATGATTAATCTTTAGGAAAATGCAAAGTAAAATTCCAGTAATATACTACTGCGTACCTACTAGGAAGTCTGTAATCAAAAGCCAGATAATACTAAGTGATGGAGGGAATATGCAAAACCCGAAACCCTCATTAATTTCTGATGGGTTATGTGAATCAGCCACTTTCCAAAAGTTAGGCAGTTTCTTAAAAATTTAGTTCATTCAAGAGAAATGAAAAGTTATGTCCATGTAAATACTTGTATTGATGTTTACTTCAGTAACGTTTAAAAATTTTAATGGAGTCTTACGATTTGTTACTTTTCGTTAAAAAAGAAGATAGAACAATGTACATCAGGGTAGCAGCAGCAGCACCATCACCTGGGAACTTGTTGGAAATGCAAATTATCAGACCTTTACCCCAGACCTACTGAATCAGAAACTTCGGGCAACGGATGCAGCAATCTGCATTTTTAACAAGACTTCTAGGTGATTCTGCTACATGCTAAAATTTGGGAGCCACATACCTTCATATTCCAATAGTAGTGTGGTTGTCTCTCTCTTTGGGAAAAAATTCTTACCTCCTGAGTCCCCGCAACCCCAAATGCTAATTTTAGTTGTTTTTTTTTTTTTTTTTATGTTTTAAAGTGCAAACACTTTTTAAACAGAAGTATTCCATATAAAATTCAAATTTCGTGTTTCTCTTGGAAAATCACAAGATGAGGCAGTACTCCTCTGGTCTTCCCTGCATGGCAGTATTGAGCTGGAGGAGATTCTGTGTATCCCTTGAGACAAAATGGGCTCTTCAGTGTGCATCTGTCCCACACAGCTTTCTTCATGCATCTTCATTATCTGCATGGCCCATTTGGGTCTAATTTGTTTACTCTTGATCTTCAATTAAAACCCAAACTACTCGAGTGCAAATTACAGATTTTGGAAAGTACATTGAATTCTCCAAGTATGCAAGAAAGTATTTTTAAGATAGTACTGTTATAATGGTTCTGGAAGAATATATAGAGTTTGATTTTTATAGCTGTATTTTCAGTTAGTTCAGTGACTTTGTTCAAATTATGTGCTCTTTGGGGGGAGGATTACTTTTTGTTTTATGTCCCAGGAATCTCAATAATAGTTTACTTATTCCTAGAGTGGGTAGATTGTTTTTTACTTGTGTTGTAAAACAATTGGTTTTGCCTTTAAAAAAATAGGACTTCTGTGATAGCAATTTGAAATGAGAAATCTTCTTACATTTCTGCAGTAACCATGTCATTTATTTATAATTTAAGTAGCTTTAAGAAAAATAGCCAAGGTAATTATTCAAAGAATTTAGTGATAAAGTTCTTATTTCTAGATGAAAAGGCAGAAGGTTGAGATGTTGCACGGATTGTAGCAATGCTGTGTGAATACTTTGGTATTGGACGCTTGAAATGTGAAATTTATTGATTTTTTCTTCTCCCCCATTCATACATTTTTTGATAAAGTGCCTAAGTCCTTTTTGAAAACAGTGATATTCTAGTTAATAGACTAATGAAAAGATAGTTTAATAACTTTAAATTATTAAACATGTTAGCTTGTTTGAATCAGTTTCTGGTTTGTTCATAATAATGGGGGGTGGGGTGGGGGGGAGTGTCTGATCTGCCCGTCAGGAGCACCTAAGAGACAATCCATCTCAAAGCAAACAGCTCCCTTCCGTATTTTGAGATCTTGAACACTGCCACTGCTGATTTCATTATTCTCCTGGCAAATAGTCACAGAATCTGCTATAATCAATTTCCTCAAAGATGTTGAATAATTTTCCTGAAATTGCTAATGAAATAGAAAAAAATGAAACAATATATTCATGTCATAATGAGTGTTCCCATTTTTAATTTTTGTTACCTGATTTTAATATTTTAACTGACTTTATAATGTTCTAAACATGAGAACCATTAGTTAAGAAATCTTTATTGTTGAGGGAATGTCCCACCTCTGAGTGGGAAGTTAGTAGCACCTTTCTTGTAAAGTTGTAGTAAAAATTAATTCAGAGCATTCTTTTTATTACTATACTTAATACAGGGTAAAATTAAAAATAGGTTCATTTGATTAAAAAAATAGCTCAATATGTTAATATCTTTGAGATTCTGATAAGCATGTTTTGCTCATAAATATTTAATTACTTGTTTTATAATTAGATTACCAATCCATAATACATTTTATGTTCAGATATTTAAATAAAAGATTACTTGCAGTTACAATCAAATTCTGTGGAGTGCAAGTAATAGTTGGAAATATCCATACATTGTTCAAATAATGCAGTTGATAGTTCTACTTGTGTATAGCTTTTAAGAAAGTCAAGTTAATGTCCTATTTTTTAAGTTATTTTCAGGTGGGAATGTGATCCTTATGTATTTTCATTTGTCAATTCTGAACTAAAATTTTTGAATTTTGGAAAACAGGTTTTTTTTACGGTGGGTGGGTCCCTGCATAATTTTAAAAGAAGATCAAAGTTTGGTTTATTATTTACATCACAATTTAGAAAGATGTTATAGGAGTGTTTCATTGGCTAGAACTAAAAAGCGTGATTTAAATAGCATCTGAAATATAATCAGTTCTCATGTTAATTAGTAGGGTTTTCATTGGCGCTTTTATACATTTAACATTTATAATTTATCTCATGAGTTTAAAGATTTTAATTTGCCTTGTAAAGAAATGAAACTTTAAAACAAGAATCAGATTACTTTTTGGTAATTAACTGCCTAGAAATGTCTGTAGCTCAAAAGCAGAACCAACAAATTTAGGCACAAAATAGCAGGTAGAACATTTTAACCACTAGTAATCAGTGGAACATAGTAACTGCATAGAGGACTTTTATATTTAGAAAATCATCCATATGTTCACCATTCTAGTTTCATTTTAACACTCTTTTATTAAATGAAACATTATGCCACGTCCCAAGGAGTATACAAAGATGAACATGTAGTTCTACCTGTAAAAACAGTTACAACCTAGTAAAAAAATGTATTTCAATATAAAATTTTGACAACACTCATGATAAAAAAATTGGCATTCAACTATAGTGTTTAAAATCTAGTAGGTATGTTGAAAAAATCTTGTTTTAGTAAAACCATTGTGTTGGTATAACAGGAAAGTACAGGTAATAATTATTTGTCCTAACTGCTTCCAGAATTAGACTGTGTGACTGTGTCTTTAAAGTGAATAAATTCTCAAAAAACGTCCCCTCATGCTCACAGAGCTAATTCATTTTGTTATTTTTTTAGTGAGAAAGTGAAAATTATACAACAAATTTGCATTCAATAAAAGCAGAATAAGCTGTTGACATAAATATGATTGCTCTAAATGGACACAGGCATCTACTATGTCCTATAGAGATTTAAAAAAATGTTTTTTAGTTTTATTCTTAATTACATGTAATACCCCCAAATGTGGTCAAACCTACTTAATACATGTAGAAGATAGAATAATAAAGTATGGATTCTGTCTTAATCACTTTGCTCTATTAAATATTAAAGGTCTGTTATTAATAGCACTTTTGTAATGGATGACATTTTCTACCGTGAATGAAAATCTCATCTCCTTTCATGTATTCATTGCAGAAGTTATATAATCTTTTCAATTCTGAATCTGGTACCAAAGGAATTTTCTTTTGGCTACGTACTGTATTTTCTTTGTATTCAATAACTGCCCCAGTTCTTGACATGTAATAAATGCTCAACAGTTACTTGGTGAATGCATAAATGACCATATGATTGAATGATGGAAGGAATAAAAAAAATAAATGAATTGTCACAGAGCAAATAAGCTGTTTTCAGGTTTTGGTGTGTAAACTTCTGCTGTCAGGGAGATTTTATGATTTGTGGTCTTTCAGAACCTCTGTAATGGTTAGCTGTGTTATAATTGAGTTCTGCAATATATTAATGGACAGGGAGTCTCTTAATTACATTTAGTAGGGAAAATTGTCGAAACAGTAAGTTTTTACCAGTTGTATACCTTAATTATAATTTGAGAAATCTGTAAAGTACTCTACTAGATTCTTTGTTTGAGGAATGGCTGTAAGCCACTTTCTAAAATCTGAGCTATCTATAGGAATGTTTTAAGACAAATTAAAAATAAAAGAAACTGAGTTTTCAGGGTGAAATTTTAGAAGATTCAAGCAACCTTAGGGCATTCTAATCCTATCTCATATCCAAGTAAACTTCAAGAGTAAACCTGTTTCTTAACATTTTAGTATCTTTCAAGAAAAACAAAGTTATGATTGCAAAAACTTTACTCTCTGGGTAGGCTCTGAATATATGTCACTTATACAAATCCTCTTTGGTAATCAAATGTAGCCAAATAATTCCATCTTGTAGGAAAATAAGGATTAAAGTAGACTTCTCAAACGCCAGTTTCTGTGACTATGTTTGATGTTCTGCAAACGTGAATGTGTTACACTGGAAGTATGTATTCATTATTTGGTAAACAAAATACATCTATAGACAATGGACATAAATTGACCTGGAATCAAGATTCAAACGGTAGTGAGGTGTCTAATCATAGAAGAGACTAAATGTGTGTACTATATGCTATGGAATTTAAGAAAATTATGGAAATATAACATGATTTAACCAGCCACTTAGAAAGGACAATTTATTTTCTCCATTCTCGTTTGAAATCTTGCACTTACATGCTAGTAGTCATTTAATAAATGGTCTCTTGAAAATTGAATATAATATTCCTATTCACATCTTTAACTCTAAAAGTTAAATAAACGAACTAGTTCAACTCTGTAAAATGGCAGGATGATAGGATAATAACAATAGCACTGGGTTTGGGCTCAAGAGACCTGAGTTAAATATATTACTCGCTCACTCTGAACATATTAAATAGGTTATCTAGGTCCTGAATTAATTTTCTATTTTCAACCTCAAGAAGTTCAGTATCAACTTATTTAATAGATGTTCTCTCTAAAACCAATTTAATAGGAATTGTCCTTAGTACAGCTTATGAGTAAGGTGAAGGGATTCTGGGGGTCTTTCCCACTAGGTCCTGAGGGCCTTTGCTGCAATAATTACACCTCATCTATCCCCCAAATCCAAAGTCTTCTGTTCTATTTTCCCTAATAAAACATTTTCCTTCTAACAGGCACCTTCAGGAGATAAAATAGCTTAACCTAACTAAGTGGCAATAATTTAAGAAATTTCAGGCAAACTGCCAAGACAGCAGGGAAGGCATTCTGTAAGTGGGTGATCCATTTAAAGATCCTCAAATCATGGACTGTCCATTTCTTGTGCTCACAGGTCCAATCCTGATAATAAAGTTGACTGGTTTTAAAACAATACAGTTTTGATCACACAGACATAAGGGTCAAAGATGAGTATTTAACAGCCACAATTTGAAGCCTGCTGTGCAGTCTTTGGCCCTAGCATAAGTTTATTGACATTTGTCTTCTGTTTTTATTGCACAGTATATATGAATAAAGCCAAGATACACTTTTTCCATTTATTTAAAACTGATTTAGTTAGAAACAGTTTTTTTTTTAAACGTCTTGCCTATTTGCTTTTGAAGAGTCACCTGGGTAATGACAAAAGATTGAACACCAAGCTTTGTGGAGTTATTGCCTTGTAGCTATCCTCAGCAGCCAAAGGTGGCTTTAAAAAATATTTTATAAAATTAATCTGTCAGTGCTAGATTATTGTTGACAAATCTGCGTGTCTGTAAGTATGTACTGTAAGCTTAGGATGGACAAGTGTTTGGACTTTCATGTCTGGGAATTATGCCATCAGTACCCACAGTTGATTCACATGTTTTTTTTGGCTCTTTCCCCCATACCATCTGTGTGTTTGGCATTCTGCCTGCTTGCAAGTTGGTCAGACCTGTGCCAACATAATGGAATGTAGATAGATGGTACGTAGAATGCTGCAAAATGTAGCATTTTAAAGAGGAAAACTTACTTCAGGGGGTACCACGTTGGTTCAACATATGGCCTTCTGTGGATACCTGACGAGAAAGGGTGAACAAAGACATGGAATCCACAGATACTCCCAAATGGCATCAAAAATAAGAACACTGTGAAAATCTCTATGCAAGTACAAAATGAAAACATCCTCACACACCTTATGGCTTGACATATTTAACATTAAGTCATATGTGGATTCTCCATGAAAATGCTGATTAGTAATAGACCATTAAGGATTTTACATGGCACATTTAATATTTCAGGAGCATCTCTAACAGTATGCTCAGGAGAGTTATGTATTCCATTAAAATTGCAGCGTTCCTTGGAGAAAATATCAGAGCTTAAATGCTTACATTTTGAGGGCCAGAGAATAAGATGCTAGGTTTTGGAATTGTCATGAAAAGCACTGACCTTAATTTTTTATGTCAGTGAGTGAGAATTTTAATATTATATAGTTTGAATTAAGCATGTTATGCTAGGTTATGCTGCAAGAAAAAAACAAGCCTTTAAATCTCTATCGCTTAACCCAGTAGAAGTTATATCTTGTCCATGGGTTAGATAGTTGTCCTCTAAATAGCCCAGGTACTTGCAGCCAGTACCTGTGCTTTATTGTAAGTACAGTGTCACCTTGGCAGCATCCAGCCTACAGATGGAGTGGGAAACAGGGCAAAAAGAAGGAATCCTGGACAGGTAACTACTCCTGGTTACAGGTGATACTTATTGCCCCTGTTTCCTCCAGTTACAATCTACTGGCCAGAACTAGTCAATGGTTAAGCTGCTAGGAAATACAGAAGAGAACAGAATATCAAGGAATATCAACAGCCACCTCTATAGCAGAGGATGTCAGCACTAAATCTTTTTTGTGTGGAAAATCCAACGGAGTAATGATGTTCCTACCCATTCACCTACTAACAGAATCTTGAATTTCCAGGTGCCCTAGGCATCCCAGGTGTGACCTCAGAGGTCTGTGTATTGGACTTCTAATTCTGTGTTTCCAGTGCCTTGCGCAGCCTATGGCATACTTTGTTTTGTGAATGAATGAAATCTGAACTCCTGTTTTACTAATCAGAAGCGATTAAGTGATTCTCATAAATTCCCAGACTTAAGCAGATCTTCTGACTCCCGGTGTCACGCTGTGCCAATATAGGGACACTTTATTTGCATATTTTCTACCTTTTTTTTTTTTTTTGCGTAAATGTTTTGAGACTAGAGGACATACTTGTTCCCTTTAAAAAGTTTAAAAAACGATTAAGTAGTAGTTTTTGACTGTAGGAGTTTGCCGTTTTGCCTCCCCAAAATGTACTTTGCGTGGAGGTCTGGACTTGCTCTGAGCATGCTCTGCGGAGTCAGGACAACATCCGTCCTGCGGTGAGTTTACATTTATTGGTTTGGGGAAGGCCTGGAATTTTGTTCTTCCCTAATATGAGGATTCTGCCAAAATCTTTATTCTGAGTTACCAGGAAGTGTGGTTAGTCATAGTGTTAGTGCACACTGTAAGCTAGAGAATATGCGTTTAATAATGCCATAGGTCCTGCCTTGTAGTACTTACACTTGAAAATATGATGCAGACCTACAGAAGTATCTGGCTGTAGCTCAAAGCGAAAGCATTTTAAATCACATTACTGGCAAGGGAAGAATGTTGCTCTGTCTTTAGAATCAGCAGTAAAGAGATCTAGAAATTAAACAAGTACACTGCAGATCAGAGAGAGGATAGAGAATTTATATGAGGACGTTGTAAAGAAGCAAATAAACTGGGGTTTTGAGCTTCATTCACATTTGTACTTCACCAGCACTTTTCTATTTCCATATCTTCTTGAGGAAGATCTGCTAAAGATTTGTTTTCTGTTTCAAGAAGAGGAAGAGGCTAAAGGACATTTAATCAAATTCCAAGGCAAATAATTATATACATATATATTTAGGAGGCAATTTTAAACTGATTTTTGGAGGTGGAAGTTGGAAAACATGGACTAAGCTTTTTTTTTTTTCCAGATGTTGGAGGTAGGAGTTTATTAATTAATTAATTTATTTTTGCTGTGTTGGGTCTTCATTTCTGTGCGAGGGCTTTCTCTAGTTGTGGCAAGCGGGGGCCACTCACTATTGTGGCCTCTCTCGTTGTGGAGCACAGGCTCCAGACGCGCAGGCTCCGTAGTTGTGGCTCACGGGCCTAGTCGCTCCGCGGCATGCGGGATGCTCCCAGACCAGGGCTCGAACCCGTGTCCCCTGGATTAGCAGGCAGACTCTCAACCACTGCGCCACCAGGGATAAGCATTTTTAACATCTTCACAAAGGCAGTGAACTTGTGACAAGTAGAAGGTAGTCTGCAGGATAAGGGAGGATGAGGATGAGAGTGGGAAATAAGGTTAGGCAATCCTGAAACAAAATGAAACCAAAAAAATTTAGTACATGAAATAAATAGTTGACCAGTTCAAAACATGGGATATTATTTCTGAGCTCTATGCTTTGACTGGGGCAGGGGGTAAAGGAGGAACATTGGAGAGCTTTACTGTAATGTGAAGGCTTGTTTTCTGCTTCTGACCTTTAGAGAGTAACAGGTATTGAATTCAAGTTCTTGTTACCTTGAGGATTTGAAAAAGTTTTAGCATGTTCAAGGGATGATTACATACAGAATTACCTAACTTAACACTGATACACTTTATCTAGTTTGTTAGGTTGAAAGAAATTTAGTTTGCTGTGACATGTAAACTAGTGTAGCTACAGTCAAATCTTGCAAATTATTCACTACAATACTTGCAAGGAAGAGTCTTTAAATAAAAATCAATTTCAGTTCAACTCTAAACTTTTTCTGAGAATCATGTCTTTCTCTGTTTGGTTTAAAGAAAAACAGTACTTTTTGGTGATGCTTTTGTTTTCATATAGTGACAACTTATTGATGCATGTGACTACTTGCTTTTGGAATATTTGTTCACTTTAAAAACAGTAATGGAAGAGTACTTAAAATTTTATAGTACATTAGTAATCACACATCTCAAATAGATGAATGATACCCTGTGAATCACAAGGAGAAAGCTATAGGGGAAAAAAGTCAACAAGTTCATTTCTAGATACCTCTTAGCTATAAACCTCTAAGCACTCTTCATTTGTCAATACCGAAGTTTAATGAGTCCGGATAAGAAGCTAGTCAATGGATATCCATTTAGCTGGAGATAATCTGAACTCCAGCTGATTGTCCTAGCAGCTGTGTGACTTCATTACCATTAGAAAGGCATACAGCCAAGCCAGCTGGTGCCCAAACCGGCTACTCAATACACAGAGCATATCTATTTGTTGGTTTACATATCAGAATTACACAGGCTCCATGAAAAGTTTGGAGTATGAAATAGAATCTGCATAAAGATTTAATTTAAAGGGCTTATCATTACTATGCCAAGTACAGCTAGTTTATTTTGTTTCTGCTACGATACAGTGTATTGTGGTTGTTTTTGGTTCTTCCATAAATGCAGCCTACATGCAGAATTTGTATTTAGATACCAAACATAACTGCACATCATAATTTCCCAGTTAAGAAAACATCTTTTTGGTTGTTTGCTTTAGTGCTTACAACAGTGCATTTTCATTTTTTGAAGGCAGCTTTAATAGAAAACAGTTGCAGGAACGTATTAATAGCTAGTTTAGCTTCCATCTGTCCCCTTCTTTCCATCCCCAATTCCACTGTCTAGATCAGGCTTCTGGTGGCTCTCCTTTGCACTTTTGCAAAGGTTTTCTAACTGGATCTGCTCTCTAGTCTCTCACCGCTTTATGTTACTATTAGAAAATTGTCTTGACTCTCATCCTCATTGCACAGAACAGTGTTTACAGTATAGTCTCTGGACCAGAAACATCTGGAGTGCAGACTTTAACCCCATTCCAGATCTCCTGAATAAATATAAGAGATGATCTTATTTATATTAATCTTTGAAAATCCTCTATAATAAGAATACCGCAGGTAATTCTTCCTTAAAATGTACTCCCAATTTAATAAGATGATTAACACTTTTACTTAAGTAAAAACGAGTCAAAATATAGATCGTAAGTTCGAAGTATGTGACAAATCAGTATATGTAAGTAATCCATGCAGTGTTATAGTAGAGAGCAAGAGGTTAGTTAATCTCCTCTTAAGGGTAACACAATATACAAGGATGGATCAGTTCCTGGTGGAGATAGTCACACAAATATGGAGTTTGTGCAAGCATGCAGATGTTTCTAAAGCAAGGACTAACAACAACATACAGTCACTTACATAAATTAAATCCTGGAGAGGCACAAAATCACAAGGGGAAAAAAAGACAGGAACTTAATTGCTGGAGTGAAAGTAAAAAAATTAAAAGAACAGCACAAACCCTTTGAAATCTTAAGCTGTCTAGTGGTGCTTTCATTGATTCTGGTTTTCTATAAGTAAACTGATCCTTGAAGGGAAGATTGGAGTTCAAGCTGAGGGTAGTAGAAAGTTCTTAAGTGAAGGAGAAAGGAAGTCTGAGAGTCAGAATACTAGGTAAGGGTTTTCAAAGATGGTAGGAATTGTGCTGGGCTTTGAATGATAAGTACAGGTACCAAGAGGGTTTTTGCAGTTGGGATGCACTTTGATGGGAGCAGTGGTATAGGTCGTATCATATTTTCAAGGACTGTGTACTGGCATTTTAACTGCAATTATAAAACCTAAGACAGTGGAAACCAAACTTTGAATTAAGTTGTCAATCTAATGTCAAATTTTATGATCTTTTTATTTCTGTCAACTGCACGTAAGGCTCCAACTTTTATAAATTGCATTTTAGTGCCCGAAAAAACAACTATTACCAAAAGTATTTCAGAATCATAAGTGAATACTATAGGTGTGTTTGGCTTGAGTTATTTATTGTTGTGTAACACACTACTTCAAACTGTAAGGACTTAAAATGACAACTTTATCTCACAGTTTTGTAGGGCAGGGATTTGGAAAGTGATCAGTGGGTGATTTATCTCTGATTCATGGACATTAGCTCTGGCAGCTGGGGCTGGAGGATCCAATTACAAAACAGTTTCTTCACCCACATGTCTGGTACCTTGGTACTTGACTTTTCTCTCTCCCTCCAGGATGCTTGACTTATCTCTCTCCCTTCAGGGTGGGAAGGCCTCTTCTCTCACTTCTCACATCATGGAGGTCTCAAGTTAGTTGAGCTTCTTACTTGGAGGTTGGGTGGGTCCCCTGGAAAGCACACATTTCAGAAACAGCTTTCCAAGAGACAAAGGTGGAAGCTTCAAGGCCTAGATTGTCACTTCCACTGCATTCTGTCAGTTAGGCCCAGGTTCAGAAAGATGGAAATAGACTGTACCTTTCATTGGGGTATGACGTGATCAGATAGGCATAGAATCTATTGACATCTGCTATTGAGAGAAGCTGCAGCATTCACCCTCTCCCCCCACAAATTTATGGCCATATCACACACAAAATATACTATCTCCCAAGACCCTCAAAAACCTCATCGATTATGACATCAGCTCAAATTCCAGAAGCTTGTTATTTAAATCAGGTGCAGGCATAGATGAGGTTCCTGAGTGCACTTCCTCTAGTACAGCTCCTTGAGTATGATTTATCTTGAAATAAAGATCTATTAACTATAGAGACAAATTATCTTTAAGCTCTATACACGCCCAACATACAATGGTGTGGGATAATAGGCCATAGACACTTCCATTCAAAAAGTAAGGAAATGCAAAGTACATAGCAGTTACTGGTTCTTAATAATTCTGAAATTCAGCAGAGTACATATTGTCAGTTTCTTGTTTACTACCTAGCTCAGCTTCCTGGAGATGATTCTCTTAACTCTTAGTTCTGCTGTCTGAGACACTGTGTCTTTTCCAGAAAAAAATAGCCCATGTTTTCTGTTAAACAGTTTTCTCAGCCTGCTACCTTCCCATATAGTAGGTTGGAGCTTCAACAACTTCTTTTCATTTTGTACTGTCTCTGTCCCCATCAGTCCAATTGGAAGAGTTCCTTTAAAAACTTTTCATGCTTCCTGTGTGTCAAATTATAAATCCACTCCACTAGACAACAGACCATACCCCTATATATCTTCCTGATAGACTTTTCTCTAACTTGGGTTGCCTAAGAGCGTGCTGTGGGAGGATTCCCTTAAGATTCTTAAAAACCCTATTACCTGAAAGTCTATAAAGCAGACTCTTTAGAGGATCCACTAAGCAAGACCTTAAAATTTTTTAGGTCTTAACAAACAATTTTAGTAACAACTTGGTGATCTTAAGCCTGAGTTCATGTGTTATTTGTAGTGCCTGGATTTTATCTTCTCTCTGAAGCCAGTTCTTGAGAATCTTTTGATGGGAGGGGCTGAAAATGAGAAACAGTTTTTTCAAACCGATCAAGTCCTGGCTCATTATTTTTTTTCTTTAAATTTTGCTTTAAAACTTAAGTTCCTTTATTATTTGTTCCATCTTTCCCTCCCTCCCTCCCTCCCTCTCTCTCTCTCTCTCTCTCTCTCTCTCTCTCTCTCCCCCTCCCTCCCCCTCCCTCCCCCTCCCCCCCTCCCTCTCCCTCCCTCTCCCTCCCTCCCTCTCTCTCTCTCTCCCTCCCTCCCTCCCTCCCTCCCTCTCTCTCTCTCCCTCCCTCTCCCTCGCTCCCTCCCTCCCTCCCTCCCTCTCTCCCTCTCTCTCCCTCCCTCCCTCCCTCCCTCCCTCTCTCCCTCCCTCCCTCCCTCCCTCCCTCTCTCTCTCTCTCTCTCTCTCTCTCTCTCTCTCTCTCTCTCTCTCTCTCTTTGCCTAGAAATTTTCGCAGCTGTATTCATGAGTTTATTAGGTACCATTCCTATCTTACATGTAACAAGAAGGAGAAATGCTGCTAGACAGTTTACCACTCTACAACACAGGTCCTCTTTTCTCCAGTTCCCAGTAAAATTTTCCGCACTGTATTCAGATCCCCACCAGTAGACTCCCTGATGTCCTTTGAGCGTCTGCCCACCAGCCAGTCCCCAGACCAACACTTCCAGGCAAAATGCTTACAATACCTCTAGATTGCTTATGTTTAGGAGTAGTATATATCATTTAGTTTTAATTTATATTATTGTTAACAATAATAGTAAAATCAAAAGGGTGGAGTTGAGATTTCACAAAGTATACGGAAATGCTACTAGAGTTACTTCTTGTACTTCTGATTATTCCACTTTAGGAAAGTTACGATAGCAACAGGAAAGCAAGGAGCTCTTCAGTCATGTCTGTTTTCTTATCTCAAGCCCTTACTCTGGTACTAAACATATATTAAAAATTAAATGAATAAGTGAATTAATAGTAAACTATGAGCAATTTTTAAATGCAGAGAAAGGTAAAGTAATTTTATTTGAAAGGTTGATCAATAAAAATATGAAAGTCTTATGAACTTTTTATCCAAAAAGTTGAAGTTTAAGATAACTTGTAGTCTAGGTCGGTAAAGTTATAAGGGCAAAGATGTTAATCAAACTAAAAATACAAGAAAATAAGCCATTGTTTGATTCTTAAACGTTAACATTGACTTATAGCAAATAAACAGTCAAGAATATTCATAGGAGCATATAAAATTGGGAAACAAAAATATATAAAAATATTCAAAAAAGCTAGAACAAATTCATGAATAATAACTCCACAGGGGCAAACAGGCTGTTGAGTTATAGTCTCAATTCAGCTTATTTTCCAATTTTGAGATTGACCTGTGGGAGAAGAAATATGTCCTCTTCTTATTGCCATGGCCAGAACGAAAACACTGGGATGAGCTGGGTGTCTGATCCACTTTGGCAGTTCTTAGGTTTTCTGTTTTCAGTATGTGGAAAAGTATTTAATTGTTCTATCCTTTACCTTAACTTCACTCAGCCGTGCTTTGAGCAACTTCTGCCACTCACTTTTCAGAAGGTATTTGATTTAGTTATTTACTACTAGGCCTTAAAGTTAGATTATGTAGTCTAAGGGTGTACACTAGGAATCAAGAGACAGTTATCTCTGCCACAGCTCATTAACTATTTGCAAATCATTCCATTCAGGGTATTTCCCCCAGTTTTCTTGCTTGTAAAAGAAATTTTCAAACAAGATGATCTGTGAGATTACATCTTTATGATTCAGTTAATCTATCCCTGATCTGGGATATCTTAATTTCATTTTTGGTATTCAAGAAGACTTGGAGCAGAAGACAGAGGAGTCAAACCAAAAGTGAATCTTTCAGAAGTGATATTGATAGCCAATAAAAATCATGTCTTTGTAGATTGTGGGAGCAAAAAATCCTCACCCATCTCTCTCTTGAAGAGTTCCAAATGAGCAAAACGTACTGAAAAAATGGAACCATATATTATTTTAATCAAATGAAGCCTTGCGTCCCACCAAAGCTGGTAATGCTCTGCCTCAGACAACTACTTCATGCCGTCTCAGATCAAACTGAGTTATACTGCTGGGCAAAAACCAGTAAAAAGGACAGAAAAGGAAGTTTGAGCATAAATACATTTGGAGCGTTATTTGCTACATGTTACCGCTTCAGAAACATGTAAAAACCTTTTATTCATGTAGTAATAAGGTAACCTTTCCAAAACAGAGTCACAGCTGTCTTTTTAGATTGAGGCCCATCTCTAAGATACACGTTTCCCCTCCCTCTGTTCAAGAACTTACGATGAGGACTCAATCGTCAATCAAATCAGATTAAAACTCTACCTTCACATTGTCAAAGCCTTTCATGTTGAAACAAATGTCTTTTCTTTCTCTTCAAAATCCGGTTTTTTTCTAGCTTCATCTCCAAGTGATTCCTCTCCTTCCCTATCAATTATAATTTGTTCCCCACATGGGAGCAATTAATACATTTACGTGTTAATTAAGGCAAGTATATAGATATACCACTATTTAAAGTAATTAGTAGTTTTGACGTTTTCAGTCTGTTGGGGTGAATGTCTTCTCATTGTACAATCAAATTAGTTTGGTCCTGTGTGTCCTTGCTAGCAAAAAGCTGACAAGTGCTTATGGATAAATCCTAGTACTCGTTGATAGAATTTTACACTTTTTGAGGCAGAAAAACTCCAACACAACAAATTGATAATTCCCTGAAGTTACATTAAATGACTTTAATTCAGATGATTTAACGTAAAATAGAAAGAATGCCTGCATTTTAATTTAGAAGGCTTTTGTTGTACTCCTGGTTCAGCACTAACATTTAGACAGGTTATTTTACTCTCTGAATCTCTGAGTTTGAATCTCTAAAAACTCTTCAAGTTTTTAGAATTCGATAGCTTATTCCCTGTGCTGTTTTTCTTTTCGATTTGTATCTCTATAATTTTATAAAACTGTGTGTTAATTAAGTTAGCTATATTAATGCATCATTAGTAGAGCAGTTTTTAAAAATGGAACACATATTTGTGAATATATTTTAATGAGCTTTAAAGACATTTAAGCAAGATAAGCATCTTCAACAAATGCTATGAAGGAGAATGTGTAAGGCAGCAAATTTGCTTTACCAAGACAATGTTTATTTGCTTTAAAAGATGATTTTCACAAATTGAGGAATAGATATAACTTACATGCCTTTTGACAGAAAATATTCCTGTACTGACCTAAACCCTTCAAATAGACTAAAACGTGATTATTTTCCCATGTATTTTAAAAGTATAAGAATTTAATTCAGTACAAATGGGATGTAAAAATCTAAAATAAGTAAAAATATGTTTTTATTAATAAAGTTAAGTGTACAACCAAACTTTTGCTTTGAGGTTTAGTAGTGATAGAACATCAGTTGTCCTTCCTTCAGTGGCACTTGGTGATAGACAGCAGTTCTTTCAGCGCTCAGTGATATTGTGTAAATAAGATAACCAGCCGTCTCCTAGAAGAGAGCTGAGTTTGAATACCATTTGAAGCCAGATACTGATTTTGCAACATTGCATGATTTACCCAGCATTGTTGAACATCAGTTTGCTCAACTATATGTATAGTAATATCCAACTTACGATACCTTCAGTAGATTATTTTTTTATTTTTTAATTTTTATTGGAGTACAGTTGATTTTCAATGTTGTGTTAGTTTCAGGTGTCCAGCAAAGCGAATCAGTTATACGTATACATACATCCACTCTTTTTTACATTATTTTCCCGTATAGGTCATTACAGAGTATTGAGTAGAGTTTCCTGTGCTATATAGTAGGTTCTTATTATTTATTTTACATATAGTAGGGTGTATATGTCAATCCCAATCTCCCAATTTATCCCTTCCCTCCCCTTACCCCCTTGGTAACCATAAGTTTGTTTTCTACATCTGTGACTCTATTTCTGTTTTGTAAATACGTTCATTTGTCCCATTTTTTTTTAGCTTCCACATATAAGCAATATCATACGATATTTGTCTCTGACTTACTTCACTCAGTATGGCGATGTCTGTGTCCATCCATGTTACTGCAGATGGTATTATTTCATTCCTTTTTATGGCTGAGTAATATTCAGTTGTATATATGTACCACATCTTCTTTATCCATTCCTCTGTTGATTGACATTTAGGTTGCTTCCATGTCCTGGCTATTGTAAATAACACTGCAGTGAACATTGGGGTGCATGTATCTTTTTGAATTATGGTTTTCTCTGGTTATTATTCTCGGTGATCCTGCCATGTTCCAATTCTTGCCTATAAGCTCTGGGTCATTTGGTGTTCTCTTATGTAGCAGAGGCTCTTTAAGCTCACTTGTGCCTGTCTAGATGTGTACTAGGGAATATAGTGACACATTTTGTTAAGTTGCCCTGTTTGAAGAACCCAGGAGCATAGCGTTGACCAAAGAAGACATTCTCTGTATTGTGGGGAATGGAATTCAGAGTTTGGTGTAGTTTTCCCAAAAGAATAATGTAATGTCAACATGGAGGGCTAGTGTTGAAAACTAAAGATTTTCACTTTTCATACCACTCTCCTGCCTTGTACAGTCTATATCTTGAAGCACCCTCACACATTTTTAGAAATACATTCCTATTAGGTGTATTGATTTTTGATACCTTACCTGAAAATAGAATTGCATAATCACTGACATAATTTTAGTAGTAATTGAACTTCTGTAAATATCTGAAGCAACTCTGCTCATCTTCTGTTTTCAGTTTTATTGCAAAAAATACTGCTTCTACTGTTCCCAAGAACTTCAGAGTATTGTTCCTACCTCTTTGTCACTGTTGCATCCCCAGTGAGGCTCAAAGAAAAATAAGACAGGGAAGTAGAGATTTACAACTTTTGTGATTTTCCTAAGCACAGGTCTAAGTGTATTTAATGTTGTCAACTTGGAACCAAGCACAATGTTTGGCCAATAGTAGGTGCTCAATAAATATTTATTCAAGAAATGACTTTGAAAGTTAGTTTTATGAAAATGGTCATTTTGAACAAAGTATCTATAATAATATACCACTGCACCATTCTTTTTTTGCCTGAAACACTCTGATTTTAATAAAAGAACCCTAAAGGTGCTCTGTTTGTAAAGAAAGAAAAGCCATTTGTTACTGAGAGACAAATACTCATCCATCGTACTATCTTATCACCTTTTATATTTTTAATATGCCACTGAGGTTTATCTTTAAAAATCCAAGAACAAATTGCTTCAGGCAGTTATTATAAGTTTGACCATATGGGCATTACGTCTGCAATGTACATTTGAAATAGGAAAACAAATCTTTTGCACATGTTTTATAAAACATGAACTATTTATTAAAGGTAAGGCAAGAAAATGCTACTTCAATAAATTTTTAAAAATTGCAAGTCAGTAGGTTAAATATTAATTTCAATGTCTACAATAATGGGTACCTCTCCTATTTCAGGGAGTCATTATTCTACTGTGTAGTCAACAAGCATATTGATTAGAATTAATTCCCTGCAAAAAGTCTCCAATCATTTTTAACATAAGTTTTTCCTCTTTAACAGTAGCCTGAAGCTTGTCTCTTTTTTTGAGTGTGGTCAATTTAGCAACAAATTTGCAATTAATCATTTGCTGATTGCAATGAATGGTCTGTCAATAAGATGCAACTCACATTGCTAAAAGGATTATACTGAGCTTTGTTGTTTTCTTTTTGTCTCTGGAATGCTTTGTCTAACTATATTTCCTAGAATGGATTTAAATAGTTGTTTTGAGGTAATGCATGCCAGTTTTAAAGAGACACCACAGGCTGCTCTGAGGGTATTAATCAAGATATGCCCTAACTCTCTTTTGGCATTACAATATTTGGACATCTGTTCTGACTCCTTATATGTGAAATAAAACTCATACCAGATAGCAGAATAAATGAAGGGTTTCATTATCTTAAATGTCATAACATTTGTTTGAATTATCATTTGTAAATTTTAAATGCTGAAATTGTCATTTTGGTTTTGTTTCATCTATTTTTCTGTCCTTTCAAAAGACTATAAGCCTGAAAAATTCTTTTTTCTATTGAATTAATAATTTAAAAGAAATAATTTACTATTTTACGCAACAACAGTGAAATTGTTGTGGATGAGCTATATAGTCTGGTAATTTATAAAAGCATAAATATTTTACTGAGAGAAACATACCCTTTTAAAGCACAAAAGGTTTTTTGTTATAATGGCAGTGTATTTAGTGACAAATAGTACATTTTTAAAAAGCCATTTGTTGACTATTATTATAGTTCTCTTTGTGTAATGGTATTACAGATTCTTAGGTATTCACTTATTAAAGTCTTTTCCATTGTGTGTATCAGGAAAGACTTGTTTCTGGATTCTGTGGTGCCACTAATTAGTGGCAACTGCATCTAGATGTTCACAGGTCAACTTGAAATATAATAGGAATGTATTTGGACTTTTCATTTAAACAACAAAAATAAATAATTTGATTGTGGTAGATATCGAGAATAATGTCAAACTTGACTTAAACTACCTCTTAATACCTTTGCCTTTCTCAAGAGCTGTTTTTTGTTTGTTTGTTGAACCAGTATTGCTAATTATGGGAAGATAACTGTTTATCACGAAGCCATATCACATACATCCACTAGGCTTGCAAACACTAGTAGTACTAGATACTGGTTTAGTGTCTATTTTTTTTTCATTTCACATTAGAGCGAAAGAATGACATATAATTTGACATACAGAAAATGATTTAACTAAATCATGGAAGCAAAGTACTGTTTTACAAATGTATAATTTTGAATATCTTTAGAAAGTCATACGCGCTTTCATTCTTCTGTTCACTTTGCATATTTGATGTCAGAGAGTCAGTGATGTTTTGCCTAGCAAAACATTTCAGTCCAAGGTGCCCCATAATATTTTGTTTATGAGACTAATTTTAAGTGGTTATAATTCTTAATTGAAAACCATTTTTATAAATGTTTATTTGAAAAGAGGTGAACAAAGTTTAGATTAAATTTATATTCTTATATTGGCAAAAACTGAGAAGTTTTGTACCTCTTTTAGATAGTGGGGTCCTGAATTAAGATCAGCACAAAGCAGGAAAAAAAATTATCCCATTTGAAGTATTAAATATGGTTTGTCTTAAGCTGTGCATACATTTTGAGTGAGACGTCAAAAATCTTGTCATTTTATAAAGCACTAAATAAACTAAAATGCCACATTACCATATAAGATTAAATGGTAAATACTAAATGAGATAAAATACTGAATGTAGTAGAAAATTCATTCTTTAAAGGAAAACTTTTATAAGACAGTACATTTTAGCCATACATCTTCTCTAAGCAGGGAGAATATATAATTATAGTTGAAGAACATTTTTATATGTTTGAACCTTCAAAGCCCTTAAAAGATTGACACTAATATGTTGGTGCCAAAATACTTGGAACTTTTTGCCCATTCATGTATTTATAGATCTTGTATTGGATTATGGCATTTGATTAAGATCACATTTCTGTTTATTTACCCTGATGAGTAAATAGCCACAATATGTAATTCTGTGATGAATTTTTTTGTACCTAGAGTTAAAAGTGATAGTTTTATATGTGGAACTTTTCATGGTGAATTAAGTCCAGAGACAGAGAAAGTTCTTTTTAGTTTTCAAACAGCAATGTGGAACATGAAACTCATTTTTAATCCGCAATTTATTCAGATAAATGTAATTGAACATTTATGTCTGCTTAATCATAGAACCATTTTGCTAAACACATTGATATAAAATGATTTTACCAGAAGTAGCAACACTAGGCAAATATGTCTCTAAAAGTGTTTGCGTAGGTTAAGCATTCAAAGTAGATATATTGAAAATGGTTATGTCTGTATATGTGATAGTTTTACTTCTACAAAATTTGACTGTGGTTATAACTATTCATTAAACATACAAAGAGTATGAATAATATTTTTTTACTTTTTCAACTCAAGTTTATTTCCATGTACTATAAATATATAATTTTTATGATTTGTATTGCTATTGAATATGATATATCCAGGTGATTTAAATTTCTTGTCACCTACTTCTTTTTTTTTTTTTTTTTTTTTTTTTTTTTTTTGCGATACGCGGGCCTCTCACTGTTGTGGCCTCTCCCGTTGCGGAGCACAGGCTCCGGACGCGCAGGCTCAGGGGCCATGGTTCACAGGCCCAGCCGCTCCACGGCATGTGGGATCTTCCCGGACCGGGGCACGAACCCATGTCCCCTGCATCGGCAGGCGGACTCTGAACCACTGCGCCACCAGGGAAGCCCGTATCACATAAGTTTTGATTTGAGATTCTAATATTCTTCTTAATATTTAGTTAACACAGACTCTCTAAATATTCTCATTAACCATCAATCTAGTCCACTGTTTGTTTAATTATTTAAAAGTTATTAACACACACCATCACATAATTATAGTTGCACATAAGTTCATGAATGCCAGAAATAACTTTAAATAGGCTTTTAGCCATTCAGCCTTTCAAAGACATAGGCAGTGACTCTAGTCAAATCTCATATTTTACCATAATATTTAGGTGAGGCTATTATTCTTTGTGTGTGTGTGTGTGTAATTTTTATGTATGACCTACACTTGAGTCAAGTGAACACTCACTAGAAAATGTTATAGGACTAAAAGTCAACTTCTTATGATGGGACTGGACTTCTGGAGACCACACAAATGTGCTATTTTTTTTCAATCTGGATGTTGGTTACACAGTTGTGTCCATTTATTCATTGTATATACTTCTTTAAACTAGATGTTAAATTTCACTGAAAAGTTAAGCAAAAAGCTTCATTGTTACCAAAGAAGACTTTGTCATCTCTGATGAACTTCCAGTTCTTAATCTATCTCACTTGGAGGCCCCATATCAATCAAATTACTCAAACCCAAAACCAGCGAGTCATTTCTAATACTTTCCTCCTACTTAGCACTCAATCAATCAATCATCAAAGCCAGTATTTATCTCTTAAATATGTCATGAATATTCCTTTCCATCCACACTACTACTATTACTACTGTTCTAATTCAGCAGTTATTTTATATCTTCCTAACATTGAGCCCACCAAAAAAATCATTCATAGTGTCCAAGTAATTGTTCTAAAATGCAAATAAGATGCGCTGTTTAAAACATTTCTGTAGTGTCTTGTTTTTGAAATCAAGTCTCGTCTCCCTAACATGAGTAGCCTTTCCTTTTCAGACCCACTTGTGTAGAGTTAGAAAAAAGAATATGAGGACAGAATTCCAAGGAAAGCCATTATTGAAGAGATAGGCAGGAGAGTAACCAAGTAAACTGAGATGAAATGGCCTGGAAAATAGGAGGAAAACTAGGAGTTAGTCTGATCCTAGTCAAGGAAAGAGTGTTAAAGAAAGGAGGGAAACAAATTAGGGTCAAATTTGCCTCAGGATCGAGGATATCAGTTATAATGGAGTGATAAATTATACTCTAGATGGCAGTAGGATAGGGAGTAAAAGTTAGTAGAGAAAGCAAAGAGAGAAATCATAGTTGAAAATTTTAAGTTGTGATGTAGAAAGCCAGACTTCAGTAGGGTCAGAGGGAGTGAGGAAGTGAAGTCAGAAATTCTAGTCAGTATTTTTAAGAAGTTTGGGTAAAACGAAAGTGCCAGTATTTTGCAAGCACAGGAGGTTAAGGGATTTTTGTTTACATTATAGATACCTGAAGAATCTTAATGTTATGGAAAAAGAGCCTATAAAGAAGCAGAGGATGAAGTACTGGAGAGAAAGGATATAAACTCCTAATGTATTGTGATTCCTAAGAGATGGATAAGGGATAGGATCCAAGCACGGGTCAGGGGACTGGTCTTGGAATGGAGGAAGGGGACCTGTGATGTAACAGAGGGAAGGAGAACCAGGTATGTTTGGAAAGTTCCTTTGGTTAGCTGTGTTTGTGATGGAGATGAGCCCACCTTCACAGGTGTAAAAAGAGTGAGAAAGTCTAATATGTCCAAAAAGTCAAAGTCTGTGTGTGAAACACTATTGACCAACTAGCTTATTTTGGAGCAAAGTTGAATTTAAAGGATGACCCAAACAGAATCTTTCATCTGTATTCACATTTCCCTTGAACACAACTCATATGAACATTGTTGGTCCACTCCCGTTCTCCAGCACCTCTCAACTCTCCAATTCCAACAGCACTCACTGGTTTCCCTTCCATTATGTTGCCTTCTCTTGATCTGTTCACTCTTTTTGATGACACACCCCCACAGGGTGTGCATCAGATGTGTTATATTCCCTTTCAGATGTGTTATATTCCCATTCAGATGTATTGTATTCCCCCTCTGGGGATAGTAATTATTTTTATGTTTTTATTTTATTTTATTGTGGAAAGAACACTGAGATCCAGCCTCTTAACAAAATTTTAAGTGTCCAGTATATTATTGACTCAGGTACAGTGTTGTACAGCAGATCTCTAAAGTTTATTCACCTTGTTTGACTGAAGCTTTATACCCTTTAATTAATAACTCTGGTTTTCCTCTCCCCAGCCCCTGCCAACAACCATTCCACTGTTTGATTCTATGAAGTTGACTCTTTTAGATATCTCATAAGAAATGTAATTTTTTTTTTTTTTTTTTTTAGTACTTTTCTCCAGAAAGTCAGTTTAAGAGGCATCTGAACTTTCTTTTTGCAGTAGATAGGGGAAGAGGGAAAAAAATCAGTGGGCAAACAGCAGAGGAGGAAGTTGTGAGTCCTTGTGTGTTAACAGTTTGTGTTCTATCACAAGTAGTGTTGTATACATTATAAGATTTAACGGTTATATGTCTTCATTTGCCACTGTGATAAATCTTGTAGGACACACAGTACTGAATCGTGTGTAATAACTGCTCAGGAATGGCATGTGGAGGATATTTAGGAGTTTGAGATTTTACTACCTCTCTTCTTATGGACATCCCAGGACTACTTCACAGGGGTTCATGATTTGTGCAAGGCAGAGATTAAAGTAATGTCTCTAATATTCACTAATTCTATACGTCTGTGTAATCTGTAATACACTAATAAATGTGACAACTGTGTTTACTTCAAACAAGCCAAAATGCAAGATACTTGTCCTTGCATAAGGATTAGGCCTTTACTTTTAGGTTGGAAAAACATGACCAAATATTTTAAATGTTACTGAAGCAATTTTGATATGTTCTTTTATTTTTATTTATGGATTTTCCTTTAGTGCTTTCAACTAGAGCTATCATCTCCGCCCCAGACTCTAGCTCCCCCCTCCTTCCCAGTAGGATTGCTCCTTCCTTCAGTAAATAAAACCTGTTGAAAAGATTGCTACTTTCTCTGCTGCCCATCACAAGGCCCTTAATAGACTACTTACAGCCCTCTTTTGGAGTTGTAAAAAGCAGACAAACAGGAATTACTTTCCCTTATAATTTTAATTTTTTTCAAGATACTGAGTAGACTTTAATTTTTATATTACATTAGAAGAAAAGTAATTTTATCTCTGAAATCTTTTGCAAATTCATTTACCAATATTATTCATTCATAAGGGTGATGTATATAGCCCTTTATCCTCTTTAAAGTACTAGTTTACTCATGTGGGAGTTCTGTAGTCACTTTGTATGATGTCCTTTATAGCATCAAGGCTTGAGGTAGTTTTGCTGAGTGATTTTGGAGTCAAGTTCTTCTAACTTAAGTTAGATAAATTAGGAGCCTCTGATTATGGTCTCAAGCCACTGACTTACTGATTTTATTCTCTTGAAGGAGAAAATATGATTTTTTATTCTCTTAGAGAAAATATGATTACAAGAAAGGACAGTTAACATTATATTTGTTCTTGAGGACAAATAGTAAGGACAGATGTATTTATTTAACA
Organism: Delphinus delphis; assembly: GCF_949987515.2. NCBI lineage: Eukaryota > Metazoa > Chordata > Mammalia > Artiodactyla > Delphinidae > Delphinus > Delphinus delphis. Next base: position 40,358,652 of record NC_082691.1, read on the forward strand.
ATTACCAATCAACATCATTTTGTTTCCCAACATCACCTAGGAAATCCATCATTAATTAAATGAAACATACTATTAGATTACAAATAGAATTATGGATGCAAGCAGCTTCTCCTGATTTTCTGAATAATATTAGTTGTTTTAGGAAATATGATATGCTAATGGCATTAACAGCAGTTAATGTTGAAACACCTCTTGACAAGAATGTGATCAAAAGGAACGTTAAGTGAATATCCATATTTCTGGGTTAAATAAGGGAGTCACACCCTGAGCCACGGATTGCCCTTCTGGAGAGCTGCGTAACCTCAGGAAAGTCTAGTAAACCCAGATAGATCTTTTCATTCTGAAATAAAGATATAAATATCTGTCTGTTTCTGTCAAAAAAGCCAAATATCTAATTTAGCAAAAGTAATCAGGTGAAAACAGATAATTCTCCAGAAATCCTTTAGAAATCATGTCTCTGTATAAATATAACATTGTAATTTTAAGCATAAGGAAAAATTATTGAGTGAAATATTTCCCAGCAATCACCATTACAGAATCTGCAGACTCCCTGACTTTGTGTTTTCAGAGGAATGATTTGCTAGGGAATGTATCACCTTATTTTTTCGTTATTTTGTGTTTGGCTTCATGGAGCAATAACAAAATTACAAGTTAGGGGATTCTTTTCGCGGGAGGACATCTGGAGGAAGTCACTTCAGAGCTACTGTGGCCATCAAGATGTTTTAAAGGACCAGGCTCCTTATTTTTTCCCTTGCAGTTTTCAGCAGTGGCCTTTATCCTTAACTTATCTGCTTATACCTCTTAGGAATTACATCCACTTTCCTGCAAGTAAATTGGTGGTGGTGGTGGTGATGGTGGGTAGATAGGAACTTTATCTATATGACCATTCTTTGCTATAAAGAGGAACCCTGAGAATTTAGGGTTTGTTTGCTTGCTTGCTTGCTTGCTTGCTTGTTTATTAGCTGGGTATATGGCTGGCCAGATGAAATAAGAGTTCTGTTGGTTAAAAAGAGGAGGGAAGGGCTTCCCTGGTGGCGCAGTGGTTGAGAGTCCGCTTGCCGATGCAGGGGACACAGGTTCGCGCCCCAGTCCGGGAGGATCCCACATGCCGCGGAGCGGCTGGGCCCATGAGCCATGGCCACTGAGCCTGCGTGTCCGAAGCCTGTGCTCCGCAACGGGAGAGGCCACAACAGTGAGAGGCCCGCGTACCGCAAAAAAAAAAAAAAAAAAAAAAAGAGGAGGGAAATAGGTATTGGGAAGGCAACAAGCAGCATCTGCCACAGCCCAGTTTTACCCAGTTAGAACCATATCCCTTGGGTAGGTGTACAGTTCTAGGAAAGGAATATTTTATAGAAAAAAAGATGAAATCTACCTAAGGAACTTTCCTATGTGATGACAGATAGATAGGAAGGAGAAGGTGGAGGGACAGGAGTAGGAAAGAGGAAAGAGCATGAAACGTAGTGCAATACTCTTCAATGAGTTTTTCCCCTAAGACAGACCAAATAAAAACATATGCTGTCACTTTCAAATACCTTACTGAGATCAACCAACCAAATTAGTATCATCATTTTTCAGATATAAAGAACATAATCTTATTTGGAAATAATTCCTGTAATAAAGCTAGAATCATTTTGGAAGCAGTTGGCCTTTAGAGACAGTGGACTACATGACTATAAACTATTTATATGTATGTGTGTGTGTATATATATATATATGTATGTATGGCTACTCCAACTTGCTGACTTATGATAGGTTATACAAACTGATGAACCCTTCAGTATTTTGTTTTGTCATCGTATTTACCTTATAGATTTAAATAGGATAAAGACTATATAATTGCACCTTGTACTAATGCTTGGTGCATCATTGGGACTACTGGCATTCACTGACTTTGTGAATGTTTTATAGAGAGCCTTACTTTTATACTTTTTCCATGAAAATCATACTAGTTCTCTTTTTGGTTTTGTTATACTACTTATCTCCCAGCATCACTGTTGTCCTCCAGGGGACTCCCCCCACCTCCTGTTTTACATGCAGGCTTACTTCCACCCTCATCTCTAACAACTACTCTCTTCCCTACTTACAGACAGTAAATAAAAATCCTGTTGTTTTCAAACTTTCAGTACCCCTCTTCCTTCGTGTCCACCTCAGCTCCTTTTCCTGCCCATTTCACCTCATCTTCCTTCACCCTGTCTCACTCCAATTTTCTTGTTGCACTCATATCAACTTGGTCATTCTCACCTTCAGTTTAATGACAGGTAATCATACACCAGGTGTCAAATTAGATTTATTTTGCCAAAGCAAGAATTATTCCTTATTTGAGATATTATGGAAATGGTCCCTGTCTTGTGTCCTTATGCTGTAACGTCATGTGCAGTATTCCAGGTTCTCATGCCCTGGGGTCCTGACCTGGTATCGTTGACTCTGGTCCTATCCTACACCTTAACTGTGAAACAAGGGTTGACTTCTTTCTTGTCGGTCATGGGGAGGGTATCTTCCTATTATACTAACTCATATTCCCCTCTGTAGTCCCTTCTGACTCCATCTGAACGCTCTGAAAGGGAATATCTAGGGTTTCCCTTTCCAGGACTGCTCTGTAACACTACAGTACCTCTTGAGAAGTTCAGGTTTACATCAGGTTTTAGGCACGTTGATTTTCTCTACTAGAGTAATTTAATCAGGGCATCACCAAAACTATGAAAGTTGATTTAAATATTCCTGTGCTACTTAGGTATCAACCTCTGTCTCTTTATTATATAAACTGCACACCTTTTCTTTAGTTCTCATCTTAGGCTCTATAGAAAGAGAGCTCCTGATCTAATGGCTAGCTATTACTAAAAATGTTATTAATTGGGCTTTCAAGGATTTTTATTGAAGTACAGTTGATTTACAATGTTGTGTTAGTTTCGGGTGTACAGCAAAGTGATTCAGTTATATATATTCTTTTACAGATTCCTTTCCCTTATAGGTTATTACGAACTATTGTGCTATGCAGTAGGTCCTTGTTGGTTATCTATTTTATGTATAGTAGTGTGTATATGTTAATCCCAAACTCCTAATTTATCCCCGCCTCCTTTCCCCTTTGGTAACTATTTTTTTGTTTTCTCTGTCTGTGGGTCTATGTCTGTTTTGTATATAAGGTCATTTGCATCATTTTTTTTTTGCATTTTTGAGTGTTTTATTTCTATCAAACTGGATAAAATGTATTTCTCAGACAGAAAAGACATGTTGAGGTAGAAATGTACCTTTCAACTATTCATGGGTACACAAGTACACTGGGGAGATGGTAAAAGTGCAGATTGTGATTCAGTAGGTCTGGTGGGCCTGAGTTCTGTTTTATTCACAAGCTCATTTTTTACTAGTGATGCCACAGTCTCTGATTCATTAACCACAATTGTGAATAGCAGAGACATAATTATAAAGGGAAAAATTCATATTTAACTTTGAACTTAAAGTGTTTTATAGATTTTACACGTTTAATAGAATAGTAAGCACAGCAGCAACAATCATTTGTGATATTTACTGTAGACTGTGTATCTTTTTTTATTTTTTTAACATCTTTATTGGAGTATAATTGCTTTACAATGGTGTGTTAGTTTCTGCTTTATAACAAAGTGAATCAGCTATACATATACATATGTTCCCATATCTCTTCCCTCTTGCATCTCCCTTCCTCCCACTGTTCCTATCCCACCCCTCTAGGTGGTCACAAAGCACCGAGCTCATCTCCCTGTGCTATGCAGCTGTTTCCCACTAGCTATCTGTTTTACGTTTGGTAGTGTATATATGTCCATGCCACTCTCTCACTTTGTCACAGCTTACCCTTCCCCCTCCCCATATCCTCAAGTCTATTCTCTAGTAGGTCTGTGTCTTTATTCCCATCTTACCCCTAGGTTCTTCATGACCCTTTTTTTTCCCCTTAGATTCCATATATATATATGTTAGCATATGGTGTTTGTCTTTCTCTTTCTGACCTACTTCGCTCTGTATGACAGACTTTAGGTCCATCCACCTCACTACAAATAATTCAATTTCATTTCTTTTTATGGCTGAGTAATATTCCATTGTATATATGTGCCACATCTTCTTTATCCATTCATCTGTTGATGGACACTTAGGTTGCTTCCATGTCCTGGCTATTGTAAATAGAGCATCATTTTTTTAGATTCCATATGTAAGCAATATCATATGATATTTGTCTTTCTCTGTCCGAGTTATTTCACTTAGTAAGATAATCTCTGGGTCCATCCATGTTGCTACAGATGGCATTATTTAATTCTTTTTGATGGCTGAGTAATATTCCATTGTATAAATATACCACATCTTCTTTATTCATTCATCTGTCGATGGACATTTAGATGCTTTCATGTCTTGGGTGTTGTAAATAGTGCTGCAGTGAACATTGGGGGGTGCATGTATCTTTTCGAATTATGGTGTTCATGGATTTTTCAAGATCTCCTTACATCATTTCCTGTTAGGAATCAAACTGAAATTATAAAAGCAATCATTTGGATTACACTTCAGTCACCAATTATGTTATCTATACTGTTTACTAAATTTGAGATTTCTTGGCCTTCAAATTTAGGAATTTTTAACCGAAAGAAGCACTTTGAGAGAAATTTAGTTTTTTTTTTTTCTTTCAGTTAAAAACCAGTCAGGAGGAATTGGAGTTAAAAACCAGTCAGGAATTGGCGAAGTAAAACAAAATTATATATAAGGGAGCATTTTGACCATAGAAATCATACAGTTGTGATACTAGTAAGTGTATAGTAAGTTTATTATTCTTTCTACAAATTTGTTCACAGAATTTAAGGTTAATATGAACTGTTCTAGAAGTTTTCTGGCACTGCTAATCCCATGTATTGTGTGTGACAAAGAGCAGGATCAGGACTTGTGATTTAAGTGCTCTTCTTGGCTTGTGTCTCTCTGTTCCCTATAGTCAAATCTTCTTTCCAGTGACCTGAACTAGTCTGTCTGGTTTCATGAGCTCTTCTGCTCTGTAAACGGAGGAATTTTCAGTAAGATTGTTAAAATTTAGGTGAAATCTTCTCATTTTACTACATAATTTTAGGTATGGGTGTTCTGTTTTGGAATTTAAACTCGGACTAATCATTTGTACTTTTTCTTTCACTCTTGTCAAAATCTCTTACAATTTTAACAGATTTTTATTTATAGGAGATGAAAAATATAATACTTACATTCCGATAATGTTTATCAAAGATAATTTTAAATAGCTTTGGCTTTTTGGAATAAAATGGCAATCTAGGAAGTTGAGTACAATAAAATGCTTAGGAATAGTTATAATAATGAACTGTAATTTCATGCACAGAATTCCTGAAATTCACTTATAGGGGAACACTATAGACTCTTCTACCACCTTTTATCCTTATTGACCATATTCCAGATCTGTATTGGCTTTGTTTAATCTACTTTGCTCATCTAGGTTATGAGCAGTGTTTGAGGTTAATTCTATATTTAAAATTCTAAGGTTCTATTTCTTCTCAAAATATGAAAAGTGAGATTATGAAACAGAAGGAAACTGCTAGGGACAGGCCTGTTTTTTGGAGCAAAAATGAAAGATAATAGTTTAACATGATAGAAGAGGAAAGGAATGAAAAATCCTGAGAAAACTAGGAAACACCACAACATAGCAGTCTGGAGTCATTCAGTGTAGAGTGAACAGCCCTTCACCCAAAGTCTGTGATATTTAATAGGGTGACCCTAGCCATTAGGAGTAGCTTAAAGGTGATGCTATATATCAATTTCAATGAGATAAAATATTAAATTAATCTATAAGTTAAATTTATATATTTCATAAAATACTTTTTAATCCCAAATTAATAAAGTTTAAAAGTCTAGTGTATAACATATGGTGGTAATATATTTATGTGGAATACATCATTCTTTGATAAAGCCAGAAAATTTGATAAAGCCAGGCATGTGACTTTTTAAAATAAGAAAGTTCAGTGTTTATTTTCAGCTACCATGTAATACTGTTTTATTTAATTAATCCAAAATTTTATATATCATTTTGTAATCATATGTATATTATATACATACATATATAGACACAATTTATACTTCATAGTCCAATGGACATCTGAGTTGTCAATTATTTTTTATATATTTGGTGCTTATGCTTCTTAGACTTTTCTGTTCTTATACATAGTTTTCCATTCTGCTGTAAGCACTGAATCTTTAGGACTAAGTCCTCCATTCTGGATTGCTTGTGTGCCTCTCTAGATTCTCTCTCTGCCTTTCTCCATCTTTCTTTCTGCTTGAGCAGTATCCTGTACAGACATCAGATTCCTCTTGCCCTCTTCCTTCTGATTTGCTTGGCCAGTTGCGAGCCCCAGGGGGAGATGGAAGGGAGGAAAATACGGTTAGTGTATTTATATTCCTGCTTACCTCAATGAAAACTCACCTGCAACTGGATGTCTTTTTCTTTCAAGGCCATCTTCTCCAGGTAACTCTCTTCTTCTGGGTCTGGTAACTGCCTCCTCAGATTGTCTGAAGGACTTAAGTGTGGTAACAGCTTCCATTTACTTATCCCAGTATTCTGCATGAGGCTGTTAGTTTTCCAAAGACTTTTTGATAATCATTTAATGAGAATAAACTTTCCTTCATTTAGGATAAATTTACCTTGTCAGATTAGTGTATATCATCTCTTTTTTGATGGAATACTGATGATGTACTTTCTTTCAGTGTAAAGCTGCCATTTCCCCAAGGGTCTCTTCATAAATGGGAGACAGAGTGGAAAGACGCTGAAGTGGGAATGGGCCTCATCTCACTTATAATTCCAAGTCTCACCTCCCTCTGCAACAGGGTCACCTAGAGTGGCATGACTCTCTCCAACTTCATTAAATAATTGGGGAAAAGAAAAGAAAACTAAAGAGTATTATAAAATTTGAATGCAGTAATTTAAGCTAAATGCTAAATTTAACATTTGTCATCATCCAAGAGAAAGTAATTTAAAGAAATTTCTTAATTTAAAAAATTAAGTAATTCACGAGAAGCCAGCTCAAAGTGAAGACTTTTTGCAAAAGTCTCCCATTGAAAACTCTGCTTTTGAATCTGTGTCTACCATTTAGCAAATCCTGTATCCTACCCCAAGGACTGACTTTATTCTAAGAACTTTCTTCTTGCTCTCAGTCATGTATATCTCTAAGTCTGAGTTTTTAATTCTAGAAAAATGCCCTGGTTGTCCCAGGAATGTAATCCAAAGCTAACTAACAGAGGTCCACAATGGGTTCCATCTAAAGTACTCACAGCAGGATAAGTTGCAGATACACAACTTGATGTCTCTGAGTTCCTTTGGAATCACATACACGTATGCACATGCACACACCTACATACTAAAAACCAGTTCCAAGACAGTAAATGCAATCTAATAGAGAAAAGTCCACCTGTTTCCACTGATACTCAAGTTCAGAAGAAACTTACCACCCCTCACGTCTTTGAACCCCAACTCCTTAAGTCATTGCAGCTCAGGATGGTATGCATTTCCATTGATTGTTCTTCTGTTTCCTTCAGTACTTCTCATTTTTTTCTGTGGGACTTGGCAATGGTAGGGTTTTTTTCCCCTTGCTATTTGTAATTGTTGTTGTCGTGAATGGGATAATTTTCCCTTACTTTGTTTTAATGTAGTTAGTTCTACTAATTTTATATGCTATTCGTATATGTGTATAACTCTTTAAACTCTTAACTTACGTGGATTTCAAATGAGTCCTTTGGATTTTCTATATAGGGCATTATGTCATCTATAAATAATTATAGTTTTTCTCTTTCTTCGTAATACTTACACCTTTTCTTATTTTTTCCTTGACCTATTGCATTTCTAAAGACCTCCAATGCAATGTTAATAAATACTAATCAGGGTTTTCTAAGGTTGAATTCTTTCTTGTCCAAGCAAGAGATTCTGCTTGTCTAAGATTTTTCTGTTTGACTGTTTTATCCCGCTGTATGTATTTGACATACAGAATTTGTTATGCCTATTTTAATCTTCTCATATGCCTTTTTGCTTTTTGCTAAATTACAGGTTCCAAACATCATGTTAAATATAAAAAATAATGCAATTAGAATTGAGAATAAAAATAACTGGATTCAGACAAAATTAAAATATTGTTAGATAATGCTTTTCTCAAAAAAACTGTAGGAATAGACGATGTATTAGTTTCCTATGCCTGCTGTAAGAAATTACCCCAGACTTGTGGCTTAAAACAGCAGATATTTATTCTCTCACAATTCGAGAGACTAGAAGTCCAAATTTAGTATCCTTGGGCAGAAATCAAGGTGTCAACAGGTTTGTGCTCCTTCTGGAGGCTGTAGAGGAGAATACATTCCTTGCCACTTGCAGCTTCTGGTAGCTGCCAGCCATTCCTTGACTTGTGCTTGTATCACTCCAGTCTCTGCCTCATCCTCTTCGGTCTGTAAAATCTCTGTCTGTCTCTGTCTCACGAGAACACTTGTAAGGGCATTTAGGTCCCACCTGGATAATTCAGAATAATCTCCTCTTTTCGTGATCCTTAGTTGAATCACATTTGCCAAAAGTTTACCATATAAGGTAACATTTCTAGGTTCCAAGGATTAGTGACATATATTTAGGGGTTACCATTCATCCCACCACTGTCTGCGTTCTGACCCCAAAAGATTCAATTCTGTCCCACTTGCAAAATGTTTTCACATCATCTGAGTATCTCCAATGTCTCAATCTGTTATATTATCAACTCAAGTCAAAAGTCTTATCTGAATATCATCACCTCAGAGTCCTAAATCCTATCTTTTAAATCATCAAAATCAGTTACAGGTGAGACTCAGTATTATGCATTCTGAGGAAAAATTGTGAACTTGTAAAACTAGAAAACAAGTTATCTGCTTTAAACAGTGATGAAACAAGCATAGTATAACAGTTAGTCATTCCTACTCTAAAAGAAAGAAAGAATAAGATAGAAAGGAGTCACCGGCCCCAAGCAATGTTAATACTTGACTTGATCACATCTGCAAAAACTTTACAAGGTTCCAAGGATTAGGTTTTGATACCTTTGGGGGGCCACCATTCAGCCCACTGCAGATGACATCGTGAAAAATATTAACTTACATATAAAGAGAAAACCTAAATAGATCATAGAAATTTTAAAAAATTGTCATAATGTTGCTTCCAAAAACCACCAGGCCAGCGATTCACAAATGATTCTTTAAAACCTTCAAAGAACAAATCCTATGCACTATTAACTATTCTGAACCATAAAAATGGAAACCTTCTGATTCCCTTTATTAAGCCAACACAATAAATATCAATATCTGACAAAATCTGCCTATGAAACAATCCCATTTGTAGCTATTGGTGTAATTTTCTTAAATAATATATTAACAGAGAGGACACTATGTAATTCGGACATTCAGGTAAAGATTGTCAGGAGAGCAAAGATTGTTTATTGCAGATGGTAAATATATTATGGGACTCTAATCTCATATTTAAAATTTCAAAATCTAACCTTGGAAAACATGTTCTTTGTAGTGTTAACTTATCTTTCTTTAAGTCAGTATTCATATGTACTAGTACAGAAATATGTGAATTTTACAGTGTGTTGTTCCCTCTGGGTTTGTTATTTAATGTGTCACATATGCACAGGATAGCCTTTTTAAAGTCCACAGAGTTTTAAATAGCAAAGCACAGCTGTCTCTAGGTACTTCATCCAATGCACATAGGAATTTATTTAATTTACTATATCAATAAACCAAAAGAGAAAATCATGTGAATCTTAAAATGATAACTATATTTCTATAGTAATAAGAGATAACATTTATTTCCTTGCTTTATACATGCCAGATGCTGTTTTAGCTATCTTCCCGGTATTAGAACATCACATCTTCATAATAAAGCAGGTACTATTAGTATCACTCCTATTTTAAAGGTAGGAAATTAGAAACACTGATATCCTGAGAAACTTTTCAAGGTCAAAGATCCATTAATTTTAGAGCCAGGTCTTGAACCCAGACATTTTAACTCCAGAGTCCAAGTTCTTAACCTCTCTGCTATGCACATTGTCAGTCAGTATCTGGTGGTCATTTTAATCATTTGTCCATTCATTCAGTCAATCACAATTTGAGTGCTTGGTCTTTCCTAGGCTAGTAATATGATATGATATCTAGTTCTGTGATATGGCAATGAATAAAACATGTCATGTCCTCATAGAGCTTACATAACCTTACACAAAGCTTAAGAGGAGAAGATGATTAAAAAGCTGCAAAAGAAAAATACATAGCATGTCAGATTGTGTTAACATGCTGTATGTTAAGATGGTAATGGGTATGGAAAAATATATCAAGAAAGGGAGACAAACTCTTAATAAAATATAACTAGATGCATCATTTCCAAGCCTGATAAAAACTTAATTTCTCAAAAGTAAAGCATTTTTTTTATATCTTTATTGGAGTATAATTGCTTTACAATGGTGTGTTGGTTTCTGCTTTATAACAAAGTGAAGTTATACATATACTTATGTTCCCATATCTCTTCCCTCTTGCGTCTCCCTCCCTCCCACCCTCCCTATCCCACCCCTCCAGCGGTCACAGAGCACCGAGCTGATCTCCCTGTGCTATGCGAAAGCCAGCATTTTGATTAATAATAATATACTGCATATAGTCTCATTAAATTAAATCTGCAAAAGCGTACCAGCATTTCCATTTGGTATTGTTCTGCATGTACTATATAAAGCAATTAGATAAGAAAAAAAGACTTAGAGATGAAAATGTTTGAACAGAGCCAGAGCATGTATCATTATTTATAATGATAGGACTGTATTCCCAGAAAAATATGAATCAATTGAAAGGAACCATAAAATAACAGAACTATAAGGTTTAAAAGATTAATAATAATCAAAATGTTTTCTGGGCTTCCCTGGTGGCGCAGTGGTTGAGGGTCTGCCTGCCGATGCAGGGGACGCGGGTTCGTGCCCCGGTCCGGGAAGATGACACGTGCCGCGGAGTGGCTAGGCCCGTGAGCCATGGCCGCTGAGCCTGCTCATCCGGAGCCTGTGCTCCGCAACGGGAGAGGCCGCGGCAGTGAGAGGCCCGTGTACCGCGCAAAAAAAAAAAAATGTTTTCTATATAAAACATAGCCAGTTAAAAAGATAAAATAAGAAAGGGGTATATTACAGTAGATACAAAAGTAAGATACATATGTATGAAATGAACATAAATAAATACATTGGACTTAATATGAAGGAAACTTTGGCGCCTACTAAGAATCATATGAGAAAACATAGTAAGCAGGAAAATATATATTTTAAAAGATAGGACCTGATACTATAAAATATCCCAGTTCTCCCAAAATTTATCTATCAAATCAGATCTAATTGCAATACCAAAGGATTTTGGCTGGGTATTCATAGCAAGGTAATTTGAATAAAAATGATGTCACATTTTACCAGAAAGTACAAATCTTCTATATAACCATAAAATTTTTTAAAAGAGTAAAATAAATGGGGAATGTGACACTTGCCCATCCAGATATGAAAATTGATTACAAAACTACATTTAAAATAGTTTAGTATACTGGTTCAGAGTAACAGAGATGCAGAGATGGAAATTTATTATGTAATAAATTGTGTCTTTCAAACAGAGGGAAAAGTAAATTATTCAAAAACCCTATTAATATACATAATATGTGTTTTGGAAAAAATCTGGCAAGATTTCTACTTAACTCTTATGCCAAAATAATACAAAATGATTCAAATATTACATTGTAAAATATGAAGTCATAAAGGCCAAAACATACAAAAAGTAGTAGTATTCCTAATTCTGGAGAAAAGAAAGATGTTTCTAAGCATGACTCAAAGCTCAGAAAGAAAATGTTGATATATCTGAAATGAAAACATTTAAAACTCTACAAGGTACAACAAAGTAAAAAAACAAACTTGTAAAATATCTGCAATGCATGACTTTGTCTACACTAGTAAAAAGCATAAAATGCCTGGGTTCTAGAGGCAGTTTCCTGTATTCAACTGTTAATTCCACAACCTCTTCCTGTATGGTCTAGAATAATTCTAAGATCCATAATCCTCAGTTTTCTCATTCATAACACATAGGTAACAATAGATAGCTCATAAAAATTTTTATGAGGTTAAATGAAATACTACATGTAAAGCTTTTAAAACAGTGCTTTAACAGTAGTAAATATTTAATTATTATTCATTGTTATCATTATGGTTATTAATATAAATAAATGTTTCCTTAATGTACACAGACAAAATGGATAATGTACTTGAATAGGTAGTCCACATAAGAATAAATATGAACAAAGCATATGAAAAGATAGTCAATTTCAATCAACAATAATGAAAATTTATTTAAACAATTGTGACATACCTTTTAGCCTGTCAAATTCAGAAATTGATAAACTTAATGATAACCAGTCATCTTAGACACTACTAGTGGGAATATGTTAACTTTTTGGAGAATAATTTTTCACTCTATAGTAAAATGTAATATTTACATACACTTTTAGCCAGGAGTTCCACTTGAGTATTTGTTGTAAAGAAATATTGACAGAGCTGCATAAAGGTTGTATAGAATTTGGTATCAAAATATTAAACAACATCAAATTTGGTAGCAAAATATTAAACCCAAACCACTACCGGTAGGAAAATAGCTACATAAATAATGGCACATCCATTAAAGGGAAGAGGTTCCTGACATTAAAAACTTCAGGAAAATACCAGTTTACTGATATAACAAGATGTCTGAGCTTTATTTATAAGTGAAAAAAACCCCAGTTTCAGCACAGTTTGTATAATATAAACCTTTTTTTGTAAATATACTTATGTGCATATATATTTTCATACATGTATACTTTATATATAGACAGTTTTCAAAATGATGCATGAGAAAGGGTCTTGGTTATTATCTCTGGGAATTAAAATTGGGGAAATGTGAGACTCACTTTTCATTTCATATACTTTTATATAGAATTTTTTTAACATTACTTTTATTTAAAGTATAGTTTAACCAAAGAAAAAGATCATAATCAATTTGAGAGCTCAGAGTTCTTCAAGGGAGACCCTAAGCACATATTCTCTGAATATCTTTTGGAGGAATTTAATAGAAAAAAAAATTCTTTGAAACCCTTGAGGTTGTGCGTGGGGTGAGTGTGGGGTTGAATGCACCAATGGACTTGCAGAGACTGCTCATTGCTATTTTGGAATTGTTGAACAGCATAAATGAGAAAATATACTAAAAGCTGTGAAGATGAATCAATTGGGATGGAACTGGGAACATTTATTAAGTCTGTACCAGAAGTTTCATATCGTATAGTTTCATCAGAGTTGGCAGACCTCTGTGCCGAAGCAGATGGTGCTGACTCATAACGGTTAAGGTTCCAAGAAAGGATACCACTGCATATTTATTAGGATGGTAAAATTAAAAAGACTGTCAAGAGTTGGTGTAGATGTGGAGTGTTGGTAAAGATGTGGAGGAACTGGAACTCTCATACTTTACTAGTAGGAATGCAAAATGGTCCAAGTAGTTTGACAAATAATGTGGCAGTTTCTTATAAAGTTAAATATACACATACCATATAACTCAGCAGTCTCATTCCTAAGTGTTTACCCAAAAGACATAATCACACATGTCTACAAAAAGAATTGTGCTGAAAAGTTCATAGCAGCTTTATACATAAAAGCCAAATGTCAGCAACTAATGAATAAACAGATTGTGGTATACTTATTTAATAGAATACTACTTAGCAATAAAAAGGGACAAACCACTGACACTGGAACAAATGGCTGAATCTCAAAAGCATTATAGTAAGTGAAAGAAGCCAGACATAAGAGAGTACTTTTAAATTCCATTTATAGGAAATACTAGAAAAGGCAAACTATAATGACAGCAGATCAGTGATTTTTAAGGGTGGAGGAGTGTTTGTGTGTGTGTGTGTGTGTATATATATATATATATACACATACACACATACATATACATATACGTGCGTGTGTGTGTGTTTGTATATAAATGCAAAGGGCCTTAGGGAACTTTTGGGGGTGATGGAAATTTTCTATATCATGATTGTGAAAGTGGTTATTGATACCTCTGTCTAACATTTAATTGTACACTTAAAATTGCTTTATTGTATGTAAATAATACCTCAAAAATTCAGTTGGAAATCTTTAAAAATATTCAACAAATAAAACACCACAAACTTCAGCTTTTGAAGCTCCTTAGCAAAGTGCAATTATTAAAGGAAAAAAAGCTCACACACAGGAAGATGTGATTTATCCATCCAAAAGTAAGGAGGAACTGAACTATTTCAAGAAATCAATGAAAATTCATTCACCTAGCATACAAGGTTCAGTTTTAAATTCTGTGATTGCATTTTGGAATAACTCTTGATAATACTTATTTGTAATTGGCTAGATTTATATTCTATCCTAAAATGGAATGAATTGAGAAGATATTTAATTTGGTATAATAATAATACAGTTTCCAGAAATACAAATTATTTGGCAAGTTTTGTAAAAATATTTGTCAGATAAAGTTTCTTTAAATGGATTAAAAAATATAGTACCTATGACGTATTTAGGCAAATATATTTTACACTTCAAGAAAAAGATTAGTATTGATAATGTCCTCCTCTTAGTAGAATTCGCTGTATATAGGTATCTAGCACTTTTATTTTCTCAATTTAAAATGTTATGATCCACAGAAAATAATGAAGTTTTTCAAATTAATAACTTAAAATGCAATTTTGGGGATTTAGGGTAAGTTTATTTAAAAAAAAAAAAACAATGATAAACCCTTACAGGAAAAGAAAAAAATCAGTCTTTAGAAAAATACCAGTGCAGAGTATTAAAGGCAGATGTGGCTAAGAAGCTGATTCTCTGATATATGTATACCTGTGTGTGTGTGTGTGTGTGTGTATACACACACACGCGCGCACATATTTGCATATATATAAAGTAACATACAAATTACTACACAGACTACTTTGAAAATGAACATAATGGGATTTATTTTTTTTTACTTTAATAAAGATGGATATGTTTTAGTTCTTAGATCTGATTTTATTTTTTAAATTAAAACGAAAGTATAAATTCAGGAAATAATAAAACCAAATTGAGAGTCAGTAAATACATCTTTCATATTTATGCAATTCAACTCTTTTTTAGCACCCTCTTTTTACTTTAAGTAACATTCTAGTATGGATATAGAATATATGAACACCCCAGCTATAACAGAACACTACTGCAATTGCTATACAGAATAATCTCAGAAAATCTCACTACAATACTATAAAGGGGTATCAGTATCCTCTTTTAAAGATAGGAAGCTGTGACTCATGGTAAATAAGCAATTTGCTCACAGTCACGAGTCTTGGAAGTGAAAGTCTGTCCAAATTCAAAGTTTATCCGTTCTAGGATATGAAAGTGATGCCAATTTAATTTCTGTTTCCTACAAACCGCAGTGCATAGAGACCGAAAGTGCAAAGTTTATGTAAAAAACCAACATTACTTTAGCTTTTTCTTGTTTGGTCTCTTTTTAGAGACTCGTTAGTGCCCCTGAAATATGGCTGCTGGATAAGTTTGCAGGATTTGGCAGTTCTCTTTCAAGCCTCTTGGGGTTATGCCAAAAGGACAGGGTCCCATGGGAATTTGGTCTGAATTTTCATCCAAATGAACACCTGCTGTCATTGTTCCTTATCCATCCTGTAGTCAGCAAGGCCAGCTCTCTCTTTGTGGGTGGGACCCATTCAACACACGGAAAAGGCATACCAGTGTCCCTCACGAGTTTTTATTTTTCCCCTCTCTTTCCTACATGATTCTTTGCCGGAGTGTCTTGGAGATAGAGGAGCGAAGGTTAAGTTTATCTTTGGCCATTTGGTGTTCTGTATTTCTGGGAATTTAGGCAGTTATAGTCTAGTCTACATAAATGGTCTTCTTTTGATACTCTCTCTTTCCTCCTTCCTCCTCTCTTTTCCTTTCTCCCTCTCTCTGTACTATTTGTGTTGCTTTGGAAAGGAAGAGATCTGTTACTGCAAAAGTGTATGCTTATAAAGCAAATTATCCGACACAATCTGCTTTTAAAAGTTTCAGTGCTATAACTTACGGAAACAAATAATTCAAGCAGAGGTAAATTCAATGATAGTCTCCCTGTGGATAACTAATATTGATCATTCATTCTTAGTACTTGATTCATATTTCTTTACTTTTGTTTATTTAACTGGTCTGTTGGATGTATGCATTTAATTATAAGGTATTCCAGATTGATTTTGAACCAGATTAGGGATAAAGTCAAAATAAGTGATTTTTAAAATTAATGATAATGCCACATAATATACCATACTCAGATTTTTTCTATAATTTCGTACCACAGTAAGACAAGTGCACATTCTCAAAAATGTATATTTATGACTTATTAGTGAGAATTTTTTTAAAAAGGAAGAAACTCTGTGACTGGGTTTTAGAGCTGTTGAACCAATAGAGGTGAACACCTTGATATTCTTACTTAGCAAACCAGGAAATTGACCACACATATATAACAGAGTTATATCTTAGGATATCAAACCATAGAATTTTTAAATAACTTTTTGTATTTTACAAGTGTTGTTTCAGTATGCACCTATCTATACCTTTGTGTCCTTTACACGTGGATTAATTCAATTACTCAACAATTTTTAGAGGATAAAATTGTACAGAAAAACCTAGAGTTCTATCACAGCTCTATCTTGCAGGGAAAAGCAGCTCTCGGTCTGCCATCTGCAGCGGGCATTGGTCCCTCTCTTGTTGTGCCTCATGCTTTGTTATGCATGAGTAAGCACATTAGCCTTTTCATTTCATTCATTAGACTTTTAATCCTTGATTAGTGTTTTCAGGATTCTCTCAAATACACAACTTCTTTATTTCCTTTGTGTCTGGTTTTTCTTTTTCTTTTATCTCTACTATGAAACGAAATTAACCGTTAATCTCTAAAATAGCCCCATTTCCTTTGAGATTACTGGTAAATATATTAGTTTCTCATTGGAGTGATTAATCATGTGTAGATGAAGCATGGGAAATTATCTCCCTGCTTGGAATAACAGGGCCAACTATTAAAAGTCAGCAAGAACAGTCTGTACTTGAAAAGCCTGAATCAAAATATTCTACCAATCTCACACGTTGTGTGATTCTGTATCATAGAAACTCTGAATGAATTTCCTAAAAGGGAGAAACATCCATTAGGGTGCAGAACTGGTGCATTTGAGGTCTCAGAGTTCAGTTACACTTGTCCCCAATTCTCCAAAAATAAATTTTTCCCTTTGTTGTTTTTCTCCATTAAGCAAGATATGTCAGAAAGTAGCTTGTGGAATGAACAGTTAATAATTACACATCCAGTACACTCTTAGCCAACTTTGAAGCCACATATTATACTTACCTTTACTAGATATGCACCCTCAAATGATACTTTTACCCATAATTAATCTCAAAGGACTAGGAGCTTCTCCACCTGATCATTTCTCCACTTAAGCCATTCTTCTAGTTTTTGTGTAACAATATTTTCAACTACTTTTTGACATTTATGTTCATATGAACTATCTTAAACATACTTTAAGCATGAGGCCAAAACCAATTATTAAAGGAGATATATAAATTAAATAGAAATCAGGGCTTTCCCTGGTGGTGCAGTGGTTGAGAGTCCGCCTGCCGATGCAGGGGACACGGGTTCGTGCCCTGGTCCAGGAAGATCCCACATGCCGGGGAGTGGCTAGGCCCGTGAGCCATGGCCGCGAGGCCTGTGCGTCCGCAACCGGAGAGGTCACAGCAGTGAGAGGCCCGCGTACTGCAAAAAAAAAAAAAAAAATAGAAATCAATTCCTAGAAGTAAATATGAAAGTAACCAATGGTGACTAAATTACACTTGCACGGAATTTATGTGGATTACACATTTCTGCCTAATAGCAGAATATCTTCTTTGCAACAACATTGTTTAGGAAAAGTTAATTTAAAATATTAGTCTTCAATTTTTTCTCTTTTAATCGTTATTTCCACAAGATAATAGGATCATAAACTGTTTTATTTTTCGTTTCTGTTTCTCTTCTTAGGATGCTTCCATTGCTCACAGATTCCACATCATGAGAGAGAAACACCCAGAAAAATTCAATAGTAGGTAAGATAACATATTTTAATTATGGTTGCTGTTGATGAACTATGTCGTAAAAAAGATCACTATATGGTATAAAGCATTTTACATATAATGACTGAATAAGGCTTGGTGTATGTGTAAATATTAAGACAAAAGTGTTCATTTTTCTTGTTAGGTTTTAGTGAGGTTATAATGAGGAATACAGTGTGGTCATATCTAAGCCCATTCTTATGTGCTGAGGAGAAAGATTTCAAGTGTAAGGTGAAAATAGTACCTTATTAAGATATACTGGAAGTCTTTACATGGCTAAGTATATGAGGAGCGATCATCCTAAATCCCAAGGAAAAACATGAGGCTCTGATTTGATCATGATGAGTAACTGTACATTGCGTAGGTATCATATAAGACCTTTAATCTTTGTACTATCAGTCCTATATGGGCCTCAGCTAAATGGAAAATAAACCAGAGAAATATCAATGCTGACAAAAACTACTTTTAAAGACTTTGTCTTCACAGTGAAAAAGGCTTGAAAACCAAAATAGGCAGAAATTATTTCCTCTAAAATGTAGATGTTGACTTTTTTCTGATACTCAGGGAAGTAGAGAAAGCTTTGGCTTTGTTATCTTCCCCATTTCTAGAAGGAAATATGGCTATCTCCACCCCACTAGCCAGGAAAGATTGGGCAGAAGCAGTGAATCATCTTTTGCTTCAGTTATACCCATTTCTACTCTGTTCATTTCACAGAGGTACAAAATCATAATCAGCATTTATATAGAGTTATTTAAGTGCTTTATATATTACTGTTCAAAGTCAATATGGTCTCTGTATTTGGCTAGATTGACATTGTACCATAAACGTTACGGAACACATAAGACAACTGGTCCTGGAAATTCTTATGTTTGTTTCAGTTTTGTCATACACTAGTAGATTGACATAGTTTTCTTCCATGTAGTTTCATAATAAATAAATGCTGTTGAAATGTATTTTTAAATCTGTTTTAGATTTTTCTTAACTGTAGACTTTAGTGTACTACTTTATACAAGAATCATCATATTAAATAGTTTCATGGTTAGTGAGACCCTATCTGATTTTTCATTATATTGATCTATTTAAATGTTTTAGCAAGACATATGAAAACATATTTGTAAAATGTGCCTTAGGTATTGCCTTAATGATAAATCATGATGCTGTGGTTTGCTCTTTCTTTCATAGTTCAGACATCTATGATTTTTGTTTTAAGGAAAATGGAAAAAGTGTATAATGAATATGTGTATGTGCACATAATATCTTTAGAAGGATTCACAAAAATCTTTTAACTTTGGTTTCTTCTGGAAAAGAGAACCAAGTGCTTGGGATGGATACTGAATTTTTATTGTACTGTTTGAATTTTATGCCATGTATATTACAAAATGAAAAGTCAAAAGTAATTTCATTAAAATTTTGCACCTGTTTTTTTATATGTAGAATAGACACTTTCATTTTACAAGATTTAATTTTATTTCATGAAGTCTGAAAAAAATTGATGTAACAATGAAATTATATTCACTTTGTAGTATATTTCAGCACTTGATGACCCATCTTGAATGTTCTGGAAATGAACATATTTATTAATGCACATAAAGCCATATTATAGAATCAACTATCCTATGCTTACCCCAGTACCATTCTGTGAAGCATTCATGTGTTGATATTCATATATTAAAATAGGTTTCTAGCAAAAAAAAAAAATGCTATTTGAAAAATGCTGCATGCAGTGTGCCCCACCAGGAGTTTTACAGTTTAAAAGCCCATTAAAGGAATTAAGAAATGCTTAAGGGGGAAAATTTTTGTCCCAAACTTATTCAGCAGAGGGAGGAGAGAAGAGAGAAGGAGGGAGGGGAGAAAACCAGAGAAACAGAGAGAAAGAGAGACATGGGGGAGGGGGGATGTATCAGTATGTTTAGGTGATGCTCAAATTTGACAGCCTATATTTAAGAATGCCAGTACTTATGATCCTCCCTCAAGTATAAAAGGTAAATCAGTTCTGTTCTCCAGAATAATTTTAATTCTTTTTAATAAGACTTCTGTTATTTACATATATCTGTTTAAGTTTTTATTTTCAATTGCAGTACTAATTTATGACATTGCTCACTGCCCAACATGTGGTTAGATGCCCTTTACTACTAATGTGTTTCCTAATGTGTTTATATACCCCGATGAATTTATAAGATGTAAAATTACATCTTATTGAAACTTACTTGTAAATTTAAGTCACAAGTAAATCTTGCTTATATAGTTTAAAGGGGATATTTCATTTGGAACAGTAATAACATAGAAAACACCTTCTAGATTGTTACAGGTCACATGTTTCTGTTGTGAGTTCAAAGAATGCCAGGTATATCAGTGGATGCTCAGTAAATTATCGCCAACTGTTTTTTAAGATAACGATCAGCCCTAAATTTATATACATCACCAAGTTAATTATCCATATACATTTCAATCTGTACTTTTGTAGGTTGTCTTCACTCAGAGTTACAAGCATTTAGGTAATTCTCTAAACTGCAATGCAGCATATTCAGATTATGAAAATGTTCTAATAAATTTCTATGAGGAAGACATGCCAAGCTTGTGCACAAGCAGTTTCATACTTACAAGGGCAGGTTTCCAGATTTCAACATTGAGACAGGTTCGGCTATAGCACTTTCATATTTTCAGGAATTTGCAAATGGATTTTTTTAAGTACTCCGAATAATGATGTTTCAGATCAGATCTCTTGTCACAATAAATCACACGCCATTAATATTATCCTCTAGCATGCTCACCTTGAAATTCATTTATATTTTAAAGAACATGATGTTTCTAACATTATCTTAAGGAAATTAATTACCAAAATATATAGTTCTGCTCTCTATGCTTCTTATGACAGAAATTGAAAGAACTGGGAAAGATAATGATTTTTCCGGTGGTGCTTAAGAGAGTGCTAGTTGAGAGGTTTATATCATATTCTTTTCCAAACTTCTACGTAAATCTAAGTTAACTGTTAAAAGGAAATATGCTGTTCAACTTTCTAAACTTTAAGATAGTCTTCAAACTGAATTTAAATAAATATTTCTGTTGTTTTAAGCTGGAAAAAATAATTCTTAAAGTATCTATGCTACTATTTAAAACCATTTATTACATAATATTGGTATTTAAAATATTTATATAACTTGACTATTACTATTTACCATCACACTGATGCTCATAATTCAAATATATTACACCTTTCCGGGTTTTATTTAGTAAAAGCATTTTAAGTTCTTGCTTTTTTTAAAAATAGATATTAACAATTGTACATAAACACACTATAATATCTATCTATTAACATTATAATTATGAAGGGTTATAATAATTTTGGAGAAAATGTAAAATGGTTGAATTCCATGTGTAAATCTGTGTATCATTGACAAGGACTTATAGGTAATATGCAGAATGGAACTAAATATAGAAAAAGTATCGGTGGTTTACAAAGATTTTTTAATATTGTAGTCATAGCTTGTTTTTAAAGAACCAATTCAAATTCTTAATACACAACACTTAATACACCTGCTAGCAAACACTGAGGGTTAGCAATACTGCACAAAGATACTATTTCATTGTCACATTGATCACTTAAAACGATCGCTCGGGCTTCCCTGGTGGCGCAGTGGTTGAGAGTCCGCCTGCCGATGCAGGGGACACGGGTTCGTGCCCCGGTAGGAAGGTCCCACATGCCGCGGAGCGGCTGGGCCCGTGAGCCATGGCCGCTGAGCCTGCGCATCCGGAGCCTGTGCTCCGTAGCCGGGAGAGGCTGCGGCAGTGAGAGGCATGCGTACTGCAAAAAAAAAAAAAAAAAAAAAAAACCCAAAAAACTATCTGGTCTCTAACTCCCTGAATGACACAAAGATCGTTTTCTTAGCCCCCTGTTCAAGAGGTATGTGCCTTATTTCTGTACTACTTTCAGCTTTTTTGTGAAGACATGTAAACTAGAAAACTGAAACAGATATGTAAATTTAAATAAGGCAGTTTAACTCAGAATCTAGGTAGTGATATAAGATATGCCAGAGGGCCTTGCCTTCTAAATGTGTGAGAAGAAACAAAACTGAAAAATTGGTGTTCCACACTGATAATTTGATGTTACTATATTAATAAAACCTAATTTTGAAAAGATTCTGTGCTCTGCACATTACTCAAGAAATTAAATTAGTCTACATGAATTTAGAAACTGTGCCTATGCCTTTAAGATGACACTCATTCTGTGGAATGATTCTTGATTTTTTTTTCTGACAATAGGCTTTAAGATCATGGAATGAGACTCTCTTTGGGACGTTAGTATCTACACAGTGCATGGTATATAATGAGCACTCAATAGATACTTGCTAAATGTATTCATTACATTATTTATTAGTAAGTGGTGTATTTGTTTCAAAATATCTTACTATTTTTATAGTTTGTGCTTTTTATATTGCCAAAAAAGATAATAGAAAGAGAGTTGAAATATGCCTAGAATGAGCCTTGGTCCTCAGTAACTATTCTTTTAGGTACTAAAAGGTTTTTTGGTATTTTTTTTTTTTTTTTGCTGTACGTGGACCTCTCACCGTTGTGGCCTCTCCCGCTACGGAGCACAGGCTCCGGACGCGCAGGACGCGCAGGCCCAGCGGCCAAGGCTCACGGGCCCAGCCGCTCCGCGGCACGTGGGATCCCCCCAGACCGGAGCACGAACCCGCGTCCCCTGCATTGGCAGGCGGACTCCCAAGCACTGCGCCACCAGGGAAGCCCTGGTATTCTTGTATTTAATATCCAAGGACTCCAGCCAGCAGTGTTAACAAACAAAAATTTTACAATATAAATCCCTGAGCTCTGTGAATGCCTTGCTAATGAATGCTTACTTATTGACTTGTTTTAGCACTTGTATTATCAACTTTATCGGTTAGCAGTAATTCTTAATGATTATTAATTATTTATTAGTCAAAACAGGTCACAATATATTCTTACAATTCAACAAAATAAATGTTCAAATCTTCACAAGCAGTGTTTAAATTCTGTGTGGCATTTTATTTTAGGCATTTGACCTCACTTTTGCATCCATCAGTCAAGACAACTTCATTATTGTATAGTGAAGCATTTTTTTCTATTTAAAAATGTAAATTATGTTTCATTGTAAACTTCCACATTTGTAAATGGTACCATCTTTTATAAACCAACTAGGGAAATGGCACTCTTGATATTAAAAGTTTAAACATCTGTCTTGTTCAGTTTTCAGAATAAAATCTGTATTCATTAGAATTGTTCACATTGTACAGGGACCTTTTGGACAAAATTATATAGTCATGAGACTCCCATGAGCTAAGGCATTTTTTATTTCTTTATTTTCTGTGTACGTACCCAACTTTGGTCTATTTTTAAAAATGAAACTTACTCATTTTTCATTATCACTTAGCATGACTACTCAATTATATCCTTTAAATAACGTTTCTTGAATTTTTTTGTGTAAGCATTATTAAGTCAGCTTTTCCAGATGATGAAACTATTATCCTCATATAAGCCATATAGTGTGTAGATAAATAGATGGGTAGATAATATATAGATTTATACATGTGTGTACATATATATATATATTTGTGATGCATAGATTTATTTGTGTATGTATATGCTACATACATTTTCTGTGAGTTTCAGCTTTTCATATTATGATATTTATGTAAGCTTTTCATAATATGTATTCTTGCTGCAATATAGTTCTAATATAAGACCTTTAAAATAATTTACTAACTATGCTATTCTCTCCATGTAGTTTCATTTGTATGTTGAGACTCATTTAAATATGTCTGATCTGGGCAGATGAAAATATGGTTAAGTGAGAGCTGTGTGCACATTGATGCAAGGGATTCAGTTCACCTGAATCTTTCTGCATTATTTCCTGGTATCACTAAACCATAGTGCTCACTTTTATGTCCGAGCTGTTCAAAATCATGTTTGTAAGATAGTTCTTTGGAATAGAGTGCGTGAGAACTGGAGGGTAAATTAGGAAGAGATTCAGTAACTTTTCTTCGTTCTTTACCTCTCACTCCGTCTTTTCTTCATTCTCTCCAGATTTCTTATTCCTGCTCTCTTGTCTTCTTTCCTTTATTTTTGACACTGCAGGGGAGTAACACAAGGATCAGTGAAGGTCCTGAAGTTTGGATAAAACATTGCTGTCTCCTATTGATTTGGTTGATTATTCTGCAGACATTTAATGAGTTCTTTTTATATGATGGGCATCCAGCTAGACCCTGTATTTTTTGACTCTCTAAGGCAAATGAGGAAAATGAATTTGGGGTTACATATAAACCTTAGATGGTTATAGGTTCTGCAGAAGAATGTAAACTGAAAGAAAAGTCTACATTGTAACAGTACAGATGGGTATTTTCCGGGACTCCTAAGTTAAGGTGAGCATTGAGCTCTAAAGGGTATATGTTGAAGTAAGGGTTGCTTATATATTCTCTGATTTAGCTGAAGAAGAAACATTTATTTCTAGTTTTTGTTTGCAAGATACTTACATTTTATTAGTATCATCTCCATGCAAATATTCTAAATTTTTTCTTCCTTGATTTTGCCTTTCTATTCCCAGGATTTGTGTTTTTGCTTTACATGAATTTGCAAGTGTTTTATGCAAAAATTTTATACGCATACACAAACACATACACACCCACTTCCTAGGATACCAAATTAAAAAACAAGATTTGTGAAGTAACAGTAGTTAATTCAGAAATGTCCAAAAAATCACAACTGAATAATCCAAGATATACAGTGTTTTCTTATAGGGAAGGGTACTAAACAGAAGGCAGTTTAAGAAAAAAATTTCTGCTCATTATTATAGGTCCTATGCCTACATGGAAACTTACAGGAAATAATTATCAAATTAAAAGTAAATTATTTCTTGTTTATTATAAGCTGACAGCAAATATATATATAATATATAAATTTATACATATTATAGATATATAATTTCAAGTAGTCCTTAATGAATTATCACTTTTAAGGGAAAAACCAACTTAGCCAGCAGTTAAAGCTGCTGTTTCTAAGAACGCTGTCCTCAATTTACCAAGTGTTTTTGTGTTGAAAACACTGAAGCTTCTGTTTCCTTTGTGTTCAGGCCTACTCCCTAGCTTAGCATTAGTCTCTCTAACTGTAACAAGAACCAGGTGTGCTCTGGGGGCTGAGGGGATCCACTAAAGTAATTAGACAGTGGACAGCTGACTTTGGGGAATGAGCCTGTAACACTGACCAGTGTGAACAACAGAAATGTTTTTTCCTTTGATTTTGTAGATAATCTAGAGGCTAGCATTTGTAATTCGTTAGAGTTCAATTGTTACATTCTTTAGTATAAAGTTAGTTCCATATAAGTTAGTTAATTTGATATGAAGTGTAAATGCCTAATTTATAGTATCTAGATGCTTTACGATTTATTCCATCAATAATGTAAGCATTTTGGATTCTTCTAGAATAAAATCTGTTGATTCTTGTTAGAAATTATCCCTGGCGTGGAACCTTGAGGACCTTTATTATACCACTTCTATATAGGATATATTAAGTATAAAGTAAGTCTATCTTGAACTCTTTCCAAAGAGGTTAATCACCTCATTATAAGGTAATTTTACCTGTAAAGTAATCCTCTGGCATGGCTAATTGGAACTGATTAGGTGCTCTCCATTGTTTCTTGCTCCACCTAAGCATTAGTTACTAATGCTTTTCCTTTTAGAATACACGTTCTTATAAGGATGTGTTCAGCATTATTTTCTGACTGAATATAATAATTCTAAAATATTAACCTTGAAATGGTAGGTTTACTTTTTGAAAACAGACTTCCTCACATACATTTTTCTTTGAAGAGAAAGATAATATTCTTGAATATGCAGCATTTTGAAGTTTGTATTTTCTGCTTTGTATTTCTACATGAGCAGTGTTTTCACAAAGTAGGGAATCTTATTTAAGCCACCCTCATAATTCTATGTAGTAGCCCTAAAATATGAAGAAAATGTTTCCTTAATGGGTAAATTTCTGAGGAGACTTAGAAAGTAGAAATACAAAATCTTGATTTATTATGAATTTTTAAGTTTAATACCTTAAAAATCTCTTCCTCCCCACCTCAGCTTCTAGCAAGAAAAATAGCAGACATGCTATAACTTTATTGTATTTTTAAAGATTTTATTTGACAAACACTTATAAGGGGCCAAAAATATGCTAATTGCCAAGGTATTCCCTTTACTATTGCTCCATAGCAAGCTTTCTGCCACCATATAATGCGTTCAGTTTCTTCCCCTCTCCCATAGCATTGTTCCTATATTGTTCAAGCCCTCACTAGCAGTATCCTAAGGCTTGGCAGTGTCCTGTCTCTTCCAGGTTCTTCTCACCCTTCAGTTCCAAAGCAAATGTCACATGTTTTCTGTTTTTGTTGTGGCGGCCATTCACTTCCACATATCAAAATCTCTTTTGCTTACTATTGCTAAATAATGAACTACTTGAGGGCTTGGCAATGTAAAACGATCATTTTGTTACATGCATAGCTTCTGTGGGTCAGCAGTTCAAACAGGGTGAAGCAAGGATGGCTTGTCTTTGCTTCATCGTATCTGGGCCTTCAGCTGGGAAGACTCGCTGGTTGGAAGTTATTTGATAGCTAGTGGATGGAATCTTGGTTACTCTCATGTCTGGTGGCTGATGCTGGACTAAAAAGTCCAAGAATCTACCTTCTGCAATCTGGAGACCCAGGAAGGCAGTGGTGTAATTCAGTCTGAGTCCAAAGGCCTAAGAACCAGGGGAGCAGATGGTGTTAATCTCAGTTGGAAGGTCAGATGTCCCAGTTCAGTCGATGAGGCAGGGGAAAGGGGGCAGATTCCTCCTTCATCTGCCTTTTATTCTATTCAGACCCTTCACAGTATGGGTGATGCCTACCCACACTGGGGAGGGTAATTTACTTTACTGAGTCCAGCAATTCAAATGCTAATCTCATCCAGAAACGCTCTCACAAACACACCTAGAAATAATGTTTAATTTGAGCACCCTGTAGCCAAATTGTCACGTAAAATCAACTATCACAAGTACCTACAAAATGGCTTCTCCATGTGGCCTAGGCATTTTCAAAGTGTGGTGGCCTAGGATAGCCAGACTTCTGACATGGCAGCTCAGGCCTCTAAAAGTTAGTATCCTGAGAGAACAGGGAAAAGCTCTATGACATTTTCTTCACTTAGCTTTGGAAGTCACAGAGTTTCATATTCACTGTAGTTTTTATTGATTGAAGTGGTCAAAAGCTCACTCAGATTCAAAGGGAGGGGATATAGATACCACTTTTCAATCGGAGGACTGTTAAAACATGTTCTGTAACGTTCACAGAGGGGATTCAATGATGAATAATACTAGGTTCTTGTTTCAAAGGAGCTTAGAGTTTAATGGCAATAATATTGCAACATACAATTATAATAAAGGCTACTATTTATTTAGGAACAACACTTCTACATCGTTAAATCATTTTTATCATATGATGTCTTCTTTAATCCTCAAAGTAAGTCTACTCTGTAACAGTTGCTATTTTCATTTTATGGAGGTGAATACTGTCCACATAATACTTCATAGCAGGAAAACCAGAAGCTCATGCTCTTAATACATATGCACAGTCAGGAGTAAACTGTGCCTCTACAATGTCTCCTTGTTTCTCCATGTCCTGCCCTTGTTCCTATGGCACTTACTTTCTTTTGGTTCTTGACTTAAAGCTTCTGTTGGAATTCCCAATTGTCTTCTTCATTTTCTGGGTCCCTCTGCATCTGGTAGCATTTAAGTAATCTTAATGCTGGTTGCATTTCACTAACAGCAGCTACTGCTAAACACTGATGCTGACCTTGAGACCTGTCCTGTACACCCATATCTTCACCGCGCTAGGCCTGATCATAGGGTGCCTATAATTTGCTAAGGATTGGTGAGGGTGGCAAACAGAATGCTAGATTTTATGTATAATCATCTTCAGATAGATTATATAAGTGACTTCATCTCTATAGACAGAACTGAAATGATCTGGTTTGGAAAACAGGCTACTGTAACTTAAAGAACAACTTAAATTTTAAAAACAACTTCTTATTTTTGGGCAACTACTGGCACTTTATCCCCAACTCTATTGGGTTAATGACTTTCATCTCAGACCTTCTGAAGAAGGAACAACTGCTTCAGTGATCCTAGGCATAGAGTCTTTCCAGAAACTGAGCAACTCTCCTCCACATCAGTGCTAATCCTGCTGTGTCAGATGTTCCACCAGCATGACTCTGTCATGTGAATTGTGGCCATTGGTGCCATTTTGTCTTATCATCTAGGGTAAAAGTATACATTATATTTTATATAAATACAAATGTATACATTTGTTTACATATTACTTATATTTTATCTAAATAAACATTGTTATAATAAATCATATATAAATAATAAACATAAATAAAATTTTAAAATAAATATATATTTGTCAAAAATAGGCATATAATAAATTTTTAAGTTTATGTAGATCTGTATATAGTAATTATAAGATATAAATAGGTAAATATATAGTATACTTATATACAAGTTTTTGTCCTTTTATATTTTTATTTAACAGGTTTAAGGTACTGTCTAGAAGTCTTCATTTTTGTTAAATAAATCTAGAAATTGTGAAAAACATGGTCTAAGAGCTACTCTTTAAGGAGCACAACTTTAGATTACTCCTTAGAAACTTCTGTAGCTTGACTGTTCAAAATAAATTCCCTTGATCACAGCAATAAGGTACCAAGCAGAATTTATCCAGCTTCTGTGTATAAACACCATCGTATGTAGTATTTGCTGTTTGAAAGTTTGGACCTCAGCTGTATGGATACCTGCTATATCCAGAGTAGGCACTGCATCAGAACTTGGCAATATGTTTTGACTGACTTACTGACACATGAAACCAGTTTGATTTTCTCATTCCTATGCTTTGTCCACCTAACCACTGACAACTCCTGCCTGGTTTAAATTCCCTTGGGTTTATGGTCCCTGGAAGTAGCTTTGGAGCTGAAATAATTAAAATTTAAATAATAATACCTTGTTTATTCAGAATATTTCTTTGGAAATGGTACTTAAGCTCTCCAAACCCGTAAGATCTAAAGGAGAGCTATATGGAAAATATTGACCTCAGGGTTCCTGAGGCCACCTTGTGCATTTATTCATGATCTTCTCACAGTTGATGGCTCAGTTCTGTCCTCAGGCCAGTTTGTGTGAACATCCAAACGTCTATTTGCAACTCATGAAAATCCCGTGGATTATGTCTCCTATAAAGTCTTAATATTTGTGGTGTATGCGAACAGCTAGGAGTGGCACTCGTTATATATCATATGAAGCAGTGAGCTGTATTTCACCATGCACTTAGAACTAATAAGCAGGGAATCTTGAAAAGCCATACGTGTATCTCCTTGACTGAATTCTTTTCTCCCCCAGACAGACACATATGTGTGCTAGTTAGAGGTCTGGAGCCTGTCTTCCTGGCTTCAGATCTTGGCTCTTCCCGTTCAGAAATCAGTTGTGTGACTTCTGAAAGACTGCTCATCTTTCTGTGCCCCAAATCTCTAATCACGTAACGAGGACTGTTACTAATAGCACTGGTCGTGGGGGGTTGTTTCTACGTGAGAAACAGTGGATGAAGAGCACTCTAGGGATAAGACGGGAATAAAGACACAGACCTACTGGAGAATGGACTTGAAGATATGGGGAGGGGGAGGGGTAAGCTGGGACAAAGCGAGAGAGAGGCATGGACATATATACACTACCAAACATAAGGTAGATAGCTAGTGGGAAGCAGCCGCATAGCACAGGGAGATCAGCTCGGTGCTCTGTGACCACCTGGAGGGGTGGGATAGGGACGGTGGGAGGGAGGGAGACGCAAGAGGGAAGAGATATGGGAACATATGTATATGTATAGCTGATTCACTTTGTTATAAAGCAGAAACTAACACACCACTGTAAAGCAATTATACTCCAATAAAGATTAAAAAAAAAATAAACTAAACTAAAAAAAAAAAGTGACTAGCGAATACCAAGTTCCTGATGAGTATGAGCAGTTACGATTTATGACCTCTTCACTCACTGCCTACAACCCCCACAGGACACGTCAGCGCTCTCTCTCACACTGTCTTCACCTTGCCTCTCTGATTTTTCTTAGAGAGTCTGAGTTTACCTTCAAGGCCTTTCTTGCAAACTCCTATTCCTGGTGAATGGCAAGGAATATGACCTCTAATAAAGCCAAACCTGGACCCCTGCAACATGTATGCTCGGCAACTCTTAGTGTCTGTGTTCGGTTACCTGAACTTCAGGCCAAGTTTGATCCAAAGATAAATAAAATTATTAGGTCCTACTTTCATTTTTCTTTTATTTTCTGGTCTTTGTCCTGCTTCATATGTTAACTTAGTCCTCAGACAGACTTAGGTTATAGTAGTCAAATATTTCCAAGATTTACATCTACAAACCCACACTGTCTAGAGAGAAAGAGAGAAAGGAAGTTCTGATTGTCACTCTTATTGGCTCTGCATCTGTTACATGCCTGCCGCTGGACCAGTCACTTTCACCAGAGGATGAAAATGACTTCCCTTAGAACCATGTAGATCTCTAGATGGCAACAGAGTGATTGGGGATTGGGAAATAGATGCTGCTGTGTTCACTGTACATACTAATAAGCAATTATAATCATCAGTTACTAAACTTGGATCCTTATGTTACAACATTTTTACTTTCTTTTTGACTTTTTCTAAACCTGTTCTTTTGTACATAAATCTTAATACTACCTTACAGAGTCTGGTCTGAAAGTGTCATTCACTAGAAAATACCTGATGCTGTTCTTACATGTTTATTATTTCAACCACTGTTGCCAATAAGCTAAACTTATTTCCTCTTCTACTGATTTCCATTGGCGAAAGCTTAGCTCTGTATTTACCCAGTTGACTCCCTTCCCCATAACTCATTGGGATGTTGAACTTTACTGCAGAAAATCACAAAACAAGACCAAACTTATCTGAGTGTTCAGTAACGAATGGTAATCCTACATCTATTTGCTTACCCAGTTCCTTCTCTCCACCTCCACAACACCACCCATTTCCAACATTACTCACTCTATACAAACCTTTCCTCCTGGTAATGTTTCTGATTTATACTGCAATGAAAAAAATATTGATAGAAATAGAAACCACAAGTTAAACAGTGATTAACCCAACTCCCAAATCACAAACCAATAGTCTATCTACATCAACGTCCATCTTTCCCTCGTCCTTTATAACATAACAGATAAGTTAGCCATCCATTAACCTAGGGCCAATCCCTACCTCTTGTGAGCCATATCTCTTCCATACCACCACCATCTTCTCTCTCTCTATACCTGAAGCATACTTTATTCCTCTCTCCCAGATCTTTTATATCCTATTTCAAGCTCTTTCCTAACATCTTCCCGTCAAGTTCTACCTAGGTTTTCTCTTTATACTTAAAAAAAAAGAGAGAAAAAAAATCAGTCTCCTGATCTTCCTTTTTTTCCAGCTATACCTAATCCAGCTTAATCTGTTTATAACCAAACTCTTTTAATAAGTTTTATACACTTTCCCATTGTCCGTTCATTCCCTTATGAAAACCAATTTGATGTGGATTCTCTTTCCATTGGAAGGGAAAATGTTCTCATTAAGGTCACAGAAGATCTCTCAGTTACTCTATCCAATATATAGATTTTTTTTTTTAACCTCTACAGAAATTGACTTTGAATTTGTCAGTTACTCTCTTTCTAAACCTTGTGTCGTCTTAATCCATAAAACATACCATCTTACGTATTCCTACTAAGTTTTTAGTTTTATTTATGGCTGCTTCTGCTGTCTAACCAAGCCATAATTGTTAGCGATCCTCAGAATTCTGGGAGTTTATGCTCTCTTCTCTAGTCTCTTGCAACTTCTTTGAGAGTGATCTTTTTAAAAAGCTAACTTACCTTGCTTTATCAAACTCATTAATTTCTCAAACTTTACTAGTTTACAAGGCGATCTAAGATCTGGTTCCTGGCCTGACTTTTGACCTTTTCTCTGTCCTTTGCTGTTTCTGCCCTTCCCTGAGTTTTAGATTGGCTGTTTCTATTCATTAGAATGAATCCACTCAATTGCTGCTTCCTAAGGATCATTCGCTATCCTTAGAAAAAAAAGTTCATTATAAATTTATTTATTTTTGGCTGTGTTGGGTCTTCGTTGCGGTGCGCAGGCTTCTCATTGCGGTGGCTTCTCTTGTTGTGGAGCACGGGCTCTAGGCATACAGACTTCAGTAGTTGTGGCACACAGGCTCAATAGTTGTGGCGCACAGGCTCAGTAGTTGTGGCACACAGGCTCAGTAGTTGTGGCGCACGGGCTTAGTTGCTCCACGGCATGTGGGATCTTCCCAGACCAGGGCTCGAACCCATGTCCCCAGCACTGGCAGGTGGATTCTTAACCACTGCGCCAGCAGGCAAGTCCTCCTTGAAGAATTTTGATTTAACTTCCTGGCCCTTCCTTTTTCCAAACTGTATTTTAATGCAACTACTACTTCATGATAGGGTTAAAAAGGAAGGGATCACAGTTCTCAGTTATTAAATTTCAAAAGACTTGAAATTCATGTCAGAGACAAAAGTTTGAGAGTAGATTTGAAAATTTCATAATTCTGGTTTGTGAATATCAAAAATGGAGGCCTGAAGGACTCAGGGCATGAAATTTATGTTATAATCATAATTCTGATATTACAGAGTCTCTGAAGTGATCTCAAACAATAGAAAAGCTTTATTTAAAAAATGCATGTATTTTTTATGACCCTTCAAAGGAATTTGGCAATAAAGAGCAAAGTACTTAAACAGGAAACTAATGTTGGAGTTGGTGGTGCACAGGGAAGAATGCCAACTGCGTTAGGCCATAAAAACATTAAAAATAAAGGAAGATCTTACTGATTACTATTTCCAATGTTCTTTCTAGTTGTTAGAATTTTCTATTTTTACTTTTTAAATCTGATTATGGTTGTTTCAGAATTCCAAATTTTCAAAGTTTTCAAACTTCAGTTTTTTAATGTAAGCTTCATCATATATAAAACCTAACAACTTTGTAGAATTCTTTATGCAGAATAAAAACTCTTTTTATTTATGTAAACACATTTATATGGCTTTTGTTAAAGCCACAGGAATGAAGCCAGATGTTTATTTTGTTTTAGGGAATTTTTTTCAAAATTTGATATTTTGTATTTTAACTATTTGTTTTTAATTGTGGTAAAATATATATAACAAAAAATGAACAGTTTAGTGGCATTTTATGTGTACAGTTCAGTGGCATTTTATGTGTACAGTTTAGTGACATTTGGTACATTCACATTGCTGTGCAGCCATTACCACCACCCATCTCCAGAACTTTTCTTTCTTTCCAAACTAAAGCTCTGTACCCTTTAAACAAGTAACTCGCCTTTCTCCCCCGCCTCCAGTTGTCCCTGGCAACCACCATTTACTTTCTGTCTCTGTGATCTGACTACCTCATATAAGTGGAACCATACAATATTTGTCGTTCAGATTTGTCCCTTCTTTCACTTAGCATGATGTCTTCAAGGTTAATCCATATTGTAGCATTTTGTAGCGTATTGTAGTCAGAATTTCTTTCCATTTTAAGGCTGAATAGTATTCTGTTGTATGTATATACTACATTTTGTTTATTCATTCATCTGTTGATGGACATTTGGGTTCTTTTCACCTTTGAGCTAGTGTGAATAATGCTACTATGAATATTGGTATATAAGTATCTGTCCAAGTCCTAAGCTCATTTATAAAAGTACTTTTAAACTTTCTGAAAATTTAAAAGCAGTTACGATCTACATTAAAATAATTTTATTCTATAAAAGACATTGGATAGGGTCTAGCATACCTGAATCCGCAAATAATTAGGTAATGTGGATCTTCAAATAATTAAGTAAATGTGTATTCTTTGGGTTTGATTTTTTTTCCTGATCTCTCTTTCTGTTTCTCTCTGTCTCTCCTCTCTGTCTTTGACGTGGAACAGAAAAAGAAGTATTTATTCAACACTGATTTTTGTTTATAGCTTATATTTTATTTTAATATTTATTTGACTTGCTGTGTAACACATCTTTTAAAAGTAGGTTTCTGCTCTGCTCTTCTCAGAAAATCTTTCTAAGTGCTGAGGGAAACTTGAGTATAAGTATTCAAGAAACTGTTTAATCATCAAATAGATTTACCATATAACCAAAATAGAAATGTTTCAGGCATATACATCAAATATATATCATTTTCTTAGGCAAATATTGACCTCAGAAAATTAAGCAATTCTTAGTTTATGGCCCAATGTTTTAATATTCTAAGAATACTAATATATTATTTATTCAGTAAAGAGTTACAGTTTTACACAGTTGTATCCTTTTACTTATAAAAACAAAATGATTACTACCAAATTTTGAAAAACAAAAAAACCCCACAACTTTAACACAAAAACCCTTAACGCAATTTCATATTTTTTCCGTTATTTTTAATGTGTAACATGAGAGAAATAGTTACTACAGGCAGGTCTGTAATGTAAAAGTGCTTGGAAGATAAATAAGGTTAATAATTAAATATCCTTCCTGCCCTTGAAAAGCCTGCAGGCCAGTGGGGAAGACAAACCAAACATGTAATCACAATAAAATGTGGTAAAAACTATCACCGAAGTTAAGTGCAAAATTAAGTACATTGTGCTACCAGAAGGATGTGTCTGTTTCTGTCTGAGGTGAGAAAGAAAGAGGTTATCCCCCCCAAAAGATAGTCTTCTCATACCCATGTCCACTGCTTACAGCATCGTCACCAAGTTCCTCCACTGAAAGTCACACATGTCACTTCTGCTCACGTTATGACTTAGTGAAGCAGCCATCCTGAAAGACAAGAGCTCAGGAAAATGTGGTCTCCCACTGTGGGGTCATGGGCCCACCTAAAGCCTGGGAGGCTCTAGTACACACAGAAAGAAAGGAAAATGGAAGTTGATTAGCAGTCTCTGCCAGAATCGTCACGTATTGTGAAAGTGAGTTGGGCTGTTCGTAGACTTTAGGATTCTTAGTTCACTCTCTTGGGTTTAGGAAACCACTTACATCTAAATTTCTGTGGTCCTCATCTTCTATTGCATCTGTTTAATGTAGTAAAAATACAGATACTATGAGAAAACATTATATAATAAAACCTGTTTGTAGTGCAAGCAGTCAGTCCCACATTTATCACCTTTGTAACTTTAAATCTTTATATGTCCATTTATTTCTAGGCAGGGCACATGCCACTTATGTCACCCTTCTAATTTGCTGATAAGTTTATTATTCACTGTGATGGCATAATTTGTTCAGTTTTTACACACAGACCTAATCAATTCTTTACACGTGTTTTTTGCATATTTATTTTCATTAACTTTTTTCTTATTCATTCTGCTTTAATTTTTAAGACATATTCACATTACAAAGGTCATTTGTAGTTTCTGTAACTTCTAAGGTACAGAAACATTCATGTCCTGTAATTCATGTAATCTGTGAATTTATTAATATGAGATATATTTATATTCATGCTCAATTACTTTACATTATCAGCTTTTTTACATTTCAAACTAGATGTTTTAGCCTGTTTTGTATTTGCTTAATGATCTAAACTATATTCAAATATTCATAAACTAACTGAAACTATTATATGAGGGAAAGAATGCAAAGTCTAATGAAAACTCTATTGATTTCTCTTTATCTGTTAATCTTATCAATCTTTATGAGAAAAATTATTGCATTAAGGAAAAAAACTTGGGTTACCATGACCCCTTAAAATAATGTCACAATAGTTAGTACCCATCTTATTTTCATTATGAATTCTTGTAGCCGAGTAGTTATAAATCTAATAGTTGTCTTTTGTTCTAACAATGTACTATAATAAAACTCATCACTAGTATGTTTTAAAGGCTGCACTGTGTTCCAGATACTCTACCAAATTGTTTTCCTGGATTATTTTATTTAAGTCATACACAACCCTAGGAGATGGTTACTATTATTATTCCCACTCTGTATATTAGAAAACAGAGTTAGAATTTTAAGAAACTTCTCTAGGATACATACGCAGCAAGTTACTAACCATTCTGTCCAGATGAACAGTCATTTAATACGTATCTACTAACCAGAAAATATTTTTATTGTTCAGGGTAACAGATGAGTTCGATACCATTCCAGCCTCTTAGAGTTTGTGGCTTAGTAGGAGAAAGATACATGCAAACAATACGTGTAGTACGTGAGATGAATGCAGTAACCAAAATATCGTACCTAAGTATACAAAGGAGAAAATAATTTTCATGCGGTGGTGGTGTGGTGGTGCGAGGGAAAACTTTGTAGAAAACATAATTCCTGAACATGGTTCTAAAAGATGATTAGGTGCTTTACAAGTGACTGTGAAGTTAATAGAAGCAATGTCATGTATTAAGGTAAAGTGGCATAAAACATACCAGTATGTGGTGGGAACCATAAATAGTTCAAGGTAGGTAGGTAGGTAGGTGGATGGATGGATGGATGGATGGATGGATGGATGGATAGATAGATAGATAGTGTTTGAAATGTAAGAAACGGAAAATTGAAGGGGATTTGTTGATCATACTCAGATCACAGAGAACTTGAATAGTCCCATTGGAAACTGGGACTTATATCCCTTGAGGTAATATGAAACAACTGTAGGGTTTAAAACAAGGACATAAGACTAAGGAAATGGATTTTTAGAAGAGAAAAGTGACTACTGTTATCAAAGTTAGTAATTGATACGGCTGTGAATGTGGATGTTGAAGGGAATGGTGAATGAAAGCAGGATGGTAGCAACACCACCCAAGAGGTGAATGTGGGAAGAAGAGGTGGTATGTGGGCAGAAGATTATGAATTTGATGCTGTGCTTGTCGAATGTGAGGTATCTATCTGTGGAATATCCAGGTCAGTTCCATAGACAGTAGCGCGTGGCATTACGTGGGATGTCTGGGATTGAGATGAACAGCTAGTAAAATAAGAGTCATTTTTGCTCCATCATCTGTAAACTGGAGCATTGGTAAAATCCAGATTAGTGAAAACTGGGTTATGTGACTGGGTTTGGTTATTTTGAACTATACTTGTTATAATCAGCTATGCTTTTTGAAGACACTGACTTCAAGTCATTGGAGAATTATATTTTCATATATTATGAGATAAAATTATATTACATATAATTATAGTAATATATGTAATTGCATACATTATTATTAATAGTTTTATCAGAGGCATTTATTTAGCATTTATTTAGATTGTTTTATTTATTTGCTTATTTAGACTGTTTTATTAGAAGCATTTATTTATTATTTAAGCATATTAACTTATTAAATTGTTTCTTTAACTTTTAGGATAGGAATGTAAGAATCTACCTTTATTGTGACCCTCACAGAAAGCTTCCTTTTGTTAGAATTCTTGGAATTAAGTTTAAAGTTCAAATTCTTATATAGTTTCCATAGATCCTTAATTACAGAAAGAAAGAAGCTTTAGGACATCATTATAAGCAAGTCTTGAAAAGATTCTCTAAGTACTTTAAAGAAGTTGAAGAATCCAACCAGCAGAGGGCGATGGCCTACATGCACTCAGTCATTGCAGCAATCCTTGAGCTCAAGACGAGGCGGGAAGAGTCCTTTCTTGATAAGCACACTGGCAAAGTAATTGTTTTGCTGAGTGTTGCGTTAATGGCAGAGGTAGATATTTATACCCTTCTCTTGTGTAAATATGCATCTCTTTTAGCAAAGTGTAATTTGAGTTTTATTTGAATGCCGGCCAACGGACTTGAGAGTTTGTTACAAAAAGCCAAAATCTGAGCAATCTGTGTTGAGAGGTCAAAGGCCATTTGTGTACCATAGTCCTGCTAACTAATTAAGGAGGTTTTGATCACATTTGATAGACAAGACCAGTTTTAATTTGATGTGGGAAGGACATTACTTAAGTCAAACTAAAAGTCAGAGTTTTGATACTTTCTTAATTGTAGCATTACTAATTAAATAAAAGCCAAAATGTCTGTAACAGTTTTCTTATTGGAACTGAGGGCATTCTAAAAAAATTCTTAGAATAATTAAAATATTAATAATTAAATAATAATTATAATAATAAGAATAATTAAAAATAAATAATTAAAAATTCTTAGATAATTAAAGCTAGGAATAATAGCATTACTATGATATAATACATTAATTATTTATAAGACTTTTTCAACATACCTCTTTGGTTTAGAATATTTAATGATCTTGCAAAAATTTCATTTTATAAATATTTTAAAAAGTAATACTGTATTTCTTCAGAATGCATTTTAGCAAATCTCTTATTTTACATATATTTATTATTATAATTTTCTTAAATTTTCCATTTAGATAAGAAAATAAGGAAAACAGTTATTTGTTAAGCACATAGAAGCTTTTTAATGTACAGAAATTATTGGCAACTGTGTGTTTTAGGTAATTACTTAATAATATCAATTAGTTTTTAATGATGCAGGCCCTTTTACATGCCATCTTTACTAGTACATGATGATTTCTTGTTATTGTAACATGCAGCATACTTTTAAACTGTGTACAATTAAATATATGATATATCTGTGTAGTGTCTGAAATCTGTTTACTTTTAAAAGATGTGAAATATGTTTGCTTTGTATGTTATAAAGAGAACTTAATGCTGTCATTTCTACTTTATGATCCAACACAGTGAAAGTGTAGTAAACTGTTTAGAAACCTGTGGGAAGTTAATTTTAATGTTTAATAGTGTGAGGGGGTCCCGTCTCTTTTCTTCATTTGATGAAGCTTATAACAATTTTATCTGCCAAGATGATGATTATTTAATAAAGTGACAAACTGTCCCACTGATAGGATACATTAATTTGCCCCTAAAGCTGTTCCTTGTCCTCCATAATAAGGTGATAATTAGGTTTTCAGATTAGAATAAAATAATCATGTCAGTTATGTAGATGCTTGTTAAAATATATTTAATCCTTTATATAAACTTGAAACAGTTAAAAGCTATAAAATATGTTTCTATGTGAACTTTCAGGTGAATACAGCTAATATACCAAGTTAATTTTAAGCTAGTATGACTCATTGGAAGGTTAACAATTGAAAAAATAACATGAGAGGTGATTAACTTTTCAAGTAAAGCAATAGTGTTAGGCTTTGCTGGAACATCTACGTAGTAAAACTGCACTCATTCATACCCTAATTTAATTTCTTGCTCTGTCCACAAAGGGTGTGCAGTTTAATCTTTCAGAAGTCACATAGAATCAGTTTGTGCATGTATATTAGCAGCCTCAATTTCTAATATTGTTGAGGGCTTAAATTGCTGTCAGATAGTACAAATGGTTACATTTCAAGTTTAGCCTTATATTACACAAAATTAACTCATTCCCACAGGTAAGAGTCTAAAAAATACTATATGGTGTTTGAATTTCCAACAGTGAAAACACAATTTACAAAAGCAAAACAGTGACTTTTTGAAAAGAAAGACTCTTTTCATTGCCTTGGGCTTGATGATAGCACATTGTCTTAAAGTTCTAAAGCCCAATTTTCTCTAGCTTTAAATAACGAAAGGTAATTTCCTCTTAAAGTTTGCAGGGTATTAAAAACTTTCCTAAATCTATTTCCTGAACCAAGTTGGAGACTGTTCGGTGCACATTCATTTAAAATACCTTTAAACGTTCTGATTCGATTACTTTTAATAGAGTGGAGAAAGTTTGGTGTAGCTTTGAGTGCACAGCATGAAAGGTGGGGTTTTAGTTAGGAAACATACAGAATTAGTTCCTGTGCAAAGGTAATCTCTAGAGAACTGTAAGTAACCAGAAAACCTTGTTGGAGACCATTACATGTACTGCTAATGTCATGTACTTTCTTTGTACATGTTATGTACAGAATTACAACATAAATGCAGTTGTGGTAAGACACTGGCAAGATAAAATAAAAAGATATTTTTGTTGATAATATGCAAAAATGCCACATCTGGTTTTTTTCATTCTGCAATTATTTCTCTGAGGGAGATTTTATATAGCTGTGAAAACCTGGAGAGTTTTGTACAAAACAACTTGACAAGTGTTCATGATTCCACACCAATGAAATGTGTTTTAATTTCATTCAGAATGTTTCAAGCTCTTTAGCTCATAAACAGTAATAAAACTCATATTGAAGTTATTTCTGTGATTTTTAACTTTATTGTTTAAATGATGCAAGCAAGTTTTCCTGGTCCTCATTAAGAAATACAGAGAATTCTAAGCAGAGTTTACATAAGAAAAAGTATATTGACGATTTGGAGGTTGGGAACTGGTATGTCTTGATGTCATACAAAGTGCACACAACGTGTGAATTCTGATTCTGCTTCTTACCAGCTCTGAAACTTTGTGCAAATTATTTAGAATTACCTCCATTTTATCACCTGTAACAACAGAAACATTTCCAGAATAACAACAGAATTCCTAGTTCTCAGGATTGTTAAAAGATTACATTAAATTGAATAATGCATAGGATATAGCTAAAGTAATACCACCTTCTTTCCTTTTTATCCCCATCAGAATGTACTGTCAAAACTATCATTTGAATGAAGTGCATGAGGAACAGTGATGTCCTCATTACAGGGGCCAATAATTCTTTAGGAATTTAGGAAGGCAGGTCAGAAGTACTAAGTATTTGTAGGAAGTGGAAAATGGAGTAGGAAGTTTTTGAACACCACTTTAGTATTTAAGAGGTAGCAAGTATCTGATAATAATCACATACTATTTTTCTGTGTAATTCAAAAACTATGTTATATAGTAACACGAGCAGAGACTTTAGATTAAGAAGCTATATTAGGGCTTCCCTGGTGGCGCAGTGGTTGAGAGTCCGCCTGCCGATGCAGGGGACACGGGTTCGTGCCCCGGTCTGGGAAGTTCCCACATGCCGCGGAGCGGCTGGGCCCGTGAGCCATGGCCGCTGAGCCTGCGTGTCCGGAGCCTGTGCTCCGCAGAGGGAGGGGCCACAACAGTGAGAGGCTCGTGTACTGCAAAAAAAAAGAAGAAGCTATATTATTATTCCTGGTTGTGGGAGTAACCTCCTCTGTAAATTGGAATGATTTTGGTCAGGCACCTCACAGGGTTATTGTAGCTATCTAGTGTGATAATGTTTGTGAAAATACCGACTATCCAAGAACTGGCCCAAGATGATTTTCCAGTAAAAATCATGGTCAAAAGAGAAGATAAAATTAATAGAGACATACAGGGAATGCTGTAGAATTAAGTGGCTTCTCTAGATGGGAGAGCATTTTCAAATTATACTTCCCTCCCAAAAGGCAGCACAAGATATAAACACTTCCCAATGTAGCATAGCAAGATATATTAGGGACCGGGAAACTATGGTACAGGCACCAATTCCAGTCCTCTGCTTGCTTTGTGAAAAAAGTTTTGTTGGAACACACCCAAGCTCATGGGTTTTCCTGCTCTCTATGTCCGTGTTCAAACCACAAGGGCAGAGTTGAATTGTGACAGAGACCACGTGATCCTCATAGCCTAAATATTTACTATCTGGTCCTTTACAGAAGAAATTTACCCCCTGGAATATATGGAAAACTGTAACTATGGAGAAAATGTTCAAAAGAGTGTGGACAGATATCAGAGCATATGAAAGGAGGGGAAATCTCAAGTTCTAGAACATAGGGACATAAACAATAGATATAATTGAGAAATACAGGTTTCCCTCGCTATCCAAAAGTAGACCGTTTTTATGAAATCTTTTGTAAGCCAAAATAGCGTAAAGCGAAGAGGCTTGCTAGTGGATGCACAAAATAATTCAAGATAAAGCACAGATGCTCACACACACAGTTTAAAGCTACGGTGACTTGATACTGAGATGCTGAGTTCAGTTCCCAGGGAAGGAGCTTGGAGGTGTTACTCTGCGGCTAGGGTGCCCGCTTCTTGCTGCAAAACAAATCTGAACGCTATTTTTGCTTTTGTCTTTTTTTTTGTAAAAGTGAAAATCCTCTTAGGCTTTCTTTAGGTTAGGGAGAACAGGTACTCGTGTAGGTCTTTTGCAAAAGTGAAGTGACGTAAAGCAAACGTTCAAAAAGTGGGTGCTGCTTGTACAGTGGATGAGGAATTTAAGTAGACTTCTCATCTTAAGTAGTGTGTGAAATTTGAGCAATTGTGGAGAAACTGAGGTGCTATGCAAAAAGTAACACATTCTAGTTCAGATCTATGTGTGTTACACAAAATTGTGCACTAGGACAATATGTGAAATAGATACTCTTGAGTGTTCAGTCGTATCTGTGTCAGCTTTGTTTATTCGTTTGTTAGGAAAAGCAGTATGTACCAGAACCATTTAATTTGATCTTTGAAATGGCTATAGTGGTGACAAGGACACACTCTGGAACCTGACAGCCTAAATCTAAATCCAGGCTTCTTTGCTTACCAGTTGGGTGACCCTGGGCAAAGAGCTTAGCCCTCTCCGTGCCTCAGTTTCCTTCTCTGTAAAAAAAAGGCATGACAGTAGTTCCTACCCTGGAGAGTAGAAAGGAGTATGTAAGTCAATGTAAAACTCAGAGAACAGTGACTGGCATGTAGTAACCGTGATATGCATGAGCCGTTACTACTTCCATTTCTATGCACATGCATATATTAGTTTATATTAGCTGTTTCATTTTTATTTTCTATTGATGATTTTCATTGTGTAGTGTGAATTCAGTCAGTCTCATTTGGTCCGTTTTTTGTCTTCATAGGGCTCTGATTTAAATTTACCTTCAGATAGATATATCTGTTTGGACAAATGGCATCTTATCTAAAAATTTCAGTCAAGGAAGTGTATTATAAAATGATTTGCAAACAATAGTTATCCAACTGTTAGCTGCTATATAAATACTTCTTTGGGGCCTTAATAAATGAAGTGAAGCATAAATACTTTTGTACTAAATGACACAATTTGCAGATCAAGGGTCACAGGTTTTTCCTTAATTTCAAAATAAATATTGTCTTGTAATGCATAGTTGAATAATTTGGAATTCATATGAGAATAAAGTTGTTAACCTATCCTAAGTAATTATCTGCTTGTTTTTATGTTCTAAGAAAATTTTTTTACCCTTATCATTATTGTTTAAATAATAAAACACATGTGCCTGCTGATTTACAGTTTTAAATTTGCTTTTTATGCATTATTTTATGTG
Source organism: Delphinus delphis (assembly GCF_949987515.2). Classification (NCBI taxonomy): domain Eukaryota; kingdom Metazoa; phylum Chordata; class Mammalia; order Artiodactyla; family Delphinidae; genus Delphinus; species Delphinus delphis. Next base: position 40,401,965 of record NC_082691.1, read on the forward strand.
ATCTTGAGATGTTTAAGCATAGAGATGTATGCCATGCATGCTCTTTTCTGTTTGGCAGGAAGTATTGCAAGCATATTGATGGTGATAATTAATATTTTCTAAACAGTCAGAAAACAGGTGTACCTTTCCAAATAAATCCAAATAAATTTCAAAACAAACTTGTTGAAAGACTTCAAAAAGAACTTTAAAAAAGTAGAAATTGTCTTTAAAGTCTTCAAATTAGGAATATTGTTAGAAATAATTACTATGTTAAATTTTTAAATATAAGAATCATGCTTTATTCATCTTTGTATCTTCTCTGCTTATCAGGTGCCTAACACACAGTAGGTATTCAACGGGTTTTAAATGATACACATTATAGGGCTTCCCTGGTGGCGCAGTGGTTGAGAGTCCGCCTGCTGATGCAGGGGACACGGGTTCGTGCCCCGGTCTGGGAAGATCCCACGTGCCACGGAGCGGCTAGGCTCGTGAGCCGTGGCCACTGAGCCTGCGCGTCCAGAGCCTGTGCTCCAAACGGGAGAGGCCACACCAGTGAGAGGCCTGCATACTGCAAAAAAAAAAAAAAAAAAAAGATACACATTTTAAACTTCTCTTGTTATCTTTCAGTGGAAGTTTTAATGATCTCTAAGTATTTGTGGGCTAGAGGTAATGGTAAGAGTAGCTAAGTTAATTTCACATTATTATATAAAAATTACAAGCCTTGACAATAGCCATATTAATACAAGCAGTAAAATACAAAGCAATCATAAATTACATGTGCAAAAGAGTGCCTTTCTTTAATTTCTATTTTTCTTTTTGTGGTACGCGGACCTCTCACTGTTGTGGCCTCTCCCGTTGCGGAGCACAGGCTCCGGACGCGCAGGCTCAGCGGCCACAGCTCACGGGCCTAGCCTCTCCGCGGCATGTGGGATCTTCCCGGACCGGGGCACGAACCCGTGTTGCCTGCATCGGCAGGTGGCCTCCCAAGCACTGTGCCACCAGGGAAGCCCTAATTTCTATTATTGATCTCATCTTGTTTTTGAGTCCCCATTCTCACTGATGGAATAAACAATTGGTTCTGTCAATTAAAATGCTTGTCTTTTCTGATTTAAAATTTTTTTCTCTTTCATTTAACAACCCAGTTTTTCTAGGTATCAGTCTCTATTCACTGGCTTTGTCCTGCCTGTTTTCCTTCCCAGAACAATATTTGGATGCGAAGGGAATAATCCATTTCCTGTTAACCTAGGAAAAATCTCTCTTTGCTCTCTATTAGGTGGTCTCTCTCTCTGATGAAGTGTAGCAGAAGTCAGGCGGTCCTCGGGCATCTTCCCCTGGTATCCTCTGTGGAGACCCACTTGGTAGTTTAGGCATCTGGCTGATACCTGCTCCCCATGATTGTGGACTGTGTAAACTGCCTTCTTTCTCAGTGGTCCACACACTCAACCACCAACTTATCCTAAATCTGTGGCTCCTCCTCCTTCATCCTCTTAACACTTTTGAGTCCACGTTGTGGAAGGGTCTTATAATTCCAAGATGCTTATTCACCACAGTAAGGTCTCTGCGACCCTCAGGGGCTTTCTCCAGATCCATGTGACTGGACACCTCCTTCACCATTGCTACTTCACTGAGCCTATGCCATGTAGGGCACAGAATTATGAAAACATTGTTCTTTCCACCCACAGGTAGGATATCCCAAGGCTATTCTTAGGTTCTTTGATTGTCTCATCCTACTTAGGTATTTTCCTTTCCTACTCTGAGGGGTTGACCTGAAGAATGAGGAGGCCAACACTTATATCTAATCTCTTGTCTTTCCATTACCAGCATTTTGGCTCCCATCTTGTCACCCATCACTTCCACCCAGCAATACCAGGGCTTTGCCCTTCTAGTTTAGCAGAAATCCCCACTGTGTATCCTTATTCTATAGCTTCCATGCATTAATTCTTCTCAGTTTTCTGACCCCTGTCTCTTGATCTGTAAATCCCAGCTCTGGAAATACAAAGAAGGCCCTTTATCTTTCAGCTAGGCCTGATTTTTGCAGAGGTCAAAAATGCATGTCTTTAGATTAGTTTATAACCTGGATAATGCCATCCCCACAAAGTTATGCATATTTACACAAGTAGTAGGGATTCACAGGCATGCAGGATTTTGTTATTAGCCAGGATGACAATACATGCATTTCATATTTCAAAAATTAGAAGAAATTCTCTGTTGGATCTCTTTTGCATAATCATAAAATGTGTTCTTGTCATATTTTTATTTTTTATTCTATGAAACTGTTCATCAAAAATATCATAAGATCACAATTAGTTGTTGTTGCCTAGAAAGTAAACCATGCTGAACTTTGAAAATCGAAGTGCACTGATTTAATTAAACAGTTCACTACATTGTTTACTTTCTACGCTATGTAGTATGTCCATGAAGCATCCAATTAGATAGTTGCACTGAGTGTTCTCCATGAGAGTTTGGCACAACACCGAGATCAGAATAACTAACTGGGTTGGCTAAACATTTTGATCCAAGAGCCCACACACAAATTCAAAGTTAATTCTCTTACTCTTTTGAAGCTGATATTTCCTTAATCTGTCATGAAAGAAAAGCTTGCAAGAATATGCATTAAGGGAATGTAGATGTTTGAGGGGAGGTTAAATACCACTATCAGATATTTAGAAAATATCTTGTCTTATGGATTTTGTAATGGTAAAATATGTCAGCTGTGCTCAAGAAAGTGGATGTAGAGATTACAGGCAACTGAAAGTAGTAGGTGGTTATTTTAGCTGGAATGCCTCCCAGAACAGATGGTTTTTTAGGAGTTTTTGAAGGAGAAGAGCAAGGTGGCCTGCCTGCCTGGCGTATATTAATTGAGTGCCTGTTCCAAGTGTAGGGGGTGGTTGGAAGAATGTGTGATATCTTGAGTGGGCGAATGATACAAACAGGCATAACTTCAAAATAACCTGGAATTTATATCCCACAAAGCTTACAGACAATTCACAAAGACACAGTTTCGGCTGTAAGGAATCAGTAAAATGTGAAGTTACACAAACAGAAAGTTAACGCCACGTAGAATAGAACCTAGCAAACCGTGGTCAATATTTTCACATTTAACACTTGGCTGTTGCTTTTCAACAAAAATTAATTTCCTAATTAGGAAAACCATACTAAAACTACTTCTGAGTTTGAGTTTGAAAAGAACAGATTTTATCAAGCATTTAAAAGATATGATTATTAACTTCTAATGTTTTATGTATATTTGTACACATAGATTCTTTGAGAAGTGACATGGTTTAACTTATCGTATCGTCATTATATTCCGTTTTTTGAGTTCATAATGACTCTTGAATTTTTCCCATTCAGCCATTACTTACAGCCCCAATTCTGGTTTAAATCACATTACCCCATGCAAGTACTGCTGAAAATTCTTCTAACTGAAGTCCATTCCCAGCCTTTCCAGTTCTCTTAAGACACCTTTATGTTGCACTCAGATTGATTTTCTTAAAGATTTGTTTTGCTCATTCATTCACTTGATAGAGTCATGGATAAGAACATAGAACCTGGTTGAGTCCCAGTCCTGCCTCTCCTAGTTGGGACCTTGGGCAACTTACTTAACTTCTCAGTTTCTTAGCTCTTTAACTATGTATCATGTACATGGATGATAAAATTAGTTACCTTACAGAGTTGTTATTGATGCGGAAAACTCAGCTTCTGTGCCCCAGTGCCAAATCAAATCTGAGACAGAGTTTCGAGTGAGGTATAAAAGAATACCTTTATTGCTTTGCCAGGCAAAGAGGGACCACAGCGGGCTTGTGCCGTCAAAAACTGTGTGTCCCAACCTGGGGGTGATTTAGTGAGGAGTTTTATAGCAGTGGTTGGAGGGCAGGGTTGCTGTTAAGGATCAGGGTGTGTTCAGGGCCTGCATTCCTCTAATCTGGCCTCCGGTTGTCTCTTGATGAGCGTCTGTGATTTTCAAGGTTATCAAACTGTGACCTTCTCTCTGGAATGAAGAAGGCTTCATCAGGTAGTTAATGTCTTCCATTTGTTGGGGGTTTTAGTTCTGTGGAAGAGCTCAAAGATATTGTTATATGTATCCCTTGAAGTGGAACCGGGACCCTGCCCCAAGGCCGCACTGTTGTTTCTTGACTGCTCTTCCATTGTCTCTCCATCCCCTCCCTTCCCTGATTAGCAACTCTTTGAACCTGCCCTTTGGAACTCAGGGAAGGTCATGGAGGCTGAAGCCTATTTTCTACAAACAAGAAACGGGAGACACACAGAGAAAGGCTTCTGTGCCCAGGGTCCTACTCGGTTTCATCGTGAAGAATAAATGCGTTATTATTCGCAAACGATTTTAAACAATGCTGGACACGTCACAAGTGTAAGTGTTTAGCTAAAGGTCATGATCATGCTTAGGAAACTTTAGGACTCCCTGTTGCATAACAGAAATTTCAGAATTCTTAGTAAGGCATTCAAGGTCTTTTCAACTGTCTGTGTTTGATTTTCCTGCCTTAACCAACCTTGTTTGCACAGGCAAGCATTCTAGTGTCAGTATTCCATTCCTTTTGTATTTTCTTGCTTGCATCTTTTAACCTGTAGCTTCCTCAAACTAGGTTGCTGATCAGCCTTCCAATACTACACCCGTATCCACCCACAAGCTATATATTACATCACGCACAACATTCAGAGGTCTACTTTAACCCATCTCCTGTATAATGGTTTTCTTTTTCACACCCTTCCTGTGTGATCTTCCCCTTCCAAATTCCTCCAACACTAATAGCCTAAACTACACATATAAAAACATTAAGTTGTACTAAGTTGTTTCTGTAATTCATAGTATCTCTCCAGCTAAGTTGCTAAATTCTTAATGAGCATAGCATCAACACTTAGTGTATGTCCTTGCACCCAAAAGGTGCTCCTAAGTATATGGTGAATGAGGAAATGAATAAGCAGATAAGTAAATACATGCATAAATTGGAGTATCCAACAAAGGGATTTCTTGTGTTTTAAAGAGATTAGATGGTCTAAGTTTCTTGGAATTTCAGTGTCACTCTGTCAGGCTTTAGATAATATCTCTTCAGTCAAGAGCTTACTAAAAATCAGATACATGGTCTAAAATTTCCAGTGAAGGTACAGAGTTAGTGTTGCTTGAGATGACCAAAGTCAGGGAAATATTCTAATACACATAGAAGCTTAGAAACAGCTAATGGGTTTTATCTTCTAGAATGCCAGTGGGTGTGCTGTGACAGAAGCAGCTGTGGTAGCCGTTGCATGATTATCAGCATAGGTCTGTTCATATCTGGAAGGGTTTTCAATATTTCAAGTCTGAGAACCGGATGTGCTGGTAGTTGTACTTTTAGTACCCAGTGACTGAGAAAATATAAGGTTATACAAAGTAACATAAATATACCAATGCTTTAAAATGAGTGCATCTTATACTCTAATTAAAATAAATATCTCTGAAAATTATCAGTGTATATAGGTGCAACATAGTATTTCTACAGTTGTTTTTCTGCATATGTGAATTTTCAGGCCCATTGTAATATATTGATGTACCCGACCCATGATCCACATTTTGGAAGCTTTTGGAATTGAGCCTGGCATTAATGAGGCCAAATTTATGAGCTTTTTTTTTTTTTTTAATTGAAGTATAGTTGATTTACAATGTTGTGTTAGTGTTACTGAACCCAAGTTTGTGTGCCCCACACACAGTGAGGCCAAACGAACCAAAACGTTGGAGCTTGGAGCAGAGAAGGGTTTATTACAGGGCCAAGCAAGGAGAATAGGTGTCTTGTGCTCAAAAACCCTGAACTTATGGTTTTCAGGGAGAAGTTTCTAAAGGCAAAATTTGTTGTGAGGGCTGCAGGGTGTGTGACTTTCTTCTGATTGGCTGGTGGTGAGGTAACAGGGTGGTGTTCCAGGAATCTTGTGTTCACTGTGTTCAGCTTGAAGTTACCATCTTCCACCTGGGTTGGGGCCTTAGTTCCTACAAAAGAGCTCAAAGATAATGTTATGTATATTCCTTCAGGAGGAACCAGGACCCTGCCCCAAGGCTGTAATTGACTGCTCCTCCTTTCTTTCTGCATTTCCTCCCTTCCCTGATTAGCAACTGTCTGAATCTGCCCTTTAGAATGCAGGAAAGGTCAAGGGGGCTGAATGAAGCTTATTTTCTACAGACAAGAAACAGGGGACATGGACAGAATGTGTACCAGGGAGGGCCCTTACAGGGTCCTGCTCCATCTCATTGGTTTCTAGTGTACAGCAAAGTGATTCAGTTTTATATACATCAATACACATATATATTTCAGATTCTTTTCCATTATAGTTTATTACAAGGTATTCAATAAGTTCCCTTGCTGTACAGCAGATCCTTGTTGCTTATCTATTTTATACATAGTAGTGTGTATCTGCTAATCCCAAACTCTTAATTTATCCTTCCCCCAACTTTTCCCCTTTGGTAACCATAAGTTTGTTTTCTATGTCCATGAGTCTGTTTCTGTTTTGTAAATAGGCTCATTTGTATCATTTTTTTTTAGATTCCACATATAAGTGATATCATATATTTGTCTTTCTGTGTCTGACTTCATTTAGTATGAATATCTCTAGGTCCATCCATGTTGCTGCAACATTCTTTTTTATGACTGAATAATATTCCCTTATATAAATATACCACATCTTTATCCACTCATCTGTAGATGAACACTTAGGTTGCTTCCATGTCTTGGCTATTTTAATAGTGCTGCTATGAACATTGGGGTGCATGTATCTTTTTTAATTAGAATTTTCTCTGGATATATGCCCAGGAGTGGGATTGCTGGATCATATGGTGGCTCTGTTTCTAGTTTTTGAAGGAACCTCCATACTGTTTTCCATAGTGGCTGCACCAATTTGCATTCCCAGCAACAGTGTAGGAAGGTTCCCATTTCTCTGCAACCTCTCCAACATTTATTGTTTGTAGACTTTTTAATGATGGCCATTCTGACCTGTGGGAGATGATATCTATGAGCTTGTTTTTATTTGACCCTCTACATGCCCTTGGACAAATTCTTACCCAGAACCCTGGAGGAGGGACTTCACATGTGTCCTTAGATACAAATTGAGCAAATGGTAAGCTGGGTAAGAGAGAAATACAGAAAGCTCTTAGAACACATGGAATAGAAGTTGGTGTTTTATCATAATTTATTGTATATATCATTAGTCAAAGATTTGATCATTTGTCAATGTTTAGTTGAATTGTTTTTTAAATTGGCATTCATGATAACACTCAGTTTCTGGCTGCATGCCATGTGTTAAAGTAATATGTGGAGTGTGTAAAAGCTAACAAAGCAAGTTTCTATTAAAGAAAACTATACCTCTTTTCCCTATTATATCACTCTTAAGGAGTTAATAGAGCAGCTGATAAAAAACTAAGTAAACCAATTTACCTAAGTTCTCAGGAAGGTTTGATGAGGATCTTAGAAGTGGTTTTAAGGATGTACAAATAACTGTCCTAGAAAAGAATACACTTTGTTTGAGTGGAACATTAGTTAAGCTTTTCAAAATACAAAAAGTGCGTATGGCACTCGGGTCCACTGTTGACAGGATTTTCTCCATGCCTTTTAGAGCACAAACTGACTTCAAAGGGAATCCTTTTATGAAGTATGGAGAGACCCTATACCTTTACTAAACAGGAGATTGCTAGAAGTGTTTGGAGACAATTTTGGTTGTCATGTGTATAAAAGACAGGCTAAACAGCCAAGGAAGTCAGTGAAACATGGCTTTTCCTCATGTTACAAATTATGGTGATTGAAGTTTAACTTAAAAGTAAAAAGAAAAAAAGCCTAACAATTCAGTGTAGACATCCTCTTCTGATAGGACTTTGAACTCTAGGGAATTTCTGCAGCAAAAAGTAGTTGAGTTTCACAGAAGGCATTACTTTTAGGCTTGCTTTTTTGGAAAATCACAATTCTAACCAAAAAAAATATAGCTTTTTGATAGATGCCTTGGTTTATAAGGAACATGAAACTTGTGGCTGTGTTTAATGTATATATGTCATTAGGGATACTTTACCTTTTCAGATGCAGGGTTCTCTTTATGATCCTTGGAAACAGGTTCTACCTTTTAAGATAAAAAATGATTTATCTAGTCTTGTAATCACAGTTAATTAAAGCCAAACTTCATGCATTTTAGCCTCATTTTGGGCTCCATTATTATGACCTTCTCTCCATTATTTCCTTTGTGCTTGTTCTTCTTATTTAAGTATATTTCTGAATTTTGTGTGTCCTAGTAAAACATCGTTAAATAATTTGGAAAAATAAAAAGAAATATGGTTGACAAACTAAGAAAAAAGACTATAGCAACATCGGGATATTTCTACTTGGATTTTTTTTTTTCAGTATAGATCAACTTTTGCTTTAATAATGATTACTAATTTCACCTTGCACATAATAATGCAATGGAATGTGGGCAGTCTTTGAGACAGTGTATCCAAAATATATTGTGAAGATACAGGAAATTAAGAGATCAGAGGATTTACTTCTTTATTTTCTTCACAGTTTGTCATCCTAGAAGACATGCAGGTTTTAAAAGACACATCATGACAAGGTACCACAAAGAAAAACAGCAAGAATTAATAAACAAGCTAGGGAAAAGATTAGTTCAAATTTTTAAGAACCATTTTCTCTGAAATGATTTTACAGTAGGTAATGAGTTGATGTTAGTTTTTGTACACCTGGGGCATTAGTACTTGGGAACTTTTTCCCAATTTTCTTTCCTATTAAATGTCTGTACAGAATAGTCACCTGCTAAAAGATGTTGCTAAAATTTGCCCTCACAAATTTTTCCTGGGAATGTTTAATGAATTTTTTATTAAATTGGCCATAATAACTTCTAATGAGCATTCTAAATGCTCATTTATCTTTGGACAATTCCCTGAAAATAGTCCTCTTGATGAAGGTCCAGTGTAGTTTATATGATTATATGAACTTAAAGTAAGGAATCATTCAAGGATTAACATTGTGAGTGACTGTTGGTAGTTGCTTTGTTTTCTATGATAAGTTTTAAAATTCTTCAGACGTTCAGATGTGTGATCCTATGTGTTAGTCAATCTTTCTAATTAAAATTTTATTTTCTTTTGTCTTCCATGTTTTGTAATTTAAATGCCTTCATTTTATAACCAATAGATATGTATTTGTTTTGATATGTTTTATAGTACTTCAGATTCATTCAGTGAAGGAAAAACAATAAATACAGTCCTTTTTCATTTATAACATGGAAAATATGAGATGATACTTTTTATAAAAATCATCATAATTTATAGACCCTATACTTTAGAAAAATAAGATTAGCCTTCTCTCCTTGGTTTTTATTATTTTGACCTTCAAAATATACTCTGCTATTCATTTTTTGTTAGTGTAAGGAAACCTAGGAATTGGTATCAGGTAACCATAATGATCAGAAAAGAAATTTGTCTTGGATCTTATAGGCAGAGAAAGGAACCATCATGATGGCTAGTAAAGGAAGCATTAAGAGTATACAAATGACAGAGGTGTGGGGGACAATAGTGGTACTGATAGATAGTCTGAAATAGATTAAGGATTAATGCCATTTCTCTATCACTCATTAATTGGAAAAGAAGCATTTTTTATTTAGTAACCAAAGAGTTAATTATTGTATTTCTCAAATGAATTTGCTACAGGGAATAAACAGGTATATTCAGTGGTGGTTTAGGGCATTTCAGATATGATAATATATTATTTATTATGTTTATGCCTTTTTAAATAGCACTGCTAAGATCACAGTATTCATGAGTTTATATGGAAATTGTAGGGATTTAAACTTAGTAATACTAGCCATAATAATACGTAAGAATAACAAATACTATTTGTCGGGGCATTTATAATGTAGTAAGTATTAAGCTAAGGACTTTACATGCATCATATATATTTGTAAAGTGGGAGTAACAATAGGACCTCCTTTGTAGTCTCCTGTGAAGATGAAAATGTCTGATCAATATCAAATACTTAGTGCGGTGTTCAGTAACTGCCCAGTGTTATCTATTTTGTTGTTGTTGTTGTTATTGTTGTTGTTGTTACTTTAGCACCTAATGCTACAATATTTAGTATCCAAATTTTCCAGATTAGGAACTGAAGGTAAGAGAGGTCGAGTAAGTTGTAAAACTTGTATTGTTGGATACAACATCTGAATTCTTATCTATCCATCTTTAAAATCTATCCATCTTCAAAGTGTATGCATTTGGCAACCATGCTATAATGTTGTTAATGAACACATACCTTATCTTTTTGTCACACATGATATTGCTATAACATTAAAGTTTTACTAAAAAAAATAGTATAAAATTATCAGTTAGAAAAAAATAGTACTAATACATTGCAACTGAATAATACTAAAAATTATAACTACCATATACAATATCAAAATCTGACACAAAAATTTAGAAATTTTGGGGATGGAAAATTTTAAAACCTCATGTGACTTTATTTCATCTTACAGATGAGTAATCATTATGAATGTTGTTGAGAACCATTATTATCAAATTGCTACAGTTGTAGCTATAAAAAGGATTTATAAAATTTGGTAGTATGATAACCAAAATTGTTGACATCATCATCTAACATATATGCATATAAAGGAGAGTATTTGCAGTGAACGAGGTGATTTTAAATTATATGTATAAAGTATAATTATTTTATAATTATTTTAATAATACAATAATTTATAATAATTATTATTTTAATAATAATATAATAGCCAATGTTTATAAACTTCTTTTCCAAAGTCAGAAATGCAAATAATTAAATATAGTCTTTTATTTCTTGGCATTGTGGTGGATAGATGTCCTGAAAACCCTCAAACGAAACACTTAAAAATGCTGGGTAAAATATAAATGCCTAGCTATGATAAAATGCAAAATATAAATGCATGGGGCTTCCCTGGTGGCGCAGTGGTTGAGAGTCTGCCTGCCGATGCAGGGGACACGGGTTCATGCCCCGGTCCAGGAAGATCCCACATGCCGCGGGGCGGCTGGGCCCGTGAGCCATGGCTGCTGAGCCTGCGCGTCTGGAGCCTGTGCTCCGCAACGAGAGAGGCCACAGCAGTGAGAGGCCTGCGTACTGAAAAAAAAAAAAAAATATATATATATATATATATATATATATATATATATATATATGTAAATGCATGGCTATGTTGCAAGTAAGAGGGAATTTCTCAGTGTTCAAGAACTGAGAGAGGAAAATTGGTGATCTAAGTTTAACTGGAAGTGAAGCTGCTTTGGGCATGTCTACAAAATTTAGTTTTCTCAAATATTTCGTTTTATCTGTTCCATTGGGGTCATAAGACAAGATCCTCAGCCCCTTTAATTTGGTGTTAGAAGGTTACCTTCACACAAAGCTAAGCGTTTGAAATGCTCTAAACTGAATGAAAAGACAGAGTCGAAAGAAAAATCCATCCTCAGCAAGAAGAAATGACAAAAGATACTTGTTTCAGCCTGGACACAAAGTTGGTACAGTAAAAATTCATGTAGAAGTAAAAACCACAGACTGAACTTCCTACAAATTTGGAACTGAAGTTTCTACACTCTCTGGAGGTATAAAAAAACCCCAGGTGAGAATTTAAAGTAATTCTGGGTTGATATCACCACTGGTTACCTTGCAGAGCCAAAAGCAAATTCTACCTGGAGAGATTAACTCTCAACATAGGACTTGTACAGTTCCCACCCATAAAATAAGAAGCCTCAATGAATAAGAAGTCACAATAGAAAATTTAAAAGTGGTTGAGAATATAAATTGTCATGAACAAAAGACAGGAGAAACAGAACGAAGCAGATTTATACCAAAAGAAAAAAAACTCCCAAAAGATATAGTACTAAAATTAGCAGAAATTAAAAGTAAGTATTTTTTAAAGGTTAACAATTAAAAAAAATCAAAACTTGAGAAAGAAACATTATTTAAAAAAATACCAATCAGTCTGGAAAACAAACTAAATGCAATGTCTATAAATATAAAATATGATTATTGAAATTTGTAAAAGAATTCTCAATGGAGGATTAATAAGCATATTAGAACACAGCTGAAGATAGTATTAGTGAAATGAAAGATAGAACAACGCATGGGGAAACAAATTTTAAAAATGAGAAATAATTAAATGTTAACTAGAGAAGCATGTGATTGGATTCTAGAAGTAGATAATAAAGAGGTGAGAGAACTAATAATGGTAATGATAGTGCAAAAACATTTTGTGGAGTTAACAAAGAACATAAATTCTGAATCCAGAAATCATAATAAATTCTTCGCAGGATAATGACAACACAAAAACAAAGAAGGAAACAAAACTTCCAGATTCATCTTAGTTAAAACTACAGAGTACCAGAGAAAGAGAAACAGAGAATGAGAGAACCTTAAAAGTGCCAGAGAGAAAGGACAAATTATCTTCAAAAGAATACAACACAAGGGACACTTGATTATTCAACATCAACAATAAAAGCCAGAGTACTGCAGAATATCTTCACATTTCTGAGAAAGTAATTGTCAACCCATGATTTGAAAATCAGCTGACTTAACATTTTGGCACTAGAAGGCACATGAAAACATGTATCTACAAAAGCTAAGAGAGCTTATCTGCAATAAACTTTCACTTCAGGAAGTTCTCAATTTAATGTATTCTCAGAATAAAAGATTTAGCATGTGAGAAGAAAAGAAATTTGTATAAAAGTAGACATATCTAAATAAGCATTGGATGAATAAATCAGTAATGTCTAACTGAGAAGTAGACAACAAAGTATAATTCAAACATGTGAGTTGAGAGAGAAATGATGGGATTTAAAGGTTCTAAGTTTACCATATGCTTTAGAAGTAGAACCCTACTTCCAAACCAGTAAAGGAAAAAATAAGGAAATAAATGTCAAGTAAAGCAAAGGAAGGTAACAGGATTTATAAAAGATCCCTAGAAAAGGCAATAAAAATAGAAAACACAAAGGCATATCCAACGTATCATTTTGAGTTAAATTTGACAGATACAAAACAGGGATTGGCAGTTTGTGTTTATCACATTGACCAATATGTAAATGATGCTACATTTTCAAAAATCATTATCATGTAAACTGTATTTTCATACAAAAAGTTAATCATTGAAATCAATTACCATATAGAACAGAAAGAAAATATGTAAAACCCTTATTTAGAAATTCAAAATTACACATAAATTTTAGATCAAAGAAAGTAGTCATATGGACAGTAGAAAATATTTAGAAATGAAGCATAATGAAAATATATATTAAAACTTTTGTGATAGTTACTGTATAATTAAAGGAAAGTTATAGCTGTAAATGCTTATTTTAGGGGAAAAGCAAAAATTTAATGAGCCAATCATTTAACTTAAAAAGTTAGAATACACTCAAATAAATTTGAAGATATCTTAAAATATTTGTAAGAGATGGTATTAAAGATATAGAACAAAACCTGAATTCAAAACACGTTAAATATTTGTTGATGGAAAAGACAAAAATTCTAGCAATATAGGTCACACAGAAATAATAAAGAATTTCAGGAATTTTATAAGAGAATTAAAATGCAGAAGTAAAAATAATAAATATAAAATAATATTATAGTAAAGAACTTTATTATAGTGCATTTGAAAAAAACGATTTGCAAGAATAATACAATTTTTGAAACTGTTAACCAAAGAAAATTTATTAGACATAAAATAAAGTAATTAAATCAGTAGTTAAAAATTAATACACCCTTTCATTCACTGATGTTTTTTAAAACAACTTTGAACAAGTACTCAAGGAAGTGTTAATTTAAATAGCATGCATACCAACTAGAGGGTATATAAGAGGAAACTCTTACCCACTCACTTTATGTTTGAACATATTGATAAACGTAATCTAAGACAGGATGAGAAAGGAAAATTAAATCTAATTTCAAATATTAACATAATGTAAAATTTTAAGAAAATACATGGAAATCAAATCCTAAAACAAATACGTTTTAAAGTATGAACTACATCATAATCAAGTTGGATTATCCCAAGAATACAAGAGCGGTTCAAAATTAGGATATTATAGTAGACATATATCAAAAGTGAACATGTTTTAAAATAATTTATTAAATACCTCATTAAAATGAAAAAAGAAAGGCAGTAAATAAAATTAAGTATCCACTAATTAAAATTCTTAGCAACTGGGAGTAAAAGATGAAGAATAACTATTAGAAAATCTAACAAGCCTGATACATAATGATGAAAATTGAAGGTACATCCTTATGATTGAGGAATGATACAAAGATGCTTACAATCTAATTAGTTCTGTAGAACACTGTACTAGAACTTATCAGTAAGTCAAAAACATGAAGTAAAACAAAATAAAATTTATTATGACTGGGAAAGAAGAAACTAGATTGTCCTTATTTGTCATTTGTCATATACATGATTCTATGGAAGACATTAACTAGTCTACATTCAAATTATTAGAAATAATATGAGCCATCTGATATTTAACAGGTAGTTATCATATATAATTGAAAGGAAAGAGAATTAGGTCCTATTTACAAATATGCCAGAAAATACAAATTACATTGGAATAAATCTAACAAAGTTGCATAAGACCTTCAAGAACAAAAAAAATGATGCATTTATGGAAAGGTGTTAAAACCCTATTTATTGGTAAGAAGACTATCATCAAAATGTCAGTTCTCCTTGTTTTTTAATTCATTTATAATCCTAAAAGAGTATTTTTTGAAAGGAACTGGACAAGCTTATCTTAAAATGTATAAGGAAGGCAAATGTTTAAAAACAATCAAGACAGTTCGAGAGTTTTTCTTACCAAATACCAATATGTATTAAGAAGCTGTGATAATTAAGGTTATATGGAATGTGGCATTGGTGCAAGCATAGAAAAATACTATTAGAAAGGAGTGCCTGGAAACACGCCCCCTCCATAGGAAAGCATGTCTATAACTGACAAAGGATTATTATTTAGAATATGAAGACGCTTTCTGTGGTTATAAACAGAAAAGTGAGGTTTTTTTAATTAAAATGGGCAGAAGATATGAAAACAGCATTTCTAAAAGAGGAAAAATGAATACCCAGTAAACACAAGAAAAACTATTCAGTTGATTTCAATTAAGAAAAAGGAAATGAAAAGCTACCATTTTATAGCTATCAGAATAATTAAAATTAAAAGTCTGACAATATCAAGTGTTGACATGCATGAGGAGCAAAGGCAAATCTTAAACACTGCCTATCATGTTTTTGTTGATAGAAACACTTTGAAGAGCAGTTTTTCAGTTAGATATAAAGTTAAAGATGTGCATATGCTAAGACCCAGCACTTCTGTTCCTAGTTATGTATTCTAGAGAAATTCTCACATATGTATACCATGAGACTTGTTTTAAAATGTCACTCTTTGCATTGTTTATACTTGCAAGATAAATTCGAGTCATCCTACTGTGCCGTCAACAGTAGGTCAGTAAGTAAAGTGTGGTAGCAAATTCAAACAATGGAATATCATTCAACAATGATAATGAAAGAATCTGAGTTACATCTGTCAACCTGAATGTATCTCACAAACCCCAATGCTGGATTTGAAAGAGCAAAGTACAGAAAAATACATATCTCTGAAAACATTTTCAGAAAAGTTTTAAAACTTGCAAAATTTTTTATATGTTTTAGAGATTCATACATGTATAGAGAAAGCATAATTCATGTAAATGACAAATGTCAAACTGAAGAAAGTGGTTATCTATGTGGAGAGACGAGGGGAACTATGTGAGGGGAATACAGGTATTTTTATATTATTTTCATTTATCATTTTATATCTGACATATTCTATGATAATCTTTCAATAGAAATAAAAATATTTATTGCCTTTATATTGAAATTCTTCTTTAACAAACATTAGCAAATGCGGTAAAAACCTCATTTTCTTCTCTACTGAAGTAGGAGTAATATTAACAGTACATCAGCTTATATCAGGAATGAGTGTTATGAAGAATAAATATAAAGAGGCAGTTTGGATATAAGTACATGTAATAAAAGCAAGCCTACCTTAGGAAAACCACACCCCCCTTTCATGTTTGTTTCCCTTAAACACACTTTAGTTGGAGAAGTCTCATCTGGCTATGTTTTCAATGATATATAAGGCACTCTTGCCTTGGAAAGAGCCTGGATTAAAAAAAAAAAAATAGTAAGGCTTTCCCTACTGTTATGTAATTTCTTCATCATTATAGGATTTGAAATGTTTAAAAAATCCTAGAAATTGTTAAAGGTTAGAGAGTATATTCAGGTCACTGTATTTTTTTCTCATTACTTAGATTTTAGAACATGGAAGTGTTAACCTTTCAAAAGCTATAGAGAAGATAATTAGGTGATACTTAATTGTCTGTTTCTTTAAGGAATATATTTCTAGATTGAAACCTATTCTTGCTGCCAACACTTACTTAGATTGCTAGAAGGACATCTTGCTTCACAATGTCAGCTCTAATTTGAGATGAAATAATGCACCTAACTATGCTGTCATCTATAATTCATGGCCACTTCTAAGTGTAGTTCATTGAAATCTCACGCGTGCCCCAACCTCTGTCACTCCAGGAAGCAAGATTCACTACACTTTCTGTTTTTATCTAAATTACTATGTTAACTGTATAATGGGTTTGGGTAGTAAATTGTTCTCAGTAACACATAAGTCTAGCTTGATAGTATCCCTTTAATAGTATCCCTTGATAGTATCCCTTTAATAAGAGTCTGCATTTACTTTTTTTTTTTTTTTTTTTTTTGCTTTTTAAAACATGAATACAAAAATAACACAGTATTTTTGATGGTTTCTCTACTAAGTCCTCTTCCAAATGTCACATGTTTGGTTAGACTGTTTAAAAAAAAAAAAAAAGACTGCCTTTGCTCTCTTGACTTACTAATGTGACTCCATCAGGCTCACTAAGCAATGACAGGGTACAGCAATGACAGGGTACCTGATACCAAGGCAGAGAGCTCACTAAGCAATGACAGGGTACCTGATACCAAGGCAGAGAGCTTGAGCCCCACTTTCTTAATCCTGGCTCTTCTAGTGCTAGACTGACAAGTTGGATCAGCAATCTGTCAAGTTTGAATTAATTTGTCCTAGTATCCCTGAGTTTCTATTTGATTTAGGTACATACTTATAGAATAAAATACTTAAAAACTTCACAAACTTCAGGCTTGACAATAAGGCTTTGCCATCTAGGTACTATCACATATTAATGGTTCTAGTCATTTTGGTATCTTGCAATAAAAGATTTAATTTTGTAATTTCATCTTTCCTATGCTGAGGGGAAAATATTAAACTCTAAGCTTCAATTTCTTTGTCTTATTTTTCAGTTACTTAAAGGCCAATAAATTCTGCCTTTAAAATGCTTTCCCTAGAATTCTCTAAGGCACAATCTTCTTATTTCCTAAGAAGGACTTAAAGGAGAATGCTAGGGGCAATTTGGGGGGTTATAGAGTAAGTTGGGAATTAACTTTTGAAAGTCTCATGATAAATTGTTGAAAATATTTTAACTCCCCAGAGATTACCTTGAAGACAATTCTCTGTGTTGAAGATTCCCTTTAAAGATGCCAATTAACATAATTATCTTAGTTGAAAACGTATTTGGGAGATATGCAATCAAAATAATAAATCAGTTAAAGAAAGCTGGCATGTGCAGTCACATTTGCTAAGTAAATAATTTCTAATGAGAAACTTTAAGGAATATGTTTAGCATACTTTTAAGAGTGGAACGTATTTTCTGTAGAGTCAGTATTACTCCTCAGCTTAAACTAAATTTTACTTTTTTAATCCAGAAACCAGTAAATGTGGAGGGAACTCGAAATCAGTATAAAAGCATGAATAGTTTTAGGACTATCAAAGTCATTTTATGTTAATTCTGCAATACTTGAGTAATGTAAAAATTGATTCTCTACTCTCATGGATTTGGTTACTGAATCAATCAATCCAGCTTAATTTTTAATTACAATCACTTTTTCTGGGTCTTAATATAAGGATTTTTTTTCTGTTGTTATCCTTTCAGCTCCCTTGTATATTTAAAAATGAAATGCATCTCCATAAATCATAGTGTCTTGGTTCCCAGAAAAGTGTTTTGTGTATAAAAGTGAAATTTATGGTTTGCTGAGGTTGCAGTTCTTTACTGCAGAAACACACAAATAAGCAAAAAGAAAATCAGAAAAGAGATAGAAAAGCCTACATGCAAACTGAGTAAGTTCATCAAGGAAGGTGAAATTAGTTGTCTTAGTAAATTCTGTGAAAGCATTTTAACAATGATATAGTTGTTAATAGTTCACTTAAGTAATTTCACTCTGAGATTCCATTAAATATTTTCAAGGATTATGCTCGCTTTTTTGTTTTCCAGTACTTTTAATAATATAATACTGCAAACCCTCTACTTAAAACAAAGGTCAGCCTCCTAGAGTTTGAGCTAAGGCAAGACTACCTTAAATGAATTTTATTGTAGAAATAGGTATACAACTTGCAGATGAATCACTAGGAAGTCACTGAGTGAAATGAAAAACTTAGTTTAAAAACAAAACACTGTGTTTTTTTAAAAAGGGTGGCCTCTCTGACAGAAGGCTAGAGAGCGGTCAGGGCTTTATGGCACCCTGTCCCCAAGTGGATGACATGCCAATGTAACTATCCAAGGAGTCAGAAATGCCTATGAAGACAGGGAGCAAGAATTCTCAGTCCTCAGCCAGACAGGAGGTGTGATATCCATTCTGTTGCTAAATAAATCCAACTATTGTAATAAATATTAGTTTGATGAATTTAATTTTTAGCTTCTATTTATTTTATAATGGTCTTTGCTCAGAGTTAAACATTCAGTACTATTAAAAATAAATAGGAAATAATGATTGGTATTGGGAATTAATTTTTTAAATTCTACAATTTCTAAATAATATGCTAATACATGTAATGGGTACAGTTAGGCATTAAATTCCATTTGAAATACTCTCTGCCTGAAGAACACTGATAATTTCTATTGATCTTTTCTTTGATATTTTTCTAAATCGTAATCAATAACAATACTCATTTGCCCTATATTTCCGGAAAAGAAATATTAGTACAATATGTGCCAAAAATTTACAACTATACCTTATTCTTGGGAGCTTGGAATACATTTCCAGAGATTGCTCTCATAAGTAAATTCAGAAAACTTGCTTTCTGTCATGATTTACAATAGAAAATTGAATATTATTTTTAAATATAATTAAATTTTCCAATTGATAAAAGCAAGTAATTTCACTTTTTTTCTTGCACAAGGGAAATAGCATAAATTAGAAAAATATGTGGACATGAGCAGATAAACCATTGAAAATAATATGACATTCAGTATCATGTTGGGAGCATTGTCAAGGCATTATTTATTAATTTCATTGATTCTTGTAATAAAAAATAATTAAAAATCATTTATTAATAAACTGTAAGTTTATTTTTCTATTTAGTTGCCACAGTACTTTAAGTGCATTTACTGTACTCAGAATCACCCTGTTGGGTCAGTGTATCCTGCTTTTCAGAAGAGGTAATTGTGACTTAGACATTGAAATAAACTTCTGGACATCAGATACTGACCAAACAGGGGAGCAAAAACTGAACTTAGGTCTGTCTGACTTCACTTAGTCCTGTGCATATTGCCTCCTTATCCAGAACTTAGTCTTATGTTCAAATCACATACAAATGTAGAGATTTCTTTGTGATTGATCAACAGATGGTTAGTTAAGATTATAGTTTTTCTTTGTGATATGAATAAGCAACAACGAAAAGGAAGTGAGAGCAATGCTTATTTCTGGAAAAATATGAAGAGAAAAGTTAACTTAGGTAGGGGTTGATAAGAGCTAAAAATCTAGATCAAGAGCTAATTTCAGATAACTGGGTGCTGATATTAAGCCCCCCAAAAAATAAAGTAACAAACAAAAGTAGGGAAATAAACTTTTCTGATGTTCCTCCACGTGATAGTTTTATAGACTGGGAACAACATCACTTTTCTGGTGTATGTGTGAATTTGAAGGGAGGTGGGGAGAAGAGGGCACATTGGAAGGGCAAGAGAATGGAACTGGCTGAACAAGCTTAGAGTGGGAAAAGTATGATGCAGATTTTATTCAACCATCGGCGTAGAACAAATATATTTTAGTCCAGTCATTTATGTTTTTCTTTCACTGTTTTCCCAACCTTAGTCCCTACATACAGACGTAGACCTGGTTTAGTTCTTGAGAATCTTACTGTGAGTCATGAAGGTTGTACTAGTTTTCTCTTGCTACTGTATAAATTATCTCAAACCTAGTGGCTTAAAACAACACAAAGCTTTATTATTTTGCAGTTCTCTAGGTCAGATACTTTTGACACACTGTGTTAAGGACAAGGTATTGGCAGGGCTGCATTCCTTTCTGTAGGCTCTAGAGAAGAATCCATTTCCATGACTTTTCCAGCATAACCTCCTTTCTCCATCTTCAAATCCATCAACGACAGGCTGAGTTCTTCTCACATCACATCTTCTAATCTCTTTTGTAGTGTCACATATCCCTTTGATGTTCTTCTGCCTCCTACTTTTAAGAACTCTCGTGTTCATAGTGAGCTCACCCAGATATCCAGAATAATCTCCCCATCTCAAAGTCCTAAATTTAATCATACCTGCAAAGCTCTTTTGACTAAGTAGACTCACAAATTCATAGGTTCAGGGGGTGAGGACATAAAAAGATTGGACAACTTTGGGGAAGGTAGGGGTTATTCTGCCTGCTACAAAGAGTAAGCTTTCCTGGTCAAAATAAAGATAACTCAGCAGTGTCAAACTGCTTGACTAGCTTTAGTTTATTGGTCCAGTTAAAATAACTGAAGATCTTTTTGATTCTGAGATGACTATCTTATATTCCAAAAATTGTAATTAGTTTTTAATTATCAGTATATGTGCTTGATTGCCCTCTGATTTTCTTCAACCTCTCTAAAGTTAGAAAGGGATTTTTTTTTTAATTATTGAGGATCTCTTCTGCAAAATGGTGTGTTTTAAATATATTATTTAATTTTTCACTTAAGTCATTTTTTTCAGATAGTCAGGTTACACAAGTCCATGACGTCATTCTCATAAAATACAATACCATTGCCTTCATGTTACCATTTTTTGTTGATAGAAGCTGAGGAAACTGAAAAGCCAAAGGTCACAGAGCAAGTTAAAAGTGCTTGGTTTCAAACCCAGATTTCTCTGACCCCAAAGCCTATAGTTTCAAGTCAAGTTCCCTAGAAAATAAATTTCTGAAATGGAGACTTGTTTACAGGAAATGCATTGGTATCAACACTGCTGAGGGAACAAAAGAAATTGGATTGGGAAGAGTTGAATTTTAATTAAATCTCAAAAAGGCTTCAGCTGATCCCATGGAGAGCTCTAGAGCAGGAATGGCCCATGAGAATCATTCTTAAAACAAAGGGTGAAACTTTTTTGTCTTGGATTGACCAGTTATCTTCTTCCCTGGGAGAAGCTATGATGTAGGCCTAAGAGGTTCTTCCCTGCCCAGCTATTGTCAGCTGTCAGTATTTCCAGCAGCTCTACAGCAGAAACTAACACAACATTATAAAGCAATTGTACTCCAATAAAGATGTTTAAATAAAATTAAAATAAATACATGAAAGAAGGTAATGGTTGGGCTTCCCTGGTGGCACAGTGGTTGAGAGTCTGCCTGCCGATGCAGGGGACACGGGTTTGTGCCCCGGTCCGGGAAGATCCCACATGCCGCGGAGCAGCTGGGTCCGTGAGCCATGGCTGGCCTGGGCCTGCGCGTCCAGAGCGTGTGCTCCACAACGGGAGAGACCGCAACAGTGAGAGGCCCGTGTACCGTTTAAAAAAAAAAAAAAAAAAAGGAATGAAAACTTTAGTCTCCAAAGGTGGGAACTGGGAAGATCCCCAAAACACTCATGTGCTCTTTCTATCTGTGCTTATTGGAGTTCCTTCCATTCACTGCATTTGATTTTCTTCCCTAGGACTGGTTTCTGGGCTTCATATTTCCTTATCCCTCCTAGATGGCACATCTGGAATGTGTCACTTGAGAAAGAAAAATGGCTCTGGAGCAGACTGTAAAAAAGGAAGGAGGAGGAGAGATAGAAAGGGAAGTATGAGGTGAGGGAAATGGAGGAAATGAAATCAGAGCAAGGCTAAAGAAATCAAAACTTTGGCAGTGGGTGGAAGCACATGGGAACCACTCCTGAAATTCCTTCTTTGGGTGATTATGGTTAATTGACTGGCTCTTAGAGGTCAATTTCTGTGTATACCTTTTAAAAGTAGTAGCAAGCCAAGAAATATAGTGGGTAGAATTAAAGTCAAAGGCCATGAAGGGTAATTGAAAATCTTTCGGGGACATGAGAGCCACAGACCAAACCTGGGGAAGTAGTCGAATCATGAATAAGAAACAGAGAAGAGCTGGAAACAGTTTGGGGCTGAATCAGTTTACAAGTATTTCCTGAAAGAGCAAAGACATTTGGAAAAGACTGCCACACACATTGGTAGTGTTTGCAGCCCGATTTTTCACTGAAAGGGCGTGGTGGTGGTGGTACATGAGTACATGACTCAAGGAAGGGTTATTATATGGACTTTTCATTACTTTCTCTTTGAAAATTGTAACAATTCATAGAGTGACAAAGAGAACATTTTATAGGAGCCATAGTGCAACAACAAGGACAGAAAGTTACAAAGGGAAATATTTCTGATTTGATGGTAGCAATTTCTTTACCTACTAGCGAGAAACCAATAATTGCAAGGGATTTTGCAAACTGGGAATTTTGCATATATGAAAGCATATTGAAGTCTATTTTTATCAAGAGAAATAAAAATATGTAACTATTAGGAGAAGAGACATCATCATTTTTATATTTCTGGGCAAGCACTTACATTTTCCACTGAAGCATATCTGGCATAGCCTTTCACAGTTAACAAATGTCAAGACATTGCAAAACGTACACTTATAAGTAATAATATAAATGTGCAAGTGAAGAACATAATAAAGACATGATCTCTCATACCATGTATTCATGTGGCCTTCCCATGATTACATACATATAAATTATTTTTGCTTCAGTATAATTTTTATGAGCAATCTCATATAAATCAATATATACATCTTTTTCCTCAAGAATTTATCAATACTTTAGTAATGTATGTATAACTTAATCAATTTAATTATTGGATTAAGTATAAATCTGTTTAAAATATTGTCAGAAAATTTATGGTTAATAATTATAGATAAAGCTTAACGATTAAGGCTGCTACAGCATTGCCTTAAAGAAGGTAAATACTTAGTGTTATCTGAAGATAATGTAAAAGTCTACTATGTAAGAGCTATCAGATTGTTCCTTTTAGTTCATGAAATGGTTTCAGAGAGTTGAAGTAGAGTAGTTTGAATTTCCAAACATTTTCAGCAGCACAGTTTACATCTATCCTTAAGATTAGGTTGATCCAATTAAATTCTTGTTATTCAGCCACTTGTTCACTTTTTAATTATAACATAATGATTCAATACTTTTATAGATTATATTCCATTTAAAGTTATTATAAAATACTGACTATATTCCCTGTACTGTACAGTGTATCCTTGTAGCTTATTTATTTTACATATGGTAGTTAGTATCTCTTAATCTCCTATCTCTACATTGCCCCTTTCCCTTCCCCTCTCCCCACTGGTAACCACTAGTTCGTTCTGTGTATCTGTGAATCTATTTCTGTTTTGTTATATTCATTCATTTATTTTACTTAATGTTTTGGCCATACCAAAGATTTCCTTTTTGTTGTTTTTTTTGGTCACACTGTGCAGCATGTTGGATCTTAGTTCCCCAACCAGGGGTCGAACCTGTGCCACCTGCATTGAGAGTAGTGCGGAGTGTTAACCGCTGGACTGCAGGGGACGTCCGCATTCATTTATTTTTTTATATTCCACATATAAGCAATAGTATACAGTATTTGTCTTTCTCTCTCTGACTTATTTCACTAGGCACAATACCATCTAGGTCCATCCATGTTGCAAATGGCAAATTTTCATTCTTTTTTATGGCTGAGTTGTATTCCATTGTGTATATTTACCACATCATCTTTATCCATTCATCTGTTGATGGACACTTAGGTTGCATCCATATCTTGGCTATTGTAAATAATGCTGCTATGAACATTGGGGTGCATACATCTTTTAGAATTAGTATTTTCTTTTCCTTGGATGTATACTCAGGCGTGGAATTGCTGAATCATATGGTAGTTCTGTTTTTAGTGTTTTGAGGAATGGCCATGTTATATTCCATTGTGGTTGCACCAATTTATGTTCCCACCATGAGTGTACTAAGGTTCTCTTTTTTCCATGTCCTCACTAACACTTGTTATTTGTGTTCATTTTGATGGTAGCCATTCTGACAGGTTTGAGATGATATCTCGTTGTCATTTTGATTTGCATTTCTCTGATGATTAGTTGTGTTCAGCATCTTTTTATTTGCTTGTTGGCCATCTGTATGTCTTCTTTGGAAAACTGTCTATTCAGGTCTGCTGCCCATTTTTTAATTGAGTTTGTTTGATATTGAGTTCTATGATCTGTTTATGTATTTCGGGTATTAACCCCTTATTGGTCATAGGTCATATCCTATGCAAATATTTTCTCCCATTCAGTAGGTTGTGTATTCGTTTTGTCAGTGGTTTCCTTTGCTGTGCAAAAAGCATTTATATTTAATTAGGTCCCATTTGTTTATTTTTATTTTTGTTTCCTTTGATTAAGGAGACAGAGCCAAAAAAATATTCCTGCAATTTATATCAAAGAGTGTTCTTGCCTACATTTTCTTCTAGGAGTTTTATGGTTTCCAGTCTTACGTTTAGGTCTTTAATCCATTTAGAGTTCATTTTTGTATATGGTATGAGAAAATGTACTAACTTCATTCTTTTACATGTAGCTGTCCAGTTTTCCTACCACCACTTACTGAAGAGAGGATCTTTCCCCCTTGTATATGGTTGCTCCCTTTGTTGTAGATTAATTGACCATAAGTGCATGGGTTTATTTCTGAGCTCTCTGTTCTGTTCCATTGATCTATGTGTCTGTTTTTGTGCCAGTACTATAAGTTTGTAGAATAGTCTGAAGTAAGGAAGTGTAACACCTTCAACTTTCTTTTTTCTCAAAATTGCTTTGGCTATTCAGGATCTTTTGTGGTTCTGTATAAATTTTAGGATCATTCTAGTTTTGTGGAAAGTGTTGTGGCTATTTTGTTAGGGATTGCATTAAATCTATATATTGCTTTGGGTAGTATGGACATTTAAAAATACTAATTTTTCCAGTCCTTGAAAACGGGATATCTTTTCATTTCTTTATATCTTCAGTTTCCTTCATCAGTGTTTTATAGTTTTTCATAGTTTTTCAGAGTACAGGTCTTTCTTTCACCTCCTTGGTTAAGTTTATTCCTGGGTTTTTTATCTTTTTGATGCAATTTTAAACTGGATTGTTTCTTTGTCTTCCTCTCTCAGATAATTCATTATTAGTGAACAGAATAGCAACAGATTTCTGTTTATTAATCTTATATCCTGCAACTTTACTGAATTCATTTATCAGTTCTAATAGTTTTTTGGTGGAGACGTTAGGGTTTTCTATATATGGTATGATGTCATCTGCAAATAGTGACACTTTTACTTCTTCCCTTCCAGTTTTGATGCCCTTTATTTGTGTTTTGCCTGATCGCTATGGAGGACTTTTGATACTATGTTAAATAGAAGCGGTGGGAATGTGAAATATTTTTTAAAGATTAGTGTATATTAGGATATAAGAGCGTAGGTCTTGTTCTGAGTCTTACTTCGTTTTGCTCAGAAAGGTGCCATTGATATGTGGAAGTGCAAGCTAACCATCATCCTGCCAGGGGCCAAAATCAGCCAAAAAAAGGACTTAGCATATTTTAACAACAAAATACAGTCTAAGCTAACCCAACAATGAAAGAATGAAGTAAGAAGTGTAGAAAAGGCAAAGAATGAGTAAATCCAATGGTTTACTAAGGGAAGCCAGAATGATATGTGTTAAAACTAGTAGGCTTGCCGTTATTTCCCCCAAATAGGTTTTCTTATGTACTCTAGAGCCCATCAGAAAGTAGAAAAATCCCAGGGTGAAGTGTAGATTATTAAATATCTTTAATATGTATGTTAAATATCTTAAAGATATTTATTACATGTGACAAGGATTAAAGACATCCATAGCATTCATAAATTACTATCATTAATAACACAAAAATTCCTCTATTTCCTATCAAAATAGATTTTTTCCTTCCCAAGACAACTGTCCTGGTTATTAATTCTCTGAAGGTCTCTGGCTACAAGGCTCAATTTCTTTTGCTCTCAGGTCTTCCCTTAATCTGAATCAGTAACTATCAAGATTAAAGGAGGAGGGGGTTTATAATGTAATACACAAATGCATACATGCACACGCTTACGCAAATATCTATTTCTGCCCTAACAAGCTTTCTCTAAATCAGGACAAAAAGGTCTCTGCTCTTCTGCAGTAGAATCCCCAACTCATCCCCATGGTCCAAATGAAGTAAATACTTCACTTAAGATGAATAATGAAGAAAACGTACCAGTACAGACTATACAATGATACAGGAATAGAAAAAGGGAGAAAAATACAGGCTGAGAAAGCCCACCAGGAAAATATTGCATGAGCAGAAAGTAATCACATCTGTCTTATTATCACGAAACATCCACTCACCCAGGCCCATCAAAAGCCTCAGTGCAACAAGTCAAGGGAAAAATTCAGTATCTCAGGACGTACAAAGATAAAATCTGAACTGGAAGAGGGAAATTAAGAAAGGCATGGAAGATGTATGTATATAAAACAATTACAGAAATGAAGCCAAAATGAGAGTAGCACAAAAAAGGCACTGATGGAAGGAGTAAGGGATGCAGAGAACAGAATTGATTAAGCAAAGCAAACTGAAATGAAATAAAAGTGGAAGTGAATAAGACTGTAGTGAGAAGTTTTTCCATCATGTATATATATATGTATATACACATACATACATACATACACAGAAAAGGTTATAAAACAGAGTCTAGAACAGTCATTGCCTAGTGCATAACAACAGTAAGTCCTTATTATTGCTAATTGCCAGTTGAACAAATGAATAAACCAATACAAAATTGATGTTCTGAAAGAAAACAACCGCATACATAAAAAAAATACAAATATATACTTTAAAAAATTTCCAGAAATGAATGTAAACTTGAATTTATAGTTTTAAAGGGCTAAATGTGTTTAAAGACAGTTTAAAATGAAATGACTGACATGAAAACATATCATATTACATTAGGTTTGAAATATTGAAAAAGACTCTCTGGAGTATCTGGGCCAAAAATTTCAAGTTGATCCTAAAGATTTTTGGTTGGTCTCAGACTTGTCACAAAAAGCATACATTTTTAGAAGATAGTAGGAAGATTTACCTACAAAATTCTTAAATATGTAAAAAGTGAGGCCCCAAATTTTTAACCAGCTAAAATGTTGCTTGGACACAAATATTTTGGAACATGCAAAAAACATTCCTAACAATACTATAATGAAAGAACTACAAGTTGCATACAAGTTATTTAATAAGACTGATAATTATATTCTGTAAATATTATTTATAAAACAAATGAAAATATAAATAAAAACAAATAGAAGCTGGAAAGTTAATAGATTTTGTTTAAGAAAATTCAGCTGAGTGAATTTGAGGATCTAACCAGCTTTATTCAGCAATTCATGAATCAGGCAGCATCCTATCTAGCAAGAAGAAGGGCACTGGGAAGTGCTGTACAAAATGGAAGGCTTTTATAGGCAGAAACAGGGTTGGACAAGAGGGGTATTAGCAAAAGTAAAGAACAGATTGTTTCAGACAAGATCACCTTCCCTTAGGGAACAGGAAGTACAGGGGTCTTATCAGGCAGATTATTCACTAATATGGATCAGGAAATTCCAGACTGATAGGTTTAAAATTCTACTAGGAGAGGCTAAAACAAAACTGCAGTTCGGTTAGGAATTAAGTCTTGATGGGGCTAAGCATAAGTGACTCCATTTTGGGTCACTTGTTTCTCTTTAACAATTTTATTTAAATAATGAAATATAGGTGTATAAATTTATTTAATAATATATGAAGTACATTTATTATTATTTATGATAGTATATAAAGTAATTTATTATAAGCTTAACTATTTTAATTTATCTTAGTTAAAATTTTAGTTGAAATCATAAGCAAGTCAGAAAAGCCTTCATACAGAGACTTCAAGAAAGTTGTTCAAATAAGTGCTTTTGAGAAATGAAAATACTTAGTTCCTTTGTCTTAGCCAGCTGCATTTAATCAATCCTTATTTGAGAAGAATTGGATCTAAGATGTCAAGATTCATGTAAATATGCATAATAAAATATTTCATAGGGACAACTTTATGATTAGAAACAGCAAAGTGGTCACCGATTTATATTAAGCATTGTTTTAGTGTTTATATGAACATTATGGTCAGATTTAATTTTCACATTGGAGATATGAGTTATTCAAACTAAACTGTCAAACAGAAATAAAATATTATAAAACAATTCAAGCCAAAACAAATGCAAGTTAATGGAAACTTGAATAGATCGAATTAAAGTAAAATAAATAAAGAATAAGGAAAAGGCTTAATTAACTACCTTAAGTTGGAAAGACTCTTAAATGATACCTTTTAGTGATATAAGAAATATTTAATTATTTCAGGCCTTGAATCCCTACATTTTTTTTTCTTTCTGCAGATAGATTTGTTTCAAATCATGTTTTTATTAAAAAAAAAGGTCAGGTAATTTTTCGGTCATTAAACAATAAAACAATGATGAAACAAACGGATTTAGAGATATGACTGTCCTTAAGTAAAAATAAAGTTTCAGTAGTAGTATTGATTAATACAGAGTTGGTAGAAGTAATTGTACTAGATTCAACAAACTTTAAACTCAACGCTCAGTGATAGCTTTCATGAGGATCTGTAATCTGCTTAATAGTTTGTCTTTACTCATAATTTGAGGAGAAATGACTGGAATACTTCATTATCAAGAAATCACTTAGGGCTTTCCTGGTGGCGCAGTGGTTGAGAGTCCGCCTGCCGATGCAGGGGACACGGGTTCGTGCCCCAGTCTGGGAAGATCCCACATGCCGCGGAGCGGCTGGGCCCGTGAGCCATGGCCGCTGAGCCTGCGTCTCTGGAGCCTGTGCTCCGCAACGGGAGAGGCCACAACAGAGAGGCCTGCGTACCGCAAAAAAAACCAAAATTAAACAAACAGACAAACAAAAAAAGAAATCACTTAAATCTGAGGCAGGGCAGAGGGGTGATGGGGTAGGGTGTAAGATCTTTTAGTCAAGTCATTTTGCAAAGGCTTGTTATTTCCCTCTGTGCCCTTAATTATTGTGATGGGTAGCTTTCTTTTGCGATGAAGTCATGTCATCCATTCATACATTCATTTAACAAACATTTATTGACCTCCTGCTGTATTCCAGGGGGAGTTTATTTATATAGTAAAGCATCAGGTTTTGATTTCATATATCTCACATGCAGATTGCATGGCTTCAAATCATTTAGCTTAGTATACAGATTTCTAAGTCCAGTTTTACCCTTTAATACACAAATAGCAAATTTCTATTGTAATGAGCTTGTATTGCCAAAAGTAGACTGAACAACCTTCTCAAATGCCTACAGGTAATTTGGGGTAGGTAATTCATGAAACTACATATGAGGACTACACATGAAACTGGTCTGTGGTATATTCCTCTTGAATCAAATATTCCTTTTTCTATTTATATAAATATATGTCCACAATGGTGGCTTAAATCTAGATTTAAAAAACAACAACAAAAGGAGTTTGAGGTTAAAAGTCCAATTTCAGTAATCCTAAATACTTGTAGCATTTTTTTTTTCAAACTATTGCAGAAAAATTCAGATGAAAATGTTGTTATTTGGGAACGCTTTGAGAGGAATGGAGTAAAACTGTTATTACTAATACTAACTTAAAATGATGTAAAATATTCCTTTTTGTGTGCTGATATGGGACTATACTTGTTAGGCACCAAAGACACTTGTAATCATCTTTAATGCAAGTCTGATTACAGCATAATGTTAATGACACACTGCAGAATGTTGTCACAAGACAGCTTGTCTTCTTTCTCCTGCTATTGGATAAATGTTGAGAAAATAGGAGATAACTAATCTTGTAACCAAGTTCTAGTTTAATGACTTTATGTGTAATAGGGACTATGAGATTATTGTTTATAGCTGATTGGTTCCGTGTGTTGGATGTAGATAGACCAGGTACATCTCACTATATCTTTGTATAAATTTATAAATGTATGTCCTTTCTGTTAGATTATGTTTGATTCTAGTGTATAAATGGGATTTTTCACCCATGATAATTATTAAATTCAATGAAATATGTAAAGGCTGGTTTATGTATAAAACAAATGTATTGCACAATCGATCTTTATCTTTCACTAAATATACAAGCAATAAAAGATAATTTGTGTTATGGCCTTAATGCCAGTGGTACATTACAAAGATTCTAAAAGAATATGCTTTATATTATGGTTAAAGGTGTATTTAAAGGGTTTCCTAGTTTTTATTTCAGAGAAATTTTAATTCAGTTGCCCAGTATGGACATTGAAAAATGAGAAGTTTAGCAGTTGTGTTATTAAGAGGATAGAATGAATTAGCCAGTAAAAGAAGGAAAAATCAATGGGAATCGTAAAGCGCAACTCTAAATAATTTCTAAGATAAAGTCAGTATTAGTAATGTTCTTTATAATGTGAATACTTTTCTTATATTTCTACCCCAACCAAACCATAGACCTGAAATAATCATTTACTTACATGAGACTTGGGTAAGTAAGTAAAAACCCAGAATACATGCAGAGTGAACACGTTTTATCTTTAGATGTTGATTGCCAGTAGTGACAATGTCTCCTCTTCCTTAAGAAGGCAGTGTGATGCAGGGGAGTAATCGCCAGATTTGTTCAACCTGGGTTTGAATCCCTTTTCTACCATCTACTTGCTGTGTGGTCTTGAACAATTATCTTGAACTCTTCACCGTCATGTCCCCCTTTGTAAAACGGGGAGAATTCTGAAGAATAAACAGGATTGGGTAGTTAGTTGATAAAGAGCAAGGGCTGAAGAATCTGGAGACCCAGTTTGAATCTTAGCCACATGTCTAGATTATTGTGTAAATTTTAGAAAGTTACTTAACTTCTCCAGTCTTCTGGTTGAAAGAGAAAGAGTAAAACCTACTTCTTCGAATTGTTCTGAAGATTATGAGATAGTGTAAATAATACATTTAGCAGAGTGCCTGGGATATTAATATAATAAAGATTCCAGATAGAGAGTTGATGGAGCTTAACTGTTTTATATAAAGGAGGTCAAAGAAGGCTTTTTGCTAAATGGCATTTGGGCAGAGAGTTAGAAAAGGGAAGAGGATGTGACATACAGAAGATCTGGAGGGAAGAGTATTTTGAGCAGCGAGGAGAACTGGTATGAAGGTCCAGGAACAAATCCAGGCTTGGTATATTCAAGGCAAGGGGGCAATGAGGTAGGAGCAGAGTGAGCAAGAGGAAAAATGGGAGTGGGGAGAATGAAGACAGAAGAGCAGACATCCAGGCCACTTACGGCCTCATAGTGATGAGCGTTAGGTTTTACTGATTGGTGGGGTTTGGCAAGTTGTACCAGGTCAGCTCTGGTTTCTGCATGGAATAATGACTGAATGGGAATAAGGATTTAAGTGGCAAGACCAGTTACGAGACTGTCACCAAGTCTAGGTAGGGAGTGATGCTGGTTGGAGTAAGCAGTGATGGTGGTGAGTGAAGGGGATGGGATGAGGCTGGATTCTGGATATGTTTTGAAGGTGATATTAATGGGATTCACTGATTGATTATATGTGGGGTATGAAAGAGAAATAGTAGTAAATTTTAAAATTTAGGCCTGAACAACTAGAAGAGTAGAGGAACCATTTATTAAGGGGAGAATATTATAGGAGAACCAGATTGATGAAGAAGAGATCAAGAGTTTTATTTTCAATTTATTTCCATGTACCAGATTCAAAGATTGGAGCAGTTATAAATGTTAAATGTATGTCAGTGGTTTAGATGTAATCATCATTGTGTGAAATGTCAACGATTTCAGTTAACTTTTTTCAGAAATTCTCCTTTCTGAATTTTAGTTCAGCTTTATATGGAATAACATTCTTGTGAGTTGAAAGATGCAAACCTATTACTAATTCTTTCAAAATATTTCCAAACCAGTTTAATGAACTACTAAGGAGTAATTACACAGTTAAATAAAAAATTTATGCATAACTAGATTCATTGGCTTTTATATACTAATTATGGACCAGATGATATTTGAGCACGTATTTGGTAAAGATTAAAAGTGTAAGAGTTATGAAGCCATTTAAAACTTCTTAAATGTCAGATAATTTTATTAGTGTTCATGTAATTAATATTCCATTGCTGATTTCAAAAGGTAAATAGCATTATTCTTTTCGACAGTTATTTAAAGATAGGACATTTTTTTTATCTTACCTTTCAGACTGGAATACAAAGGTGTGTAATAAACTTAAAGACTGATTTCTAGAATGACAAAAAATATTATGAATTTGAAAATCACAAAGAGATATTGTATTATTTACTGTCTGGCCATCTGGCTGTCTTGTCATCTAGTTATCCATCTATTACTTGGATCAGCTATACTGTTGCTATTGTTAGGACCTTTAATTTACCAAATCATAATGGTGTTCTTCTAGAAGAGAGGTAGGTAGAGCATGATCATGAAATGCAGGCTTTATCCTCAGAATAAAATTTGAGTCCCAGCGTTTTCCAGTGTTTAGCTATACAATACTGTATCAGTCATTTTGTACCCTAGAGCCCTGTTTTCCCATCAAAATATACATTGACCTCATAGAGTTATTTTGGTAATTTAATGAGATAATGAATATAAAGAACTTTAACACTGTACCAGAGATATAGAAAGTACTCAATAAAAGGTACTTGCTATTAGTATTCCTTGTATTGTTATTAATCATCCTCATCATTATTATTAGATTTTGAAGATTCTATTCTATCCATAGAATTTTTAATGGTCCAAACTCATGCATGAATAACACGGCCTTAAGCACTAAAAATGTCTTAATGGGAGAACTTTTTAGCAGTTAAGATTAAAAATATCCTGTGGGAGAAATAGAATCTTAAAACTATACTATCACGTAAAATACAACAAAGACATTTTCTTTTCAAGAGGGTCCTTTGATATTTGAAATAAATAAAGCCTGGGAGTTCTCTTTGTTACCTTGGTACTGTATGTGAGTGACTGTGGGAAAATTGGATGGTCTTTTACCTGAATAAAATGTTTATGAATTTCAAGTTTTTCTGATTCTAAAGTAATCATCTAAAGACAATATATATATTTCCTATTATGTCTCTTCATTTATTTAATAGAATAGCAGAGTTTCTGTTTGCATACAATTTTTTGCAACGGCAGTGCTTAACAATAACGACACAAAAATAAACTTCAAAAAATATATATGAGTTTATTCCCATTGAAGGGGATTGGTCCTTCTCTTGATTTTTCTAGAGGCCAGCAAGCAAATTCTGAAGTAGTACTTTGTTGACACTAGATTAATCATATTTAGAAACAATTGAAAGGACACTGAATTTAATTGTATTTTTCCTTTTAGGTTAATGGAACTGAAGAAGGTAATATGATTCAGCAAATTGATAAAGGAGATTAGTTGTCACAAGTGCATTTTTAAAAATAAGTAAACATAATATATCAATATTTATATGTATACATTCTATAAATATTCTTATTATTTTCCCAGGAGGCTGTAATAGCTTTTTTGGATGCTAAGTAGTGCCTGAAGTGAATTTTTATGGCCCATTATAAACTCCTAAAAGAAGGGTTTATAATGGGAACATGGTGAGACATTTAATATCAGCACTGAAATAGGTACTTTTGAGTTCCACATTTGTTTGAGAATAGTAACAGCAGTCAGAGTTTCTCCCAAAGGTATATTTTCTTTAGCTGCATGTCTAAGTATGTCTGATTACAGGAGTATGCTTTTGCCTATTCAATGTTGATACTAAACATTGTTTTCCATTACAATATTCTTATTTTAGAGCTTTTAAAATATACTCTACCCAATAAAATATCAGTGGAAATTATATTTTGAGATTGAGTGAAATGTTTTTCCATTGATAAGGATTGAAAGGCAAAATGTTTCTTTCTTTTTTAAACAGAAATTCTAGAGACAGTTGACCCAAGACGTTTGAATAACTTGTTTTAGAACAAATATCTACTTTCTACTTTATCTGACTGGAAAAAAAAAAAAAAGGTCAATAACAAGTGATAAATTATGTAATCGTTTACAGTTTACTAAGTACTTTTCACATAAATTATTTTATTAAGCCTGAACAAAATCCTGTTTAATGTGTTATCTTTATCATTCTGTCTATCTACCTGTCTGTATATCTATCTATCTATAAAAGTCATTTTTTTATGGCCAAACAGCTAGTAACTAGCAGATACAAGGCTTCACTATTTAAAGCCATTTGAATATCAGAGTCCCTGTTCTTTAGAGTTATTAACTTTTCCAAACTACCATGAGACTTTTCAGTGACTGAACAAGTAAAATTCTGAGACACTAATTTAAAAATTAAAACAAGCATATACATTTGTAAAGTATGAGTGATTGGCTTCTTTCTCATCAGCTAGATAAGGATTTAGTTACTTAATATCTGAATTGAAATAAATCAACATCTTAGCCATATGTAGTTGAAGCCTAAATTTAAAGTTTAAGGTAAATGAAACTGTGTGCAGTATGCAACGTCTTTGAGAATTTCTACCTGAGGCTTCTGAATTTATATCATGGATGAGGTAGAACATTAAGGACAGTGCAGTCACTTTCACATTCAAATCTACTGTGGTGATTCAGTTCAGAAATACAGAGAAAAAACGTACTGAAAGCTGTATTGGAATAAATGAGACAGAGACCCCAAAAGTCTGCTCACTGAATTTATAGTAAGCAGACAGGTGTTTTACCTGGATTCTCTCTAAAGTGATTTTCTAGAATATATATTGGCAAATGAATTGAAACTGAAATCTGAAAACCCTCCTGCATATTATCTTTGAAAGACTGAAGGTCAGTGAGAAAAGGATTCTTCACAAGATTCAAAATATATTTTTTAGTCATATCACAATGAAAATATTGCCACCTAAATTCATCTTTGATATAGAGTAGATAATATATATATTTTTCTCCCATGAAATCATTTTTAGGAGCTTTACTCTCATGTAGCAAGTCTAGAATATGAACCTTTTTTTAAACACCAGTTTTCGGTGCCTAGGGCTGCATTTTAGTTCAAATTTTTTTAATATATAAAATAAGCAAAAATATTGACGGTTGTTCCTTGAAGTTTCAGTTTGGATATATTTAAAGTGTCAAATGTATCTGTCAAGTAAAAGTGCTGCAGTACACGACATTACTTAAGAAGTCGCATGATCTCCTCCCTCCCCCCCCACCCCATGTTCCAAGTACCGTGTAGAATGTCCATTTCATTTTTTGATCTGACCAAGTATGTATCTCTTTGGCAACACATAGACCACAGTTATGGAGCATAGGGTGGACTTTTTGGACTGTTATTTGATATTTAGCACTCTTTTTTCACATACTTTGTATCTTGATAGGGAGAGGGCCATTTTTTAGAGCAAATTAGGAGCCTCTAAATCTAATTCAATTGTTAGTGAACCACTTCCTGGTCATGGTTTCATTAAAATTTGTAGGACACCATCAGTGCTTCTCCAATATTGTTTTCAAATTAAATATCTTTACTTTGAATAATTTCAACACAGTTTCACAGAGAACATCCAGTTTAGTGATGATCACCAGGCCCAAACCAAATAACATTTTTTTCACTTTGTCTTTGGCCACATAGCAAGTATCAACAAATAGATGATTACAATCTCCTTCATTACGACTAAAAGCCAAAAAGGAATTATGATCTGAGCTTTTGCAAAACTGAAGTTTGTATCTCCCAAACTCAGTAGTTTTATAGTTGACAAGAACTGGATAAAAAATATTGTAGAATGTCTACATATATATTCCTAAAGTTTTTCTTTCATTTTTTTTCGTTTTATAATTTTTTTTTTAATTGAAGTATAGTTGATTTACAATGTTGTGTTACTTTCTGGTTTATAGCAAAGTGATTCAGTTATATATATTTATAACTATATATATATTCTTTTTTCATAATTTTCCATTATAGTTTATTATAAGATATTGAGTATAGTTCCCTGTGCTTTATAGTAGGACCTTGTAGTTTATCTATTTTGTATATAGTAGTTTATATCTGATAATCCCAACCTCCTAATTTTCTCCCCTCCCCTCCTACCCTTTCCCATCTGGTAACCATAAGTTTGTTTTCTATGTCTGTGGGTCTTTTCCTATTTTGTGAATAAGTTCATTTGTATCATTTTTTAGATTCCTCATATAAATGATAATGTGATATTTGTCTTTGTTTGACTTACTTAGTATGATAATTTATAGGTCAACCCATGTTGCTGCAAATAGCATTATTTTATTCATTTTGATGGCTGAGTAATATTCCATTGTGTGTGTGTGTGTGTGTGTGTGTGTGTGTGTGTGTGTTGTGTGTATACACACATCTTCTTTATCCATTCATCTGTCAATGGACTTTTAGGTTGCTTCCATGTCTTGGCTGTTGTAAACAGTGCTGCTGTGAACATTGGGGTGCATGTTATCTTTTTGAATTAGAATTTTCTCCAGATATGTGCCCAGGAATGGGATTGCTGAATCATATGGCAGCTCTATTTTTAGTGGTTTTTTTTTGCGATACGCAGGCCTCTCACTGTTGTGGCCTCTCCCGTTGCGGAGCACAGGTTCCGGGCGCACAGGCTCAGCGGCCATGGCTCATGGGCCCAGCCGCTCCGCGGCATGTGAAATCTTCCCAGACCGGGGCACGAACCCGTGTCCCCTGCATCGGCAGGCAGACTCTCAACCACTGCACCACCAGGGAAGCCCAATGATGGGCTTCTTAATGGAGGTGGGTCCTGTCTCTGCGATGAGCTATGCAGAACATATGACCTGGAATGTTGTGAGTGTTTACAGATGTTTGTAGTTCAAGAAGCAACCTTATTTCCTGATTTCAGGTTCAGCTAGCTGTTATTGAATGCCTTCTATGTTATTAGACCATTTCACGTATTTTTATCACCTTGATTTTTTATTTATTTCTCATAAACCTGTGAGGTAAATATTATTGTTCCCACTTGATATCTAACAGAAGTTCAGAGGGATAACAAGGATAATGAATCTAACACAGCTAGTAATTAACATACCCAGCATTAAACCCAGGAGTTTTTTTACTCCAAAGCTAATCATCTTCAGCATAGTTCAGAGTAGTTTGTGTGTTTATTTGTATTTACGGCAGAACAATAGATTAAAAATAAATGAGTGGATTGATATAAACTTTCCATGGTTATTTAACAGTAATAATGATAACCAACAATTATAAAGTAGTTGCTGTGTATCAAACACTGTGTTGCTTTGCACTGTATGCTTTATTATTTTAATTAGAGAGAATTGAGATTATATACCCTGCCATAAAGGAAACATAGAGATCTTTCCCTCCCTGCCCCGTCCCCCCACCCATGTATATTCACACACACACACACACACACACACACAGGTATATGTACATTTATATGTATATATATAATTTAGACATATTTTAAGGAAACATCTGGAAGCATTATAATCTGTACTTAATGCAGAGACATAGAGACCTACACGGGGTGCTACAAATACCACTGTGCTGCAGAAAACTACATTCATTCATAAACAAAGATGACTTGGCATAATCAAGCCCAAGTTTACTTAATGTTTGTAACTCCCTGAGTTTTCAAAAAACATCAAATGAGTACATAATATATTCAGTGTTTGTATTCAAGCTAGGTTAAAAGTTTTTTGTTTTCTTTCCTTTGTTGCTGAATGTTATATACCCTCAAATTGCCAGAAGACACAGCTATCCAAACCATCCTACTCATCCAAAATTCTGGAGAAGATAGCTTTACTGACGTTTACTTTGAATTTCTTCCTAGCATTCTTGGCAAGATAAATGTATAGTATGCACATTACAAAGTAAACTAATTACCAGAAAAATTTATTATTAAGTCCCAATTGTCACATGCCGATGCAGAATTTTAAGCAAAATTGAACTGTAGATCATTATTTATAAAGTTCCTTAAATTGAGTGAATGATTTTTTTTTTTTTCTCGGTACGCGGGCCTCTCACTGTTGTGCCCTCTCCCGTTGCGGAGCACAGGCTCTGGACATGCAGGCTCAGCGGCCATGGCTCACGGGCCCAGCCACTGCGCGGCATGTGGGATCCTCCCAGACCGGGGCACGAACCTGTGTCCCCTGCAACGGCAGGTGGACTTTCAACCACTGCGCCACCAGGGAAGCCCGAGTGAATGATTTTTATTTTTATTTTTTTTTGCAGTACGCGGGCCTCTCACTATTGTGGCCTCTCCTGTTGCGGAGCACAGGCTCCGGACGCACAGGCTCAGCGTCTGTGCCTCACGGGCCCAGCCACTCCGCAGCATGTAGGATCTTCCCAGACCGGGTCACGAACCCGTGTCCCCTGCATCGGCAGGCGAACTCTCAACCACTACACCACCAGGGAAGCCCCCGAGTGAATGATTTTTTAAAATTTTTTATTGGAGTATAGTTGATTTACAATGTTGTGGTAGTTTCAGGTGTACAGAAAAGTGAATCCGTTATGCATATACATATATCCACTCTTTTTTAGATTCCTTTCTCACATAGGCCGTTACAGAGTACTGAGTAGAGTTCCCTGTGCTATATAGCAGATTCTCATTAGTTATCTATTTTATATCCAGTAGTATATATATGTCAGTCCCAGCCTCCCAGTTTATCCCTTTCCCCTTATCCCTGGTAACCGTAAGTTTGCTTTCTACATCTGTGACTCTACTTCCATTTTGTAAATAAGTTCATTTGTGTGGTGAATGATTTTTAATCATTGTAAATGTTATTTATCAAATCTCTTTGTTGAAGTTCAAAAATAATGTTTCCCAAGTGAAGTAAACAAGGAAAACATTGAGAAACTATATCAAAATTTTTATATTCTGAATTAGTAGATACTTCCTAATTCCAGTGGCTCTTACTACTCAAAAATTTCATAGCTTATCTCACTGAACCAAGATAACAGTATGTTTTGTCATGTTTCCTGAAGTGTTGTATGTGAATATTGAAGTTGCTGGTTATTTCACAGTTTTTGTTTTATTCTAGTACAGTGTCTACATATAACAACATCAAGATATGTGTAAACAAGGAAATCTTTGATATTATGGAATTAATCATCATAAATATACTCAAAAATGTAGAATCCTATAACTTTAGATGGAGTGGGATTTCAGAAAACACTTAATCTTTACTAAAAACAGTAGAGGAGCAGAGAACTTAAATGTCTTCCCCAAGGTCATAGAGCACTTTATTGGAAAAGCTAAAATATAATATCTGTTCCTATGATCCTAGTCCTTTCCATTAGATATATGTACCTTTCATATCAATGATATGCATGATAACTGTTACAGTGCAGTAGTATCGGATACTTAGCATGAAGGAAGAAAGTCATCCCATGAGTGATGCCTGGTGAGCAGAGCATAGCCTTGACCAGTAAAGGCATGAGTTGCAGCTTAGAAAAGTTTTCAGTGGGTCACCAGAGGAAATGTTGAGTAAATTTACTTGGAGCTATAGAAGTGAACTAATTTAAACTCTTCAAGAACGAATTTAAGGCTAAGAGCAAGATTCTGATCCTGATACATAATCTTAAGAACATTTTAAAGTATATACTTTCAAACAGTATATAGTTTACAAAGTTAAGAGATAATTGTTAAGAATGGAAGTGGATTCCTCTTCCAAAATTTCAGAATTTACCTAGTTCTATGAAACACAGCTGAGAAGAAGCACCACAGAATTTTATTCATCTATATATAATGAAATCAAAGTAAAGCCCTATTTAAAAATACATAAATATAATGTGACTCAAAGTTAATCATTATTTCTTGCATAAAGCCAAACCAATTTTAATACTTACTAGAAAATAAAACTTCCAGAGAAGAATACATGTATTTACTTATAATTACTTTATATGTCATCCGTTCACTATTTTTTACATGCTTATTTTAACATGTTTACTTCAAGAAATACATGTGTTAGCTTTCTAAATTCATTCTTTACTGATACTCTATTGTAGCATTTTGTTGGTTTAAACGTAGATGTCATTAAAAAGTCTTAAAATGACTAGCTGTCTTATTCAGAGTATTTAAATTGTATGTAGTTGTAAAATTATGTGCACAAGAGATAGGATTTTAATGGATAAAGTTACACAGGGGATAAAGTCAAATGACTCAGCTTGTCAGAAATGTGAAGTGCCCTTCACACATCCCTAAGTCTGGAGAATGTCATTTCACACCTCTATTCAGAATTAAGCCAAGGAATGTGTGGAGCTTTTATTCCCAGTTACACAGGGACCTACAATAAAAAGTTCTGATAATATCATGCTATACAGATCCTTAAGGTTGCAGCAGTGTTTTCTTGTTTTTGTTTTGTTTTGTTTTCTTGCAGCATAGCTTTACCATTCTTTTGGTAGCAGAAGTAAAGAATTTTAATGTTGTAAGAGGCAGATAATACAGGAAAATTCTTTAATTACACATGTAAAGAAACTAAAGCTTAGATTAATTAAATGACAAACAAGTGCCCCTCATTATTGTTGGCAGAGAGGAGAGCAAACCCTTGTATCTGACTTTTGGAGCTGTGGGGGGTGGGGGGGTGGGCTTTAGCTGTACCATACTGTACCATCTCCAGAACAATTTGGATGTCACATAGTAGTGAAACTGCCTTCTTGATATCATGGGATTCGTTTCATCTGTCTTTTAATTGTTCAAATACATTTAAAAATCTTTCCAAAGTCTTGCTCTGTTCTTCTTTCAGAGGGTAAATAAACTTTGCTTAACCCCCTTCATACTCCTTATACTCAACTTATCTCTGACCTGTCCCACCCCAGTCTCTTAAGTGAGCTTTCACTTTCCACGCTCTAGACATTTGGAAAGGATGCACATTAGTCCTTAATATTCATCTACTTCATCTTTTTATTGTTAGGTATTGAAATATCTTTTACTAGAATTTATTTAATTTTTTCTTGAATTACCTGTGAAAGATTGTAACCCTGTAAACTTAAAATATGTACAATCTATTTCAAACAGTATGAATACTGTTGATTTAGTTCTTCTCCCCATTTTTAATAGGTTTGTTTGTTTTTTTGATGTTGAGTTGTATGAGCTGTTTATATATGTTGAATATTAACCCCTTATTGGTCATATCATTTGCAAATATTTTCTCCCATTCAGTAGGTTGTCTTTTGGTTTTGTCAGTGGTTTTCTTTGCAGTGCGAAAGGTTTTAAGCTTAACTAGGTCCCATTTGTTTATTTTTGCTTTTGTTTTCTTTGTGATGGATACAAAAATATATTGTTGTGATTTTTTTTCAATGTATTTATTTTTGGCTGCGTTGGGTCCTCGTTGCTGCGTGCGGGCTTTCTTTAGTTGCGGCGAGCAGGGGCTACTATTTGTTGTGGTGTGAGGGCTGCTCATTGTGGTGGCTTCTCTTGTTGCAGAGCATGGGCTCTAGGCGCGCAGGCTTCAGTAGCTGTGGCTTGCGGGCTCTAGAGTGCAGGCTCAGTAATTGTGGTGCACGGGCTTAGTTGCTCCATGGTATGTGGGCTCTTCCTGGATCAGGGCTTGAACCTGTGTCCCCTGCATTGGCAGGCAGATTCTTAACCCCTGCACCACCAGGGAAGCCCTATTGTTGCAGTTTTTATCAGAGTGTTCTGCCTATGTTTTCCCGTAGGAGTTTTATAGGACCTGGTCTTACATTTAGGTCTTTAATCCATTTTGAGTTTATTTTTGTATCTGATGTTAGAGAATGTTCTGATTTCATTGTTTTGCAAGTAGCTGCCCAGTGTTCCCAGCATCACTTATTGTAGAGACTGTATTTTCTCCGTTGCACTTCTTGCTCCTTTGTCATAGAGTAATTGACGACAAAGGGGCTTATTTCTGGTCTCGATTACTGTAGATTTAGCCTTTAACTTCTAAGAGCAAATCTCCATTCTTAATATGCCCAAATCTCTATCATTAGAAAACAAATTCTTTTCTTTGCATAGCGTGTGCGCTTCTAGCTAATATTCTTTATTGCCTCTCTTCTTTATAGCTAAAATGCTGAAGGTGGTTTCTACATTTTCTGTTTTCACTAGTCAAGTCTCATCCAATCTTGTCTACATGGATCTCTCTTGCTCTGGGTGCCAGTGACCTTCATGTCACTTTCTTCAGTGAGATTTCTTTTAACTGCCTCTTACATGAGCTCCCTGCAGGATTCATTACAGTTGGATACTTCTAGAAACACTTCTTTTTTCACTCGGCTACTGTGATACCATATCTCTAGCCACTTCTGCTCTATCACTTCTTCAGGATTGTTCTCCTTTTATCTGGAATAGCTAAAGACATGTTATTAGGCCCTTTTAACTTTATTGACCCCTTATGTAATTCCCAAATCTATATACAATCCAGATCTCTCCTCAGAACCTGGCTAATTTATCCAGCTGCCTCATTGGCATCTGCTCTTGCATATTTTGAAGGTAATTCAAGGTCAGG
Organism: Delphinus delphis; assembly: GCF_949987515.2. Classification (NCBI taxonomy): domain Eukaryota; kingdom Metazoa; phylum Chordata; class Mammalia; order Artiodactyla; family Delphinidae; genus Delphinus; species Delphinus delphis. The sequence continues at coordinate 40,444,705 of NC_082691.1, forward strand.
ATATGTAAAACTGAATTAATAGTTTTCCTTCTGAAACTTGATGCTCTTCCAACATTTCCCAGCTCGTGAATGGCAGCACTGTTCTCATTATGCAACTTAGGGTCCTATAAACCACCTTCATTGGCTCCTTCGCACTCAGTATCAGTCCCGTTCTGTGCCTGGCCCTGTACCGAGCACTTAAGTGACTTATTGTTTTTTATTTCTCGTAACTCCAGAAGGAAGATATTATAATTTTCTTTCCTCTGCACTCTCCGTATCCAATCCATTGCTATATAATTTTAGTTTTGCCTTATAAGTAACTTCTAGATCCATCACTTCATTCTATTTCTCCCAACCCCTTCCTGATCTAGGGTCCTGTAATCTCTTCCTTGCATCACTCAGGTAACTTCACAGTTCTCTTCACTGACTTGCTCACCTTCAATCTGTAGCCAGAGTAATGTTTTTCAAACAGATCTTTGATCATTTCACCTATATGAACACCTCCTTAAATCTTAATAACGCCCTGTAAGCCCTGTGGGATCTGTCACTCACCTGACCCTCCAGCCTCACTGGATACAGTGCTTATCTATTAAAACCACGCTGAAGTCCCTTGCATTTTTCCAACTCGGGGCATTCTCTGAGCTATCTTTCATCCAGTTTTTACTGTGTATATCCTGTTCTTCCTTCAGATTTCAGTTTCATTCTGTCTTTAGTAGGGAAGCCTGATCTGACTTCCTTTTAGAAGTCAGTGTCCCTGTTACATGCTTTTCTATATGTCTTTGTAGCATTATTCTAGTTACAATTTGAAATCTGTTCATGAGATTATTCTAACAATATCTGTCTTCTCAATATATTGTTTGCTGTTATACAAGTTTGTGTTTGTGTTTGTCTTTTCTGAGAATTTTATCACCAGAAATTAGTGTGGTATCTGCTTCATAGCAGGAATTCATTATATATTTTTGGATAAATGAATGTTGATAGACATCTGGTTTTTCTCTGTGCTTATACATGCACACTGTGACACATGCATACACATCATATCATGTCCAAACACGACCTACACACATAAATGCCTGCTCTTACTCATATCCCATACACATGTAGACAAAATCGTGATAATAAAACATATTATTTATACAATCTGATATTTTTGTTATACCAGTATGGCCTGACTACTTTTACTAAATAATTTTATTATTTTTTCTGTAATAATACTGAAGTGGCTGTGTATTATCCCACCATATGAATGCAACAAGGTGTATTAAATCAGCATCCTCGTATTTTACTGTTAGAGTTAATAACTTGGTTAACATCTTTGTATATTAAGCTCTGTTTGTATGTGTAATTAGTTCCAGAGGAAAATAAGGAGATAGAGGAGAATAATGAGATACTAGCAGTTTTTACCTAAAGAGTGATTATTGTTTGTCAGATCTATATGTTTATTGTTTATTTGACAACCATCCTGTAAGGTGGTTATTATGATCCCCATTATACAGAAAGGTAAGTTAAAACTCATGGCACAAAGTAAGTTACTGGGATTATATAACAAGCAAATGGCAGACCAACAATTTGAGTCCTAGACTGTCTGATTACACTAAGACTTATTAATAATAGGCTATACTCATTTTAAATTTCTCGATGTTTATTGTCATGCCCTCAGAGAATTTGTATTAATCTTCTCTATTTCTGTATCTGTGCTCTCATTATTATTGCTCTTCCTATTGTTACTAAGGAAATATATTTTTTCCATTTAAAGGTGTATGAATTTATTTTTAGTACATCATTGTATGTTTGAATACAAGCAAGTGAGGTTCAGTACATTTGTATCTTTCTCTGAGTTGTCTAGTCTTTTATCATTTTTATTGGTACAATTTTTTAATATGATTCATTCTTCATAGCTCTTTCTATATTAAGGACATTAACTGTATACCTCATATATTGCAAATATTTTCCTATTTTGTCAATTTTCTTTTAATTTTGTTTATGTAGTATATATGTACGCTTGTGTGTGTACTTTTAATATTGCAGTCATTTTTACTCTTTCGTTTAGCCAAATAATTTAAAACTATGCTTCTAGCATATTCAAGATTTGACTTGAAAACATTTTGATGATGGATAAAGGTTAAATAATTCTTGAAAGAAATGTGCTTTTATAAATACGGTTGGTTATATAAGCGAATGTAGATGAAATTTATTTTAGATGTGTCTTGCTGAGTAAAAATGTCTTAGAGATAGGAATAGCAAAGGATTTTAGAAATAGAATGAATGTACACATGAAATGAATTTGGAACAAAATGAATAGAAAGTTACCCATAACCAGACTTTATAAAAATATACAGCTATTATAAATTTTTAAATCTGTTAAAAGATTCTGCTGAAAGATTATTTTCATAAATTATATATATGTATACGTGTATATATATGTATACATATATATATATGTAAACAGCCCTGGTGTGATTAAAATGTCAGAAAAATTGATGGAAGAATAGCTAAGAGATTTGCATATGGATGGGATTTTGTTCATTGTAGTATCATAGTGTTTGTTGAAATTCAATGACTATTGCAATAATGAACAACAAAAATGCAAAATGTTTAAAAATTAAAATTAAAAAAAATGCAGTGAACTAGAAGAATAGGATTATAAAATAAGTTAGAAATGGCAATTGTTCCATAAATTTTGAAGGTTATTAGGTGTACCTCCCCAGAGTATTTTGCCCTCCCCTCAGTATGATAATCCAAACATTTCCTGTTCACCTAAATGCCTGGTAGCTTTAATAATGTCGTCAACTTCACTCTGATGTAACCTGTGAATAGGAATGCTTTGTTTTATAATCCTTCCATATTCCCTATTGTAACTAAACCATACTGGTCATATAGTAGTAAATAAATAAATAATTATTTGCTTATTGATTTGAAAAATTTCTTTACATCTGTGCTTACTCTCCCCGAGATAAAATTCTGAGTACTTCCATAATTGACTTGTCCCCAATGCTTCTGACACCCAGAGGTTATTAATAATGCCTAGCTCTACAAAGTCCCAACCAATCATAGTTCCTCTAACACTCATACCTTCAGAGACCAAAACTTCAAATGATCACTGCACTCTGAGTGACGGATATGTTTACTTTGTCAAGAACCACTGTATTCTTTCTTCACAGCTTTATGTGCTAAAATGTGTTCTACCTTCTTAGAGTATGTGTTATACAGTGTTAGCTCCTGGTTACTAATAATTATCAGTATGGACTCCAAGAATTGAAAAGTGAAGTCTTCCAGACTTGTTGGATTTTGTGTTCAGTACAAAACTACTTTAGAGTTGATGATTTTCTCCCCTCTAACATCCACCTGTGTCAATACCCATCCTTTCCAATAAGTATATATTATTGATCATATACTGTTCATATACCTGCGAGGAAAATACAGAGGGCAAAATTAACACAAAGTTAGTCACACACACCCTCTCGCTGCTTCCCAGAGGATGGGAGCTTCTGTTCTTAACATTGCCTTATTGTTCTATCTAGACTGTTATTCTTCTGTTTTCTTTTAGAGGAGGGCGGGAAGGGGTAATCTTTGAAATTTACTACCTACTTCTGTTTATTCTATCTCTCCTTGTTGGTGGTGTCTGTTGACCTCTCATTCACTTCCCTTTAGTCTCAAGGAACCATCAAGGCACCTGATTTATAGTATTTGTCTTCATTCTTATTACATCACCGTTTGAATTCTTCACTCACTGTCTTTAACCACAGATTTTGCCTTATCAGTTTGTAATACAACTCATTAGAAACGGTGGATTCTTTTTCTCCACCTCATTAATTTCAGTTTGAGTCATGCAGTTTATTTTGGCCAGTGGAATGTTAGCATATATTAATTGAGCTAAGGCTTTAATTTGTTTGTATGGTTAGGCTTGCCTCTTGTGCTCCTGTCACCCAAAATGGGAAGAGCATGCCCAGGTAGCTTCTTTTCCATCAGCCTGGCCTCTTGAATGAACAACATGGAAGAGACCTCGATACTGGAGCAAAGCCCCACCACACAGGCACCTTGCAGCAGAGTAGCCCAGGTGAGCCCAGCCTTGATCAACTAAATACAGTCAAACTGAAGACCCATGGGCTTAAGACAAAATGTTTATTATATACCAGTGAGACTTTTGAGATTATTTATTAATCAGATATTATAAACATGTAATACATTTGATGAATCCAAATCCATTTGGCTTCAACTTTTTAGCTCCCTGAGATTATAGTTTCTGAAACCTATGAACTAGAAAAACTATCCTTTCTATGGTGTTCATCTACTCCCTGTCATATTCATACAGTAAACTATATCATTGCCCTCAATCTCTGACTTTTTCTTATCCTTTCAGCTCTCTCCCTCCTGCACTCCTTAACTGCTCTTTGACCTCGTAAAGACCTCATGTACTCGACTCCTGCATTTTCTCCCAAAACTATCAGCATCTCCTTGAACTAAGTTTTCTGTTCAGTACCGAACCCATAGTCACTCACTTGACTGTATCCTCAAGCAATCTGTTCCTCTTTCATTTGCTATATATCTTTCCTGAAAACTGCAAACATAGATCGAGCCACAATTTCTCCTCTTTACTTCTTCATTCAGCCTAGTAACATAACACTTGGGAAATTGTATGTTACTTAAATAATTCCACAAAATGAGATGCAAATATGCTGGTATCTCATATCATATAGATGAATTATTCAAGATGTCACTTAGCTTAATAGCAGAAAGTTTAGGATCTTCTGGAGGTTTCTCTCACTCTGTGCATTTACCAGAATGAAATGGTTTAGACAGCCCCAAAGTGGGCCAGTCCTCTGCACCCTAAGAGCTTGTTTTTCTTTTAAAGAAATAAAGGTCACCATCAAAATTTATTTCTAGTTTTTCATCTTTCTGGAAGTCAGACAGATAGGGCCTGTAAGTGTGGTCTTGACCAGGAGTATACCAAGTCACAGACCCCAATCTTTTGTCTGAGTTTCCCAATTTCTTATATCCGGGATAGGCAGTATTTTTCTTTAAAATGTAATCTTTCCAGATCCATCCTCTTTCCCTTCGCAGTAAGGTCCTTTTCCCAAAGTATTAAATGAGGTGAGCCTTAAAGACCTGAAGAATCTTAATGCCACTTCTGGCCCAACATGTTCTCAGATCAGTTCCTTGTCCTTTGCTTTTCCTACTGGTATATCGGGGGCTGAATTGTTCAGGTACATTGTGTCACCTGGCATCTGATTTGGTTCCGCCACTGCAAGTCATTGATAATGGAGACTTTATTGATAACGGGATAATGGAGGAAGGGGTAAAGGGGAGTCTTAAAGCTCTCTCTCCTTCCCGCTTTCTGAGTCAGCATCCCTAGCAAGTGGCTTTCCTCACTGACTCCAGCTTCCTTTGGGCAGACCACCTCAGATGACATCTTAGGGTGAGAGTGAAACTTTGCCTGGGCTCTGGTCATCCTGTGTCTCCTTTTTTGTCCCTGCAGGTTAGAGGTAGTAGAGACTTCACTGCTCTTGCTAATCTTGCATTGCCTCGCCAGTCCCAGTTTGTAGTTGCATCTATTCCTAAAAGATAGCAATTTCTTTACTGCCATAGTTTCTTTGTCCTTCTTATTGCTCTGATGTAGAATGCCTTTTTTCACTTTTTTCGTAGAGAGCTCTTTCTCCTTTATGTCTCATCTTAACCACTGCATTGGGAAGTTTGTTAATGAAATGAGGCTGCACCTCTGTTTTCATCACTGGACTCAGTTTCTGGCATATAGAGACTACCCAGTAAATGTTAATTTCACACAACAAAGATTGCCTTGAATATTGAGTTACAATTTGATTTGAGGAATAATTTATAGCAGAGTGAGCAATTGAGTACATATGCTAATTTGCTCTTAGGGAGAATGAATAATGAAATAAAGTCCATTTGTGGATTTGCTCTTTTAAACACTTGGTTACAGCACATTGGAAAGATACGGATGACATAGCATAGCATTCAATAAAGAAAAGGGAATGGTAACATTTTTATTTCAGATGTTGGCGGAGGAAGGAAGGGCATTGCATCTGAAGGAAACAGTAGGTTAAATGGAGATATGTGAGAGTGCGTGTGGATGCCTCTCACAATATCAGCATTCAGCAGTTTCTAGCCTATTCTACTCTTACTTTTGGTCTTATATCTGTGTTTGACTCTAAGAGGAAATTAGATATTCAACCTTTGTAAATCAGCTTTGCATATCACAGTAAGCATGCCTTTGGCCAAAAAGCCACCCTCTTCTTTCTGACATGATAAAATGGATGAACTTTCTGAAAACTATCTTCCTCAAAGGAATCTCTTACTTCTTTCTTAAAAGGAGGTCTCATTCTCCTGGCTAAAGAATTATAATAATTAGATAAGTGGGGTGCTACTATAATGTAATCTTACATAAGAGAAAAGTAAAGAATATAATCACTAAGCAAATTAACCAAGCTTAGATGAGTGTCACTGGTCCTGATTTTAGGTGTCTTTATCCTGGCAGAGTCCATGATTCATGTAGGGTTCAGTGGTTTAAATAACAGTCTTTATCAAAGGATATTTGAAAAGAGCAAGTCACTGTGGTGATTAGATAGATGGCAAAGCAGTCATATGTAAATAGTTTCCAAGGTCTTTACATGAGTTTACTTCCTTATTGAAAACTAATGGATACTGTGGGACACTAATTAGCGTTCTCTAAGAGTTCTCCAAGAGGAGTTGCATTGGAGTTGATGTGAATTGGCAGAAAGCATCATAATTTGATTTGATCACTAAAAGGCCTTACATTTGGGGCTTTCTTTTTAAAGTGGAAAATGGTTCCCCAATGAAAATATATCATAGGAGAAGGAGAGGAAGAGAAGATAAAGAAAATTGAATGTTCGTCACTGATCAATTATTCAGAAACAATTATGGTTTGCTAGGGAAAGCATGCTGTGCTGAAGCCAAACCAAACTCAAGTAGGCATGAGAATTAATTACTTTCATGCTTGCATAAGGCTAGAGGAAGGAGGACGCGGTATCTCTTGGCAGAAATGTCCTCCTCTCTTGGAGCAGGAAATGATGATGACACAATGAGAGACCTTACTCCAAAATGTCAGACATTTTCTTATCAGGGAAGAGATTCTGAGCTCAGTTTATAAGAGAGGTATTAGTCAGAGTTCTCTAGAGAAATAGAACCAGTAGGATGGATGTATATCATAATATATATGTAACACATGTAATAAAATACATAAAAACATTACATATATGTACATTATATATATGTATGTATGTGTATATATATGAGAGAAAGAAAGAGATTTATTTTAAGGAATTACCTCAAGCAGTTGGATTGCGAGGGCTGACAAAATTCGCAAGGCACGCTAGCAAGCTGGGAATTTTGGCTAAAGTTGGCATTGCAGTCATGAATCCAAAGACTGGAAACTCAGGCAGAATTTGTGTTGCAATCTGGAGAGCAGAATCCCTTCCTGCACAGGGACCTTTGTCTTTTCTCTGAATGCCTTCAACTGATTGGATAAGGCCCACCCACATTATGGAAGGTTATCTACTTTATTCCAAGTCACCTGGTTTAAATGTTAATGTAAAAAATATCTTTACAACAGCCTGTAAACTGCTGTTTGACCAAACACCAGTGTTTGACTGAGCATCATAGACTGGCCAACTTGACATATACAATTAACTAGCACACTTACTGTACCTACTTATGGCCCAGGTCTGTGCTATGGATAATAACCTCTCACATTTTGATAACTATTTTTACACACTATCATAGTCATACATTTCATATTCTGACAACATTATTGTAAGTTATGCAGGGAAGCAAGTTTGACTCCATTGACATAAATAAGGAAACAGAATCATTAAAAACATAAAATTCTTAAACTTTATATTGAAGTTCACATCCAGTGTCATAAAGAATATAATTAGCAGCCAATAAAAAAATTGTTAGTAAGAAAATATATTCTTGGAATTAAAATTAGGTGTTATTTGATGTGGATAGGAGTGTCATCTTTATCATTAAATTAAAATTATTCTGTGTATTTGATTTGTAAGCAACTTCAGTTTAGCTTGAAATATTTTCACTTACAGAAACTGGTAAACTGTGATAAAACAATTTTGACGATAAGAATGTTACTGTCTTTTCTTCTTTTGAAAAACATTAAAATCATACAAGAAACGAAATAGATCTACTTCTCTCAGATAACCTATATCTAAAGAGAAGAAGAGAGAGAATTAAAGAGAAAGTGGCAATTTTCAATCCCTGCAAAGGAATCTGAAGTCCCCCTCCCATTGAGGGAGATTTAAAAGTCTTTTCACCACAATTAAAAAGAAAAAGGACAGTGATTCATATTAGTTGAACAGGATGTGTGTATGTGTGTGTGTATATAAATTATTGGGGTTTTTTCCCACTTGAGATAGGTTTTTTCCCCCTATGGAATTGCTCTTAGTCACAGGTGTCATACATAAAGGGAGAAAAAGTTCGATCAGTATTTAGAAAGTCTCCCCCAGTGAGGCAGTGTTTCCCTTTCACTGCCATGGAGTTGAAATTTTTTGAGCTGAGAAAGTTTGAAGAGTGTCTCCATTTTTAGAGAGTGAATTGGTTAACTGTAATGCTAGAAGGAGACTATTATACCAATTATTTAAAACATTTTAAAACTGGCCTAATGCAAGCGATTATGTTTGGAGTTAATGAAGCACCGATTCCCCTAATGTAGCTGAGTAAAGGAAAGAAAGATCTTTTGCCAATAAAAATCTCATCAGGTGATGCCCTTGACAGAACATCCCACTATTCCTGTCAGCCAGAGCTGTCATAAACAAACCACTGATGAGACGATGACAATAATTAACACTGTGTTAATGGGCTATGGAGCCTCACAGTTATTTTTTCAGCTACAGTGAACTGAATGAATGCCAGGCAGTGCACATGGCTTAACATCATAACATGTTTCTCTTTTATTTACTGTGGTTACGTTGGCTCTCGTGTTACACATCAGAGATATGCTTTCTTAGACTCATGGGATGGTAGATAAGGATACTAAATGCTAGAAATCCAATAGCTATGTTCATATCACCATTAAAGGTTAAGAGTAAAGAAACTGGCTTAATCTGGACTTTGTTTTGATAAGACTATGGTAGTTTGACCCAGCACAATGGAAGACATTTTGGATTATGATTGTAACTCTAGGGGAGAACATTTTTTTTTAAATCAGAAATTTGAACCCACAATTAAAATAATCACAGGCAATGGGTTTTGTTAGAGATGTGGCCACTGGCAGAATCAGGTTAAAGTCAGGAGAGGTGCTGGCTACTGCTGCTACAAGCAGGCATTTTGGGTGGCAATTTTTGTAACAAGGTATCACATTCTAGTACAGGGCAGCAAATTGAGTTAAGAAGGGGTCAAGGATGGCCTGCCACATAGGTTCCCTGAAACTCACTCTACTGTGCATCTCTAGAGCCACCACTTCAGTCTAACCTGTTTATACTCTACTGTATTTTCAAGTGTATGTCTAAAATATCTCTCCCTCTTGGCATTGCGACTTTTCAATAAGATATTTATGGAACACATTTCAGGCTTAATAAATTTCATCTTACACAAGGAACAAACATGGTAAGTCTAGACAATTTTTTTTTTTTCGTTTTAGCTCCCCTGCTTGAACTCAAATCAAAGGAAGTAACTGTATTGCATAAAATGCATTCACTTGTAGAAGTGGAAATGTTTTGATCTCTATTAAATACTGGATAATTAAGAAAAAAGTTTGAATGTACTCTGAAAAGTGGGATTATTTTTACCATCCTGAATGACAAATCTTTCTGAACAGGCTTTCCAGCAATTAGTCTTGCTCTAATGCTATTTCTACACTGGCAAGATGAAGTCTGTTACTTGCCAGATATCTGGAGAATATGGTGCTTTCTGTACAGGCACCAGTATTTGTCCAAAAGCCAGAGTAGACGCTTGTACTTGGCCAGTGTAGAAACAGCAGAAGAGGCCTGAAGTACTCAAATTTTGACTGGATTAGTTGGGTGATTTCTCTAAGGAATCACTGCTTTACTTCTCTGAGAGTCACAAATTATTAAACATAATGCAAGGAAATCTGTGGGTTATTCTGACTGTTTACTGAATATGCATATTATGTTTGGCATTACTGACAGTTGGAAGGAAGTAAAATCGTGATCCTGACTCTGAGGGAGACCATAAAGGGTGTTTTTATCTTAGACTCACAACTTAATTGAAGAGGTTTATATGGTATTTCAAAGTGGATTTTTAGAAAACTATTATTATACACACTGTAGTGTACAAATGCTTTTATCTTGATAGTCTTTTAAATATTTGTGTAGACCTTCCCTTAAAATAGATTGAAAAGAAATTCCAGTATCTTGTTAGAATTCATGGTTGTTTTCATAATAATCTAAATTTTTTGTTAATATTGTCATCGTGTATCTCTCCTATTAAAAGGGAAAAAAAATTGGCAGTCTGAGCATTGTTAAAAAATTTTCATTTTGTTAATTTCAAAGGCTTCAAAATAATCTGTTTCGTGTCCTGTCTCTCTTTGAGAACTTCAAGAGAAATGGATTTTTCAAAGAGCACCATGTTGAAGCAGATTTTCTTTGCCATTCTAGAAACACATACTTTGAATGTCACTCCATAGTCTGTCTCAATTAAAGTACTGTCAACCTTTAAGTTTTCTCTTTTCTTAAGCCAAAATCAAAGCTCACTTTTTCATGGGAGTAAGTGTATAGGACAGTCACTGTACAATCACTGTGCAATCATGGTAATCAACCTCCTTGTTTTCTCGAACCTTAGTACTTGGCTGTGGAATTAGTTAAAGGTTACAGTGTGGTTCAATATGGAGTCTAAATGTTCATCTTTGTTTCCATTATAGAAATATCCTTTTTTTAGAATTGAGGTACTCAGTAATCTTAAGTGTTAATGATAAAATATAATTATTCTGGATTTACTAATATCATAAATAATTCTAACATTTAGGTTGATGGCATAAAATAGAGCTATAGATAATTATGAAAGAACTGAACACTCAAGTGGAGTGCTGGATTTTTTTTTTCCCATAGTTAGATCCATATCCAAAAACATGGTGGATATATAATTTTTCTTATGTATTTATAATAATAGATACTAATATACTGTTTTATGTACTAAAGTGCTTTCAGATATATTCTCAAAAGCTAGAGAGTACTTTTGTTTCAGGAGTAGTAATGGTGGTGATGATAATAGTGGTATTCCCATTTTACCAGTGAGAAAATGAGGCTTAGAGAAGTTAAAATATTGGTTTAGATTTATATGTTTTATAAATTGCAGGGCAAACTCATTGGATTCATATTTCTTGATTCAAAATTTCTTACTGATTTCATCATACCTTTCTTCTGTGTCCACCAGGTGTAAATGGGAGTAGGATTCCTAGATCTGCAGGATTTGCAGGCATGTTTCAGGACGACTTCCTATAGTTGTACTTAAATACTCCCTAGATCTTACCTAGACTCAGACTGGGCCCACCACTGACAGCCAGCTTAGAAACCTAAATGGCTTTCAAAATCAAGGCCTTTCAGAGACCATTACCTTTTGTTCCTGCATTTTCTTAGTCATAGGCTATGGGTTAGAATCTAAGCTCACATTACTTCATAGATGACTCCAGATAATAAATGTCAACCTCTGTTCCTTCTAATTCCATTCCCGTGATGTGTTTCTAACCACTATTCTGTCTGCACCCTCATTCTAGCTCATCAGAGATAAATTACTACTAAGTCTTTGACTTCAGTAGATGATTTTCTTATTTGAGAAGAACAAAATGGTAATAAACACAGAGTCCAAGGTTTTGCCTTCACACATGCCAGTTAGTTTTTCTTTTTATGAAAGTAGTCGTAGCTCTGCCTCACTGTTCATTTTCAAAATGATAGTGTGGATTTGTCAAAATCATAAATGTGAATTTGTGCTCAAAGCGTTGTCAGTTGCTCATCCTTTGAATGAATTATACCTTTAGGACCATGTACCAGTCATACTGATGTTCATTATAAGGTGTCTTTCTATTTTCCTAATTACACATTTTGTATTTGCAAGGACATTTTCAAAGCCTCAGCTCATAGGAAACATAGGAGACTGTTTACTGGTAAATGTCGTTTAGCATAATGTTTCACAATGGATACTATAAAACTGGGCATTTCTTCTTTTTACCATCTTTAAGCTTTCAACCAGTCATTATCATTGATCAAAATCATTCAAGAGGATGAGATCAAAGTAGATATTTAGGTAGTTGCATGCAGTATGTGAGCAATTTATGGTGCTAATGTCACATTTTCTGCAATGCATAAAGCATTCTTTGAAGTGAATCCAATATTTATATCAATGCTGAGTGTTCAGAGATTGCAGTAAAATTTTGGCTATCTGTAACCAGACTTCTTGTTCCCCCATTCATCTTGAAAGAGCATAAATACATGAGGCTTCCAACTCCTTGAAAACAAAGTCTAATGGTTGGGCAACTAAGAGCAATTAAAGTTATATAAAAGAAGTAGGACACTCAAAGATTACATTTGATATAAGAAAGCAGCCAAATAGTAAATACTTTGATTAGCTGATGAGAACAATCCACTTTTTTCACATGAAAGCCAAGAAGCAAAAGAGTAGCAGCATTAAACAAAACATACCCAAGTAAAAGTGAAAATGTGTAGTGAAAAGGGAGGACACACGGCAAAGAAGTGTCCATTGGACCATCGTGGTAATGATGCAGGTCAATGATAGTGATGAAAGTGGTGAATGTGACTGCAGTGCTGAAGAAAATGAACCATGAAGAGGCACAGTAGGAAAAGCAGCTTTGTTGGTAGAAGGCAACAGTGGTTCTGGACTCCAGAACTCAAGGAAAGCGTAGCCTAGAGATGAGCTACCTTAAAAGGAGAGGGCTTTCCTGGTGGCGCAGTGGTTGAGAGTCCGCCTGCCGATGCAGGGGATGCGGGTTGATGTCCCGGTCTGGGAAGATTCCACATGCCGCGGAGCGGCTGGGCCCGTGAGCCATGGCCGCTGAGCCTGCGTCCGGAGCCTGTGCTCCGCAACGGGAGAGGACACAACAGTGAGAGGCCCGCGTACCGCAAAAAAAAAAAAAAAAAAAGGAGAGAAGGAGCAAAGAGCTAACTAACCACATTAGAACCTGAAGATACACCCATAGATTATTTCTAATGACTGGGTAATGGAAAGGGGGAAAGATGTAAGTGTGCAAGAACTTCTGTGCCCCCCAAATAGTCTACATGTTAAAAGTAGGCCAACCACTATGGTTAAACAGTCTGAGGGCAGCAAACATCCACAGCTGATGCACTGGCAGTTCTTATCCCCTATTCAGGGGATAATACTTACACACAAGTATTAATGCTAATAAGGTAATCTGTCATCAAGAAAGTTTGTCATGTTCTGACTACCTATGTAAAATTGAAAGAAAACATAATTCTTATGGAGATTTCTGTCCCCCAGTTTGTGTAAATAAATATAAAACTCAGAAAACTTGAAAAGTTCCTTGTACAGAATATTATATCCCTCCAATATTTTCATGTAACGTAATTTTTACAATAAAAAGCTTGGGGATTGATCAGTAGACAATTTCTCAACCCGGTTCAGAGTTGGGAATTCTCCCTGCTCTGAGTCAGTCAGATGTAGAAAACAGGGCAACATATTCTGCTTCTTTTATTTAGTGAAAAACCTGTATGGTTTTATTCTTTCCTTGGTCTTTAGTGTTATCTTACTCTATCAACTTAGTAGATACTTGCATAGCATGGCAGCTTCCGCTATGGAAGAGCTGGGTGTGAATTAAAGCATTTTATCACCCTAGTATGAAATGCACCAAGAAGCACTATACAGCACAGTTCGTACAGCATTTTAAAAATAAAATACTGATTCTTTTTAAATGTGCTTTCTGCTTTGACCTACATGTCATCAATGTTGTTAAATATTATGCTATTTGAAAAATCCCAGTCAACAAACAAAAGCTCATAACAGCCTTTTGGCCCATAACAACATAGAGCTGAGGTTCTTCCTGCTTTGGGGTGAGCTTGAGTATTGTCTTTGTACTAGATCCCGATATGTAAGGTTTAACTAATAATGCCTCTGAATCCGTAATTAATGAGATTCCTAATGGTAAGCCAACATACTTTACTTAGAAAAGATAATCTTTTAATAATTGAGAAAAATGGCGTAAAATATTTGTTCTGTGTAAAGTTTTGATCACTTATACACCATGCAGAGCTAGACTTCTCTGCCTCTTCTATCCTATAAAATATGCTATTGTATTTTCACCTTGACACTAATTGTTTTTTTTCAAATAAATAAATCTTCAGTAAAATTTAGAATAACATTTGGGATTTCTCAGGTAACATTTTGCAATCAGACTAGACTCTGGGAATTTGTTTTTACTTTCATTTAGTTATTATATTTAAAAGATACTATTTCCTAACCAGTTAACTTACTCTTCATATAAAGACGAAAATAGCATCCTTACAGATATGTAAGGTTGACCTGCTCTACCTTTGGTGACATAGTCACTTAATTACAGTCTAGGAGAGCAAACTTTAATTCATATATTGCTGACTCACAGTGGAAAAACTTATATTGAAGGTAGTTCTTCAAATGCATATTTTATAACTAAGAAATTTCATGTTATTGAAGTGATATATAGAGTAGCTTGTATTGCTTACAGTGAAGTCATTTTTAGGGGGAAATATTTACCATTTTTCTTGGAGAAATTCAATAGGTTAGGCCTAAATGTTCAAGGATTTTACTTATCTTAAATTCACTGAGTTTATTATCAGTTAAATAATTCATATCTTGGTTTCTTTCAGAAAATGTGAATAATAAATTAATTCAACCTAAAAATGACTTTAATTGATCCAGGTATCTAAAATATTGCATATTTGGAATTTATACATATTTATACATATGGTAAGGTACATATTTGTACATATGGTAAGACATTATTTAGACACGATGGTTCTTTAAAATGTTTTCATCTGGATTTCAGAGTGCTGGAATTCTCGTTTAAAGCTTACATGGTAAATTCAAACATCAACATTTTATAATTAGCTACTTTAAAAACTTTACCTAGATCTTTATAAAATCAGATTTTTAAATTTTCTTACATTTACTCCAGAAACAGTATCAAACTATTAAATAATAGATTTATCTATTGTAAATAAAAAAGTGTAGTAATAAAATTATGAAGAAATAATTTTAACCAAAATTTCCTTTGAATTACAAAGATTAAAGATTTTTCTAATGTGTGAGCACGGAAAAGAGCAAATGGTGGTATGGGAGTAAGAGGTGCTAGTGAAAATCATTGTGTTCATTACCATAAATCAAAGCCACTGTAAGATTTGCCTTTATGTTTGGAAGAACAAGCTTTTTATTGACTGTCTTTCATAATTAATAGCATTTACTGTTTAAATCAGATTAGTCCACTTTTCCTATTAAAGCCTTACTGTAGGATCATTTTTTAAAGTACAAAATGAACTTGACAAAAATGAAGGATCGATAATATGTTGATTAGGAGTCTATTTGCTCTAATAGCAAATGTTTCCTTGTTATTAGTTCCTGTTGCAACACTCTCAGAGGTCATAGTTCATTACTATCTCCTGGCAGGGGTATTTTCTCAGTGGTGTTTTATAGAGAAAAAGGTGATCCTACTGAACAAAACACTGATGGATTGACTTAGTCATATATATGGATTTTCTTAATACTTCTTTAATCGGCTAATTTTTGGATTCAAGGTTGTGTTACAGGATATCCATCAATTGGGCAGGAAGAAGAGAACGATATGCTGGGGAACCTAGCATCCTCAGAATTTCTTGAGTTAGACTTAATCAATGAAGGGTAGGGGGGCTGTGCTTTACTGCAGGAAAAAAAACACAATGTGATTGAGGTTTCAGAAAATCAAAACGTGAGCATTGATGGGGAAACGGATAGCAGGAGGGAAATGCACATGTATAAGAAAGTGCAAGTTACATAGGTGTTCATGGTTTGACGTGTTGAAAAATAAAGCTAGAAAAGGTTGTATATAAGCCCCTGGAATGCTTGCTGAATTTAAGCAATTTTCCTATGAAATGTGGTAATTTTTAATACAAAGAGGTCTCCTTTTCACAGTAGTTTGAGCAAAGGAACACAGATGTTTATGCAACAACACAATAAACAGAAACCATTACTGATACATTCTTTCTCAGTAATATATGTGGACTTAGCTGGTGTAAAATATAGTCAAAGAAAAAATAATAGTTTGCTTTGGGTAGCAAAGGGGAATAAAGGAAAAATGAGATGCAATTAAGCACAGAACAATTTAGTATAATTCTAATAGCAAAGTCTTTAATGATGCTTTGGTACAGATGAATTTGATTTAGAAATATCTCCCAAGTTAAGTTGTGGAAACCTATCTCTTCAGTCACATAAATTTGGACAGGCCAAAGTTATTATGCTGAATGAGAAAATTGGAACCTTGGAAGGGAACTAAATGACCTAATTGATCTTCTTTTCCATCACTGATTTCTAGATACTACTATGAATTAAATGGAAAAAGGTTAATTTTGCTATTTAAGATAAAAAGAAATGAACTGAACTTACAAGTGCTTACATTTTTTAAAAATTCAGCATGAAGCTGTGTCTATAATCTCCTTTTGGCCTGTGTCATTGGACTCATATTGTTCTTAGTCATGTGGCTCTGAGGTGGTATACACAAGATTCATGTTATATAAGTCACTTCAGAGAGCTTGCTTATAGTTTTTCTGTAAGAGAATAGTAGTCACAGTTTCCTGTCTTGATTTAGAAACAAGTCATTAGAGACTATAAACACATTATCCGTGGCTGCTCCATAAGCAACTGGTGGACCAGTAAGACAGGTAAATAAATGGTGAAGGAAACGCAGAAAACATGAAGGCCCAAAGATGTTGTATCAGGTAAATTAGCAATGTAAATATTTTATGATCTTTAGGGAGTAGAGCAGTATCCTGAAAAAAGGGTAGGCAAACTTTTTCTGTAAAGGCCAAATGGTAAATACTTAGGGGTTTCAGGCCAAGATGCAAAATTAAGGATTTTATATACACTATTAAGTAACAAGAAGGAAAGCAAATTTTCATACATTTTTACTGATAACATTAAAATATAATATTTATTGAGTGCTATATTGGTAATACATATTTACTAATGAAAAGCATGGATTTTCTGTTTTGAGGGAGTAACATTTTGCTTTATTGGGGTTCAAATTTTGTGTTCCTTGTCATCAAATCAATTACAAATGTACAGGCTATACAGAAACAGATTTGTTTTGAGCTGCAAGCCAAAATTTGCCAAGTCCTTTATTAAAATACTTACAGGGTAGAGCTATATCTGTAGAAGTTTTATCTCCTGTATAGGAAAATTAGGTAAATTCTTAGCCCAAAGTTATCTAAAATATCTATATTTGTACCCCAAAGTAGATCTGTACCTAAAGTGTAGAATAGAGGTTTTTCTGGTCAATTAAATGTGATCAAATATCCTTGAATTCTTTTTTTTTTTAGTTGTAATTGTGTATCGGAACCACTTTTTGCCAATGCGTTTTGGAATTTCCAATAGAATTTGACCCAAATCATTTATTTTCAACTACTCTTCACTCCCTGAGTGCAGATAAGAGCACCACATCTGTTTCACTTGCTGAATTAACTCAGTGTCTCTTGAGGCCCAAGTGAAACCCAAGGGGTCCATGGATAAATGGCCTAAGCTTCTGTTACAGAAACAAAATAATTGCTAATTTATATACATTAATTTACTTATTAATTATTTATACATTCTTCAACAGTCACGTTGAATACATAGAATGTCCCACTTACTGGTAATTATGAGGACACAGATATTTTGTGAATACTTTTCTTAGACGAGTGATTACATCATGATATTAACTAGATAACAGAGTAAACTAGACCCTTGCTACCTTATTATAGCACTGTTATCTAGTATTCACAGTTCCCAGATAAAGGTTACAATCATATCTTAAAAAGTTTTGCCTGACATATTCAACCATGTTAATATAGCAATATTTTCTATATAAATTAGTTTTTCAGAAATCAGAATAAAATGAAGCAAATAAAAGTAGAAAATTTACATACTTTAAAATTTCTAAATCAGTTAATATCAAAAGTATAGATAAAACTTTCTTGACAAACAAAATGTGGTCAGGTACTCTTTGGCGCTGTCAGGCTATTCATACCATATTCTTTGAGGAAGCATATGAAATTTATATTAAAAATGTACTAGGAGGTATTGCTCTTATGTATATTTTCAAACGATTTTAATATAACTATTTTTTTTTCCTTTTTTTTTTTGTGGTATGCGGGCCTCTCACTGTTGTGGCCTCTCCTGTTGCGGAGCACAGGCTCCGGACGCGCAGGTTCAACGGCCATGGCTCACGGGCCCAGCCGCTCCGCGGCATGTGGGATCCTCCCGTACCGGGGCACGAACCCGTGTCCCCTGCATCGGCAGGCGGACTCTCAACCACTGCGCCACCAGGGAAGCCCCAATATAACTATTTTAACAGAGATGTTCAAGTACAGTTAGAGATAAAAATCAACTCAATTTTCTAAATCAATTATTTGTCTAATTCTCATTCATATGTTTACTAGAGTTTCTCAGTATTATATCTTTCCAATCCAGTGTTACAATGAGAACATAGTTAGAATTTTTCAATCATTTTATCTTTACATATGTATATTACTAAGAATTAGAAGTATGAATTTTAAGTATCCATATGTCATGTCTGGAAGACACAAAACAGCCGTTTTTCATTATCTTTCAACTTACCTTCTTCCGTCCTCCTTAGAACATCATCGCTCAAGTGGGATGGAGAATATGAAAGGTTGTGGGGAGAGAAAGTGGGCTCAACTTTCAAGTGGCAAAATTTCAGTCAGACTCTTACCATAGACTTACAAAACACAGCAAAAACAAAATAGATAAAATTATACATTTCCATACAAAATTAATTTTGTCAATTCTTAGAAGTGAATTAATGTGATATTGTTACTAAATTTAATATTTTAATCACAAAAATACCTCTAACTAGCAAGTAGAGATAATAAATATGTCAAACTGAATATATACTGGTTTTATGTTGATTTTTCTTGAATTAATTTTTACTAAAAACAAATTTCTAAAGACTTAAATATTTTGTCTAATTTAAGATATAATTTATTTGAAGCTAAAACAAACATTCCAGAAATTGAAGAGGTGAGTTCTTAAAGAAGGAAACAGCAAAAACCTCTCCTCAGATTGAGTCATTTTACCTCCTCTAAATCAATACCGATTAATTGGTACACTTTCTCTCCTAAATGAGTATATTTTGCATGCTTATTCCATCTTCTAAATTCTTCTGCAATATTTCACTCAAATAATTGTATTTCCCCTTCTCAATTCTGTTGTGATAATTTTACTTAAATAAAGCTGTGGAAAAGATGTCTGAATGAGGGCTTCCCTGGTGGCGCAATGGTTGAGAGTCCACCTGCCGATGCAGGGGACGTCGGTTCGTGCCCCGGTCCGGGAAGATCCCACATGCTGCAGAGCGGCGGGGCCCGTGAGCCGTGGCCGCTGAGCCTGTGCGTCCGGAGCCTGTGCTCCGCAACGGGAGAGACCACAACAGTGAGAGCCCCGCGTACCACCAAAAAAAAAAAAAAAAAGTCTGAATGAAATGTAGACCAAGATATAATGAAAGATACCTGTGACTCTTGGATGCATGAAAAGTAACCCCGAATTTTTTCTGTTTTGTTGTTGTGGCTGTCATTTTGTTGAAGAAATGTCTTGTGCACTCTAAATATCTATGTTTGAAATTTCAAATGATTATAATTCATCTTTTTCTCTGTGGTTCTTATCAAGAAATCAATACAATGACGTAAGAATTAAGTGTATAAAATAGTTCAGAGAAAAATTATTCCTTCATTATATCTTTCTCAGGGTAAGCCATGGATGGCACTTAAAGGAGAATTTTAGTTTATCAAGCTGAAAACGACAAGTAAAAATTAATTTCTTCAAGGAAATCTCTTTTCCCCAAGATTCTCCTCTTCTGGAATCCTCAAGAACTTTATTATCAAGCTATTAAAACAAATTATTAAAGTGAAATTAATAAAAGTATGAGAGATTTTCATTTGCTGACATGATGACAGGGAGCTAGTTTGGTTCGCAGCATCAGCAGACAAGGGAGTTCTGAATAGCTCTTACCATTTGGAATCACACCAGTATTCAAATAGAAATATTGAAGAAAGACTAGTAGGCATAGTGAAAGATTCTGTTACCATATAGCTTTATGTGTATATCATAGTTTACTCAGAAATGGGTACGTAGTATTTTCTCTCTGGAAACAGCTGTGATATATGTCTTCTCACACTCAAATTGCTACCTGCACCCCACTTAGGGTTTGGAGGTCATTTGCCAACCAGTTATAATGTCCCCCTATATATGTTAGAAGTGTTTCACTATAAAGGGACTTGAATGGCATGCCTCATCTTTTAACTTTAACAAGGGCCATTGATGGATGTGGTCCATTTAAATGTACAACAGAGAGCTGAACTAGATAACGAACTTATTATTCCTCTCGGAGGATTATAGGTTAGTCCCGAAGGAAAGCAGTAAGCCAGAGCAAATCCATATCTACTGGCTAAACAATAGCCAGAAGGCTGACTGGAAATATTGATTTACTTTCTAGGCCATTTAGGCCTTAATGGCGGAGAAAAGCTGAAGTGCTGTTTACTTTTCTGCCTGAATCGACCAAACAACCAGTCCATTTTTTACAGGTTTTTGATTGATTTCGCTTAGAGGAATTAGAGGTGATTTATTTTTAAGCTGAAAGCAACTCGTAAATATCTTCAACTGCATGGGTTCCCTGAGAGGAAATGTTAAGTGGAAATGCTTATTGAGAAAGACTTTGTTGCAAATCAATGGAAACAGGTATCATGCCTCACTATGAGCAGTCAGATGTCAGACACCTTTCCAGAGGGCTGTCAGGACTATAATCTCATCCCTTCAGCTACTCTCCTTTTGAAAGCTCTCAAGTTCACCAAGCTTGAATAAATTTAATCGCCTGACTGAATTTCAGCCAGATGCACCCTACTGACTTTCAAAGGGTCCTAGATGGGACAACATAATGGCGTGCAAGGCTCGTATGGAGCATTTTCAAAGTTTGATGGGTGAAAACAGTAATTTATCACACAAGTGGCAATTTTCCATGATTCTTCAATCCCACACACAGAAAATGTGGAACTCCAACAAAGGAATGAAGCAGACACACAAAAGAGGGCTCATCCCAAATGCTACCATGTTAGTCTGACTTTTAGAAAAGATGTCAACTCTTAAATCAGTAGTAATACTGAAAGACATGCTTCAGCAATAACAACAACAAATTGTTTGTGACTTGCTGTTCACTCTGGCAAGGTGTGACAACGCCGTAATGAAAAGGCAGTTAGTGTTTTAAATGATCCTCCCAAGAGTGCTTGCCTTCGTGTTTAGAATGAGTTAACAAAGGGGTAAAGGACAACAGTTGAAATTCTATATAAAAGTTCTCTATTCTGTGTTGGCAGCAGAGGGAGAAAAGAGTTGAATAAGCTTCAGATTTATCTCTGTGCTCTCTTCTTAGTTGTCATCACCATATCTATTGTCTTTTAAAGTTTTTGAAATGGTGCTGTTTGGGAAAGTTGTCAGTGATTCTTTTTTCCCCACCTTACTAAAAGAATTTTAAAAATCATATTATCAGTAAAAAATCAGTTGAGAACTTTGCATTCATCAATCTACTTATTCTTATAATTTTCAAAGATATACAATTATCTTTATAATGTTTTCTTTTTCTGACAATAAAACCATATTTACATGTTGTAGAAAATTTAGGTAATACATAAAATTTTAAGTATTAAAAAGATCACCCATAATTCCTTCAGCCTGGAATAAGCACTGTTGTCTTTTTAGTATTTTCCCTTTCAGTCTTTTTTTTTTCGGGGGGAGCTAGGTTTTTATGTATATTTGCTTAATATTAAAAGCAAAAATTTGGAAAAACTGCATATTGTTTCACTTAACATTATTTCAAGAGCATTTTATATAATCTGTAAAAGAATTTTCCTTCAAATAATAGTTCCACCGTTTTCTAGCGGTGGGTGTTTGAAAAGGACACTTCTCCATCTGACAATAATAACCTGTAAAATGGGAATAATAACAGAGCACATACCACGTGAGATTTTTGAGAGGATGAAACTATTTTAAAACATCATAGCAGTGGTGATCAGTCATTTTGAGTGTGTAGCTTAAAAACTGCTTTCTCTGATTTTTTAATTTATTTTGATTTCACAGTATAAAATTTAGCTCCCTGCCTGTTTTCTGTTATATCTATTAGTTGTCACTAAAATGGCAAGCACCAGTTAGAGAAATCAAAAAATAGAAGCCTCCTATTATATAGACCTTTTAAATATAACAATTGCAAAAATCTAATTAATGTTAATAATCTTTTTGTTTCTCTCCCCCTGCCCTTTTGTCCTTTATTTCCTCCATCAAAATATTTGATCATTTAAAAGAGACTGGGCCTCCTGGGAGAGGAGCTGTACATGTTAAGCTGATAAGCTTGAAAAAACCATGCTTGCTGGAGTTCACCAGAGGGACAGTCAGCTACCACTTTGCTGTAATTACTGTAGACCAGGGGCAGCAGTAATTCACGGACTGACAACTTACACTTTCTTTCTCACTTATCTTTTGCTTTTTACTAAAATCTGTGCAACTGTTTCAGCAAATGGCACATAGTTGTGTCACAATTCCCGTGCCAAAAAATACCTTCTCACCACAGATCTTTCTTGCTGAATGAGTTCACTGAATTAGAAAGGAATCATCTTTGATACATAGTCATGTGTTGGGGCAAAAGGTCACAGTCAGCCTAGAATCCCTAAATGTAGAGCTGTGAAACAACTCATTTTTCCTTTTATCCTGGGAGTTTAAATGGAGATACTTCATACGAACAACTGTGAAGCTCAAAGAAAATTCTAAAAATTTATTTCTGAAAGTGAAATAGTAAAGAAAACAACAGCTGTTATCATGGAGTTGAACTGGATTTGAAAATGCTAGTTTAAAACAATGATTGTAAATGCAGTACTGCAGTATGACATTAGAAGTTTCCAGGTTCAGAGCAGAATTTCCCACATACCGTGTGGAACTGTGTTTTTGAAATAAATTAATAGTTCCCATATTGTTGTATTCATATACAAGTTCACATAAGTGCTACAACTCTCACTCTTGGAAATTCACAATCAGCATAACATTTTAAAGGCTCTGTGATGTTTTATATGTTAGTTTTTACTTCTCACTGAAATTAAGTATTTCCTTCAATTTGCATGAAAACAAAAAACTCCAGGAGTAACAGCCATACCTGAGACCTTGTCTCCAAATAAAAATCACAGATGTTTTCATATCAAATTATAGTTGTTGCAACTATTATGAAAAACTTTTTATACTCAAGCCTATTTCAAAATGTTCATAGTTATTAGATCTACTAGGTCTTATTTGATGTGTTAATAAAGAAATACTTGCATTAATATGCCACACATTTATTTTTATATTTTTGATAATTGTACTTCGATACAATTCATTTCCTTTGAAGCCCTATACATTTTGTTTTACGTATTTAATAACATTATGCTGAGAAGGGATCTAGGACTGTCAAAAGGATTTGTCACATAAAAATGGCTAAAACCATTGCTATAATATAAATAAACTTATTAAACTATGTCTAACCTAGTAATCTCCAAACTTATTTATTTAGGAATCCTTATTTTTCCCACTGATGACCAAGATGGAATGAGTCATCCTGGGAACACTGTTTAGAAAATTCTGGCATGCACTTTGCTCCACTGATCTACTGTATTTATTCTAGAGCTCTGTCCATAACTGGCTGCCCCAACAGGATCCACATGCCCAAAGTTCATAGGTTTCTTCACCACCAGACTTCTCAGAGCCTTTTCCTTGTATGTGGTGAATCTCCAAGGTGGTGATATTATGGTATTATTAGCATCCTTCCCCCAGTTCTTTTGGCCATGGAATCCTTTTCTCTTTCAGAGCAGAACTTAGGAATTAGCATTTAACATGATACCCATTGTGAGAAACATTGTGGCAGTACATTTTACGTGATGAATGGAAAACATTGAGTTGATAAGTGCAAGTAAAAATGGTGTTTTAGTTCAGAGAGAAAAAAAAGATAAGGGAACATAGCAAAGCGACCACCACTGAGATAGACTACCACAGGACACTTTCTTTCAAGGGACGTGATTGCTAATTGGCAACCACGTGTTCACATTCTCACTTGCCACCGGGTTTCTCAAGATTAGCACTATTGACAGGTAGGGCCAGATAGTTACGGTGGGCTGCTGTGTCCTGTGCGTTGCAGGACACTAGATGCCGGTGGCAGCTTCTTACACACTTCCCTGCCCCAGTTGTGACAAATAAAAACATCTCCAGATGTTGCCAGATGTCTCCTGGTGGGCAAAATTGCCCCCATTTGAGAAACACTGGAGTAAACGTTTTTAAGAGGAAGGAATTTGTCATTCTTTAAGAACAAGTCACAGTCAAGGTAAAAACTGATGAACCTGCTATATAATTAAATGATACAGCTATAGAAGCAGTTTTTCAGGAGAGTTCTGTCGGCTCTTCTAAGTGTGAGGAAAATTCAGTATGTCCTGTTATTTTGTTATGCCTTTACCAGGATTAGCACATTTCTTTCAATATCAGTCTAACAGTAAATATTTCAGGCCTTGTGGGTCAGACTGTCTGACACAGCCGCTCGGTTCTGCCATCATACAGTGAAAGTAACCACAGACAATATGTAAACACTTGAGTGTTCCAGTAAAACTTTATTTACACAAAAACATGGTAAGCCAAATTTGGCCAGCAACATGTATTTCTCACCCTTCCTTTAAATACTATTTATTAATTTTAGGTCTAGAATAGGAAAGATGCTTTTTAAGAAGCGTTACTTTATGTATTTGATATATATTCAACTAATAATTCAATCACACTGATTTTCAAAATTGACACTGTGTCTTATCTAAAAGTTTATTTACATAAATTAATGGATCAGTTTGGCCTGTTCCTCACAGATTTGTTAACATTTAGGTATCTTGTGCTTGAAAGTAAGGTAGAAATGAGTAAGTGGGTTGTTACAGAAATGCTAGGCAGTGCATACCGCATCTTTAAAAGCCTCTCAGTCCATGATTTATGGTAACCAAAGACTGCCACACAGTATAGTCAATCTTGGTTCTTATAAACAAACTACATGCTTTATTATAACATCAGTATGAAAGCCAATTAGCATGTCCTCTATAAACAGGCTATGTTAAACGATACCACTCCATAGCCATGTTCCCCTTTCTCCTTAGAAATAGAACCCTGAGCTTAATTCAGGGTGATAATGCATTCAGCTAAAAGACTGGATTTCTCAGCCTCTTCTGCAATTTCATGTGACTGTGTGACTTAAGTTACGGCCTGTGAGACATGTACAGATATGTTGTATGGGACATTCAGGAAGGATGCAAAAAAGGTTGACTAGCAAGGAGCCTCTTTTTGCTCTCCTTGGCATCTTCATTTTCCTGGCCTGGTATGTTGATATGAGGGCTAGAGCAATAGAGGCCATGCTGGACAATGGGCAATAGAAACCACACATTGATGATGACTGAGCAAAAAGATAGAAATCTGGGTCCCTGATGACACTGAGAAGCCAACACAAAGGACTATGTACCTCCTGATGTCTGCTACCTGAAAAATGAACAAAATCCTGTCTTTCTAAACTGATGTGGTTTTGGGTTTTATATTATGTGCTCTAAAATATGATCATACTTGATTGAATTAGTCATAAGTTTGAAAATGATTCTAATATTCATTTGATGATTGTGTGAAATTCTGACTTCCTGAGTACTTCAGGAACTGGTATACCTCAGGTAAACTACCTGGGCATCAGTCCCAAAAGAAAAGAGGTAAGGAGACATGAAATGATATTTAGAAACCCTATGTTCTCCAGATATGTTCTTCCCCGAGAGTAAAATCAGCCATTATAAATAGGAACTGTTACTGAAAAACAACTTTGCTGTTGAGTTTTGTTTTTACCACAGATCTTACTCTTCAGGCTACTCTAAAAGGAAATAAGGAAGTTCTTTTTGCTAAGAAGTACCAAAATGTTACCAAATTGGCAGTCAGAACAGGAATGAGATTATTCAGTTTCTTGCCTGACCATAGCTGAGCGTCGCCACCATTGTCCATTCAGACTCAGAAACATGTCCCAGAACCCCCAGGCACCTTCTGTTATTTCTCCTCAATCTAGAACTACAGAGGAAAGCCCTCTGTAGTTCAATAAAAACTCACAAGCCTTATGATCCTTCCTACTGGAAACACTCTTCTTTTAAAAAATACCTTTGGGTCCTCCCAAATGCTTAATTTTCTGAGTTGTTTTTCTGGTTTTAATACTCCCTTAGTAAGTGTTCCTTAACTGATCATACCTATCAATAGAACGTACAGAAATTACTTTTGTGAACGGGATCAAACCTTTTTCTTGCATAAGTCCACCTATACTTTATGTTTTAGGATGTGTGTGTTTATGTGTGTGTGAGTGCATGTGTGCATATATGTACACAAGTACTTAAAAGGTCATTGGGGATGGTTGATGAGAAAGTAAAAGGAAAGTATATACGAATGAATAAGAGGCATATTCCTCTCTATATGTTGTATTTGCCTCACTGAATAACACTTTGGTGGACAAAAATGCTACCTTCTGTGTATCTGTACACGAGAACTGTATTAATTGTGGATACGAAATTCGTAGACAGTGTACTCCAACACTTGTTTTCTAAATTGCTCTTTCCTACTGCATCCATGTGCAACTCCATTGTCCTTGTCTGTAGAGCCATTCAGGCAGCTGCTACCAGACTGTCAGAGGTGAAATCTGATATGAAAGCTGTTTGCAGTCTAAGCCTAAATTGTCTTGTAAAAATCAGTTGGAGAAGAAAGATGGCTGAATTTGAACGCGTGTGAAACACATACTTCAGGATTCAGAAAGATATCACACTGATAAAATGAAAAGATTGCATTATTACAAAGAGTTGGCAGAATCAGTAACTAAAGCTAAAGATTGCTTGAGTTTGGATGCTCTCCCACTTCGAGCACAGAAGAAATTGAAACTGTGGCAAACATCATCACCAATCCTCTAAGACCAATATATTTTGGGAAAAAGTTTGTGATTAGGCCATGTCTAAATACAGGAAGAAATTGGGGAGGACATCTACTTCCTGGATGCCAAAAAAAGAAGCATTCCTACAAACTGTGACTAAAAGGAAAATCTGTTCATAAGATAGATTCCATTTTCCATTTTCTCATCTCTAAAATGTGTGTACAAATTGTTCCTATCTCAGTGGGTTGTTATCTGAATTAAAATAGTACACGTAGAACTTTTTACATAGTGTCTGACACATAGAAGCCATTCAATAAGTCTTAGTCGCTGGAATTATTCTTCTCAGCGTTGTTCCTGAGTTTTTTAGGACCTGGAAGAAAAGTAAAATGGAGGTCCACATACCATACGTATATCTAAATATTTAAAAGTTTTAAATCAACCCAACCAATCTAATCAATCTCATCTATTTTATTTAACATCAACTTGTTTATGGATGTTAAGTAAACTGTATCTGATTACCTTGGTACAACAACATAGAGGGCCAGGTTCCAACTCTTTGACGTTTCTCACCTGGATATGACAGCGCAGAGAGAATGAGGCCCTGGCCCCAGCTCTCAGCAATGGCCTTTCCTCTTCTTTTCCCACGCCCAGCTCCATGGTGCATTGTAAGGAGCTTAGCTTTCATCTGCAGGACACCTCAGTCTGCATATACCTCCTGTACACAGCATCTCCTTGGACAACGCTTGAGCCTAAGGGTGCACACTTGCACATTCTGTCATCAGGAGAGAGGAATGTCCAGTCTCTAGAGGTAGACATAGGTCTAGAAGAGATTAAAAGAGGATTATTGTATTAAAATCAATTGTATTATTTAATACAAAATTATTGTATTAAAATCAATTGCTTAAAGCCAAGTGAAGTCATCAACTCGCCAGACGCTTGACATCAGTCAGGACTCCCCCCACTCTCTTTCCTCCTTCCCTGAATCATCAAATTTCCAAGTATGGGCAAGAAATGAAAGTGGGGAAAAAAACAACTCCATAATTTCTTTGAGGCACCTAATGATGGATTTCATCTTACACTTTCTAGTAACTGTGGTGTATGAATAGGAAAGTTGGTGCAACGGAAGTGATTTTGTACATGGAGGACTTAGAGATAATGAAAAGAAATAGGAGCTCTTATTTAAAGAGGGCTCAAAACAAACACTCACTGAATTTAGCTTAATGAGACAAGAAAGTGAAGCCAATGAAATGAATTCGACTTACAAATAACAAATTTAGAAAATGAAGATATCTATTGTAATGGGAAGAAAATGTCTTAAAATGTGTATGTGGCATAATTGTCTCCAGTACGCTCAAAAAAGGATGTTGGTGAAAAATAAAAATTAAAAAAAATTCTTCCTCAGGTGACATTTTCCTCAATGTCATTATGCTTTATTTTTAACCAACATTTCCTCCTATTCTTTCAAGCCAACTTTGCTAACAACTGTTTTTCTACTTCACCAAAACGTGTAAATATTTACAATGGACAAGAACAAATACAGGGGTTTTTTTTTCCTCCCCTTCTTAATTCTGTTTGCATAATCACTTAGTAAAAAGGAGGTCTGAAGAAAATAAGTAGGTAAATGTTTTCAAGTACACAGTTTACTTAAAATAAGAGCTGGTTTTGGTCCTTTTGAGTTTTTAAGTTTTCAGTCCGTATCCCACTGCATGCATTCCCCTGGATCTCTCAGTGTGTTATACAGAAATATTTCCATTGAGGATTTTGATGTTAGTCTCTAATGAAAACAGTCAGTATATCTAGGATAGGTATTAGATAATTTTCTGTCCTTTATATGGACTGATTGCATCATTCCCTAGTGTGTATTTAACTTTTTGAATTACTGGAGATCACTTCTGTCACTCAATAATTTTTTTAAGTAAAATATTTATTTTGGAAAAAGTTTTGATTTACAGAAAGGTTGCAAAGATGGCATAGAGAATTTCTATATACCTTCTACCCACTTTCCCCTAAAGTTAACATCTTAGGTAGTCATAATACATTTGCCAAAATAAGAAGTAAACATCCAAAACTGAGAAATTAACATTACTATATATATATTTTTTTTACTGTGTTTACATATGCAAATGGATTAGAATGTCATTCTCTTCCCCTAGAAATGACTGAATCTCCAAAGAGAATCAGTGTTCATAAAGAGGTCAGCTTCAAAATTAGTAGGGAGGAAAAGGGGTGTCATGAGCGTGAAATTAAATTCATTTGTCTTTCATTATTTTCTGCTTTCAGTAGAAGCCTTTCTTCTGTGCAGCTACACAATTTACACAATTTTGGCTGGGCCATTCTGAGCAAAATCTAAACTATCTTGAGACTGTCTGACTGAATAACTTTGAGATACTTCAGCTGCACTGCAGAATCACAGGAGGTACTGAGTAGTCTGGCAGATCCAATACATTTCCATTCAGGAAAGCCCTTTGTGGATTGAAAAGACAGAAATTTTAGGACATCATGCAAGCAGCACTGTGAAGAAGGAAAAGTATTGTACTATCTACAAAGACACTTCAGAGGGAAAATCCCTGGCTGTGAACAGTTTTGCACATGGCAAGGGGAGCATAACCTACCATGGGAGCTGGGAACTGGATTTGGCAAGAATCTCCGGAAGATCCTGCAAGAATCTCTGGAATATCCCAGGGATCCGGGAGAGGGGCCCAGCCAATGTAAGGTACATGATTATTGATGGGAGACAAGGTGCTTCGTTGTTACCACCGATAACTTGGGGTCCTGGTTAGGTATGTTGTTTTGGTATGCACTGTTTTTATATGCATCTTTTGGGGCTGCATTTGTTACCAAGTTTGAAATACATATTACCAGTTTTTATTAAAGTCACTTAAGTGTTTTCATACCTGTTCTTAGATAAGACTATACACTGAGGAAGACAAAAGCATGGCCCTCAAGAAAAGCAAGTCCATACTTTAAGTCATAAAGCAAATCAAAAAAGTTTAAAAGACTACCATCATTGCAATTTTTCATCTTTCGTTTTAAATTAAATCATGGGAATAAAACAATTTTCTTTTTTCTTTCTCTCTTAAGAGCTTAGTACATTATAATAGATATGACATTGAGTGATTGCTAAATTAATGAAACCATTGTTAGAGTTCTCTACAAGTTTAGAGGTAGATTTATAAAAGGTACATTTGGCTGCTCGGCCCTATTTTTGTCCCTTTTAGCTTTGAAAGAGCCTAATTAGGAAACAATTCTGTACAGTGGGTCAAAGGATAAAATCCCTTGAGAGAGAACTGAGAATATCATGGCACAAAATTGTCTCAAATTTAGGGGTTCTCGTGGTTCAGAACCCCCTATATTGTAACCCAAGTGCTATAACATCATTACCTGAACCTGCATAATGCAGACAATCATCACTTAGGCTTCCTAAATATTGGCTTAAGTTACAGAGGCCATGGGCGGCCTTGTGCCATGAATCTCCTGGAAATTTTCCCCATGGCTTTGGGGGCCGGGAAGAGTCCCCAGACTGTCACACCAACTGAAGTTTTCTCTTCCAAGTTTGGTCATTTATAGAAAGACCACTTCTGCTTTAAGAAACATTACAATTGGAGTATTCGATTAACCTCTCACCAATCTGCCTGCATGGAAATATCTGGGTATTTCTTTTTCACCTTAGAAAATTATGTAGCACAAAAGTCTTCATAAGTTTAGATTTGAATAAGCAACACACACAGTGCTGAAAGGGGCAGGGGGCAGGGACAGTCTTGGTTTTTATAAGGCTTTTATAATTCTATTTCCTAAAGTTTAGAGCACTGTTAACAATGGTTTCATTAATTTGTGAATCATTCAGTGTTATCTCTGCTATAAAATATTGGACTTTTAATGGGTTTAGGTAGAAAGGAAAATTATTCCTATGATTTAATTTAAAATGAAAAATTGCATAGTTAGTAACTTTGTTAAATTGGGGGGGCTACTGGTAAAATCTTCATCCGATGTAAGGTTATTTTTGTGATGAAAGTATACATCTGTTTTCATAATCTTTGTGACAAGAAATATAGAAAATACATGTAAAATACTGCATGATGGATTGGGTTATTTATGAAATTAAAGAGAGTTTTGAGAAATATACATGGTTATTATGGTGCATTATCATAGTAAGTGACTTTGATGCCTTATGAAGAATTCTCTCTGTCCACCTCCAGTTTCAGCCACAACTGTCTTGGATTTTCTGTGCCAGCTGAGACCCACCTTAAGTGGCAGCCTTCCACAAGGGCAAGCCGGGTACCCACCTGCTTTCTGCCTAGGAGCCTAGCTCCCTGGGCAGAAATGAGAGAGGTAGAAGAGAGCCACTTCTCCTTCCCATCCTAGATTTTCTGTATAATATTTGTACAGCCGGTATCCTGATTTGTAGAAAATTGAAAGGAAATCATTCTTGAAACAAATCTGAGCCAATATTTTAACCCAGGTCTCTGTGCTGTCTGGTCTGGTTCAAATACTAAGACCCCCAGGGCTTCCCTGGTGGCACAGTGGTTGAGAGTCTGCCTGCCGATGCAGGGGACATGGGTTCGTGCCCCGGTCCGGGAAGATCCCACATGCCGCAGAACGGCTGGGCCCATGAGCCATGGCCGCTGAGCCTGTGCATCCGGAACCTGTGCTCTGCAACGGGAGAGGCCAAAACAGTGAGAGACCCGCGTACCGCAAAAAACAAAACAAAAACAAAAAACAAATACTAAGACCCCCCATGTTGAACTGGAAATGTATTTGTGTATTTATTCAACAAATATTTATGGAGAACTTAACAAATGTGAGACATGTTGTAGGCACTGAGCATATAGTCATGAAACAAAATCATTTTCCTCAAAGAACTTCTAGTCTATTTGGGGAGGCAGATAATCAACAAGTACATCAGTATTTCAGAAGGTAGGAAGTTCTACAGAAGAAAGCAAGACAGGGAATACCAGTTTAGGGTCAAGGATTATAATTTTAAACAGAGCAGCCAGGGCTTCCCTTGTGGTGCAGTGGTTGAGAGTCTGCCTGCCGATGCAGGGGACGCGGGTTTGTGCCCCGGTCCGGGCAGATCCCACATGCCGCGGAGCGGTTTGGCCCGTGAGCCATGGCCGCTGAGCCTGCGCGTCCGGAGCCTGTGCTCCGCAACGGGAGAGGCCACAACAGTGAGAGGCCCGCGTACCGAAAAAAAAAAAACAAAACAAAAAACAGAGCAGCCAAAAAGTTCTCTCTAAGAAGGTGGCATTTGAATAGAGACCTGGATGGCATATGGTGGTTTGGCGGGAAGAAAATTCAGGGAGAGGGAACAGCGAGTATAAAGAATGAAGAAAAGTCTCTTCCTGGCCTGAGCTAAGTTCAACAATGAAACCAATGCCTGACCCTGAGCTAATAATTTATTCTCTGTGTCTCAGTTTTGTCTTTTGTAAAATAAAGGTAATACCATTAGCCGTATCACTGTGAGAATTGAATGTATCATTTTACATAAGACGCATAGTATATGTTCAATAAGTGCTAGCTCTTATTATTATTGCTTACTCAGTTTCATCTATCCCACTTCAAAAGGAAACATCAGCGAAAGCTTTGGATTCAGCAAATTGCCTACCTAAAAGAAAATTAAAACTGTTACACTGGCCTGGAAGGCTCTCCCAGCAGAGTCTTGGCTTTCTCCTCAGACTTCAGTTGCATTAGCAATGGACTCATTTTGTTGTTCTCACTTTGGTGTGCGTTGTATGCCACATACCAACCATTGAAAAGTGGACAGGAAGGGGAGGAGATTATTTCAATAAAAAAACCCAAAACCAATCTAGTCACAAAGGAAAAATGAAGTACGGGATGCTTTATAACAAGAAGAGCTGATTTAGTTTGGGTCAGCCAAGTCTAAGATGAGTAAGAATTTTCTAGGTGAAGAATGAGAAAAAGAAACCTTGGCAAAGGACATGTCCTACGTGAAGTTTCTAAGGCAATGGGTAGACGTGTGTCCCTTCGTCAGGCAACGTTTAGCCGTGTCTGGAGACATTTTTGACGGCCACAAGGGGGAAATGCTACCGGCATATAATAGGTAGAGGCCAGGGATGCTGCTAAACATTCTGCAACACACAGGACAATCCCCACAACGAAGAATGATCTGGCCCTTACCCTGCTGTAAGGCAAGAAAGTGCTCTCATGCAGGAATAAAAGAAGACCCCTATGACTAGCTTACTATCCCAGCGTGGTTAAGACAAGCAGTCATGCAGGACTGTATAGGCTTAACTAGATTGTATCCTAAATTCAAATGAAGTCACTGAAGGAGTTTAGTCAGTATTTGGGGGGGTGGGGGTGGGATGAAGTTGCGGAGGAGCAGGTGGATTTGGCAAAACTCGACTTATATTTGGAACAGATTATTGTAATGGGAGCTGCAGCTAAGGCACGTTCAGTCCAAAGAGAGGTGCTAATACAGAACCAACTTGTGAATTATTAAAATAGTCTACCACACTGAAGTATAAAAGAGCCAATGGGTGGGCTTCCCTGGTGGTGCAGTGGTTGAGAGTCCGCCTGCCGATGCAGGGGACGCGGGTTCGTGCCCCGGTCTGGGAAGATCCCACATGCCGCGGAGTGGCTGGGCCCGTGAGCCATGGCCGCTGAGCCTGCGCGTCCGGAGCCTGTGCTCCGCAACGGGAGAGGCCACAGCAGTGAGAGGCCCGCATACCGCAAAAAGAAAAAAAAGAGCCAATGGGTATAAACTGGAAGATTATTGAAGTGGATTCCTCTGGAGGAAGATATGCTGTCAGGATCTCTTTACCCTCCTCGTGAAGTCAGCCCCTGCAAAACCCACCTAACCTAGCGTCGGGAGAGGAGGTTTCAGGAGCTTCCTTGGAGAATCTCTCTGTGTCTCTGCCTCCTTGTAGGCCATGGTGTGTGTGATTCGTATCTGAGAGAGGTAAAGGGCAGGAGACTGACTGAAGGGGCTATTGACAGCAGAGCAGAGGACTGCAGTGTGGGAAGCGTTGTGGTCTCCGAGTCCGCCAGGGCAAAACATGCAGCCTGAGGGTTAGATACGTGCGCTGTGTGAGGACGGGAGGAGGGGTCGCAGAGGGGAGAACAGAAGGTGCCTTGGGATTGTTTTAGATCCTTCAGAAACGACAAAGTGGCTGCAGCGCAAGGAAATGGAAGTTAGATGGACAGCCATCCAGAGGATGTGGAGGAGGGCAAGATGAGCTGGAGTGGAAATGCACTTGACCATGTCAGGGGACTATGGTCGAAATATCTCCAGGGTTGCGGGGAAGGGGTGGAAGGCAGTGCTGGGAGAAATCTCTGAAGAATGAAAGCAAGGGCTGAAGGGAGAAGCACATTTTTTTTTTTTTTTTTTTTTTTTGCGGTACGCGGGCCTCTCACTGTTGTGGACTTTCCCGTTGCAGAGCACAGGCTCCGGACGCGCAGGTTCAGCGGCCATGGCTCACGGGCCCAGCCGCTCCGCAGCATGTGGGATCTGCCCGGACCGGGGCACGAACCCGTGTCCCCTGCATCGGCAGGTGGACTCTCAACCACTGCGCCACCAGGGAAGCCCGCGAATTTTTAAACTACAACAAAACTAGAAAGCACTAGTGGAAGTTTTCCCACTGTGGTACAAATCAACTAATAACTATCTTACCCTCCTTACCTCTTCCCCTGCTCCATGCTCTAAATCAGAAAGGCCAGAGAACGGGGTAGTAAGATAGGGCAGAAAGAGAATAAGTCCTAGGTCAGAAAGGAGTGAAGCATTTGCCTCCCCTTTCCTTACCATAGGCATTCTGCTTACACCAGCCACTAGCTATGGCTGGGAAGAAATTTCCACTTTAAGGTAGGAGTCTTGGTGAAACCAGCATTTTAATAATGAAGTAAAACTTTTTTTTGAGTAAAGAACTAATTACAGAATAAATTTAAAGACAAATTTCAGAAATTAATTTTTGTGATAACATCACTTTAATCATTTTAATTCAATATAACAGTTACTGTTTCACAAATTGAAACAAATGAACAAGAACACGGCTACCTTTTGGAGAACAGTTTGGGAGTAGAACAACATGTTTGAAAATATATGTTAGAGCATGTTTTGTACATGTTAGGAAGTATTATGCTAAGATAATAACCCCAAACTAAGGGTGACTGAAAACCACAACAGATTCCTCTCCATCACGTTCCAAGCTCTTTGCAGGGACAGTGGAGCTTTGTTTACTCTATTCAGTCAAGGATCCAAGTTGATAGCACAGCCATGTACTTGTACTTTGTCATTCAATGTGCAAAAAAGGGAAGAGAATTCCAGAGGAGCTTACTTTGGCAATTAAATGTTCCAGTCCTGAAATGACCTACGCCGTGTTCCTTAACATCTCATTAGTCAGAAGTCACCACATGGCCCCATCCCACCATAAAGGGGGCAAGAAGTATAATTACACCTTGTTCCCAAAAGAGAGAATATTTATCAAATTGTGTGATCAAATAAGGCAATGGATGATAATGACTTAAAGTAATAGAAATAAAACTTAAATGGCCAGATTTGAAGGATATACTTGAATAAATTCTTCTAGAGCCATAATTTTTAAAACATTTACCATTTATATTTTGTCTAAGGTAGTATATGAACACCTAAAACAATGTGAATATGTAAAGTAATGGATTCATAACTTATATTCGTTACCTTCTAATTGCTCTAAGAAATGCCTTAGGAAATTACCATTATCTTGAATTCTTCCTATATATACATTGCTCTAATGGTAAAGATATCACAAAACAAGCAGAAGCGAAGTAACAAGGATGCAGATATTTCTGACTGCAATGTTTTGGCACATTTCTGAACTCTGCTGCTTGTTGCCACAAGTTATGATGTACTTGCATTATAGGCTGTATCACCAGCTATATGTTCCTTCACATTTTGCTTTAAAGAATTTCTAATATTTTTAACACAATCAGGGATATGATTATAAAAGTATATTTCTTTCTAGAGGAAATCTTTGAAGAAAACTTTACGTTCAGAACTAATATTTAGCTTTTACTATCATCTCTCTTTAGTAAAAATTGATTATTTTTAAAATGTTCCTAATTACAACATTAGATGCCATAAAATTGCTTTGCACTTCATATTATTTGTGGAATTGAGACTAGACTAGGATTTGGCTTCAGGTAGAATAATTTGTAAAATGAAACAAAGATTATTAGTTCTTTGCTATGTATTAAAATCAATGAGAGAAAAAGACAAGATCAAAGTGGAAATAATACGATATGTTTACAAATGCTCCTCTCTAACAGCACATTAGGTTCTAATAAGTCAAATGCCAGTGTGTTTGGGATACAGCAATGTAAATTTGAGGGAGACACAATTACAGACTGAGGGTTAAAACCCACTCATAAAATGTAATCAACTCTAATTTTGTGACTTCTTGTTAGAATAGTAAAACACTATATAACTACATATCTAATATCATGTCCTCACATCTACGAAATAGTAAAATGTGCCTGTCTTCTCAATTTTAAATGAAAACAACCATCAATTTATTTCATGTAGATAATGGGAAAACACAGTTTGAAAACTGCATTTGTGATCAAACATGATAAATGCTGGTACCAAGTAACTTTGAATAAGAAATTAAAAATAATTTACAAGGAACTCCCCGGCGGTCCAGTGGTTAGGACTTGGTGCTTTCACTGCCTTGGCCTGGGTTCAGTCCCTGGTCAGGGAACTAAGATCCCACAAGCTGTGTGGCACAGCCAAAAAAAAAAAGAAAGAAATTTACATTAAAGGTCTGTCATTTATAATACATACCACCTCAGATTTTTGTCAGTTCTCAAGGTTGCAAATATGACCATAGTTATAACTTGTAACTTGAATTTACATGGTTCTGGGCACTGTGAGTAGAATTCAGGAAGACTGTAAAACTTCTGAAATTTTAGGCATAATCCTTTACATATGTGTCATGTGTGTATTTCAGAAAAGAAGTTTCATGACTCATCAAATTCTTAAGGTATCCATGACCCACAGATAATTAAGAACCATTGCTCTTTGTATCTACCCCAGTAATTCATAAAGCTAGTTACAGACTAATTGGCTGTTGTTTTCTAATTTATTTTTACAAAAGTGAGAGAAAAGACTTTTTAGCACTTCACTAGAATTCCTGCATATGTGGTAACAAGTGGAGAATGATGGAGCCATGTTACGCTGGGGATGGTAGGGAATTCAGGTTGACTCAAGTGTTACTAGAAATCCCACACCTCATTTTTACCTGTGATTCCAGGTCCTTGCTTTTGTTATTATTTGCAAAGGGTTAAGAATATAATCATTAATAATCACGGGGATAGATATGATCCATGTTTTACACTAGCATGTAGAAAAAGGTCAATGTTTTGTCAAGTGCTCAAGACTTGAATCCTTTCTTTGTGACAGAATTTGATTGATTCTGGAGATGGTGGCCTGTCCTTGCCCTTCTATTTCTGTCTTGATCCATATTGTGGGTATTACCCCAATAGTGGTTGAGTGAGGCCTGAAGTGGAGGATTATGATGACAGAAACAGAAAGTCTCAGAAGACATTGTCATATTGGTTGATTCTCAAAAGACTTGAGTCTAATCCTATGTCTGGCACAAATTCTACCCGGTTTAGATCTGGCTTCCTCATTCACTGGGGAAAAAAAAAATCTGTTAGTACTTTTCTGCTCTAAAAGTGGGATTCCACAATTAATCCGTTCATTTCCATCACTGATTTTCTAAGTATTGAGTACTTCTAAGTCACTTTGGAGAAGATTAAAATGAAATTAGCATGGGGAACTCCAGCCCTTAACATGGTGACTCTCTAGGAGGAAACCATAAGTGAACATAACAGTTTAGAGTGGTCAGGTTTCAAAAGAAAGGTATATATATATTTGATGCTTATAGCCAGTGTCATAAAGTGGTATTAGGTCTACCAAATGTATTCGTTTATGTGACACATGGTGACCTTCTATATGATAATCTTGGTACATTGCCTTAGAAAATTCTGTTTTTCTGAAGTCTGTTGCTCCATGATTTTTGGTTCTTGAGATTTATGCTCCCATGCAGCCTGGGCCTGAGCTTCATTAGCACCTGATTTACCACGAGTGCAGATGGTTATTGGAAATAAAAAGTCAGCCATTTCCTATGATTAAATCTCTCACGGGCTGCATCTCCCTCTTAGCTATTTCCTTACTATTGCGTATGATTCATTCGCAAGCAGAACAGTGATTATTATATGATTGTTAAATCTAAAGTGGAAAGGAAAGTAGATTATTAGAAAAAGTCTAGTAGCTTATTAATATATATTATGTGCTACAATGAAATGATTTTACCGAAGTATTAGCAGGATGATAGATTTATAGATGATGAGACAAAATTACTCTATTGTGACGATTGAATGTAACAAAAAGAATTCAGATTTTTTTCTTTTCTTTCTTTTTTCTTTTTGCTTGCCTTGCTTTAAGGGGTTATTGCTTAAACCAATAATCTCCCCAAATGCCTCCTCATCCTTCTGAGCAGTATTATTGTGAGTCTAATAAGCAAAGGAGGGGAACTCCAGGAATATTAATTTGCTATGTCTGTATTTTTTGAGCTGAGAGGAAAGCAAGACTTTGTTCCCAACAGAAATATTTCAGTAGTTTTATCTGATTGGAAATAATTGGCTGTTACTTTTTCACTTGACACTTTCCTTTTATGTGAACAATAAGAGTTTGAGAATTTTTATCTCCCCTTCAGAATTTTGCATACTCTTTATATTATACTAAGTTAATGAAATTGATGACCACATAGTACAGAGTCAACTTGTACAACAGAGACTTGTTGATTTGCCTGGTTATTACCGTACTTAATTGACCTATCATATTCCTTTTCTTCTACGTAAAAGTCTAAATTGTTCAATTGAAAGATGAATACAACCACAATTACCAGAGCTCTTTTCTGTCTAATTCATTTCCATCATTACATTTATTTAGGTTACTTAGTTTCAGCTCTGAGGCTTTAGATATGCAAGGAGTTTTAACAATGAAATACAAGCATTGCTCTGCTGATCTTTTAGGAACATATTGTGTTGCCACTTCCTGAATGCTCATGCAGCAAATAGTTGCATCAAAAAGAAACAATACACATAGATAAAGACATACCAATTCAGTATAAGCACTGCTGCTGCCAGTATTCATCATAAGACAAGCATGCTCTGCAGTGGAGTGTCTGGCCCTAATCTAGCAGCACTTACTCACACTGAGCTACCATTCTCTCTCTTCTAGGTTCTTTGGCCTCCTTAACGTGGCTTTAGGTATGTTTTCTGCCACAGGGCCTTTGTGCTGACAGTCACCTGTGCCAGAAATGTGCTTCCCTCCCAGGAATTATAACCTCTCATGAAATATTTCCACTTTTTCTCCTTCCCATGGTACCACAGCAATTTCACAATATTTGTGTGCTTGAGGAATTGCTGTCTTTCCCACTACACTGTAGGGCAGAGTCTATAAGGCAGAATTTATGGAAGCTTTTGCTGACTTCTGTGTATGTTGTGGTTAGCGTGTTCCAAGATATATGATAAGTTTGTGTGTCTTTCATCCATTTTTACACAGCACACCACCCCAAAACTTTGCACCTGAAAATGACAGCAGTTTATTATTTTTCTTACTTCTTTGGGTGAACTAGGCAGCTCTTCATATGCAATAAGTTAGTGCATGAGCTGGGCCTGGGCTCAACTAGGTTATTAGATCTTCCTCTTCACGTCATTTTCCACTCTGGATGTCTTCACAACAAGGAGTTCTCAGGACAGTGCTCCAAGAGAGGGAAAGTGGCATTTACAAGGCCATTGAGGCCTAGGCTGTGGAACTTGTACAACATCACTTCTGTTACATTCTGTTGGTCAAAGTCACTAAAGCTAGTCCAGATGCAGGGGGGTGAAGAAAGAGATCTACCTCTGGAAGGGAGATGTGGCATAGTCCCGTTTCATAATGGCTTGCATACAGGATTGGGAAGAATTTGCGTCCATTTAAACAATCTACTGCTGTATTCAATAATACTTTAATTAATTATAAAGGCAATTATAATTTAGTTTTGAAAACTAGTCCAGGAATTGGCTGGTATAAATGTTTTATAATTTTTTGTATTTGTTTTGGATTTTCATTTTATATACGCTCTGCTCTAAGAATGAGAAGAACTGGAGAGAGTGGTTCATCAATTCTAAGTGATAATAGGCAATCTAATCTCACCTTTAAACAAATAAAAGCTATTAGCAATATAAGAGCAGGAACTTCATCACTAATGAATTACCAGCAACTAGAACGGTGCCTGTCACATAAGAGGTATTCAGTAAATATTTGTTGGATGAATGAATGAGCAAAAATAATAGAAATCCCTTTCTCTGGTCTCCCCTTTTATGTTCCTAAGCAAGTCGCTTTTTGTTTTCATCTGTCTCAAATGATTAGGTTCTAAATTTGGGGGGAGATAGCTGAATGAAAAGTAGTGTTCTTGGGCTTCCCTGGTGGCGCAGTGGTTGAGAGTCCGCCTGCCGATGCAGGGGACGCGGTTTCGTGCCCCGGTCCGGGAAGATCCCACATGCCGCAGAGCGGCTGGGCCCGTGAGCCATGGCCGCTGAGCCTGCGCGTCCGGAGCCTGTGCTCCGCAACGGGAGAGGCCACGGCAGTGAGAGGTCCGCGTACCGCAAAAAAAAAAAGAAAAGTAGTGTTCTTGTTCACATACGTATTTCCATGAATCCATAATAATGAACTCTGGCAAGATTTAGCAACACTGAAACATATTATGTAGGTATGAGTAACCTTATGATTATTTTACATTTGATGACTTACTAAAAAGAGCCTCCAAGAGATTTTGTTTTCGTACCGATAGATAAAAATAACAAGGAGTTATCCTCTGCAATCTCTATAATCTGTTCGTAATAGGAAACATCTCTGAGTCACCTAAATGAGCGACTATAAATATCCAATATTTTGAATGAAATGACTTCAATACTGTATCTAGGTTCAGATTATATACACTTTTTTGAACAAGGGTATCATTTTGTTCTTCTTAAGTGAAAGATACAGATGACTTTTTATTTAAATTCTGGAAAGCGATACAACGTGTTGCTAAGTATATTAGTATGACAAAAAATGTTGGTTTATTGATTTGTTGATGGTAATGCAGATTGAAAAAGGTTTTATCTTGTAAGATATCTTCAACTATAATTCATCTCCATTTATTATCTGCTTATTTGGGCATAATTTCAAACAGGAGAAAATAGTATATGGGCTAGGCTTATTTTTAAAATAAAAAATAGATAATACTAGAGAGAAAAGGAAAGGAAATGTTTCTTAGAATTACCCAACATGTACTTGAGTGTACCAGCACAATGATTAATCTCCAAATAATAATGCCTACATCTGTCAATTAGTTTATATACAAGTCAGCCTGAATATTTTATATAAATTATAGCATCTTGACTGGAAACAAAAACAGATCATGATATTTCCGGGAGTCATCTGGGTCCCTCAGGACATAAATCAGTGACAAAAAATGCAATCTAAATAATAATGGGTTTACTGATTCATATGTTAGACTATATAATTCTTCAGTTTGATTAAAAGTATCAATATTTTCAATATAACTCAAGTAGTCTGATTCTTATTCTTATCGTTTTTCTACAAGATAATTAATGTGTGTGTAAAACCAGTCCTCTGTAGCATCGGGAAAAGGAGGATTGCCCCATTTTGTAATTCTAGTGTGAGAGAAGTTTTAAGGTGAACAACATTTTCAAAATGCAAAGTTGTGGTTCTTGTTACAAAATTGGAAAAGGACTGCTGATGTGTGAAGAAAATCAGAAGGTAAAACACTTAACTAGTTTTCAGAGAATAGAAACAAGTTTTATTAGAAGTTTTTTTTTAAGTTGTGACGCTGTGTTAGTCGTCACAGAATATAGGTAAGGAAAATGATGTGTGAAGGAGCTAGAGAGGTGTAATTTTTTTCTTTATTTTTGTAAGTTTTACAAAACATAGCATCTAAAAATTGGTTAGGAGAAACATTTAAAATGTAGCAAGGTATAATATGTTCTAATGATTCATAATTATTGATTTTAAATTATTCTATGACACTGAGGGTAGTAATAGAAAAGAATTAATTGGCCTTTCAGTGATGAAAAGTAGATGTGTTTTTCAAAACTATTTGTATAATCTCCTTTTTCACATGTTGAATTCCTTGTGTTTGAAACCGCTTTGTGTAGTGATTTCAGATGTCATTAATATTTTAACATGCAAAGCAAATGCCGTCAGACAGAGTTATTTGTTTAATAATGTTGACTCCTTCTCGTAGTCAAATGCAGAAAGTTACCAGTTAATTCATATTCTAGTTGTAAAGAGTTGTCCATGGGTCAGGTCAGAAAACTGGAGCTGTTTTTACTATAAGTGTACCTGAACTATTACATTTAATTAACTTCCCTGAAACTAAGTAGGTGCTCCTTAAATATCTGTCAAACTACATATTAACACAGAAGAACCTTTGTATTCTTATATCTGGTGCTTAAATAATTGATTGGTTTAGTACATTCAGTAAAAGCAAATAAAAAAGACAGAGAAAGAGGGAGACAGAGACAGAGAGAGAGAGAGAGACAAACATAACCAAGGAAGTCAATTGGTAAATGGTAGAAAGAGAGGGGATGTCGCAAGCAATTCTTTCACAGTCTAGGTCAGCATATTCACTTTATTATCCAGCTAGTTGTCCCAGCTGCCTGTGAAGGCCTTCCAGCAGTCATCCTAGGGAGCAGTATGTTAAGTGTGTGACCATAGTCCAGTCTCGTCCTCATTTTTAGTAAATGGAAAAACATCATTTTATCATGGCACCCAGAAGTGATCAGGCTTTTAATCACTTGCTCAAGTTACCAAGGGAAAGTGGTGGTGATTCCTTTCCAGAGAGTAGAATACACACAATTCCATAGTTCAGGACATCATATCAAAAACCGTGGAAAGCAAAATTAACTCTACATTGCTTGGTAACTGGAATTAGAGCAAAGGAAGGAGGATGGGTTAAGGAACTCTGTTACCTAGACTCTTTGAAAAATCTGGCCAATTTCCTTCCTTAAAGAAATTTTGCTGTTCCCTTTTATTGTGTTCACTCTTAACAGCATCCTATAAACCTCCTTTTTTAGAACTTATCACAGTTGATATTAAATCATTTCGTATATTTTTTCCTGACTAAAAATTAACTGTAATGTGAGCAGAGACTTCTTCTGTCCTATGTACAAATGTAATTCCATTGCCTATCACAGTACCATGTCTAGAGTAGGTGCTCAGAACGTTGGATAAATGATTTTTTTACCACTAGAGAGAACAGTCTAGTTTCCCCTGACGTTCAGAGTTAGGCATGGAGACTTGCTAATTCCTGCATTTGTGGTGCCTTC
Organism: Delphinus delphis; assembly: GCF_949987515.2. Taxonomy (NCBI): domain Eukaryota; kingdom Metazoa; phylum Chordata; class Mammalia; order Artiodactyla; family Delphinidae; genus Delphinus; species Delphinus delphis. The sequence goes on from NC_082691.1 coordinate 40,488,215, forward strand.
CTCTTTTTGTTTTTATACATACTGAAGAGAGTTTTTGTGTTGTGGACATTTTCTATTTATGAATACAATAATCCCTTTAAAAGAAGTAGAGCTTTATTTTATATTGATGCATACAAACCTTCATTACATTTTCACTATCAATTTTGGCTAGGCTGTACATGTGTCTATTTATATTAGTGAGAAATACTCTACCTTAAATATTTCTGTATATAATCTCAGACATCGTGGTATATTTTATTAATTCAGATATCACCCACTGACTCTATTTCTAAGTTTTTGGATATGGAAGAGGGGAAGGTGAGAAGTATGAACTTACCAACTGCTTACTAGTCTGTGACTCTGATAAAAGCATCAGTTGCAAATTTGGGACACTTCAAAGAGGGATGTTTTGTGAGTTTTTTCCCAAGATTATTTCAAGTATATAAACATGAAAATAATTCTTTAAAAATTCAGGGGATAGCAAGTCAGATGAGGAAAGCATATTCGGTGATATTTGCATATCTAGTCACAAGATAAGCACAGGGAATTATGCTGAACAGAAATTCTCTACCTTAACTCCTTTATTTCAGTTACCACCAAATTTCACACCTAGAAAAATAGGATTGTATAACAAATATATCACCTCATTTGGATTTTCCAAATATCTCATTGATCATAATGTATGTGAAAATTCTCTTAGAACTATAATAGACAGTGCTGTCAGTGTGCTTTTGGCTACAAGTAACAGAATACACAACATAAATAATAAGAGTCTATTTATAAATCTCACATGAGTGGAGATCCAGAAATGGACTGTTTCAGAATTGACTGATTAGGAAGTTCAACTCTCTTCGGGAATCTGGATCAGCATCTCTGGGTATCCCTTGCCTTTCCTTTCATGGTGGTAAGATGGCTGCTCCATTTCCAATTAGAATCTCCTTCCTTGACAACATGCAAAAACAGGGGAAAGAATGGACCTAGCTTTCCCATTGTACATGTCTCTGTTTCAGAATGAGAGATCTCTCAGGTCCTGTTTGTCAGCGCTAGATTACATTGTCATCCTTAGTTGACTTAAATAATCAGGAGAGGGGGATTAAAAATACTTCTAGGGCTTCCCTGGTGGCGCAGTGGTTGAGAGTCCGCCTGCCGATGCAGGGGACACGGGTTCGTGACCCGGTCCGGGAGGATCCCACATGCCGCGGAGCGGCTGGGCCCGTGAGCCATGGCCGCTCGGCCTGCGCGTCTGGAGCCTGTGCTCCGCAACGGGAGAGGCCGCAGCAGTGAGAAGCCCACGTACCGCAAAAAAAAAAAAAAAAACTAGAAGTAGAAATATGAACAAAAGAACAATTTAATGATGATCACCCATCTCACCTATAACATTTCCCTTATGGCTTAGAAAAAAGTTTCATGTGATGCTGCATTCATTATTATATTTAATGAGAGACAGTATGGGAAAAAAGCTAGAATTCCTGAGTTACATTTTGCACTTCCCATATGATGTTGGGTGAGTGACTTCTAAACCTCATTGGGTTTACCTGTGACAGTGCCATGCTCGGTAACAGCAGAAAACATGGCTATCACAAATTTCATTTCATCTCCCTAACAGTTTTCTTAAAGAACTTTTTATGATTATGAAATACTTATTTTAATAATAGAGATCTAATTATTATTGAAAGATATTCAGGTCTAAACATCTTGGACACCATTTAAACATTTGATAGGTTTAGTTTTACATTTCATATAATTATTAATTTATCATTGTTCTTTGGGGACTTACTATGTATGTATACTTCTTTCGACTCTGCAATATGGCATTACTACTGCTTTTGTACTTTTCCATTAGAATATCCATCTCTTTTTACATACCAAGGTGGAATATTTTATGATTCTGTCTGAAGTTTCTGTAGCCTGTTTCACTGTCTCTTGAGTGCTTAACAAGCATACCTTAAGAATGAACATTAGATACAAGCATTTTTATATGTCATTTAAAAAATATATCTTTACCTGTGGTGTGCAAACATGAAAAATGTTTGCTGTCTTCGGTGTGAATATAAAATGTCCCCACTGTAGTAATTACAGCCATGTTCCTTCCTTATGAAATAATGTTATCAACATTATTCTTTTGCTATAAGAGTGTATAAATTGCTATTTTTAAAAAACATAGGTTTGAGGGTTTCAATAAAATGTAGTTCTTTTTATAAAATATAATCATATTAAGAGCAATACCTCACTACATTTAGGAATAAATGAGTAACCCTATAACCAATGTCTGGTGTAACGTCTCTTGGCAATGAAAAACAAAACTGAATTGAGTTCTATGACATAAATGTACCATTTTAAACACTTACCCTATTGCTGTAAGTCAACAGTGACACGTCTCTCATCACCACTATTGTTAGCCAAATTCAAAATTCCTGCTATGTTTCTAGAGTATTCCATCAAATTGTAAGACTAAATTTTGTATTAAAATAAAGTTATCGAACTGTTAGAAACATTGTTCTCCATGAGAAAATAATTTTAAAACCAGTTTTGAAATGACTGTTGAAATGCTTTCATAACAGGACAAAAATGAAGCAAAGTAATGTAAATGATGAGATTTTTGAAACATCTTTAATGAGTAAAAAATATTCATTTAAAATCCATTTTAACTAAGCTACTTAGGACATTATGTTTTTGCTTTCGTTTTAAAAGCAAAGGTCGGGGCTTCCCTGGTGGCTCGGTGGTTAGGAATCCGCCTGCCAATACAAGGGACACGGGTTCAATCCCTGGTCTGGGAAGATCCCACATGCCGTGGAGCAGCTAAGCCTGTGCGCTACAACTACTGAGCCTGCGCTCTAGAGCCTGTGAGCCACAGCTACTGAAGCCCGCACACGTAGAGCCAGTGCTCCGCAACAAGAGACGCCCCCGCAATGAGAAGCCCACTCATCGCAGCTAGAGAAAGCCCGCTTGCAGCAACGAAGACCCAACGCAGCCAAAAATAAATTTAAAAAATAAATAGAATTTAAAACTAAAATAAAAGCAAAGATCGGGGCTTCCCTGGTGGCTCAGTGGTTAAGGATCCGCCTGCCAATGCAGGGAACATGGGTTTGAGCCCTGACCTGGGAAGATCCCACATGCCGCGGAACAACTAAGCCCGTGTGCCACAACTACTGAGACTGTGCTCTAGAGCCTGTGAGCCACAACTACTGAAGCCCACGCGCCTAGAGCCCGTGCTCCGCAACAAGAGAATCCACAGCAACAAGAAACCTGCGTACCACGATGAGGAGTAGCGTCCTCTCGCTGCAACTAGAGAAATCCCACTCACAGCAATGAAGACCCAACGCAGCCAAAAGTAAATAAATAAATAAACTTATAAAAAAATAAATAATAAGCAAAGGTCAGAGGATTTTATTATCTGATGATCATGTTATTCATACAGTATAGATAGAACCAGTTAAGGATGCTTGAAAAGGGATTCAAGTGTCTATTAGAAGAGTTCAGTTTTATACATATATAAATGGTCTTCCAAAGCTGCTATATCATCACTAAATACATGAAAATAATAAAAGAAGCACACCTGTGAGAAAAAGTTGACATTTAATTTAAGAGTAATTTCATTGCATTAAAACTTTCTGTGTGTTTATGACTTTAGAGTTTTCTACAGTAAGGTAAATAAGGCAATTTCACCCTTTTTATGTTGCATCTTTGTTAGGAGTGAGCGTCATATCTAATTAGGTTCTTTGGTATTATTTTTGGTAAATGCACTGGCAATTCATGTTTTGTTTGTTTTGTTTTATGTTTGCTGCATTAACATTACTTAGCAGAAAAAGTTTAAAAAAAAAACAACGAAAAACCTTTGTAAACCAGGAAGAAAAGTTCCAAGGAAAATATATTGCTAGAAATTAAAATGCGTATTTGAACAGAACTTGTAGAACTAAATATTAACTAAATTTCATTATGACAGGAATAATTGTTTTGCCTGAGCAATATTTCTGATAGTTCACATTTTCCTGAAGATATATAAAAGAAGCAGAATTACTGGTAGTAAGAAAATGCCTGGTAAATGGGAGCTAATTTTATTTTTACCTGACCATCTGGTAGCCAAGCACTTTAAATATTAAACTGAAGCCTGTAGACTTACAATTAAATTCATTGAAATACGGTTTAGTATATTAATGGCTTAAAATTATAACAGTATGAATAGCTTTTTTTGTAGGACATTTGTCATCTTACCTGTATCCACAAAACCTGTGTAAGAACACAATAAATTTGACTCTGGTGTGAGCATTTCATAGTGGGTTAAATGTCCAGTTACCTTTTTCTTAAAATCCACAGCTATATGTTTTCTCTGACAAATCTGAGTTTGAATTATTTGGATCATTTTCTAATGTGAGCCATAAAAATAAATAGCATACACGCTTAAATGTGCTTTTTTGCATTTCTACAACCTAAAGACCAGTTGGGTTGAAAAAAAATAAAATTTAACAGCTTTTAATTTGTCATGTGGAATCTGATTCTATGTGCTTTTTATTACCTCCATATATTTATCTAAGTGAAACATAAAATGGTTGTAATAATGGAGAATTTAAAGCAGCTTTTGCACATGAGCAGTAATGCTAACTAATATGGTGAATAAAGACTGAATGTAAATTCTCAGAATTTCTGTTTCTTGTGGTGTGTTTGCTAAAATGAGTACATTTTGGTTAGCTGATACAAGCTCCTCATCATCCTGGTTAAGCTATGAAGAAATTTGATGGACAGAATGGAAAAAAAAAATAGGGAGTAACCATTTACATGCATGTAGAAGCCATATATGTGTATGTGTGTATGTATGTATATATATAATTTTCAAACTGTGATACAGTGTACATTACATCATTACGTCACAGAACCTGTCAAAATGTAGACTCATAGCCCTTTCTTTGCTGGAGTGATGCTTTGATATTCCCACATATACCTCTAGAGATAACCTAGATATGGCAGAAATCAGTATAATCTAATACCACCAGTTCCTATTGATTCTCCCTCATTTATGTCTCTTAAATTCAGCCTCTCCTTTCCATTTTCCTTGCCTCTCCGTTTAGGCCTTGAATTTTATTTCATTTGTACTATTCCAACAGCCACGTTTCTGTCCACAACACCAACATTTCGCCATTCCAGCCCAATTATTCATTTCTATGAGTTTTATTTATCCAACAAAGCTGGCTATGTCGCTTCACTGCTAACAGAATTCTTTTAGACGTCCTATAAATCTATAATACCAACTCCAAACCCCTTAACTTGGCATACCCATTCTGAAAAAGACCCTAGTTAGCCCATACTTAGGCAATCTGTTAAGTCACACTGCACTCCTAAAAACACCAGAACTTGTCTCGCCTTCCTCCTGTTCGCCTTCTACTTATCCATTATAACGCTCTCGTCTTCTAAAGCTTTCTGGACCCCTCAAGGCAAAAGCAGGTGATTCACTGAAGTGTTTTTTCACAATATTTTGCTCATATCTAATTTAGAGAATTAACTTTTCAATTATTTTATATGCCCATAATCTTAACCATTCTGAGCTTCTTAGAGACAGAGATAATCGTGTTCATATTTGTATCTTTAGAACTAAACATAGCATATGGAAGTGAATGTTCTCACTAAACATTTGTTGAATGAATGACTGGATGAATAAATGAATCCAGGAAGGTCTGGGTAAAAGGCCAACAGAAAGATATTATTAGAAAACTTGTTGAATGTAGAAAGACAACTCCAAACAGTAATAAAACATATACTACATATTATTCTGATTGTCTGGAGACCATTTCACGCAGAACAATATTTTCCTCTCATATCATGCTGAATGATATATTTTTCATGATAATGATGAATCAATAGGAAAATATTTTTAATTTTCCATAAACGAAATTTTCCATTAACTTCAGCCATTGTATAAATTTGTAAAACTACATTTATTCTATAATGTACATTATTTGCATTAATTTAATATAAACTTACATGTAAACTCAGACCCACAGATCTTACTGTTAAATGTTTGCCCTGTTCTATCTAACTAGCTATCATCTATTTCTGTCTACTCAGATATATTAAATCAGGCCATAATCCAAGGAGATATTCTCTAGAAAAGAATAATGATTCATGGTGCTAGAGTCCTATGAAACTTATCTTGGTTTTCAGATTATTGGCCTTAATATGGTGATGAATGCAAGAAGGGCTAGTGAAAATTTTGTAAGCAAATAAAAACTTGTATGAGGCTAAATATTATTGGGTATGTCTAGATAGATAAGATTACTTTTATAGTTTGTAATTTTATATCAGAGAACTCTATACAACACAGCATAATAATAAGCACTGTATTAGGTTCCATGTCATCTTACATAACAAGTAAGAGGGTTGCATTAAGCAGTAAGGTCCTTGCCAAGTGTCTTTTTTAATTGTTGAAATGTTTTACATTCTAATGTGAAAAGTACATATCCATGTTTATAAGGAAAAAGTAATTTGTTGTGAGAGAGATATTTGAATATCATTATAAAAATTTCTTTTTGTTTTGCCTTCATGTGAGGATGCATGTATCCCATTTTACCTGTATTTTCTTCTAATTGAGGGCGTGATAGCTTGTTAGACTATGTATAATTAAAAACTGCAGCTTTTCGTGAGAATGAATTTTTAAATCCACTACTGGCTAATATAAAAATCTAGTCAGCCTTTGTAAAATTACATTAAATGATCATTAATTTAATTACCTGGTACAAAGAAACAAAGATATGGTCATTGATTTGTGGGAGAAAATAAATTTTGAGCATCTTACTTCCAGATTAAATACTGAAATAGTTTAAACTATATTTTCTTTGTAACTGTATGTTGATAAAATATATTATTTCTTTAGTTCTTTCATGCTGTATCATAATTCCCCATTATTGTTCATATAACAGAGGACAGTATCTTTAAAAAATAATTAATAGTTATCCAAAAATTACTACATTTTATCTTTATGGATAACTACTATTTTTTCTTTTTAATATACTTTCCAATCATGATAATTTGTAATGAATGCATAGGCATCTAGAAAAATTGAGCATATTTAAGTTTGGTCTCCTTTTCCTCATGAAAAGCCTAGACTTTTCTTTTTTCTCTCTCTCTTTATGATTACAGAGTGGCTGGTCTAAAATCAAGTTGTCTAAGAACAAGCTAAGAATCATAAGCACTAAAACCATATTTCAAAATCTGAGCAACCAATATTATAGAAAAGGCAAAGATATACTTGAATCTGTCAGATCAATACATTCCTATAATCCCCTCCGGGACAATCATATAATTTGATGCTTACAGTTAAACTCTGAAAATTATGTGACCATCTATTACATAATGGATGGTACGTGTCCTCCAACCTTTTTTATCACTTATAATACAAGACAGGGCTACCCCATTTTTAAAAATCCCTCCTGTTATTGATAATTGCCTAAGATGCTTCTTCCTTTCCTTTTTCAGAATGAAGAACAAATTTTGGTATTTTGAGTTTGGCACATCTGAAACTTTCTCAGCCACCTGCAAGAAGCTACATGAATCTGTAGAAATAGAAGTAAGAAAATGAATTATCTTTATAATACTATGAAATGGCTTGAGTTTGATTATTAATATGTTGTGCTAGCCCATGGAAGGAGTTAGGATTTTAGCGACTCATATAGCTTTACCCAAGATTCTAAAACGTCATTTCTGTCACTCATTGAGAATCTAGCACATCTGAAATACTAACATAAAGTTAAGTTTGAGTATGAGTTGTTTAATACAGCATAAAAGAATGAGAGGTGGAACACAACTTTAGAAATCAGTGGGCATAGTATGGACAGAAAAATGTAAGATAAAAGGAAGTACTTGAAGGGAAAGAAAAAAAGTTGCAAAATACATTTTTAAAAACTTATTATTTTCAGGTCTCAATATCTTATAACCTTTAAAACACAGTTCACTAAAATTGTACTTACTTTTATGAATAAAGTTTAAAACATATACTTTTCCATTCCCATTCCCATTCATTAACTAGGTCTTTTCTCAGTTCCTGAGGTTGCCATTTCCCCATTACATTTGTAGGAAGTGGAAAAGCCAAGAAAGAGAGCAAAGATAGCAAGAAAAGATACACTTTAAAAAGATTTAGAGCAAATACGTCTACCAAAAATATAGACATTGTAGGACTAAAAATTTTGGAGACAAGTTATAATAGAAAATGAGTTAGTTTTATTGAGAGATTTTTAGGGGTTAAAGAAAAAGGAAAAGTTATATTTTGTTAAGTTGTAAAGACAAATCGAAGGAACAGAATTATGAAACAGGGACACCTAATGACTAGCTGATATGAATTGAGAAATACTGGCTTTAACACTTTTCTTTTTAAAAAGAAATAAATAACTTGTCTACTGAGACCTAAATCATTAGTGGCAAATATTAGGGTAATAAGTTTGGTAGACAAAAGTAGTTATGGACCACAGAGAATCATAATAATGGTCTGGCTAGGTTCTTCATTATCCCAGCTTTCTAACTTACTGTTAATGATAATAACAGCAAAAGTGGTACTATTTAAGAATGTAATCTTTTGGGACTTTTTCCTCATCATGATTGACAAATAAATTGAAGTATTAGGGGTAGAATTGATTGTCATAGAACAGAAAAAGCTCTTCATGACTGAATCAGATCATAACCCTGAAATGGGATATAATCACAAGAGGTAAAGGATTTGGGCTCAATAGGCACTTTGATTGCTATTTGTGATGATAAATATGTGTATGTTTTATATATATATATATATATATATATATATATATATGTATATGTATATATATACTTATACAGCTATATGTACATATATATTTATAAAAATCATCTAAGACCTCCCTTTACCTTCAAAGCTCATTATTTAAGAAATCATTATATAGTAGATTTTGAGCATTTCTGCCCTCAGAAACCGATGCTTGAAGAAAATCTGCAGCAAAAGGCAAAAATGAAAAAAATTTAAGGTATGGCTTCTGGTTGAATATAGGGTGGATACCCTGAAGCCTCTTGCACCTCTCCTTACTTTCGCCTACCACTGAATGTAGATTGAAAAAAAATTGTCTAAGAGATATTTCATGTTCATGGATAGGTAAACTCAACATTGTTGTGATGTTAGTTCTTCTCAACTTCACCTAAAGATTTAATATAATCCCCAAATTCCAGTAAATTATTCTGTGAATATCAACAAACTGATTCTAAAGTTTATCCTGAGAGTCTAAAGACTCAGAATAGTGAACACAATATTGAAGGAGAAGAACAAAGTTGGAGGACTGACACTACCTGACTTCAAGACTTACTATAAAGTAGTCAAAACAGTGTGATATTGGTGAAAGAACAGACAAATCAATGAAACAGAATATAGAGCCAAGAAATAGATTCCCATAAATACAGTCTGCTCTTCTTTGACAAAGGATGAAAGGCAATACAATGGAACAAAGAAGGTTTTTTAAACAAATGGTGCTGTGATGACTGGACATCCACAGGCCAAAAAAAAAAATCTATTCACATTTCTTCACCCTTAACAGAAATGAACCCAAAATGGATCACAGAGCTAAATGTAAAATGCAAAACTTTAAAACTTCTAGAAGATAACATAGGAGGAAACCTAGATGGCCTTGGATATAGTGATGCCTTTTAGATACAACACCAAAGGCACAATCCATGAAAGAAATAATTGGTAAGTTGGACTTCACTGAAATTAAAAATGTCTGCTCTTTGAAAGACAATGTCAGGAGAATGAGAAAACAGGCCACAGACTAAGAGAAAATATTTGCAAAAGACATATCTGATAAAGGACTTTGTATATTCAAAATATACAAAGAACTCCTACAGCTCAACAATGAGAAAATAAACAACCGTCTTGAAAACTGGGCCAAAGACTTTAACTGATACCTCACCCGAGGAGCTATACAGATGGCAAATAAGCAGCTGAAATGACACTCCATATCATATTTCATCAGGGAAATGCAAATTAAAACAGCAGTGAAATACCACTACACACCTATTAGGGTATTGAAAACCCTAAAAGCTGGTGGGGATGTGGAGCAATAGGAAATCTGATTCACTGCTGGTGGGAATGCAGAATGGTACCGCCACTTTGGAAGACAGTTCGGAAGTTTCTTACAAAGCTAAACATGCCCTTACTTTATGATCCAGCAATCATACAGTATATATGCTATATACCTAAAGGAGTTGAAAACATTATGTTAACACAAAAACATGCATGTGGATGTTAGTAACAACTTATTTAATAATTGCCAAAACTTCGAGGCAAACAAGAAGTCCTTTAGTAGATGAATGGGAAAATAAGTTGTGGTATATCCAGACAATGGAATATTATCCAGTGCTGAAAAGCTACCAAGCTGTGAAAAGACATAGAACAACCTTAAATACATTTTCCTAAGTGAAAGAAACCAATGTGAAAAGCCTACATACTGTATGATGTGAACATATGGCATTCTGGAAAAGATAAAACTATGAAGACAGTAAAAAGATCAGTGGTTGCCAGTTAAGGGGGACGGAGGAAGGAATAGGCAGAGCACAGAGGATTTTTAGGGCAATAAAAATACTCCATGTGATGCAATGGTGGTGGCTACAGGTCATTATACATTTGTTCAAAGCCGTAGAATATATACCAAGAGTGAACCCTAATGGACACTGTAAACTTTGGGTGATTATGATGTGTTAATGTAGGTTCATCAGTTGTAACAAATGTACCACTTTGGTGGGGATGTTGATAATGGGAGAGGCTGTGCATTTGCGGGGACAGGGTGTATACAGGAAATCTCTGTACCTTCCCCTCAATTTTGCCATGAGCTTTAAACTGCTCTAAAAACTAAAGTCTCAATTTACAAAAAACAAACATCGATCTATAGTATAATATTATGTATGTCACAAAGTGAAAAATGTCCAAGGAAAAGTTTGTGTCACATAGCAAAAGACGTGTGATAAAAATAGGTATGGAAAACATTGATTTTAACATTACAAGTGATAAAATTCGGTGATTTTGTTCCACTGAGCTTTACATCTTGAGAAGAACTCTTTCGGGTCATGTTTCTACATGCCCTCCAAGTCTGGCTTCCCAGCTCTGCATTTACTGCCTTATTCTATGCACCACTGGAGTAGCATTTATAAATCGGAGACAGCACTGTGCACTCCCCATTCTATTGTTGCATATCTTGAAATACTGTTATAATTTTATGAATTTATCTTAATTCTAAAGCTTGTTTTGTGTGTGTGTGTGTGTGTGTGTGTGTGTGTGTGGAAGGATGGTAATGTAAAATCTGCTTCTCTACTCACTTTTTAATGAATCCAGTCTATCATATTAGCAGAATACGCCTTTCTACCCTCAAGGTTGCTTCATAATTAAATATAATAAAAACAGCAGTTTGGAAATTTGATTCTGTTTGCTGTTGCTTCCTGGCCTAAAATTATACCAACTATGGTTTGAAAATATATGAGAGAATAAAACCACTTCAGTACAAGAGTACCTCAAGTAATGGATATATGTTTTAATGACAGCTTCTTCCAAACAAAGCATTTACCGTGTGACCCTTTACCTCATATCTCTCTTTCATTTAGGAAGCTGTTTTCTGAAAAAGGTGAATATTTGGAATAATATTAATATCACGGGCTAGTAGTTGATAAAAACAATAGCTAAGATTTATCTATTATTAAATACACCTCATGCTTGGAGCTAAGCAATGCACATCCATTACCTGTCTTAGTCTTCGTCAAAATCCTATGATTTAGAGATTCTCTTGCATCTCTGTTGCAGAGACACACATATGAGCATTTTCTTTCATGATTTAAAAAAAAAAACAAGAATTGTGTTGCTTGCTGCCAAAATGTTTAAGGAAACAAATCAATTGGAGAATCGAAATATAAATACATACATAGAGAGATGAACAAAGGTGAAATTTTTAATTTTAAGAATTTCAGTTATCTATATACATAGAGAGGTTAACAAAGGTGAAATTTTTAATTTTAAGAATTTCAGGGGCTTCCCTGGTGTGGTGGCACAGTGGTTGAGAATCCACCTGCCGATGCAGGGGACACGGGTTCGTGCCCCGGTCCGGGAAGATCCCACATGCCGCAGAGCGGCTGGGCCCGTGAGCCATGGCCGCTGAGCCTGCGCGTCCGGAGCCTGTGCTCCGAAATGGGAGAGGCCACAACAGTAAGAGGCCCGCGTACCTCAAAAAAAAAAAAAAAAAGAATTTCAGTTATCGTTTAACTTTGTAACAAAAGATAAAGAAATAAAAAGATTAAATGAAAAGCTTTAAATTTACAAGATAATATATTAAAAGCAAAGTTTTTATAAAACTACCTGGGGCATGGATATGTACCTGAGAATCTCAGGTCACCATCTGGGATTGAAGCTTACAAAGTTCATGAGTTTTTTATTTGTTCCATGTACCAGGCAAAGTTCATGAGAGAATAAAATGGCCCATTCTCCAAAGTATTTGAGTCTTTTGGTGTTTGGTAAGACTTGGGAGGGTGGTATATTTTAAGGCCAGGAATTTCCTCAGATACTGACCTTTGTCTTAATGGTTAAGTATTTCTACAAAACCTAAATGAGCTCAAGAATTAACAAATTGCAAGGAGAGTGTCAGGGACACAAAATAAATTAGCAGAATTTGAAAGATAAGATTCTGATTGCCCAGTAACCTGGAAAGCACAGAGTTATTAAAGGCGGTAGGGCAGATTTTCACAGCTTAGTCTGTGCTTCACCTATATCAAATTCATCCTGGACGGTCTTTCAGCATGCATTTAGAGAACCGTAGCCTATCCTGACCCCTACCAAAACACCATCTTGGAGTAGTAGAAATGAAACGTGTGAATGAACATTCTTTTTTAAACCCTTTATTGAGGCATAGTTGATCTACAAAAAGCTGTACATATTTAATGTAGACAACTTAATGAGTTTGGAGAAAAGAATATACCCATGAAACTATAATCATAATCAAAGCCATCAACATTTCATCACCTCCAAAAGTATCTCCCTGCCCTCTTTCTGTGTGTGTGTGTGTGTGTGTGTGTGTGCGCGCGCACACGCATGTGCGTGCATGTGTGATAAGAACAGGCAAAAGATCTTCCCTCTCTTCTAAAGCTTCCCAGGTGATTTTTTTTTTTTTTTTTTGCAATGAAATTCTAGAAACAATGATGAAGGGAGACATTAAAGGTGTAGACCTCAACGCAGATGGTCCTAGTCATCAAAAACTGGACTCATCAAGTCCAAAACAAAAAAAATACCTCCCTGTTCCAGGAAAGTACAAGAAATGTGGGGTTGAGGTACTGTTACCGTTTCATTAAGATAAATACATTATAAATTTTTCTTACTGAGGAGAGTGAGGAAGAAATGAGACAGATGAAAAGTGACCACAGGTGAAATTTCTCTTCTTTAGTTACCACAAGTTATTTTTAATAAGATAACTTTTGGTAAGAAATTTAATATTCCAGCAATAATTTCTGGCTTTCACAGAATCTCCTGAAAGAGAGAAACATGTAAAATTAAAGTGCTTTTCTGCTGATACTTATAGCTAATGCTTGATATCTTTTTTTTTTTTTTTTTTGCGGTACACGGGCTTCTCACTGTTGTGGCCTCTCCCGTTGCGGAGCACAGGCTCCGGACGCGCAGGCTCAGCGGCCATGGCTCACAGGCCCAGCCGCTACGCGGCATGTGGGATCTTTCCGGACCTGGGCACGAACCCATGTCCCCTGCATTGGCAGGCGGACTCTCAACCACTGCGCCACCAGGGAAGCCCCAATGTTTGATATCTTGAACCAGCAGTGTTATTGTTACTGTCAACATGTTCAGCAACTGTGTGTGTGCATACATGGTACCAGTTTCAAATATTCCTTTTTTCCAAGTGTGCTCCCATCTTTCTCTCCTTTACCAGTTATCTCCCATTCCACTCTAAAAATAATCTTGCAGTTATCTGCAATCAGCACTGTTGTCACCGTCACTGGACTGCCAGCTAACAGTAAAATCACCTAAAAGGCATGTTCTGGGTCCCTATATCACACTGTGATTTGTGGGTAATACTTTTCAAATGCATTTCAGAAAACACGGAGCTTAATCACTGGGAAAATATAGAATACCACAGCCTTCTAATCCCATTAAGCCCTTTATATGTACGTTTTAATTTGTAGGTTTGCTGCTATAGTTTTCTGCAAAACATAAATAATTTTATCCTATGAATTATGTATGAATTTGCAGAAACTCTTCTAAAGCAGGTATATTTAAGTCATTTTACACCATACCATTTTAAACAATGAACAAAGCAATGTTTTTATGTTTCATTAAGTAAAATTATGAATAATTTTTATCTGACCTGGGCATAGAATTAGACTCACTATGAAAAAATATTTACAGTTTATCATTAATCATATCTCATCATATTTATTATCCACACTTTTATGGCTCTCCAAAGTTCTTCACATGTTTTAAATATTTCTGTCAAGTGACATGTTAACTGAATCTAAAACACTAAATTCACATATAAAAGTTTGTCTTTAACACTTCTGTGTAATGTGGTGCAGGGTATATTTATAAACTAGGATTAAAATATATTGGAAGAAAAATTTAAACCATATTCTTTTAGGTAAATTTGTCTCTAGAATAAGATCTTCCATTTCAAAACTGAAAAGAGTGGACAATGGCCTCACAACATTGCACTCTGAAAATAGCTCCCATAGTAGTATACATTAACGACCTCTCTTCAACATAATAAAAATATTCAGGATTTATTGACTAACCAAGGCTGTTAGCTTTTAAGCTTTTATATTCTTTTTCTCTGTAGCTACCTTTTTAAAAATCATAAATCTTCAAAGTGGATGAAAATATTATCTGACACAGTATTATAACTTGTTTATATTTCATAGCCTTCACCTCAGCTTTTATTTCCATGCACTCAACTGGTGTGCTATACAACTCCTGGTCTTCATCAAAGCCAGCACTGGAAATTTCCAGACTAATGAACATAACGTTAAAGCAAACAGAGGAAGGTAGCCTGGGGTCAAGAACTAGTGGAAACAAATTATTAATAAGTAGGTATTTATGTAAGTACACTGTCCTCCTCTCACAGGAACCCCAGTGTTCTCCATTGGTCCTTCTTCTTTGGAATTTCTTAAGAATTTTTTTCACTTTTCACAGAGCTGCTTACTGTTTCCTTAAAACTACACGTGCCAAGACTCTGAAGAGTGAAAACATGAATAATAGTATACACTGATGTTTTTCAGTTGTCACATGTGATTCCCCTAATTCAGTTTAAAAAAAAAAAAAGCCTATTTGCAACATGCTCTCCTTTTTTGCAGATGAACAAAGGAATACTCCTTCACTAATTCTGAAAGTAACTTGTCACAGTGGGGTTCGAAGGCCTAGTCAAATAATTGTCTTAGTGTACTACCTGCTGTGTTCAATATTGAGTGAAAATGGAAGCCAGGCCTCAACTCCAGCTTATTTCACAATTCTTCTGTTATTTAAATGATTTTAGTCAGTTTGGGGGAAGCCAGACCTTTATAAATTAACAGCAGGGAAATACCAAAGGTGTCAGATTGCATATTTATCGTCTTTTTCGTGTAATACTTAAATATGTATTAAGAAGTGACTGACATAAATTAGGCAGATTTCAGAAGCCACAGGCCGTGGCTTGTAGAGGACCCCCTTCTGCTTGACATTTCATCCTTGTCAAAGATCAAATTATTTTAATTTAGGCTGCAAATTATAAGGAATGAAGACTTCTTTGTGGGAATTCCCTGTGGTAATCTGACTTTTGTTGTTACTGCTGCTTGTCAGTGTGCAAAAGATATAATATGCATGCAAATAAGGTTAAAAAATATGTACTATCTAATTATCCAGCCAGTACATTCCACTTGAAGACAGTAGGAGGCCTGACACACAGTATGTGTTTGATTCATTGAGGCCTGCAGGGTATTTACACAAGATTACTTTTAATTATGAAATTAATATCTGTTTATCTAGAATATATAGCAGTAAGTGAGTATACACATGAGCAGAATTCTTTAGTAAAAAGAAGTCATCTTAATTTAATACATGAAAAGAAGGGGAAAAAAATCAGTTGTTTCTAGGGGGAGAAAAGGCATCATCCAGACCTTGGTTTCACCCTCGTTGAAATAAATTGAATGAAAACTTGGCACCTTCTCTAGAATTTGTTTCTAGCCCTGCCAAGTAGGCTCAAGATGTGTTGCTTTATTTCACAGTTTTTATATTTTAGTGAACAAGATACAGTATTAGATTCAGTAGGATGAGGAAAATGTAGAAAAAGAGAGGGTTTTTGTTTGTTTTTTGTTTTTGTAATTTTGGTGAAGGATTCTCTCTTCCAGTTTCAAAAATCATGATTATGGTGAGAAAGAGAATGATGAAATTGTATCCACCTTTTTTTTTTTTTTACTGTAATAAAACATATAGCAAATAAAACAATCCCGCTGCAGATATACTTTAACTGATGAAATGCATATCCCTAACAAAGTTTGTTTGTAAAGCATAGTGTTACATATTGACATCTCCGCTCATATTGACGTCTAACTGAAAATGGGAGGACAATATCTGGGCTGTATTATAATAAGTACCATTTTAGGAAACTCAAAGTAAATGAATAAATAAATCATAATTACAAAAATACAGTATGGCCTTGTCACTTTCCACACATGCGCATCAGTAGAAATGTATGGAAAATTCAAAAATGTAAAAAGTGATCACTCTGAGTATTGCAAAGCATTGTCTGGTAGAGTGTTCCATATTTTGCATAGTGAAAGGGTGTCTTCTCACCAGGCAAACAAAAAAATCTGGCTGACTGATTTTACTTTTCATTTTTTCGTTAAAGCAGCTATAAAGTAATGATGGGTTGGAGATTCCTTTTTTTTTTTTTTGCGGTACGTGGGCCTCTCACTGTTGTGACCTCTCCCGTTGCGGAGCACAGAATCCGGACGCGCAGGCTTAGCGGCCATGGGTCACAGGCCCAGCCGCTCCGCGGCATGTGGGATCTTCTCAGACCGGGGCACGAACCCGCATCCCCTGCATCGGCAGGCGGACTCTCAACCACTGCGCCACCAGGGAAGCCCCTGGAGATTCCTTTTACTGCTGCTGCTCTTGGCATTTCCTTCACTCAGCCTGCCTGGTTCTCCATGTTCATTTAGATAACCATACCTCTCGTTGCCTTTGACACTGTGCTTGGAACTTAATCTAGTTCAAGAAACCATCCTTGGCCACTTCATTGTAATTCAGATCTCTTTGAATCTCTTTTTTCAAAAGTCTCTTAAGCCATTTCTTTCTCTGCTCCCCAAAAATGAGGCCCTAATTATGAATTCTGTTTCTTTATTTTCCCCCAATAGTACCTTGCAGTGTGTTCTAAATAGGAGCAGTCCTTAAAATTTCTGCCTGAAATTTGACAAAACTTTCCAGAATCAACCTCTTTGTAACACATTGGAAATTTGCAGCTGGTTATATATGCAGGCACTAAACTGGGCCCCTTTCGAAGGTTTTCTGTAAACAGAGATACACTGATGATTTAATTTGATCATTTTTAAAGACTATTTATGATGCCTGGTAAATGTTATTGGTTGCTTTATCTTTTATATTGACCTTTAGGGTAACCATTTAAGTGTTCTTGAAAGGTTTATTTAGAAAGGACAAGATTATAGATTTTAAAATTCTTATTAAAAGATAAGGAAGTACAAAAGATGAAATCAAATTGTTTCTGTTCTTTTCCTTTTTCTAATCAGTGTGATGGAGTACAGATTGATTTAATAAACATCTCTCTGGAAGGAATTGCTATTTTGAATATACCAAGCATGCATGGAGGGTCCAATCTTTGGGGAGAGTCTAAGAAAAGACGAAGCCATCGCCGAACAGAGAAAAAAGGGTCTGACAAAAGGACCACGCTCACAGATGCCAAAGAGTTGAAGTTTGCAAGTCAAGGTAAGTTTTCTAACATTTAATTGTTGCTTCTTAATCGGCTCTTAAAGACTACTTTAAATGTAAGAGTTTTCCATTGCACTATACTCTATATATTTATGCAGTTGTATTTTTTATATCAGATATGCAAGTGTGATTAATATAATAGATTCTAAAATCATGTATAAACTGGCTATATTTTCATGGATTTTTTTCTCCTTTATTCTCTTTTTTGTGGGTATAGCTCTTGACACAGAAAATAAAATATACGTGGGTATTTAGTGGATAATAATATAGGATGTATTGTACATTAAATTCTGGAATGTGATCATCTTGGTCAGATGTTTGAGTTGCTATAACAAGGGCCTAGTTAAGGCTTTTCTGAGGTGTGTTGCAAGTTTTATTTTTGGCTTTCTTCAGTCAGGCTATGATTAGGAAGCTATCTTACATGAAACTGTTGTCCTAAATATTATATATGATGGCATTTTAAAATATCCCACGATCAGTTTTGGTTATCTGCTTCTATTTTTCCAGAAGTTTAGTAAAAAGTAGAATACCTGGGAAACAAAGGGCAAAGGACTAACAAAATAGGGTAGAATAACTGTGGATCAGTTTTCAACTCCATTGAATTATACTTCACATTGGGACATGACAACTAATTCTTGTTGATAGACTGTACAAACAAAGACACCAAATTGTTATTATAATCTTTTGGTATAATAATTGATCATGCCCCAATTTATGTATAGTATCTATACTATTTTTTTTAACCTTCCAGAATCTATCTAATACCTTTGATGGCATTCAGATGGCCAAGAAAACGTATTGGCTCAGCTCAGTGTAGCAAAGGCAAAATATGAAGAGATCACAGCCTTATGGGCTCAATAAAAATAAATATTTTTTTAAATAAAGAAAATAAAATGTGAGGATGGTTGATAGGCTTGGTGGTGGTAGGAAATAGCTTTAAGTTGCTTTCTATTCAGAACGAATATAACTGTATGAAAACATGGAGGAAAATGGTTTTTTGAAGAAGTACGTAGAAAAGATGAGTAGGCTTGTGCTATATGAATTTTAAAATGAGAGAAATTAGGTATAATTACTAATTTCTAGGATTTATTGACATTAATAATGCATTTATATTTAAATGTAAATGCAGATTTCTAAAAAGATTCCTGAAAATTTTCTAAGTTTAAAAATTAGTTCAAGGACCATACTAAGACCAAACCTAAAAAATCTCTGCTTCTCTCCCTAAGGAAGCAATGAGTACATATAGTAATATAGTCCATATAGTTAAAAAATAATTTTACATATATTATATATATAAAATGATAATTTCTAGGTTTATTTTTCTGTTTGGTCACTGCCTATTAATACTTGGTATGTCCTTTGCATGTAGACGTTGCAGATATGTATCTGAATTGATTCTCAGTGCTCAGCCGCCAACTATGTTAGCCCAAGGAGATGTTAAAGTTTGTAAAACTCATGGCTGTGCTCCACCGGGACAAGTGTCTGTATACTGTGGAGCTACTGCAGACATGCTGTCTGTTGGTCTCACTCATCCCCCTTTGTATGCTAAGGAATACACGTTTGGAATGAAGCACACACAAATCAGCCAGAAGTATTGTATAGACTGTCAGTGCCCATAAATAACCCTAGGAAAAGGTCTCTCTTCCCATTCTGTCTTCTTGCTTTGTACTGTGAAACTATTGGGACCAAGTTTCCATAAACTTGGGAAAGAAGGAGGAATGAAGTGAGAACCTACAGGGTTTGTGACTTAGGGATACATTTTTCTCAGTACAGAGATTGGGAAAAGCATTAGAAATCAGAGTTTTTGAAGGTCATTGTATGAGTAATAACAAAAGCATGCTTTATAATTGATTTGGCTCACTTTTATTTCCCTCTCTAAACCAGCTATGCTTGTAAGTTTGGGTTTAGTTTTATTTCAAGATCAGTGTAATTGAACGCTTAAAATGACTTTATCAGCTGAATATTTTAAAAAGACTTCTGTGTTAATCAGTCTTTTATTAATTTTATCAAGATTTTTTCATTTTGATATATTTTACAACAAAATAGCTAAAAGTATCTCAAAATGCTTCAAAGTTTTGATTTCACATTTATTCTGTTAATTCTTAAATGTTACACTTAATAATCGGAAATGAAAGAAATTTGCTACTTAAAATATCTGCATGTATCCCTTCCCGAAATGGGTAAATGTTTCTATCATTTGATCTTGTTTTCAATTTCTTGACACAAAGACAATAGTATTAAATGTAAGGGTCAATCAGTATTTTAAATCTAAATATATTTTCAGATTTACACAGAATGGTTACAGGTATGGCCTTTAGAATGAAATAACAGGAACTGTAATTCTAGTCCAACAACTTTTCTTAACCCAGATTCAAATTAGTAACTTCACTCTTGGAAAAATATAAGTAAATAAATGAACAAATTAATAATGTAAATTTCTTCTTTTTAAGTTGTACTTTCTTGAAATATTAACTAGCAACTTTTCTGATATAGCTCTGTAAAAAATTTGAAGTTTAAACTGAATGTTTACTATATTAGGATGGATGCTTGTTTCCATAGACTTTAGAAAACTTTTGGTGGTGGGGAGAATGGGGGAAGCATACCTAACTATAGATTCTTGAAGTAAAGATATTTTTTTTAATTTAGTAGAGGATTTAAATTAAGAACAAAGTTTACAAGTTTGTTTTAATTTAAAAAATGTCATAGATCAAAGGTACAAGATCAGGTTTGGAGCGTTACATACTCATTTATACTTCACCCTACATAAACTGGAACTCCTGCACAATTTTTTTGCTTGCAATCTTTGAGTACATTCACAGCGTAAGATCAGAGTATCTTCAATTAATAAATTCACTGGTTGGAAATTTTACAGTTGATTTAATTCGAGTTGATCAAAATTATAAGTAATTAATTTAATTACATTATTGTTTTAGCAAAATACTCTAAAACAGATGCAGTTCTGAAACATACACATACTCACATTCATCTAATTCAGACACTTTCTTTGTGGGTTTGTCATTTTCTTTTGTTTTTGTTGTTGCCTGTTTTGTTTTACTTCTTTTGGAAATAAAAATGGGTGTATCATATGTAGATGTCATGGTCTTTAAGCAAAATTGTAAAGTAGGCAAATTAGATCTTCTGTGCTCTTAGCCTTAATATTCAGTCTTTCCCATTTCTTTCAGTTGCTGAGTTAATCTTTGCCTCCTCTTCTTCTGCATTAAATCCAAGTCTCAGAAAGATATCTAATAAATTTGTTCACATTAATATATAAATGACTGATTGCAGGTGAAAGTAGAGGTATTTGCATTTTAAAAGAAATAAAAGCCTTCAGATAAACCATTATTTTTCAAACTGTGTTCCATTGAGCTATAACTGCAGTTCTTCAGAGGTTCTGTAAAAACTTGGTTTAAATTCATTTCTGTCATATTTTGGAACAATAACATAAAAACCTATAATAAAAACACTGTAAAGTGTGTTCTATAAAAACATTTTGTCATACTGACAATCCCCAAATCATCAAATTGTGTTACCAGACAAAAATAACTTCCTGGGCTTCCCTGGTGGCGCAGTGGTTGAGAGTCCGCCTGCCGATGCAGGGGACACGGGTTCGTGCCCGGGTCAGGGAGGATCCCACATGCCGCGGAGCGGCTGGGCCCATGAGCCATGGCCGCTGAGCCTGTGCGTCCGGAGCCTGTGCTCCGCAATGGGAGCGGCCACATCAGTGAGAGGCTCGCGTACCACAAAAAAAAAGAAAAAGAAAGAAAAATAACTTGCTTTCCTCCTCCGGTTCCACCTCCTCTTCTTCTTCCTGATGGGTGTATTGATCCATAGATAGATGGATAAAATGATATGTTTGGATAAAATGGATAAAATGATATGTTTACAAACACATATGTTTGTAAACATATACACATCTAAATAAAAAACAACTCAATAACTATGACCTTAATTGCAAAGTCTGTAGCTCTGCAATGGTCATTTTAAAATACATCTTTGTATATTCCATGATGTACCAAGGGGAACGTTACCACCACAGTGTATGTGAATCACGAGGAATTAAAAGGTCTGCAAGCTCAGGTACTTTTGTTTGACACAAGCAATAAAGAGTGCATAACAATCAATGGAAGTGAAAACAAGGTGACAATACTAATGTTTTTTATGAAAATGGAAATCACTCCTTAGAAAAGTTTTTGCTCATAAAAAATTGCATTAGTTAACTAGCTGCCCAAAATAACAGACTTGTACTAGTTTGTATATCAAATGCACTTTTAACAGAGATGTAGGATATAAACATGCTCACAACTCCTGGTAAAGAACCAGTGATAAAATTGAAACAAAGTTGCAGCTAAATATGCAGAATAAGGTAAATTTGACTAATTGAAACTTCTAGTTAACATCTGAGGCAAACAGCAAGTAAATTTCTATTAACTAAGTTGAAAAACTATATTAAAAGTACACCTGTGAACGTGCTTTTTGACAGCGAGGACCTCTCAAGTAATACGAGCAGTTTTTAGGCATTCTAATGGTTTTAAGCTTTGATGATACAAGTCCAACTATACCATTTTCCAGTAATGAATGCAGAATGGTGCAGGACTGCCAAGTGAGATGTAAAAAGTTCGTATCATTTATGATTACATATCTGTCTGGATCAGGATATTCCCAGTATCATACAATAAAAACAAACTGCAGAGATCATTGAAAAATATGTAACACTGTAACACTGCAACTATCCTTATCAAAATAACTGTTATTCTCATAGATTGACTATATCACAAGTGTTAGCAATTTAAACGTGTAAAATATATTTGCACAAATAAAATTCTAATTTTCTCTTTAATTTACTGGTCTTAAAAATATTGCTTCATTTGAAAAACAGAAAAGGTTGACTGCTTTAAAAAGTTTGAAAACCACTGAGCAAAAGTAATTACATTCAAGCCGTAGAATTTCAAACATTTGCCAGAAGCTAAGGGCGGTACTGTCCGGAGCAGCTGGACTTCCTGCTTGAAACCTCATTAACTAGGTGCATGTCTACTCCACATAAGGATACAGATAGAAAAGTTTATTTTAAAAACTAATTAACATGATATTGTCCATGCAATTTTCAGTGATTTAATTCCCATTTACCAATGAAAATTCTTTTCTTTGGGCAGAATTTCTCAAAGTGTAGTATACACTACACTGATGGAAAATTGAGCTACTTTAAGCAGTACCCAGATGAATATTTTACAGTATGACAGTTTTTATATGTACTATTGCAGTTGTTTTCTCTTTATGGTAAGGAATGCTTTTTTCTTAGTTTGTAATTTTAAATAATTTTATTTTTGAAATAAATTTATTTAAGTAAAAATAGAGTAAAAGGCAAAACTAAAAAATAATAGAGGAGTGCATGGATATGGAAAAAATTGTGACGGTGGAACTAGAAAGGCTAAAGTATAGAAAACTCCACTAGGCTAATAGTACAGATTCCACCACTTTGTATAATTTGCATAGCCCCAATTTTGAATACTTAGTGAACACATTATTTTTATTCTTCATTATCTTGCATAAAATGTACTATGTATAAGTTCCCCCCAAAGAAACTTACACTGCACATACCCCTACCCCACTTTATTTGATGTCTGTGCTCTGTACTGGGGAAGATTAAAATCCTGATTCTTTTTAGGAGCTAGAGGGGAGACACTATAGATCTGATTGACTGTCAAGGACTCTGTCTATATCAAATGGCTTTATTGTTTTGAAAACTCTGAAGAAGTAGGAAGAAAAAAAGGTCAATCCAAGCCAAACTGATCAAAGAGAACAAATGAGTTGATGTCTCTGAAAGCTTGGCCAAAGATGAATGTCTTTTGCTGCTGAAGAAAAATCAGGTTATTGGCTTCAAGGTCTTCATCTTTAAAATGGAGATTGTGAGTTCTGGAAGAGCTGAGATTAACTTATGTGTGCTGTCCATTCTATTGCCTGGAAAATTGCACAAAGAGCATTTAAATAGTAAGTCTGACACTTTTTACTCCTTGTAAAAGTTATACTTACCTGTAAGTTGGTGGTAATGGATATTTGTCATGCACTACTATCAATTTTTCTAGACATTTCTCTGGGTTATTTAGGGTAATTTAGAAGGCAGTGTTTTAAGTTGTCTAAATATAACTGCAACATTCATCTTAGAACTGTAGATAATGTATTTGGCATTCAGACACCAGCAAGCAGAACAATTTCCAAGCATTTAAATTCAGTGATTAAATCAATTAAATTTAGAAGCAAGAAAAGGATTTCATGTTACATTATTATACCTGGAAGTTAAAATTGTTGAGAAAAGATCATGGCATTTGAGATGTTGCATTTTACAGAAATATATGCATATACTAATACCATGATAATTGCATTAGTTGAAAATACATAGATCCAAACATTTGTTATCTAGTAACCTTTAAGGAGATGTCTCAAAATGAATTTCTAATTGTATGTTTTTAAACTACCTTCCTTGAAATTTTCCAGGACTGGATAATGCAAATAATAGCAAGTACTTGTTAAAGCTATCTAAATATCAAAATTTCTGTTTGCATTTGAAGATTGCATCATAACCTGGATATCTTAATGTGATAGCTCTCTCTCTCTTTTTTTTTTTTTTTTACAAAAGGCATGCCTTTAAAGTTTATAAAACAGAAGTAAAAAGAAATTAGAAAATACAAGACATATTTCTTGTACCTAAAAATAAAAATACATTTTCAAAATATAAGATCATGTACTCTTATATTTGGCCTAGTTGTCCTATAAAACCATATATATTTTGATGAAGCATTTATGAAATTTCTATTTGTCATGACACTATAAAGACTTCACAGAAACTGCTAGCCTCCTAGAAATTTGAAAACAGAAACCATAAATATGAATAAATTAATATTTTAGTAACAAAACAGATGACAGTCTTCAGAATATTCTTATATTCCTTCTGGAGCTATATAGAATACCATTCTGTGGCTGGGATTATTGACAAATACCCCGTGTTCAACAGTCAAATTTTCAAAATCTGACATACAGTATAATTCTAGAAACAAAATCTGACGTGCAGTACAGTTCTCAACTTCTTACAGTGAAATTGGTAAGGCCACGAGATCATTTTGGATATAATATAGTAAGTAATCATTTAAACAGGAAAGTGGTGTTTTCTAATATGTGAATGAGATCATTGAAATCAAAGGTTTATTCTTGAAAGCAAATTGAAGTTAGGGAAATGGAGAAAATTCAAAGAACAGGTAGGTAGGAATGACAGAACAAGGAGCCGCTTGCTTTCGCCTAATGAATCTGGGAAAACTTGAAAAAAAAATGAGTTTTTAGTAGCAGCTGCATTTTGAAAAATATATGCTTTGGCAATCGATTTAATAGATGCAAGGGAAGAAGGAAAGGAATTTGTTTACTTGAGGTTTTAAATTAAGGCTCATCTGTTAACCTTCTCTGACTTCTGAGGCAGAATACCTTCTTTATTTTCAAAATGCTAATACTATTCTGAGACTCTTCTGCATTTGTAACTATTGATTTTAATTGTAACTTCAGAGAAAGATGTAAAATAGAAATGCTTTAATGGGTTATTTTCTCTATGATGCTGATGTCTAATATCAGTGATAAAACAACCATCTTACTTGTTTCTGTAATATCCAATCCAACATAATATCCAATTCTGAGTCTTTTGAAGATAATGGCAGGTCATTTACACAGGCTAAAACTGCATTATAATTTTTAGTAAATTTAACCTATGCATGGTAGAAATATAAAACATATTTCCAAGTTAAATAAATATTGGCTGATTATATAGGCCTCAACTAATTAACACTTGTAGAGCATCTTTCAAATAGTGCTCACATGAAGTTTCCAAATATGAGGGCTGTCACAGAAGTGTCCTAAATATAAAACCCTGTAGTAACTTTGTCAATTGAGGGTGATGGTTTGGAGCTCAGGTAATAGGTGTGTCCCAGGGAAGTTAAAATAATTTTCCTGTAATCAGGACATATGAAAATAATTTAGGGAGGATTTTTTTTAAAGAGTAAACATGAAAGAACTATCAAAAAACATGCAATCAGCTACATAAATTGTTAAATATAAGTCATGATTCTATTTTTTTCTATTTGTATTAAAAACCGTATTTTCTTTTCCATCAAGATAGAAAATAGCCAAGAAAAACTATAATCTTATTGAGAATGAAACTTTAATTGCACCAACTTCTGGAGTGATTTCTTATTTAGAGATTTCATGTCATGCCAGGAGAGATATTGAACTTTTATTTTACCCCTCTTTATTTATGTCTTTTTTTTTTCTGGTTACCTTAATGGATATAATGAAAACACCACAGTCTAGCACCTGGTACTCCTTGCACTCATTTGTCTTACTACCGAAGGCTTCCAGGTGCGTCCAGCAGAGAGCAAAGAGACTTTTTCTTGAAAAAAATCAAATCCCACCATCTACTTAATTATCTTTGAGCTGTATGTGCCTTTGAGTTAACCAAAACAACTAACCACTAGAGTTCCATTGCCATGAATTTAGTATTTACACATACAGTCTTTTATTGTATAGAGCTAGTTAACAAAGAAATGATAGCTTCTTGGACAGTATCCAGCCAACTCTGTTCTTGTGGAAATTGATAGAGATTCATATAGACCACCATTCCCTCCAAACTGAATAATTATTCCCCTGCTTTAATAAAAATAGTTATATTGGTCTTCCTTGGATAAATTGTAGATTTATAAACTGGGGGGGGGGGGGTTAGTGTCTGTTTTAGGCAGTATCTAAAACAGTGTCTATTGGCTACTGTACAGGACAGCTATTAATTAGAGTAAGCTAAAGATTGAGGCTTGAGTGTTGTAAGGTGACAGTAATTTGAAATAAGACTAAAAATCTCTATAGATAAACATAACTAATTTAAATGAGCCCCCAGGGAGCTTTTTTGAGAAAGTTCAAATACCTGATGAATGCTGCACTGTTATTCTAATCATCCCGTAATACGGTATAAAATAACAACCTCATTTTATCCTTTTATTTATAAAGCTGCTCCCATTATCATTATATTTTACCTGTTCAAGTTCTGAACGAGTGCTACTCATTGAGAGATTCATTAAGAGAATAATTATATTTCACAGATTGGCAGAAAGAAAATGTATCTTTGAACAATTCCATTTCCCTGAACAGTTGTTCATTTCAAGGTCGAAGACAAGTCTATTAAGTATCTTCTACCCTTTTTAAACATGTCAAAGCTAACCATTAATAATGAAATCAGCAGTTTGGTTCTGATTTAATGAAAGAATCAGCTGCTATTTGTAGAACTCAATTTCTGTGAATGAAACAAACATTTTTTTAATATCGAATAACAAAAAGTATTTAAGAATCCTTTTATGTACAATGATTTAAATCCATGTCTGTTCGGATAGTTAAAGCCCTTAGCATACTGACTTCTTCCCTACTGTTGTTTGAAAATACATACTTCTCCATCCAAAATATTACATCATACATTTTCTTACTAAGTGTCATTCACATTTTCAGAATATCTTTTTAGAATAGTAAGAGGTAGAAAATCAACCAATATCAAAGAACATTCCATTTTTAAATTTACTGCAAGAAAGGTTCATGGGATTTGTGACTAAATGTCGTTTCAAAATTAAAAGCAAATTCATATGCACAAAAATGTGACTTCAGTAGAAAATAGGTCTAAGCCATATCACCTCATATTTGAACATGTTGGTGCTGTGAAATAAGCCTACCCATGGCCACATTGCAAGTAAATACCTTAACTCATCTTAAATCTGGTAAGTAATTAAGCAGTAATAAAATACTATATTAATCATGGATGGTTTTGCCAAGCCTGCTATACTTGATGATAAACACTTTCTTCCAAAGAGTTCTTATATTGTAGTCTTAACATCATCCAGGCAAACTCACTAAGACTGAAGTACAGGCTATCTAGTGAGCTTAGTGGGAAGCAAGGAGTCAATGCATCTTTTATTCAGTATAAAAGTATGAAGGATGCTGTTTGATTTTTTAAAGATAGTAATTGAATCAAATTTAAACGTGTAGGATTTGAAGAACTCTCAGAGCTAGGAAATGAGTTAATCTGTATGTCTCACTTTAAACGTATGTAACTAAAATATGCTGACATATTAACAATGCTATTTTGAGTCAAAGGTTGAATATGAGGTTTTGTACAATTTTGTAGTTAGGTATTATTTTACAATTCTTCATTAGTATATTTTCTGTCCTTTTTATTAATGAAACCTGTTTTTTCTAGAGGGATTATATAGGTCTTCATCTTTTTTGTCTTGTTAAGATAGACTATTTTAGATTTCTATTGCTTTTTTTGGTTTCATTTTTATTTTTGCTGTTTGGTTTCTGAATATTTTATATATGTAATCTTTGTAAACTCTTCATCCAAATGTTCATCCAAAAGTTAGGAATTAACAAGGAATTATAATAGGTGTTTTCATTCTTGAGGAAGGGAATGAATATTTTGTTTATGGTAGATACTGAAATTTAACTTCCATTGCAAGCCAAGAAGTTAAGTTATCCAAAATTGCAAACCAAAAAAATGAAATAAATGTGTTAGTTTAGGCATAAAAATTGAATTAAATTTTTAAAAAATCTGACATTTTAAATACCTCTGGCAGACTTTATAGAAGAGTGTATTTACTAGTGAGTACTCAGATAAAATGCCTTGATCACGCATATGCTGTGACAGAGTTTGTGTGTGTGAGTGTGTATCTGTGCAGGTGTGTATATATACCGACTCCACTTATGGGGAAAAACATATAGACATGCAGATATCAAAATGATGCATGGAAGCAAAGCATCACTTGAACACAATTTATTTTGGAAAGTCCCAATCAGAAGGAAAACCAGGGGAACCAAAGCATTGTTTCAGGAAAGGAAGGGGAATTTTATTTTTGTTTTAATAGCAGTAGAGAAAAGTGTGATAGAACAAAGTATTCTCTAAAATACAAATCATTATCCCATTTTTCAAGGGAAAAAAGAGATGAAAATAGGTAGAAGGGAATTCTTCATTCTGTCTTCCTTTCCTTTTTTTCCGTTGCGTGTCATCCTTCGGGAATAATGCTTTCTTCAGATTCCGTTACTCTTCCTCCTTCAGTTGAGAAGGCCCATCCCAGAGTGACCCTGCTAAAGCAGCTGAACAGCTCACTCTTGATCGATCCTTGTAGCACATTTACACCTACGTATGGATCAGAAGACAGTAGCTTCTGGAGGTCTGTAGGAAAATTGTGTACCAAGACAGTATTGACATTTCTTTTTCTCATTTTTAAAGTTGAGATATAATTGACATAAAACATTGTGTAAATTTAAGTTGTACAGTGTGTTGATTTGATGCATTTATATTTTGCAGTATGATCACCACCATAGTGTTAGCTAAACCTCTATCATGTCACACAATTATCATTTCTTTTTTGTGTTAAGAATAATTAAGATCTAATTTCTTAGCAACTTTGAAGTTTATAGTACCGTGTTGTTGACTATACTGTATTGACTTTTTTCTTTTTTGGTTTTATGTCTTCCCGTGAGGTGTATGATAAAAAGAAGTTATATTCCATGGCAAGAAAAAAACCACGCAAAATAATATCACACCAATTGTCTTACACAGAATTCTCTCCCAATCCAGGCTGTCTGCCTCCTACTTTCTTTTCAAGTCAGCAGCCCCTGAGGGAAAAGACTTTTGATGTGGACATTGTAGGCCAGTGGATTTCTTAGAGATAGGCTTTAGTTTTTAGTTTTCTGGACTATAAGAATATGGTTATAATAAGTTCTATGGTGAAAAGAGAAAGAAGTCTGTGACCTCAGACCACGTATTAACTTGGGAAAGTCTGTTTCCTAACCTGTATGTAAGTGAAAATAATCTTTTCGGAATTTTTTTTACCTTATGGAGTGATTTGTGGATCTTAACACATTTCAAATAATTTACTATAGGTGTCTTATATTTATTTCATCAACTTAAGGATATTCACAAAGCTATCACACTAGAATATGTGAAGCACTTCTAATATTTGGCTCACATTTGCGAGAGAGGAGGCAAAGGTTAAGGGGTCATTCTCCAGCTATGGAAAAAATAGCCCTTCTAAGAATTAATCCTGACTCCACAGAATTATAAAAATAAATAGGACTCTTGCTTCAGATTATGACACATTTTTCCTTTCCTGAGAAACTATTTTATGATTAAATAGTAGAATTCTCAGTACTTGAAATCTTTAAATGAGATCTGATGAGGAGTATAGTACTGACTGCATTGTGATCCAACTTTGAATTAAAACAGTTATTTATCATCCTTTCCCAAGAAAGGGGCAATTCCTATTAAAATATTTGTGCCAATGAAAGTTGATTAAAATACAGTTCACTCTTTCCAGGTGTTGGGATGATGGAAATATTTTGTTTATGCTGCTTAGTTTCTTGGTGTCTCATCTGCTCATGCATTCCTCTCTTCCTCATGGTGAATCATGGAACACATTGTTTGCTTTCTGCACTCCCTTTGGTTGCACACCTTCCATCTCTCACTTTCTCACATAGATCTTAAGATTGTGGTGGCCACGGTACTGATTCCCTGGGAACCAAATAAGCAAATTCCCCCACGACCACTCCCCATTGATTTTGCAGCCAAGACCAAGTCACCTGAGCCATCAATTCAGATTGTACTCACTGCTCTTAAATTTCGGTTTCCCTCCTGGCGGCATTACTCATGATTCACAGAGATGTTTATAAGAACCCCCTGTTAGGTAGGCTGTACTGGAGAGTACAAGCTGCCTGACAAATTACCGATGTCGTGAGGTGCTGCCTGCTGGGGTGAAAATAAATTCTAAGAGAGTACAGGGGACAGGTCATGGGCCCCAGCTAGGCTGCAAAACTCTTGTCAAGCCGGTACTGTGTGCCAATAGATGTGGCAAGAACTGTCAACAAGTTTTACGGCCCTTTAACATAGACTCAGTAAGAAGGGGAAAGTCGGAGTTTTGTGATTTTCTTTAAAGCCTCCTGCTTTTGCACAACTCTTTCTAGGCAGAAGGGGTATAATCTCATGGCAGGCCATTCACAATTCTCAGGGAAGCTCTTTGGATGCTCTCAAGACTTTGAATTTTTATTGCTCTTGCATGTGTTGTTTTACCGTTGTTGGTACTGTTGACACTAGTATTTTTAAATTAAAAAGGAAAAATTCTCACAGAGTTGGAGTGTGGGATGTGTAGGTTCTCTTAAAATGTAGAAAGTATAATTGTTGTTCATATTCTCTTGCCCTCAAGTTTCAGTTGTCTCAAATGTCATTGCCTGATCTTCTTGGACTACCCTAGTATAAATTGTCTTTAAGAATAATATGTCCTGGGCTTCCCTGGTGGCGCAGTGGTTGAAAGTCCGCCTGGCGATGCAGGGGACACGGGTTCGTGCTGCGGTCCGGGAGGATCCCACATGCCGCGGAGCGGCTGAGTCCGTGAGCCATGGCTGCTGAGCCTGCGCGTCCGGAGCCTGTGCTCCGCAGCGGGAGAGGCCACAACAGTGAGAGGCCCACGTAACGCAAAAAAAAAAAAAAAAAAAAAAAAAAAAGAATAATATGTCCTGGGCTTCCCTGGTGGCACAGTGGTTGAGAGTCCGCCTGCCGAAGCAGGGGACACGGGTTCGTGCCCGGGTCAGGGAGGATCCCACATGCCGCAGAGCGGCTGGACCTATGAGCCATGGCCGCTGAGCCTGCGCATCCCAAGAATAATATGTCCCTTTAAAGAATGATTTTCTGCTTTTCTGTTTCCATTATTGCTGGTGTCGGGTCTTAAATCTAGCATTATCTCTATACAAACCTTTCATATGTATGTATAAAATGTGCCTATAATCCTTTTTTCCATAAATGATCAGTGAATGAGCAGATTATGCTTTTATCAACACTTTTTTTCTCAGTCTAGCTATTTTCTTGATCAACTGATGGTTTCTGTCTTCATTAGGAATTGTGTAGGATGGACAAAGCTTTAAAGATTGAATGAAACAGGAATGAGCTCTTAAATTGAGCACATTTATTACCCTCATTTTAAATCTGTTTTCCTAAGGTTAGTAGATAAGGTTTTTTAAATCATTTTACAATGTGCTATGTATATTTAATGGACAGATAACAAAGAACATCATGTTAAGACCAGAAGTGTCAATATGCACATAAGTTACTCATTCAATAGTTTAATATGTGCCCAGCCAATCTGATCTGTGACCATCTCCTTCTCACTTCCTCCACTCAAGCCAAATTGACCTTTTTGATGCTCATTGCATACACCAAGCGTGGTACCATCTCAGAGCCTTTGCACTGATACTCCCTCTGCCTGGAATATTCTTACCTTAGATCTTCACATAGTTTCACGTGGCTTCATCCTTGCTTCTTTCAGATTGCTGATAAAATATGCTCCCCTGGGAAAGGGTTTCCCTGACCACATACCTAGAATGTCCTCTCCCACTCCCTACTCCCTGCCTTACTATGTGTTATCCTTTTTAAAAACCTGAACACTTTACTGAACTATAACATTTGTACAGAGAACTGTACACATCATAGTTGTACAGTTGGTGAATTTTGACAAGTGAACACATCTATGTAGCTACTCTTCCACATCAAGAATTAGAATATTAGCAACCCCACAGAACTCTACCCACCAAGCCCACGTCCTCCTCAATATCCTGGCTTCTAAAACAATAAGTTTTGCCAGTTTTTAAATTTTATATAAATAGAATCATGTAGCATATATTCATTTATGTCTAGCTCTTTAATTTCTATTTTCTTTATTCAAGTGTATTCATTATATTAGTATACAGCTTTTTTCCAGTGTGCAGCTATTATAAATGCTATGAACATTATTGCACAGGTCTTTTGAGGTGGATATGTATTTCTTCTGGGTATAGACTAAGAAATGAAAATTGCTGGATCATAGGGTATGTGTATATTCAGCTTTAGTAGATACTGTTGAAAGTGGTTTTACCAATTTACACTCCAGTCAGCAGGCAAGGCTTCCAATTGGCTCTGTATCCTCACCAACACTTTGTATGATGAGTCTTTTTAATCTGGCCATTCTGGTTTATTGTGTTTTAAATATGCATATTACTGATTGACTAATGATGTGGAGCACTGTTTTATGTGACCAGGCTATTTGGATATCCTCTAGTCTCTTGCCTATTTCTTATTGGGTCGATCTAGCTAGCTCGCTATGTATTTGTATTTGAAAGAACTAGAGTCTTTTGTTGGTTCTATAGGTTGCAAATATATTCTCCCACTGTATGGCTTACCTCTTTATTAATGATGCCTTTTGAAAATCAGAACATCTTGATTTGATTTTATTGAAGTTCAGTGTATTAATTTATTCCTTTTTGATTATTGCTTTTTATCAGCAGTTAGTTTTTTAAAAATCTTTTTAACATCTCCTGTGTTATTTTGAAGAAGCTTTACTTGTTTGACTTTTAAATGAAATTGATTTTTGTGCATGGTTTAAGACTGAAGTCAAGAATAATTTCTTCTTGCATATCATTATTCAATTTACATAGCACTATTTGTTGAAAAGGCTCCTACCCCGTTGCTTGGTGGTAACATAATCTTGATGCCAAGTTCCATTTATGTATTGATTTATTTCTGGACTCTATATTCTACACTAAAAATAGGCAAACTTCTCTAGTGTCAGATAGCAAATATTTTAAATTTTGGGGTCAGATGCTCTCTGTCACACCTACACAACTCTATCACAGTAGCACAGAAGCAGTCAAAGACAATACATAAATAAATGGACATGGCTGTGTTACAATAAAACTACTTACAAAAACAGGCAGCAAGCCAGATTTGACTCACAGCTACAGTTTTCTGACCATTGTCAGTTCTACACCATTGGTCTATTTGACGTTCATACTACTATTTGACAGTGTTCATACTACACTGTCCTGATTAATGTCTTATTTTTCAAGAACAACATCCCCTTTAAATTTTTCTTACACATTTTAGAATCAGCATGTTAATTCCTCCAATCTAAAAATAAGTAGGTAAATAAATAAATAACTGCGGGGACTGTGGGAATTGCATTGGTGAATTTAGGGAAAATTAATACCTTTACAATCTGTGCCTTCCAATTCATGAACATACTATCTCTTTCCATTGATTTAGCTTTTTAAAAAAATTTCTCATAATAATAATGATTTATAATTTTTGATGTAGTAGTCTTATGTCTAGATATTTGTTGTTTGGGTATGCTATTCTAAATAGTATCTTTTCTAATATTTACTTTCTAATTGTCACTGTATACAGATACAAAACTTTCTGAAGCCACTTATCAGTTCTGATAGTATATGCATAGATTCTGTTGGATTTTAAATATTTGTAATCATGTCAGATATAAGTGATGACAGTTTTATTTCTTCTTTTTCTACTCTCAGACCTTTTCATTTTCCTCTTCTTATTTCCCTGCTTAAGGTTGACAGTACAACACAGAATGCAGGTGGTGATAATGGATATTGATTTTGGAAGGTGAAAAGGTGGATTTCAGTATTTCACCATTTATCTGGTGTTTGCTGTATACTTTTATAAATACATCTTAGACTAAAGAGTTCCCCTTTATTTCTAGTTTACTAAGTTTCTACTATAAATGGGTGTTGAATTTTATCAAATTCCGGTTCTGTATGTATTGAGAAAATCATACAAATTTATTTTTCATTCTGTGAATTACTTTTTTTAATTTTCAAATTTTAAAGCAACCATGTATTCCATAAATAAATCTAACTTGGCATGATGTGTTGTTTTCTCTACATAGCACCGTATTGAATTTACTACTACTAATAGATTTAGAATTTTTCATCTATGTTCGTGAAAATCATCACTACTTACTTTCTTATAATGTTATTATTTGGGTTGAATTAACAAGGTTAACCAGATTGAGCTAGTTAGCTAGGTTAACTAGCTTAAAATTATTATGCCAGCCTTGTAATACAGGTTAAGGAGTATATTATCTTACTGTATTCTCTGAAGCCATCTGCACCCAAAGTTTTTCTTATGATGTTTGAAAATGTAATTATCTTAAAAATATATATAACGTTATATAAATTCTCCATATTTCCTCTTTTGTCAGTTTGAGAACTTTTTCTTTCCCTTGGAATTATCTTTAATGACACAACTTTTCATTACTCACCTTTGTAATATCTTTTTCTTTCTCCTACTTTCTTTGGTTTTAGTTTGCCGTTCTTTTTCTGACATTCTTGGTTGACTTCTTAGCTGATTGATTTTAGTTTTTCTTCTTTTCAAATATATGCATTGACGGCTCTGCATTGCCTCCTAAGCATGGCTCTAGTGGGATTATGTAGATTTTGATATTTTATTATTATCGTGTTATCTAATTCTAATTTCATTTTTTCTTTGACCCATTGTCACTTAGGGCCTCATTGCTTTATTTCTAATAGTTTTGAGAATTTTTGTTTGTTGTTGACTTCTAGTTTGATATCACTGTGGTCAGGAACATACTGTCAAAGATTTCAGTCTTTGGAAATGTGACCAGACTTGCTTTATGACCCACCGCATGATCAGCTTGGGCACATTTTTCACGTACATGTGTTCATCAAAGCTTTTTAAAATTAAATTGATTTTGATCTACTATTCCTATCAGCTATGGATTGAGGTATTTTCTCACCATGATGATGTTTTGATGTATTTTTCCTTATAGTTTTGTCAACTGGTTTTTACTCGTGTCAGTGCTATGTTTTAGGTTCATACATATTTTGGATATGCATATTTAGAAGGTTTCATTGTTCTTATTGTTCGTTGGTTTACTCTTTTCATCACTATGATGTATCCCTCTTCGCCTATTGTAAATATGCTTCTTACCTTAAGATGATTTTGCCTTATATTAACATAGATAAAAACAGCTTTATTTGGTTATCTTTGCATGGCAAATCCCTTTCTATCCTTTATTCTCAACATTTTTATATAACTTTAAGGTATGTCTCTTATGAGCAGCATGCAATTAAGTTTGTTATCTCAAAAAGACAAAATTTTTGACACACCTGATTTGTGTGATACTTTTGTCACATTTTAATTATACATATATTTTCAATCCCCTTAAATATTATTCTATTATCAGTCTCCCTATATATTTTGTTTAATGCGGGTGTACCAATGTCTTAGATTGGATTCTTTGGAAACTGTGACTTTGAGGCAGCGAGTTTCATGCAAAAAGTTTACTGGAGAAGAGTCTCAGGAGTGACACGTGTAAGAAGTGAGGAAGTCAGGTTTGGGAAGACAGAAAAGCAGATCCACAAATGTATTGTAACTGAGACCTCAGAGTGATCCTCCAGGACCTGGAACAGCCCTTTTGAGTTGTCCTGGATTGTCGGTTGGGCTTTTGAATATTTCCATCAACCTCCTTCTGAACAGATGCCTCCTGAAAGGGAGAGTAGATATCATTGAGTCAGTTCCCTGGGATAGATGACAGATCCCAGGATGGGGGTGCAGCTATTAAGTGGCCAGCAGCCATTATTCCTAGAAGATGGGAGCTGGGTGCTTTGATCATGACATAAGGCAGATTTGCATGGTACAGCAGAATATCTAATTTACCCACTGAACCACTCAATCAAATTGCTTCTTATAGTTTGCCCCACTTACGGGCAACTTCTCCAGGATTCAAGGCAGACTTTAGTTCCTGGGGAACTTACAAGAGATGTGTTAATGAGATTAACAGAAGTCTCTGCTGCAGCAGTTGATCTCAAGGCCACAATAATTCTTACCCTCCTCCTCCACCACCACCATTCTAGCGCCCTCTTACTCAGCTAGTACCTCTGCTGAACTAGGCAGCTTATCTGACGGATTTGCCCAGATCCTCATCTTTCCTGGGCTGTGGCTTCTGCACTTGTCCCTTTTTCATTAAATCGGGTCATGGAAGCAT
This sequence comes from Delphinus delphis, assembly GCF_949987515.2. Lineage (NCBI taxonomy): Eukaryota > Metazoa > Chordata > Mammalia > Artiodactyla > Delphinidae > Delphinus > Delphinus delphis. Next base: position 40,525,046 of record NC_082691.1, read on the forward strand.
CAAGATACAATCCCGTAGTAACCTAAACATCAGACATATTGTTCCCTCCTCCCTTTGTGTAGCAGCATCCATTTTCCCCTTGGATACCAGGGTCTCTAGATCCATAGAGCCTGAAGCTGCAAGGATGAAAAGCACAGATTCCCAAGGTGGGTCATTAGGAGGGAGGGTAAATAAGACCACTTGTACTTTCTTTCTTTTGTTCTCAGATCCATGCATTCTAAGTATTGGGAACAAAGCACCATACAATAGTTATTAATTTAGGATGTATACTGTGTCTAGAGGGTGACACTTTATCCTTGCAGGGTATCATCTCCTGATCGGTACTTTGGCTGAGTCTTTAAGTAGCACTCTATTTTTCTATCAGTTCAGCATTTTCTTCGTAGCTGAAGTAATTGGACCAGTGTATTCCACAATAATATGCCCTCTGCTCTACTTCTTTGCTGAAAGAGGGGTCCCTTGGCAATGTGATTAGTTTCCCCTATCAGCTAACTGAGTCATTCTGTCTATCTGGTTATATTGTAGAGGAACCTCTATGGTGGGTGTTCACCTATGATACAGAGATCTTCAGACTTTGTTCCCATTCCTTTAAATCTATACACAAGCATCTTTGGAACTCCTTGTCCATATATACATGAATCCATCTAAATTCTAGCCTTCCACAACTCCTCTTTCCACACAAAGGATGACTAGGTACGCTTCCCAAAACTCTGCTCATTGGGAGAATTTCCCTTTACCTTAAGAAGCATTTTAGTAGAACAGCAGCCCATTTTGATGCATACTAACATAACAAGACAAACCATCTATGAAACCTGCTTAAACTTTTTCCTTCTTTGACATCTAGTCCTAAGAGTTATAGAAAGGAGCTGAAGGAGAGGTGCTGGTCCAGCAGTGGTAGAGACAGGGCCACCTTTTCATGCAACTTTCCATACTTTCTGACCCTACTCATGTCTGATCCAGGTTACTACTTCTATCTTGCAATGGGTTTCTGAGCTTATGACTCAATGGGTCCTTCCATATGCATTATGACAGTGGTCAAGAGAGTTAACAGGGCCCCAGACTAAGACTCTGTAGTTTACTGTTGTCTATTCCACATGGATCTAAACTTATTTTGATTCTTCTTTCTGAAAGAGATAGAAATGAATACATTTTCCATACCTCACACTGAAGGCTGTGTTACTCTGCTCCAGAAAAATACTGTATCTTGTAAAGCAAATGCAGTTGAGATTACTATTTGGTCAAGTTTAGTTTTCCACTGTCACATGCCGTAATCCATCCCTTATTTTTAATAAGTCTAGACTGGTGTCATAAAAGAGAATATGCCAGAGACTCCTACCTCTGCTTTCTTTAAATCTTTGTGGATGGCATTAATTGATAGTTCTTATATACAGGACAAGAAACCAATGTGAAGGATCCGCCAGTTTGCAAGGGTGTGCAATCCAACAATACATTTGGAGGTCTTGGAAAAGACCACCTGATGGGTCTGTGGACTACCATGTGCCAGCTGCAGGCCAGAACTCCATTTATTATCCAGCTTCCTCCCATGTGCTTTCTTTCTATTAGGAGGACTGTTGGATCAGTTTGGGCCTCAGTTTTAATTTTGACTCTGAATTAGCAGTCCTCAAAAGTTCTGGATATTTTTCTTTGCCTAGTGCATAGTCACTTGAGTAAATGGCCTTTAGTATCTTTCAGAAAGGACTGGGGGAATTACTGCCGCATGCTCTCATGGTGTTGCTAGGTACTCTGTCTTAGAGATCTGCCCTGTCCTTCAGTAAATAGTCTTCACACAAAAGTCTGAGACTCAACTCAGATCTACAAACTGGGCAAGAGATAGTGTTTGGGGAACAGGAGCAGGGTAGACAGAGGAACAGAGAAAGGATTTATTTTCATTGTATAAATTGAGTGACACCCTGCCCATCTGTCTCGATTTAGGGGCTCCATATTCTATTGATTTACTCTATCTTTTTTCTTAAGGTTATACCCCAGGTTTGTCACTCCTATGTTGCTGCTCATTGCAATGATTGCACCTACCTTTCTCCTGGCCATTAAGAGCCACTTCTTGGTATTTATTATTTAGAGATTCTGTCATTCCCATTTTTATGAGGAATCCCAATTCTGCAGTGTCATTTCCTACCCTGCCTACAGAAGACAGCTACCACTGAGCTTCTCAGTGATACTGATGTGTCCCTCTCCATAGCACATTCATTACTGTTTGGTACATGGAGTGTCTGATGGGCTATCCTGTAGATTCTAGTTGGCTGGTTGGGTTTCTAGCCTTACGTATATATTTTTTCTCAGGCAACTGAGTCTTTGATCTCTTCCTCCTTCATATCCCATGGCACTTCTGGAATTTCCACCCACTTAGCATAGGTCATAAATTTTTCCAGGCTTACAAGAACCATCCTGGCAGCTGTTAACACCATCTCTTAGGATATGTGCCAGGGTTTTAAATTCTGTATCACAGGAGAGTGCTCTCATATCAATTAACTACTGTATCTAAATGTAGATTTTATCACCTGTTGACCCGCAGGACCCATGCTGTGCATACTCTCCCAGCTCCTGCAGATCCTTCAGCAGTTTCACTGATAGCCCCTCTCCTCTCTTGGCAGCCCCATAGCATCTCTGTTCTGGTTGTGCTGGTATTTGACCGTTAACGTTTGTCTAGTTGTCAGGGGGACTAATGTCAGCAAATCCTGAGGGAAGGCAGGATTTTTTATAAGAAACCTGCGTCTTGTCAGGTCTCTACATGATCTTCAAGTTGGGGTGTGGAGAACAGTATCTAGTAAAAAGAGACATAGAGCCAATTTTTACAAGCCCAGAGAGAAGCTAGGAGATCTCATTTCTGAATTGCATCTGTCCAGGTAACCGTATATCACTATTGCAACTCTCAGGGTTCTGATCATGGAATAGGAAACCAAACTTCTCTGAAGTCCAGTGCTTTCATGACTGAGTGCCAGGCCTGGTCCTTTGCTCTCCTTGCTCTCTGGCTACAGAAGGTTAGATCTCCTTAAATCTTGCAAAAGAAGCCCTCTGGCTTTCACTTTTTGCCTGGAATTGGTGATTAATCAGTATGGTATCTGCTTTCACTTAAGCCATTAAAAGAATTGTATGCAAGATTTACTACATTGCTAGCCCCTGAGTATACATGATGAACAAGAGAGAGAGTGCTCTGCCTCTAGCAGATCATTTCCTTTAGTCCTAACAACAATCCTACAAAGAAAGCAGTGTTTTGCCAATTTTTAAGATGAAGAAACTCAAATCATTTATCTATAGTAGAATAGAGAGCATAGAGATTGTTAGAGACCTACCCAGGGAACTGAGAAAAATGTGTCCCATATTTTTAGCTTATTCTAGAAACAAGACCTCATTCTACCCTGGCAGAGCCTCTAAGGGTTTTCTCCCCTTAAGTTTCCCATCAGGTTTAATATTCCCTTGTTCTTCCCTCACGTAGCCCATACATTTCCCCTCTATCTATATTAAGATTTACAGTTTCATACTTGTTTCTAGGTTTACCTGATAGTTTTTAAACTACTGTTTAATGTTTGTCATCTTGTAACTAATTCCATATCCTCACCTCATTCATGTTAAAAAAGATGCTTAGGCCTCAATATTACTTTCTCTTTTATTACAAGACTCAGCAAAGATGTTTGTGATTAAAAGAAAAATTGCATTTCTATGTTGGCTGTTCTCTGAACATATATTTTTATACCATTAAATAACATGTTAATGTTAGCAATATACTATAAAAAAGATTTAGATCCTTTAATAAACATTATTAGAGAAATCTATTACAAGCTAATAAGCAGAGAAATGATTTATATCTAAATATATTCATTTCATAAAGAGAAATTATGTAAATGTCCAGATTTAGGGAAAATGTTATATTAATCATGGCATAGCCATTAAAAGCATATTTTATATGTATATAGGGGTAAGTACTGGTGATAGAAATATATACTAGGAGCTCCAAAGCTTGTGGAAGAGATTAGGGAAGTTAGAAAATACATGATACTAAGCTGAGACTTGAAGAATGAGAATGAATTAGGTACCCAAAGAGGGAGAGAAATGTTTGTATTATTCTAGGTTTCTGGTGGGGCAAGAGGACACATTTGAAGAGCTAAAGACATTCAGCAAGAAGTCACAATAGAATTAGCTAATTACTGGCCTGCTTACTTGGACTGTGTTCCTTTCTCTCCTACTAAACCGTAAAAATTATGAGGGCAGGGAATATATCTCTTTTGTTTCCTTTTGTATTCCCCAGGACTGAGCTTGGTTCCTGGTACACAGTTAGTAACCCAATGATTATTTGTGTGTGGGGGGGGGAAAAAACCAGCGGAACCAGGGGAGAACCGGAAACCCATGAAGCTGAGGAAAAACTTTGTGCACATCACAGGGATACTTCAATGTTAACCTTACAGGTGATGCAACTGACGCAGCTTTTAAAATAGTGCTCAAACTTCAAACTCATAAAGTGGCTATATAGTGAAGTGAGGTTAAGAACTCAATTCTTTCCAAAGCCAGTGTAGTTTCCAGTATACATTATAACTCTTAGAAAACGAAAACAAAAACACAGGCCTAGTTCTGAAGTATGGAGTCAGTGGATCCAGGGAACATTTCACTTTAGTTCTTTGCTCTGTCAACCCAGCCAGCCAAAAATTCTGAGAAAAAAATTCACTTCACTTGATGAAAGCTGAAATATAAACATATAATAACCAATATCAATATCTATTTTATTCTTATAAATATTGGCCAAAATAAAAAATCACTGTTCAAATCACAGCCAAATTCTTGCTACATTAATTAACAGCCCCTTCTTAGAAACCAAATGTAGAATCATTAATTTCTCCAGTAACTCTTTTGCTTTTCAACCAATACCTTTTATTCCCTTTTTGCTCACTTTATTTTAGTTTTATACATTATTAAGCTTTTCGTTGATTCTAGTCTGTTTAACTTCTTTATCTTGTTTTACTGACAATATAATACATATATAGTATATATATATGGGGGTGGACAGAGGGAGAGAGGGACTGTGACTGACTCAATGCCACTGGGATAAAACTGAATGATTCCAAATAAGTAAATAGTTTCTCAAAAAATTTAACTGCTTTAGAATGAATTAAATCCTACTTGGGACTGTCACCTCTAAGGGAAAAGATAAAAAATATCACTTAGATTTCAGGCCAACTAGATGAATAAATCTAATCTTCAAATTTAAGTCCTAGAATTAAACTAGGTCTTATCCATTCACTTTAACCCTCGAAAGTTCATCTGCTTTTGCTCTCTACTTTTCTCGTACAAACTGACATTAATCATTTAGGTTAAAGTTTAAATATGAATGTCTGAAAAAATAAAGTCAAACAGACTTGGCAACCTAGTCATCTTGTCAAGCTGTGGAAATTACTGTGGAGTCATCTTCTTTCTAATATTTGTCTTTTAAAATAAGAAACCTGAAAAGACTATAATGATCAGTACTATGGTAAGATTGTTAGCAAATCAGGATCTTAAAATTACACTGACGCAACGTGTTGGGACACTGCCAATAAGACCTTCTATTCCCTGAAGCTAGTGGCAACTGTGCCATTTGATGGATCACAAACTACTAGATCTACAAGTGAATGCCGTCGTTAAACATGTCTGTGTTCAGAAAGCTTTGAATTTCTGCATTTGAACAGTGATTCCGAACATACCCTCTATATCCACATACATGAGAGAGGTCACTGTCTTTAAAATCAGTTCATTCTAATCATGACTGCATGACTGTCCCCCATGTCAACCTCACACCTAACTACCAGAGATTAGACCTCTACTTAATATCATTAGAAATGAGGTAAAAAAAAAAAAAAAAAAAAAAACAGACAAAACAAAAATATTGTGCAAGTAGATTAAGTTAAGTAAATAATAACAGCTAATAACAACAACAAAAAAAGAAATAAGTTCAGAATCTAAAGTAGTATTTTTGCGATATGTATGTACTTTGAGTGAATAGTCACAGATAATACAGTAATAACCTGTATAAACTTCAAAACTGGAGACTGCTTCTGCCTTTGAAATAATTCTATAGTATTGCCAAAGCTAATCAGTGTCAATAATCTAAATTCCTTAGCGGTTTTCACTAGGCTTAAAGTAGGCCTACCGTGTCATAAATGGACAAATTTTTACTTTATCGAGAAGTTGAAAAATTCCACAAATTTTCCATTAAAATTCACAGTATATTGAAATAGACATTTTATTTCTCATTTTAAAAATCAAAAGTCAAATTACATTTATGAACTCACTGCTGGACACTAAACTGGCAGTGTTTGCTTACCAGGGGAAGTATCTGTGAACTGAACTTTGGCAAACATTTGAAGAGAAAACAATCTGCTTGGACTCTAATGTAATAAACTAAACCAGTGGGCTTCCGTGGTGGCGCAGTGGTTGAGAGTCCGCCTGCCGATGCAGGGGACACAGGTTCGTGCCCTGTTCTGGGAAGACCCCACATGCCGCGGAGCGGCTGGGCCCATGAGCCATGGCTGCTGAGCCTGCGCGTCCGTAGCCTGTGCTCCGCAACGGGAGAGGCCACAACAGTGAGAGGCCTGCGTACCACAAAAAAATACAAAAAAAAAACCAAAACTAAACCAGCAATTTCTTTTCTCGAAGCTCATCTCATTACCTGGCCTTCCGAGGCAGAAAACTGGATGTAAGTGAATGCTGTGAGGCTTAGCACAAAGTGAGACAGTGGAATGTTATGTATTATGACAAGAAAATGTGGTAATATTTCAGAAATCAAAATGCTCTTAATGGTGCAATAAAAAAAATCTATAAAACACCACACTATAAAAATAAGCTATCTTATATTAACTGGGTGTAATGATGCCAAATGTAGAACCCTGACAGCCTAGGCAGATCTCAAAAAAATAAATAAAATCTAAAAAAGATAATTCATCTGAAAGTTAGTCATTTTAACTTGAAGCAAATGAATAAACCTTACCTTTAACTTGAAGAATTACAGGTTGATTTGTTATTTTTGAAAAAGAAAATTTGCAACCTCCTTCTTAAGGTTTGTGTATGTATCAGTGTGTGTGTGTGTGTGTGTGTGAGTGTGTGATGCTAATTCTACAAGAGGAAGCTGTATAGACTACAGACATATAACATAAAAAATAAAATAAGAATGAAGAAGCCCATTTTCTAATTTAGGATTTCATTACAACATTAAATTATTTGTGTGTATGATAGTATATCCCCTCTAATACTTGACAGATTTTTCAGTCCTCAGGTGATAAATAGCTGGGATAAATAAATATCTTTTTTGCCTTGCAGTATATCTATGATAACCAAATTATACAATGAGATGTTAGGCTTCTCCTAACTTCCATCATCTAGTAGACTAATCTCAAGAATCTTTTCTTTTTTTAAGATTTATTTATTTAGGCTGCACCGAGTCTTAATTGTGGCATGTGGGATCTTCATTGTGGCATGTTTAGTTGCAGCATGCAGGATCTTTAGTTGCAGCTTTTGGGACTCTTAGTCGCAGCATGCATGCAGTATCTAGTTCCCTGACCAGGGAAGGAACCCAGGCCCCCTGCATTGGGAGTGTGGAGTCTTACCCACTGGACCACCAGGGAAGTCCCTAATCTCAAGAATCTTAAAGATATTTTTTCTTGGCCAAAGATTCATTCGTGTTGAGAATAAAGACCAAAAGAATACCTGCCATCATAGATCTTAAATTATAGCAAAGATTTTACAATAAGTAAAAGATAAAAAATATATGCAAAAACTTCTAAATTCAGCTTCATCATATGGAGCTTTCTAATATGAGGGAAATAAACAAGGTGATATAGAGTAATTGGTGGGTGGCTTTGCATTTAGAATGAGTGGTCAAGGAATGCATCTCTAAGAAAGCTGCAATTAATTTTAAGCTGAAAAATGAGGAAACGGTTATGTGACAAGCCAATAAAAGTGTCTTGCTGGAAGAGAAGGAAATTCAGGTGCAGAGACCGATGTGGGTAAAATTTTTTTGTCTCTTTGAGCAGGAGCAAGGAGCTCTGTTTGCCTAGAGTGGAATGAGCAGGGGGAAAGCAGGCTATTTTCAGATGAGAGTAGGAGACAGACAATGGCAGGTTATTGGAAGGTTTCCAGTAGGGAACAACATGATCTAATAAACACTTTAATAGTCTTAGGATAAAACATAGCACTCATGTATGTACACAGGTGTCAACAAAAAATACACTTCAGTGATTTGTCACCGAGTGATCACCTGTGTAAACATCACCAAAAAACAGAACATCAGCAGCATCCCAGAAAATTCCTTTATGTCCTCTCTTCAATTGCAAGCCACTGCTCACCGCATTAGAGACCATTATCCTGACTCTGATTATAAATGCTTTCTTGATTTTCCATGTAATTTTAACACCTAACAAGGCATCCCTAAACATTATAGTTTAAATTGCATGTTGAAATAAATTCAGTCATTTAGTATTTATTCTTCTATATCTACATTTATTTATTCGAGATTATATTTGTGAAATTTGCTTGTTTTGTTGTCTTTGGCTTTAGTTTGTTCATATTTGTTACTATAAAGTATTACAGAGATTGAGAGAATCACAACAGAACTGGAGTCCCTGGGAGAGTCTGCCTAATTCCAGTTGGCTCTTATTGCTAGAGTACTGCCATTTGGGGTCCCAAATGAAGAAAAAGAGTGTTTCCCAAGCCACCTACTTTCCTGGCCTGGAACTCAGTCCCATGAGTGTAACAGAAACACTGTTTACTCTATCAGCCACCCCTCCTGGAATGAATGAAAGCCCACAGGGCAAAAGTCATCCACCTGCCCTGGGGATCTCCATCCATAGTCAGATGGTAGCCCAGTTTCTTTTCTCTCTTATTAGCTTTCTGAGCCTTTAAGTAGATGGATATATACATATAAACACACATGTACACACATACACATAAATCTGTTCGTGTATATGTACATGAATATGTTTATGTATATGCATGCATATGTATATAACAGCACTAGTTGTTCTCTTTGTAGGATTGGCCCAAATTACCTAGTTCTTATTACAATAAGTAAAGTCTCCCTGATTTGTATTTTAAAAAAATACTGACTGCCTTAAGGAGAATGGATTTATTTAAGTGGTAAGAGTTGAAGACAGGATATAAACTAGACCAGTAATGCTGTTGTTTGTGCAACAGATGAAGATGTCTTTGGCTGGATATGATAGCTGTAGAGAGAGATTTTTTTGCTTTATGTAGAAATCTCAGGACTTGCCAATTGTTAGGATACGTATGATATGGGAAATAGAAGTTTTAAAGAGGTTGACTTCCAAGGGAAAATTGTTTCTAGGATCAACTATTCCTATTCCACTGCAACTAGGTATCTTAGTCAAATGAGATTATCTTCTTTGGTGTTATTCTTTAACATTGTATTTTTAAAATATATTCTCAGATTTTACGTTTTGGAAATATATTTATAAGATGATACATGTGTTAAAACAAATAAAATTTCAAATACCACAAACAGATAAACTAAAGGAAGAATAGTACAGTCTTTTATTTTTAAAACCTTGGCTATTAAAATCATGTCAAGTATATACAAATATATTGCAGGCTGCATGTGTTGTATGAAACTCTGATGCCTAATAGTGTAGGAAAGCTAAAATCCAATCAAATCTGCATCCAGTTAAAGGATTTCCTTAAGAAAACCCATGTGGTTCAAAACAAATGTAGTCTTTGATAAACTATTGTCTAATGAGTTTCTCTGCTGAGTGAGTCATTGAATTCAACAACCATTTGCTTTAGTTGAAATGAGGTACCTGAAAGTTCATTGTTGAGACTGGAAATAAAACTATTCAAAACCAGGAAATTAAAAAAGAGTAGAGCCATAGAGGAGACATTTCTATGAATGATATATTTGTTAAAACTGGATTCTGGATGTCTAAGAAAGTCAGGATTAAAGGCAAGAAGGACAAGTATTAAAGAACAAAAGAAATGTCTAATATAGGAATGAAATATGAAGTCAAGAGAAAATTTTAAATTTGACTGAAAGTATTGAGAGATATATAGAAGAGTTAACTTTATCGGGTAAGTTTGTAATTACTAATTACTAATAAAATAAATGATCATTTTCACAAAGGGCTTTTAAATGTGGAGTAAGTGATACACTGGGTAACTGTAACAGTATCATTGTACGCATCAATCTGTGAATCATATCATTGACCATTTAAGAAATATCATAATAATGATTAGAGGAGAACGAAGTGAAACAGGACAAATAAGGTGTACTTTGCTATTATATTTAAAACAATGGTGACATCTAAAATAGAAACAAACTTTTCTTGAGTTAATTTTATTAGGAAATATTTACATCACATAAGATTGGAAAATATTGGTGGACTTCAGAAATTACAGTAGAGATATTTTATAATTCTTGGTAGATTTCTTTTGGCAATCATAAAAGGGCAATTATATTCTTCTCTGTGAGTTTGGAAGTAGTTAGTATACGATTATCATGACCTTATGGTCCTGTATTATAGGGGATCATGCCATTTTAAAATACTTTCTTCCTATGGTTGTAAATGCAGGGATTTGGGGGGATGTTTTGTTTCTGTTTTGGCTCAGTAATACTAATAATTATAACACAAATTATTAACAATAGCTCTATAGACAATACTTCTCAGGAGTGAAGAGTGGAGGGTATGCCCCATGGAGACCTGTAGTAACACAATATAAGAAAGGTAGCAAGTGTAAAAGTAAACCCCAAGTGAGTTTATAACTGTGGCCCCTTTCTGTCTTTCCCCAAACCCCTCATATACTCTCCTATCCATTTAGTCAAACCATGTGACTCAGTTTTTGATTCATAAAATATTATCACCATGGGTATAACATGGTGTGTGGGTGTGGGTGTGGAGAGAGAGACAGAGAGAGAGAGAAGGAGGGAGGGAGAGGGAGAGAGAAAGAAAATATGAGAATGAACGATGAGCTGAAATGCGGATAACACTTTGTAGTTGTTTTTGGTCTAAATGAAGCACATTAGTAGTTTTGTTAACCTTATTTAGCTTTCTGTGTTGAAACTAATCTGGCTTTTCCCCCAAAACTTTGGTTAATATATTCTGTAATTTATTCATCACCCTTTTAATATTGAGTCCTTAAAATGAATCAAAAACTACTCCAGAATATTATGATACATTGGTCAAATGACTTGTTATAGAAATGTAATTCTACATTTATTTAGGCTTTTCTACATGGGGCTTTTTTCCTCTACTTTTCTCCCTAGAAACTATACATTGTAGCCAGTCTTGAACTGTTATAAAATGTCCCTTTACTTTTTCTACCTGCTAGTACCTACCTTTCCTCCAATACTCTACTTCCATAGCCAGCACCTCCACTAACTTTGGATAGATATAAATTAAAATTATGAGGATTGGTTAGAAAATAACCAATTATAGAAAAGAACATAAAGCTCATGAAACAAGGTTGAGGGAGGGTTGGAGATTCAGATACTTATTTACTGGGAAGCAAGAGTAAGTTCTATGTTTTTGACAGCGTGTATTGAAAATAAACTACTGCAGAAAACCATGTCCAAGAAAAAAAATAAGTGAAGTTGCAGGTCCCATAACCCTGAACTCAGACAGAAAATGAAGATAAGTAAAAATCTAAACCACACAGGCCTTTTAACAGATTCCTTTTAGCTACATGCAGTTTTGTATAACTCAAACACATTTTTGGTCCCTGAAACATATTTAAGAAATAAAAGGAGAAGGGCCTTCAAGGTGACAGAGGAGTAAGATGTGGAGATCAACTTCCTCCCCACAGATACATCAAAAATACATCTATATGTGGAACAATTCCTACAGAACACCTACTGAATGCTGGAAGAAGACCTCAGACTTCCCAAAAGGCAAGAAACTCCCCACGTTCCTGACCGAGTGGCTGACAGTGCTCCAGCCTAGTGTCAGCCCTGAGCCTCTGAGGTGGGAGAGTCAAGTTCAGGACACTTGACCACCACACCAGAGACCTCCTGGCCCCACATAATATCAGTCAGCGAGAACTCTGCCAGAGATCTCTGTCTCAACGCTAAGACCCAGCTCCACTCAACGACCAGCAAGCTCCAGTGCTGGATACCCCATGACAAACAACTAGCAAGGCAGGAACACAACTGCAACCATTAGCAGAGAGGCTGCCTAAAATCACAATAAGTTCACAGACACCACCAAAACACACCACTGGGTGCAGTCCTGCCCACCAGAAAGACAAGATCCAGCCCCACCAACAAGAACACAGGCACCAGTCCCCTCCACCAGGAAGCCTACACAAACCATTGAACCAACCTTACCCACTGTGGGCAGACACCAAAAACAATGGGAACTATATACCTGCAGCCCCGAAAAGGAGAAAAGGAGACCCCAAACACAGTAAGTAAAACAAAATGAGAAGACAGAGAAATACACAGCAGATGAAGGAGCAAAGTAAAAAGTAAAAACCCACCAGACCAAATAAATGAAGAGGAAATGGGCAATCCACCTGAAAAAGAATTCAGAGTAATGATAGTAAATATGATCCAAAATCTTGGAAATAGAATGGAGAAAATACAAGAAACGTTTAACAAGGACCTAGAAGAACTAAAGAGCAAACAAACAATGATGAACAACACAATAAATGAAATAAAATTTCTCTAGAAGGAATCAATAGCAGAATAACTGAGGCAGAACGGATAAGTAACCTAGAACATAAAATAGTGGGAATAACTACCACAGAGCAGAATAAAGAAAAAAGAATGAAAAGAATTGAGGACAGTCTCAGAGACCTCTGGGGCAACTTTAAACGCATCAACATTTGAATAATAGGGGTCCCAGAAGAAGAAGAGAAAAAGAAAGGGACTGAGAAGATATTTGAAGAGATTGCAGTTGAAAACGTCACTAATATGGGAAAGGAAATAATCAAGTCAAGGAAGTGCAGAGAGTCCCATACAAGATAAATCCAAGGAGAAACACACCAAGACACAAATTAATCAAACTATCAAAAATTAAACACAAAGAAAAAATATTAAAAGCAGTAAGGGAAAAGCAACAAATAGCATACAAGGGAATCCCCATAAGGTTAACAGCTTATCTTTCAGCAGAAACTCTGCAAGCCAGAAGGGAGTGGTGGGACATATTTAGAGTGATGAAAGAGAAAACCTACAACCAATATTAGTCTACCCAGCAAGGATCTCATTCAGATTTGATGGAGAAATTAAAACCTTTACACACAAGCAAAAGCTAAGAGAATTCAGCACCACCAAACCAGCTTTACAACAAATGCTAAGGAACTTCTCTAGGCAGGAAAAAGAAGAGAAGTAAAAGACCTGCAAAAACTAACCCAAAACAATTAAGAAAATGGTAATAGGAACACGCATACTGATAATTACCTGAAAGGTAAATGGCTTAAACGTTCCATCCAAAAGACATAGACTGGCTGAATGGATAAAAAAACAAGACCCGTATATATTGCGATATACGAGAGACCCACTTCAGACCTAGGGACACATACAGACTGAAAGAGTGGGGATGGAAAAAGATATTCCATGCAAATGGAAATCAAAAGAAAGCTGGAGGAGCAATTCTCATATCAGACAATATAGACTTTAAAGTAAAGACTATTACAAGAGACAAAATTGGACACTACATAATGATCAAGGGATCAATCCAAGAAGAAGATATAACAATTGTAAATATTTATGCACCCAACATAGGAGTACCTCATTACATAAATCAAATGCTAAGAGCCATAAAGGGGAAATCGACAGTAACACAATCATACTAGGGGGCTTTAACACCCCACTTTCACCAATGAACAGATCATCCAAAATGAAAATAAGGAAACACAAGCTTTAAATGACCCATTAAACAAGATGGACTTAATTGATATTTGTAGGACATTCCATCCCAGAACAACAGAATACACTTTTTCTCAAGGGCTCATGGAACATTCTCCAGGATAGATCATATCTTGGGTAACAAACCAAGCCTTGGTAAATTTAAGGAAATTGAAATTGTATCAAGTATGTTTTCTGACCACAATGTTATGAGACTAGGTATCAATTACAGGAAAAAAACTGTAAAAAATACAAACACAGCGATGCTAAACTAAATAAGCAAGAGATCACTGAAGAAATCAAAGAGGAAATCAAAAAATACCTAGAAACAAATGACAGTGAAAACATGACGACCCAAAACCTATGAGATGCAGCAAAAGCAGTTCGAAGAGGGAAGTTTATAGCTATACAAGCCTACCTCAAGAAACATCTCAAATAAACAACCTAACCTTACACCTAAAGCAACTAGAGAAAGAGGAAAAAAAAAAACCAAAGTTAGCAGAAGGAAAGTAATCATAAAGATCAGATCAGAAATAAATGAAAAAGAAATGAAGGAAACAATAGCAAAGATCAGTCAAACTAAAAGCTGGTTCTTTGAGAAGGTAAACAAAATTGATAAACCATTACCCAGACTCATCAAGAAAAAAAGGGAGAAGACTCAAGTCAACAGAATTAGAAATGAAAAAGAAGTAACAACTGACACGGCAGAAATACAGAGGATCATGAGAGATTACTACAGGCAACTCTATGCCAATAAAATGGATAACCTGGAAGAAATGGACAAATTCTTAGAAAAGTACAACCTTCAAAGACTGAACCAGGAAGAAATAGAAAATATAAACAGACCAATCACAAGCACTGAAATTGAAACTGTGATTAAAAATCTTCCAACAAACAGAAGCCCAGGACCAGATGGCTTCACAGGCGATTTCTATCAAACATTTAGAGAAGAGCTAACACCTATCCTTCTCAAACTCTTCCAAAATATAGCAGAGGGAGGAATGCTCCCAAACTCATTCTTCAAGGCCAATGTCACCCTGATACCAAAACCAGACAAAGATGTCACAATGAAAGAAAACTACAGGCCAGTATCACTGATGAACATAGATGCAAAAATCCTCAACAAAATACTAGCAGACAGAATTCAGCAGCGCATTAAAAGGATCATACACCATGACCAAGTGGGGTTTATCCCAGGAATGCAAGGATTCTTCAATACATGCAAATCAGTCAATGTGAAACACCATAGTAATAAACTGAAGATAAAAACCATATGATCATCTCAATAGATGCAGAAAAAGCTTTTGACAAATTCAACACCAATTTATGATAAAAACCCTCCACAAAGTAGGCATAGAGGGAACTTACCTCAACATAAAAAAGGCCATATATGACAAACCCACAGCCAACATCGTTCTCAGTGGTGACAAACTGAAACCATTTCCACTAAGATCAAGAACAAGACAAGGTTGTCCACTGTCTCCACTATTATTCAACATAGTTGTGGAAGACTTAGCCACAGCAGTCAGAGAAGAAAAAGAAATAAAAGGAATCCAAATAAGGAAAGAAGAGGTAAAGCTGTCGCTGTTTGCAGATGACATGGTACTATACATAGAGAATCCTAAAGATGCTACCAGAAAACTGCTAGAGCTAATCAATGAATTTGGTAAAGTAGCAGGATACAAAATTAATGCACAGAAATCTCTTCTATTCCTATACACTGATGATGAAAAATCTGAAAGTGAAATTAAGGAAACATTCCCATTCACCACTGCAACAAAAAGAATAAAATACCTATGAATAAACCTAGCTAAAGAGACAAAAGACCTGTATGCACAAAACTATAAAACACTGATGTAGGAAATTAAAGATGATAGAAACAGATGGAGAGATACACCGTGTTCTTGGATTGGAAGAATCAACATTGTGAAAATGACTATACTACAAAAAGCAGTCTACCGATTCAGTGCAATCCCTATCAAACTATCAATGGCATTTTTCACAGAACTAGAGCAAAAACTGTCACAATTTATATGGAAACACAAAAGACCCGGAATAGCCAAAGCAATCTGTAGAAAGAAAAACGGAGCTGGAGGAATCAGGCTCCCTGACTTCAGACTATACTATATAGCTACAGTAATCAAGACAGTATGGTACTGGCACAAAAAAACAGAAATATAGATCAATGGAACAGGATAGAAAGCCCAGAGATAAACCCATGCACATATGGTCACCTTATTTTTGATAAAGGAGGCAAGAATATACAATGGATAATAGACAGTCTCTTCAATAAGTGGTGCTGGGAAAACTGGACAGCAACATGTAAAAGAATGAAATTAGAATACTCCCTAACACCATACACAAAAATAAACTCAAAATGGATTAAAGACGTAAATCGAAGGCCAGACACTATAAAACTCTTAGAGGAAAACATAGGCAGAACACTCTATGACATAAATCACAGGAAGATCCTTTTTGACCCACCTGCTAGAGAAATGGAAATAAAAACAAAATAAACAAATGGGACCTAATGAAACTTAAAAGCTTTTGCACAGCAAAGGAAACCATAAACAAGGTGAAAAGACAACCGCCCAGGATGGGAGAAAATATTTGCAAATGAAGCAACTGACAAAGGATTAATCTGCAAAATTTGCAAGGCACCTCATGCAGCTCAATATCAATAAAACAAACAACCCAATCCAAAAATGGGCAGAAGACCTAAATAGACATTTCTCCAAAGAAGATATACAGATTGCCAAGAAACTCATGAAGGGATGCTCAACATCACTAATCATTAGAGAATTGCTAATCAAAACTACAGTGAGGTCTCACCTCACACTTGTCAGAATGGCCATCATCAAAAACTCCACAAACAATATGGGGCTTCCCTGGTGGCGCAGTGATTGAGAGTCCGCCTGCCGATGCAGGGGACACGGGTTCGTGCCCCGGTCCGGGAAGATCCCACATGCCGCAAAGCGACTGGGCCCGTGAGCCATGGCTGCTGGGCCTGCGCGTCCAGAGCCTGTGCTCCGCAGCAGAAGAGGCCACAACAGTGAGAGGCCCGCGTACCGCAAAAAAAAAAAGAAAAAAAAAAAAAAATCTACAAACAATAAATGCTGGCGAGGGTGTGGAGAAAAGGGAAGCCTCTTGCACTGTTGGTGGGAATGTAAATTGGTACAGCCACTATGGAGAACAGTATGGAGGTTCCTTAAAAAACTAAAACTAGAACTACCATACAACCCAGCAATCCCACTACTGGGCATATACGCTGAGAAAACCATAATTCGAAAAGAGTCATGTACCACAATGTTCATTGCAGCTCTATTTACAATAGTCAGGACATGGAAGCAACCTAAGTGTCCATTGACAGGTGAATGGATAAAGAAGATGTGGCACATATATACAATGGAATATTACTCAGCCATAAAAAGAAATGAAATTGTGTTATTTGTAGTGAGGTGGATGGACCTAGAGTCTGTCATACAGAGTGAAGTAAGTCAGAAAGAGAAAAACAAACACCATATGCTAACACATATATATGAATTTAAAAAACTGGTTCTGAAGAACCTAGGAGCAGGACAGGAATTAAGATGCAAACATAGGGAATGGACTTGAGGCCACAGGGAGGGGGAATGGTAAGCTGGGACGGAGTGAGAGTTGCATGTACGTATATACACTACCAAACGTAAAATAGATAGCTAGTGGGAAGCAGCCACATAGCACAGGGAGATCAGCTCGGTGCTTTGTGACCACCTAGAGGGGTGGGATAGGGAGGGTGGAAGGGTGGGAGACGCAAGAGGAAAGAGATATTGGGGACATATGTATATGTATAACTGATTCACTTTGTTATAAAGCAGAAACTAACAAACAAAAAAAAATTTGTCTTTGGCACTGAGTTTGTGCTAATTTGTTTCAGCAATAGAACGCTAATAAAGAAGGGAGAGTCAGAAAAACAGACTGTACAAAGTCAGAGAGGAAAGTTGTAAAAGATTCAGCAAGAACAGCATATAAGGACTTTGAAAGTTATTCAGAGTGAAGTAGGAAACCATGGAGGGTTTTAAACTAGAGGGTTTTAGAAAGTAAACTCAGTCTGCTCTGTGGAGGATGGATTATAGGCAAGCCAGAAGGATATCACCTAGAAAAACAGGCAAATAGAAAAGAGAAGGAAGCCCAGGAAGAGATGAGGAGTAGACAAAGAAAAAAGTACTAGAGGGCTTCCCTGGTGGCGCAGTGGTTGAGAGTCCGCTTGCCGATGCAGGGGACACGGGTTCCTGCCCCGGTCCGGGAAGATCCCACATGCCGCGGAGCAGCTGGGCCCGTGAGCCATGGCCGCTGAGCCTGCGCGTCCGGAGCCTGCGCATCCGGAGCCTGTGCTCCGCAACGGGAGACGCCACAACAGTGAGAGGCCCGCGTACCACAAAAAAAAAAAAAAAAAAGTACTAGAAAGACAACTCATTTGTTACCATTACCTATTTTGAATGGTTACAGGTCAGGTGATTCATATGTTTTCTTTTTTATTTTTTTCTTTCTGTTTTATAAGTTTCTTTATTGAGCATATTTTACATAAGTACTCTTTAAAAAATAGCAATATATGGCATAGGACTTGGAGAATAAATCAGCCACAGGTATGTGATATTAGTTCCTATCCTGTGAAGAGAAAAGAAGATGACATTGGGTAATGCACAATGGAATGAAATACAGAAACCATGGGAAGATTTCATGGTTTTCCCTGTTTGCCTTCATCTTGGCAGGTACAAATAGAAGTTGGGCACTGAGATATTTTTATCATGCACCTGCAGACTCAGATAAACTGTTTTTCTTGACATGATTTCTCAGGAGTTTTTATATTTTTATGTGAGCAAATTTATAAAAGAAGCTTTATTTCCAGACTATTCAGTGATTTGCTGTTTCTAAGCTTAATGTCTGTACTAAACTAATAATGTGCATATTCAACAAATAACAATATCTCTAATTTAAATATAAAGAAAATTATTTTTTAAACACATATATTTGAAGGGACATGTCAGTAGATGTCTACTGAACTTTTTTCTTTTTTTCGTTTATCCTCTCATCCAAAGAATGATTTACATGAGGCTTCCCTGGCAGTGTCGTGGTTAAGACTCCGTGCTCCCAATGCAGGGGGCACGGGTTCGATCCCTGGTCAGGGAACTAAGATTCCACTTGGCACACAGCGCTGCCAAAAAATAAAATTAAAATAAATTTTTTAAAAATTACCAATACATTCTAATTCAAAAAAAAAAAAAAAAAAAAAAACAATGATTTACACACAGTCATTTGAGCTTTCTCAGTCTTTGATTCGGCCATCCAGAAAGCCCAGAACACTAGTTCACTAATTTTTGATCTGGCGTTTTGCATCATGCAGAGATGGCCCAAAATGAAACCAGCAGTGGCCAAAGCTCTGCATACTTATCTTATACGTTCTTTAATGAAGTAAGAGCCACTGTCAAGACCAGCACCTCTGAGAAACCTGATTTCAAAACCAGAAACCTCTCATCTCATCATCTGAAATCAAATAGAAGGTATGCAGAGGCTCTCTCCAAGTGCAGATAGGTTAAATAGTTTTCTTAGGATGGCAGTACAATTCATCCATAGGTAAGACCACCCAGGATCTGAATTGAATGAGCCATTTAATAAAATGTACTTTCACCTGCTGGTTTAAGTATTGATACTCCCAGAGAAAGAATGGTATAGATCTGTCCAAAAACTGGTTCCCTGATTAGGAGTTCCAAAACACTGCTGAAATATACCTTTTATTTTGGGACAATTTATTAAAAAAAAAAAAAAAACACAGGTTTGAATTGTAGACAATCCAAGATATGAATATGAGCAAATAGAGTTCAGCTGACAGAGAATGGGAATTTTGCTGCGACACTTTTTTTTTTTTTTTTTTTTTGCCGTACGCGGGCCTGTCAACTGTTGTGGCCTCTCCCGTTGTGGAGCACAGGCTCCAGACGCGCAGGCTCAGCGGCCATGGCTCACAGGCCCAGCCGCTCCCCGGCATGTGGGATCTTCCCGTACCGGGGCACGAACCCGTGTCCCCTGCGTCGGCAGGTGGACTCTCAACCACTGCGCCACCAGGGAAGCCCTTGCTGCGACACTTTTCACAGCTTGAATAGACTTAAAATACTGTGAGAAAGACAGGCTTACCCTGTTTTGCATTCTTAGTCAGTGCTGACAGTGTCGTGCCATTTTGCAAGGGAAGATCCAGCAGAAGAAAGAGAAGGCAACATAAGTGAATCATGTCATATCCACTATAGATGAAAATGCAGTGAAAGAGAGAACTTCTCATAGAGAAGGACTTTTGAACTTTAACATTATAATTAATATCTTCCCAAAAGACATTCACAATTACTTTTTAAAACCAAAAATATTAGACCAAAGTGACCTTTCACAAACAGAATGAATAAGTTGTCATAATTTCTACTGTTTCCACTGCATTGATAAACATAACATTCAAACCTCAAAAGTGAGCATTTGTCCCTCAGAGATTGTGCCTCTTTTGTGAAGAAATTGAAAATAAGGTAAATAGTAGATGTTACTAGCAATTTCCAGAAGGTACTCTATCTGAAACTCTTGAGATTAGCTCTCAGCTCTCTGTGCCAATGTTTGCTTTGTTGTCTAAAATGACATTATGGTCTGCTGCTTACAGAAGCAAAACATTTAGTGCAACAAAATATTTGTTGCCTACTTATAGGGTTTGTGACTTTTTTACTAGCAATGGCAGAATTTTCTGCTTACATTGAATAATTTACCTGGATGTATTCCTGCCATTTACTATTTACTATTTAGAAATCTATAAAAATTTCTGAGAATGAAATTTTAAAATTGGGATTTTTATCTGGGTCACATAAAAGGAATTACACTGAAAATTTTTTTCATCAAAACAAAAATGGTAGGGGCTTCCCTGGTGGTCCGGTGAGTAAGACTCCACACTCCCAATGCAGGGGGCCTGGGTTCGATCCCTGGTCGGGGAACTAGATCCTGCATGCATGCTGCAACTAAGAGTCCGCATGCCACAACTAAGAAGTCCGCATGCTGCAACTAAAGGTCTCACGTGCCACAACTAAGACCTGGCATAGCCTAAATAAGTAAATAAATAAATGTTTTTTTAAAAAAACTGGTAGAGAGAAACAGTTTCAAGCTTCCATTAGGTCTAGGTCTTCAAGTACCGAAAACTATAGATTCCTATAAGACTGGTTGGAGAATTTACTCTAAGGAGGATTTAAGATTCCTGAACCCAAAAAAATTGGGATTACCAAGGAAAGAGCCAAAGTCTGAGAAGACATTTTAGGACCCATTTCACTTCAAGCTCGTGTCTACTTGAGACATAAATGAAATTTTTTCATGTACCTGGGCCAATAATAAAGAAATTCCTTGAATTAATGTTTCATCTCTCTGTTCTTAACAATGAACAGCATTTGCCTACTTTTAGATAGTGTGATATTTTGGCACTTCCTCCCTAATATTTTAGGGTGGGGGGCACAATGGGTCCGTTATTTGTGATCATTTTCCTTGACCACAGAATTACAGTCCATCCAAGTGTCTAACATTCCCTGATTTAGTCCACCGTGGCAGGCAATCTCACTCCTGGAAATTATGTTGCCTGATGCCATCTGTGGTAAACTGTATTATTGTTCACAGACTTTCCCCTGATAGAAGAAAGTGTTACATTTGCTCATATAACTTCTTGACTTCCGGTGTGACATGAGACTCTCATTGCCGAATAGCGTATGAGCAGAAGTAGTGGGTGTGTCCTCTGGGCAGAACCTTTAAGAACCACTGTATAGTTAGCATGTCCTTTCTTCCCCGCCGTTGCAACGGCTAGCAGTGTTCCAGGTAGATTGAAGGAAATATGCAGCCAACTTACAAATTCATCTTGGATGTGTAGCACGAATAAAAAATAAAACCTCGGGCTTCCCTGGTGGCGCAGTGTTTGGGAGTCCGCCTGCCGATGCAGGGGACACAGGTTCGTGCCCCGGTCCGGGAGGATCCCACATGCCGCGGAGCGGCTGGGCCCGTGAGCCATGGCCGCTGGGCCTGCGTGTCCGGAGCCTGTGTTCCACAACGGGAGAGGCCATACCAGTGAGAGGCCCACGTATCGCAAAAAAAAATAGATAAATAAATAATTAAATAAAACCTTTTGGTTGTAAGTCACCAAGACCTTAGGTTCTTTGTGCAACAGGATAACCTAGCCTTTCTTGACTGGTACAGCATTCATCTCTCAGAGTTTGTAGGTTTTCCAGGGCCAAAAGTAAAGTCCAAGAAGTCATTCTTATACAAGATGTTCAAATTGTAGACGATGAAATAATTAACTTTCAGTCTCTGGAATTCAATTTCGTATCTTTCACAAAGAGAGTTAAGAGAGGTAATGCTCACTCTTTCATTTTCCAAATCGCTTTCTTGGAATGCAGTGCCTTGAAAATCTGAGGTTGCTTGGAATAAGGAATACAGCTTTTCACCCAGTGCCTGTGTTGGGCTTTTGGGTCAAGGCAGAGTCTCCCTTTCCTTCACTGTGTCTGTGAGCATCCTTACATACATGTGGTTCCATGTTGGTTGTAATGTATGCCAGATTTATAAAAGTGCTACATACACTTTGGATTGGGCTATAGCATTTGATTTTGTACATTTTTGAAATGTCAATTAATGAGTTTGTAGTTCAGGTTGACCACCCTAGAGTAACAAACATAAAGGACAGAAAAATACTGCTGGGTTTTCCTTGATAATAATCATACAGATTTGCAAAGTCCCACTTATATATTATCAAGGCATTTGCTTAGAAGGGTCTAAAGATATGTGTCTCTAACCACACTACTCCTACAGAATTGCTTTAGTTAGAGAGTTATTTTTTGGAATTTTTCTTATTTATTTTTCTTTTATTTTTAAAGTATAGTGATAAATAAAGAAAGGGATATTTTTAAAAACTAGACCTAAGACAGTGTTTTTTAATGGTATTATCCTTTTTTTGTTATGGCATGTTACCATGACTTAGAACAAAATATTTACTGATTAAATGTGTGTTATTAGCCCGTATGTACAATATTCAAAATAGAATGTGTAAATGGCCAGAAGTGTTTAATTTTTAAACAGGATTTTAGTATGGTATGTAATATAAATGCATACTTATGCAAATATATTAGTTTTGTTCAGAAATTGCCTGTTGTAAAATGCATTCAAATATATTTGCCTTAGTTTTTAAGTATATTTTACATTTGTTGATAAATCTTCACCACATTTTTTCAGTTAGAGCCAAAGATCATTGTATTTGTCTCATTAATATTCCTCTTTCCCCACTCTGAAAAAAAACCTAAAAATTAGGTGGTTTGTTCAAGTAGGCGTCTCTGTTGCAACATTTCAAAATAATTTCTAAGACATCTACAGTAAATATTGAGTTTAATATTAAATCGATCAGTTGCCTCCAAATCTATAGACATTCTTAAGACTGATTCTATAATAAACTATGTGTCTTGGGAAATTAGGAGAAATAGTGTTCTTCGATTCTGAAGAACTATGCCAAAGAACAGCATGCTACAAACAGTACTCCAAAACTCTGTCGTCGTCACATCTTTCTGTATCACTGTATGTTCTAAGGGCTAAGTGTTGGCTGAGACCCAGACCGTGTGGATGCTATCGCAAGCCTTGCACTCAGGAGCAGCAGTGCATATGGGTGTGGGCTGTTCTTTCTGGTAGCAGAACCAGCCTGACCCACCGCAACACATCAAGGAACCTCCTGTTTGGATGCGTCTGTCTGTGGGGAGGTTTCCAGCTGGTCTATTTGCTATACATTCAGATGCTTTCATGTAAACAGTGAAAACATTGAGGGACTTGCCCATGGAGACTGACTAACAAGCAAAGGCTGACTTTGGCTGCTCTACAAGGATAAAATAATGAAGGTAAAGAGAGTAGAAAGAGGGTGTAAAGAAGGTGGACGGTTAAGAGGGAAACACAGAAAAGCAGGATAAAAGTTGCAAGGAAGAAAATAGGATAGGGTAATGGTTAAAAGTGCAAGGGGCACTTTATTATTCCTGGGAAAATATATAGTTGGTCAGAAGTAAATAATAGCAATTGCCAATTAGGCCTAACTACTAAAATATATTCTTACAATCAATTCCTGAGTGAGTTCTTTTCAAATTAGGAATTTGAACTTAGTATATTCATTCAATGTATGAAATATACCAGAAATATGGCACTAAAAGATACTGTAAAAATAAATGTATTATAATCTTTCTCTCCCAGGCCAAAGCCATCTAGGACTATAACAGTAAAAACTCAAATAGAGGCCTCACTTACAGAATGTCAAGAATTCTAACACCTTCAAATTCTTCCCAGCCAGTTCAGCAAGTTCAAGGTGTGATTTCTCATATACCTGCAAACATGATCTTCCTGGCTCGGACATAGTATTTGCCATTTTCTCCATTTCTGATCCTGATAACATTAGAATCATAAGAATCTTAAGAAAATTTGCAAAGAAACCCTCTGTCATTCCTGAAGTGTCACAGCCTCAGCTGCCTCTGCCATTTCCTACCCATTATATATTCCAGTGTACCCCAAAAGAACCAAGGTGCAAATGAGGCAAGGCCATGGGATCGAATTGTGTTTAAAATTCTCACCTTTCAGATATACTTCACAGTAGCTTCTGTGAGGCCAGGATGCCCTTCTATTAAATTAAAATTATTAAAATGCCTTAGATCTAAAAAAGCATGTTAATGAAATCTGATATAACCATTTGGCACCAAGTTCTAGAAGGTCCTATGTCAGCACCATGTCAATTTTCAGTTAAAATGTACCCTGGGCATCTACTTTATGCCATAAATATATTTTAATAGAATTTCAGTGGTGTTTAATATTCTATCATGTAGATGTACTGTAATTTAACTCATGTTTTATCATGTCTTTATAAACTAAAAAATGCTTTTTGGAAAAAAGTGGATTGTCAAGAAATCCTTACCTATTGACAGAAGTTTGAGGGGAGGAGATAGGTTATAAAAATATATGTAGTTCTACAATTCAACAAGAATGATAAACAGGTTTACTTGCCTTTATTATAGGGAATAGGGAGCTGTGTGGTATCATTGATGAAAAAAATTTCTGTCACTAAATAGCCTATAGTTCTTAGTGGAGGCAGATGTAACTGTGTTAAGAAACAATCAAGCTTCAACTACTACATCACAGTAAAACATGAACTTAACACATCCTGAATTTTAAGTATTAAAAAAAAGAACAAAATATTTTCTGTATACTAATAGGTCTAGTACCATAGTATAGAATTCTGGCTAGCAACTAAAATTATGAATGAGATCTCAGAACTTCTTGCATTTATATTCATAAAGAATAAAGAAATTTATCTTTATGAATGAAGAATTAGAAAAGTACTCACTTTAAAAGACATGATTGGGACTTCCCTGGTGGCACAGTGGTTAAGAATCCGCCTGCCAGTGCAGGGGACGCGGGTTCGATCCCTGGTCTGGGAAGATCCCACATGCCGTGGAGCAACTAAGCTCGTGTCCCACAACTACTGAAGCCCGCGTGCCTAGAGCCCAGAGCCCGTGCTCCGCAATAGAAGAAGCCACCAAAATGAGAAGACCGCACACCACAACGAAGAGTAGCCCCCGCTCGCCACAACTAGAGAAAGCCCACGCACAGCAACAAAGACCCAATGCAGCCCAAAATAAATAAATTTATTTAAAAAAATTTTTTTTATAAAAAGACATGATTAAATGACAGTTTAGTTTGTTACTTACAATTGACATTGTCCTAAAATTTGATTAGCTTCATCATCATTATGAACTAGCTTTGGAGATGTGTTTTCAAACTTCTGGAATTCTTCTAATCTTTACTGGCAGGACATCATTGACGTTGTGGATTTGGTAATGTCTCTTAAGAATTGCTAGTTGATTTTGTTAAGAAACTCTATTTTTTCTTAGTTGTTTCTTATCTTCTGTCAGATGTCCGAGGCAGAGAAAGTATGGCTGTTCCAGAGGCAGAGACCATGTATGAATTGAAACTATTAAAATTTACACACATGGAGTTCATTTGACTCATTCTGTACATGCTGCAATTAAGTGCTTGCTAAATGTTGCTTTCCTCTCTCTGAATGAAAAGCAATTAAAGGGGGAAAATGTGGAAAGATTTAAGCGTAAGCCTGGTTTAGCTGAAGAAATAGGCTCATGCTGAATTATAACCAAGTACCTTGTGTTCTGTCGCTGGGAAAAGAAAGCTTATGATTAAATATTAGTTGACCAAGTTTTCATACGAAGACTTTTTATTGATTAACAACTCTGTCGGGGTGTGCGGTAGGAATTGGGGCTACAAAGATATATGAGCTGTGGTGTCTGCCTCAAGATTCAAGAAGATATGCACCTTTAAAAACAGAATAAAACAAAGCAAAACTATGGAAGTTAAGTATATTCAAAGCAATGGAAATGTAAAAAGTGTTTATTACTTCTGCCGAAAGGTGGTAGAGGGAAGTTTCAGAGGCAGTGATGCTTAATCTCAATTTTAAACAAACAAGAGAAATTTATCTAAGGCAATGGAGAAGGCCATTCAAGTAGAAGAAGCTGCATTTGTAACACACACACAGGCAGAAACAGCACAGCGTGAGAAACTGGAAGTCTGACGTTAATGAGAAAAAGTGTCAAGTGATAAAAAAATGTAAAGTCAGGTAGGCAGGAGTCAGTTCATAAAGGGTCTTTTTTGCGCTACCAACAAATCTGAATTGGGGTGACTAGAAATCACTGAAGATCTTTTATAGATTAGAGGAGGTATGCATCTTAGTAAAAAAAAAAACTCTGGCCAGGTATAAGAAGGTAGGATTAGTTATTACAAGAGAAAAGGTAAGGTAAAATTTGGAGGCTATTGCCAAAAACAGAACAGATCATTGCATATTACCTGCAAGGAACCATCTGGATACAGTGCCAAAATCCAAAGGAAGAAAGTGAAGCATGGGACTGTCAGATTTCGGGGGGAGCTACTCTGGAGCAAGCGGGCAGTCAGTGACCACACAGGCAGGTACCTCTTCAAATCCTGGACTGTTCCTGCACCCAAGCAGGCAAGTACATTGCTCAAGCCCTCGGAAGGGGACATAGATGCTCAAATCCAGGACAGTCTTCCACAATACGATGAAATATAAATATGCTTCCAATAATTTAAATCCCTCTAAAAATCATTCTGCAAGTAAAATTTTAAAATAATTAACTCCATATATTATCATATTGCTTATCTGTGGGTGCAAAAAGAAATTACTAATATGCAGATATATCTTTATACAAATGTACACACACTCTCCCCAGCATGAGCAAAGGAAGGAAGGAGGGAGGGAGGGAGGGAGGAAGGAAGGAAGGAAGGAAGGAAGGAAGGAAGGAAGGAAGGAAAGGAAGGTAGGACCACTTACTAGTAACAACTGAGTAATATCATGTCTGTACAATTCTAGAACATGCCTTTTCAGAACAAGAGAAATGAATTTTACCATGAAAATTTATACACAGCATTTGTACGTAGAGTTGTCAGTCAATTAAAATCTGTTCTCTATGCCTTATTACATGAAGACCCACCATTATAATATGATTCTATGCTAACCAGAATGGTAAGATCCTAATCAACCCCAAACCCAGCACTCTAGCCTTGCTGTTTATAAGCACAACGTGATAAACCAGAGAGCTCACAGTGCTTGATAGAAACATATGGGCTACGAGTATCAAGCAGTCAACCTGAATCCATAAACTACACATGCACATCAGTTTCATGGTCTTACTCTATTACTGAATCTCATCTGAAACGAGATTGCCAAAACATCATCACATCTCCTATTGAGGAAAATTGTGATCCTTGTTATGAATTTAGACTAATAGGGGGACAAACATATTGGCTTGCATTATCTTCATCTCCTGGTTCTGCTATACCAAATATCCTGTTATCAGAAACATCCATTCATTCATCTATTCTATCTGCCCCCAAAAATAGGCTCCCAATCTCAATACTACCATCTACAAACTATATTCATCTTTCCCTTTTAGCTCTTTTATTATTCACAAGGAATTTGTAGTTGGAATCTTTCATGTAAGAATGCTAGGGCAGCAGCCATTTGCAGAAGATAAAAATTGTTAAACGTCAATATTGTGCACTATGAACATCTCATGGTCCTTATGTCACTTATTTTGTTACATGGAGACACGGGTCAGAGAAAAAAACGTTTTCAGTCGTGGATAACATCTTGTTTAAACAACAAAAGTAGAGTGAAAATGGGCATAGTGAAGGAGGTCCTAACAATGTGGCAGATAAAGAAACTACTGTACAATGTAATCTTCAACCTACTATGCGCATGGCTTCTTCAAAGACATAAATCTCAACAAAAAATGATTGGAAAATATGTTTTTCTGATCTAAATCTTTAAAAGTTCTTTCATAGTTTATGGTCATGTATATAGATTTAGAAAACACATTCCTTTTTTATCATATGAGATTTTTCTTCCAACTAATAATTTTGCATATATTATTATTTTGTATATGGCAGTAATAATGCCTGGCATTTGTATAGAATTTTTTATAATTAAAGAACTTTAGTACTGAGAATCTGTGAACAGATTGGGATATTAAAAGGTTACTTTCACATATATCTTTTATATGTGCCAGCCTGATTTGGATATTAAAAGGTTACTTTCACATATATCTTTTATATTTCTTTAAATTGACAGACCATTAATTCATCTAATTCTCCAAATAAATACACTATCATCATATGTTGTTTGTGAAAGATATATAAAGGACATAATTAGCAAGCGTTATTTGCCTTTTAGTCTCATTGCTGCCTTTCAAATCATGTTAAATTAAACCACATCTTCACGTATAGTACTGTATGCTTGTTTACTTGTTTCAAATCGAAGTGTCAAGGAAAGTAGAGGCCAAAAGACATGTAACAGTAACGCTAACACACTGAAGGGGTATGGTTGTATGCATGATCTTTCAATAACCAAAACAGGCAAGAACACCAAAATGTCTCTTCTGCTTTCTTTATCTTCATTAGCAAAATGTTAAGGTTTTGTTCTAAATAAGAAACATAGTATTCTTAGATTTTTGGCAAATGATAGTTTGCCTATATCCTCACCCCCTCAGCACCAGCGTACATAACAAAAGGAAACCAATTTATTGGAATTTGTTTTCTTTTTTCCTTATAAATCCCAACTAAAAGCTTTTGTGTTTGAGGCATTTAAACAGAGAATACCTTTTTTGTAGTGCTCTCTTTCAAAGTACTCAAGCCATGTGCTCTACCATTATTTTAGAATGGTAATGCTTTCCCTTTAAACGGTGCTTCCCTTGCCCCTCAAAGGCACCATTGTCTGCCTGGGATCCTTAGTTCGGTTGCTTTTAGCCCCTGATAAATTAGCGATGGAACAGAATAGGAGGCATTGTGGCTTCAGTGCCCTGTTACTAAATTGTGGTGTGGTGCTAAAATGTACACACCCCGGCCTCTGTAATGACAGGTAACTGTTTGACTAATTGCATCAGATTCAATAGAATCACAGAGGTACACGGACCTTCAAATTCTTTGGTCTAGTCATTTCATGTTTTTAAGGAAGACTGAGCCTTGGAAATTCAAAGACTTGTACAAGAACATAAAAACAGCAAGCAGCGTAGCTTGGACCACGGCATGTTCTGTTTCTCATATTATTTTCCCTTTGAATGGAAGTTCTGATATCTATTATAGTATTAAGAAAATGAATTTAAACTTGACCATAGACTTTTTTAAAAAAAAGTTCTGAGAGGCTTATAAAATATTTTTCAAAGTTCAAGGCAGCTTTTTAAAAATTTTTGGTCAGTCATCAATTCCTAAATTATTGTTTACTCATAAGAGAGCCTGTGTTGCCATAGGAATCTGTTCTTTTCAAAACTTGTCCCTACAGTCCTTTCCCTTCAAGCTTGTACCCATTTTATGTCAGTTGAAATATTTTCTCTAAAGTAGTTAAGGAAGATATTACTATCTATGATTTATCTACTTCTACTCTGAACCCGAATAGCTATATATTTAAACTCTCTCTCTTTTAAAAAATCGCTTTCTACCTCATATTTTATTTATTTGTTTACATGCGACATCCCTCCTATTAATCACTTTTGAAGGTAAAGACTTCTTAAGCATCTTTCAAGACTCCACAAGTTTTAGTCATAGCTTCACAGAAATAAGCCTTCAATATGTCTATTTAGTTAAAAAAATTAATTTCTCTTTGACAGATAAAACATGGATAAAAATATTTCCTTAAGGTCATATAGGAAATTAGTAGAAGAGATAGGACTAAAATATTGTATCCATTTATTCACCTATTTATTTAGCATTGTACTACTTGGGCAAGGCCTCAGAATGAATGCCTTTATTACCAAAAAACCCCTGCTGAGAGGAGCAAATTTTCCAGGTCTCTTCCTAAAGAGGCAGCATTTTGCAACCCCTGTGCCCACGTGTGCCCCAGTCAGAGCTGACTGCTCGAAAGGATGGGTGGGGTCCTGACCCAAATTACACAACACAGAAGCTAGGCTGAGGAGTGCCTTAACAGCTGAAATGCATGGTTTACAGAGGGGTGAGAGCAGCCAGGACACCAAAGGCCAGCTGAAGTTGGGAGGGAATAGAAACTATGATTAAGCGGAAGAGCCTAGTTAGGAGGGAGAAAGAGATGAAAATGTAGCGTATGTGCAGTAAAAAGTGAAAATGCTATGAGAGACAGAGTGTGCAGCCTGTGAGAGAGAAACAGAGTAGCCCGATGCTGGAGCTGCATCACTTTTGACGGCTCTACTTTCCTGTGTCCTCTCTTATCCACGTACATCTTGAAAATTAAACCCCTTTCCCATGAGGTAAATTGATAGATATCCTTCTCTCATAACAGCAACAATAAAAGCCTTATAATAAACTTAGTTAAAGGCGTAGGATTCCTTGACCCCTGATTAGAAAAGTCAGTATATTTCCATCTTTCCACAGTGCCTACCCATTAATTCTCTATCTTATGGAACGTTACAGAATTTTTAATACAGATAATTAAATATTTGCGACCTATCTTAAGAAGTGTCGTAAAACCTTCTCTATGTAGCTAATTCTAAGATGTATTTTAGATTCAAATCACATCCCGATATTTCTCAGGAGTAAAACCAAATTTCCCTAACAAGTAAAACAAAGAAGAAAAATGGATTGCATCTAAACAAAAAGTTTCTAAATCTATGAACTACAATTCAGTGCTGGTTGTCCTCCTCTGATCCAGCTAATACCTTGACCTGGATTGCTCCCACACTGCCAGAATGTGAAGTTGCACTTCGAGAGAATATGTTTGATTTTTGTGACGCTCAGTGGTGGAGCTGGAGAAATGGTGAATTCAGAGAAAGCCCCTGATCGTTCTCTCTCGTCCCTCCCTCTGCCGTGTCATGAGGCTGCTGAAGTAGCCCTATGGAGAGATCTACCGGGCAAGGGACTACCAGTGAGGGACCGAGGCATCCAGCCAATGGCCATTTGAGTGAGCCATCACAGAAGCAGATCAGCCTGGTAAATCTTCAGATGCTTGATGACAGCTTGGCTGCAACCTCATGAGAAACTCTAAGCCAGAATCATACTGTTAAGCCACTCCCAAATTCCTAACCAACAGAAACTCTGAGTTTATGCATGCTTGCAGTTTTAAGCTGCTATAATAGATAACTAGTATGTTACCCTTACAGCCTATAGAGAGACCATCAAACTCAAAGATACTTTATGTTCTGATATTCAGATTGTTTTTCAATAACCCCTTCCCTGTTAGAAGTGATGCATAAAGTAACTTATTTTCCAAATGTTCAGTGTGTGTTCTAAATATGTTATACTTTGCATACTTTGTGAATGTTACACTTTTAAATTGTTCAACCACTGGAAGATTTGCATGTTTTTCTTAAAGGAAAAGCAAAATTAACTTTCTCCAAAACTGATTAGTAATTCTAGGAATTCCCAAAGATTCTACATCCTCTAACATATTTATTTTATTTCTTAAATTGTGCTAGCTTCATTTTTAAATTTTAAAAGAAACCAAGTAGAAGAAGAATTTCTTACATGTTTCTACATTTTTATTCTGAGAATTCTTTGGGCACCTCTTCGTTTTGAATTCTAAACCAGTAACCTTGCATATGCTTGAAGCATCTCTTTGTATTTATATACATATATATGAATACTAAAATGTACATGTTGTTTTTCATTCCATTGTTTTATTTATTTATTTATTGCTGTTGAAGATTAATTCCTCCCCAGAAGCAGCTGCCTGTAGGTGGTGGGTGAATTCATTGCTTAGTTCACAGAATCTTTACAAGATGACTTATAAAACACTTTATAATCTGGTGATATGAATGAAGTATTTGGAGTGTGTGTGTGTTTGTGTGTGTTATTTTAATGTTTAAGATAGACGTTTAAAACCTACAAGTCAGTTCTATTCAGTGGTTAGATCAACGGGCTAGAAACTAACAGACCTGACTTATCTCCAAAAGAAATAGAAAAACCGGGTAATACTTGGTTGGCAACCCCGATATTTTTCTTTAGCCCTGGAATTATGGACTTAATTATTTCAATATTTCTATATATTCTTGTAGTGAGGTATTTTCTGATATTTAGATGTTTGGCCTATTGTAACCTAGTTAGTAGAATAGTTCTGAAATAGTTTCATGAAAGAGAATCACAAAATGAAGTGTCAGCCCAGAGAATCACACCATTTACCCTATGTTCTGATTATTTGTTGTTCTATAACAAACACTCAAAGCTTAGTGGCTTAAAACAGCAACCATTTATTAAAACTCATGGTTTTGTGGGTCAGTAATTTGGTGGATAATTCTTCTGCTCCCTGTGGCATGACCAGGCTCACTTTCTGGGCTTCAGTTGGGCACCTTAGCATAGAGGGCTGAAAGCCTGAGTAGATGTGGGTCCATCTATGGTCCATGTAGTTCCAAGAGACAGGAGGTGGAAGATGCCAGTTTTTCCTAAGAGCTGGCCCAGGAATTGGCACAGTGTCACTTCTGCTGTTGTCTTTTAGTTTAAACAGTCACAGAACCTTCTAAGACTTGATAAGAAAAACATCAAAGAATTGTGGCATCTTTAATCTGCCACACCCTGGAAGACACGCAGAGACATCTGCTTATGCACCAGTAAATCTCATATACAACAGATATCTCTAGAGGGAAACCAACTTGTTCATAATCTATATTTCAAGTGAAATTGGCTTTAAAATATAAGGTAATGTTCATATGACAAAGAAATTAAAACACAAAAACTTCAGTTATACTGAAGCACCTTAGCTTGCTTAAGTGCAGGTGTATTGTAATGCTGCTGGTGATCATTAATATCAAGGAAATTGATTAGACAATGATGATTTTAAATTATGAGTCTATATTAAAATGAACGGCATTGTCCATTTAGTTAAACCAATGTATATTTCTTTGTGTATTAAAAGGCAACTGAACCATTAAAATAATCAGAGGGTAAAAATATATAAAGATATAAATTGATACAGTGGAATGTTGTCATTTTATTTTGAACATGTTGGATAAATAATGGTGGATATATTTTGGTAAATTGGTATTTAGAATCTCAATAGAAATACTTAAAAGGTCGAACACACAGAAACCTCTTTACCTGTAGCAGCAAAATGACATCATCTCTAGCCTTTATAGCTACAAACATTTTTCAAAGACAGCAATTTATGATTGCACTTCTAAGAACCAGTCGATATATTAGCTTTCTTTAAAATATACAGCTGCAGCAGTAAGCCACATGTATTTTATTTGGCCTTGCTAATTTTCTCTGAGTTCTAGGAGCTATGGATTTTTGAGATATTTGGCTGAAACTCAAAGTGAAAAATCATTTTAAAAAATAGAAAAGCATTTCATTCTTTAAAAATGCTAAAAATATATGATGAAAAATGTCATAGTTTGGCTGTAATAGCAAAATTCTTAGAATCAATCAGTCAAAAATAACTGTGTTATTTAAGCGCAATTTGAAGGCATACAAACTAAAAACAGTATTTTTAAACCATCTATAAGAACTTGATGGCTTCTCTACACACTGATAGCTATTTGCTTTGTAAAAATAACAATTGAATGAGCACAGAGAATAGACCACCATAGAGAAGGTTGCCTTTTATGCAGCACTAACATGCACTCAGTAGTATTTACCTACTTAATCTTGGCCAAGGGCAAGAGGGTACTTCAACAACAACCCAAACTCCCCTATTTTAACCACCATTCTCACTATATAATCCCCTTGCAGTAAAAGCAAGAAGCACACTAAAACTCATATAAACACCACAAATTGGAAGACGTTTTATGTATGTTTACTTTGCCAGAAAGAAAATCATATTTAAGAAAAAGTACAAAAGTAGTTGGCTTGATCATTTATTCATTTTTACTTATTCATTTATTCAGAATATATTTATTTAAAGACCCTACTGTGTGCCAGATACTATTTTCAACCTTGGGGGTAGAGAGAAATAGACATAGCTCTTGTCTTCAATTTAGTGAGAATCTAAGGGGAAAGATACATATAAAACAGACAGTTTAAAAATGCAGTTACTGGGGCAAGGATGGGATATCATAGGATCCTAACTCAACTTTGGAAAAGTGGGTAGAGATTTCCCAAATGAAGTACCAGAAGGACATTTGGGAATTAGCTCAGTCAAGGAAAGGATTTGGAAGGCACAATATGAAAGGAATATGAATATCAGGGGGTTAGAAAAAGATGTGTTAGCTG
Organism: Delphinus delphis; assembly: GCF_949987515.2. Classification (NCBI taxonomy): domain Eukaryota; kingdom Metazoa; phylum Chordata; class Mammalia; order Artiodactyla; family Delphinidae; genus Delphinus; species Delphinus delphis. The sequence continues at coordinate 40,559,616 of NC_082691.1, forward strand.
GAGCAATGAACACAGTATGGGGTGGGTAGCAGAGAAGTATGGAAGTTTAAGGAGTAAGATGAATAACATCTGAACTGAAACTACTGAGGAAAGAAAAAATGGGAGAATGCAGGACAAAGGGAAGCATTCCAAACATAGAGAAAAGTTCCTAAAGCCAAAAAGTGTGTACTTAGGACTAGGACCAGAGAAATAAGCACAATCACAAAGTACCAGGTATGAAAATGAAAAATTGTATCCAACTCCTAATGAAGTTACTTTGAAAGGTTTTAAATCTGACATCATCAGATTTGTTTTTAGAATGAGCTCTGGCTTGGGGAAAAAAAACGGACCAGAGACAGGAAGATGAAGTTGCTGTCGCATAATGGGAGCTGGGGATGGAAAGCTGAAAGAAGCAGCCTTCCAGCTCTCATAACAATCTTCTCAAAGTCCTTCCAGATTCTGCCCAGTCCCCGTGACAAAGACAGTGCCACATTTTTTTTTTTCCCCCGGTACGCCAGCCTCTCACTGTTGTGGCCTTTCCCGTTGCGGAACACAGGCTCCGGACGCGCAGGCTCAGCGGCCATAGCTCACGGGCCCAGCCGCTCTGCGGCACGTGGGATCTTCCCGGACCGGGACACGAACCCGTGTCCCCTGCATCGGCAGGCAGACTCTCAACCACTGCACCACCAGGGAAGCCCAATGCCACATATTTTTGATTTGTGTTTCAGCAAAACCCTACTTCTGGTAAAGTTTCAGCTTTATTACGTATTGCTGTATGGTAAACCAACCCAAATTTGAGTGGCTTAAAACAACAAGCATTTTTTTTCTCGTGATTCTGTGCGTTTACTGGACCCAGCTTGGCAGTTTTTCTGCCCCCGGTGATGTTGGCTGGGGCTATGATCATTTAGGTGCACAGATGGGCTGAAACGTCCGAGATGGCTCACTCACACCTGCACCTCTGCTGGGACACTTGGACAGCTTGGCCTCTCTTCCTTTCCATGTAGTCCTGAGACTCTCATTCTCCACATGACCTCTCTAAAAGTCAGTCCATACGAGTAGCCAGATTTCTAGTGTGGTGAGTCAGAGTTCCCAAAAGTGCAAAAACAGTAGCTACTTGGCCTTTTTCAGGGTTGGGCCCTGTTCTTTGATGATCTCTGCCACTCACAGGTATAGTTGAGCCTATACTCTGAGTGAGAACCTTAATTATGATCAGGACTTATAAACATCTTTTTAGGATTCCTGCCTGGGAAACAAAGCAACAGGAGCATCCCTAGATGCCCTACTGAGGTCCCGAGAAGCAGGTGTTTTCATTTGTCTTTGGGCTTTGTTAAGGTAAAAAGTCTGAACTGAGAATATTTGTTATGGCTATTTCAGAGAGATTTCTGTTAAAATATATGAATACTAAAAAGTTGGTCTTTTCATGGTTTCCTCCTTCACCTAGTTGTAGGATACGTCATTGCAAAATAAAGAACATGATAGTCCTAACAGTCCTGCCTGCTTTTGTATGCTTGCAAACTCACAGTTTACTCAGGTATGTAGAAGACATTTAGTTTATTTTACCAATAATTAATCAAGTCTAATTTACTGCCATCTGCTAAGTAGCAGGAAAGAAAACATATAGTCCTGTCTATTTTAAACTGTGCTTGTTATGCCACTTAATGAATCTCTTTACGTAATGTTCAGGTATTCTAAGATAAAATGTTTAGCCCCTCAGAGTTCTTAGCCACCTGTCCCCTTCCTCAGATTTCCAGATCTCATCTGGATGTGTGAAGGGAGGGGTGCGGCCTAACTCACCTCATGATGGTAAGGGAAAGTTTGACTTGTTGGATAAAGTGTTTTCTAGCTCCCTTGGGTCTGAGGGCAGTAACCCTTGTCTAGTTCATTGCTGCTTGCCCAGTTGGTGTTCTGAGCTATAGTTTGATTCAGTTTAATGTGGTCTGACTAGTAAGAGCTGATTTGGCCAGAATTCTGAGTCCATCATCTCATATCCAGTCCCTGTCTGGATGTTTCACCTCTATCTGCTTGAACTATACTTTGCAATAGCCCTGTAGTAGGTTTCTGACCCTGAGCCCAGAAGGCTTCCCAGCCATTCCTCCAGGGACAGTGTATAAATCTGGGTTCCATCCATGCTGCAAGGTAAGAGAGATAGCTCTTTCCACTCAACACCATTGGATATTAAGTTTATTTTGTGAAGCTGAAAATTCCAATTCTGTGTTATCATCTGGGGAGCTGTTACTCTCCAGAGGGCTCCCTCTGCCCTCACTACACCTATCTTAACCTAAGGCCAGAGAAGATAAATCCCTGTTATTAATTGTTCACCACAAAACTCAGGATTTATTCAAAGTCTTCTGTAACATATTAAGCACAATTTCACTAAGCATAAACTTATTCTCACAGTTTGTTCTTAAGTTGTTTAATTAGGAAGCTTTACAGGGAAGAATTTATTTCTGCTTTGTGTTCTAAGGACATTTAATGCCAGTTGCTTTTCAGAAAAGAATATAGTAATATAAGCTTTTCAACTACATGTCTAGTTGAAAAAAATCAGACAGACAGTTAAAAAAAAATCCTGGTACTTAAAATTTAAAAGATACCACCAGATTATTGTATCCCTTTTTAAAACATCAAAAGTTATATTCTATGTTAGAATAAAATATAGTTTTATAAAATATGTTTTGGTTTCTTCTTACATCCATTTTAAGAAAGAGGACCTTGCTCAATCTTACTTTATATTTGATCATGTATATACTACATATTAAATTTATTATGGACTAGTAGAATCTAAATATAATGTCTATTTTAATTCCTAAATAACATATCAAGTCAATCATTGAAAAATCAAAAATTACCAACTCAACTCTAGGTGGTTTTGAGTAGATGTGTCCAAAACTTCCGTCTCTCATCCTTCACCATTCAGCATATAATATCTAAAGTTTACAAAGGGAGAATATTACATTGCTTCAAATAATTCATGCTAGCACTTAGTTATGTCTGCATAAAAATATGAAGGCGCTAGCTATACGTTTTGAAAACATTGCTTGAAAAGTAACAAATGCAGCCTAAGCACTAGTTGCTTTATTTCTATGATACCAAAACATTTATATTTGACTTTTTTTTACTGAAATGACAGGTTTTCGCCACTGTAAATAAATATTTGTCTAAATTATTTTGGCATCGAGCAACCCAACATGTTGAAGAAGAGAATGAAAACAATTCCTTGCATAATTTAAAGCAGTTAAAACATGGTTAAAATCATCTAGCAATTGCTCGGTTCATTTAGTTAATTTTCTTACATTCTGCACGTGTAAATGCAGTCATTCTGAAGAAGCTTTGTCATTTATTTAGTTAATTTAATCAAGTAAGCCATTAGCTGCACTTAGTGAATAAAGTCCCAGACCTATTTTTTTTTATAATGGTTTTCTTGACTTTTGATTGCATTAAATGCATAGTTAACAATATTCCCCTTTCTCTTGGGTAGACAAAATCTTAATGAGCGATAAAGCATCTCTTTTTGTGGGCTTAAAGCAAGTTTTAATCATAACCTTACCTGAGTTAAATGTTAACATTTTGGTTAGTAGTCAGGTTCACAAAAATGAAATGTTACTGTAATTCCATGGTATTATGTGGCCACACTTAGACCAAAGAGTTGCTAAAATTAACTAAAAATGCCTAGTTGCCTGACCTTTAATAAGCTGAAGTCTCACTTTTAATTATATTGGTTGAAAGTTCCTAACCTAACTGATGTGATAAGAATTGAAAGCTAGAGAAGCTGCCTTATTTTATTATTTGTAATAATGCCTATTGTGTGAATGATGAAAAATGTCTAAGAGTTCTTATGAAATCTTGAATGTCATGAAAACAACAGCCTCATCTAGCTCTGAGCCCATTGGCTTGTGTTGCTGGATGATCACCAGCAAGGTTTAATTTTAAACTTGGTAACACAAAATAGTAACTAGAAAGCAGTTTGTTTCATTTTTTTCTTAGTGAAATTATGATGGAAAACTGTTCACCTGGGAAAATCCAAATTCATATCATAAACATAATGCTGCTTATAAGGAGTACTAATGATATACTTTATGAATTTTAATTTCTGTTTGGAAGTCAGCAAGTGTGCGTTCTATAAATGTAAACCATCTGTTGGCACCTCCTAAAAGACTAGATTTCAGTCCATCCCAACATGAATTATTTATTTTGATGGATTTCTTTCCTAAGCAAATTCAAGGAAGGGTGTGTGTGTGTGTGTGAGTGTGTGTGTGTGTGTGTGTGTGTGTGTGTGTTTTAATCTGTTTTTAATCTGCAATAAAGTTTCAAAGTCAGGACATGCATATTTGCCAACCAAGAAGATAAAAGTGCTCAACAATTTAAAATGTATTTATTTTACATAATAAGATTCTTGTGAAATTAAGGCACACCATTTAATATTAGATCAAAGGTGAAAAGAGAAATAGGAGGAAACAATTTAAAATTTCTTTAATATTAATGTTCCAGTGACAATATCAGAAATTCCTATTACTTACCAAAAGAGAGAAACCCATAGCTTTCCATTGACAGTATTAGGTGCTCCAGAGTTATAAGGCAAATGCAATGACAATGAACAGTTTAAATGTATTCACTTAACTAGATGAACATTGACTGCATTTTGAACAAATACAAAAAAATCTCATTGGGGTTAACTTAACAGACCTTGTTACATTGCCAATATTGCATTTTTTAAAAAAATAATTCTTGTTGATAAATATATAAAATAGCCCTTATATGTCAAAGATTACTGAACATAGTTGTACTTTTCTGTTTTGAGTTTGCATTTAACTTTTTTCTTTCAATGAAAAATTTCATTAGGCAGGACAAGAGACTGTCCATGCACATTAGTGAATCTGTACCCTATTCAAGGTAGGAAGGAGATGTCCAGGGGATTTCTCAAGGTAGGAAGGGTGTCCAAGGGATTTCTGAAACCACATTCAACAGGGAATGGTATAGAGTTCAAGGGAAAAAAACCTTGTGCTATAACATAGTTGCTTCAAACCTGTTGAACAAATGTCATAGACAAATACATAAGACATGTACGTTACAAATTAGCAGGACTGGAATCAGGCTTTAAGAATCAAAAATTTCTTGGTTTAAAATAAATGCCTCCCGATAATAATTTAAAAGCAGATTTTCCTAGGGCTAATAACATTTTTTCTAGAGAGGTGGATCCTGGTGGAAGCAACACACCCTAGAGCTACGGATCCTTTTTTCATTCCTTATAGGGTCATTATTCCATTTTGTAACATGGGCAAATTAAATCAACTGTGAAAGGTCTGTTCCTCTTTGTACCAAAGACCAAGTTTCTGCTGTACATAGAGTTGATTGTGCTTATGTGTATTTCCACAACACTTGCTGCTATTGGTGAGCTACAGCAGCAATTGCCATCTCTGGGTTGTTCCCTCCCATCTCTTTCACCCTCCAGCAATTTTTGTTCTCTTCCATTCAGGCAGATTTGAACTGATTAAATGTTCTTGGATTATGCAAGGAAGCTATAGGACAAAGTGTCCTGTTGCATTTCACCCTAATTTCAGCAGTCTGTAAATTGCATCTGTTGTCTTTGAAAATATATCTTTAATTACTCCTCTGGGCAACAAGTCTAAAATGTATTTAATTCAGACTTTTTATTGATTCTTGACTCTGAAAAAAATCTTAAGGCACCAACAAAAAGAATCTGTATTCCTCTTCTTATCCAAAGTACCTTCGCCAAGCACGGTCTTCCTATCCCTAACATAAACACGAAGTCTTCTTGTTCTGGGTGCCCATTAAAAATTAAGCTCAACCAAGTATATCAAGGAAATGATATCTAACATAAAATCTTACTGGTTTTCAAAGACGTGAATGTTGAACAGGATTTATTAATATAAAGCCTTTTCACAAAGTTCTCTTACTCTTATGCATGTCAACTTATACTCGTCATGGTCCCTTGGCTTATTTTATTTTTCCTATTCAGAGACTCTTCCAAATAAAGAATGTCATTATTTTATATTGACATCATTTAAGGTCTGTTTACTAAGATAATAAAAATATATCTGTGTTTTTGTTAAAGGTGGAAATCATTAGTGCAGGCTCAGATAACTGAAATCTTAGACCCAATATGAGTTACTCTTATTATTTAATTAATTAGAAAGGACTCATATTGAGAAAGCAGAGAGCGCAGGACTCATATAGAGAAAGTACTTGCTCCTGGCCCTTGCTTACCCTTTACACACTTTTTTCTTAAATGTTTTTCATGATGCCGCTGCTTACCTTGTCTGTTGTAATTTCAATTTTATTTTGTATCTGTCCACTCCTTCTCTATCTTCACTATGTACATCCTTATAAAAATATCATTCTCTCTCAAACTACTGCAATAACCTCCAGTTTACCTCCCAACATCTACTCTGGCCACTATCACCACAAAAGCCAGAGTAATCTTAAAACACATAAAGCAGATCATTTTATTCTCCCACTTAAAATATTTTTATAAAAAAGTTACACTTGAAATATCCATAATTTGGAAAATTTAAGACATCAAAATGAAATTAAAATATTAGAATGAAATTAAATATAAAATGCTATAGATTAAATTTGAGTGTCAGCTCAAATAGTAGAGGGAAAATTATCTAGCTATAATGTAAGTACTAGGAATGAAGAAAGATTGACAATAATGAGCTAATAAATCAACTTAGAAGGTTAGGAAAATAGAATAAATGCAAAAAACATGAAAGGGTGAAATAATATAAAAGGTAAGAGTAAAAATTGATTTAATAGAAAATAAAGATTTAATAGATAAGCAAATAAAACAAACTGGTTCTTTGAAAGTGTAATAATATAATGGAAAAAACTCTGCTAAGATTTAAAAGGAATGATAAATAAGGAATGAGGAGAATCATAAGAGTACATTATGATAAAGAGATTGAAACAAGAGAATTTCTGGAATATAGAGTTGTTCACAAGCCTCCAAAAGGTCAAGAGAAGAGGGACTGAAATATATGTGCATTATGTCTCGCACTTAGTAGGACCTCCGTGACCTTTGCAGGCACAGATTCAGTGGGGTCAGAGCACATGATCAAAGCTTGAATGCAATTACAGAAGGGTGAGTGGCAGGTGAGGAAGTGTAGAAAATAAAGCACAAGTAACTGTGCTAAAAGCTTAGCTATGAAGGGAAGAGAAGGAAAAAAAGCTGGGAGGATAATGCAATAAAGAAGCAGAGCTTTTTCACAAACTACAGTGAAGGGATTAGTAGAGAGAGGTAAGTTTGGGAGCTAGAAGTTGGTACCCATAGTGTTATTTTGTGTGTGAAAGTCTTTGGAAAGGGCATTATTTTAGCCTTGTTTTTCACTCTTACTTTCACAACAGCAGAGAGGTCTCCAAGTAACCTCTGGCTATGCTTCCTGTTTACAGGTCTCTGAAAATATTTCAAGACCTTTTTATGCTTTTCTTTTCTTCCCACTTAGTTAGGGACCAAGGGGGATGCTTCGAGTAGAGTGATATGTCTTTAACTGAATTCTATGTCTTGGTTTTTTTTTTTTTTTTTTTTTCCCTGCGGTACGCGGGCCTCTCACTGTTGTGGCCTCTCCCTCTCCCGCTGTGGAGCACAGGCTCCGGATGCACAGGCTCAGCGGCCATAGCTCACGGGCCTAGCTGCTCCTGGCATGTGGGATCTTCCCAGACCGGGGCACGAACCCATGTCCCCTGCATCGGCAGGACTCCCAACCCTGCGCCACCCGGGAAGCCCTGTGTCTTGGTTTTTGTCATCATAAGAGTATACATGTATTGACTCTGCTGATTGCATTATGTGTAATAGCAATACACATAATGTAGTAACAAAGGAGAGTGATTAATATTAAAATATTTTAATCATTAAAACACCTCCAATTAAATTATTTTATTTTTTCAGGGATAATATGGGAATGTTTTCATCTTTGTTGCAACGTTTATATCTTTCATCAAAACTTTTTCAAGTTTGTTGATTGAAAATAATTCTTAGCCCAGCAATGGGGAACAGCTTTAAGAGAAGGTGAATTTAATTGGTTTAACACAACACTTAGACTTCATCACATTGTCCTCATTACCGTACTCAAAACTCTAATCCGGCAGGAGGGGAAAAAAAATTGGTTGCCAGAGAGACTTCAGGCATAAGAGCATTAAGGATAGCGAAATAGGGAGCTGTAGCTATTTCAGTGGTTAATAATCAATTATTACGAGTAGATAATATGGGCCTTCAAGGAAATGTTAGATAATCCAGTGCTGATAGCCAAGGCCAGACAGCTGGGACCCAGAGGAAGGTATAGGCCCAAAACTCACGTGTCTGATCTCTGTGCCAGACTTCTTAAAGTTACTCCCAGTTCCTTAGCCCAAAACAAAACAAAACCAAAAAACAAAAACATAGAACTTGATTTTAAAAGCTACTGAATGTATTCTTTTCAATTATAATTTGTTACATAGTTTTATAGTAAATTATATGCCATTCTTATCACAGAAGATGAATTTAGGCATTTTCGGTAGTCTGATAGGCAGTTTGATACAGTGGTTATGAATGTGCCTACAGAAGCTTGATTAGCTGCTTCTGAATTCTGGCTCCTCCACTTACCACCTGTATGATGGTGGGCAAGATTCTTAATGTTTCTGTCCTTCAGTCCCCTCATCCATAAAATGAGATTGGTTTTAAATTCGTAACACAAAGCCATTTTCAAGATTAGATGTGGGGCTTCCCTGGTGGCGCAGTGGTTGAGAGTCCGCCTGCCGATGCAGGGGACACGGGTACGTGCCCGGGTCCGGGAAGATCCCACATGCCGCGGAGCGGCTGGGCCCGTGAGCCATGGCCGCTGAGCCTGCGCGTCCGGAGCCTGTGCTCTGCAATGGGAGAGGCCACAGCAGTGAGAGGCCCACGTACCACGAGAAAAAAAAAGAAAAAAAAAAAAGATTAGATGTGAAGTACTTAGAGCGCTACCTGGCAAATAATCATCACCCAATAAACATTAGCCATTGCATTTAGATTTAATTTTTCTTTTTTTTTTTCACTTTCCAGAAATAATTTTATTAGTTTAATTATTAAATCTGATAATACAGAATTACATGAGATCAGAAGATTTATGATATAAAACTTTTCACCAGCAATAACAGTTTTACTAGCACATATCAATGTCACCCTCTCCTTTGAACTGTTACTATGATATAATCATAAAAATAACATGACATTTATTGAATGCTTAATATGTGCAGGCACTCTGTTAAGTGCTATATATGTATTATCTCATTTAATCTTCATAATACTCTCAATATAGGTATTATTAAATCCATTTTACTCATGAGAAAATTAAGGCTCAGAGAAGTTAAGTTGACTTGCTCAGTCAGACAGCTACAAAGTGGTAGAGGCCGTATAGCCAATAGTCAGCCCAGATCTGTGTGACTCCTGATTCCTTTCCCCATCATTTTTTTTTTTAACATCTTTATTGGGGTATAATTGCTTTACAATGGTGTGTTACTTTCTGCTTTTTAACAAAGTGAATCAGTTATACATATACATATGTTCCCATATCTCTTCCCTCTTGCGTCTCCCTCCTTCCTACCCTCCCTATCCCACCCCTCCAGGCGGGCTCAAAGCACTGAGCTGATATCCCTGTGCTATGCGGCTGCTTCCCACTAGCTATCTACCTTACGTTTGGTAGTGTATATATGTCCATGCCTCTCTCTCGCTTTGTCACAGCTCACCCTTCCCCATCCCCATATCCTCAAGCCCGTTCTCCAGTAGGTCTGTGTCTTTATCCCTGTCTTACCCCTAAGTTCTTCATGACATTTTTTTTTCTTAAATTCCATATATATGTGTTAGCATACGGTATTTGTCTTTCTCTTTCTGACTTAATTCACTCTGTATGACAGGTCTAGGTCTATCCACCTCATTACAAACAGCTCAACTTTGTTTCTTTTTATGGCTGAGTAATATTCCATTGTATATATGTGCCACATCTTCTTTATCAATTCATCCGATGATGGGCACTTATGTTGTTTCCATCTCCGGGCTATTGTAAATAGAGCTGCAATGAACATTTTGGTACATGACTCTTTTTGAATGATGGTTTTCTCAGGGTATATGCCCAGTAGTGGGATTGCTGGGTCATATGGTAGTTCTATTTGTAGTTTTTTAAGGAACTTCCATATTGTTCTCCATAGTGGCTGTACCAATTCACATTCCCACCACCAGTGCAGGAGTGTTCCCTTTTCTCCACACCTTCTCCAGCATTTATTGTTTCTAGATTTTTTGATGATGGCCATTCTGACTGGTGTGAGATGATATCTCATTGTAGTTTTGATTTGCATTTCTCTAATGATTAATGATGTTGAGCATTCTTTCATGTGTTTGTTGGTAGTCTGTATATCTTCTTTGGAGAAATGTCTATTTAGGTCTTCTGCCCATTTTTGGATTGGGTTGTTTGTTTTTTTGTTATTGAGCTGCATGAGCTGCTTGTAAATTTTGGAGATTAATCCTTTGTCAGTTACTTCATTTGCAAATATTTTCTCCCATTCTGAGGGTTGTCTTTTGGTCTTATTTATGGTTTCCTTTGCTGTGCAAAAGCTTTGAAGTTTCATTAGGTCCCATTTGTTTATTTTTGTTTTTATTTCCATTTCTCTAGGAGGTGGGTCAAAAAGGATCTTGCTGTGATTTATGTCATAGAGTTTTCTACCTATATTTGCCTCTAAGAGTTTGATAGTTTCTGGCCTTACTTTTAGGTCTTTAATCCGTTTTGAGCTTATTTTTGTGTATGGTGTTAGGGAGTGATCTAATCTCATACTTTTACATGTACCTGTCCAGTTTTCCCAGCACCACTTATTGAAGAGGCTGTCCTTTCTCCACTGTACATTCCTGCCTCCTTTATCAAAGATAAGGTGACCATATGTGCGTGGGTTTATCTCTGGACTTTCTACCCTATTCCATTGATCTATCTTTCTGCTTTTGTGCCAGTACCATACTGTCTTGATTACTGTAGCTTTGTAATATAGTCTGAAGTCAGGGAGCCTGATTCCTCCAGCTCTGTTTTTCGTTCTCAAGATTGCTTTGACTATTCGGGGTCTTTTGTGTTTCCATACAAATTGTGAAATTTTTTGTTCTAGTTCTGTGAAAAATGTCAGTGGTAGTTTGATAGGAATTGCACTGAATCTGTAGATTGCTTTGGGTAGTAGAGTCATTTACACAATGTTGATTCTTCCAATCCAAGAACATGGTATATCTCTCCATCTATGTGTATCATCTTTAATTTCTTTCATCAGTGTCTTATAATTTTCTGCATATAGGTCTTTTGTCTCCTTAGGTAGGTTTATTCCTAGATATTTTGTTCTTTTTGTTGCAGTGGTAAATGGGAGTATTTTCTTGATTTCACTTTCAGATTTTTCATCATTAGTGTATAGGAATGCCAGAGATTTCTGTGCATTAATTTTGTATCCTGCAACTTTACCAAATTCATTGATTAGCTCTAGTAGTTTTCTGGTGTCATCTTTAGGATTCTCTATGTATAGTATCATGTCATCTGCAAACAGTGACAGCTTTAATTCTTCTTTTCCAATTTGGATTCCTTTTATTTCCTTTTCTTCTCTGATTGCTGTGGCTAAAACTTCCAAAACTATATTGAATAAGAGTGGTGAGAGTGGGCAACCTTGTCTGTTCCTGATCTTAGTGGAAATGCTTTCAGTTTTTCACCATTGAGGATGATGTTGGCTGTGGCTTTGTCATATATGGCCTTTATTATGTTGAGGAAAGTTCCTTCTGTGCCAAATTTTTGCGGGGTTTTTATCATAAATGGGTGTTGAATTTTATCAAAAGCTTTCTCTGCATCTATTGAGATGATCATATGGTTTTTCTCCGTCAATTTGTTAATATGGTTTATCACATTGAATGATTTGCGTATATTGAAGAATCCTTGCATTCCTGGAATAAACCGTACTTGAATTTTTCTAACATCTAACCAGTACTGATATTTTAAAAAATTCAAACAGTGTTACATATAGATCCCTGGGCTCATTGAGTCCGTTGTGAACATTGCAGACAAACCAGCTAAGAAATGTCCCTTAAGAAGTCCTCTTTCTTTTGTTATATGGAAAGCCAGTTTATGATGAGAATGTCAGTTCTTATTTAGGATGAGATATAGTTGTCAAATAAATCTGTTTTCACTCTGATCTAGCCAGTACATTTTCTTCACGAAGACATATTAAATGGAGAGTAAAATTATTATAATTTTTGTTGGCAAACTTGTTCGTTAGTTAAAATAGCTTGAAGCACTCTTACTCATTAATTCACTGGTCTTGCCAAGAAAACCGTAATGTTTGAACGTTGGAGGCCAGTTGGATAGTCTCCTCACCTTTTGGCCAGCACCAGCTTCTAGGATTCCCCTTTCCCTATGCTTACCTGGCTTATTCATCTCCTTTCTTTTAGTTTGTGTGGTATTTTTCCCCAAAGGGCGTGATGTAATTAAAACATGTCATTTTGTTGTTGCTTTTACTTAATCAATTGCAGTCAAATTTCAATCTTCTTTACCAGACCTTATCCCTAAGTAATAATAATTAGAGTTTGGGGCTTCAGCAGAGTTTTCAGTAGGATATTTGCTGTAGCAGATAGCCTTTTCTTTTGTTATTGCCAAAGATTATCATGGTGTGTGTGTGAGTGTGTGTGTGTGTGTGTGTGTGTGTGTGTGTGTGTGTGTGTGTGTGTGTGTGTATTTACCTCGTATAAATAAATCCGATGGATAAATTAGTTTCAAATTTTGGGAAGACTCCTCTATGACATTTCCATGAATCTCATTCCTCCCTCCATTCAAAAATTGCTCCCTACATCTCTCTCTCTACAGGTGAGTAAAGGTAATGAAAGTTGTGGAAAAATAAGTGGTTGGTATTTAGTGACACTGCTCAAAGATTTTATGAAAAAATAATTTTGAGAAAACTATTAACAAGCACAATGATGGTGGGTAAATTCATTCTTACTTCCTTCTCTAGCTTTTTAACATTCTTCTCATTATTCAAGACCTGGGTCATGTTCTATTTCCTCTTTATGTCTTCCACAGTCTTTCTCATTTTGCCAGAAGTCGCCTTATTCTCTTTATGTAATAATAAGCACTTGTAAAGTAGATCTCTGCTCCCCCATCACCCACAAGACGTCTCATCATACCTTATGCATATAGAAGGAAAATATCAATAATAGAAATTTAGATTTAGCAATCTTCAACTCCTCCATTTAATAAATAAAGAGTAAAGTTAGACGGTCTGACCAGTATCAAGTAGCAAAGGTGGGACTAGAAATCAATTATTACGCTCAGTTTAGGTTCAGATTATGGCAATGGCTGTAGAGATAAAAAGGACAAAGTAAGCGTCATTTTAAAGGAAGAATTGAGAGTATTATGGGCTTAATTTCAGGAAGAAGCTACAGTCAAAGGTGATTGTAGTCTCAGTTTTATTGGGAGGACAGTAGTAATGTTAAGAGGGGAGATGTTTATTTATCAGATGCAGTGTGCTAAGGAAATAATCCAACTTGAATATTTTCTGTCTAAATGAAGTATTTGAATAGCAGTGTGCTTTGATGTGCTAATGCTTCAGAAGACATTCCTTAATCTGTTTGTTTTGGAAAACGAAATGCCATATCAGGAGCTAAAAGTGTGCTTCGCCTACTTTGAGTAAGTCTTAGGTGTAGGTGGATGAAATGCTGGTAATTTCAGCATATGAACTAAAAATCAGGATATCTGAGTTAGTTACTTGATATTAAAAGCAAATAAAAAACATCCATCTAGCTCTGGGAATTTTTAAATGTCTCCGTATTGCTTGTTTCTCATCAGCAGTCCATCACCTCCTTTGATTTGCCTGTGCCTTGAGGGAACTAAAAGTTCTGTCCACAGGAGCAATAGGTTTCCAGAGTTTGTAGTCACAGCACACAGCACTTTCTTAAGTGCCAATTCTGTTTCCCACACATTAGTAGGTGCTGGGCACAGCTTTGGCAACATTTGTACAGCGTCAGAGCAACATGTAAATTTCTCTCGAAGTCTCTCCTTTTTCATTTTAGTTTCTCCTTTTCCATCTTTCTTTTTCTTTGTCTAAGAAAAGGTAAATTGCCTAAAAATAGGCTTAATGCTCATGGACTTCCTCATTTATTTGCATTTAATGTCTGAAACTGCATTTTTTAAAAAAGATTATTCTATCGCTGCAATTCTTTCTCCATCATATCCTCTTCCGATCGCCAATCTTCATATTGTCACCTTTATTAAGGAATATGTGTCTGCTTCCTATTTGCATGAAGTGCAAATTCTGAACATTTGTAGTATTTCAGGAACACCCAGAAAGCTTCATATATATATATGTGTGTATATATGTGTATATATATAGATAGATAGATAGATAGATATAAAGCCTTCATATATTTGGATGTGGTTCTTGTATATTTACTGCTGCTGACACTTCTATTGAATTTAGAAACACTAACATCATCTTCAGTTATTATTATTGACTTGGAAGTTATGAAGGGTATAGTTGAATTTAAGAACTATGACCTTTCTCCAAGGTCACCAATTAAATTTTATAACTTACCTTATGAAAAGCCGGAGCCAAAAAAAGAACAGAATAACTTTTTCTTCCTTCAGGTTGTAATATAATTTATGAACAACCGTCAGGATTTGCTCAAAGTATTTCCACAATGTAAGATATTGCTTTGAAGGGCTTGGGTGGCATTACTGGATGAATTCTGACCTAGATTCCTAAGAGAAGCAGGCCTCCAGCTCTCCGCTCCTTCTCAGACAAACAGTAATCTGATTCTCAAGCACAGAAAACTGTCATGATTTGTGACCTTTACTGTGAGTGATATAAGCTACACCAAAGTGGAGACAGAATTACCTCTTACCTCGTGGAAAGTCATTCTTGAGGTCATTTTCAGGACAATGTAAGGATAGGTGCCCTACTGCTTCTTTGCCCTGTTAGGCCTTTCTGTTTGGCTGATTTATCCATCCTAGGGTACACCCCACTCCAGTAATTCAAAGAGAACTCATCCTCCACTGGATGAGATCAAGTCTGGTAACCACCAGAGACTGGTTTCTTTGAAAGAAAATTATGTCAGCCTGCAGGCAGGTCAGGGACTCATGGAATCAAATGAAATCAGCTTAGGTTTTCTTGTTCGTCAGGCATCATCTGCCTAATACATATGGACCAGAGAATGTTGATTTGCTTCATGTTGGCCTTTTTGTATAGATATATTGAAATACATAAATTACTGCAGGTCAGCAACCTAATGCAATTTGTCCTATTATCCCAGCTAGCTATTTTATATTTGTTACTTCTAAAAATAATTTATTGCAAGGAATTTTCTTTATGCTTTATTATTTAATCATTAATTTGCAGTCATTTATAATATTTGTGAAATTGTTTCTTTCTTAATATTTTCTCCTGGAGTTCATAGGTTATATCTCTAACACTCTCCTTCTTTCTGTTCTTATGTCTGCATAAATGTTCTCATGATATATTTGTAAGTTCCCTGGAGTTCAGGCAAATCACTTTTACTCATTCATTTTATTTTGCTTTTCTACTTTCAGGTAAACGTCAAATAGCTAAAACAAAACATTTTTAATTAAATTAAATTTTTAAAGCCTTTTAATTTGCACTGTTTCTTGTTGAAGTGTGCATAAGCTGCTTAAAAGTCAGCTTATTTCTTAAGGACAATTTTAGGACGTGCATAATAAGTGTTATAGGATATTACTTATATGTCATTTTTCATAAGTGGAATGAGTTGGGTTTAGGAACGCAACATTCACATACATAATTTTAATATATTAGGGTTTACATAGGGCTCCTTCACGTGGTCAAAGTTATTCAGGATTTTGATAGCCTTTATAGAATAATGGATCACCATGGAAGAAAACGCTAAGGTAAAAATCTTAGGTAGGAAAAATTATATGTTTGACCTACTAAGTGAAAATCAGGCTACTGATTGTTTTTATTTTGTGAGCTTTTATCTGATATACAGTGTGCATAGGAATTATTAATGTTATAATTTATAATAATAATGAGCATTTACTTTAATTAGATGCTCATGAGGTAAGCTTACAAGAAGGATCCATACATTTTATTAATGATCTAAGTCAGAATGCAGTTAAGTTACTTCGGACCATTTCCTTATGGTGCTTGAGTTTCTAACCACTAGTAGGCATTTATTACCAAGAGTCAAAAAAAGAGGACAGGGCTTCCCTGGTGGCGCAGTGGTTGAGAGTCCGCCTGCCGATGCAGGGGACACGGGTTCGTGCCCTGGTCCGGGAAGATCCCACATGCCGCGGAGCAGCTGGGCCCGTGAGCCATAGCCGCTGAGCCTGCGCGTCCGGAGCCTGTGCTCTGCAACGGGAGAGGCCACAGCAGTGAGAGGCCCGCATATACTGCAAAAAAAAAAAAGAGGACAAAAGTCACATAGACATTAAGGCTATATCTGTGGTCATAGCTACTTGAAAGAGACTTGAAGAGACCCTCCCTCAAAGGTTTGTGAAATGATTAACTCACAGATTCTACAAATTCACTAAGAGGCACATATAAAAATTTCCAGAGCATTCTTTGGCTTATTAAGTTTTTTTAAAAAATAGCACCTGTATTAATCCTTCTAAATTGTACCATTTACTGAGCATGTCACTTAGCTTATCAAGAGTTAATTACTGAGCAACTGAAAGACAACAAAGAAGAGCAAGATGACAGGGCAAAGGCAGCTTCTTCTCACCACTTGCTTTTTGTCTCTTTTTTGCTGAAAGTAAATAGGAGACCCAAATGGCAGAAGTTAAGCCCTTTCACCAAGGATCTTTCTTTTGGGAGGGAACAAAAGGTAAGGGGCACTTTCTGGCATTTCTGGTTGAGAGTACTGAAAGAGGGAAGTAGTTTATTTTTTCTTACGAGTTATCTTGTGCCACAGTGACAGCTCTGATAACAACGAGGAAGCATGAACGTAGGTTTCTGAGAAGAATCGTGGATATCACGGGCCAAAATAAAATCATTTTGCCACTTATCACTGAATGATAGATTAACCACTCCAAAGATAATAACTTTTTAAATAAGCAACTATATAAACATTGACATTTCTTGGTTATTTTGGATGCAGTGCAAATGGCTTGTTAAAATCCTGTGATTTTTCACAAGTGCTACTAGTTACCAAAGAAAAATTCTTTTTTTTTTTTTTTTTGCGGTACGCGTGCCTCTAACTGTTGTGGCCTCTCCCGTTGCGGAGTACAGGCTCCGGACGCACAGACTCAGCGGCCATGGCTCACGGGCCCAGCCTCTCCACGGCATGTGGGATCTTCCCGGACCGGGGCACGAACCCGTGTCCCTTGCATCAGCAGGCAGACTCTCAACCACTGCGCCACCAGGGAAGCCCGAAAAATTCTTTTAAACTGAACCTTGGCTTTACAGGATTGCTTTGTTATTTTCTTGCAGCTACGGGATGTAGAAGGTTGAAATAATTTAACAGAGAGAGTTAATAATGAAATCTCCTAAGCATAAAAGTGTTTTCTGAATAATGGCAGTATATTAGCAATACATAATTGATGAGGGGGCATATAGAACATTTGGGTACCTCTGCTGTGCTGTCTTCTCTCCTTCCTCACTTTTCCATTTCCATTAATGTTTTAAATACAACTTATGTATGGTGGCTGGTCAGGTAATCATGTTATTTTAAAATTGCATCTCCCGTCAACATTAAATATGTTCCTCCTGTAGGGTCTATAAACTGCAATGTGGTAAAATGCATATATCTCTATAGATTTAACTTTAAACTCCAATCTCATATGAATCCCCTATACCTACTAAATTTCAATCTCATAATAATCAGGCCAACTGAAGACTTGGTCTCATCACCAATGACCCCATCTCAGCATTGTTTTAGAAGTCACAACCTATCGTAATAGGCTCCAGTAGAAGTCTTTGGAATTTAATGAAAGAATTAGTACTGTTTTCAATTTGAGAAGTCCTTTAGGCTTCCCAAACCATGGAATATTTTGCATCATTCGGATAAAATTCCTGCCGTAGTTAGAACCAATTATGTGTGTCTTTTTCAACATTTTTAACTCAACCAAGCCTAAATAGTACACAAGGACTTTATCATGATTTTCATTGTTTCTTTTATTGTGGTTATCAAAATTTAAGGAATTTAATATTGTCACGATTAATTGGCCTTGCATTTGAAGGAATAACATTGCAGTTGCCTTTTTGTTTGTTTGTTTGTTTTTTGCGGTACGTGGGCCTCTCACTGTTGTGGCCTCTCCCGTGGTGGAGCACAGGCTCCGGACGCGCAGGCTCAGCGGCCACGGCTCACGGACCCAGCCGCTCCGCGGCATGTGGGATCTTCCCGGACAGGGGCACGAACCTGTGTCCCCTGCATTGGCAGGCAGACTCTCAACCACTGTGCCACCAGGGAAGCCCTGCAGTTGCCTTTGAGTAGTTCTTCATGTTCTTCATAGTCATGAAGGCTTATTGAACCGATTAACAAGTATCTGAATAAGGAAAATAGCAATTACTCCTAATAATCTGCAGATTATCTCATGTAAACATATGAAGTTTTCACAAAGAAACGAGTGTTAAGCATATTCCGAATGCATGAGTTTATACAGATGTCTTGCTTTTGAGTATTTGAATTGGTTTTATGTACCTTCAATTATTTTTTCTGTAAATAACCTAACATTATGTTGGGCTCAACCTAGCATGTTGAATCAGATTCTTAAGAAACACTATAGTTTGAGGAGACCAAATTAATCATACAGAGTTGAAGTTTTCATTCTGGGGTGAATGGAAGGGCTTCAGAGAATCCATTATCCCTCTGATATAAAAGGTAAAATTTTTGTGTTCTGGGATAATGGACCTTAATTACCAATAGAGTCTTACTGAATTTGGGAACACAATAATAGTTTAAAATCACACAAAGAACTATGCTTACATAATCTAAGAGTTCCAAATTATATTTCACTCCCACTGGCACACAAGAAGCCTGCGGCAACTTTATTGTGAGGATTCTCCTGGCCCACACCAGGCTGGATGGGTGTCAGGTAAATGTAGATGCTAGTCTAGGCCCAGAGATTCATTGACCTTTTGACCTTAGCACATAATTTAACATCCTTACTCTCCTTTTTTGCCTTCATATGAAGATGCTGATTATCTACCTAGAAGGTTCAGAGGACATAACGGATGAATAAACACATAATAAAATTATGAAATGCTATATAAATGTAAGGAATTACTGTGACTGCATTGCTTGAGATTTTGGTATGAAAATGTACACTGTACAGAAAATTCCACAAGGCAGTCTTCCGTGTCAAGATCAAACAATAGTGAGCTGTTTTAGAAAGCACTTTTTAAATTCCTTGCTCTCAAATTTTCAAATTTATCATACCTATGAGCTTTAAACTTTGCTGAATGCATTTTAACATTTTTTTTAAACTTTTTGAAATCAGCAATAACGTTCCTAGAGCCGTAAAAACATGATGTTCCAACTGCACTTTTTTATAAGCTTTGTACCCTTTTCTTGATTTTATTGCCAAAACAACCCATGGAAACAAAAGATGCAGAAAAGATATGAAAGGAAGTAACGACTGCTGAGCAGTTATCCTGTAGATGAATAATAGACAAGTACATAAACAGATGCAAGCCTAATATGGATGCAAAATGAATGAGAGGAAACAAACAGCAAAAGCAGTTACAAAGTTAGGCTTTGGGAGTGGGCATTCATCTGTCTCCCTTGGAAGAAGCTCTATTGCTGACAGAACAAAATCCCTCTTCACTGTAATATAATCATTGCTCTATATGCCTCTGTCTTCTTTTGACAAGTTAAAAAAGAAAAGAAAGAAAAAAATGTTGAGACCTAAGACAAAGCATGCTAACTTTCTTAGGCTGTTATTCCTGTGGTACTTCAACAAGCATCTGAAAGTTAATCACCATTTATACATAGGTATAATATGTAGTTATCAACTGATATTTTCCTCAAATAGTACCCAGCTACTGCTTTGACGTATGCTTTTACTAGGAATTACCTGTTGTGATTAACTGAGTTCACCTATTCTATGGTAGAGTTTATTAAAATGGTAGAGAGTTGAAAGGAGGAAAACTTCTGTAAACTCCTGCCATAATGTGATGAATCCAATTGCATAAAATGCAGCATTGTGTCATTGTGAAGTTAATTAAGTCGCTTTGGTTGCTTCTATACAGCTACCCGTCTGAAAAACCACGGGTGTGGGTACATCATCCTTATCTTCCTGTATTTCAGTCGGGTTTGGTACCTGGAGACAGTTGTCTCCTCTGGTTTAAAATATCAGCAGGGGATAGTACAGATCTTGTAACTCACTGCAACTTCCAGGCCAGTAGCAGTGATGCCAAGAATGTTCCTGCCCACCAACCTAATCCAGGGAGATTGGGCCAGAAGGTTCTGAGGACTCAAGGACCAACCCACCACCACCCAGACACCCAACATAGAGCATGTTGCCTTTAACTTCTCTGCCTGAGTTCAGGTTCGATTCCACTTTGCTGCTCCCTTCGGAAGATAAAAACTCGACCCTTTTGTCCTGTACTCTTTTGAGAATGGTTATTTGCTATAAGCATTGCTGAGTTTTGTTCTTATTAAGTCAGAAAATATACTCCAAGAAAGGTTATTATAGTTGAGCCCGAAATTTAGCCCTGGCATTCATGGAAACCAAGGCAAAAATAACAGTTTTCACTAATTTTTATTTCTGATAAAAGGAAGTTCATGGGTTTAAAAGAAACTTTTTTCTTTCACCAACCTCTGAGAGATATTTATTATACGATTGTATATAGAGAGGATACCAACCGATTTAATAGATATATTCAAAATATAAATTATTTTGTTAGGTTTCAATGGCATACATAGTAATAACAAGTAGCCTTTAATAATTATAAACTCTTAGGGACCACAGATTTCTTGACTATGTTTGTGTTTAATATTGAATGAATGATTAACATTCACTGAACACTACAATGATTATAAAAAATATATACATGAAATTAAAAAACCTTTATATCATCTTTAAAAGGTGAACTTGATGATAATTTCTAATCTTTGTTGCCAAATTAATGATGTATTTTGATGGCTTGTACCACATCTCAGATAATCACATTGTTGATTCCTTCATATAAACTATTGCATTGCTGTCAGACCTGTTTCTGATTCTTATTCAAAATATCTTGAATATCTGCATGAACCTTATATGAATTGAAATTCAAATAGTATTTTAAGAAGTTATCCTTTGAATAATTATAAAATATTACCCAAAAAATGAAGTATATATTATTTATACTTACTCAAGACAATATTTTCTCACATTAGTGACTATTTGGTGGCTACACAGGCACATTAGTGGACTGACCATACTACCTTAAAGAGTAGGTGCCTCATTTATTAGCGTTTTCCCAGCTGGTCGAATTGGAGGAAGAAAAAACAATACACAAACCAGAAAGTAATGAAAAATAATGGGAAGGAAAGAAGGGACATAGGGAAGGAGGAAAGTATGGACAAATTGAGTATAGCGTTCATGTCCATGCTCCTTGTTCCATTGGAGTCAATTTCAACTTTATTCTTTATATTTATACATAAGTAATATATACACATAGATGTTTTATATCTATACATATGTACATATTTTTAAAAGAGTAACAGGTTATTACGAGTAATTAGTATAGAAAAATGTTAGGCAAGTGTAATGCTGGACTGCAGGATGTTACATATGGCTTTAAAAATAAACCTTATTTACAAGAAGAGAATAAATGTAAGAAATCTCAGAAAGTTGTTTCTCTATACCCCAAATTGTTTACTAGGGTTAGTATACCAGATTGATTTATTGGTCTTCTACCATGCTGAGAAAAATTTCAGAAAGTAGAGGGTAAATATTACATTAAGACTTAAGAAAGGAAATAAGAAAAGTGACCAGAAGGGGAAAAAAAAGATGCAATATTCTGAAAATGTTTAGTGACCCACATGCTTATTTTCGTTAAAACTTTTTTCCATTTAGTTTCAGTTTTTGAGATTTCATCAAGCTATTAGTATTGCTGGTATAAGAACTAAATTGGCTTAAGTGTGTTGAGTTGATAAGGTTGATAAATCTTTTGCTAATAACTATGTCAGAAAAGAAATCTGGAATTAAATTACTTCTTTCTCGTACATAGTTCATAGTTGGGAAAAGTTTAATTGCTTTGATTTTTAGAACATTTTATGAACTTTCTTTTTCAGATAAAGATTTCTTACTATTTCTAAAATCATTTCATTAAAATTACAGGAACTGTGTTACATTTATCAGCTACGTGAAATTTGATTCTCAATTTGATTTTTATTTAACAGCCAGAATATCTTTTTATCAAAATATATATTGTTTTATTTTTTTCCTTTTTTCTTCTTCAGTGACATTATGATAAATTATATGTTCTGGAACAATAATGATTGTTCAAAGGGTCTCTGGTTCCTCTTAGCTTTGCTAATATTTTCCCAATTTTTTGGCAGAAATAATAGTTTGTTATTACTTTTCTTCCTTAATTGTACTGAATAATCTCTTCACTTTTCTAAGAAAATTGCTGTGCCTTCCCTACTTATTTGGGAAGTGATAAGCTGCCTTTTTTGTTGATAGTTACAATTTAACCAAGCATCAGAACAAGTAACAATTATAATTCATTTTAAATGATGATTATGAAGTATTATTGGTTCCTCAAATGATATCTATAATTTGAAAAGTCAGTAACTGCAAAATAGTGACATCACTCTTTAAATTCTATTTTAAAATCAGAATTAAAATGCATATTTTGCAGTAACATTTGAAAAAAAGTATCAAATAAGTAAATGAGCTCATTTTAATTTATTTCAGAACTCATCCTGACTTAGTAGTATCATAATTTGCATATGTTTGTGTGTTGTGTGCACTGCATGTGCTCATATATGTGTGCACATGAAAGGGGTAAACACTCCAGAAATGTGGTTTGCTATTAATGCACATCACTTATATTGCCACAGATTTTTATAGATTCACATAACATCCAAATTAGCTTCAGGAAGCTAAACATTAATACATTGTTTTTAAGTATGCAAGGATAGATTAGCTTTTTAGAGGGTTTCCTGATTACACTTTCAGCAACTACCATATACTGCAATGATGTTTAATTATAAAATGTTATTAATGAAATCATGAGCCCCTAGTTTTCCAGGGAGTAGTGATCAAATACTGGCATTGTACTTCACTGATGTTGATGAAGCCCCTGATAAAATTGACATTCACTCCCGCATCCTGAAATAGGGTCCCATCTCTGAAGCCTTTCTTCTGTTGTACAGAATGACAGTTTAGTTTCTTAATATCAAATTCTTTTGCCTGTTCCAAGCAAAACAGATGGTTAAGATAATTATAATGGAAATGGCATGCTGAGAAAACTGTGGGGAGACCATTCCATTCTTCTGTCCTTCCTTTTTCCTCTTTCTAAATGCAGTGGATAAAGGTATGGGACAGTAAACAAAATATGCAAGTCAAAAAAAAGTGAGTTCTAGCCTTGTCTCTGCGAAGATGACCTGTGAGACTCAGATGGAGTCAGTTGATCTCTGTGGCTCTCAGTTTCCTCTTCCATAAAATCAAGATGAGAGAGTTATTTACTTAGGTGAACCTCAGCATCCACCTGGCAAAGGCTTCCTGGAGGAAGAGGAGGAGTCGGCTTGAGCAGAGGGATGGCTCCTTCAAAATCAAACCCAAGTTACTTTTTTGTTGACCAAAAGAATTTTTATGCAAAAGGCATTTCAAGTGCATTTAAAACAGAGAGCAGAAATGAATCTGAAATGCCTAACGTATGCTTTTTCAGCACTTTCTAGCAATTATGACAATTTAGGTGGTTATGTAAATTACACAATTCTTGTAAAATGACATAATTATGAAATGTTGGGGCAGAAACAGAAAAGGATTACATTGCTTTAAAGTGAATACTGCAATGATATAAGACTAGGAATACACCCCCTCCATCACCTTTTCTATCTTCTTTGGGATTTTAGTGTTGCCAGTGGAAAAATATCAATAGGAAGTAACTTTCCAAGGGTGTAAGTATTGATAAAATCTGGATAGGGTGGTGTAATATAATGAGGCTATTTTAAACTGAATTTTATTGTTTTGTTTCAGATATTAAATCTATGTATAAACAATCCATTCACATGAAGCTTTTTTCAAAAACATTATCTTTTTTTCTAGTAATTTATTTGGCATTTGGAGCATTTAAAACACTGGGGAAATGTTTGTAGTAAGTATTTCACTTAGCATTGTGTGGTTCACGTTTTCAAGAAGAGGAATATTTTATTGGAGAGATATTGCTAAGATAGTTCCAAATAGTCTAAGAACCAAAAAAATACAGATGTGTATTTGCAAATTTCAAGAATTCTTACTTACTTTTGGAGAATAGTATATGAAATTTATTTTCCTCTTAAATCTGTGGTTAACACCTTATCCTTAATTCCCCAGTTACCTAACAATGGCAAGTATGTATGTGACTGTGTTTGTGAGGGAGAATAGAGGATTTTTTTTTCTTTACTGTTTATGTAATATGTTGAATTTCAAAGTCTATCACAAATTTCCCTACTTTTCCTCCAGGATGGAAAGTTTCATCCCAAGGAAAGGTAGAAGAACGAACATGCAGACAGAGGTTTGTAGCTCACAAGGGCTGTTATTTGCCTGGCGAAGAGTACTCTGAAGGTACCATGCCTTCTAGGCATCTTGGGTTCCTTTTTTGAACCCAAACTAGGTGTGCGTCTCACTCGGAGGATCACAGTTAAAATTGCCCTTGCCAAGCCTTTCGTCTAGTTGAGTGCAGTTGTGATGTGGGGAGTGACAAACAGAAGCTTTATTTCCTGCTTTCTTTCCCTTTCTGGATGTAGGAGCAGGGAGGGCAGGGAGAGAGGTAGGGGG
The DNA here is from genome assembly GCF_949987515.2 of Delphinus delphis. Classification (NCBI taxonomy): domain Eukaryota; kingdom Metazoa; phylum Chordata; class Mammalia; order Artiodactyla; family Delphinidae; genus Delphinus; species Delphinus delphis. The sequence continues at coordinate 40,584,512 of NC_082691.1, forward strand.
CACTCTTCTCTCCATCTACCTACGGATGCACCTCACTCACTCTCCCTCTACTCTGGTTTCTATTTCTTGACATTTGGTTCTTAATTATATAGGTAATTTTCCTCTGGGACTACCTGCCCCCCTCCCAGCTCCATATAGCTTATACTTCATATTCTTAGATAATGATCATCATCTTTAAGCAATTTATAGAGGAGCATAGAATATTTATTTCAGTGGATACCATGCATATCTACATTATTTTAGCAGATGGAATGCATGTCTACGTTATTACCTATACCTCGGGGATTTATTTTCAGTCTCTGACTAAGAATAGTTATTACTCCCTCTGAGGCTTATGAACCAATGATGAGGAAGGACTTTTCCCCAATCACACTCTCTCATACTTGCTAAGTAGACAAAGACAAAAGGACAAAAGGAACAAGTGAGAACATTTATCTTGTTAAGTTTGCAACTTAAAGTGGTGACAAATGAGGCCTGGGACTCAAAGGAACATCAAAAAGGAAATTCTGGGACCCAGTGTATGGGAAAGAAGAGACATTGGCATGAATTCTTTACAAAACAGCAAATATGAACATCCTCCCTTGGCTAAGATGTAAAGTACAAAGAAAAAGAAAGAGAGACTTTTACACTGCTCTTCACTCAGTCGCTTCAGATAGTCCAACTTGTCATTGGCTAACCAGACTAGGGTGGAGAATTGTCTGAAAAAATCATTTTCCCACTACTTCCTTTCTATGTTCCTTTTCTTCTTTCGTTGCCTGCTCATAGCTTAAGGCAAGCCTGTTTTATACATAGGCTCACATTGTCTTGAGTTCCCTTCATGTGTTCCCCTCTGTCTTCCAACTCTAGCCAAGATACCTCAAGAAATCATTCTTCCATTTTTAAACCACGAAAGCAAAATATCAAGCGTTGATAATAAGCTTGAGTTGTCTCTGTGTGGCAAGGACAAAATGCTGTTTTTAAGTGGCCAGCAGATTCTTCCTGTTGCTCTGGATGTAGTCTAGACCTTAAAATTGTTGGAGCTTGGAAACTGACATCTTAGGGCTTGTGAAGAATTTTTGCTTGTAAAGTGGAGCCTGGAATTTGTCCTTAAAGCACTTGTGCTCATCATTCTGGGAGCTGCACTTTACAGAGCACTTTTTAGTCATACAAGTACCTTTTCATGGCTTTGAGATAAACCTTGAACTAGTAAAATAATCAGACAATTCACAGTAAATATTAAGTTTTCTTAATGTATTTTGGGTGCTTCCTTAGAAGGACTGTGCCCTTAAAGGGTTAGGTTTTGCTTTCCAAATTAGGAATTTGAGCTCATCCTGTCTTAGTGCGTGCTACATGCCAGGTAGAGTAAGACAATCACACAGATTTTGAGAAGCAATTGGTCTTCTTTAAAGATTCACTTACCTTTGTCTACAGAGTCTGGATCACCCTGTTTGGTGGGTTGGGAATTTTCTCCTATAGTAAATGCATAGTCACACTGTTAATCTTACCAGCTTCATACACACACACACACACACACACACACACACACACACACAGAGAGAGAGACAGAGAGACAGAGAGACAGAGAGACAGAGGCAACATTGGGCTCCCGAAGGAAAGAACTTCCTTTTTTTCTCCCAAACTTCCCTGGACTTTGAAGGGAAGGGATTTTGAGCAGTCATTTGTCTACTGAAGACACATGGCTTCTGAAACTTCCAAGCACTGAAGGATTGAGGATAAAGAAGGCCCAGAGGTTGGACTTCCTGGGGAGGCAAGAGTTATGCGTTCTGGAAGAGGGGATATTTAATATCCACTTTAACCTTTTGCTTTTCTTCATTTAATTCCCTTCTCTTAAATCTTTATTTAATTGTATCATAGATGGGAGGGGAATTAAAGGAGAGGCAGAAGGATGCAGAAGGAATCCTGCAATCTGAACAAGTGGTTCAGAGCTAGCTTGAGTGGACCAGCAGAAAAATCTGGGCAGTGGTTACCAGGAGCTAAGCATCTGGCAGATTTGCGTGGCATGAAAGCATTCCTAAGAACTCTTAAGAATACTAATAGGAAAATTCAGTAAAACCTCATCAACTTCTCTCCAACTCAGAGGATGGGGCTTCAGCCAAATTGAACATTATAAGACAGACTTGATAACTTTGGGATATTTGAATAATATTTTTTTAATTATTTATTTATTTTGGCTGTGTTGGGTCTTCATTGCTGCACGCAGGCTTTCTCTAGTTGCAGCGAGCAGGGACTACTCTTCGTTGTGGTGCGTGGGCTTCCATTGCAGTGGCTTCTCGTGCTGCAGAGCACGGGCTCTAGGCACGCGGGCTTCAGTAGTTGTGGCTCGTGAGCTCAGTAGTTGTGGCTCACAGGCTCTAGAGCACAGGCTCAGTAGTTGTGGCGCACGGGCTTAGTTGCTCCATGGCATGTGGGATCTTCCTGGCTCAGGGCTTGAACCCATGTCCCCTGCATTGGCAGGCAGATTCTTAACCACTGCGCCACCAGGGAAGCCCACTGAATAGTATTATTGATATACTTCCAATAGTATGTACTTTTCTCCTTATAAATGCACATCAACTAAGTTTTTCTTTTTCCTTTTGAAAACCAGTAAGCATGTTTTTCTGTCATCAGAATTACTGTATAGTGAACCTGAAGGCATTGTCAGAGAATATAACACAGTAATTAGTTTAAAGCAATATTTTTCCTGAATAGCAGAAAATTATCTTCCATTCCATACCAAGAGACTATATATATAAACATATATATGTACAACACACACATATATGTATATATATACCCATATATGTATATACACACAGATATAGCATATATGTGCAAATACATACAAATGTATATACACATAATAATTAATTTTCAATATGCCAAAGTATTCTTTTGTAGATGTTACTTCATTAATTTCTGATATAGTCAGTTCTTTAAAATGCTAATAAATTACTTTTTTATGGAACAGTTTTATTTTATAGAATAGTATTAAAAAATATGGCATCACCTGAATAGTCCTTAAAAAGTACATTCCTGTTTAATCCAATCTGTCATCCGAAAATGAACATCACAGAGACTTGATATATGTCCTCCAGGAGGATTACAGCATAATAACAAAGATAAAAATAATTACATAGTAATTAATTGTTGTAAAGATATTTATAATAGATCTTCACGTTAGGGACATGTCTCATCTGGTAACAGAGGAAGGAAGACTGCCCTGAAGTATTTGGACTTAGCAGGAAATAGGGAGAAGGTCATTTTCCAGACAGATGTAATAGCATGTATGAGAGCTACACTGCATAGAGGAGGTTGGTTCTTAATAGGAACTGAAATAAGGAAAGTAAACACCAAAGAGAATGAAAAGGGACAAGAGTAGTGAGGATGGTCTACTAATCTAGCAAGTTTGTTCTGAAGTTTTAGTTAACATTTTAAAATACTTGTGAATTGATGTTGCTATATGAAATGTGGCAAAGTTGTTACTGTTACAATAATTTTCTGGTTATACCAGTTTTTCAAATGAAATAGTTCAGTTATTGTTCTGTCTTATCTTGGTGTCATTAATTTCTCCTTTTTCTTAATTTGTGGAAGATGTTTGACTTTACAGATTACCTCACATAATAATTCTTCAATTAATGACTTTTCACAACAGCTTTTGAAAATATATACCGTTTTTCAGACTAGATTTCTCTTTTATCACAGTGAAATGACTTTTTCCCCAAGAATATACTATGTGACTAGACCATAAGAAGTTTTATATTGACATTAGTGTTTTAGGCAAAAATGCATTCATCAATTTGTGGGAAGTCACATTTTCTAATAAAATAAATCATGCAAAATAAATTTGATTTGTGTGAATTTGCCAAGTGAGGGACTGAAGAGAAAGAATCTTTTACAACACTTTGAGTTAATCCTCCTGTTTTGAGGCAAACTTGTGTTAAACATTTTTTTGTCCCAACAATGTTTTCTGGCTCCTGTTCTATGACTTTATTTTTTAAACATATTTTTAGTGCAATTTTAGATTTACAGCAAAATTGAGAGGAAGATACAGAGATTTCCCATATCACCCCTGCTTCCCACACATGCAGAGGGTCTCTCATTATCAGTATCCCACACCAGAGTGGTACACTTGTTACAATCGGTGAACCTCCATTGAGACATAATAATTACCCAAAGTTCATAATTTACATTAGGGTTCATGTTGGTATTGTACATTCTGTGCATTTAAACAAATGTATAATAACATGTAGTCAACATTATGGTCTCATACAGAGTATTTTCATGGCCCTAAAAATCCTGTGCGTTCCACCTATTCGTTTGTCCCTCCCCACTAATATCTGGCAACCACTGGTCTTTTTTCAGATTGGCTTTTTTCACTTAGTAATATGCATTTAAGTTTCCTCCGTGGCTTTTCATGGCTTGATAGCTCGGTTCTTTTTACTACTGAATAATATTCCACTGTCTGGATTACCATAGTTAATATACCCATTCACCTGCTTAAAGACATCTTGGTTGCTTCCAAGTTTTAGCAGTTATGAATAAAACTTATAGACATTCATGTTCATATTTTTGTGCAGACCTAAGTTTTAGACTCCTTTGGATTAATACTGAAGAGCATGATTGCTGGATTGTATGGTAAGAGTGTGTTTAGTTTTATAAGAAACCTCCTAACACTCTTTCAAAGTAGCTGTATCATTTTGCATTCCCACCAGCAAAGTATGACAGTTCTCATTGCTCCACATACTTGTCAGCATTTGGTGTTGCCACTGTTCTGGATTTCGGCCATTCTGACAGGTGTGTAGTGGTATCTCATCGTTTGTTTAATTTGCATTTGCCTGATGATATATAATGTGAAGCATCTTTTCATATGCTCATTTTTCATCTGTATATCATTTTGATGAGGTGTCTGTTAAGGTCTTTGCCCCATTTTTTAATTGGGTTATTTGATTTTTTACTGTTGATTTTTAAGACTTCTTTGTACATTTTGGATAACTGTCTTTTATCAGATGTGTCCTTTGCAAATATTTTCCTCTTGTCTGTGGTTCCTCTAATTCTTTTGATGTAGTCTTTTTCAGAGCAAAAGTTTCTAATTTTAATGGAGTACAGCTTATCAACTGTTTCTTTTATGGATCGTGCCTTCAGTATTGTGCCTAAAAATGGTATTCCCAAGGTCATCTAGGTCCTCTCATCTTGTGATGACAGGACTGTGATCCATTTTTAGTTAATTTTTATGAAGAGTGTAAGGTCTCTGTCTAGATTCATTTTTTCTTCATGTGGATGTCCAGTTTTTCCAATACCATTTGTTTAAAAGACCACCTTTGCCCCATTGTATTGCCTTTGCTCCTTTGCCAAGGATGAATGGACTGTATTTATGAGGGTCTCTTTCTGAGTTCTTTATTCTGTTCCACTGATTTATTTTTTTGTTATTTCACTAATATCACACTGTCTTGATCACTGTAGATTTATAGCAAGTCCTTAAGTCAGGTAACATTAGTTTTCTAACCTCAGTCATTCTTCTCCTTCGATATTGTGTTGGCTATTCTGAGTCTTTTGCCTCTCCATATAAACTTCAGACTCAATTTGTCAATATCCATAAAACAGTTTGCTGGGATTTGATTGGAATTGCATTGACTATATAGATCAATTAGGGAAGAATTGATACTTTGACAATATTGAGTTTTCCTATCCATGAACATGGAATATCTCTCCATTTATTTAGTTGGTCAGTTTTGTTTATTGAAGTTTTATAGTATTCCTCATATAGATCTTGTATATATTTTGTTAGATTTAAATTTTGGGGGCGCAAATGTAAATGGTATTTTGTTTTTAATTTCAAATTTCACTTGTACATTGTTTTTATTTAGGAAAGCAACCGATATTGTACGTTAACGTTGTGTTCTGCAACTTTGCTGTAATTGCTTATTAGCTCCAGGAGTTCAGGGGGTTTTTTTGCCATTTTTTTCAAATTTTCTCTATAGATGATCATGTCATCTGATAACAAAGACAATTTTATGTCTTTTTTCCCTGTCTGTGCACCATTTCTTTTCCATTTCCTGCTTTATTGCATTAAGAAAGACTTCCAGTATGATGTTGACAAGGAGTGATGAGGGGACATCTTTATACCTGATCTTAGCGAGAAAGTTTTGAATTTCTCACTATTAATATATGATGTTAGCTGTAGGTTTCCTGTAGATAGTCTTTATCAACTTGAGAAAGCTCTCCTCTGTTCTTAGTTTACTGAGAATTTTTATCAAGAATGGGTGTTGGATTTTTGTCTGTTGATGTGATGCAAGACATAATTGATTTTTCCACGTTAAACCAGTCTTGCATAACTGGGATAAATCCTACTTGGTCATGGTGTATAATACTTTTAATACCTTTTTGAACTCAATTTGCTAGTATTTTGTTGAGGATTTTTTCATCTAAGTTTATGAGAGATGGTGATAGTTTTCTTATAATGTCACTGTTCAGTTTTGGTATTACAGTAACACTAGTCTCATAGAATGAGTTAGGAAGTATTCCCTCTGCATCAAAGAAATAATATAGAATTGGTATAGTTTCTTTCTTAAATGTTTGGTAAAATTCACTGTTGAACGCGTGTGGGCCCGGTACTTTCTGTTTTGGAAGATCATCTATTTCTTCTTGTGTGAGTTTTGGCAGATTGTGTCTTTTGAGGAATTGATCCGTTTCATTGATGTTTTCAAATTTGTGAGCACAGAAGTGTTCATAATATTCCTCTATTCTTTAAATTTCTGTGGCATCTGTAGTGATATCCGTTCCTTCATTTTCTGATATTAGTAATTAGCACCCTGTCTCTTTTTTCCTAGTTAGCCTGGCTCGTTGATTTTATTGACCTTTTCAAAAAGCCAGCTTTTGGTTTCATAGATTTGTCTATACTGATTTCCTGTTTTCAGTTTCATTAGTTTCTGCTCTAGTTATTTTTGTTTTCTTCTGCTTACTTCAAATTTAATTTGTTCTTCTTTTCCTAGTTCTTAGGATGAAAAGTTACATTATTGATTTTAGGTCTTTCTTCTGTTGTAGTGTATGCATTCAATGCTGTAAATGTCCCTCTAAGCACAGCTTTTGCTGAATCCCAGAAATAAGTTGTGTTTTCATTTTCATTTAATTCTTTGACCCATGTATTATTTAGAAGTGTATTGCTCATTCTCCATGTACTTTGGAATTTTCCAGTTATCTTGCTGTTACTGATTTCTAGTTTAATTACATTGTGATCTGAGAGCAGACGTTGTAAGAATAAGATTTTTTTTTAATTAAAGTGTGTTTTATTGCACAGAATGTAGTCTACTTTGGTGATGTTCTCTGTGATCTTGAGAAAAATGTGTACTCTTCTATTGTTCAATGACATAGTCTGTAGGTGTCAATTATATACAGTTGATTTGATGGTAGTGTTGAGTTCAGCTATGTCCTTACTGATTATCTGCCTCCAGGATCTGTCTGCTTCTGAGAAGGAGGTGTTGAAGTCTCCAACTATGATAGTGGATTCATCTATTTTTTCTTGCAGTTCTATCAGTTTTTGCCTCATGTCATTTGACACTCTGTTATTAGGCACATACACATTAAGAATTGTTTTATCTTCTTGGAGAATTGATGCCTATATGATTATGTAGTGCACTTCTTTATCTCTGAAAAATTTCCATGCTTTAAAGTCTGCTCTGTCTGATATTAATATAACTACTTCTGCTTTCTTTTGATTAGTGTTAACATGGTATATTGTTCTTCATCTAATTACTTTTAATCTGTGTGTCCTTATATTTAAAGTGGTTTTCTCATAGACAACATACAGTTGGGTTGTGGTTTTTGATCCTCTCTGGCAAGCTCTGTCTTTTTTTTCTTTTTTTTTGTGGTACGCGGGCCTCTCACTGTTGTGGCCTCTCCCGTTGCGGAGCACAGGCTCCGGACGTGCAGGCTCAGCAGCCATGGCTCACGGGCCCAGCCACTCCGTGGCACGAACCCGTGTCCCCTGCATTGGCAGGCGGACTCTCAACCACTGCACCACCAGGGAAGCCCAAGCTCTGTCTTTTAATTAGGGCATTTAGACCCTTGACGTTCAAAGTGATTATTGATACAGTTGGATTAACAACTACAATATTAATTACTTTTTTCTATTTGTTGCCCTTGGTCTTTGTTCCTGTTTTTGTCTTCCACTCTTTTTCTGCTTTCTGTGATTTTAATCGAGCATTTCATATGATTCCATTTTCTCTCCTTAGTATATCAGTTATAGTTGTGTTTTTTTTCTAACTTTCTCTAGTGGTTATTAAAAGTCCACTTTCAAATGAAACCATACCACTTCATCCATAGTGTGGGTACCTTACAATAACAAAATAATTCTAATTCCTTCCCCTCATCCCTTTTATCGTTGCTTTCATTTATTTTACATATATAAGCACATATAAGCATATGTATGAATACATTGTTGCAGTTATTTTGAACAAACTGTTATCTGTTAGATTGATTATGAATTAGAAAAATAAAAGTGTTTCTTTTACCTTCACTTATTTCTTCTTGTTGGTCATCCCTTTCTCTGTATAGATCTGAGTTTCTGACCTGTATTATTTTCCTTCTCTCTAAAGAACTCATTTTGACATTTCTTACAAGGCAAGTACAGGCAATATATTTCCTCTATTTTTGTTTGTCCAAGAAAGTCTTTATTTCCTCCTCACTTTTGAAGAGTAATTTTGCTGGTTACAGAATTCTAGGTTGGTGGGGGGTGGGTTCCAACAATTTAGGTGTTTTATCTACTCTCTTCTTACTTGCATGATTTCTCAGGAGAAGTTGGATGTAACTCTTATTTTCGTTGCTCTATAGGTTTAATGTGTTTTTTTCCTCTGCCTTCTTTCAGGATTTTTTTCTTTGTCTTTGATTTTCTCTAATTTGAAAATGATATGCCTGGATATAGGGTTTTGGGGGGCATTTATCTTGCTTGGTGTTCTCTATGCTTCCTGGATCTGTGGTTTGATGTCTAACATTAATTTGGAAAAATTCTCAGTCATTATTGTTTCAAATATTTCTTCTCTTCCTTTCTCTCTTTCCTCTCCTGATATTCCCATTACATGTATCTTACACCTTTTGTAGTTGTCCTACAGTCCTTGGATATTCTGTTCTGTGTTTTTCAGTCTTCATTCAGATTCCTCCCTCAATTATGTTCAGTTAAGCAATAAAAAGCATTTTCAAAACTTTTGCTACAGTGCTGTCTTTTTTAATGTCTAGAATTTCCTTGGGATTTCTTTATTAGGATTCCCATCTCTCTGCTTATGTTCTCTGTTCTTGCATACTGTCCTCATTTGAGCACTAGCATATTAATCACAATTGTTTAAAATTCCTGGTCGGAAAATTCCAACATCACTGCTGTGTCTGGTTTTGATGCTTGCTCTTTCTGTTCAAATTTTGCTTTTTGCCTTTTTCTATGCCTTGTGAAATTTTCTTGATAGAAGGATGTGATGTACCAAGTAAAAGGAATGGCTATAAATTGGCTTTTAGTAATGTGGTAGTGAGTTGTAAGGGGAAGGGAGCATTCTATAGTCCTACATTACGTCTCAGTCTTTTAGTTCTCTTGACTGTGAACTTTAGAAGTATTTTTGCTTTTTGCTCCCTTCTTGGGTGGTTCAGAATGGCTACAGTGGGCTAGAGTTGCGTATTTCCCTTTCGCTGGCTGGTTAAGCTCTAATAATACTGCAGCAGGTTAAGCTGTGACTAATTAGTCCATCCCCTCTTCCCAAGACAGGTTATGTTAAAAAGAACAAAACACTCCACAGAAATCTCTTTCATTCCTATACACTAATGATGAAAAATCTGAAAGTGAAATTAAGAAAACACTCCCATTTACCATTGCAACAAAAAGAATAAAATACCTAGGAATAAACCTACCTAAGGAAACAAAAGACATGTATGCAGAAAATTATAAGACACTGATGAAAGAAATTAAAGATGATACAAATAGATGGAGAGATATACAATGTTCTTGGATTGGAAGAATCAACATTGTGAAAATGACTCTACTACCCAAAGCAATCTGCAGATTCAGTGCAATCCCTATCAAACTACCAATGGCATTTTTCACAGAACTAGAACAAAAAATTTCACAATTTGTATGGAAACACAAAAGACCCCGATAGCCAAAGCAATCTTGAGAAAGAAAAACGGAGCTGAATGAATCAGGCTCCTGGACTTCAGACAATACTACAAAGCTATGGTAATCAAGACAGTATGGTACTGGCACAGAAACAGAAATATAGATCAATGGAACAGGATAGAAAGCCCAGAGATAAACCCACACACATATGGTCACCTTATCTTTGATAAAGGAGGCAAGAATATACAGTGGAGAAAAGACAGCCTATTTGATAAGTGGTGCTGGGAAAACTGGACAGCTACATGTAAAAGAACGAAATTAGAACACTCTCTAACACCATACACAAAAATAATCTCAAAATGAATTAAAGACCTAAATGTAAGGCCAGACACCATCAAACTCTTAGAGGAAAACATAGGCAGAACACTCTATGACATAAATCACAGCAAGATTCTTTTTGACCCACCTCCTAGAGAAATGGAAATAAAAGCAAAAATAAGCAAATGGGACCTAGTGAAACTTGGAAGCTTTTGCACAGCAAAGGAAACCATACACAAGACGAAAAGACAACCCTCAGAATGGGAGAAAATATTTGCAAATGAAGCAACTGACAAAGGATTAATCTCCAAAACATATAAGCAACTCATGCAGCTCAATATCAAAAAAAAAAAAACCCAATCCAAAAATGGGCCAAATACCAAAATAGACATTTCTCCAAAGAAGATATACAGATTGCCAACAGACACATGAAAGAATGCTCAACATCCTTAATCATTAGAGAAATGCAAATCAAAACTACAATGAGATATCATCTCACACCAGTCAGAATGGCCATCATCAAAAAATCTACAAACAATAAATGCTGGAGAGGCTGTGGAGAAAAGGGAAGCCTCTTGCACTGTTGGTGGGAATGTAAATTGATACAGCCACTATGGAGAACAGTATGGAGGTTCCTTAAAAAACTAAAAATAGAACTACCATACAACCCAGCAATCCCACTACTGGGCATATGCCCTGAGAAAACCATAATTCAAAAAGAGTCACGTACCAAAATGTTCATTGCAACTCTATTTACAATAGCCAGGACATGGAAGCAACGTAAGTGTCCATTGACTGATGAATAGATAAAGAAGATGTGGCACATATATACAACGGAATATTACTCAGCCATAAAAAGGAATGAAACTGAGTTATTTGTAGTGAGGTGGATGGACCTAGAGACTGTCATAGAGAGTGAAGTAAGTCAGAAGGAGAAAAACAAATATCTTATGCTAACACATATATATGGAATCTAAAAAACAAAACAAAACAAAACAAGGTCATGAAGAACCTAGGGCCAAGACGGGAATAAAGATGCAGACCTACTAGAGAATGGACTTGAGGATACGGGGAGGGGGAAGGGTAAGCTGGGACAAAGTGAGAGAGTGGCATGGACATATATACACTACCAAACGTAAAATAGTTAGCTAGTGGGAAGCAGCTGCATAGCACAGGGAGATCAACTCGGTGCTTGTGACCACCTAGAGAGGTGGGATAGGGAGGGTAGGAGGGAGGGAGATGAAAGAGGGAAGAGGTATGGGGACATATGTATATGTATAACTGATTCACTTTGTTATAAAGCAGAAACTAACACACCATTGTAAAGCAATTATACTCCAGTAAAGATATTAAAAAAAAAAAACAAAGCAAAACAAAACACTCTGGTATATTTTTAAATGGTTCCTTTTACCCCCTGCACGTGCAGAGCCCAACAGGATTTTTCTCCGATATTTACTGTGGGAATCTGGTAAAGTTTTTGGAGGTAAATCTTACAATATTCAAAGGACCCCCTGTGACTGGAGACCCCTTGGAAGTTTTAACTTTCTGAGTTGTTCTCACTGAGCCTCCAGCAATTCATAATTTACCATTTAGCTTTTGCTACCCCAGCACTGTTTCCCACAGCAGTTTTTGCTTGTGAGTTAAGTTCTGCCCCAGTAAGCCTAGACTCCCTACATTTGCCTGTCTCTCCAGTCTTGGAGACCGATTTTCTCTGTGTTCTCCTCTCACTTAGGGATCCAAGAAGAGTTGACTTTTTCAGTCTGTTCAGGTTTTTACTTGTTGTTAGGACAGAGTGGTTGACATCTTAGCTCCTTATATATGGAAACAAAAATCCCCAACCTCTGTGAGTTTAAGTTAGTTTTAGTACAGGAGAAGCATGAGCCCGTATGAGTTAAAAAAATATATATGGTGGAAAAAAATGGTGCAGTAAGAATGAACTTTCCAAGAACTAACTTTTTCATACCTCCTCCACCAACCATCTCTCACTATAAAGTTACTCTGCTTTTTTGGCAAAGAAAATTAAATTTCATTACATTGTAGTTTATGCACAAACTAATGTTTATTTACTTTTGAATTATCATTAATTACGTATACACTTCTTTTTGTTATTCAGTTCACATATTTTTCTTATGGTGAAAATTATTTGTTTATCTTAGCTTAGGATGGAATACAGCATAATTTATCTCAGTACAATTAATTTTTTAAAATTATTTAAGAACTTTTCACTTAGCAACACACTTCTTGGGAATGAATGACAGTCATTGAACAAAAGATAAATATACTTTGTAGTTATTGATAAAGCAATAGGCCATAACAATTAACCCAGAGAATCTTCTCCTTGGATTAATTAATTTTCTTGCATTTCTACCGTGGTGTAAATTTCATAGAACAAAATAAATGAATGATATATGCATAAATATGCATATACATATCATATATATATTCTTATATATATATATCAGTAATGAGGAGAAAATTTTATGAACAAGTGAAATAAGGTACAATGATTAAAATTAGAAAACACCTTTAACAAATAAATAATCAAATCTGATTTTTATATAGAAAATAACTAAATTTATTTGGGATAAATATAAAATGTATTATACTGCTGTTTTGTGCAATATACAGTATAAAATTATACTTTTACACATATATACCTTGATTTTCTCCTTTATAAAATGTAGGAACCAGACTACATTATGTCTAAGCTTCCTTTAAAATCTTCATTATTATACTAAAAAAATTATATATGCATGTGTGTATAATTTCACATACATATATGTATACATATATACATATATACACACACACATATATATGTGTGTATATGTGTGTGTGTGTGTGTGTATATATATATTTCAGTACCAACTGATCATTTTCTCAATTTCTTAATGAAATTTGTGTGGTCAAATTTACTATAACTTATCCTAAATGCTTTTCTTCTTAATTCATTGCCACTATTCATAGGAAAATATTTGAAAACACACATACACACAAACAAAAAAGAAAAAAAACTGATGTCAGGTGGTTTTAAGCTTTAATGTTCTTTGTAAGTAACAGAAGTAATGAGTTTTGAAACAGAAGAATTTTTTTAATGTTTAATGCGTTCTATACAGTGGCAGAGGTTGAATGTTCATTTGTCCCGGGAAACCTTACTGTTCATTTTTCTCTTATGATTTCTCTGATTACCACAAAAGACAAAAGCATCTGCCAATTATACTTCTGCTCAGTTCTACTCTTATGGGTAAGGCTACTTTTCATTGTGGGTAGTGCTGTTCGGACAACCATCATCATGATGCATTCAGTGTAGTATTATACATTGTGTGTGCACGTGCGTGTGCATGCACTTATGTGAGCATGCTATCAACATAGCTCTAAAGAGGTTTTTGGACTACCCATACTAAATTTAGTGTCTATTCAAATTAGAGTCTGCAATTTTACAAAAACGTAATGAGATGAAACTCCCAGTCACAAGAGACAGGCCACTTCAGAAGGTTGAAGTATTAAAATAATAATGAGTACATTTTCTACATCAACATAGAACATGTAGCAACAGGAAGTGGACTGTGTACCAGAGTATGTCCACTAGCAACTTAGTTGTTGTCCTTCAATGTTGTCAGCCTCTATATTTATTTCCTTCAAATTGAGGAAATAATCAGTAGCATGCACTCTAGCTCTTTCTATCCTGTGGTCGCTAGGCAAACAGGCATCAGTTATAAAATAAAATAAAAATAAGTTACAGAGAACCCTGTTGTCAGAGGAATTAGTGAACCACAGAAGCACATGACATAATAACCTTAGTCTTCAAAACCAGAAATTCTCTATGATGCTGACATTGAGAGTTCTGAGCCTAAAGAATATGAGTGATTAAATCACTCTTTACAGTAGCTAATCAGCATAGACAGTGGCTTGATAAATGCTGTCTTAATTGATGATATTCTTGGTAGACACAACTAACAACAGCAAATGAAATTTGCTAAATTATTTTACTTAATATTTTTCAGTAGCACACATAGTTGTCCAGAACTCTGAAGACAGATGTGATCTTCCATGCAAGAGGTGAAAAAGAGTAGATCAAACTTTAACAGGACTTCAAGTTTTAAGTGTCCCATTATTTTTCCTGCGGTTTTCTGTTTTAATGAAATGAATAAATATTACATATATTTATATGAGATGTATATAAATCATTCACGCTTGTTCCATGCATTTGGTATTTGCATATTTTTTTCATGGAGTACAACATAAAGGACTGGAACAACAAAGATTGCTGATTCTCTTTCTCCCTTCTTCCTCCTTCCTTTTTTCCCCTCCTTCTTGTGTAATTTTATCAGGGTAGAACCCAGTGAGCCTTAGTTATTCCATACTTGAAATGGAAACTCAATTGACTCTTATTTCCTGATGATTGAGCTTAAAAAATCATTTTTGTTTATTTTTATTGTAGTCTATTTTTCTAAATTTAAATTGGCTAGTTTTTTTTGGCTATTTGCTCATAAATTTCTCTAGTAGCTTGCACATTTCGGAATTGTATTGAAACTGAAGCACTTAGCCATTATGATTGAGTAAAAATTTAAGAAAAAGGAACCTTTTTTAAAGTGTAAATCTAGTTTCAGTTTCCAGTGTGGTGTAAGTGAGAATGAAGCAACCATATATATCTCAAACCCTCCAAAGTGAGATTTTCTGGACAGGAGTTCATCAAGGTTATGAAAGAAGCATAGTAGGGTTCAAAGTAGAATGGACCAAGACTTTGGTAACCTGTAGTCTAACCCTGGATGCCTCACTAAATAGCTGTAGGTCTTTAGATAAATTATGTAAACTGTAGACTTCAGCTTTCTTATCTTTAAAGTTAAATATTTTAACCACATGACCTATTAGCTACCAGCTTTGAAAGTTTATGATTCTAAGTAAATGTTAAAAACAGCAGAAATTCTTCATCTAAAAAGTAATTATAGAAAAAAAAAAGTAATTATAGAAATTAATTGCAATGCCATAATGTATTTTTCACATATGATTCAGCTCATGTATTATAAGTAAGACTACTGGATATCGATAAATATTTGCTAATTATCTGGAAAATTTGGCCAACATAGATTTGGTGAACTATGGATTCAGTTTGACATGTGTATACATCATAAAATAATTACAAAAATATTTACATTATCATTTGCTTTGTGAGGGCTTGATTTTAATCTTTCTTCAAGAAAAAGTTATGAGGCTAAAATTTAAAAGAGAATTATGGAATGCCAATTAAAATATTTAAATGTGTAATTACTTTAAAAAATTGATACTGAAAACCATCCTATCTCTTTATCAATTTGGTTGTAATTCACATTTCAAACCTAAATAATCTACATGCCTTTAAAAAGTGTTAGAATCAGAAAGAGAGAAAATATCTATTTTGCTTACATATGATCCTCTTAACATTCACATGCCAGATGGTGTTTCATATCAGGTCAGAAATAATGAAGGAATCTGGCTTTAAATCTAAGAATCTGGGGTAAAATGAGAAACTAGGGATTACATATTTGTAATAGCATTTTTCCCTAAAATTCAGCCATTTGTAATAATTCTTGATATGCTTCTGTCTGTGTGTAGGGAGTTATTTTTACTTATTTCATTTCTATTATACTTTGTTGGGATTCTGAAAGGTTATTTATGTTGTGATTAGACATTTTTTCAATCCTTGGATCACTATAGCCAAGTAATAATTTGAACTTCAGATATTTCAAACCAAAACTCAGTGACTAGTCTAGAAACTAGAAAATCAGTGACTCATGGGGAGGGAAAAATAAATAGAAATTCTATTAAGTATGGAGGAGAGTAATATTTTTCTAATTCATTTCAGAGAAACTAATTATAAAATTAAATGGCCTGAATTCTTCTGCTAAAAAAATAAATTCCCTTCATGTAACAATAGCACATTTCATAGGCATAAACCTGGCTGACTTTAGAGAATAAATTTAGGTCTTTTTTGTTGTAGGGAAAACAGAAATTTGTACTCTTAGTTAACTCATTTTTATTATTGTCTTGATTTCTATCACTTCCTCTTAATAGATCATGTGATTGTCTTTGTCTTTAGCTAACCTGATCAAAACTAATTCATCACAATATTTTACTGGTCACTCTTTTTTTAATGTCTTTGTATAATAATTATCTGGTTCTGTAGCTTGACTGCATCCAAGCTGTAAAAAAGGACAAACATTTCAAGTAATAAATGTGGCTGGATTATGTAAATCCAGTCCCAAATCTCAACCAAAAAAAAAGAAAAAAATGAAAGTTTCACTTTTGACATGATAGCACAAAAAGCTCTGTGGACTCACTCCCTAGTGAAACTGATAAAAATTGTTTTAAAAAAATTAAGTCTTCAGAAATGATCCTAGGGGAACATTCAGAGTCTCTGAAGTGGTTCTAAGGAAGGCAAACATAGGTCATGTAATGAACAAATTAAGCAACATTAAAGAAAATCTGCTAGAACTACTGTGCCCTGGCCCATCAATTGAATATTCAGCTCATAAAGTGGAGGTGTTTCTCAGAGAGAAGTATCCTATTGTCCCCACTTCTGCTTCAGAGCTGTAGCTCAGAGATTTTGCAGTGGGGAAAAAAAAAACATGTTGTAAAATAGAGCGCCCCACATCTCTTCCCACAGGAACTGACTTCACTAGCAATATAATGTGGAGAAGTTTAGAGTGAAGGATGGTCTCAGAAACAGTGGTGGTTATGATAAAAGTCAGTTGGGAGGAGACTGATAGCTTCATTGGAGATATAGACTAAACTTTAAGTTGGGTACTTCTCTGGGGAGAATCAGGCATAGATGCATCTGGAAAGTATCTTCCTTGGATCAGAACAGATTTCAAACAGGAATCTCAGGAAGTATCTTTCTGGATGGTCCCAAGTTTGATTGGATCAGTCCATCAAGCAGTTCATGCCTCAGGGAAAATAAGAGCACAGATAAGCTTACCAAGTATTAGATCTTATTGTGGTAATGGAAGGAGACAAAGAGAACGCTGAAAAAATCATTGTCATCCCAGAGTGATTATAGGTGTATCCAAGTCTGTGTTCTCTGAAGAGCAACATCAGAGGCTGCATGCTAGAGGGTGGGAGTGGGGGGTTGGTAGTAGTGGGAAAATTGACTTCACTGAAATAATCACTAAACAAATAAATAAGCAAATAACAATAACAAGCCCCTAGGGTAAGAGGGAAGTACCCAGAGTTGCCAAAGTGTATTATCTAAAGTGTCAAGTTTCCAATAAAAATATATATATATACTAGAACTGCAGAGAAGCCAGAAAGTATGATCCATACACAAGGGGGGAAAAGCGGACAACAGAAACTGCCTGTGATTGCAACCAAAAGTTAGATTCAACAGACAGAATCTTCAAAGTAACCATTTAAATATATTCAAAAAAGTAAAGAAATCATGATAAAAGAAGTAAAGGTGTGAATGACAATGTTACATCATAAAGACGTCTATTTAAAAAAATGGACAACCTAAAAGTTGAATATTACATTTTATTCAGCAGACTTACTGAGGATTTAAGCCTGGGAGACAGATTTTCAGATAGCTCTGAGGGACTGTTTCAAAGAGGTAAGGGATATATAGGAGTCTCTGCAACAAAAACCAGGTAGGCAGAACATCCAAAGATTACTGTTAACTAAAGAAATACCAGATGTCTCAAGTTGATGAATTTAGCACTTTTCTATATATGGGAATATGCAAGTTTCTGGGCTCACTGAAATCATTTCTTTGATATGCATGCACCTTAACTGTCTTGTTTTTTTTCCATCCTGAATCCCCCTCAGGGTGCACAGTCAGGGCGGCTGCAGTGACTGATGGCTTGATGTCCAGAACACCCTTTGTTTACCTATATGGCAGGCAACATTCTTTGTCCACACAGACAATGTCTATAAGAGGTAGAAATTAGTTTTTTAAAAAGAACCAAATTTAAATACTGCGGCTAAAAGATGCAGTAGCTGAAGTGAAAAATTCAGTAGATTTGAGCTACCTTAGTGGCTTGAAAATTGATTGATAAAGATTATGCAATCTGAAGAATAAAGAAAAAATTAAGAAAAATGCAATGCAGAAAAATAATGAGACACTATCAAGCGCACCAAAATAAGCATAATAGGAGTACCAGAAGGAAAGGAGAAAGAAGCATAAAAACTATTAAAAAAAAATGATGGCTAAAAACTTCCCAAATTTATTGAAAACATTAATCTACACATCTAGGAAACTCAACAGATTCCAAGGAGTATAAACACAAAGAGATCCACAATCAGACACATCACAGTATAAATATTGAATCCAAAGATAAGGAGAAAATCTTGGAATCAGCAAGAAGTAAAACCACTCTAATTTACAATGGAATTCCAGTAAGATTAATAGGTGACTCCCCATCAGAACAGTGGAAGCCAAAAAAAGGGGGGGATAACATACTAAAAGTGCTCAAAGAAAAAAATGTCACTAAGAATTCTGTATTGAGCAAAGCTATGGTTTATAAATGAAGGCAAAATAAGCATATTCCCAAATAAAAGCATGAGGATTTGTTGCTAACAAACCCACATGATATGAAATACTAAAGAAAATCTTTAGGTTGAAAGCAGTTGATCCCAGACAGTAACTTGAATTCACATGAACACATGAAAAACAGTAATAAAGATAATAATGTAACTATATAATATAGCATATTTATATATTTCTTCTCCTTTCTTAACTGATTTTAAAAGCTATTGTATAAAACATTATACGGGTAATGTATTGTTTGACCTATAACATACACATATGTGATACATTTGGCAAACTTATACAACAGAGGTGAGTAATCTAAGCTGTTTTGGCTAGGAAGTTAATTCCAAATAGTAGCTTGATCCACAGGAACAAATGAAGAGATCCAGAAATTATAAATAAAGTTAATTAGCAAAACCTATACTTATTTGCTCTCCTTTCTTCTCTCAACTTCTTTAAAAGACAGTAAATTATATAATGTAATAATTTTAAATGTAATATTAAAATATTATTAACATTTATAGATATATAATGTAAATAATATGAAAATAGTATCACAAAAGGATAGAAAAGGGAGTAGAGTTACAGGAGTAATACTTTTATGGCTCACTGGAATTGAGTTAAACTAAATTTGAAACTGATTCTTATAAATAAAGATGTATGTGGTAGGGCTCAGGGTAAATACTGACATCACTCAAGAAAATATAATGGAAAAAGTCATTGAAGTAATTAAATCATTAAATTAATTGAAATACTATATTAAAAAATATTCACTTGCAAAAAAGCAGTAAAGAGGTACAAAAAAGATATGAGACACATACCAAAAGAAACACAGACAAAAAAGTAAAATGGCAAACATAAATCCAACTATATAAAAAAGATATTAAATGTGAATGGATTAAAAGCCTAATCAAAAGACAGAGATTGTCAGAAAGGAAAAACGAACAAACTAAAAAACCATAATCCAACTCTATACTATCTATAGAAGACATACTTAAGATTCAAAGATAAAAATAGGTTGAAAGTAGAAGACTGGAATATATACAAACAGCAATCACAAGACAGCTGGAGTGACTATACTAACATCACAAAGAAAAACAGTTTACAAAAAGACTGTTTATTAGAGATACAGAGGGACACTTTATGATAAAGGATCAACTCATCAGTAGGATATAATTATTATAAACATATGTGCACATAACATAGTGTACCAAAATACGTGAAGCAAAAACTGACAGAAATTAAGGGGGAAATAGACCATTCAAAAATAGTCAGATACATATGTACTCTACTTTCAATAATGGTTGATCAGCCAGGTAGAAGCTCAACAAGGAAATAGAACATTTGAACAATGCTATGAACTACTATATAACATCTGAACAAACACCTATATAGAAAAATATCTATATAATATATCTACAACACTCCATCTAACAAGAGACTATACATTCTTCTCAAGAGCACAAGGAACATTCTCCAGGATAGACCATATTGCTAGGCCATAAAACAATCCTCAGTAAAATTTAAAAGGCAGAAATAATATGAAGTATGTTTTGTGACTACAATGGAACAA
Source organism: Delphinus delphis (assembly GCF_949987515.2). Lineage (NCBI taxonomy): Eukaryota > Metazoa > Chordata > Mammalia > Artiodactyla > Delphinidae > Delphinus > Delphinus delphis. The sequence goes on from NC_082691.1 coordinate 40,604,972, forward strand.
AATTAGAAATTGATAACAATAGACATTGGAAAACCCCACTAATATATGAATTAAACAACATAGTCCAAAATAACCAATAGGTCAAAGAAAAAAATCAAAAGGGAAATTGAGATGAATGAAAATAAAGACAAAAGATTCCAGATTTATAGGTTGCAGTGCTTAGAAAAAAATGGAAAAGCAATAAGGTTGAATATGTAATTTTTAAAAGGGGAAAAGATCTCAAATCAGTAAACTCACCTTCCATCTTAAGACAGTGGGGAAAAGAAAGAACAAAGTAAATTTAAAGCAAACAAAAGGAAGGGGAAAAAAAATAAAGGTTAAAGCAGAAATTAGCAAAATACATAATAGAAAATCAAGGAAACCAAGACCTGGTTCTTTAATTAATCAACAAAATTAATAAAACTTCAGACTGACCAAGAAAAAGAGAAGATTCAAATTACTAGACTCAGAAATGAAGGAGGGAATATTAGTACTTTCCATAAGAAAAAAAAAAAGACTATAAAAGAATACTATGAAAAATTATTTGCCAATAAATTAGATCAACTAGATGGAGTGGATAAATTTGTAGAAAGACACAAACTACAGAAATTGTCTCATAAAGAAATAGACAATCTGAATTGATAAGTAAATTAAAATAATGTTAAAATCTACAAACAAAGAAAAGTGCAGGCCCAGATGGCTACATTAGTGAATTCTATCCAACAGTTAATGAAGAATTAGTATTAATTATTCACAAACTGTTCCAAAAAATAAAAGAGGAGGGAGTACTTCCTAACTCATTCTATGAGGTCAGTATTACCATGACACCAAAACCCCACACAAAGACAGAACAAGAAAAGAAAACTACAAACCAGTATCTTTTATGAATATAGATACGAAAATCCTCAACAAAAAACTAGCAAAGCAAATCCAGCAACATATACAATGAATTATACACCATGACTAAGTGTTATTTATCTTAAGAATGTAAGTTGGTTTAACAACTGAAAATCAATTAAAGTAATACATCGTATCACTGCAGTAAAACCAAAAATCACATGATTTTCTCAACGGACAAAGAAAAATACATTCAGCAAATTCTGATATCTTTTCATGATTAAAAACATTCAACAAACTAGTATAAAAATTTTCAACATGATAAAGGGCATCTGTTTAAAAAAATCCACAGCTAATATCATATGTAATGGTGAAAGAATAGATACTTTTCCCCCTAAGAACAAATAAAACGAGGATGTCCACTTTCATTATTTCTATACAACATTGTACTAGGGGTTCCACCTAGGGCAGTTAGGAAAGAAAAATAAATAAAAGGCACCCAGTTGGGGAAGAAAGTAGTAAAAATCTCTATTCTTACATAACATGATCTTTTATTTATGAATTTTTATAAATCTACTAAAATACTATTAGAACTGAGAAATGAGCAGGCTTGTCAGATACTAGATCATTATATAAAAATCTGTTGTATTTCCAACATTTGCAATTAAGAATCAAAAAAATGAAGGAAACAATTTCATTTATATAATAATAGCATCATAAAATACTAGGAATTAAACAAAATTGAAACCTCAACTAATACTCTGAAAACTATAAAACATTGTTGAAAGAAATTAAATAAACTCTAAATTAAATATTTCATGTTCATAGATTGAAAAATTTTGAATTGTTAAAAAGGTAATACTCCCCACATTAATCTATAGACTCAGTGTGATCACTGTCAGAAGCACAGCTGGCTTCTTTGTAGAAATTGACAAGCTGATTCTAAAATTCATATGGAATTGCACAGGATCCAGGACGACCAAAACAATCATGCAAAAGATGAACAAATTTGGAATACTCACACTTCCCAATTTCAAAACTTAGTATATGGCACTAAGTAATCAAGACAGTGTGGCACTTGGATAAGGATAGACATATAGATCGATGGAATAGAAATTAGAAACCCATGTGTCTCTGGTCAACTGATTTTGACAAGGGCACCAAGACCATTAAATGGGGAAATGAGTCTTTTGAATAGACAGTGCTGCAACAACTGGACAAGCCACCCACATATAAAGAATGGAATTGGAACCTTACCTTATACCATATACCAAAATTAACTTGAGTCAAAGACCTGAATGTAAGATCTAAAACTATAAAATTCTTCGGAGAATACATAGGGGTAGATCTTGATTCCTTAATTTGGCACTGAATTCTTATATAAGACAGCAGTACGAGACCTTCAAGATGGCAGAGGAGTAAGACATGGAGATCACCTTCCTCCCTCAGAAATACATCTATATGTGGAACAACTCCTACAGAACACCTATTGAATGCTGGCAGAAGACCTCAGACTTCCCAAAAGGCAAAAAACTTCCCACGTCCCTGGGTAGGGCAAAAGAAAAAAGGAAAAACAGGGACAAAAGAATAGGGAGGGAGCTGTGAAGGAGGAAAGGTTTCCACACACTAGGAAGCCCCTTCACTGGTGGAGATGGGGTGGGGGGAAGCTTCGGAGCCACAGAGGAGAGAGCAGCAGCAATAGGGGTACAGAGGGCAAAGTGGAGAGAATCCCACACAGATGATCGGTGCTGACCAGCACTCATCAGACTGCGAGGCTTGTCTACTCACCTGCCGGGGCATATGGGGGCTGGGGGCTGAGGCTAAGGCTTCAGAGGTCAGATCCCAGGGAGTTCAGGCCTGGGGGTGGCTGCGTGAACAGCCTGAAGGGTGCTGGTGCACCACACCTAGCCAGGAGGGAGTCCAGGAAAGTCTGGACCTGCTTAAGAGGGAAGAGACCATTGTTTCAGGGTGAGCAAGGAGAGGGGATTCAGAGCACTGCCTAAACAAGCTCCAGAGACAGGTGTGAGCCGCCGCTATCAGCATGGACACCAGAGATGGGCATGAAGAACAGACACCCTCAGGAGACCTACACGCAGAGGCGGGGCTAAATCCAAACGTGAACCCCAGGAGCTGTGCGAACAAAGAAGAGAAAGGGAAATTTCTCCCAGCAGCCTCAGGAGCAGCAGATTAAATCTCTACAATCAACTTGATGTACCTTGCATCTGTGCAATACCTGAATAGACAACGAATCACCCCAAAGTTGAGGTGGTGGACTTGGTGTGATTTTCTCTGTATAGCTTTGCTTTTAACATTTGTCCTAGGGTTCTGTCTGTCCATTTTTTTTTGTTTGTTTTTTTGTTTCTGTTTTTTTTAGTATAGTATTTAGCACTTGTTATCATTGGTGGATTTGTTTTTTGGTTTGGTTCCTCTTTTTATTTTTAATTTTTAAATTTTTAATAATATTTTATTTTTTAATAACTTTATTTTATTTTGTCTTTTTCATTCTCTCTTTCTTGTTTTCTCCATTTTCTTCTGAGCCACGTGGCTGACAGGGTCTTGGTGCTCCAGCCAGGTGTCAGGCCTGTGCCTCTGAGGTGGGAGAGCTGAGTTCAGGACATCCTGGCTCCACATAATATCAAACTACGAAAGCTCTCCCAGAGATCTGCATCTCAGTGCTAAGACCCATCTCCACTCAACAACCATCAAGCTACAGTGCTGTACACCCTATGCCAAACAACTATTACGACAGGAACACAACCCCACCCACTAGTAGAGAGGCTGCCCAAAATCATAGTAAGTACACAGACACCCTAAAACACACCACCAGATGCAATCCTGCCCACCAGAAGGACAGTATCCAGCCTCATCCACCAGGACACAGGCACCAGTCCCCTCCAAGGGGAAGCCTACACAACCCACTAAACCACCCTTAGCCACTGAGGGCAGACACCAAAAACAACGGGAACTACAAACCTGCAGCCTATGAAAAGGAGACCCCAAACACAGTAAGTTAAGCAAAATGAGAAGACAGAGAAACAGCAGATGAAAGAGCAAGGTAAAAGCCCACCAGACCAAACAAATAAATAGGAAATAGGCAGTCTACCTGAAAAAGAATTCAGGGTAATGATAGTAAACATGATCCAAAATCTTGGAAATAGAATGGAGAAAATACAAGAAATGTTTAACAAAGACCTAGAAGAACTAAAGACCAAACAATGATGAACAACACAATAAATTAAATAAAAAATTCTTTAGAAAGAATCAGTAGCAGAATAAATGAGGGAGAAGAACGGATAAGTGACCTGGAAGATAAAATACTGGAAATAACTACCACAAAGCAGAATAAAGAAAAAAGAATGAAAAGAACTGAGGACAATCTGGGACAATATTAAAGGCACCAACATTCGAATTATATAGGTCCCAGAAGAAGAAAAGAAAAAGAAAGGGACTGAGAAAATATTTGAAGAGATTATAGTTGAACACTTCCCTAATATTGGGAAGGAAATGGTTAATCAAGTCTAGGAAGCACAGAGAGTCCCATACAGAATAAATCCAGGGAGAATCACACCAAGACACATATTAATCAAACTATCAAAAATTGAATACAAAGAAAACATATTAAAAGCAACAAGGAAAGAACAACAAATAACATACAAGAGAATCCCCATAAGGTTAACAGGTGATCTTTCAGCAGAACTCTGCAAGACAGAAGGGACTGGCAAGACATATTTAAAGTAATGAAAGGGAAAAACCTGCAACCGAGATTACTCCACCCAGCAAGGATCTCAGTCCGATTCGACGAAGAAATTAAAACCTTTACAGACAAGCAAAAGCTAAGAGAATTCAGCACCACCAAACCAAATTTACAACAAATGCTAAAGGAACTTATCTAAGCAGGAAACACAAGAGAAGGAAAAGGCCTACAATAACAAACCCAAAAGAATTAAGAAAATGGTAATAGGAACATACATATCGATAATTACCTTAAACGTAAATGGATTATATGCTCTAACCAAAAGACATAGACTGGCTGAATGGATCCAAAAAACAAGACCTGTATATATGCTGTCTACAAGAGACCCACTTCAGACCTGGGGACACGTACAGACTGAAAATGAGGGGATGGGAAAAGATATTCCATGTAAATGGAAATCAAAAGAAAGCTGGAGTAGCAATTCTCTTATCAGACGAAATAGACTTTAAAATAAAGACTATTAGAAGAGACAAAGAAGGACACTGTATAATGATCAAGGGATCAATCCAAGAAGAGGATATAACAATTGTAAATATCCATGCATCCAACATAGCAGCACCTCATTACCTAAGGCAAATGCTAACAGCCATAAAAGGGGAAATCAACAGTAACACGATCATAGTAGGGGACTTTAACACCCCACGTTCACCAATGGACAGATCCTCCAATTTGAAAATAAATAAGGAAACACAAGCTTTAAATGATATATTAAACAAGATGGACTTAATTGATATAGGATATTCCATCGAAAAACAACAGAATACACTTTCTCCTCAAGTGCTCATGGAACATTCTCCAGGATTGATCATATCTTGGGTCACAAATCAAGCCTTGGTAAAACTAAAATCATTTCAAGTATGTTTTCTGACCACAACGCTATGAGACTTGATATCAATTATAGGGAACAAACTGTAAAAAATACAAACACATGCAGGCTAAACAATACACTACTAAATAACCAAGAGATTACTGAAAAAATCAAAGACGAAATCAAAAAATACCTAGAAACAAATGACAATGAAAACATGACAACCCAAAACCTATGGAATGCAGCAAAAGCAGTTCTAAGAGGGAAGTTTATAGCAATACATTCCTACCTCAAGAAACAACAAATATCTCAAATAAACAACCCAACCTTACACCTAAAGCAATTAGAGAAAGAAGAACAAACAAACAAAAAACCCAAAAGTTAGCAGAAGGAAAGAAATGATAAAGATCAGATCTGACATAAATGAAAAAGAAACGATAGCAAAGAGCAATAAAAATAAAACCTGGTTCTTTGAGAAGATAAACAATATTGATAAACCATTAGCCAGACTCATCAAGAAAAAAAGGGAGAAGACTCAAATCAATAGAATTAGAAATGAAAAAGGAGAAGTAACAACTGACACTGCAGAAATACAAAGGATCATGAGAGATTACTACAGGCAACTATATGCCAATAAAATGGACAACCTGGAAGAAATGGACAAATTCTTAGAAAAGCACAAACTTCTGAGACTGAACCAAAAGAAATAGAAAATATAAACAGACCAGTCATAAGCACTGAAATTGAGACTGTGATTTAAAAATCTTCGAACAAACAAAAGCCCAGGACCAGATGGCTTCACAGGCGAACTCTATCAAATATTTAGAGAAGAGCTAACACCTATCCTTCTCAAACTCTTCCAAAATACAGAGGAGGGAGGAACACTCCCAAACTCATTCTACGAGGCCACCATCACCCTGATACCAAAACCAGACAAGGATGTCACAAAGAAAGAAAACTACAGGCCAATATCACTGATGAACATAGATGCAAAAATCCTCAACAAAATACTAGCAAACAGAATCCAACAGCACATTAAAAGGATCATAAACTGTGATCAGGTGGGGTTTATCCCAGGAAGGCAAGGATTCTTCAATATACACAAATCAGTAAATGTGATACACCATATTAACAAATTGAAGTATAAAAACCATATGATCTGGGGAGGGGGAAGGGTAAGCTGTGACGAAGTGAGAAAGTGGCATGGACATATATACACTACCAAACGTAAAATAGATAGCTAGGGGGAAGCAGCTGCATAGCACAGGGAGATCAGCTCGCTGCTTTGCGACTACCTAGAGGGGTGGTATAGGGAGGATGGGAGGGCGATGCAAGAGGGAGGGGATATGGGGATATATGTATACATATAGCTGAATCACTTTGTTATACAGCAGAAACTAACACAACCATGATACTATACACAGAGATTCCTAAAGATGCTACCAGAAAACTGCTAGAGCTAATCAATGAATTTGGTAAAGTAGCAGGATACAAAATTAATGCACAGAAATTTCTTGCATTCCTATACACTAATTATGAAAAATCTGAAAGCGAAATTATGGAAACACTCCCATTTACCTTTGCAACAAAAAGAATAAAATACCTAGGAATAAACCTACCTAAGGAGGCAAAAGACTTGTATGCAGAAAACTGTAAGACACTCATGAAAGAAATTAAAGATGATACAAATAGATGGAGAGATATACCATGTTCTTGGATTGGAAGAATCAACATTGTGAAAATGACTATACTACAAAAAGCAATCTACAGATTCAGTGCAATCCCTGTCAAACTACCAATGGCATGTTTCACAGAACTAGAATAAAAAATTTCACAATTTGTATGGAAACACAAAAGACCCCAAATAGCCAAAGCAATCTTGAGAAATAAAACCGGAGCTGAATGAATCAGGCTCCTGGACTTCAGACTATATTACAAAGCTACAATAATCAAGACAGTATGGTACTGGCATAAAAACAGAAATATAGATCAATGGAACAGGAAAGAAAGCCCAGAGATAAACACACGCACATATGGTCACCTTATTTTTGATAGAGGAGGCAAGAATATACAATGGAGAAAAGACAGCTTCTTCAATAAGTGGTGCTGGGAAAACTGGACAGCTACATGTAAAAGAATAAAATTAGAACACTCCCTAACACCATACACAAAAATAATCTCAGGGCTTCCCTGGTGGCGCAGTGGTTGGGAGTCCGCCTGCCGATGCAGGGGACAAGGGTTCGTGCCCTGGTCCGGGAAGATCCCACATGCCGCGGAGCGGCTGGACCCGTGAGCCATGGCCGCTGAGCCTGCACGTCCAGAGCCTGTGCTCCGCAACAGGAGAGGCCACAACAGTGAGGGGCCTGCGTACCATAAAAAAAAAAAAAAAAAACTCAGAATGGATTAAATCCTAAATCTGAGGCCAGACACTATAAATCTCTTAGAGGAAAACATAGGCAGAACACTCTATGACATAAATCACAGGAAGATCCTTTTTGACCCACCTTCTAGAGAAATAGAAATAAACAAATGGAACCTAAACAAAACAAAAATAAACAAATGGAACCTAATGAAACTTAAAAGCTTTTGCACAGCAAAGGAAAACATAAACAAGAGGAAAGGACACCTCTCAGAGTGGGAGAAACTATTTGCAAATGAAGCAACTGACGAAGGATTAATCTCCAGAATTTGCAAGCAGCTCATGCAGCTCAATATCAGAAAAACAAACAACCCAATCCAAAAATGGGCGGAAGACCTAAATAGACATTTCTTCAAAGAAGATATACAGATTGCCAACAAACACATGAAAGGTTGCTCAACATCACTAATGATTAGAGAAATGCACATCAAAACTACAATGAGGTATCACCTCACACCAGTCAGAATGGCCATCATCAAAAAATCTACAAACAATAAATGCTGGAGAGGGTATGGAGGAAAGGGAACCCTCTTGCACTCTTGGTGGGAATGTAAATTGATACAGCCACTATGGAGAACATAATGGAGGTTCCTTAAAAAACTAAAAATAGAACTACCATACAACCCAGCAATCCCTCTACTGGGCATATACCCTGAGAAAACCATAATTCAAAAAGAGTCATGTACCACAAAGTTCATTACAGCTCTATTTACAATAGCCAGGACATGGAAGCAACGTAAGTGTCCATCGACAGATGAGTAGCTAAAGAAGATGTGGCACATATATACAATGGAATATTACTCAGCCATAAAAAGAAATGAAATTGAGTTATTTGTAATGAGGTGGATGGGCCTAGAGTCTGTCATACAGAGTGAAGTAAGTCAGAAAGAGAAAAATACCGTATGCTAACACCTATATATGGAATCCTAAAAAAAAATGGTTCTCATGAACCTGGGGACAGGATAGCAATAAAGACGCAGACATGGAGAATCGACTTCTGGGCACAGGGAGGGGAAGGGTAAGCTGGAACAAAGTCAGAGAGTGGCATGGACATATATACACTACCAAATGTAAAATAGATAGCTAGTGGGAAGCAGCCACATAGTACAGGGAGATTAGCTCAGAGCTTTGTGACCACCTAGAGGGCTGGGATATGGAGGGTGGGAAGGAGATGTAAGAGGTAGGAGATACGGGGATATATGTATATGTATAGCTAATTCACTTTGTTATGAAGCAGAAACTAACACACCCTTGTAAAGCAATTATACTCCAATAAAGATGTAAAAAAAAAAAAAAAGGACACCAGTAGCATGAGCAGCAAAAGAAAAAATATATATAAATTAAACTTCATCAAAATTAAAAACTTGTGCTTCAAAGAACACTATCTAGAAAGTGAAATGACAGCACACAGATAAGAGAAAATAATTGTGAATCATGTATCTGATAAGGGACTTATATCTATAATATATAAAGAACTCTTACATCTCAATAACAAAAAGTTGAATACCCAATTCAAAAATGAGGAAAGGTTCCAAATAGATATTTCTCCTTAGAAAATATACAAATGGCCAATAAGCACATGGGAAAGTGCTTGACATCATTGCTGATCAAGGAAATGCAAATCAAAACCACAATGAACTACCACTCCCCATCCACTAGGATAGCTAAAATCAAAAGGTGAGATTAATAATAAGTGTTGAAGAAGATGTAAAGTAATCATAACCCTTGTTCCTTGCTGGTTGGATTGTAAAATGTTTCCACTTTGGAAAATAGTCTGGCAGTTCCTCAAATGGTTAAACATAGAGTTATCATATGACCTAGAAATTCCACTCCTAGGTAAATTTCCAAGAGAAATGAAAGCACGTGGTCAAACAAAGACTTGCACATTAATGTTTATAGCAACATTATTTATAGAAGCCAAAAGGTGGGAACAACCAAAATGTCCATCAGTGGAAAAATAAACAAAATATAGTATATTCATGCAATGAATTATTATTCATCCATAAAAAGGAATAAAGTATTGATGCATGCTACAATATAGATGAACCTTAAAAGCACTATACTAAGTGAAAGAAGCAAATCACAAAAGGTGACATATCATATGATTCCATTTATATGAAATATCCAGAATATGGAAATTTATAGATATTGAAAGTAGATCAGTAATTGCTGGGGAGAGAGTGAGACAAAGAGATTTGGAGATTAGGGACTAAGGGGACAATATGTAAAGGATACAGGGTATCTTTTAGAGGAGATGAAAATGTTCTAACATTTAATATGGTAATTGTGCACATATCTGTGAGTATACTGAAAACATTGAATTGTGTATTTTAAATGGGTGAATTGTATGGTATGTGAATTATATTTCAATAAAGCTGTACAAAAAAAAGTCTCTGTCCCAGGAATGGTGGTTTAAATACTTTCTCAAAGGATGTAATGTAATATTTTCGTGTAGAATCTCCGTAAATGGACAAAAGTATGATCAGCTTCCTCTTATCTTCCTTCAAGCCATCTTTGATTCATTATGGACAAGAGCCACTTCCAAAGCAGATCAGGTCTTCATTCCCATTAGCGTTTGGCCTTTGGTCAATTTACAGCACAAAAAGAGCTTTCTTTGGCAGACAGCTTTAGACCACCAACAAATTCACCTACGAGGTTGAGCAAATATCATTGTGGTTTTCACAATTTTTTTTATTAGGGTGGTATTTTTATATAACGAGTGCTTTTTCAAAATGATTTCAATGTTGAGATACATGATCTTGATCAAGATTTAGAACTTTTTAAAACTCTAACCTTGTAAATATGATTTCAAGTGTCATAGCTAAGTTAGGCCAGAGCTCAGATTTATTATCCATTTGGAAAAGATTTCAAATTCTTTCTCCATTTCCTCTCAATAAACCAATACATTCCTTTTTCTGTTCTCTATTTTGAACACATAAATATTAAATAACTCATATTGAAAATGATCATTCTGTTTGCTCAAATTCTCTTTGAAGACTGCAGTGTTAGCAACAAAAGCCATGTCTGATACGTGTATCTGTGTTTATATGAATCTACCTTACCAAATAAAACTTATCTTATTTCAAAGTCAAATGAAATCTAACATTTGTGCATTAGTAAGGGTCCTAACAGGAGACAGATTAAACAGTCAAGTAAGGTTACCTTGAGGTGGGTTTATTCACAAAGGACTTATTACAAAGTACTATGGGTAGGACTATGAGATCACATGCAGTGAAGTTGTTAACACCTAGACCTCAATGGATAAAGGGAGGAAAAAGGAAAAGGAAAGTGGGAAAAAAATGATGGAGAATCAGCTGCCTTGAGAGGAGCATAACTTTCTGTCAAGGCTCAGTCCACCTGGCAAACTTGTGGTGACTTCACAAGGAGAGAAGGAAATTGATAACTTCAACTATAAATGGAAATTTTCGTATGTCTATACATGGAGGAGTGATGCCATTTTTAAAGACTTGTGTATACATTTCTTTTAGCTTATTTTGAGATCTGTTTTGCTGTTTTCCATTTATGTTCTAGCCAGATCTTTTGGAATTTCCCCTGTGACCTCATCATAGACTATTTTTCTTGCAGTTTTATTGAGATATAATTGACATGTAGCACTTTACATGTTTAAGGTGTACAGCATAATGATTTGACTTACATCATGAGATGATTATCACAGCAAGTTCAGTGAACATATCTCATATAGATAAAAATTAAAGAAATAGGAAAAATTTTTTTCCTTGTGATGAGAACTCTTAGGGTTCAGTCCCTTAACTTTCATATTGATATATAACATACAGCAGTGTTAATTACCTTTATCATATTGTACATTACATCCCTAGTATTTATTTATTTTATAACTGTATCATCCAATTCCTCCTCGCTGACCCATTACCTCTGGTAGCAGTGAATCTGATCTCTTTGAGTTGTTTGTTTTTGAAGTATAATTTACTACAACACTGTGTTAGTTCCTGTTACATAGTAATTTGGTATTTCTATACATTTCAAAATGAGCACCAGGATAAGTCTAGTTACCATCCGTCAACCTACAAACATATTACATAAGTACTGGCTATATTCCCCACACTGTACATTTCATACTCATGACATTTATTTTGCAACTAGAAGTTTGTATCTCTTTATCTTGCTCACATATTTCTCTTCTTCCCCCACTTCCAGCCCCTTTGGCAACTAGCTGTTTGTTCTTTGTATCTATGAGTCTGTTTCTGTTTTGTCATATTTGTTCATTTGTTTTGGTTTTCAGATTCCATGTGTAAGTGAAATCATACAGTATTTGTCTTTCTCTGTCTGACTTATTTCACTTAGCATAATTCCCTGTAGGTCTGTCCATTGTTGCTGTAAATGGCAAGATTTCATTCTTTTTTATGGCTGAGTAATAGTCCGTTGTATATATATACCACCTCTTCTTTATCCATTCATCTACAGATGGGCACTTAGATTGTTTCCATATCTTGGCTATTGTGAATAATGCTACAGTGAACATAATGGTGCACATATCTTTTCTAATTAGCATTATCAATTTCTTTGAATAAATATCTAGGAGTGGAATTGCTGGCTCATACAATAGTTCTATTTTTAATTTTTTGTGGAATTTCCATACTGTTTTCTCTAGTGGATGCACCAATTTACATTCCCACCAACAATATGTGAAGTTTCCCTTCTCTCCACATCCTGGCCAAGACTTGTTATTTGTTGTCTTTTTGATAGTAGCCACTCTGATAGGTGTCGGATGATAATCTCATTTTGGTTGTTTTTTTTTTTTGCGGTACGCGGGCCTCTCACTGTTGTGGCCTCTCCCATTGTGGAGCAACAGGCTCCGGACGTGCAGGATCAGCGGCCATGGCTTACGGGCCCAGCTGCTCCGCAGCACGTGGGATCTTCCTGGACTGGGGCACGAACCCGTGTCCCCTGCATCGGCAGGTGGACTCCCAACAACTGCGCCACCAGGGAAGCCCCAGCTTTCTTCTTCTTTATCGAGATTGTTTTGGCTATGTTCCGGTTCTTTTGTGTTTCTGTACAAATTTTAGAATTATTTGTTCTAGTTCTGTGGAAAAATGCCATTGGTATTTTGATAAAGATTGCACTGAGTCTCTGGATCATCTTGGGTAGTATGATTATTTTAACAATATTAATTCTTCCAGCTCATGAGCACAGTATACCTTTCCATCTGTTTGTGTTCTCTTTAATGTCTTTCATCAGTGTCTTATAGTTTTCCAAGTACAGTTCTTTTGCCTCCATTGTTAGATTTATTCCTAGGTATTTTATTCTTTTTGATACGATTATAAATGGAATTGTTTCCTTAATTTCTCTTTCTGATAGTGCATTGTTAATATATAGAAATGCAACATATTTCTTTGTATTAATTTTGTATCTTACAACTTTACCAAATTCGTTGATGAGTTCTAGTAGTTTTTTTTTGGTGGCATCTTTAGGATTTACTATGTATGGTATCATATCATCTGCAAACAGTGACAGTTATAGTTCTGCCTTTCCAGTTTGGATTTTTGTTATTTGTTTTTCTTGTCTGGTTGCTGTGGCTAGAATTTCCAATACTCTGTTGAATAAAAGTAGTGAAAATAGGTATTCTTGTCTTGTTACTAATCTTAGACAAAATGCTTTCAGCTTTTCACTGCTCAGTATAATGTTAGCTGTGGGCTTGCCATATATGGCCTTTACCATGTTGAGATATGTTCCCCACCCACCCACTTTGTTGAGAGGCTTTATCATAAATGGATCTTAAATTTTGTCAAAAGTTTTTCCCACATTTATTGAGATGATTATATGGTTTTTGTTCTTCAATTTGTTAATATCCTCTATCACATTGATTGATTTGCAGATTGAAAAATCTCTTCAGCTTTAGTGATTTCCACTATTATGCTTCCTGTTCACTGATCCATTCCTCTGTATCATCTAATCTACTCATGATTTCTTCTAGTGTATTTTGTATTTCAGTTACTGTATTCTTCAGCTCTGTTGGTTCTTCTTTATATTTTCAAACTCTTTGTTAAAAACTTCTGACTTCTTACTCTGTTCAGCCATTCTTCTCCCAAGCTCTTTGAACATCTTTATGATCATTACCTTGAACTCTTCTTTGGGTAGACTGCTTATCTCCACTTCACTTAGTTCTTCTGTACTTTTATCTTGTTCCTAAACTTGGAATATAGTCCCCTGTTACCTCATTTTGCTTGATTTACTGTTTTTATTTCTATGCATTTGGTAATTTGGTTATGTTTCCTGATCATGAAGAAGTGGACTTCTGTAGGGTATGTCTTTTGCATCCCAGCAGTGCATTCCCCTCTTGTCACCAGAGCTGCATGCTCTAGGAGTGCCCCCTATGTGGGCTGCATGGGCCCTTCTGTTATAGCACGCTGACTACTGTGGTCAGTCAGATAAGCATGGCTGGCCTCTGGTCTGGGTGGTTGCCATACCCTACCTTGTGTGGAGGCTGTCTGGCCACTGGTGGGTGAGGAAGTCTGTGGAGCCCCAGGGGTTCCTGGGGCTAGTGCTGGTGCATTAGTGGGTGCAACTGGGTCCTGAGGTGGGTGGTTACAGAGCTGGATGTCACAGATCTAGTGTTGACCTGCTGGTTAGCAGGCCAGTTCCCGACATGGCTGGCTGCAGGGTCCAGGTTGTCCCAAAGCTGGTATTGGCCCACTGATGAGTGGGGCCAGATCCTGGACCTGGAGCAGGGTCCAAGGTGTCTCACAGCTGATGTTGGCCTGCTGGTGTGTAGGGCCTGGGCTCTGGGGTCCAGGGTTCGTCCTGGCTTGATGGTAGGTGGGCCTGTGTTCTCATCCAGCTTGCTGCTTGGCCTGAGTTGTCCCAGTACTGGTGTAGAAAGGCTGGTGGGTGGGACCCAGGCCCAGTACTAATAAGCTAGAAGAGGATTTTAAAATGGAACTTGCTAGCTCCATTGTCTTCATGGTAGAACAGGCTCCTCAAAACAGCTGCCACCATGGTCTGTGTCCCCAAGATGAGCTTCACTTGCCTCCTGCCTTTCCTAGAGGCTTTCCAAGATCAGCAGGTGGATCTGACCCAGGCTGTTTTCACATTACTGCTTTTGTCCTGGGTCTTGGAGCATGTGAGATTTTTGTGTGCATCCTTTAAGAATGGAGTTGCAATTTCCTACAGACCTCTAGCTCTCCCAAAAAGTACACCCCACTGGCCTTCAAAGCCAAACTTTCTGGGGTCTTTTCTTCCCAGTGCAGAACCCCTGGGCTGGGGAGCCCAGTGTGGGCTCTCTCCTTGGGGAGAACCTGTGCAGTTATAATTATCCTCACGTTTGTGGGTTGCCCACCCCCAGGTATGGGTCTTGACTTTAGCATATCTCTTTATCCTACTCATCTCGCCATGCTTCCTTCTTTATATCTTTAGTTGTAGCAGGTCTTTTCTGCTTTTCAAGTCTTTCTCATCAATAGTTACTCTGCAAATAGTTGTAATTTGGGTGTTCCAGTGGGATGAGGTGAGCTCATGATCTTCCTACTTCACCATCTTTACCACTCTTTTCCCGCTCAGCAGAGTACTGTGTGATGATAAATTTTTCAGTGCTGCATGTAAAAATAGATCTTTTCTAGGTTCTTGAGGCACCTGAATTTCTTGACTCCTGGCACCCTTCTTCTCACTCTGATACTCTCATCATAGACTTTTATATAAACCTGGTATGTTTAATCATTTCAGAAGTTGATAGTGGTCACAAAAGATTTGTAAATACTTTAGACTGCTAGTCCAGATTAACAACAAAGAATATTTGTGATATTGCTTTTCTTATAGGTTAATGAAAATGGGAAAAGTGAAATTGTAGAGATTGCAACTGGAGTACAAGCTTCAGAGATTTGGTGTCTAGAAAAAAAATCCATATTACAAGGAAGCAAACAAAAATCCAAACATTAAATTTAATTAAGGTAGAGAAAATCAGTGGACAGTTGCTCACAATTATTAAAATTATTACTGGAAAAGATGATATTATTTATAAATAAAACTTTGAATTATTCTCACTTTTTAAAATTTAATATCCAGATATAGTACTTTAGAATCCTCCCATATATCCTTTAGAAATACAATGTGCTTTGTATCTGTAAGTTGCCTTAGAGACCCTCTAGCCTTTTCTCTTGTTGTTTGATGCATACGTTGGAATGTAAAGAGAAAAATGACTTTCTCAACCCCTTCAAGTTCTCATTCAGTGGACAAGATGAAATAAGAATCTAGGTTAGAGGTTCAGAAGAATTTTTTTATATAATACGTTGTGTGATTTTTTAAATTAAATGTAATATTTAAAATTGATAAAATGTATAGAAAACATGTAGTTTTGAAAAGTAACACAGTATCATTCATAATTCCATCTTTCAAAGGTAACCATGACCAAAACATTGGTACAAATCCTTCAAATTATTTTCTGAACATACACCTCCCTCCCCAGGCCCCTCCTCCACATGCTCATTGATGAAAGTGGTAACATACTGTCTGTAATTTCATAACCACCTTTTTCATTCTATAATTTGTGTTTATAATAATATTTTAAGCAAAATTTTTCACTCATGACATAACCAATACACTAGCATAAGCTTAAAGTCCAAAAAGTATCAGGCATGGCTGAGATTTGAGTAATATTCACCATATTTTACCAATGTCATTCTATTTTTTTCCTAAACACATTCCTTACCTTCAACTTCCAACCTGATTAAAAAGGTAAAGGAAAAAAATCAAAATTGTCCCCTTATTATTCTTTCCCATCATTGCATGTTGTTCATTTCCTTCATAGTATTGATTATAATCTGTTATCCTCATTGGACAGTAAAGCCCCGGAAGGCAGGAATGGTATCTAATTGTTTTCAACCATTTAAAGTCCTAGTACAAGGCTTGACACATAGTAAGAGCTTGGTAACTATTTGTGAGTGAATCTGCAAATCAGTCTGCTTAAAGAAATAATATCCAGGCCATATGTACACAGTGGCACACTTATAGAGAAAACAAGCTTAGCATTGTATAAACAAATATGTTTGAAAATGTTTGACTTTTGTGAATAAAATATAGGCCTTCCGAGTATTTTTTTCATATATATATATATGATTTCAGTACACAGAGAAGTAACATTAATACTAATCGTATTAGATAAGACCTCAAATCCAAAATCAGAATGCCTGCTTGCAAATCCCAGCTCCACTATTAATTAACTAGGCCAGTTAATTAACTCTACCTCAGTTTTCTCATCTGTAAAATGGAGATACTAGTACCCTCTTTACAGGACTATTTGAGGATTAAATGAGGTAAAACATATAAAACAGTTGCACTTATTAAATGTTCTAAATAGTAATGATTATATTGTTATCATTACCATCCTTATTATTGTGGGCTCATCTGTGTGCATAGACTGCTGTGGAATTTGAGAGAAAGGAGATGTGCATATAAGAGATGGAAGAGAAAGAATACTAACATTTATGCTTACCATGGGCCTGCACTTTGTGAGGTGTTCTTAATGTATTATCCATATTTTACTCTTGAGAAAAATGTGTCTCAGAACTTTAATTTTCTCCCGGGTTTGTCACTAACCAACTTGTCACGCATGCATACTGATACTACAGGTTCCTCTCTTAATGAAGTTGTTTTTATTTGCCCTAACCTGCAGTATTCTTTTTGTTTTCCCTGTAAGAAAAATCTCACTGCATCCCTCAGCCACCAAACAAGTGTCCACATTTTCCTCAAGACTCCACTCCACTAGTACCTCTCATCATAATCATTGCCTTCATGCTTTTGTTTTATCATTTGCCATCATAGTGAGGGTAGGTGTTTATAGATCAACTCCTCCATTTCACCATGAACTCCTTCGACTGGATTAGCAGCATTCTTGCACTGGGATAGTGATTATTAAGTGTTGAGTGGGAGGAAGAGCAAAGGAGCGCGAGCGAGAGGGTGGGAGACATAAATGGAAGCCAAGACAGTACTATGTGACGCTAAAACCTATGAAGCAGTCGACAGACTTTTCTCTCAACTTCATGCTGTGTTTCCTTAGTTCTTACGAATTTAAAGTTAGTTTAGGTGAGGATAAAGAAGCAGTTCTTTCACTTAATCTTCTCTTGGTATTTTCAGATTTGTGCTACGTTCTTGCAGGTAGAACCATGTACCACATTTGAAATTTCATTGTTTTGTTTTAATAATGTGATAGAAGAGTGCAAAATAGAAGGAAAAAAACAGATTTTGAGAAAAATATTTCTAACTAATAGAGTAAAATGTGTTTGTTGCAGAAAAGGGAAGAACAAAGAAATTAAAATAACTACTGATAAAATAAGAAATATGTACTGATCCTACTACCCAGAAATAACTGCCATGTAGCGTTTCCATATGTGTTCTTCCTGTACTTCTTTTTTTTGTTTGTATTAAATGTACAACCGGGCTTCCCTGGTGGCGCAGTGGTTGAGAGTCCGCCTGCCGATGAGGGGGACACGGGTTCGTGCCCCGGTCTGGGAGGATCCCGCATGCCGCGGAGCGGCTGGGCCCGTGGGCCATGGCCGCTGAGCCTGCGCATCTGGAGCCTGTGCTCCGCGACGGGAGAGGCCACGGCAGTGAGAGGCCCGCGTACCGCAAAAAAAAAAAAAAAAAAAAAAGTTAAATGTACAACCAAAACACATTTTTTATTTCTTATTTCCAAAACATGAAATAATAAATTTCTTTGAAAACATGAATTCGAAATAGCATATTGCATTTGATTTCATAAATGGATGAACATCCCCCAAACAACACTGACATATTTGAGAAAGCGAAAAGCTATGTTTGCTGTAGAAAATGATGACAAGAATGGCAACGGATAGAGCTAGAGAGGTGAGCAGGGAGAAGAAAATATGAGGCCATGTTGGCCCTGTCAAGTGTTTGGAGTTTTGTCCTAAGGATAATCAGAAAGACTGAGTGTGTTTAAGCAGGGAAGCGATGTGATCAGATCTGCATTCTGCATTTGAGGGAGACCGAATGATGCGAGGCTACCAGTTAGGAAGCTATTACAGTTACTTTGGACTAGGATGGTGGTATCAGAGAACAAAAGTAAAAACAGTATCAGGAGTAACTGGGAAGGAGCAAATGGAAAGAGAGAAGGGGAGAGAAACATGTACCACCTCACTATACTAATAACCAAGGAAACACAAACTACAACAGTGAGATACCATTTTTCTCCTGTTTGGAAATAAACTGTAAGCTATAAATCATTGGCTACAATACGGGGACGATTGTATTCTCCATACCCTTATGATGAGAATATAAACTATATAGCCATTGCCACCATTTTATAAAAATGCTGGTGGAAGACACAAGAATCCTGAATTACAGATGAAGTATAGTTTTATACTCATAACAATAGAGTAGCCAGAACATCGGCAGCTTTGCATTGGTTTCCCAAGTCCTTCCCACAGGACAACTCAGAGAAGGCCGGGTAACATTTGCCCATGCAATGAGTTACATTATAGGGAAGAACTCTGAGCTTAGGGAAAGCATTATTATACTGTAGGGTAAGCATGCCTTCCTTTTGCTCTGGAGGGAGACATGTTAGCTTCCAAGAATGTTCACTGTTTATGCTTGAAAAGATAGCGCAGAACAAAACAGAAATTGGGAAATCTGAAAAGAATTGTCTCCCAACACTACTTGGGAGTATTATCTCTATTCTTCAACCTTGAGAAACACTCATATAAGGAGTCATGTACAATGATACTCGTTGCAGCATTATAATTGAAAAAGGAGAAAGCCTGAGTTTAGACGGAAGAAAGTCTAACAGTGGGACATTTATACTGTGGTATTTTGTACATTAACTAAAATGAGACAAATCTTTATATACAAAAATAATTCCACAGGA
Source organism: Delphinus delphis (assembly GCF_949987515.2). Taxonomy (NCBI): domain Eukaryota; kingdom Metazoa; phylum Chordata; class Mammalia; order Artiodactyla; family Delphinidae; genus Delphinus; species Delphinus delphis. Next base: position 40,624,617 of record NC_082691.1, read on the forward strand.
CGTGTTTTTGTCTGAATAAATCAAATTACAGAGTATGTTGTAATTTTTGTTTGGTAAAAAACTGACATACAAACATCATATATTTGAAATTGAACTGGTACATACATGAATACATAAAAGAATAGACAAAAGATTTGGATGAATATACACCAAATTCATACAATTTTACCTTTAGATAAAGAAAAAGATGGACAAATATTGGAAGTCATGGACATTTTTGCCATTTTTTATAAAGTACATATTCATGTATAACTTGTTTAATTTATGAAAGTTAGCTGACAAGTCTTGGTAATTGTTAGATTTGAGGAAGGAGAAAGACAGGTGTCAAAACCCAGCTTAAGTTATCTGGCTTAATTAATTGGGTGGATGGTAGTGAAATTTGGAAGAATTGAAGACTTTAGAAAAGAAATAAGTATTTGGGGGGGGGGTAATGGGAATGATGAGTTAACTTCAGAAGTGTTGGGTTTGGAGTACTTATGAGTCATTCAAATTCAGATGCTGAATGACTAGTTTGTTGCTACGGCCTGAATTTTAGAAAACTGGAAATTAAAATGAGTAGGTCAGCTACAAAATGGTGGTAACTGAAGCCATGTTGGTGAATGAGAATCTCTAAAGAAAGAGTATAGTGAAAAGATGACTCAAGACAAAACCTTGCAGAATTCCATCCTTTAATTGTTAGAGGAAACAGGGAGAGAAAAGGCAACTAGGAATAAGTGGCCAGAGATGGAGGAAACAAAACAAAACGTGAGAGTGTGTTACAAAGCAGAGGCTAGGTGACTGCCTGAGAAATAGTAGTCATATATGTCAAATGCTGCAATGTCTCTATTAGGATGATGAAGTCCTTTGATTTTTAGCAGCATAAAGGATGACTTATGAAATCAACATGATGAATTTTAATGAAATGTTAAGGAAAACAGCCAGAGTTGAATGGTTTGAGAGGTGAGTAGGAGGGGAACAAGGTAAGGAAACTTACAAAAATGTTTAGTTGAAAAAGAGGAGAGCAGTGGTGAAAGGTGACCATTATAGGGAAACAAGCATCTATAGAGGTTTCTTTTAAGGAGAGAATCCTGAGTGGGTTAAAATTCAGATGGCAAGGAGTCCAGTGAAGAGAGAGAGAGAGTGCATGAAAATTCAAGTAAAGGTGAGGATACAATGCAGGTGTCAATGGGCTTGTTCTGTAAAGATAAAGAGCCCACAAATCTATTGCAACAGGAAACAAAGGGGAAAAGGTGGGTGCTGGTTTGTGTAGGCTCTAAAATGGTGGACTGTTGAAGCAGCCCCGCTAGTGACTTCTAGGTTCTCAGCAGTAGGTGGCATGGTCATTTCTTGAGGGTAAGTGAGATTTGAAGACTTGAAGAGAGGGACATACTCTGTGTGAAGCTCCGTGCTGTGGAGACTGTTGGATGGAGGATCTCCAGCATCCTCACCCCACCAACTGATTGATTCTGAAATGAGCTGTATGTAGAGACTCCGCATCGCGCCAAGTCACATTAAAACTCTCTTACGATTCTCACGACACGTTCAAATTCTGTTCTTTTCCTGGCAATAATACTTAGAGACAGAAATTTAAACAGAAGAGTTAACCTTCTCCAGATTATGCACATGGATGTGTATCTAACTAAACTGAAAGGCCACAAGCATCCGTCTTCCTGGAGTGCTGTCGGCTGAACAGGATCGTAGAATTGGCTGGCTGCCCTTGATCCTGAAAACAATTCCTGTTTGCCTTTGTGTTGAGTTAAAGAGTCAGGCGTTTGCCCCCGGTAATGGAGGCGTCTCTACTTTGTGCTTGGCCATTGCACCAGCAGATGTATCACATAAATACTCTAACGGATAGTGGTGGACTAGAAACGTAGGAGATAATCTGATGCAGGCAGATGCTAGCAGTCAAGATTATCAAGCTGTATTGAAATTTCCTTTGCACCTGGCACTGGAGGTGTTAGCCATGCCAGTTCAATCCCCCCAACACAGATGTTCTTGTTGTACCACTTTGTATGTATAACATTTAGGTTTCTGTTCAGCTTTGCCATACTACACATAAATACTGTAATCCAAAGACCACCCATTTATTAGTGCACCTGCATCTTCAACCAGATTTCTTTCATTCTTTTCAATGAATGCTCAACATTTTTTAAAAAACGAGACAGCTATAGGGTGAATAACCTTCTGTATCTGCCAGATAACTTAACAAAATGATGATGATGATGTTGATAATGATGATAAAAATAACAATACCAGATCTCTCCCCTACTAAAATAATAATAGAATAAAACCGTTACTAAGACATGGAAGTAAACTGACCTATGTATAAGCAGAGATATTTTATTAACTTTTTTAAGCTTTTATTTCTGATTAGTGAAGATAGATTATATAAATAGATTATTTTGTTCAGAGCTAAATTCTCCGTTTTTTTCTTCAAATGGGAGATTGGTAGAGCTTACCTCTTAAGGAGCGGATTTTCCTGTGTGTGAACCTCTGAAGCCCCCATTTTAAATTAACAGGAGTGGGGCTCTGTGCAGCTGGAGACTGGATATGACCTCCTGAATACGGGATAAAAAAAAACCTTTGGAGGGAGGCAAGATCATTACTCTAGAGAACAGACTTATGTAGTTGCTGTCCTACTGAA